>NW_027076840.1:1200000-2400000 GCF_027942845.1 Colletotrichum fioriniae | reverse complement strand
GTGGTGAAATAGTAGTGACAAGTTCAGAACTGTAGCTGTCCGCTTTCAAAAAATGGTTACTGGTTTCGAGAATCGAATCAGAACGACCTGTATTCAGACGCAAAACCTGGACTCCGAAGGGAATTTGGTAAAAAGCGGACTCTCTCTGACGCCTGCACGCCCCGTTGTGAAAACGAAAATTCGAGATGTCGCGGGATGTTCGTGCAAAAATGCTGTAGCCGCCGACTCAAAGAACCGAGCAATGCTTCAAATTCGACTTTTAGGTCTGTTTCGCCGTGGCCAACGTAAACTTTCAACCGTTCGAGAAAAGGTCAGAGGAAGAATCCGAAATGATTGGACCTAGCGAGGGTTAGCGTTCAGATACACATATGGCATCCCGTCAGCACATTGTGAAAAGTTGTAGTCGCAGTCGCAGTCAATCCGCAGTTGTTAATCCAGTGGCTGTGCCCAGGGGTGTATCTGTGTGGTGGTTGAGCGCCTAGTACAAGCGGCGTGTGTCCGACGTGGTCCCAGTTGTATCGCAGCATAGACGTCCCAAGCAATCCTTTTCAACGCAATACTTGAAGGCAAGCGTTGTGTAGAGAGCTTGCAAGCCCTTCAGTCGCATACCTGCTTGCGATTGTGCTGTAGCAGTTCTAGGTACGCGATCCTCGGGTAACTTGTCGAGGCAACTCATGGAGTAGGTAATCAGACCATCTGCCGCTGGCGAGACAGGCCATCTTCTCAGCAATGAGATTCCAGGTGACACAAGACTAGACGTTGCCATCTAGCGTGCTATTTCCTTCGTCATCGGTATGCAAAACTCTGGGGATCCAAACTTCGATCCTCTCCCACTATGTTGTTGCATTTCGGCTGGGCATTGGTCATCAGGACGAAAGAATCATGTCGTACGTCAAGACGACATTGCAAAAGCTCGAAATGAGACCATCCTTCCTTCTCCCAAGGCTGGAGAAAGCTGTGGGACACAGCGCCGCGGGCGAGGTAAGACGGGACTTGCGGAATTTTCGGGTGCCGGGGTGAGGAAGAGCTGGTTGCTGATGGTGCATATTGCTCTTCCTCGTGCGTCTGACGGTGACGACTCGTTGCAGGACACGTCGAGGCTGGAAGGCTTCGGCATTTGGTTGTCGATCTTCAACCACGATCCGGGATGATCCACGATGCATGGAGGGGTTCGGCGATGCGCCCAGAACTGCAATCCCAATCTTTCTCCGACCACCATCCTCCAGAATCGCTCTTGGGGTCAATTCGAGGCGAGGGACGTCGAGGTGCTCAGCAGAGGATTGCCGAGGATGCCGAAGGCCGGATGGTCGGACACGAGCGTACGATTTGCGACTATGGCTGCGGCTGCGGTTGCGTATGCGACGACGAGAATGCGACGGAGGGGAGGAAAGTATGGGCAGAGAGAGGTAGGAAGAGACAGTGAGGTATAGAGAGAACATTGATTACTTACTTTTGGGCGCCAACGAAAAGACTCTTTTTCCGGATGACCAGGAAGAAACGTCGTGCGACTCGTAAGGAGGGTGAGTGAGAGTGGTGAGGAGGAAGAATTACAGAGTAATTTTCGTGTCGAGGGAGGAATTTGGGAATGGGGGGGTTAAACGACGTGGGAGGAACCGGACAAGGAAGTTGCGCGCAGAGATTTTTTTTCGCAGCTGGTGAAGGCCGTGGATCTCGCTCTAGTCAGTGGTGACGTGAGGTGGACAGAAAAACGCGGCAGCTGGAGCAGCACGGATTTCTTTTGCAACAACCAAGACAATCGCTGAAAAGGATGCTTCGATTTTAGCAAAACCCGCAGAGCAACGCAGAGGAGCAGAGCAGATCGCAGAGAGCAGACAGAGATACGACAGAAGAGGCAGAGAGAGGTGCAACTCTAAAGAAAGAGGAAGAAGGAGAAATGGACGATGATGGGGGTAGAGGGGGGAGTGGGAAGAAGAAGGAACCAAGGGAAGGGAAAGTGGAAGGAAAAGGAAGAGAGCAACGGGAGACTACCTTACGAGAAACCACCAGCCAGAGACTCACGCCAGAAGCCAAACGGGGTAGGTAGGCAGGTACCTTCCTTACTCACTGGCGATGGGGGACGCAGGCGCAGACGCAGACTCGGGTAGGTAGAATGTGGATTTTTGGGCGAGGGGGGGAAAGGGAAAGCACGACCTGAACTCTAGGGGTGAGAGGGGTGTGCGAGGCGGAAGGAAGGCAGGCAGGTACCTTCCTGGGTATTGATTGAGTGTGTGCGTGTGTGCGCAAGAACCTAAGGTAAGGTTGTGTGTGTGTGTGTGTGTTTGTGTGTGTGGGTGTGGAAAGAACCTTGGGCCCTTAGGGTGAGCTAGGTAAGGTACCTACCTTGAGGTAAGGTAAGGTAGGAAAGGGCGAGGGCAGGTACGAAAGACAGTGGTGGGAAGTATCTGTAAGTATCTTTTCTTATTTATTTTTTCCCCGACGCACTTGTCTACATGCTTGGCTGTTCTCTCCGTCTGTTTCTCCCGTTTCTTCCGTCTCTGTTTTGCGTGTCTCTGGTGCTGTTGCTGAGGACGGCAAGTGCTGTGACCGGTACCAAAGGCAGCTAGAGGTATGGGTATCTGTCTGTGTGCATGTTGTGCTTTGCATGCCTCCCCAGCTCTTCGGAGCAAGCAGGGCAAGGTACCTCTTAGCTCAGACTCTACTTTTTTGCAAGGTACCGGTGGGAGCAGATAGGTACTTTTCCCAAAGGTAAGGAAGGTATGGAGTCGAGGTTGAGGTGCCTTGAAAGTTGAGGGCAGGTGGAGCATCAGCAGACGAGCCTGTTTCCTTACGTACCTACCTCAACTTAAGCCGCACTTTACTGCGTGTGTACTAGCCGGGTGCATCTCAGCATGCAAGCGCACCGGGTCAATCCAAGTCAGCCGCAGCAGAGAGAACCTAAGAAGCTCAGACTCCAAATCGACGAAGCAGCAAAGTGGACAGGTCTCCATGTGCCATAGGTCCATGGAGGGTTAGAGTGGGTCCGGTGTCGGTGCTGATGCCGTGCGTTGAAGCTGGGAAAGCCGTGGCTGCCACCAGCGAGCTTGAATAGAACGCCGGCAACAGGCGGACTGGCATCGCGTTTCTCAGGTCAGGTACGTGCATCTACGGAAACAGCACGAGGCGCCCCAAGATGACTTTCTTGGTCTCCCCTTATTTGACAAGATCCCCAGAGGAAGGTGTTTGTTTGGCTCCAGGACATTGAATATCTTCATGAGACTTTGTGGTAAGTTCTCTCAGGGTTGGCCTGGGGCATCCACCTCGTGACTCCGGAGCCAGGTGAACGAATGAGAAATGTGGTGTCGTGTGTGTGGGAAGGAATGAAAGGAAGGAAGCCGACAGGTACGGAATACAAGCACAGGTGCAGGCGCAGCTGACAACCCTCGCGGCAAGTGACAACCAACCTTCCTCGCGACAAGTTTTTTATGATCTGGGAAGGAGTTCGCGCTTCCCCTGTTCTTTCTACCTGGCAGGTTAACCTTCAATTCGATATACCGATGCAATGGGTAATAAGCTCCTTCCGTCCGTCCGTTCATGCCCAATTGATGATGAATTGGCGTGTGCCCTGTCCTTCCTACCCTGCCCCGGAAAAAGAGCGAATGAAGAGCGTCCCAATCCAATCCGGTCCAGCTTGTCCAGGTTCTTTGCACCTTGCAACTGGTAACTGTACGAAAAGGCAATGTCCGGGACTACGGGCAACAGATACTCAACCTCGGAGGCTCAGGCTGGCCGGGTCACTGCCAGCGTCAACGTGGACTTGCCCCGACAGGAAAGGTATCCCGGCTCCTGCCCTCGCGTCCCCCCGTCTGCCTGAAAACCTTGTTGTTGCTCATGGGCTCCATCTTTTGCATCCTTTTTGGACTCCGTGACTCCGTCCGGTTTCTTTCGTGGACCTACCTTATTCCGCTTCCCATGCGTCTCTGTATCTTTTTCCCCCCCAGCTGCATACTGTACCGTATTCGCAAGATGTAGATCGTCCCAAAGCAAAACGACAAAAAAAGAGACTTTTCAGTCACTTCTGATGCATGCCGCCGGCTATAGCCAATCTACGATCTTGCACCAAAACGACGGTACCTTAGGCCTCATTAGGGCGAGGTAGGGCAATCCTCCGGGCAGATCATACGGGGGCGGGAGAGACACGCTAAGCGGAAAACGCAGTTGCCCTACGTTGACGCCTCGTCTCGCCTGCCTTACCTTGCCGTGCTTGCCTTAGCTGGAGGGGAGCTCACAGCGCGAATCCCAGTACGTATCGGATCGAGACGCGAAATGGCGTCACGAAAAAGGGAGGAGCAGGGGGGTCACCGGATTGGGGAGGGGCACTTTCCGTGACCCTGCAGCCAGATTGTCGCCTTATCCCTGATGCCTCACCTCGAAATATCGAGGAAGGCACGAAGGAACCTTGGCAACCCAGGTAAGGTAGGTGCCGTGATGCCTCCATATCACACTTTGACACGGCAGTGGACTCTCGATTGAGCATCTGCGCGAAATGCAATACCCAGTCTGCCCAAAATCCATTCTCAACAGATAATACCCATCGTCGCATCAATCAGCCTCCACAAATGCAGCCAGCTTAGTTCATTGGCCTCATTAGCCTTATTCCAGCCACGTCCTCTCTCCACCTTCACGGTCGTCGGAAGCCCCAACCATGCCAGCCTCACCAACGGGAATGCGAGCTGTCCTTCTCTCACTGCGAGGACAATCATCTCAGCCTTTGCTTGCTTTTCCGGTTGAGGCCATGCGAATACACTCGCTATTTGCACCGCATCCAGCCGTATTCAAGCAATGTCGGCCCGGCAATGGTTCGCTTGAAATGCGCCGGCTTAGTCCTTCATTCCAGATGCCGCTCACCGATCGGGCCCTTCCCGCTCGCATGTCTCTCCCTAATCAGTCGCTGGCCGCTGGACGGGCACGAACGACGAAATGGTGGATGCGACAAACACCAAAGAGCGAGCCGCATACAAGACATGGGCCTCCTTTCATTTCTTTTTCCCGTCACTGGCTTCCTTCTACGGGAACCTCCTCGACAACTTCTACATGCGCCGGCCGACGTTGGTCTCGAGGCTTGTTAACTCGCCCCCAAACCTGTCCCAGAGCCAGCGTGACATGTCGTGATATTAACCTTTACAGCAGCTGTCTTCGAGCCTTAATTCGCTGACCGATTGTGCGCGCACCATGTTTCGAAACAGTTCGACGGTGTCAGTTACTGCTCCGATCCAAGGACAGTCCTCGCTCTTGGCCACCCGTTCGCTCCTACAACAGTGCAGAACACTCGGTTCTTCTGTCTGTGCAGCTGCCGCACGACCGTCCTCGTCGCCGAGGAACCCACTCTGCAGTTCTGTAAGCAGGCTTGAAAACCGGTTCCAGCCACGAGATCAACAAGTAACGCGCCAGAGGATTCTGTTCATAGACGGTGGACTTTGGGTTCGCGGCATATGACTCTTTTCTTCCAAGCCGTTACCACAGCCAGCTAGCAGGACCGACACCGAAGATGCCGGCCGAGTAGAGATCCTGGCCGACCGGCCAACCTTGACCATGAAAAGACACGTCAAAAGGCTCTGCTATCGGCAAGTCATGGCTGCCTTGCCTTCCTTGATACCCCCGTCCGGGAGGGGAGATGGTCAAATAGCAGCGTTGACGTTGCACGGTACTTGCACCTCACTTTACGCGATGCCCATCTCCTGAACAGGTTACCCCTGGCTTATGGGTGACGTTGACAGAGGCATTGATTAATTGTTCGTCTACGGATACCGCAGTCGTCAACTCCGAAAGCCCCAGCGGCCAGAACGGCCCCTCCTTTACGAAATCTGTTTAAAGTGCTGTCTCCGCGCCTCATTGACACGCTGGCATTCCGGCAGCTAAGGCACACGTCTCCTTGTCCGGAGCGGACGGCTTCGAGGTTCAACAAGGAGCCGAAGCCACGGGATTTGGACATCGTCTGCCGCTGTGCCGCCTCCACCCTGTCGGCTGATTGCTTAGGCGATGTCCAGTAGTGATGATATTCACGAATTCGAAACGACTGAAAGTCGAACGCGCGCGCGCGCGCCCCACAGATGGTCATCAGGATTATGCGTATCTTGGATTCAGTCCTGTTCGGATCTCTGAAGTTCTCATGAATCCAAAGGTCTGAAGCTGTCGGGCTTGGAGCATTTGTACAGCACCCAGTAGCACCCAGCACGACTCGCATGACTGTGAATTTCGGGTCTCCGTCGCATGCCGACTGACGCTTGTTAGGTACATCATTGGCTTGACAGTATTTTTTCCCTGAGAAATGAAATCATCGGTCGGACCAGGGTGGAAGGGGGTGGCCGCATGAAGGAGAGTTCCCACTGCAACCATGGATCGAGGTGTGGGAAGAGTTACCTAGATCTCTGGATTTTCTCGCCCTTCCCTCTGACTGGTCGCTGTCTCAACGCGCCATGTGGCCCGGCCGTACTCAGAGATGCTATGGGCTTGGATTGGTGGTAAGTCCAAATGACTCCCTTTCCCTCCTTCATTCCCACTCGTGGGCAATGGTATGCTATGCGGGAGCTGTCTATGTTAGTTACCCTGTAGGTCTCGGCCGATAATGGGCATCAAACATCGCCCGCCAATTGATGCCGTAGTCTGCCGTTGCTTGCTCCCGCGGCTCAAGTTGGGGCATGATTCAGCTCGCACTAGCAATCTCCGGCGCAACACCTTGGACCTCGTCTTTTCGAGCCGATTGATGGCACCGTTCCTTGTCGTTCGTGCAGGTCAGCCAGCACACGGATACAAAGCTCGAACCTCTCTCTCAATATCCATTTTCCCATGCGAGTCGTCGAAAGAGCCTTCCTCAGCGATTGCTCAAGACAAGCTTCGAAGAGTATCGTCGTCGCTGAACCATCAACTTATCCCCGCCGCAGTCGTTTAATATCTGCGATGCATCAACAACCATACGAAGACAAGTCCGTCAAAAAAGAATGTCGTTCCATGTACATCATGTCCTTGGAGGACATTAGTCTCGATGCTAGCCCTAGTTGGCGTGTTCCTCCTCCTAGCAGTGACTTGCGTCCTCATCAGCATGAAGACTAGCAGGGTTCGGCATGTCTCAACTGCATGTTATTGCGACGAATCATCAGGGGGCTTTTGCAATTCCACCAGGTTCGTGAATGCATGTTCTCCCTCATCAGGACACGTATAGCATCGTGACCTGCGCGCACATCTTCTAGCAGACAGGACTGGCGCGGGTGGGTGAGACGGGCACCTTGGTCCTCAGAGTACCCCCTCAAAGGCTCGGACCACATTACTTGATGATAGGGCTTCTCGAAGCCAAGCTGATGGGCACCTGACTGCTCACTCGGCCGTGTAGTCATTTCGTCTGATGATCCAGGGTCGCATAGCTCACGCATCATAGAGTACAGACTGCGAAGAAGCAATTTCCCTCCCTTTCTCGCACCCTTCAGTCGCATTCCCCAGCTTTTGGAGAGCTCTACCTACTGCGTACAGACATTGCATACCACAGGCACCCTCTGCCTCGTCCAACTCCTACGTTCCCTCGGTACTGGGCTAATTAGTCCGCAAATACATGGTCCCGGCGCCTACGGATTCAGCGCCTAATAAGCTAAGGAAGCTGAAGGGGCCAGGAATAGCTTGTCGCGGGACTTACGCCCTGACGTTGAGGCACCAGCAGTCTGCCAGCTCGCATTTGTTCGCACAGGATGAACTAGCTTCACACTTTTAACTCTTCTACGGTTGCTTTCGTCTATGGTACCCGACAGGGCGCATGCCTAATGGATCGATGAGCGACAAATTCCGCCCTTGACTCGCGTCTCCAACTTTTGGTCTCATTCTTGGGCGGAACCTGAGGTACTGGTCGTATTCTTTCTTCTTTCCATCCCTCACCGGCTACCCGGCCATTGCGCTCAGGCAATACAGCGGATACCGCTGCTGACTGCTTAAGACGACATCCAAGTATCCGATCGCAGCGCTTAGAATGACACTATCGATGCCAGCTTTTTGCATCAATCAAGGGAACGGGGTTTTTTTTTTGTTCCTACATACAGGCGAAATCAGGTTGAGCGCGTCTGATTTCTCAACGACTTCAGGGACTAGTCGCAACTGGGTGTCATTTGCAGCTCGCCAAACTTTCTGATCGTAACCTCGCCCGTCATAAAGCATGGCAACGTGAAGCCTCATGGACTCGGCAATCTGCCATTGATCGAAACTCAGTACCAAATGCTTTTGGGGGTCGATGAAAAAAAATTATCCCCTAGCCGCCCAACTTCTCTACTACCTACTCAGCTTCAAAAAGGGTTTGCTGGAGTACGTACGGGATACCGATATGGGGTTGGCTTGCAAGCCTGGTAAAGCCTGGAAAATCCGTACCTTCCAACCCACAAACTCTAAAAAATCAGTTTCGGAACAGGAGCTAGTTGGGAAGTAGCGTCTTCGATTAAGTATGGGTGTGTGGGAGTATCGATGTGATGTGATGAGGTACAGGAGGTCTTTGTCATGTGAAGCTGACTCTTTCCATGTTGCGGGGATGGTTTGGCGAGAGGGGAAGGGGAAGATGCAGTGTGATATCAGAAGGACAGATGTGAGTCCTTTTGAGTTTCTGCTACAGCTGCCAATGAGGCTTCTCCAATGGCACCTCACCTTTGTGAGGTGATGAAGGTGTCCTGGGATCATCTCTGTAGAGTTGTAGGACTCTCGGGGTTTCGCTGTGTGCGTTTGGTGGTGGTGAATCGATACCTAGTCGATGTTCGTATTTAGGCCGATCTCGGATCGTTGGAGAAGTGATGGGGTAAGGTAGGTAGACAACGTTGACGCGTCGATGTTGTACTCTATGGTAGGTTGTAATCTTCCCCCGGGGCCCCGGAGCGGGCGCGCTTAGCGGGCGACGGTACCTCACGCCGGCCGCACGGCGCGCATTCCACCAGCCAATACTGCAGACCTGAGCCCAGGAGTGATGTTTGTTCCTTTTGCCGCCAGACTAGATTTTCACTAGGTTTGACAAGCGGTTATCGTTTACCCGGCCGGAAAGGGGGGCGAAAGGCTTTTCTTGAGGTTTGAATGTACATTTGAGGCCTCTTGGGGTCGAGTTCTTTATGGTGGTAAAGTGATCTGCCGGGCGAAAGTCAATCAGACTATTTTTTCTGCAATGACTTTAGCTTAGTCACATCGTGAGCGGGGTTTGTGTCATTGAAGAGCAAGAGTTACCGACTGGCGATATGGTTCATGTAGACCATGGCGGGAGTTTGAGGCTGATTATTGAACCTATCGAGACCGTAGTGATCTAATGAGTTGAGTTCAACTGGAAGGATACTATGAGGTGAATGCTCACAACGATAGGGGGTCCCTCCAAAAGGTAACCACGCACATGCCCGCCAGGAGGTTGTGGTATCGTCTCATGTGGTGTAGCAAAAGCTGCTAGTTATCGAGGTCAAGGGGGTTAACCTGGTACGTACTAGTTGTTCCTCATATTCAGGTTTCGTCTGGGTGTGGTGTGAAGCCGTCGCCTGGGATCGGTAGCTGAGAGTGAAAGACAAGGAAGCTCGGAATTTGCGATTTGTTCCGGGTTGCTGATGTAGACCCGAGTTTGGCCGAATGGTATGTTTGAGAGGTACGATGTCGTTCAATTTTCTACGGAAAAAAGATTGCCTTCAGCGGTCTTTTGTATAGATGTCTTTTTTTCTCTCCTTGGTGTCTGCCAATGTTGATCAGAAATAGGTCATCTAGCAGGAGAATACGTGTGAGTTCGCTGAGAACTATTGGGCTCTTACAATAAGAAGTGGTGGCGTTACATGACGGCAGTGTAATAAAGTAAGTATCAAAATTTTGTCAATGTCTACGTTGTTGTGAGGTCGTCAAGATACCCTTGCCGCTGAAAGGCTCACAAGAATGAGGCATGATGAACGAGCTTCAGAACCTTTCGTTGAAATTGGCGCTCTCATTTTTTACATCCACCAGCAAGAAACTAATGCCAGGCTATTGCGGATCATCCAACTTAAATCCATGATCTAACCGGTCTCTAAAAAGTAGAATGCCGGGCTATGAGGTTTAAGGACCGTAGGTAGTTGTAGAACTTCGGTATGCTGTCAGACACCTCTAGACACCAATGACGCCTGACTACCCATCCAACTCTGATGGGTGATGATTCCAGTAATGGGTTGATTTGTCTTTGATCGCATCAATATAACTCGATGATTGATGGAAACACACACCATGAACCCGATATTGTTCATCAGATCAAACAAACTTCGTGGTTTATCTGACTCTGAATTTAAAACGGGAAACACAACTAAAGGTAGCAAATGGTGGGCTGGAGAATCATTCTATGCAGACGAGTAGTCTGTGCGGTTCAGGCTGAAAGGGGGAAGTTGATGTTATAACAAATTGAAGAACTTGGCTTTCGCGCGCGCGGCTTTATGACTTGTATCAGCAGACAGGTAAGCTTTCAGTGAACTCTGCCAAAGGTCTTCCTGATGGTACGGTTAAATACCCAACTGCACTCATCAGTGCTTACTTCCTCAAGCAAATCTCATGTTAAAACAGATGTTATGAGTTTAGAGTCTTACTATTCTTCGACGTCACTCCAAAGCTTACCCAACATGCCCAAACTTCATCAAAAGCTCAAGGCCATTTTTGTATACTTGGGCTCTTTCTTGAAGTAATCTTACCTATAAGTTCCCAACACTTTCTTGCCATGAAAGATTTTGGAAAAAAGGTCCCGGCTCCAATTTCCTTTGGCTCCAGCGCACGACTTGATTTAGCTTACTGTCGTCCACCTGCAGCAAAGTGCACATATCGAGGCCGCTACCAGTGCAAGCGATGTGACTTGACCAAACGGGTGTTTGACCATTTCTGTGACGAAGAAGTAATAAGGGACACTGAGGCAAGGTATAAAGAGCACCCGTCTGAAGCTTCGTTGCTGGATTTCATAGCACCTTTGTCCTCGCGAGCTGAGGGAGAAGTGGGATAGAATTCCCCTCCCCGTCGGATTTCCGTGATTCGCCTGGGATATACCTCATAGAGACTCCATCCATCTTCCTACTTCGCCTTGTTCGTTATGTCTAAGGTCTAGATCCCACATCACCTCGTCTCGCTCAACGTATACGTTACGGAATCGTATCGTGATAATTAAAGATAGATCAGGCTGGAGGTGAACTTCAGGAGGATAAAGTACACGCATGGTCTGTGTGATTAAGGGAAGACCACCCGGGAGATCCCCACTCCACTTTGCCTGCCTTGTTGATCTCTTACACATCCTGGAAAGAATATTCAACTGCGATGCTGCTGAACTGAAATAGCGAGGGCTTTTGCCTGTTGTGATTAAGAAAGACCAGCTTGTAGGTCTCAACTCACCTTTGTCTTGCTTATCTCTCTAACATACTCAGAAAAAAATCGAAAAAGGACGGTACAGACTTACGATAGCGAGAGCTCTCGCCTTCGATGATTAAGAGAAGGCTGCTTAGGAGAACTGTCCCAACTCCCCTGGACTTTGTTAACCTCTCTAGTCAGAACACTCCTGCGGGGAAACAACTTCATGGATTGCATTTAAACAGGACGGCGCAGAACTAAAAGAGCGAGAGCTCTCGCCTTGTGTGATTAAAAAGACTATTGAGTAGACCCGCCCCCAGCTCCACGTCTCCTTATCTACCTCTCCATGACACGCTGTACGGAACCATAACCTGGCAAGAAAATCAAAATAGGATGGTGCAGAAATTAAACAGCGAGAGCGCTCGCCTTGTGTGACCATACACATTGAAGCTGGGTAGCACCCGCCTTTCCAGTTTGTTTCTGTCTCGGAGTCTCTCGAAAACATCTCCGGCGTTTACTCGCTAAACCGGTTTCGGAGCAAACATTGGCCACATTGTGGCGGAGGTAAGTTGCCGCCCCCAACTGTTTCCCCCCTGTTCCGTTCCGTTTTCTGTGGAATTTCTGGAACCACTCGGACACCAAGCTTAATCAGCTCAGGCAACCGGAAGCAACGTCGACTCTTCCTACAGCACACGTCAGGTACATTTAGATGTACCCCCACATCTCTCTCTCTCCATCATCATCTCTCATCATCAACCCAAATTCGACGCCGCGACAGCTTCTTCAAGATGTCTGGCGAATCTCCCGAGGCCAAGGAGAAGCGCCTTGTGGGGACCGTTCAGATTCGGCTTCTCGAGGCGTCAAACAACGAGGCCAAGCTAACCGAATTGTTGGGCAAGTACCTGTGCGCGCTGCTACTCAAGGCCAAGAGTGACTATCCTGCAGTTCGCACTGAGGTGAGAATTCACCACAAGCTGAATAAAATTCTTTGCGATGCTGATATTTGATTAGGTGATCACATTTGCCGGCAAACTCAAAGGCTTGATCATTCACCCAAGGTATGATTTTCCTCGTCTTCCCCGTCTTCCATGATGTGAGCATGGGCATTGACAGTGTACATAGCATCATTCTCCCAGTTGAAAAGCTCATCGACCAATACCAAGAGGTTGACTCACCTATTCTTCGCGTCTTAGATATTTCCTTCATCCAGCATAGCATTCTGCGTCTCGAGGATTACGATAGACGCCATCTATTCCCCAAAGTGGCAAAGGGCATCTCAACACCCAGCCACGCCGCCACCCAATCATCCATGTTCAATGTTCTCTTGAAGATCATTCCCGATATCCAGGTACCATCACGCGGCAGCGAAGAAGACGCGACCTTGAGAGAAGCTAGTGGTCTTTCCAAAGATGCAGACGCCCTCTTCGTCGCAAGATGGCTGGGTAAAGTGTTGCTCCTCAGAATCCCGGGCGGCTCGAACCCAACTCGACAAGATTTTGAGAGGATGAACCCGGCCCTGCTTGCAGCGGACCTGGACTTCCTGAAGCCCGAGCAGCGCGATACTGCAGCTGCATTCCAGAACATGCAGGCCCTCCGGCGCAAGATTGCTCAGCTCTTGGCCAGCGGTGCGTTCAAAGATGAGGAAAGACTTTTGCCTGCCTTGTCTGCAGCAGCGAGTCCCGACTATCAAGTCTCACAAGCTGGAGAGGACATTCTGAAAAGGATTACAATCGACTTCGAGAAGGCGTCGGTTATAGAGGAGTTGTATAATGCACACGCCCGACTTCCCGCGCCTCACCGAATCAAGATTCTGCCTCTGCTTTCGAAATCGAAGCTCGCCACGACAATGCAGGATAACATCATGAATGTCGTGACGCTCGACTTTGGTACAGAGACTTCCTCCATTGCGCCAGCTCATTTGCAAGCAGCAGGCGGCCTGGAGCGTACCAGACTTCACAAAGCTCTGTTCTACTTCCTCAACTGGTGCGCCAATATCGGACCTACCCAGGCTCCCTTCACCATCGGCCCCAAGTTGATCGACAAGATGCGGACTTACGTTGAAGACCAGGGCTGGCCTGTTTCTCGCACGCTGACGGCAGACGAAGAGAAGCTTCGATCCATGGCTTACGACCTGCTTGGTGTTCTCGGCGCAGGAAGTGCATCCAGCAAACAAGACAAGCTGCACCTCGTCGGTTGGCTCTTCAGATCCATGTCCGAGGACCCGACTGTGGAGGCGGTCTCTGCTATTGAGGGCTCACTTTCGGGACTGACCAGAAGCTTCGACCCCAAGACAGTTAGTGGCGACGGCCGCGGCAGTGGCATGATTAGCCTCATCTCTCTGCTTCTGCACTACATGAATCTCCCCGAGGAAAACCCTGCTGTGCGAAGCGCAAGATTCTCGGCCGTCAAATGGGCGAACCAGACCATTGCATCATGGGATGTGCGAGGCAGATGGATTGATATCCTGGCCATTGCCGGCCGCAAGGCAGAGCGCACAGAGGTCGTCGAGGAAGGCAGAAAGGGCTTGGATCCCTGGACGTACCGGGACGCTGAGGCGCACAAGATGCCGGATTGGATTCAACTCATGACATACTTCTTCTGCGATAATATTTCTGATGAGATCTCAAGTGACGAATGGAGCAGCTCAGCGCCTCCCAAGTTGGACTTTGATGATGACCGCACGATGCAGAACTTCCAAGGCGAAAAGATGATGGCTTATTCTGTCGCCGTCGAGTACGTCAAGAGGGCTCTGTTCGTCGCTGCGCTTCCAGAGTTTCCTCTAGTCCCTGATTGGAGTTCGCAGCTCGATACTCTGGTCCGGAACGACGTTAAGACCCGGGAAACCATCAGAGCCTACTTCCGCTCGGTTGAGCCGGAGTATATTGGTCTCTTCATCAAGATTTGCTTCGATGGTGTTCGTTACCTGAAGAATCTGGATGGAACCGATCGCGTCGTTGAGAGCTGCCTGAAGTCAATGGTTGATGTCGCATCACTCGCACCTGCTGGCACTATCAACTACATCGCCCCCTCGGCATGGGTTCTGCAGAAGTGCATTGCATCTAACAACCGGCACACCCGAGCTGCCGCCGCGCAAGCCGTCGGAATTCTCCTTCCTCACCCCCTTAACAAGGTGGACCTGGCGATTCCCGAGGCGGTCCCCCACCAGACGAGGAACGAGAACATTCAGAAGTTCCTGAGAGATCTTAAGGCGATGATTTGGGGATGGGATAAGCATGTTGGAGCGGTCGCCAACGGCGTTGAAGGAGCCCTACAGGCATTCGGCCACACCTTTTCGAGAGCCGTGTACTACGGTCTTCCTATCCCTATCGATGTTCACCTTCCAGCAAAGATGCTCATGGACAAATCGCGCCACGGCCCGACTTTAGAGAATGCCATCCTCGAATGCTACGGAGAACTTTGGACCGCGGGGCTGTCACAGTACATTCCGGACAACGTTAACAACCTTACGGCGGACTATGTGATTGAGAGACTCACGGAGAACGCGAATGCAGGAAGCGACAAGTCCATCTTTGCTCTTGGCCGCCTTGCCTTGGCGTTCAACGAGCCAAATGAAGAGGCCTCCCCCGAGGACGGCCTGCTGTACCCATCTAGCAAGGCTTCGGGCATCGACAGCGTCCTCAAGAGCCTTTTTGGACTTCACGCAAGAAAGGAGACCGAGATCCAGTTCACCGTCGGCGAGGCCATCACTGCCGCTATTGCCTGCTGGGACTCTGACTTTGTCAAGCTCTCCATGAATGTCGACTGCACCGACGGTCCCTGGAGAAAGGGCAAGCGCAGCCAAAGAATCACCGCCGTGCTCGACAAGCTGTTCCGCGACTGTAAGACGACCAAACCCAGCTTACTCAAGGCCTCCGGCATCTGGCTCTTCTGCGTCGTTCAGTACTGCGGACATCTCGACGAAGTCCAGTCCCGTCTCCGCGAGGCCCAGGCCGCCTTCATGAGACTGCTGAGTGCGCGCGACGAGCTGGTGCAGGAGACGGCCTCCCGTGGTCTGTCCCTGGTGTATGAGAAGGGCGACGAAGGATTGAAGCAGGATCTTGTCAAAGACTTGGTCTCGGCCTTTACCGGGAACACCACGCAGATCAAGGTCGAGGACGAGACGGAGTTGTTCGAGCCCGGCGCTTTGCCTACTGGCGAGGGCAAGTCGGTCACATCCTACAAGGACATTGTCAGTCTGGCAAACGAAGTCGGAGACCAAAGTCTCGTTTACAAGTTCATGTCTCTTGCGACGAACGCTGCGACTTGGTCCACGAGATCCGCGTTTGGTCGCTTCGGTCTCAGCAACATCCTTTCCGAGTCGGAGGTCGATCCTAAGCTGTACCCTAAGCTGTTCCGATACCGCTTCGACCCGAACTCCAACGTCCAGCGATCCATGGACGACATCTGGAAGGCGTTGGTCAAGAACACCAACGAAACGATTGGCGAGCACTTTGACGCCATCATGCAGGATCTCCTGAAGAACGTCCTCGGCAAGGAGTGGCGCGTTCGACAGGCCAGCTGTGGTGCCATCTCCGACCTGATCTCTGGACAGCCTTTCCACAAGTATGAGAAGTATTATGCCGAGATCTGGACTGCGGCACTGAAGGTTCTCGACGATGTCAAGGGATCCGTTAGAGAATCGGCCCTGAAGCTGTGCATGGGTCTGACCAACACTATTGTCCGTCAACTCGAAGAGGGCGGGTCCTCGTCGTCAGCGCAGGCTATGCTGAAGCAAGCTCTTCGTTTCCTCCTCTCGCCCAGCGGTCTTGAGAGCGGTGTCGACGATGTCAAGATGTTCTCGCTCAAGACGATCATCGACATTACCAAGAAGGGTGGCCCCAACCTGAAGCCATTCATTGTTGACTTCATCCCTCCACTCCTGGGCCTTCATAGCACAATCGAGCCAGAACAGATCAATTACGCCTACCAGAAGGTTAGCGAGGATTCACGTGATCAGCTTGATAAGCTCCGAGCTAGATGGGTCAATCAATCGCCAATCTCGGAAGCCATCGACAACTGCCTCCGGCAGCTGGACGCCGATGGGATGAGGCAGCTTGCGCCGAAGCTCGAGGAGATCATCAAGACTGCCATCGGCATGCCTACCAAGATTGCGTGTGCTAGACTAATTGGTGACCTCGTCATGCGTCACGCCGTGGACTTCAAGCCGGTCTCGCCCAAGTTCATGCAGATCATGGAGAAGCAAGCACTCGACCGCAACGACGAAGTCAGCAAGGGCTACGCCAGAGCCGCGGGCTACCTGATGCGGATCGTTCCCGACGCATCCAAGGAGCGGCTCGTCGACAAGTTTACCGAATTCTACTTTGCTAGTGAAGACGAAGCCCGCCGCGCCAAGGTATCTGATGTTGTTCTCGGTGTGTCCAAGCTAGCCCCCGACCACTTCAACGCCTTGGCGGCCAAGTTCATCCCGTTCACCTACATGGGTATGCACGACACCGACGAGTATACCCGAAAGTGCTTCGACGAAGTCTGGAACCAGCACGGCGGCAGCTCCCGCACCGTCGCGCGATACGTTCCCGAGATTGTGGGCTTCATCAAGCGAGGCCTCGAGGCGCCGCGATGGAACCTCCAGCATACCGCCGCCTTCAGTATCGCGAGCATGATCAAGGCCGTCGTCGCCTCCAGCGATGCTACTGGCGGACAAATGTCCGAGGCGAACCTGAAGCTCATCTGGCCCGTTCTCGACAAGGCTCTCGCACTAAAGACTTTCCCCGGAAAGGAGAAGGTTCTCGAGTCATTCCCCCACTTCGTCGGAAAGGGCAAGGCTCTCTGGCAGAATGATTCGACCGTCGCTGCACAGCAGCAGAAGATTGCGATCCGCGAGGCAAAGAGGAACAACGAGGACTACCGCCCGCACGCCTTCAAAGCTCTCTGGCAATTTGCAGAGCAGCGCGACGACCTGGATCTTCTCGAGACCATCTCCACCATTGTTAGTGGACCTCTGGACGACTTTATCGACGAGGACCGGATGGACGTCGACAGCTCCGGCGACGCGACACGCAAGGCGGCGGTCAACGGTATCGAGACTGTCGCGCGGGGATACAACCGCAAGCAAATCAAGGAGAACCCCAGTGCCGTGCTCAAGAAGGTCTTTGAGCTTCTCAAGATGTACCTCGACAATGCCAAGTTCGAGGGTATCAAGCGGGAGGTGTGGTACGAGTCCGTCAGGGACCTGATGGAGGCTGCGCCTGCTCCCAGCACCTCTGCCGGCAACGAGAAGGAGGTCGCCTTGGCGTATCTCCGGAGCCTGGACCCTGAGTCTGTCGACAACGGCACCGAGGCCCAGCGTACGATGCGGGTCCTCGCCATTGGTGGGGTATTCAAGGCCATCCAGCGCGGGGTGTTTGGGGAGGGAGCGGCGGCGGCGGAGGAGAGGAAGGGCTTTGTGGAGATGGTGAAGAAAGCTTTGGGGGCAGAGAGGTCCCTTGAGGTACAAAAGCACCTCAAGGAGATCCTGGCGGAGCTGGAGAAGTAGGTGGGAGAGGAGAAGACCCTTCCCCCTACTTCTCCAGGGAAGACGGATGTTTTTTGGCCGCGTGGCGGCAGGATATGGCTTGTGGGGTGTTGATACCCCCTATATTAGAACTTGCTCTTTACTTGAATGACTGTTCCATGACCCTTACCTTCCTCACAATGTGCTATTGATCTCGTGGAAGTGATTCGTAGGCATACACACGAAAGATACTGAAGAGAGGGCAGAACCAAAGAGACACTCTAGGATGCAACCTTATCGGGGTTATCAATTTAGATTACCTATAGATGGATAACACCAGCCCAGAGTCGCAGGCTGGGGAGATACTTGTGCATCCCCGGTGCTGCTGTCTCGAGGTGTGAGTGAAAAACTCTAATTCATGTCAGACTCCCCCAGCCAGTTACCTTGAATAATTCAACGAACCCCAAAAAGCCTAGATGATGGTTCACCTTGACAGGGCTGCAGGTGGTTATATCCCTACATCCTCTTGCATAGAGTTAAATGAGGTCACAGGTCTCGTCATAAGAACTTGAACTCATTCCAGATGTCACAGGAGATACATCACGCGTTCCAAGGCAAATTTTGCATGGCAGCTTATGAAGCGATTGATTGACCATCTTGACCAAGTCTCAAGGGCTGACCACCAACTTGCGCGAAGGCGGAACTGAGAACGGGGCAACTTGCGGTTACTGAGAGGGCAAAAGTGAAAGCAAAAGCTACATGGTCATCTCTCAATGCCCAAAGGAACAGAAGGTTAAGACAAATTCAATCTAGAGACAGACCTATGCCTTTAGTCAATGTAAGAAAGCCGCAGGTTGCAATGCTCTGCCTGGGATGCTCTTGGAGACAAACAGCTTCATGTGTGGTTGATGACAAGCCACAAGGTCAGCCACATCAGAATGAGGGACCTTGGTGGCCGTGGCGCAGCAAATCACATCATCGCATCAACATTCCGCCATTTCTCCGAGACAGCCCAGAGCAGGAAGGATGGCTCCGAGGCCCAACCGGCGGTTGCGTCACAGAGTTGGACGCCTTGAGGGTGGCACTGGCCCGATAGCAGCACCTGCCCTGCGCTTCCACCCGTCCCTGCACTCAGTAAGGTAAGGTAAGGTACCTTAACACGCGCCGGGACAAGCCCGCAACACCATCCCGTCCTCAGATCAGTGGCGGCGCAAACCAACCAAATCAGCCTTGCCTTTTCCTCCCAACAAGAAAAGCTGAACCTGAAGCTACCGACTTTCTTTCAAGTTGTCTGTTTGGAAATCGCCTTGGACTTCTTCACTTGACGGGGCTAGACAATTCGGACTCAAAGACCAACGCGCCCGACGGTGACCTGCAGCTACCCCTCCGCCCCGTGCCAGACTCCAGTACCTTCGGTTCAAGGTGGGGCAGAGGTGCCATCCGTCTCCCACCTTCAGCGACCCTTCTGCATTCACTCTTCTGACCGCCACCAGAAAAAAAGATATCTTTTGACTGATTGCTGGCCAGTATTAACTGCTGGAGGATATATCACGGAGCCACGCATTAAGCCAAACCCTTTTTTAGCGACCTCAACACCGCCAAGCGCAGACCTTCGCCATGGACGAGGATATCTCCAACTTCGTCGCCATCACGGCAGCCAGCCCGGAGGCCGCTCGCGGCTTCCTGGAGATGACCAACAACAATCTCGAGCAGGCCATTCAGCTGTTCTTCGAGAACCCCGACATTCAGAGCAGTTTCAACCAGCCGCCCGCCACTTCCTCGACAGCGCCGCCAGTGCCCTCGAGCACCCGACCGAATGTTGGACGGCAGGACGAGCGCGGTGTCATTCACATAGATAGTGATGACGATGGCGATACTGCCATGACGGTGGACGATATGGACGATAACTTTGGACACGACGACTCCGAGATCGCGGCAAACGAACAGGTGGCGGCCATTGCCCGAAGTGCCCAAGAGGAAGAGGATGCCGCCATGGCCAAGAGATTACAAGAAGAACTTTACGGTGGTGGCCCTGGAGGTGCTGGTGGCGGCGCTGGAATCGTCGGTGGTCAAGATGATGTCAGATCGCCCATCGCCAGAACCACCGAGACGCTGGTTGGAGGCTACGAAGGTGACGATGGTATGGACATGGACACCATCATCCGGGCACAGATGAGACAGAGAGAAGCCGCCAGGGCAGCTCGAGGTATGTACTGGGCTATGCCTGCTTCCTTGGGTTTGGTATGCTAATATTCTGGACATCAGCTGGCGGTGGAAACCCCTTTGCTCATAACCTGTCTATTTGGGATGATGACAGTCCAGCGGCAGCCCAGCCCGCCCAACCCGCTTCAACGGAAGGCGGCACGCGAGCCCAGAGACTGGCAGAGCTGTTCCGGCCGCCCTACGACATCATGTCCAGACTAGAATGGGACGAGGCAAGGCAGGAGGGTAAGGACGAGAAGAAGTGGATTCTGGTTAACCTCCAGGACATGAGCGACTTCAACTGCCAAGCCCTGAATCGGGATATCTGGAAAGATGCGGCCATCCGGAGACTGTTGGACGATGCTTTCATCTTCCTGCAGTACGACAAGGATGCTATGGCGGCACAACAGTACATCAACTTTTACTTCCACGGCACCGGCCACGAGAACCCAGACAACTACCCGCATGTCGCCATCATCGATCCGAGAACAGGAGAGCAGGTCAAGGTCTGGAGTGGAAGACCGTTCCCCAGCGCATCTGACTTCCACGCGCAGCTGGCCGAATTCCTGGACCGTTATAGCTTGGCGGCGAACAGCAAGAACCCCGTAGTGGACCAAGCAGCGCCCCGCCCCAAGACCGTCGATGTGGACCGAATGACGGAGGATGAAATGTTGGAGATGGCATTGCAAAACAGTCTCGCAGCGTCCAACGGCGGCGGCGGCAGCAGCAGCTCCAAGCCTAAGACGAGCGTATTCGATCCCGATGCGCTCACCAAGTCGGACTCATCCAGCGGTCAAGGCAAGGGCATGTCTCCAGGCGAGGAGGCAGCAGGCAGCATTACACCCCCTGCTGAGCCGGCAGCGGCGCAGAGCGCCTGGGCCAGGATTGCGGGTGACAAGCCGCACACGGAGCCAGAGAACAACCCAGCAACGACAACACGGATACAATTCCGACACCCTACTGGACGAGTTATCCGTCGGTTTAACCTGGAGGACCCTGTCAGACGCATCTACGAGTGGCTCAAGGCCGAACCCCTCGAGGGCAAGGAAGGGGTTGAGGTTGAGCTGAAGCGTATGCCGCAGGGCCAGGACTTGAGTGATGGATTGGACATGACCATCCTGGAGGCCGGGCTCAAAAACGGCACCGTCATGATTGAGTTCATTGAGGACTGAAGCTCGCGACGGTTCCACTCAGCGACTGAAGATTCGGGCGGGAAACGTCGGTTACGGGCAAGGTGCATTTATTGAGCAGGGCCAGGGCCAGGGCATGGCCGATAGAATCGGAACTGGACAGGCGGAAGGAAGCCTTCTTTCAACATTGTTCGTTTGGGCTCTTCTCATACATACCACGATATCCGGCGAGGGCAGGCAGGCATGGAAGGACGCAGTTTATCGAGGGCCACAGGTAGCCAGACAGACAGAGTCAAATAGCGGGCCAGAAGATTCGGACGGCCAACCAACGTAGGTAGACGCTTGTTAACACAGAGACGGCATCAATAGACACGGGAAATGAAAGCAATACTGGTCGCGTTGTGATATAAGTTGGACCCCTGAGACGCGCATTTAGAGAATGACTTGACGCGCGTGTCTCCCTATCGCGTGTAAGGACTATCGCGTGTAAGGAATCGAGTATCAACGTCCAACGATCCAATGCCAATCATGTCCATCCTCTGCTGTAGTGGTGCTGGTGGAAACCCACACTCAGGGCTGAACGGAATCGACGGCACCTTCTTTGCATAGATGTTTCCTGGACAAGGAGGTAGGTAGGTAGGTAGGTAGGTACCTAGACCGTAACCTACCAAAACGGCAAGACGAACCAAAAGAAGAAGCCCACGGAACAAAGATAGGACGACGGTAGATGTCTTGGGCTGAGAGATGTGGGTGTTTCACTAGGCTGGAGCATGAACTATCTTGGGTGTGTGTGTGTGTGTGCTTGGCTCACCTGGGCATCGGTGGTGGCGCCGGTTGGAGGGGAACCAATCAGAGAGGCACGGCGGACGGGTTCCTGGACGGGACGTGTCACTGCATGCGAGATGAATGGAGGGGTGATTGGATGTGGTGGGTTGCTCTCGGTCTATTAGATATGGTGCTAGTGCCTACATTGATATATTGACGGTGGTGTTGTCGATGGTGAGATGGTGAAATGAGAGGTGGGAGATGGGTGTCTGGTTGGCAGCGTTTGAGTCGATTCCGTGAGGTGCAATGCTATTTGATAAGCAGGACGTGATCTGTGCACGCTCGCTTAACGTGGCGATAATGCATTGCGCAGTATTGGATTCCATTGTTTTGGCTGCCAGAGGTCGCTGACATTTTTACTGGACAGGGCCACCTCAAGGACCATACGGATAGCAGGGGGAGACTTGAGGTGGGATGAGGGGAACCTTGGAACTTGTGCCTGGGAGACTCCAATTGACACCAACAGCAGTGGTTGCTGGTGAACCGACCCCTCGGTTACCATTTCAGATCATGGCATAAACAACGGGCAATGCGAGGTCCAATTCCTAGACATCTTCCTGCTTCTGTTTCTACTTTAGCCGTTCCAACCTGCTTTACGGATACCTTGGATACCTTGGATTTCGATACTTCTTTACGTTGGGGCGTCGCATTTCCGTTTAGATTTATTTGAAGAGTCGATCTTACCAAAACAGTCCAAATCTCAAGGTACCTACCTACCTTACCTACCTGGGTATGTACCAAAGTCCAAGCCCCGAACTAAGGTAGCACCAACACCAAGACCTCACCCAAAACATTGACAACATCCCAAGACAACATTGAAGAAAGCGACGACGACGCAAAGACAGCCACACCGCCCGCCCTCTTCTTTGTGGCCTTTCACGCCTTTCAACCGTCCAGAGTCTGCCAGCCTGGTCTTGCTTTGGCTTGGTACCGTCTCTTTTTTACCCCACACTCTGCCTCGTGTGCCCAAACATCAGATTCTCGTCCATCGTTCCTTTGGACCAAAGCACAGGTACCAACCGCAACCCCACGACACTTTCTTTTTTTGCGCGGCTCTTCCTTGCCATACTTTGGAGATTGCCCATCTCTACCCGCACTCCGTAGGTCTCTTGAAAGTCCCCTGCTGCTTAATATGCCTATGGACTTTTATCTAGTCCTACCGTGGCACTGACGTCTTCCCTTCCCTCTGCCTTTGCTTTGGCTCTGCCAATCCACCGACTCGCGAGGAACGCGAATTACTGCGGCCCGCTACAGTGTCTCACCACCACCTCTGGAACTTTTTTTTCTCTCACCCTCACCTACCTGTCTAATTGTTTTCCCCTCCCCTTGTTTACCTCGTCGTTCTGTCTCTGCATCTTGAAGAAAAAGAGAGACGAGACATTAGACACGCGACAAGAGCCCACGTACGATTGACGCCGCCCCCTTGGGAACTAATCACCGTTAGGCTCCGGCCGACTTTGTCTCTAGCACCTTTTTGCTAACCGCTCGCCTTGAACCAGATCGCTTTCTTTCTCTCCTTAGTTTGGGCCTTCAAAACCATCCTTCTTGGGGACCAACTGCGACCACCTAGCCCGGCTTCAATCGCTTCTACCTCAGCTCGACGACAAGCCGTATCCGTCGTCCCCCACCGCCTCTGTCCCTCTCCAGGTCGCTCGCCCTCAACTCTAGGATCCCCCTCTTCAACCAGCTGCCCGCTTCTCGCTGCCCGCTACCCAAGCACGAGGGAAAAAGAGACTTTCCAGCCTGAGAAGTCAGTTTCCCGCCAACCGAACATTTCTCTGCCTGACGACAGCAGGCATCGGATCAGAGACGAACCACCACCGCCCCGACACCGAACTATCGCCAATCCCACTGCGCTGACGAACTTTCGGACCCCTCGCAACCCCGCGATCCTCTCCTCTGCGACGGACGACAGTTGTCGACGGCACAGCCCCCTGTTGTTGCGCGGCGTCAATTGAAAGACCGATTCTTTCTGCAGGGAACACCCCACCCTCCTTTCGCAGTGCTAGATCGCAATCATGGGCGACCGCGATAGGGATATCGAGGAGGGCAATGAGGCACTTGATCCCGAGATGCTCTACACCAAGGAGTACTGCATCGGTATGCGCCGCTGCTTCCGTGCTTGAGGTGGCATGTTGCTAATACGCTGGATTTGTCTAGGTGGAGGAAGCTTTGGCAAGGTCTACAAGGGGTAAGTACCGTCCGGTTCCCTTCCCCTCTCCAGCAAGAAGCACAAGAGGACTGACCGCAACTCGTGCAGAGTCGACAAGCGCACCGGTCACGCTGTAGCCATTAAGATCATCGACATCGAGAGCGCCGAGGACGAGGTAGAAGACATTATCCAGGAAATCGCCATCCTGTCCGAACTGCAGTCTCCCTATGTTACGAAATACTACGGCTCGTATGCCAAGGGGGCAGAGCTATGGATTGTCATGGAGTTTTGTTCCGGCGGAAGTTGCGCAGACCTTATGAAGCCAGGTCTCATTGGCGAAGACTACATTGCCATCGTTATTCGCGAGCTGCTACTTGGTCTCGATTACTTACACACGGACAAGAAGCTGCACCGCGATGTCAAAGGTCGGTTGGTCACTTCGCCGTACGCTCCGACAGCGACAGTCCCCTAAAGCTAACACACGTATGCAGCTGCCAATGTGCTCCTCAGCTCTAACGGGCAAGTCAAACTTGCGGATTTTGGCGTCTCGGGGCAGCTCTCGGCTACCATGACGAAAAAGAACACTTTTGTCGGCACGCCCTTCTGGATGGCCCCAGAGGTTATCAAGCAGTCAGGCTACGATCACAAAGCCGACGTCTGGTCTCTTGGTATCACGGCGCTGGAGCTTGCCAATGGCGAGCCACCCTACGCTGATATCCACCCCATGAAGGTGTTATTTTTGATCCCCAAGAACCCTCCACCACGGCTGGAAGGAAACTTTACAAAAGCATTCAAGGATTTCATCGAGGTGTGTTTGCAGAGAGATCCCAAGGACCGACCTACGGCCAAGGACCTGCTCAAGCATCCCTTTATACGCCGCGCAAAGAAGACGAGCTACCTGACCGAGCTCATCGAGCGCCACAGCCGGTGGGCCGCGACGCACAAGGGTGACGACGATGAAAGTGACCAGGGTGGTGAAGAGTACTACGAGCGCCGGCAGGTCGACGAGGATATGTGGGATTTCGGCACAGTCAGGCTTGTGGGAGATCGTGGCGGCGTCGTTCCTCGTCCCGGACTTGGTGCTCTGGACGAGTCTGCCACCAACGCCAGAGCCGCTAGATCTACGGAAAGCATTGATGATTACGGAGAGCGTTCGAGAGACAGCAGTCCGACCAAGATTCGCGACTTTGGCCGCGACCTCGCCATCGCTTCTGATACCCTCAAGGCTGCTAGTGCCAACACGGGGACCTCTCGACAGGCATCGCCGCAACGGAAGCCAGTGCCGTCAGTCGCGCCCCAGTCGCCAGCCAAGGTGCCTCTTCCAACGTCGCCGGAAAAGTTGCAAAGAGGAGGAGGAGGGGGCCCAGAGACACCACGACCCATCTCTCGATTGATTCCACCTGCCGTCCCAGTCAGTCAATCTCCGGACTACGACCGAGAATTGCAGGTTCAGTTGCAGAAGGACATGGGCTTGATGAGTCTAGGCCCTGTGATCCAGCCCGCCGACTTGCACAACGTCGACGATGCTACACCCCCGCGACCCCCTCTCCATGGGCCTCGGCCAAACAATAACAAGTTTGCACCGATTACTCTTCCGGAAATCCCTCCATACCGCGGCAGCCCGCAGGCGCAACAAACGCCGGTTAGGATACCGAGCCAATCTCCGAATGGGCAATATCGCCAACCGTCTGGTCAGGTGCCACCTCCCCCGCCAAAGGGATACGCGCTGCCATCAAAGACGCAGACACCCACTCCTGAACCCGCGGCCCCTTCATCCTTTCCCCCGCCAGCGCCGTCTAACCCCAACGGGGAGCTAGACGCCTTGAACGATGTCATTTTCCCTGCACTCGAGGAGGCGCTAAAGAGGAGACAAATTAGACTGCAACAGGCATTCCGACCTCAACAGGGTTCGTCTAGCCTCGTGGCCATGAACCAGGTGACTCCAAAGCAGCAACGAGCGGAGGCGGCTCATGAAAAGCTACGGAAGCTCGTATATAAGCTCGCTCATGTGTGCAAAGAGATTGACCACTATGACAAGGCGGAGCCCGTGGGTATGGGTAGGGACGTTGGAACCTTCCTGGAGGGGCTGTTGGAGGAAATCCTCGTCAGGGTTGAACCCCTCGACGAGGAGGATGTTGCGGCGTGAACCGTCTGATGGTCCAGGCGGCTGTGTGTGAGGCGGAACGATGGACAGGGGGGATGCTTGGTGGGGCACCAGTCGAGCACATGCTCGGATGCTCGCGAGTCGTCGCCGCCTGACCGGTGAGGTGGGATGGAAGATGGGAACAAGCTGCCCCGTTGACGACACGACAATACACGGGGTTCTGGAGGATACCTACCGCCCCTATGCGAAAACGAAGAGACTTATTACATACGATGCAAAGGGCCAAAGGGAGGAAAATCGGATTTGTTGGGAATGCTGGAAACGACAAAGATGACAAGACGACAGATATGACATGATGGACAGGACACAAACACATACACACACTTGGCCCGTTACCCTTCTCTTCCTTTGACTCGGGACTGGGAAGGAAACAACGGGTGGCAAGTCCGGGGCTTGAGGAATAGAGGGGATGGGATGCGATGGGAGGGGAAGGGGGAATGATTCACAAGACGCCTATTTCGTTTTCTACAATTCCGCATGTATTATACCCAGCATTTACCAAGAATAGAGTGCGTGCTCTTTCTCTGAGACCCGCCGGGCCACGCCCCCGGAGAAACCGATGCAAGGCTGAAGAGGGAGGATTTTGGTGCACTAAGCCGTGTGGGGAAGAGAGAGGAATGGTATTTGTGTGGTTACTGATCACGGATACTGTTACCCTCGAGTCGAGGGGCTCCTTTTTCTGCCCAGTGGCAGTGGCTGTTCCCGTCTCTTGCTGGGTATGGGTCTATCCGTATGGGAATCGTTAGATGTTGCCGAGGGTTAATACTTTATCATAAGCGAGCGAACCTTGGGCTTTGCCGCTGCTGCAGAGACAAGACAAGGCCTAGGGAGAAAGTCTCGCTCTTTCTTCGGGCCTGTCCTGGTTCTCCTGAAGTTCCTGAAGAGCGCTCGCTTGGGGGAAGGGAGGGCTGAGGGGGAGGGGAAAAGGATAGACCGGTGGATTCGACCGTGGAGTTTATATGGTATACGGACGCCAAGCTCCGTATGTGTGCGGGTGGTGTTGAACCATGACTCTATCTACGACGGACCCATGTCCGGCGCGGCTGAAGAGGATGGAGGGGGGGCCTGTACTCTCGTACGGGGGCCTGGAGAAAGGATAGGTAGGAATCGATCGAATGAGGATAAAAAAGTGCGAGAGGGGAACGAGGAATATGAGTCTTTTGAGGTTTCCGATGGCGGGATTTTTTGGGTGTGCTGTTTGACGCTGTCTGTGTGTCTTTTCTGCTGGGAGAGAAAGGCCCGTGGAATCCTTGTTGGAGGATGAGATTCCGACCAAGTTTACAAGACAGGACAGGGCAGGGCCAGGCTACAAGATATCCGTCCCCGATCTCCAGACTCCATCAAGGTATGTGTGATTTATCTGTACTCCGTACGGATGGATATCCGTAGCGTGAGTATGAAATAAGCTGGCAAGAAAGCAGGTTCGTTCAGCCCAGGTTCGGCCGGCCTTATGTTGGCGCAAACTTGGGAACTTTTGAGTCTTTTGAGAGAAGGTCGCAGCGGCAAATAACCTGAAACCAGACGCGCGCGTGGGGCGGATGGCTGCGGTGCTGGGCAGCCAGGAAACCCTGCGGCGAGTCATGGACCCTGAAAAAATAAATGCCACAATTACAGATACACTAACAACGGCATGCCCAGATTCTGGTGCGAGAGAAGAAGCAGGTGGGAAGAGAGAGGGAAAAGCTGCTAAAGCCCTGAAGGAACGGCATTGACGATGGCTGGCCTTGCTGGGCAGAAACTAGGCCATGGACCTGGGTGTTAGTTCCCACAGATAGCGCTACGGCGTTACCCGTTGCTGGCACCATGATCCCTGGTCACTGGCCTTCTCTTTCTGTCTTTCTACGGATAGACCCAGGCAGACCATGTTCTTCTGAGTCTTCTTCAGGCCAAGTCCGGGGGGGGGCCTCTTCTTGGGACGAGTCAATCGAGTCAATCGTCTGCCCTCCACCCCAGTCTTTCCCTCAAAGTTGGGACGCTGGGCGCTGCAGGACGAGCAACACGGCTTGGCTCTTGGAGGACGGGATCCACCATCTTTTGTATGTGGTCTGTATGGTCTTGTCTGGGTGCGGCTGCGGCTGCGGCTGGGCTGGGCTGGGCTGGCTTACCTACACATTACATAGAATCTGTGAAGAGTTGTAAGTGGCATGGTAGCATGACCCCCCCGGGTCGGCGTGCTGCCGGCGAGATGTTCATGGAGACCGGGACTTTTCCTTTCCCCCCTACTTCCCTCCTCCTGGGCAGCTTTTCTTCACGAGACCGATCCAAGAGGCGAACTCTGGGTGGAGAGGAAGCACGGATCCAAACTGCCGTGGAGGGAGTTTGGGATATGTGACTTCTCTTAAGGCCTGGCTGCGCCGCCCTTCTCTTGTTCGTATGGGAGGAAGGTTTTCGGACTTTCTTTGCAACTTCTTCTCGCTCCTTTTTTGTTTGCTTCTTGCTTCCTACTTTCCTTCTCCCCCCTCTTCCCCCCTCCTCTGAAGATGAGAACGTGTTGATTACGTTTTCTCTCCCTCTCCATCTCTACGAAACCCGAGCAGAAAGAAACTCTACCCCCTCACGCTCATTTTCAGTTCATCTGCTTATACTACTACGCCTTCTCGTGGAGGTAATCTTAATCCTACGGGGGAAGATCGAAGAGCCATCTACTCATCTTTGCCCTTCTCTCTCTGCTGACTGCCCTGGTCCGTCTGGTCTTTCTGTGTTCTCGAAGTTGGTTCCTGTTTCGAAATCCCTTGGAAGAGAAAGAGCGAAGGTTGTCGCCTTACCTCAAACACGTTGCACACCACCACCCATAGCCCAGCTATTACCCGGCAGAGCGTCTTATTACTCTTCCTCTCACATTCACCCACCCCTCCCCTCTTCTACCACATACCACCACCACCCTTCGTCTCATAATCAACCTACTTGCCGACGGACTTTCTCTTCCCTTTTCGAATTCCTTTCCCCGAGCAAACATACCAGCCTTTTGGGGGCCGGAGCCTCAGACTCGTTCCCTTTCGTCATCAAGCATCCCCGCCTTGTACGATCGACGCACTGCGGCTATTTTGAACGATTGTTTACGACTGTTTCGCAACAACAGAGGCTGGTTCTCTCGACTACACATCTTATTATCGAATCGACTTCTGTCCGCTATTCGTATAAACTAGGTCGAGTGTATTTGGGGGAAAACGGAATCAGCTGGATCAGCCATCTCTCCCGGCCTCTCTTACCAGGCTCAGGCCATTCTGAACAACAGCAACCATGAAGACGACGACAACAAAGGCAGTGCTGCTCACGCTGCTCAGCAGCAGTGGCTTCGTGGCAGGCGTCCGGGCCGCGGCGAACCTGTGCTTCTTCCCCGGCGGCGTGCAGAGTCTAGACGTGCCGTGCGATCCCAAGGCCGAGGTCAGCATGTGTTGCGGAAGCGTGAACGCGTGTCTGAGCAACGGGTTGTGCAAGCTTGAGGATACATCGAATAACACGGGTATTGCGTATGCGAGAGGGACGTGTTCGGATCCGACATGGCAGAGTCCGATTTGCCCGCAGCATTGCGTGTTGAGTAAGTCTTTTACAACTCCTTTCCGGGTATACGGGAGAAAAGTTGGTCAGGGAAGACCATGAACCAATACTGGCGAATCCAAGATATGGGTGTGTTTTGATTCAGGAAGGAACAGGAGTACTAACATGAAAACAACAGACCCCGACACGAGGAAAAACAACACGGCATATGACTTTAGATTCAACGGTGTCCAGGTATGGCAATGCGACAGCCAAGGCTTCGGCGTACCGGGCAAGTTCTGCTGCGAATCCGCCGCCGAGAAGACGAGATGCTGCTCCACGCCGCCCGCCATCTTCGGACCCCTCATCGCTGCGACACCCGGCAACGCCGTCGCCGTGCAGACCCTCAACACGGGCGCCAAATCCACGCCCACGCCCTCAGGATCGGGACGCGCCGGTGTCACGGGCGGTAGCAATTACCCCTCGCAGCAGACGCCCGAGATGACGGCCGTGCCGACGATGACGAGCAAGATTCCCGCCACGCCGGGTGGGGCAGAGGCCAGCCAGCCGACGGCGGATACGAATTCCGGTAGCAGTGGAGATAGCGGGCAAAAGGGCATCGGGAACGTGGCTGTCGTGGGACTGGGTGTTGGCGCCAGTGTGGGTGGTGCGCTGCTCGTGGCGGTGGGCGTGATGTGGTACCTCCGCAAGGAGAGGTCTCGTCGGGGACCCGTGGAGCTTGATGGGTCGAGTATCAATGGCGGGTACGGCGGTGGCAGCGGAGTGAGCGATCTGTCGAGGTCCAATACCGGACATACCGGGCGGATCGCGTATGGGGGCATGAATGTTCACAATATGAATCACAACGGGGGCACGGGGACGATTAGCTCCATGGGGACGGGGACGTATAACATGTCGGCGACGCCTGGGATGATGACTGTGAGGAGGGCGAGTAGTGAGTGGGATGGGAGTCCCGGCGGGTTGGGCGGGAATTATCAGATGGCGGAGATTGATGGCAAGGAGGCGATTGTGGTTGCGGAGCCGCAAGGGAGGAAGAAGAGTCTCTATGAGCTGCCGTAGCCCGGTGGTCTTTAGGGATGAAGGCGAAGTGGTTGAGAGATGGAAAGGACCTTGGAGATAGAGGTTTGGCATGAGACGAACCAAACAGAGAGATGGCATTTGTATAAAAAAGATCAATAGGGACGGGATGGTGTATGGCGGTGTGATACCTTGACACTTTTTGATAGCGGAGTGTTTCTTTCCTCACTCCCCCTTTTCTTTTTAGTTAACGGCTCATGAGAAATCAACTTTTATGAACTTTAGACGCCATTCCTTCTTCTCGTTTCTCATCCTATGTGACAGGTGACAGTTTCAACCACCTAGTCAAGACTTGATCTGACGTGACTTAAGCTTATCCCTCATCTATCTGTGATTTACAAGTCTGTCGGATGGGTTGAGAAAACAAGAGCTTGGACGGGGAACGACGACGCTAGCGTGGGAAACAACGATGATGGGCACCAGGGCCCCTTTACTGACAGCAGCACATTACGAGCATCTCAACCTTCATGAAAGACAACAGTAGAAGACACATGGAAGACGCTAATGAAGTGCGGTGGTATGGAGAGGAAAGGAAGGGTGCTGCTACCAGCACTCTGGAACCTGTCATGATCGGAAGCGCATCCGACCGGATCAGCGACCACCCAAACGGTATTATGGTGTGTCGTGAAAGGCCCATCAGAGACTGGAAGGGGGAGGGAGGGAGTGGAAGGAGGTGGTTTACCGGCCTTCTCGATCCGGTCACCAACACGTGCTTGCGCCCTATGGCCTTGTTGTCGGGTAGTACTGTAAGTGGATGTCAACTTCCAAGGAGTGCAGGGGCACACTTGAGGGGCTGAGGGGCTTGAGGGATCGGGGACGTCTTCAGCCGTTGCTTCATGGTAGGGTAGTGATCGGCAGGGGGAGTGCTCTGCGGCTCTCTCGTTTGCGCTTTGATGTGACGTTGGAGGGGATAGAGGTACGGCTGGCCTTGGATTTCACGCGTAAGTACTACTCAGATTTGCTGCAAGGTCAGAGTATCGTTCGGTTGTCTTCCCTCTGGATTTCTTTGTCATAGTCGCTATTACTCCGCGAATTAGACGCGGGGAGAGAAAGGATTGCCTTGGTCTTGTCTTCATACCAGACCCTGGGATACGTCGATCATTCGCCATCTTCCATGCTGGGAACGGGTAAATGATCGAGCAGAAATGCGGAGTAGCGAGAAGAGAGCATAGCAGACTTTGATGTCATAACATTGGCGCGCATTATAGATCAGAGGCCTTGTTGCTCGTACAAGACAGACTCTGGGATGGTGTTCTGAAGGGCGTTTGTCGTGTGTGAGTGGGCGGATTAGACGCAGGGACCTCGATGAGACTCGAGTGAGTGATCGGGGAGGGGATGTCATTGCCGACGGCCCTGTCTTCGTGTGTGAGGAATCGTACAGGGATACAGGGGGTTGAAGGGGATAGAGTTTGCCGCGACGTCTCATGAGGTATGATTGTCCATGACAAGAGAGCGATGGAGTCGGATTTTGCAGCACACATTTATTGCAGTTCTGATTGGTGCGTCTGGGACAGACTCAGTGTACACATCTAGTTGTCTTGGTGAATTTTGGTGGAGGCATTGGTGATGTTGGAATATCCGTATCTAGCTGGCTTGTCGACCACGCTGATCTGCTTTAAATCAGCAACTTTGATGAGCTTGGAGCTACAAAGAAAAGCTCCTGGAAGTTTGACTTGGCGTGTCCTTCTTGACATGTCTTGGAGTTCGGGTGGTGCCTTTCGGATATGGGTGTGAAGGGTGCCGAGAGACGAGATGAGTGGCAAAATGTATGTCTACCCAACACACGCTCATCAATGTAACTTTTAGACAGATTCAGATATCCGAAGAATTCGGCACCAGCGATGGTTGCATTCAATATTCAGCCACAAATCACACGCATCACATAGTCCGAAGAAATCGGACCCGGAAAGAGTACGAAAAAGATTGCATTCGATGATCGAGTTCTTTTGGTTGGACGCAACACGTAATAGCGGACGGATGAGTATAGGTTATATGGAACATTATATGATACGGATCTGCGAGCCCAAGGATAAAAGCCGCAACTGCGAGGACCTTGAGGGTGAAGTAGAACAGGTAATCAGTGAGCCAGGGGAAGCCGGGCGAGAACGGAGTGCGGGAGGACTGCGCCCCCTAGACAACGAACATCCCCGGCCACGCCGGCCCCGGGGTCAACCCACCACCGCACCGGGGCCTTTGAGAAGAAAGTGGGGATGCGGTTCTGTCATCGGCTCGCGTAACTAGTAAGCAGAAGCGTGTGCCCACGACGGACCACTGACTGCCGGAACATCGCTTACTTGAGAACATACATTGCCGATAATGGCTGGTGTGCCTGTGCCGTGTTTCCACTGCGGCGGGCGCAAGATGGGAAGTTTGGGGGCTGATCTTATGTTTCTTGCTTCAGACGTTATAGGGGCCGCCCACATACTATGATACTGCGTGGCGGCAAACGGGGGCCCTTTTTGGGGAGCTACGTGCGGATGGAGATTTTCTGCAAGATTGTCTCTTGACTATGCCGGTACGTGTGTGTGGGGAGGTTGTGTCGCTTCTGGGGGCCGTTTCGAGGGGAGATGGGATGATGCGCTATTCTTGTCAGTCAGTTGCTTCGAGAATATTGAGGAATCTGGGAGCGCATGAGTTTTGGGCTTTTGTGATCTGCTGCACCAGGTGCTTATCTTGCTGATCGGTCATTAGTGGGTGATCATGGTCCTTCTACTCGGTATCGCTGCCGGTAAATCTTTAATTGTAGTCACATGTGCGATTGATCGACGTGATGTTGAATGAAGCATTATACCCTATCGAAAGGGTTCGTAACCAAAGAAAACCGTAATATGAAAGTGCACATGTGACAACTTACACCTTAATGCTTACGTTCATGTTGATCGCTAGCTTTAGCAAGCGGGAAATTTGGCCGAGATTGGGCGTTTGACTTCTTGACTTCCATTTAAATGAGATGTCTATGTGCAGCTACGAAGGCTCTTCATTTAAAGTATTAATAGCAGTGAGAGTTAAGATGAAGTGCGCGGCAGTTGTGGCAGGTATGGCAGTATCGTCCTGCTAGTGACGTGTGGATTTGTCACCTCAAACACGAGAATGCGTATCCTATACGCGTAGTTTTGATCTGATCCAAAATTCTCGATAGAGATTATCTGCCCACAACACGGGTTGTTTGAAGTTCAACAGATCGAGAAGGGGAGCGTGGATGCCGCGGGGAGGCAAAAACTCCCCGAACACGAACGAACCCTTTGATGAACCGCCCCCAACGATATGCATGAAGTTATTGACGAGTGCCAGCCCGTTCCTGGAGTCTAAAGTCTCCTTATAAGGCCAGCAGAGGTATCGAGTCTCTGATGGGCCTTAGTAAGTGATTCAGGGGTTTGCCTGGATGAGTCTAGAAGGACCGTGATATTATGACACCAATTAATGTCCCGTATTCGGCCGGATACATTCTGCACCAATTCTCTGCAACACAGATTCATCTTTGACATACACAGCACTATGACCAACAGAAGAATACCAGATAATTACATAAAGATTACAACTGTATACGCGAAATAGGGGGTTCAATCCTGTAAAGACAGAGAATTGGCTTCCTCCAATTCATGGCTTCGATATCTCATACCCGCACCTGAATGGGTATTCTAGGCCTGAGATGATGAACATACACAAACTGGGTCGTTCGAAGCCACGCTGCCAATGTAAACCACCTCCACAGCCGCAAAAGCGGCCGTCGCCGCGAAAATTTCAGCCTTTTTTGCCCTAGTGAGAAGTGCGAACAAGACTGAGAAAACCATGGTAAGAACAATAACAAGTCCTATTCTATGCACCATGTTCTGCACGAAGTACAAGATGAGGATTGCAAGAGTTGGCTGTGCAGCGGACAGAGTTGCAAGAACGATGTCGCCGAAGCGCGAGATCTTTTCCTCGTTGTAAGTACGCGTATCGTCCAGCCTCACCTTTCCGTTGGACTGGGGGAAATGAATGTTAGTTGAAGTATTCCGGGACACGAAACGCGACAGAGGGAGCTTAGTACAAAATGGATACTGACTGAGCTGTGCTGTCCAATCACTTTGTGATATAAATTGAGAACTTTGCCGCTCATGATCTTAGTAAATCTGTCTATTGCGACCGCTGAGCCCCCAAGACTGAAGGCGTTATCTTGGTTGCTTTGATTTCAAATCATTGCTTCTATGGCTGTTATATCAAGAAGCCCATTTCCTTCTTTGGACTTTTGTAACCATGTTGCGAGAAACTCCCATTCGTCGTTAGACGGCCGAGTCATCTTGCTCAAGAAAGAGGCATGTTGGAGTGCCTGATCTAGACTCCGGGTTAATAGTAGACCATGAAAAGGCAAGAAGGAGTCCTACAGTATTCCTCTAGCTTGTTGCCAATCTCAAGTAGAAGCTCGTACTGTATCGAGTCTGGGTCTTCCGCGTATTGCTTCATCACCCGGAAACTGAATTCGTATTCCTTCCGTATGGGATCTGTGGAGTTTCTGTCCTCTTCTCTGGTATCTTCGAGCTGCTGCTCAAGATCTTGGAGTTCGGACTGAAGTCGAAGGAGATTCATCATACTGAGATGGTTGAATTTTCGAAATATTGCCACCTCGGGTGATCTGGCGAAGAGACCGGCCAGGTTTCCATACCCTCTCTCAGGCAGATAGCCTGGTATCTGAAAGCCGCACCCGATCGGAAAATCATCGATCTGATTCGTATCCATCTTCAACGGACGTACTGCGTATACGATGTAGTCGGTCCTGAAGTCGTGAAGCTCGGCGATAAAAGTGATAGGAACGGCTGCTGACTTAACGAAATTAGAGATATGATAAATAACTCCCAGTCGAGTTGAGTGAGCTCCCCAGGACCCCGCAGTTCAATCGTACCCAAGTTGAATCAGGCTGCATCTGACCGCATATCACGAACAAGTACGGGCGTTCGTGCCAAGGCCAATCTCACGTCACGCCGCATAACCGCAACGAAAGGGGTGGCCACATGACATGCAGGGGCCTGTTTCCACGCGCTCATTAATTCTTGCGTCAGTGTGAAGCCGGCTTAACTTCTAGCCTGGCCCTGATAAATCCAAACTCGCTAGTATCGCTCCCGCAACTTGCAAAATCTTATTGTGCCCTCCACTTTCACATCTCAGTATGGAGCCCTTGGGCGTAGCCGCATCGGTCTATGGGGTCATATCTTCTGTTTCTAATGCTCAAAGTGCTTTGCGGACGGCACTGAGTCTCTCTCGTGGAAATGCCGACGCGCAAAAGAGTTTAAGGCGGCTGGACGACTCGATGACGATGCTCAAGGTCATGTATCTAGAGATTCTGGATCTTAACCCGGGCAATCTCTCCGAGTTAACAGGAGGCGAGCCTGCCACTCATATCCTAAAGCAAATTGGAGAAATTCACCTAGCCGAACTGAATTTCAGTCCCACTTATCCGAATAACAAGGACTTACTGAAAAAGTATGCTAGTCACGTAGCAGAATCAGCTGAAAGACTCGAAAAGGCTTTGCAGCGGCTCAGGGACATTGAACAACTGTAAGTCAAACCTCCGGCCATGGCACTTTGAGAAGGGGTTGACAGGCAACATAGCTTCACGTTGCGACGCATTGAGAAAATTATCATCAAATCCGAAGATCTCTACCTGAGGCGTGATGCGGAGAGTATCAAAACTCAACAAGCGGTAGTTGAGATTGGCCAGGCTCTTTCACTCCTCAAGTCACATATGTTAACGGACGGGAGAACATTGGACAATGGAATTCGACAGACATTGGCCGACATTGGTCAGAAATTGTCAGAAATCAATTGTTTGTGGAGGATGATACTTCGGATCGAAAATTAGACGAGCTACGCGCAGCACTACAATCGGCCATGGGCAGGTCCCAAGGATTTGATCGGAACCAGGTTGTTTTCCCCTTCGTCATACCAAAACAAGGATCTGAGGATGTCATGGCTAGAGTGATACTCGACACTGGCGTCCAGGACAACTGGATCAATACGAGAATACTGAAACGAGCGAATGTGACATACGATGAGGTTGAAGGGGTAGGGAATTACATTGGGGCTGGAGGATCGCACTTCACACCTCTTGGCCAGGTCAAGCTGACTTGGTATTCTGAAAACCAAGCACTAAGCAAGGTCTCGCATTTTCTGGTACATGATAACCTGCCATGTGATGTTATCCTTGGTACAAGTACATTTTAGCAAGCGTGGATGAGCTTCTGGAACCAGCCCTCCCCATAAGAAACACCAACTTAACCAAAGGCCAGTCTTCCCAGTATTACAACGCACTCAAATATGGTTGCTGACACTGAATAGAGGATTATTTCAACCTTCAACGGACTGGGAAGGAACATGGCGCCAAGAATGAGAGAATCATTGCACTCCAGAGAGAGCAGAACAGAGCCGAGAGGGCAAAGAGAAGAGCACGGAAGGCTGATTCTCAAATGTCAACGTCAAGGTTTTCGGCACCGTATATGGAAGCAGAAAGCTCCCACCCTTGGACTCCCGAAGCCTTGTCGAGACGTCAAAGTACGCTTTCTTCGAGGCAGTTGTCGCTCTTAAGCGACAGTCACTCAAACAGGTCGCGACCCTTTCCTTCCACAATGACATTCCATGCGTCCACAGCTCAGGGGTATGCAGTAGATTCTCCCCTAGAAGCTTATTCTTCTGGAGTTTCTTCCAATGCCTCTGTATATGAAGCAGCAGGAGAACTTGGACAAAGTGGGTGAAGCTGAATTTTGGGCATCTGGTTAGAACTTCCATCTGCTAAAACATGTCATTACAATCATCTTTTCTTTGCTTGTGCTGCGTTCTCGTGGTTGAGAATTTCCTAGAATGAGCGGCCTGCCTCAGGGGTTTTACTCTGAAATAGCAGGTTCAGTTGTTGAATAAGATCGGACAAAAAGGTCGGGGGAAATGAGAAGCTACGTTGCCAGGGCGTGACCTCTACTAGCTCATATCCCAATTACCTCGCTGAAAGCAATGGCTACATGTATGTTTGAAGATGAGAAAACATGAGACATGATGACAATCGGGCCTTTAGATGCCCAAACGTTGATAACTCGCACTCAGCCTCGGGACCAGAACTCGTCCAAGAGGTTCGAGAGTGATCTGCATTATCCGTATCAGGCCACAATGTCAAGCTTACACTTTCAAACCTATTCTATACTAAGAGATCGTGAGATCACAAGTTCCCTGCTCACACAATTGCTGAGCGCTCTGCGTCGACCTGATATCGGCCCGCCGCATTGACTAAGGTGGGAGCAATGCCCGAATGGGAACTCCTTGAGGGTTTTTTCGCCAAGAGTTGATACTCAGAGCAGACATGTCAACTTCATACTACATTTCACTACAGAGAATGCCATGGGCAGCTGCGGGAGGCATTCTTGTCGTCCGAGCTAGGCGCTAGAGTGCCCGTGTACCGTGTTTACCGGCAACCGTGGGCTTATCAGCAAAGTTCGGACCAAGGGTTGCCAGGACGCCATCGGATGGTTTAGCACCGGGTTTACGACGTACGAAGAATCAGCAAATATAGATTCGGGATGCTGAGCTTATTTCTCGTCAATATTTGCAAGCAGTTGAAGTTGAGGCAAGAGTATGGTAGTATTAAAATCTAGCTTATAGGGTGAAACCAGAGCATACTCCGGGACCCAAAAAGAGGCAAACAGTTATACCGAAGCAATTGGCAAGCGTCAGCGACTCTTCGAATCATTCTTTGTGCGGGGGAACGAGTAAGTTGGCAACCACATTGTGCTTGGCGTGCTGTTGTGGCGCTTTGATAAAGCTAAGATGGCATCCCGCGGGCTTCCATTGAAGACCCCAAACAAAGCCAGCTTACATTATGGGCCGGGATAGACTTCAACGGTGCCTTGGGTGGGATGTATAATGGCTAAGAATGTTCGGACAATTTCACTCGAGCGTTGGACTTTGGGATGGATCAAACGGGAGGAACTTGGGTCTTGCGCTAGATACCCTACGATTCCTATTGAAGTAAGCCTAGCAGCACTACCGAACTCTAAGATCAACGCGACATACAATAGCACCGAGAATTGGGCATTTCCATTCGTTCCCCCACCTGAAGATCGACAAAGAATCCCCCAGAGCTGGCTGATCGTCAAGCTCTCCAGCTCTCCCCAGAGCGTGCTCACAACGCCTTGCCTAAATCCGCCAAAAACGTCGTCAGGCGTGTTGTCACGGATCCGCTCCAGGACCTTCAATGCCGTTAGCTTCGGACACGTTGTGGCGTGCACACTTTCCACGGTTGGTTCTACTTCTTTTTCTCATTTCAGTCCGAAGTTCCTTTAGATATAAGTAGCTCCGGATCCTGATCCGAAATTGAGATCTTGAACTCTCCAAGTCATCAGCTTCCAACAGACAATCTCGTTCACTCTCTCGCAAGTCTTCAGTCTTTTCTTTCCTACTTAATCATTGATAACAGTACATTCCTAATTTTATAATCACTCACATAATTATCACAATGCGCTCACAGGTTCAGCAACTCGTCTTGGCCGCGGCTCTGCTGCAGTCCGCCGATGCCGCCCCGGCCGGCCTTCTCGACGGTCTTGGAGTCGTAACCCAGCTGCTGGCTCTTCCGACCGACTATGTTTCTAGCTTGACAGGGGTCCTTGGCACGAAGCCCGGAAGCGGCGTCGGCGCCGGAGTTCTCAACGTCGGAGACCTCCAAACGAAGCTCGGGTCGATTTGGAACACGGGCAGCACTGGCGACTTTTACGGAAAACTGCAAAAGCAGATCGGCCAAGGTCTCGTGCCGAACAATCTACTCTCCAGCTTCCAGGGACTTCTCGGCACTGGCCTTCTGGGCAGCTTAGACCTGGCCAACAATGCCAACAAGCTCATTGCTCCTCTGAACGGCATCGATTCGACAAGCAACAATAACCCGGTGAACCCGGCTAAGCCTGTCTACCCCAAGAAAGATGCTTCCGATGCATCATACACCCTCTCCGAGCAGCAGCTTCGCCAGGCCATCTACATCCCCCAGACTTTCACCTACGGCCAAAAGCCTCCTGTTATCTTCATTCCCGGCACTGGTGTCTACGGAGGAGAGACCTTTAGCCCCAACTTGTTGAAGCTCCTCACGAACGTCCCTTACGCAGACCCCGTCTGGCTCAACATTCCCGGCGCTCTCCTTGGCGACGCTCAGGTCAACTCCGAGTACGTCGCCTATGCCATTAATTACATCAACGGCATCAGCAACAAGAACTCGAGCATCATTTCCTGGTCTCAGGGTGGTTTGGACACCCAGTGGGCTTTCACCTTTTGGCCTTCTACCCGCAATGCTGTCGCCAACTTCTTCCCCGTGTCTCCCGACTTCCACGGAACCGTTCTTGCCAACGTCCTTTGCCTTTCACCCGGCAACGGTGCCCTCAACGCTCCCTGCGACCCTTCCGTAATTCAACAGCAATACACCTCCGTCTTCGTTAACACCCTTCGTTCCCGTGGAGGCGCCGACGCCTACGTTCCCACGACAACTTTCTACAGTGCTATTCTCGATGAGGTTGTTGAGCCCCAGCAAGGCACCGCTGCTTCCGCCTACCTGACTGATGCCCGCCGTGTCGGGGTCACCAACATTGAGGTCCAGTCTGTCTGCCCTGGCCGCCCCGCTGGTAGTGTCTACGGCCACGCGACGATGCTCTTCAATCCCCTGACCGCCGCACTGATCAAGGATGTTCTTCAGAAAGGCCCAGGACCCGCCAAGATTAGCAACATCAACCTCAACGACGTTTGCAAGGACTTCATCGCCCCTGGCTTGAATCTCGAGGATGGCATTGCTACTGCTGGTTCAATTGTTGCTGCTGGCATTCGCTTGTTGGCCTACCTCCCGAAGCTCATTGCCGAGCCTACCCTCATGGCCTACGCCCGTTCCTGAGCACTTTTTTGTGTAAACAAGATATATCTTCTGGAGAAGCTATACTTCTCATTACAATGAGTACGCGGTTAATGCGGGTGCTTGGGACGAAGTAATGGAGATGAAGATGAAGATGAAGATGGGAATGAAGTGAATGTAAATCTTCTCTGTAACACTGTAATTAGATGTATAGTTGGGTATATATAGACGTAAGCAGAATAGGTGAATACCGCATTTTCAACCTTGAGGCACTCATTCCACACGTGCATCAACGCCATGTGAATGAAGAAATCTGTGGACTCCATGGCTATTTGAGTCTTGATTGATGTGTGAAGGTATGAATATGATCTGCAAACGATCGATTCTGAAAACCAGAAAGTCCCAGAAGGCAAGATTACATCTTCGCATCTCTCCCAATGCCCGTCTGCCCCACAGCAAATTCCTTTCGCTCGTCCACCGACAACCTCGTCTCGGCTAGCTCACCGGTTTGTGACTGTTCCTCTACAGTTGCCAGTCTGTCGGTCTCTTCGACTGGGACGTGATCTCTGACCACCAGCCACGTCGGATAAACGGCCAAACCTACATCGGTTAGCATCATCTTTAACTTCATAATGGACTGTGCTTGGCTTACCCAGGAGTATAGTGTTGACGGCAAGTGGCACTCGGCCTCCCTTCCACTTCTGTGTGTTCAACCCAAACGAGACGGCCTGAGAAAAGCTCTCCTGACCTCTAAGAATACCGGAGAAGCGAGTGAGCTCGGAGATGTTGTCCGTCTTGGTGGCGAGAAGGTAGTAAAGCCAGCTCTGCAGTGCTTGACGGGCGAAATCCCACAATAAGAGCACAAAGAAACCCTCAGTGAATCCCTTATCTTCCCAGTCGTACGCAGGTGGGTTGCGTGTGTACTTCTCTTGAATGACCCAACCGTAAACCCACGCAATGACGTGCCATACAATGACGTAGTAGAAGCCAATAGTGATGCGTTTCTTTACACTGAATTTCTTGTAGTCGAGGAGGGTGCTAATCAGTTGCGATGAGAGAAGTGTGCCAAAGTTGCTGACGAAACCGATGAGTGCGCGAGCTCTGATACCGAAATAGTAGGCTTGGAAGTTTCCGCTGTACTGGTTGAAGTAGGCAGCCCAGAAGATGGGGAGAAGCAGCAGGATGTCCTTGCGCTTCGATACGCGGAGAAGCTCTCTGAACTCGGCCTTGAACGACTTCTCGGCCTTGATAATGACCTTGCTACCGTCGGATCTTTGGACCTTTTCCGGGGGAGATAGAGCGAGTGCGAGGGGCACGCTAAGACATTGCAGAGCAACGAAGACCAGGTAGGTCTGATATCCAACCTTGCCCTTCTTCTTCGCAGCCGCATCGTTGTTGAGAGCCAAAACAATGGCTCCGCCGACAAGAGGACCACCGGTTCTGAACCAGAGCCAGATGTTCATATACTTGCCACGCTTAGATGGCTCTGGGTATCCCAACGCAACAGCGCCCTCGGAAGCCCAGAACAAGCCGGCAGAAATACCGCAAGCGGCAGCTCCAACAAGAACGAGCCAAACGTTGCCATAACGGTTGTTGGTGTATAGTCCAGCAGAATAAAGTGGGTAGCCAACGGCTCCCAGCAACAGCGTTCTCGAAAGCCCAATGCGGTTCGCGATGGGCCCACCGAATAAGCACAGGAATGCCATGAGTCCGAAGACAAGCGCATTGGCGGCGTTGACGAGGAATGGTTCCTGGGCACCACCTGCACCGAGGGCGTTCATCGCGTTCCACAGACCAGGGGCCATGAAGCCTGGGTGATGTTAGTGATTGTCACTCAGACAGTGCACTTGATTTCGTACCGACTCCTCCGATCACGAAGGCATTGAACAAGGTGCTATGGTACCACACCCGCTTCACTGGTGGGTCAGAGGCCGCATCGTGGACATCCGACGACACGGACTTGGGTGATTCTTCCGCCATCTTCACAGGTTCTTGGACTCAAGGTTGACGAGTTTCATTCGCATAGATTGCTGAGAGCCATCATTGACTTATATGATAGCTCGTGCCTCGGCTACCATCGCCACTTTGGCGATGTTCTAGCCACCTTACGTTAAAAAGTCCCTCCAAATTTTTCCCATAGAATGAACTCCTCATTCTCTACATGAATGACGAATATGCTAGTGCAACGTTGAACCCACCGTTCAAAGGACAACCGTGCAGCTCATTCGGCAGTTGATCATCGAGGTCCACTAAACTCCGCGTGGGTTCCTACCCCTCGGTCGAACTCCGTCGGAAAATTAACCGCAACGGGTAGGTCTATCGCGAATTCGGCTGGGAATAACACGCAAAATCGCCTGTAGATCTCGCGTAGGAACTGGCGTCTTGGCAATGAGAAAAGATGAAAAACAGCTCTGGTTAGAAAGTCGCGCTTATGAGCGGGACATTACTTGTCAAACTAGGGGAAATCTCCCTCTGTAATTCTAACACGTGAATCTAGTGGTTGAAGTCGACTCGAAGCCGAAGCAACAAGGTCCTATATGCCCCTACGAAGCGAGCCTACAACTTGGCTTGAATCCGCTTTGTCTCCTCTTCCTTCCTCTTCAACTCCTTCCACCACTTTTGCTTCAGTGCCAAAACGCCGAAGCCCAGCAATGCCCATTCGTCTTCCCACGCAGGCAACTCATAAGCATCAGTACCCGGTGCAGGAGGTCCGGCAACACCTCGCAGAAACTCGAAATATTCTGAAAAGTCGGGCTTGATTTCGTGAAACTGGGACGTAGGCCCCTTGTACTGCAATCGCTTCACTTCCCACTCGTCCTGCTCTCGCGGAGAAGGCAGACCACCTCCCCGGTTCGCGAAATAGCGAGCCACGGCAACGGCCTGATACTCGTAGACGCGGAACGAGATGGCCGCTTTGACTTGTCCGACGACTGTGAGTGAAGGATTCGCGATGTTAAAGACGTGTTGGTAAAACCCTGAGAGGCGTCCACTCGGCGTCACGGGATCGGGACGCAGAAAAGGGTAGGAAAGTCGATAGCCGGTACCAAAGTGGACTTTCTCGATGCCGTCGACTTCACTTCCGTCCGAGAATTTGACTTTGACGGTGTTTCCTGATCCAACGGATACGCGTGTGATTTGCGGCTTGAGAACGACGTTGGGAAGTTCCCATGCATCCTGGAGAATTTCATTAGAGCCTCGCTGCGAGACGTAAAGGGGCCCAGAAACGATGCTGTGAATTTCGGAGACGGTGTCAGATGCGGAGACGTTGCCGCCGACGACAACGACTTTCTAAACTCTCGCGTTAGTTACATGTATACATTTAATCGACGGAGAAGGATGGAGGTACCTTGCCAACGTAGTCTTCAGGAGACCTGTAAGCCTTTGAGTGCTCAAATCTTTGAGGCAAAGCAGCAAAGGTGTCTTTAAGGCCGTCAATATTCGGCACGAATGGTACGCCGTAGTGCCCGGTGGCCACGACAACAGCATCAAATGTGTCCTGCCACCAGTAATCTCTCTTCTGGCTCTTCAGATAATACTGAGTCTTTCTGAGAGTTAATCGCCATTTTTGGCCCACTTTCTCTACACGCTCGACATGTGTATTGAAAGTGAACAAGTGCGAAAACGGCTCTGCAATCTCTTCGAGGTAGCCTGCGACTTGCGCGTAGGGATGCGTCGGGTTTCTCTTGCCAAAGCGGTTGATAGACGAGGCCGAGTTCACATGAGGAAACGGCTTGTACGTGAATGCCATTACTTGGGAACCGACATTGCTATCCAAGGCAGGATAGAGACCTGTTCGAGCTGTGACGTTCTCAGATGCAGGTGGCAATGACTGTGGTAGCTTGATTGGGATCTCTCGCACAGGCTGTGCCGAGGATGGTGAGAACGGTTCTGGCTGCTCGTCGTAGATCCTGGAGGCGTATGTCAGTATGAGGTCAAGCATTCTATGAAGATGGCATACCATGTGCCACCAATTCCTTCTCTTCTGTCGAATAATTGAATTCTTTCAAAGGCATTCTCCTCGCTCAAGGCCTTCACAGCGGAGATACCAGAAGGCCCAGCACCGATTACTGCAACACTGGAATATCTGGGAGCCATGGTCTGACGTCAAATTTGAGGGTGTCTTTGATTGAAGCTGAGAAACTAAGAAGATTTGTGAGTTTATTGACGGTTCACGCCAAGTGAAGGACATATAGCCACGAAAGTTCTGACGAATTGGTGTTGCATATGACGTGCTTGCACAACACACCGAACAAGACGGAGATAGTGAAAGTCCCACTGAAGGCTTATCGTTGATATTTGACGTGGAATGTCGACTTGCATGCATTTGTCGGGCACCGATTGATAGGAAATGTATCTAAATGGGATTTCGTTTTACGTTGAGATCTGGACCGAGAGTCGAATGGCCTCAAAAGCCAGGATTCCAACTTGCGCATTAACTGGACAATTGAAAGGCGCCTCTTATTCCATAGAACAGAAAATTCAGCTAGCAAATGTTCAACATTGTTTCGCTTCAAACCGTTATCTGAGTGACGTGATTGATGGATGCTTGCCAGCACCACTTTGCGCCATTCTTCCTTGCTATGTCGCGAAAGACCCAAAAGACGGCAACAGAATTATAGGGGCCTTTTCATATCTAAATGATACAGTAAAGTGAATTAGTTAGCAATTTTCCATCAATTACTACATAAAGGCCTATCCAATCAACTCCTCGGCCATCTTCGTGTTCGCATGGCAGGCCTCGTCATGCTGCATCCAAATCAGGTAGACACTTCTTGGTTTACATACTAGAAGATCTTTAGAACATGTTTTATTGTCTTTCCGCAGAATAATGAATGTTGATTGAACAAGAGTCTCGCGAATATCGTCTAGGATTTGCAATTCCTTGGGCACTCAGATGTCAGTGTCTACAGCGGTTGAAGAGAGACTAGATAGACGGCTCGTTGGTGGGAAAGACATGAAGTCTTTACATGACCCAATGAGTGATGTCCTCATAGTTCTATGCAAAATTGCTTTCAGCTGTCAAGCTATCTAGGAACTCGGGGGGGAGGGGGAGCTGTGTGTGTGACCGTGATAGAAGGTACATCTTCACTTGCAATTGTCAAATTAGTGTCAGTTGTCGTCCGGCTCAAGTGAATACAGTATTGAAAAGAACAGAACTAAGAAAGAAACCAAAAAGTTTTGCATGATGCTGAATCACGCGCAAGCCTGCATTGAATGAGATCAACCAGAAGGTGCATTGGAGCTTACAGTGGGCTTCACTCTGGAGAAGCTTTCTGATCATTGCGCTGTTATGTATTATGTGATCCAAATTACTAACAATCAACATAAAGCTCATGGAACTGTATTTTGCACAACGACTTATAGAAACATGCTTGCATGTAATAGGTGTACCCTGGGGACTTAAGCACAAGGCTTAGCCGGACCCTCGACAAGACAAGTCAAGATGCGACTCAAGTTCTCAATTTATGATCGTATCACACACACCTGGAGTTGATGAAATTGAAATCGAGCTTGGTCACATCCTGCTCAACCTCTATCGGGCGCTAAACCAGCAATTCTTGACAATTTGTTGGTGAGATCAGAAATCCAAGGGGCTCTCACGTCATAAAGGCATGAGCAGCAGCAAGATTTAGGCTTGCAATACATAGAGCCTCTGATGGATCATTCTCAAACTCAAAACCAGTACGTCGAGGAATAGGATCCAACCACGAAGCGCTCAACTGTTCCGAAAGGACATGCAGTGAGCCAAAACGAAGGGGCGGCGGCTGCTGGGCCCAGCATCGGCAGCTTTCGGAAAGGCAATGCTCCACCAACACGTGGCAGCCCGAACGGATGTGCCCCGCTCCAGCTCCTGCTACCGGCGTCGACCCGGGCTTGCGGTCTGCGGGGCAAACAGCTGATTCGATTCTTCAACGGCTAAGAGGTCGATGGAGTCTGGGGCGGCGCTGGAGGATCTCCCGTCCGAGTTAGGTACCGAGCCTTGCTTTAGTCCATAGTCTCTCCTGCGAGGCTGTGTGAGATTGAAATTTGATGACCCTTCTGTCTGGGCAACTGAGAGACCTCAAGTGGCGGATCGTCACTGTTTCTACTGTGTAAGTACGTTCCGATGGAGATAAATTGGATAGAGAAACATTACTCATCATTTTGCCAGGTTGTCAAAGTCAAACGCGATCAATGTGACTTATCGTAACCAATTTTTGTACTTATTAGTAGTGAGATTGCTTTCAGTGGCCTCTGCGAGAGAATTTTCGTTGCAGTTGGCTCGTTCACACCTAGGAAGGCTTTCACATGCGTCATTCGTCCCCTGCAGACGCATGTTTTCTGCCCCGATGAACCCCCCCGTCAAATCCTCAAAAAAGGTCCCCGGCTGAACCAAACAAAGAAGCCGAGAGACCAGGGGTACATTCTCAAGGTCACATTGTCACTCCGAATTACTGTCTACGGGATAGGGCCCTTGGTGAAAAGCTGCAGGACTGCGTTGTGCGAGAGAAGGGCGTTGGACGCCGCAAGCCAGTCGGGGAGGCCCGTTGGTTTTGGGCCCAAGTGCCCCTCGGTCTCCCGGCTCCACCCCGGGAAGTTCTCTAGTTTTCATTAGGCAGTTCTGACGGCAAAGACGGGCTCCATAAAAGTCAGGCCACCTCGACCCCATCCGCCTTGAATCATTCCCTCCTTTCTCGGGGCTTCCAGCCGTCACTTGACATGCTTTCGTTTGCGATTTTGCGGTACCTGGACATGGTTGCCGAGCATTCGGATACGCTTGATACGCTTGACCAGCTGTTGCTTTGCTATTCTTCTCTCCTGGTGCTGATGTTGGGGCTATTCAAGGCTCGGGCCAGCGACGAGATCAAGCAGAAGAGTCATAGTTACAACTAACTTACATGAACACCCCCACGTAAGACGGTAAGGTACTTGGCAGGCGGATGTACCACAACAATAATTGTTGCTCGTGTTACTCGGCGTGATCCTTTCCAAGCCCTGTGCCTCCCTCCATGTCGTGGGAGCCAACCAACCCGTCCAAGTCCGAGCGTGCTCGTCGGAGGTCCCACCTAGCCGCCGGGCCGCTGTCGGTGAGGTAATCACCTGGGGAGGTTCCCATTGTCCCAAAAGGGTCTTTCAGGTATCATCCCCGGGTTGCCTCTTGAATAATAATTTCTGCCCGTTTCTTTGCCGTCAATCATCGAACTTCCTCTCCTACACAACACTTTTTTCCCTTTTTCCTTAATCGTTTTCCTTCCTCAATAGATCAATCTGCTCTCTCTTTACGTTTTGTTTACGACAGATCGACCACGTATAGATACAGGCTATTACATCAACAGAATCATACAACCAAGTAAGCCGTGATCATTCCTTACCCAATTTTCGCTCGGGCCAAGATACCCCGCGAAGTCGCAGTCGCATTCGTTGACCGAGCCCGCGTGAATCCAGATTCCGAGCAAACCGAACACTTCACAGCAGAGAAGTGAGAATAAACAACACTCAAAGCACGCATAAACGCCAACGAACAACCCGCCACAATGGTCCTCATCACGCGAGCCATCTCCCCTCACCAACTTCCTCGTCGCTTCGTCGGCACTCGGCTTCCAGGTCTTCGTCCTGTACCCATGGCACGAGCAGCTGTCCCACGACTTTGAGGAGCTTAAGAAGGAACACATCCGCGTTCTCGACTACGTCAAGGGTGTCGACGCCGGCCTGAGAAAGGGACAAGGCGGCGCTCCCGCCGGACAATCTATTCTGGAGAGACTGGGCTACAAATGAGCGGGGTTAATCGCCCTCTTTCAGTAGCCCTCGGACTTTTCCTTCTTTTTTCTTTTTGGGGTTCAATAAGGGTCGGTCGGTCTGTCTATCTGTCCAAGTTGTCTTTCATTTCCACGATTGCATGCGATACTCCCTGAGAGCGAATTTTAAAAGAGCTTAATCCCCCAACTCGCAGCAGCCTTATTTGGTGATAATTTCACAACTTTTCAGACCGTCTAATGAGTCGCCAATCTCTGAGTACTCACATTTGATTGGCAACAACCTCATTCAGATGCTTCTATTGGCGCGATATTCTCGCAGGAGTGAGTAGACGTAATTGAGATGCCTCAAACTCCTATGTTTCAGTCAAGCGATCGAAAGAACCGGAGAAAAGTGCACCTCACTGAATGAGATTGCCCGCCGTAGCAGAACTCACTCAAGCCATCGATCGAACACCACCAAGCATCACGTGGGGCGAGACCCGCTTCACCGCCGGCAGATGCAGCAGCTCCGGAGCCCACTCCGGAACCGCGCCAGCGAATTGACGCGCCGATAAGCGATTCAAGCGACTCGATGCATCACAGATGCCTCACTCAGATACCTTGAGCGATAAGACCTGGAGCGTCATAAAGCTTACCTGGCCCGGATTTGGCTCATTCGGAACGGTCAAGAGGGAGCACACAGCACGTGGTTCTATTGATCTCACCCATCTCCAAGTTTGATGAGCGTGGCTCTCATCTTACACATGCCCAGAAAGCTCTAGCTCGTTTCCAGGAGGCAGGAGTTGGACTGAAGAACAGCACAGTCATTCTTCATTACGATGGGTTCACGAGGCTCATAAAAGCACATGGTGTCTCATTTGATTTCATTCAGCCTGACCAAGCCGTAGTGCTCGCGCAACTTAGCAAGTCTCAGCTACCTGTGCTAGGGTATCGCGAATTCCAGAGTAAAGCATCGGTTTTCATGGGCCTCTCTCCTGTCCTTGCCCTTCCATATCAGCATTGTAATGCCCAAAGTTTCTGCTTCTTCGATCCAGCCCAATTTCGTCACGCGACTTGTAACTCCTCAATTGGCAAATCACTTCGAACGTGTCGCTCAAAGAAATCGCCATCGTGGCAATGCTATGTTGCTCGACTAGGCGTAGCTTTCGGCCTCGGGGGGCCAGGTAGCGACCCAGGCGACGCCGAAGATGAGCAGCCACATGATGAGCCAAGTGGCGTAACGGCCGCCGCTGCCAAAGCCGATAATGCTGCCGACGAGAATGGCGGCGTGAATGAAGGCGGTGACGAGCAGAAAGATGTCGAAGTGCCAGCGACCCTGGGAAAAACCAAAAGCTCATTAGCTGTGGTCCTCTCATCTCACCAGACCCCACCTCATCTCAGAAGAGTACTCACAACCATGACGCCCAGAACCTTACGGCGACCCTCGGCCTGACCGATGACGGCAAGGGCCCAGGCGATGAACAAGAATCCCAGGATTCCAAGAACAATGTCGAGAATCAGACTGACGATCTGATTGTGGATAACATCGTAGACGATGCCGAAGATGGAGATGGCGGTCCGGATACCGAGAATGATGATCATGCAGATACGGCGAAGGAGGACAGCCTTGTCGGAGGTCTTGAGGTTGTACGACTCCCAGGAGAATGCCCAGCAAGTACGCATGTTGGGGCACATGCGGTTCTGAATGCCGCTTTGGCCGGTGGTAGTACCAGCGGCGGCGCCGCCCTGCTGATCGCCGTAGGCCATGATCTCGCTGCTGCTTAGGCCGAGGAGGGGCTCAAGCTCGTCGTCCGTGTCGGATGTGAGGTCGCCGGGCTCGAGGGTGGTACGGTAGGTGATCTCGGGCCAACCGCCAAAGTAGAGAAGAGCAGGATCGGTGCCGGGGGCCGGGGGAAAGATGAGCTGCGAAGGGTGAGGCATGGTGGGCGCTTCTTATATTCTTCTCCCCCATACAGACGGGTAACGGCCGTAAGCGAGATGGGGAGAAAAGAATATTGCCTTGGTGTTTGCGGATGGGGATCCTTGTGCTACGTGGCGTAGCGGAGGTTGTGCGAGGGTGGATGATTTGGGGGTGGTGATGGGTGGAAGAAGAGGATCGTTGGTTTCACTGCAGGGGAGGCTTGCTAGCTTCGCCCAGAAAATCCATGGTGGGTTTGTTTATCATTATTTTTTCTCGATTGGGCGAGAGCTATCATGGTCTTCTTCTTGAATAGGCGGGTGCAATGACTCGAGAGTCCAGTTGCTCTCGCCCTTTGGTGTTGTTGACGATAGCATCACGACTAAGCGATGTCGTGAGTTTTGCGCGGGAGTCGAGTTTTGTTCAAGATGACTTGTGACTGCTCGACGTGGGACTCGGCGGAATAGCAAATACTTCCTTCATTCAGACAAAGAACTCAAGTTTACCAAATGGCTGCAGAGTAAAATGTTTCATGCAGGATCACAGCACCTACAATCTTTACCACAATCATCACAGACAAAGACTTTTTTAATCTGTTCGTTATCTTTGAGAGTTGGACTCGGTGTTGACTTTACCCGTGTAAGCCACGAAACTGCATCCACATGGACAACCACAGACAGCATGGGACCATGGCTCTCCAACAGATTTTAAGCTTAATCCAAGTATCAATAGACAAGCCACCGCGGATCACTTGTTGCCTCTATGAATAGGCACCTGTCTGGCAGCTCATAGTCATGGGTTAGGCGAATAAGGATTGCAACAGCTATGAAAACCCCTCCATCGCGACCCTTGATGTTGAGAATTGGGGTTATGCGACGCTTTGATTTCAGGGGATCGGACCCTCCATTGAGCGGCTTCAGCCCTGTCCACTGTGGAGGCTTGTAATTAGGCAACGGCTTTCGGAAGCTCTGGCGTCTTGGCATACGATCCTCATACCAGGCAAGGTTTGTAATTGCCTACACCAGCCACATCCTGAATCCTTTGAGGAAGGCTTCCGAGAAAATGTTTTCCGGCCTTATAGTGGAAGAGTGCTGCCTAGGTTTTCACAAGTCCTAGAAGGGAACCTGTAACGAAAAGAGAATGAGTCACACAAAGTTCTAGCCCAGGATTACAATCTCGGCGACGGGAATTTGCAGCGCATTCAACAAAAAGCTCTTATGCCCCTGTCACGGAGATGGACTCCGATTGATAGTCTGAATCTGCCTCAATTAGACTTCATCGCGGCCAGGATGTGTCGAGCCAAAGGGGTAAGCCGGCCGACTTCAAAATGCCCAGGATAGGTCCGCACGGGGACAGCCCCCGGTAGACGGCAGCGGGATTCCGGTTCTCATTCCCCGCCCTGCTTCTCGGGGCCCGGAGAGCGTGCTTGCTGAATGCTGATTCCGTTGGATAGTGCTTCTTCTCTTCCGCTGGTTGTAACCCCTTCAAGTTCACAGTGCAGTATAACGACACTGCAGATAAGAACTATTTCGAAAAATGAAGGATGGGTGCGTTCCGTATGTAGAACCTCATATCTTCGGCGAATACTGATATCTGTAAAGTATAGTGTCTTGAATCCATCATCTGAAGGTCTCCGTAGTCAGCAGGTTATTGACTGCCACGGGAGGCATTCACAGACTGGACACGATGCGCCGAATATGGAACGATAAGAGTTACGAAATTCATGAGATTATTCTTTGATAGAAATCTAAAGACGATATATGTGCGAAATGCTTGTTGCTGAAAATCAAACCCTTCTCTGATCCAATGGTATACGTAAGCTCAACCCAAAATAATAACATTCTCCTCCAATTTCTCACAGGCCTCTATGCTGAGGCAGTCTTCTCAATCTGGCTGACGGCCGCCATGGACTCCTTCTCGGAGAGTCTGTCAGTGGACTGAGCTCCGTGGGTGAGACCGGCAATCTCGGTCTTCCTGAACTTGCGTGCCGGAATGCGCTGGTCAAAGAGAATCTCGAGCTCGCCGTAGGTGCGGCCTCTGGGCTCGGGCAGACGGAACCAGGTCCAGACGAAGCAGATGGCGCAGCTGACCGCCCAGAAGAAACCGCTCTTGGCGCCCCAGTTCCACGCAGAAGGGTTCAGCATCAGCGGGGTGAGAATGTTGGTCGTGATGCCAGTGATGTTGTACAAGTTACGCGCAAGCACAACAGTCTTGGTCCTCAGACGGGTCGAGCTGAGTTCGGAGACGAGGGAGTAGCAGACGGGGCCGACGGTGCAGTCGTACATGAAGGTGTAGACGAGGAGCAAGCTGCCGATGGCCCACTGCGCGGCGACGTTGGACTTTCCGGCCAAAGAGGCGAACCCAATGGCTGCCAGGATGGCGCACATGATGCCCTGGCCAGAGAGGTAGAGAGTGCGTCTGCCAAAGTGCTGCATCAGGAACCACGAGAAGACTGTGCCGAGAGCGCCGAGAGCGTACTGGGCCAAGGACATGGTGAATGCGTTCTCCTTGGCCATGCCGGCTTGCTGGTAGAAGTATGTCGAATATCCCATGAATGTCGAGCCGCAAAGAGTCTGGATGGCCCATGTGACACAGACAATCTCGGTGCGGCGAAGATCGGTGCCCTTGAAGCAGTCGATGTAGCTTGTTCCGCTCTGCGCTGCCTTCTCAAGCTCGTTGGTGTGGACCATCATGGAGATAGTCTCGTCGGCGTTGAAGTTTTGCTGCTGGTTGCGGCTGGTGAGGCGGATGAGAGACTTCTTGGCGTCGTCGAGGCGCTCCTTGCGGATGAGCCACCAGGGAGACTCAGGGGCGAAGAAGATGCCGATGATGAGGGGGACGGGCCACATCCACTGAAGGGCAAAGGGAATCTTGTATCCCCACTCGTCGGTACGGCTGATGACACCTCGAAGAACACCGCTGGCAATGAGTTGACCAATAACCCAGCAGAGGTTGACGTAGGTAGTCTGAATAGAGAGTTAGTGATTAGCCCAAAAAGGGATTTGGTGGGAATATTGGGACTCACAAGGTAGGCTCGCAGATGTGTGGGGCAGACTTCGGAGGCGTAGGTGACAGTCAGGGTCTGGAAGATACCCCATGGAATACCAATGAGCATCTCTCCGATCAGGAGCTGGACAAGTGTCTCGGAGAAGAAGATGATGAAGATGAAAGCCGTGACGCCAACAAGGCCACCAATCATGGTCTTGCGGTATCCGAATCTCTCGGCAATGATACCGTTGAGGAACAGACCGGTGATCTCACCAACAAGCGCGCCGTTGCTGAGACCAGCCTGCCACGCCGCAGTCAACTGATAGCTGCCGTCGGGCTGGATTTCACCAAACTTGCGCTGGAAAACGTCGTAGGCGTAGAGGTTGCCGATGAGGGTCTTGTCGAAACCCTCCATGATGACGGCGGTGCTGAAGAAGAGCGACCACATGACGGCCCTGGGGTAAAGCTTGATCGATGCCATGAGGCCCATACTGAGCTCGGCTTCGGTCGCTTTGGCCGCCTCACGGGCGAGCCCGGCGGCGTCGGCATCGGCGATGGACATGCGGCGAGTGGCCTCCGAGTCGATCTGGATGGTCTCGGTCGGCGCCCTGCCCGCGGATGATCCGATGTGCACCATGGTTGCGGTGTACTGGGGTAAAATATGGGGATAGGTAGAGTGTTGATAAACCGGGGTGAATGTGGGTTTGAGCTCGATCTTATAAGATCAGAGCGTGTGTTCTGAGACTCCTGTCAAGGGGAGTCGAAGATGCTCGAGCTTGAATTGTTGTCAATCCCAATGAAGCTGCTGAAGATGATGTTCTGAGGATGTATTGAGACTGGGGATATCAGATCATCTTATATCTTCCCTGGATGTTTGCTCGATCAACCTGATGCTATGCGCCAAGGAGGTGGTGGTGATAGTTCTTCCCGGAGAAGCAAGGTAGTCGATTAAGCGGCGCGGCTTCTCACTGGCTCGCTCAAATTCAATTCCAAGGTGGCGGAAAGAAGGTATGTATGATGTTGACGTTATGGACCATCCGTGTCTTAAGTCGCCGCACTTCAATGCGAGAAGACAGAACCAAAGACCCCAAGGCTTCCTTTTCGCCCGTCCCCCCCTAGCAGTCTAGGACCCAAGGCTTGGAATCCGGGACTAAGGACCACGCTATGCTCCACTTTCTCCGCGACCCATTGGCTCGCGCGGGGAAAGTCGAGGGATGGATGGTCTGGGGTTGGAGATGCAGTGTGGTTGGTACGTGTTTGCTGGTTGGGGATTGACAGCGAGATGTCTCGAACGGCTGGGTCGCATATGGATGTGGATGGGTCAAGTATTGAGAAAGGAAAGGGGTGGGAGGGTCACGGCAAAAGGAGAAAGAAACCCACATCGCACAGAGTACGGGATAGCATTGCTTAGGCGTTAGCGGACACTTCTCGCCTCACCCAAAAGATGAGAAAATCTGTCAGCCCAAAACTCAAAAAGACAAGACCACAGAGTGAGACGGTAGTGCCAGCTGGATGTCTATACTTGCCGTACCGTACACTAGAAGTGTTCGCCGGCGACACCGCGTACATCCCTGCGCACATGTGGCGTACCTGATGCTGCTTCGGGTCAGCGAGCCTTTCCCATCAGGGAGTAGCTTGGCAGAGATCCTGTGCAAGAATCCATGTCTGACGAATGGCGGCGCAGAGAACATTCGGCGTTTCCACCCACCGGCAATTGGGGCGAAGATTTCTGCGAGATTTCGTATGGCGGCTCGGCCAATAGGTCTTTTTACCTGACGTCGCTGAAACTAGGCATCCCTGCCACAAACACTTGCAGATGGGATGACTGTTGCTGTGGGTGTTCTGGGGTTGGCGTTGGTTGCTCCTGTTGGTTCAATTCTCTTTCTTTACGGTCCTGACAGTTGGGGGCTGCGAGTGAGAAGAGAGATCTGGCAGCGATCGACCCCCATCAAGTTATCCCACTATTGCCGTACACTACTGCGTACGTGTGCCGTATCCGTACCAACTCCCAACAGACAAGCGTCTTTCCTTAGCAAACCGCCTGATGATCGAACGGCGAACGGCAGCGTTCTTCCCCGCGTAGCCTCCCGCAGATACATCAACAATATTGCGGGACTTTAGGCGGGGATTGGCGCCAGAGTTCCAGCGATTGGTCCGTACCGTCTTTACGCAACGTTGAAGGTTCGTTGGTCTGGTCTCTGGTCTCTTGTCTGAGTCTCTGGCTGGGGCATGGTGGAGTGAGGAAACTTGGGATTTCGGGAAGAAGGTTGGGCGGGTGAGCGCCCCAGACCGAACGAGTTCCAGGTCCGCGAAACTCAAAAAAGCACTCGGGCGTATCACGCGCGTGCAGAATTTCGCTGAAATTAGGAGCTCCTCTCAACCATTCCCTAATCTTTCTGCCCAATTTTGTTCGGCGCGATCCCGGCCTCACCTGGATTCCTGGGTCATCATCGAGGCCCGACCAAGTCGACAGCTTCTCTCCCCACGGGGGCACTGTGGAACAGCAGGTCGAGTCTGGGGATTGGAACTTGTGGTGGACACAAGATCAAGCAAGCATCCGAGTGAACCAATAAATTCCCTTTCCCACCTGCCACGTTGTCGTCATTGCTCCATGTCGCTTGTGCGACATACCCCCCCGCAGCCTTTCGTGATCATCCCGAGTCTTGGCCCTCCAATCATCTCCAGATGTGGAAACCAAGCTTCACCGGATAGATCTTACACGTGCCTCGTATATCTATGGGCAGTCAGCAGCTGATCGAATCTCCTGCCCAAATCCATCGTATCTATGTGACACGACAGGATACATGATATATCTCGATTTCTTCAGGGCAATGCATAATGCGGCTCTGTCAGATCTATAGTCAGATCTTTAGACAGACAACCGCAAATCTAACCAACCCAGATTTTAAGGCGGATTAGGGCGAACTCACTATCGTGTCAATGAGAAGTGAACCTAGGAAATGACTAGCGATTGAGGCTGACGAAGGCTACCACACAAGACTGCCGACGGGAGTGACAGGGATGGCAGGAGTATCCCGCTGTACGATCCGGATAGGACCATCGCGAGTCACGAGTCACGGCTCCGTTCGATGTGCGCCGTAAGTGGAGCTATAATCGGGTTCGGACCTTAGCACATCGTTACCGCAGCATCAAAACGGGGCAGCACCAAGTGGCCGGGTCCGTCTCATCTCCACTGCTCCGATTATCACATGCTAGGCCCGCCGCCTGTCTTCCGAAGTTTTCGGAACCCTTGAGCCCGGACCCGTTCCCTGGCACACAAGCTCTGCTCCGCATCCGCAACGGAACCGGCGCAAAGAGTAGAATGCCCCGCCATCGGAGACTACAGCAGAGGGTGGCCAGCATAGGCATAGAAATAGCTAAGCCCATATTCCCGTCTGTTCCTGTCGCAACCTCCTCGCCCCTTAAGTACAAACTGTCTGAGGAAAGCCAATTTACCTTTACCATACGCACCCAAGATCATACTATTATCATATTGTTTTGGCTTGGCAGTATAGACGTGTGCCAGAAAACCACACAATGGCTTCATGACTTGGGGTGTGAGAATGAATATTAGAAGTTGAACGCCACAGCCATTTCAAGTACTAAGGTACGGGCAAGTCGGCCTGAGCAGGTTGCACTTCAGTCATGGGCACGGATGGAGCCTACTATGAGCCTGTCGCTGCAATGTTCCACGCTGCGCCATTGAGTGGATACTCCAGAGTTTTCAATAGTAGCAGGAAGTGTGAAAACCAGATTAACAAAAGTTCAATCATTTCGATTTTTATGAATGCCTACGATATACCAGCATCCGGTGTCGCTCTGTGCCGACTATCTAACTATCAACATCAAGACAAGGAGTGGTGAATCCGGCCGTTCTTCGTATTCGTGTCCATGGCTCTGAGAGCGGCACGGACAGGTCAGACCGGCGCTTTTCCTCAATAGGCTCGAAATATGGGTCTCTTTAAGACCAGCAATTTCATCAGGAAGCATGGCAAAGCGAGAAGATGCCTGCAGAAAAGACAGAACATCTCGAGAGGTATCCACAAATTTCAATCAAGATCCTCGATTGAGTGAAGACACGGATCTGCGGGAGCGAACGGGTTGTTGCATCATCTTCGTGATCCACCGTCTTTCCCATTTGGGCAGCGTCGACGAATCAGAGAGACTCCTAAGTAGTGCCCGAGGTGACGGTTCTGACATCCGCAGGGGGGGGGGGGGCAGAGAAGCGCATTCGTATTCGGATTTAACTCACATTAAAGAGCTTATCACGTATTCGTGTCTGGGATCTCAGCCTTCTTTACTTTGTAAGTGATAGAAGCAATACGTTGAATTGATGGATGGAAGTAGCATTGAAGAGAAAAAAACATTTAAAAGCCAGAGAAGACGCTCTTGTTGAGAAGAAAGGACAACAACACCTCGAGAACTACGTCTTCCAATAAGTTCTGCCGGCTTCTCATCAGCTCTAGGCACCGCAAAAACAGTCGTTTCAACTCAATCACAAGTCACCATCATTTGCAAAATTCACCTCGTTTTTCATCACCATGGTTGGAACAATTCCAGAGGAAGGGCAGATGCTCTTAGCCAAAGATGCCACATTTGAGAAGATTCTTCACAAGGGAACGTCCAAAGATGTCGGCATGTCAGCGATGTTGAAGAAGGACTACGAGGCCCAGAAGGCTGCCACAGACGAGTATTTCAGTCATTGGGACAACAAGAGCGCACAAAAAGAAACCAAAGAAGACCGTGATGTACGTCAAAGATTGCTATCTAACTTCCACCCAACTTTGCCTAACTATTGGTGTCACACAGGCTCGTACAGCAGACTACGCTTCTCTTACCCGACAGTAGGCTCTCGAATCTCTCACCAAAAAGTAATTCGATGATCTAACTATTGGCTTTCCAGATACTACAATTTGGCGACCGATTTCTACGAGTATGGCTTCGGCCAGAGCTTCCATTTTGCTCGGCCTTCTGCGGGCGAATCCTTTAAGCAGAGCATCGCAAGACACGAACACTACCTCGCCCATGTCATCGATATCAAGAAGGGTATGAAGGTGCTGGACGTTGGCTGCGGTGTGGGCGGACCTGCTCGGGAGATTGCCAAGTTCACGGGGGCGTACATCACTGGTCTCAACATCAACGAGTACCAGGTGGAACGGGCCACGAGATATGCCGTGAAATCAAAGTTGGATAAGCAGCTCCAATTCGTCCAAGGTGACTTCATGGTATGAAACTTCACTTTCAACAAAACACACCTGCAACCGCCACTGATAACAAATGTTTCACAGAGAATCCCCTTCGAAGACAACACCTTTGACGCGGTCTACGCTATCGAGGCCACAGTCCACGCCCCGTCCCTGCAAGACGTGTACTCCGAAATCTTCAGAGTCCTCAAGCCCGGCGGCGTCTTTGGCGTCTACGAATGGGTCATGACGGAAAAGTACGACAACGAAGATCTCCGTCTGCGCAAGATCCGCATCGACATCGAACAAGGAGACGGCATCGCAAATATGGTCAAGGCATCCGAAGCCGTGCGCGCCTTCCAGGCAGCCGGGTTCGAGATGATCCAAAACGAAGACATGGCCGAACGACCAGATCCGAGCCCGTGGTATTGGCCGTTGGACGCGGGTAGCTGGAGACACGCGCAGACGATGGGCGACTTGCTCTACACCTTCCGCATGACTGGGCTGGGACGGGCGTTCACGCATGGATTCCTTGGACTTATGGAGACTTTGAGACTTGCACCTCCTGGGATGATGAAGATGTCGGACAGCCTTTGTGTTGCCGCTGATGCGCTTGTTCTTGGTGGGAAGGAGAAGATTTTCACACCCATGTACCTGATGGTTGGACGCAAGCCCGCGGAATAAGAGTAGGCATTTGCCAAGTCATATCATTTTCTCACTTCCTCTTGTAGCAAATTTAGACATAGATAGATAGACCTTTTAACTCGGCAAGCTTATAGTACCGACTTTATGGCAAGCTGTGTCAACCTTCTTCCATCCGATAGACGCCATGGGAATGAATGCTTCGAATAGAACCATGGTAGGGAGCAGAGAAAGGCAAGGAGTAGCCAAATAAAGCCAAAAAGGCAAACGCAAAAGTAACTACAGCTTAAGAGAGCAAAAGAATGGACGATCTGGGAATCGAACCCAGGACCTACCGCATGCTAAGCGGTCATTATACCACTAAACCAATCGCCCACGATGATCTAGCCCGGACTTGAACCGGAGACCTTCAGTGTGCTCAGTTCGAGTTGCCTCAAACCTGTTAGACTGACGTGATAACCAACTACACCACCAGACCATTTGAATTATTGAAAGGGTAGACGAGAATTGTGTAATAGGAATCGTTGGAGTGGGGGACAGAGGATGTGTGGGATTTGAGTCGTGAAGCGAGGGAGGCAAGCCCTGGTGGGGCCGTGTCGGCGGGGCGGAGTCTAGACCGGCTGTCGGGCCGGAGCTGAGGTCCCGAAGCAGACGGGTTTGGCCGAAAGGGCTGAAGTGAGACCGTAAGCGCCTTGAAAGCCCCTTGCGTAAAGTTCTCTGCATGTGGGAAGAATGTATGGAACAATTTTTTTCGAGACAATAACCGAGTTGTCTCAAAAGCCTTCGAGACTCTCCTGGAAATCGTTGAGAGATATCATGATTATGGGCTGATAGAGAATCAACCGGATTCTTGAGCTCGACCAGGATGCAGAGAGTGTGGCCCACTTCCTGGAATAACGAGCACGTGAATCAAGAGGAATCGGTTGGCCAGACGCAGTGTCACTCGACAACGTGGTTCATGGAAGAATCTGGACAAGGGCTCCGCGTGGCTTGTATTCCCGAACGCCTCCGAATTCAAAAACGACAGGATGATTGAGTCTGACAGCGTCATCGGAGACTCAGCGCCAGATTCATGAATTTCGCAGGCTGGTTCAGCCTGGGCGTCACGGCATCGCATATGCGCCCTGCATTATGTGCATTTCGTGAGGGGTAATATTTCTCTAGTCTCCGGAGTAATGTTCAAAAGTCTAGGCATCAGACTTCGGACAGCAAGACGCGAACATTACCCTGGGCAATGCAAGAAGTGTGCAAGCTCAATCCGTATATCACTGCTTTCTCCCAGCAATTGAAACTCCACACAAAGGTCGTTGGACCATTCATATGGTTCCCGATCGGGGCCACCTGGAGTCTCTTTTTGACTTCCGGGAAGTCCATAAGCTTATTCCACGGGATGATGGATCTTACCAACGTCACATATTCTTGTTGCATTGAAGCAAGGTTTACCCCATCTTCCGCAGATTAGGCTTTAATATCAGTCAACTGCATTTCCCACCTGTCCCTGCAGCCTGCCCTATCGCACCTGCAGATACCCTCTAATAACCCCCATTACGCACCATCATCTCAGGCAAAATGCTCTCCATTTCGTTTGATTTTCAGCAGATGGAGTCATTCTTGGCTGCGTCCAACACCTTGTCTTTCCCAACAGGCAAATGCTCTGCAACAACCCGTGCCATTTCTGCTGCATCCCATCAAGGCCCGGAGTCTCCATTTTCCACCACTGGCAGCGGAGCGCCATCGCTAGCCGGATCTTGGCATAGCCTTTCCGTGGTTGTGTGACTTGGCCAAGATTCTCGACCTGGTATCTTGAGTGATTATCATTGGTGACGGCTTCTGCAATTTCTGCAAGGCATACAGGGTTCTACGCATGCTCGTGGTAAAATGTTCATGACGTTAATAGAATCGCGGAATAGCTACAGATCCAATGGCTTTGAGGTTCGCGCTCGAGGCTCGGTTCGGGGTATGGAGGGACGTCGATTTCCCACCAGGTCATGAGCTCATAGCTGCAATGGATTGTGTATAAGTAGGACCAGGCACTGACCTTTAAACTTAATGAACCATTCCTGTGGATAACGCGGTTTACCGTCAGTTCTAATCGTTCCTCAGTCTGCGCGGTTCTCTGTTCTTCTTTTCCGGCCCCGGTTCCTTCTCAAGACGATTGCCATCATGAGAGTCAACGTCCCGGTAATTTTGTGCGCCTTCATGGGCTTGTCTACAGCCAATCCCCTCGACTGGCTCGGCCTTGCCTCCTGGGAAGTTGAAGGCTTCGCCAAAGACAACCCAATTGGCAAGACTACAGGAGGCAAAGGAGGCCCAACTGTAACAGTCTCAAGTGTTGCCGAGCTCCAGACCGCGGTGACTGGCAGTGATCCCAAGATCGTGGTCCTGAAGGGCGAATTCGTTTTGCCTGCACGCCTCAATATCGGATCAAACAAGAGCTTGGTTGGCTACAAGAACACAGCACACATTACCGGCAAGGGACTCAATGTCTACAACGCAACCAACGTTATCTTGCAGAATCTAAAGATCAGTCACATCCTGGACAATGACTGCATTACGATCCGTAACTCTACTAGGGTCTGGGTGGACCACAACGAATTCACCTCAGATATCACCAAAGGCCCGGACTTCTATGCAAGTAGATTTTTTCCGCATGGGCTTTCTGATTGAGAATGTTGCTAACTTAACTTCAATGGAACAGGACGGTCAGGTTGATATCATCCGAGCCTCGGACTGGATCACCGTTTCCTGGAACTATTTCCACGATCACTGGAAGTCATCCCTTGTTGGGAACGATGCCACATTCCGCGATCTCGACTTTGGCCATCTTCACGTCACATACCACCACAATTACTGGAAAAACGAAGGCACTCGTGGGCCTGCCGGGCGCTTCGGGCACCAACATATCTACAGCAACCTTTACGAAGACTTCCTCTACCAGGCCATCCACTCTCGCTCCGACAACCAGGTTCTGGTCGAGGGCAATGTCTTCCGTGGAAACACTCGTGAGGCGCTCAGCACTTACGGCCTCGTCATCCCCAATGATTCGCCAAACACTTGTGTCTGTGGTGACGAGGAATTGGATGGCTTTGCTAATCTTGGTGCACGTAAGGATTTACTTGTCCCGTCACTTGTTCGTGTCCATCTTAGGACATGCTAACATGGTAATAGCCAATGACTGGGGAAAAGCTGGTGTCAACATCACCCAAAAGGGTACCTTCTACAAGGCGCCCTACCAATTTAAGCTTACTCCTTTGCCTTTGGTAGCACCCATAGTCAAACTTGGGGCAGGGATTGGCAGGATTTGAAGTACCAGACCCGATAGAGTGAGAGCCATACAAGTACACAGAGTATAATCCAGGAAAATCAGAAAAGATTGTGGTGTGTGGCTGTTATTATGTTGGCGCGGGATCTTGGGTGACAGATCGCATCGATTCGCTTCTTTGAGCTTAGGCGGACGTTTGTGTCATCGCAAGTTGTTATCAGACGGCAACCACAACAGCCACACTAACACCGACTATGGGTGTGGCCAGTGCGACCACATACATTCTCCATGGAACAACAAGCATAGAACTATAGGGAATTGATTTTGTCGAGTATTGACTGATAAGAGCGGCGCTATAGACGCGCCTAGCACAAACGCAAGAGGTGTCACTGCGAAGGACCATGTCTCCAACCCCCAGACTTCACAAGACCATGGAAGCCAGCTCCAAGTCCGAGACGAACCATACCATCTCCCACAAGATTAGAAGCGTAACTTCTCTACATTGTTCAACAAAAAGTTGAAGCTGTCCTGTCTGAAGTCATCATCTATTAAGTCCGCACTCTTGGCCATCATGTGAAGCATTTTGTTCCCGTCTTTCCATTTGGGCCAGTGAATTAACTTCACCTGAGCCTTTCCCGTGCCTCCAGAAGAGTCGTTGGGGTCCAGATTGTAAGCAAAGTTGAAGTAGTACGCCCGCGTCGCCGAAGCAGCGTAGTTCGGCTTGATCCCGTAAAATACCTGGAGAAGGTCCGATCCGTGAAATGTTCCGAGGACAGGAGTACCGTAGTCGTAGCTGGCAAGGTAGCTCCAGGTGTTGACTTCGGGTTGGACTGTTTGAGAGATGTTGAATACAGCTCGACGGGTAAGAGTGAAGACTGTGTCACCTAAAATGGCAGCCAACCTCTTGAATTGGGGTCTCACTTCGTTGAAACCTGCGGTTCTGAACGGCGATCCTTCAGAAGGGCGGGCAGCGTAAGTGCCTACTAGTTCCTTGATTTGCTGTGGGGAGGCATTGTTGAAGTAGAGTTCACCGAGATATTCTTCAACTTCTCGAGTCCTGGTGATATTCGGTTGGAACAAAGCGAAAAGAGTGCCTTCGTCTTCTTGATCTCCTAAAATGAAGGGCACCTTGGGTAACTTCCCAGAAGTTGCGAATACCTCTGGGCTTGACACTATATTCTTCCCATCAGGTCTCGGAAGGTAGGAAAGAGCCACTGAGCTGTAACTCAGAAGGCCTGGTACGGAGTTTGCAGCTTTCCGCATGTCCTAGCCGCATACGTCAGCCATTACCTTCAAAGATAGAGGTAAACGAGATAGTCTTACATCGTAAGAGAGGTCTCGTAGGCACTTCAAACGATCAGGTGCTCCACCACATCCGGCAGCAGACAGGACCGTATCATAAACCTTCGTGGCTTTCGGGGAGTCCATTGGGTCAGTCGGAACAGCAGATCCCGAGTTCATTATGGCGCCGCGGAAGAGGGCTTTGCCATTGCGTGTGATGTTGCCGTTGTAGAGCGAGAGTTGACTGAAGATCGATATAGCACCGGCCGACTCTCCCCAGAGAGTGACCTTGTCCGGGTCGCCACTGGACGTCAAGTAGTCAACATCTTTGATCTCTTCTTTCTGGCTCGTAGGACTTCGAGACTTACCCAAAGCTCGCAATGTTATCTTGGACCCATTCCAGTCCCATCCTTTGGTCCAGAAGACCAGCATTAGAGCTACCCTCCTGCATGAGGTCCTTGCCTGGCATAAATCCCCAAGCACCCACACGATAGTTGACTGCCACGAAAATAAACGGCTTACCCGTAGACATTCCTTCTTCGATGAGTCCAGCTCCGTTGTACATGGAGGTGCTACCTAGTTCGAACCCGCCGCCAAAGATCCAATACATCACCGGTAGCTTATCTCCCTCTTTGGTCCCAGCGGGACGTTGCACATTAATAGTGAGACAGTCCTCTTGCCCAACGGCTAGATTCTTGAGAATGGGTAGATTAAGTACTTTGTCGAGAAGGTCTGGAGGGATGAGAGGCGAGCCAAAATCAGGTTGTAGGATGAACTGCGGGCATGACTCTGGTTGTTCTGTAGTGGCATCGACTTCGCCCATGGTTTCGGTAAGACGTACAGGCGGCTTGAACCTCAACTCCCCGACGGGAGGTTTGGCAAATGGGATTCCATTGAATGATTCAACTTCACCAGCCTTGGCTCCGAGAAACCCCTTCGTTGTGCCTTTCAGGTTTGCTTGAGGTGCCTTGATGGTGACTCGGGGGGTTCCGCCGCCCCCTTGCTGCGGTGCAGCCCATGTCTGAGCACATAGGGAGACGAAGACCAGCGTCGAGATAATCATGATGAGGGGGCAAAATAATGAAAAAACTGAGAAAGGCTCATTCAGTTTGTTCTGAACCTTCAACTAGGACAAGTCCATCAATCCAAATGGGGTTGTGGCGACAGCGTGGGATCGATATATGACGCGAGAGTCATTCTGTCCAAGGCTCGTCTTCGGAATGAATGGAAAGGCAATGACCTCATTACGATCGATGAACCAAGATCCCATCGCTGCCGTCTGGGTTTGTCCAATGAGCTTATTTCCAGATGAACCAGGGAGCGCCGCGCGGGAGGTAGCGATATGGCGGACGCTGTGGGTGATTCTTCGCATCGCATGGCCCGAAACGGAAGTGTTCCTATATTTTGACAGCATGTCAAGGTTGATACTACTTCTTGAATCTCTCAAGAACTGCAGCAAGGAGCTCTCCCTACAGTCGGACCCTATGAGTGGAAGCACGTTTCTTTCCACCCTCGGCAGCGAGATCACATATGATGGGTCGGCAGGTGTCATGCGATTATGCTTTCAGATGGCTGCGACTTGAGATACGACCCTGGATGAATGAGAAGTGTATTGCCAGCGGGGGAAAGAACAGCAAGAGCTCAAATCGGCCTGTTGCCTGCATCGCCTACGTTGGAGGTCATGTTGGTTAGGGTCCGGTCGCCGAATCAGGCAAAAATTCATGTTCTGCGACGGTCTGTGTTGCGAGGATTTGAGGGAGATCAGACGAAGACCGCTTCAGCCAATCTAGGGTCCGAATCTTCATACCTTCGAATTCGTGTTCGGCACCGTAATTCAAGGTAGTACTGGGAGACAGATCTCGGGGAGCGCTGATAGCTTGACCGAAGCTTCGTCGATGTCTTGGAAGAGTCAATCGTTGCCAGCTTCCGGGGAGATGCTGGACAACTTATGCACACTGGATGCTATACAGACTCATTTTGAGGAGGCTAAATGAAAGATCCGATTGGCTCTACTTTAAATATTGTTCAAAGGCTAGCTAGATCCTTCCCCGCGCGGCCGACTTACGCATGTCCCGAGATGGCCTTGGGTTGATACAGTTCCTCAAGGTACTTCTCCTCCTCATCGGTTAGGACTTTTCCATCAGCAGTGATTGCTTGGTCGATTCTCTCAACGCTACTAAAGCCAATGATGGGGCTCGTGATTCGTTTGTTGATCCATGCAAGAGCCACGTGGGACATGGGCCAGTCCCGCTTCTCCGCGATCTCCTGAACTCGCTTGATGATGGTGAGGTCCGGCTCTACTGTTCCATGGCTTCCAGGCTGACCCTCCTTCTCTGTCTTGCTGCGGGAGGTGGAGCCGAAGTCCTTCGGTGGTCGGGCTAGGTGGCCACGGCCTGGTTGATGTCATCGATTAGCATGAGCCGAATCCGGATGTGAAGGTCATTGACTTACAAAGAGGAGCCCATGGAATGAGTCCGACTCCAGTGTCGTCACAGAATCGGTTCATCTCCCTCTCTTCTTCGCGATACAACAGATTGTACTGGTTCTGCATGCTCACGAATTTCGTCCAGCCATTCTTCTCGGCAGTGAACTGCATCTGGGCAAACTGAGTACCCCACATGCTGCTGGCACCGATATACCGAACCTTTCCTGTCTGCACCAAATCATGCAGCGCCTTCATCGTCTCTTCTACGGGTGTTCTGGGATCGAACCTATGGATCTGGAGAAGGTCGATGTACGGGGTGTCCAGCCTCTTCAGTGATGCCTCTACCTGGTTGAAGATAGAAGCTCTGGATAAACCCCATTGGTTCTGGTAGTCCTTCGACTTGTTGATCTCCTCGCGGAAGTTGAAGTGACGAGTCTCTGCAAAGTGAGTAGGTCATCAGCAATGCGACCCATGATTGTCACAGCCTACCAAATAACGTACCAGGCTCTTCGCCGACAGCGAAGAAACACTTGGTCAGAATGACCACCTTCTCGCGGGGGATGTTGTATTTCTTTAGCGCCTTGCCAATCGTCCGCTCGGATGCGCCATTAGAGTATACGTTGGCGGTATCCCAAGTGTTCAATCCCCGATCGTAAGCCGCCTTTAGCAGCGGAAGTGCCTATATCACAGTCTTAGCCACGCTAGTCCATGATCATGGCATATGTGTACCAAGGAAAGTCGGTTCAGTATACCTCATCCTCATCTAGAGCCCAGCCAATGGTGCGTGAGTCTCCAAAACTCATACAGCCAAAGATGGGAACTGAAACACGCAATCCGGACTTTCCGAGCTGGCGGTATTCGACCTTTGTGCTCTCGATGCCTTCCTTCAGGCGTGCTGGGAGCTCCTTAGATGCCATTGTTGCGAGTTGCGCTGAGTACTTGATGAATAAGACGTTGTAAGGGGAAATATGATCTGCTGAGACCGGCTAGCAGGCAATTTGTTGGCGAAATAGATATGGCTGGTTGTAAAGGGTAGAGAGGTGGTCTAAATAGTAGCTAGATTAACGGCGCAAACGTCATCAAGCCCGATCGCGACATACTTTGGAGGGGTCACAGCGCGGGTCAGTGATGGAACCGAAAGGCGAAGAGCTACCCCGCACTGCGCTGATCACTGGCCTACCTCTCAAAGCCCACCAATTGTTGGTGCAGCTTGCTGACCATCAGAGCATTTGTGATTCGGAATTAGCTCTTAAGGTGAGCTTGAGCTGTGGTCAATTATGCAAGGGCAATGCTTTCAATGGCTGACCCGGAGTAAGCTCCTTTACCCCTGATTTGGAGCCGGACTTAGGATACATAAACTCCGCCGCTCTATCATGAAGACTGACAACAGAATATCGCATCTGTCTTGCTGAGGGCTGTGGCTGTTAGTAGAGGCCACACTGTCAAACAAAGTTGAAGGGTTGGTTGTATTGAACGAAGAAGTAACCAACTCTACTTGAAGCACTCCTCAAAAGTTCCCACAAATGGTCCAGCGCCGCTGGGGTCATTGTTGGGTTCACAAGCACCGCGAGCGCTGCAGGTTCCTCTACCATTGTTACAAGCAGCGCCAGCATTGACTTGAGCGTCCTGATTACCACCTCCCAAGATGAAGTCGTCAACTTGAGATCGTGCGTTTCCAGTCTGACATTCTTTGAAGTTACCGACAAATGGGCCAGCGCCGCTCGGGTCGTTATTGGGCTCGCATCGTCCGCCTTTGCAAAACCCTCGGCCATTGTTACAACTTTCTAGAAGCTTCATTAGTTTTGGCTTATTTCAACTTCCATCTACATGGTTCCATGGTTCGCATCGACCACGTGAGTGAAATCAAGCAAGTTAGGCACCAAGTGATAGTCAGTTTTCCTCTTCCAGCGAATGAGGACACCAAAGGGTCGCACTTGCTACAGATAGAAGGCTAAGTACCTACGGGCAAATACCGGGCTCACAAGAAGCGTCAGGCAAGCTGTCAGAGTGATGATCTGCATTTTGAAGGATGAATAGAGGTAGACGAGGTGAGTGGGTATTTGACAATGGATTGTCGAGTAGGTGCTAACGAGATGGTACGAAATATGGCTATGCGATCGTACTTGAAACTGAGATTCTGTACCAGACAGGATGGGAATAATAGAATATAAGTCGAATCGAGGGACGAATGAAACATTTTCTCTTCGTACGAGGGAAGCGACGGCCATATTTAACTCAAGTTTTTGATGCCGGACTTGTCCTTTAGTGGGTTCTTGCAATTCCCTGAACATCCCAATGTTCCAGAACCTTTCCAAATTCGAGGTTGACTTGGGGCATGATTCAGGAGATCTTAGTCTGTCATCCCATTTTTTTCTCGGCGTGATCGCTGTCAACGCGATTCATAGCCTCATTTTACGTATTCGGTATCGTAAAAGGCTCCCTTTGACCTGTCTGACACGTTGCCCCGTCACATAGTCACCTTGTGGGGCTCGGGCGGATTCACGCGATGTTGTAGGTCAGTCTGATCGTCGTTAAAACGACATGCTATGATCCGCCTGTCATGGAGTTTCCAGTATTTTCATTGGACCGTCCATATGAAACCTCCAAAGAAGCTCGTGGAGCTCAAATTAGCTTTGCTACTATGGTTGAAGATACGCTGTTTCAGTGATCAGGAGCTGTTGCACATCGAAACCGCAGCATTCGGACTACTCCGTCGACGATCTCACCTGCAAACAACTACGTGTTAGAATAATGTGCTCAAACCCTCCCACGGCGAATATCATCTCGCTAATGGCATGCGTCGAAATCTGTTTGCCACGACGCGTTGCACCAGCTGAATACACACGAATACCTAATCAGGCCTCGGCTTTTACGACCAAGATTTGTTCTAACGCCCTCAACTGGAAATCCGTTCAATACGAACTGCGTGCAAGAAATGCAGTTCACCTCTTCAAAGAGATACATAGGTTCTGTAAGCTAAGTGATCGTTTTACACCTCAACTCAGGGTAGCAGCGACTGTAAGAATATGAACTTGCCTTTGAACCCGACACAAAGAGTAATAGCAGGGAGACCATCACAGACCTCGACATTTCGGCTTCAACTTTGCCCGTTTTTATCTGCACCTGGACGCCTTTTCGCAAAGCTTTCTAATATATCAAAACACCATAGCTGGTCATTGGACTTCATAGGCCCTGGCCGAAGCGTTGCCATTGCCAGTGCCAGTGGGCAGATGTGCACAAAACTAACGGAAAGCACTTCTCCGTCATACTAGCCCTATCAAAGCTAGGAAACCAGCACTGGGCACATTCTCTCGTCGATGCTGAATTCATGCAGTTGCAATGACAGGCAGAACACGATATGTTTGTTGCCAACACGGCTGCTTCTGAGCTCGAATCTGGCACTGTAGGGAAGTGACGAGAGGTCTGTTGTTGGATCACTTCCTGCTAACATAGACTGGTGAATACGTGGCAAAGGGGCGCCGGCAATGCCCCGGTAGTGCCACGGCAACTCTGCGGAGCCGTAGCGTTGTACTATCCTGGCTCTGGCAACTAGCTACTAGCAACGAGCATTTTACAACCTCTACCACCAGAACAATAAGGTAGAACGGATGTCATATCGTTTATCTCTGCAGCAATTTTTTCAATGCAGAGCTGCATCAATACATGAACGTTGGCATTCGTCACATGGCCCTCAATCGCTGTCCTAGACTAGAAGGCAAAGCTCATTTCGAGAGTACTACTTCATCTATCGTTGGTGTGCCAGCCAGCCAGCCTCCACTTTTCACGAAACCTAATAACTCACCCCCCTTTCTTCCCTGAATTTCCATGCACGCATTTCCATCTCCATCTTCCACCGTGGTTTTTCTTTTGGCCTTTCATATCCACCGGCCAAGATGCCTCCAATCCGGACAGAAAAATCTTCCGCAGCGAAGAAGTCTAGCTTTCTTGCAGCCTTCTTTGTAAAGGTAGACAGGAACGAAGCTCTAGCCCGCGCTATCAAAGTCCAGCCAAAGGCACCAAAGACGCCAGAAGCACCTCAACATGCAGAACCCTCGCCAACCTCACATCGGCCACACCGCCGGCCTCTTCAATGGTCGCAACGCCGACGGACTCGAAGAGCCTACCTGAGGAAGGAGACGGAGTCATCGACTTGGTAACGACGGACAAAGTGGTCTTGCCTGTCATAGTGCCTCAGAGAGTCGCTACTCCCTATGAGCCCCAGCCGTCGAACTCAATAGCATCATCGACCCAGCCGTTGAGACGTCTCAGGCGCCCAGATACTGAGAAGGGTACTAAGAATATTCTTTTCCAAAGCAATCGGGATTGGGGAACGGATCATCTGTACAAACTGGGCTCATCGACAAGACAAATTGTTTTCGGAACCGAAACGCAATTGACACCGTAAGTTAATGTCTCAAGACGCATAGCCCATTCACCCTCGGCCAGATCGGTGATAGAAGAAGTCGAATTTGCTTTCACACTCACCGCACTGCTTGACTCAATAGCATTGCATCGGCTTACCATTCTCCGCAGCGAAATCATCGACGAGCTCATCTCTTTTACCAAAGTTTGTCGTAGCCTGTGGTCCATTGAATTCCTACACTTGGACGATGGCTATCATCCCAATAACCACGCCCGAGACTTGACGGACGACATTATTGTGAGGCTGGCGGCAGCGTGCCCTAATCTTCGTTCTGTCAAATTGCGGGCTGCCACCCAATTGGGCCACAGATCCTTGATTGCATTCTGTCAATATTGTCCAGGATTGAAGCACTTGCAGATAACCGGCGAAGCTGCCAATCAGACATACTTAGTGCACGAAGAATTCTTTGATGAGGTGGCAAGACAGCCTAGCTGGGCTCCTCAGCTCAAGAAGGTTGTGCTCTACGCTCATCGTGACTCTTATCAGGATCGGCTTCACGAACCTTACCTAAAGCACGTACGTGCATTATCCAGGGCGAGACCAAAAATGGTCATAGAGTTCCATGAAATTTTGTTGGACAGGAAGCCGAGATGGACGGATCCAAGGTCTTATCTGAATACGGTCGTCAAGACTGGGTACGTGAAGGGGAGAAAGAGTTATGAGAAATACAGTGAATACACTCCCGACATGTGATGTCCTCGGCACGCCGCTGGTCATAACATGCATTGCAGAAAATCTTCTATCAACCTGTTCTCTAGATCTAACGGTGATTACATGTAAGCTCAATATAGTTTTGAGATAATTGACGTGACAGCGTTGATGCACTCAAGACTTTTGGTCATTGGTGCGGCTATGTCTTTGCTACATGTACCCCCGAAGTCTAGGGTGGGAAGCGAGCAGATATTTCCGACGCTCTTATAGCGCTTTGCGAATGATTATGCTATTCCATCGAGTGCGGAATGGCGTCAGTACATTGACCCTTGCGGTAGTAACCAGTCATCTACTTTATTATTCCATGATAATCCGTTTTAATGCCGTGTTGTTGCCTATCAATGTACTTCATCGAAAAGTTCAATAAGGGATCAGCGTTAGAGAAGACTGGAGTTGCATGTACTGAGGCCATGCCGTAGTTGACGGGATAGCCAGTGAATCCGATCAAAACATCTCATCTTTTACAATGATGCTTGTCTAAACGTCTAACTCCTTGCGACCTGATTTGGGTACAAGTACGGTTGCTTTTGCCAGCGAGACACTTGAGCCCCTGAACGGGAGTTGGGTATTCCTCTAACAAAACGACTAACCACTCTTATCAATCAAGTATTGTCTGTACGCCTTCCACACTGCCAACACGATTCGAGTCACTAGGTCCGGACAGATGGGGATGGTGGCACATCTCAACAACTCATGAGCAGAGTTTGAAGAGAGACTTTATTACTCAACGCCATACGGCAGATTTCACAGTGATAATGATGTTGACCATACGTCTGAGCCGAAGGCATCTGATTACGAGTCCCATTGGAGGACGATTCTCTATCTTGGCTCGAATTACGGATGGCGAGCAAAGGTGAATAGACCCTCTGGATTCTTGCATTGGAATGCCGCTTCTCGCTCCAATTATGATTATCCAAGGCTCAATACTTTCCAAGAAGCATCAAAAGACTCTTCCGCAGAAAGGTGGCGGCCCTCCATGAGCGCCGGTCTCCCTAATTTTATAAACGGCGGAACAATCAGAATCCTGCGTTGGTATCCGAATTAAGAATTGAGTATAGTCACTCGAGAATGGCAGAGAACGATGAGTGTGTTTCTTCTTGGCGAGTTATTCAAAGTAAATGACCACTGTTGATGCAAGTGTTGTATCGAGGCATAACAGCCAAAAGGGCATCCGCTATATTCTGTCAGGAGATACCTTAGTCCTTGATCTAGGCACTTTGCCATACCTCCGACACGCGCAATGAGCCCTCAATTCAAGACATGAACCACCCGTTACTCCTTGTACGGATATGTTGTTTGTTTGTCCTTGCTGCAACTATAGGAATAATCGCCCTCAATCAAGGTGAAATAGGTATCACAGTGAAGTGGCGAACCGAAGTCGAGTACCGTTGATAGCCATGATTGGGTACCTCAACCGATGTTGATAGGCGATGGGTTGGGTTGACTTTGAGCTTGGACACCAGCAATTAGAAATGAGACAGGCCACGCCACTCCTGGTAGGGATGACCGCATGAAACGAAGGAGCCGCCGCCAAAGGGCCTAGCAAGTCAACAAGTCCACATAAGCATCTGACAACCGAAAGTATGGGACGAAGTTAGCCCTGGAAAGAACAGTGCATGTTTTGGATAACCTTATGGGCTACAGCAATATGCGGACCGCTCCAGGCCGCCTTTTGGCTCATGAGAACAAGGTGGTGCGGTAGTTAAAAAGACAAAAGTGACGACGGTTAGACGTCAAGTGTGGCAGAAGATGGGAAGGTGTAGCTTAGTTAATCTTGATCCAAGTAGCAGATCCTCTCTGATCCATGGAGCAGTTTCATCGTATTGACAACTCACACACTCATCATATCTCTCCGCTGGTGATGAGTCCACGACGTAACCACACCTTGGAGCCACAGCTGAGCCACAAATGGCGAAACACAAGCGGCCGCAATGACCTCTGGAGCCCTCGCCATTTCACCGGCGCTTCATGTCCGCTTTAACCACATAGCTCCTGCCACATCAGCCCTATCGCGACGAACGCGGGATCCGCGTGCCATGCCGAACGTGCTTAATAAAGTGCTTTAAATTGGGGCCAAACAGGGAGGATTTGGGCTTTGATAATGATCCACCGGGAGTAAGCCGGTCAAGAGAACAACGAAATTTTGGAAGCCATGCAGAGAGCGCCACAATGACGTCGAAATGCAACGAATACACACGCACAACGAATGGAGAACAGCGGGACAGAGGAGCCAATGCACAAGGGCAAATAAGAGAGAGGCGTAAAACGCGATGCAACGGCGGATGTTGTTGCAAGGCGGTAGAGTCTAGACAAGGGCAGGACCTTTACAGTTACACACGCCCACCGGAGGACAAGTTCTTTATCGAACAATCAGGTGGCCCCGGAGGTGACTCAGCGCGTAAGCCAGGGGTCAAGTCCGTCCGCTGTGTCCGCTGCCCGCGGATTTTCCCTTCCCTCTCCCTCTATCTTAATGTGCTCGGAGCTTTCCAAGGTGATGCTTTTTCCGGCCCGTTGTATTATTAGCTGATGATGGGCTGGCTGCTAGCCCCAGCGCTGGAGCTCCCGTCCTTTTTGAGTGGTCTGGTGATTGTTGACCCCAGTCGGAATCATCGGACATACCTCCGTCCATCCCGAGCAGCGTCACGAGAGATTAGAAAGCAATCCGGTTTGCGGCTCCGTCAGATCTTTCTCCGTTCTTTGACTGGGTGGTTTGCCATTTGGTCATCGATGATTGATCGAATGCCAAATAGACGAGTAAAGAAAATGAGAGTACCGTGTATAAAGGACTTTGGCTCGCCCATCACCTGTCCCCTTTCGCTTCTCCATCATTTTTTGGATGCACACTGTGATACCCAGCTTGCTTGCTTTCCTGCCTCTCCTAATTTCCTCTCTCTTGTCGGTTGTCTAACTTCTCACTTGCGGATTTCAACCACAAGCCCCCCGAAGCCCCTACAGACGCACGTCATCTGTCATCCCACCAGCAGTCATGTCAGCAGCGGCAGCGATTGCGCAACCGCCATCGGCGACAACAATATCTCACGTCGGTGATACGAGTCCCCGTCCCAGTGAGACCTCAGATGACGTCTCAACATTGAAGCCCGTCGCTCAGGCATCGTGGAAGAAGAAGCATGGTCTGCATCTTGGCCGCAGCAATAGTGACCACAACGACAGCGCAAAACATGAAATCAACCGCACAGCATCGCCCAAGCGGTCCAAGACGTTCTGGAAGTCCTTCAAGTACCTCCTCGACTTGACGCCAAAACAAGTTGACGATTTTATGGCATCTTATGTCATTTACAGCCTTGACTGGGCAGATGAGGAGCAAATGGTCAAAACGCTCGGCCCGGATTACAAGACCAAAGTCGGCGACTGCTTGCAAGCTTACTATGGAGTCCTGAATCATCTCTGCGCGCTGGGCGACGTGGAGAAGATGTACATCCCGCCCCTGATGGACAAGAAATCATCCGTTCTCGATAACCAGATGCTGTACGAGGAGTCCATCGCCCAGGATATTGGTCTCAAACCGGGAGACAGGGTCCTCGATCTCGGATGCGGTCGCGGAAGAGTCGCGGCCCACATGGCGGCCGTCACCGGCGCCGTGGTCACCGGTCTCAACATCGACCCGAACCAGGTCGTCCAGGCTAGGGAGTTCACCGAGCAGATGGGTTTGCAAAATAGCTTCACGATTCAGGACATGAACGAGCTGCCGCTGCCCTTTGAGGACAACTCCTTTGATGCATTCTACCAGATACAAGCACTCAGCCTGTGCAAAGACCTCCCGAAACTTTTCAGCGAGCTGCGCCGCGTCCTCAAGCCTGGCGCCAAGATTTCGCTGCTGGATTGGGTTAGCCTACCGGCGTACGATGCGACGAACCCGGAGCACGCGGAGTTGATGCGACGGACAAAGCCGCTGATCGGAGCTGTGGGAACACCGACGCCCGAAACTTTTGCAAAGGCCTTGACAGACGCCGGTTTCGCGATTTTGAAGTCCGACAACGCGAGTATTGATGGATTACAGGCGCCACTCATCGACAAGGCCGACGTCTACTTCCGCAGCCTGCGACAGGTTATTCTTGGTCTGGTCAAGGTTCACCTGTTGCCGCCCCACTTCAAGACGCTCATCAACCGGCTTTGTCTGGATGGGCAGGCCTTTGTCAAGATGGATACCATGCGGTTGGTAACAACAAGTTATAGGATCATTGCGCAGAAGCAATGATTGTTTTTGTATTGCTTGGGGAGTCTGGATGGTTGTTCAAATGGCATGGCGTTGATTTCAGTGCTAGGTTGCTTTGAAAGCGTGGCCTAGGGTGGGTGCACGCTCTCGATGGTCGTTTAGAATACGGAACATACGTCCTTTCGAAACCTAGGCCGTGGATTCATAATAGACCATAAATGGTGAGATATCATAATGAAACTATGACTCATGATGCATTGACTGAGATCACAACATTGAACGGTCATGAAAAACAATTTGAATGGACACTCCATACATGCAGTGTTCCTGAGTGGCGATAAAACTTAAACAACACACCCATGATCAATGAGTTGATAGAAGCGAAAGCTTCGTCAAAATGTGCGCATGGCTGCGTCACCAACATAGCACGATGTGAAGGAACCTAAGAGCTAGACTAACGGGAAGGATGTTACAGTGACTACTGGCTTGGCTCGCTAACACATCGCGTAACACAGCCCCAAACGCATAAGCCGGCCGGAATCAACCCTGACCATTCTGCCTTTGAAGTTCACAATGCCAGACCCCTTTTGGGCTGTCTAGGTACCACTTTACTCATAGATCCCGGATTTAACTTAATGATCGACTCCGTACGTTTCAGTATCAGAAGCTCCAGAGCTAGCAAAGTATCTATGATTAAAGCATAGCCTGGTATTTGATGTTGCCTTCTTTTATAGATCGTGACTTTATCATGTTAGTGTAGCAGACTTTTCTATGACAAGCCCCGGAATCTAGATGTTAGACAAGCTAGCGCCGAGCTAACCAACATCTGCATCAAATTGCTGATCTCGTTCACGAGCCAACCTGACACCCGACCCCAATGTTTGCATTTCATCTACGTTTGGTAGAACGCAAGCATACCTGAAGGCTTTCCTCCACAACTTTCGGTTGGAAGTCAAAAGTCTAATCTTTACCGCCTCATCTTTGGAGGTTCACATTCGAGAGAGTCACGAGATATCAAAGCCAGGTGATACGATATCGACTCGCTTTACCGATTGGAGACGCTTGGTGTTGCCCCGCGGAGAAAAGCCCGGGGATTTCAGCGTGTGGCGGTGTCCTCCCGGGTTCCTGCCGGTACCCGGGACGAGGACTATAACCTCGAACACAACAGACCACCTCCTTTGGGCCGGAATCACTACAAATGTATCCGCGGTGCCTTGTGCCAGATACACAGATTCGGCTGGGTGCTTTGATGCTCTTCATCGAGGTCACATGTCACCTAGAAGTAGTGGTAAATGCCACGATAGTTGCTCAAAGTCCACTGTTCCACTTTACGGGCGCCTAAGAATAGTCATTCTAGACCCAAAGAGATAAGCGAGACAAGGCATTGGATTACTTCCAACTCGTCGCTTTGAGACGCTCAAAATTGCACGGCGTCAGACAAACGTGGAATCGTGAGAAACGGTTGCCTGATACCACGATGACCATGCTGCTTTGGCATAATGTCCGCAACACTGCCAGCCATTACGTTGTCGAATTACAATTTAGCGTGTCTCAGTTCTCGGTGGTTTCGGACTTATTCATTGTACGATGTATGACTATTTCGTTAGAAACTCGCTCTTTCACGCTTCGTACAGACTTTAGGCAATAGCATTGTTTTGGTGGAATTTCGCCTTAAGGTCTATTGCCTGAAGCTCGTTTAATCTCATGGTAAATGACGCGTAAGCTTACAGTCCCATAACTCTGGAACTCGGGAAAGAACCTTGGAGCTGGAACTGTATCTGTATAATCATCCAGTCGGGCTCCAGGCATGAGCTGTGACGGCCCGGCTCGAGAATCCCGAGCGTCCATCAGTTCCGGACCTGGCACTGACTCGGTGATCTGAATAATCCAGGTTGCGAGAGATGGGTTCCCACATTTCGGATTGAAATCATGGTATGCAGCACCATGCCGTGCCTCCTGATGTGGCTGTGCGTTAGCCATCCTAGATCAGCTGAACACCGTTTATTTGCTTCTATGTCGTTTCGATATCATCAGATTTCGTCTCATCGGAGTTGCGCGTGCGATCTCGAGTTTGACCGGAAGATGAGATGTCTTGAGATGGAGACAAAGGCCTTGTTTGCGGTTACACTGCAACGACACGGATCGAAAGGCATGCATCCCTATTGGATTCTCTTTCGATGGTGGGACGAGCTTTGTAGAGGCAAAAGATAATATCGTGTTTGAAAGTTTTCATTCTTGCCACCTCGAGGAACTTTGCTATCGTGTCCAGCGTTTTGGTAGTATCACAGGTCATCAGGGACGATGTCTCCTGAGCACACGATGATTGACGATACTCGGTGATATTGAAGCGTTGCTGAGGGTTTTGAGACTATACGGCCAAAGATAAAAGGGGCAGTGACAAGACCAATTTTCTCACGACCTCTGCCCTTCCACCTCTCAGTCATACAGATTCATCACAGTCGCCAGATAATTATTCTCAAGTTCTTCTTTATCCAAAGGCTTTCGTTCTCGCTTTTAGGCATCACGCTTCCCATTACGCCCCTTCCTCGTCAAACAGGATCTTGACCTCGCCCACAATGCTGACCCTTCTGAGCCTCCTCTGGGCGCTCACCGTTGTACTCGGCGTCGCCCAGGCCTCCCCAACGAACGTCGTCGACGTCGATCTCCCCGAGGCCGCAAAGCCCGCAGCTCCGACGAAGACTTTCATCCTCACTCAGGAGGACGTCGACGCCTACTACGAGGAGACCGGCATGACTGATGTAATGGGAATAAACGGAATGGATGAGGTCTCGCTCTCAGACTTGGATGACCCTCCCGTCTATAACATCACCTGCCCCGACAAATGGCAAGTCTACTATTATAATTGGTGGCCGTAGGACTCCCTGTCTCCTGATCATAATGCTGAATGAGCATACTAAAGCAAACACGTCGCAGTTTACTCAACGCGATGTGCGGCACAGTAGCCAAGATGGGAGGAGCTTGGACGGACGGGCCATGGACTGGCGTCTTCGGCGGTAATCAGGCAAAGATAGACAGAGCTAGAAAAGTCACCTTCGACTGGGCGCAGACGGGTGAGAATTGTCAAGGAAGCTGCGTACAAGTCTTCAGCACTTTACGCAATGCGGGTCCGTGTAAGTGAATTTGTCCCCTAATCAGCTTACTTTGGGTCTTACTACAGCTCCATACGAACAACTAGACGAGCAAAAATACTGACGGTATTTACATAGGTCGCGGCGATGAGTTCTGGATGAAGGAAAAGATCAGCATGGATTACGAGGGCTGCGGAATAGCCAAATTCGAGTATCAGTACCAGCAACAAGCGATACTGGAGAACGGAAGAGGAGAATGTTGGAATACCAAAGACTACCGGCCGACATACCTGCCCGTGAAAGCGATTGTCAAGGATTTCTGCGAACAATCCATCAAGGTGATCCGACAGCAAGGAGCCGATCAGTTCATCAAGGATGTTTCACGGGGCAAGGACGGACTCTATTTCACGAGTTATAACCGCCAGGTCGACGATGCTTTGAACAGGACCAGGCTGTACGATGTCGGCATGATTCACTTCTGGATCAAGCCGAGGAACAATACCATTGCTTGTCCTGCGGGCAAGACCGTTCAAGACATCATTGAGGATAAAGTGGACGGACTCAACGAGGCGCTGTGCCAGCAGCGTATCTTGTCTATTGAGAACATGGACTGTAAGTACCCACTGCGCGCGCGACAGTGAAGACTGAACATTGGCTGATTCTGAGATATACCATAGGTGGAGCTCCTTTGGGCAAAAGCGATGGCGGACGCTTGTTTGCAGACTGTTTCGAATGGGGAGTCGAAGCATCTGGTTACAATGGGATCGACATTCTTGGGTAAGCTGTCGGGAAGGGACTGTACTCGCTTATCTTGTACGGGTTCACGTTCATTGGCAGTGTGAGGGCTGGCTGGACTAGCCGTTGTAATGGTTTGGGGAGGATATCTCCGCGATTTCGCAGCCATAGCAATCTTCGATTGAGAATGCCGGCCATATGCTACATCTCTTTTCTCATTTTGACGAAATTGGATCACGTTGCATGCTCGGATTGATATTGTCGAGACGATGACTGCTGTTCCCATTCTGCTGTTATTCGTGCTGTTGTGAGCGAAGGTCGCGCGCTCGGCCGAATGAAGTCGCATCATCGCAGATACGGCCAGGGAGGTCTAAGACCGACTTGGCGGTATCACAAAATGAGTGGAGAGGTGGGCTGGCGGGGATTTCTCCGGCAAGAATGGGCAGGCGCGGCTCTTTGAAGATGTGAGATAGCCGACATTGACCGAAAGCGCCCGTATGAGAACTAAATGAGATGAAGCCCCAAATGAATCCATGAGGCTTCATATGAGCACTCAATGAGAAGTCAAAGTGAGTTTGATAGCATAGATGAGGATGAGCCAGTAACAACCGGATACAGACACGTGACGTTATGGGGATGCTGTGAGCCCAGATCCGAGGCTCAACCGAGAAGAAAGAGAATATAGGCGCTAAGACCGAAAAGAGCAAGGTGCCCCACGTTTGGTTCCTTCCCTTCCCGAGTGACAGAACTGCTGCACTGGCACGACTGGCTGAACATTGAAGCAGGCGCGGGCACTGCGCAGTCTCTCTTTCCCGCGGATGTCGTCCTCCATTCTTCCGACCGCCCGGAAAAGAATTAAGCGGGTCTGATTGTTCCTTCCAGCCATTCAGACGGCTGGAAACAGCAGAGAACTGGAGACCAGCCACTTACGGAATCCCCATGGTGCCCCACCTGCGCAGGCGTTGGTGAGAAAGAACGGAAAGCACGAAGGCCAGCCGAGAAAGAGCAGGAGCAAAAAAAAAAAAAAAAAAAAAGCCTGCCTCAGTGCCACCTTCGGTCTGTACTTTGACCGTGTACCGTTCCCAGTTACCGTCCCGTCTGTCGCCGTGGTACCTTGCTCTTGCGGCATTTGACAGCCAGCAACTCTGCCTTTCTCGAATTCCACTCTTTTTCTTGAATTCTTCCACTCCCCAACTCCTCCGATCCCGAACAACATCTATTGCTCCGCGAATACCCTCACGAGGCACCAACGACCGTCACGATGCTTTCCCGAGGATCCGCCCGCACTGCGCAGGTACGTTGCCTCTTTTCCAACTCTCAATTGAGTCCCTTTTCTGCTGTGCAAGCCGCGACGTGGTTTTTCTTTTCTCGGTGTGTGTCTGTGCATCGTGATCGCAGAGGCAAGGCTGCGATGTAAGAGGGGGGGAGAAACAACAACAAACACCAAATTGCGACCCAGTCGATAACGCAGAGAACACGACGACGTCAGCCAGGATGGGAGACTAGGAAAGGAATACACGAGAAGCAGACATAGCCACAAGCACACAAAGCACACGGCCATCAGACAATGGCCACACATGGAGCCAGATATGCCACGATAACCCACGGACAAATGGCTAACAATCCTCCCCCACGCAGATTCTGCGCACCGCGCAGCCCGCGCGCGCCTACGCCACGGTCGGCTCTGACATCTTCAAGCCTACCAAGTTTGGCGGCAAGTACACGGTCACGTTGATCCCTGGTGACGGTATCGGTGCCGAGGTCGCCGAGAGCGTCAAGACCATCTTCAAGGCCGACAACGTCCCCATTGAGTGGGAGCAGGTCGAGGTCTCTGGTCTCAACACCACTACCCCCGAGAAGACTGAGGACCTCTTCCGCGAGTCCGTCGCCTCTCTCCGCCGCAACAAGCTCGGCCTCAAGGGTATCCTGCACACTCCCATTGAGCGCTCCGGCCACCAGTCCTTCAACGTCGCCATGCGCCAGGAGCTCGACATCTACGCCTCCATCTCCCTCATCAAGAACATCCCCGGCTACCAGACCCGCCACGAGGGTGTCGATCTCGCCATCATCCGTGAGAACACCGAGGGTGAGTACTCTGGCCTGGAGCACCAGTCTGTCCCCGGTGTCGTCGAGTCCCTTAAGATCATCACCCGCGCCAAGTCTGAGCGCATCGCCAAGTTCGCCTTCAACTTCGCTCTGGCCAACAACCGTAAGAAGGTCACCTGCATTCACAAGGCCAACATCATGAAGTTGGCTGACGGTCTCTTCCGTTCCACCTTCCACCGTGTCGCCAACGACTACCCCACCCTCGAGGTCAACGACATGATTGTCGACAACGCCTCCATGCAGGCTGTTAGCAAGCCCCAGCAGTTCGACGTCATGGTCATGCCTAACCTTTACGGTGGCATTCTGTCCAACATTGGCGCTGCCCTCGTCGGTGGTGCTGGTATCGTCCCCGGCTGCAACATGGGCCGTGATGTTGCTGTCTTCGAGCCCGGTTGCCGTCACGTCGGTCTCGACATCAAGGGCAAGGACCAGGCCAACCCCACTGCCCTGATCCTGTCCGGTGCCATGCTTCTCCGTCACCTTGGCCTCGACGACCACGCCAACCGCATCTCCCAGGCCATCTACGGCGTCATTGCCGAGGGGTAAGTTCTTTCGTATCTCCTAGGATTGTAATGAGAATAGCTGCTAACAACCCAACAGCCAGGTCCGCACCCGTGACATGGGCGGTGAGGCCACCACCCACCAGTTCACCAAGGCCATCCTCGACAAGATGGACACCTTGTAAATACAGCTACAGACACACAAACCACCATCCCTGTAGCTATACGATAAGCCAACCACAGCGGGCGGCTTCCCACCTTCCTCAAAACGACCCCCTATTTACCTACCTTTTTCCCCCGACAACGCGATTAGACTCGAAATGAGGCGAGACTGGGACGGAGATAGATACCACCGACGCGGTCGAATTGCATAAACAAGCGGAGGAAATAGATTTCTGTTTTGGACACTGGGAGGAAGGCTCGGTCTTGCTGGGAGATTGTAGTTGTACCAGTTGTACGTAGCATAGGAGTCACGCAAAGCATATGAGTTCCTTTTTCGTTGTTTGAACAATACCTTACCCAGAACCGCTCGCCCCATGTGCTCTCTTTTATATGTTCCAGGTGACAATTGCCCCGGATTCTAAACTTAGTCCATTATCTGTTGATGACGAATACCCACGCTGCCATTCGACGACGCGTGTCCCCTCAAACCAGTTTCGCATGGTCATCAGGTATCTACTATCACCGACGTTTCTCGGAGTACATATAGCCCTGCGCCGAACGAAACACCATCATTTTCGTGAAGTTCTCAGCCTCGCCTCATGCGTGGGGCATTTGCACGCTGCATCAACGAATCAGCAGCCCTGCTGGCTGCACGTCCTCGGAGGTGAGTTTGTCTTCGGCTCGGAGGGCTGGCGGCGTGCTGACTCGGATAACATCGGCAATCCGAGGTGGTGCTCGGCGGCCGATTTCTCGGCCGTTTGGTTGGTGGGCTATTCGGATTTGCCGAGGTTAACCCTTTTGGATGGTGCTTTCTTCAGTCTTGAAGATGAGTGAAGAATGCGGGTCTAGTTGGGGTAAGAGACAACTTGATTGCTTTTGTTGCTCTTGTTGCAGCAACGAGGAGTGTTTTGGAGGCAATTTAATTGACATTTTTTTTTTAGTCTGGCACTGCAAAAGCGAGAGTTATATGGTGACAGTTTGGGTTGAAGATCAGCTGCAATCGCATAGCGTGACTGTTTGCTCTCCAAGACTGAGAGTTACCTGGTGTCCGACTTGGTTGAGTGGCAATTGCCAAATCAGTGATGGACTGAGTTGCCATTAACAGAGTCAGCCACGCAAACAACAAAGCCGAATCTAGAACGTAGGTAAGTAGTTCAATGATTCCCCCTGTGCGTTTGTGGTCCAAGAAGTTTCTGTTGCTGTCAACAAATTACGAGCGCCTCTACGTCTAGACTCGAATAATTTCACTTTGTTTCATTGAGCTGTGAATACCTCTTACATGCATCCCTGTATGCCTGGTTCTCAGCACATCCGTCTCCAGTCTTTTTCTAACTTTTACTTCATTTCTAAACTATTCATGGATAGATGTAAGAGAAGTAGGGACGGATGGATGAGTAATTCGTGATTACCTCGGAGGAAGATACGTATACATGTATTGAAGCCATTTGGCAGTTGATGGGATAGCAAGCAATACAAGTAGCTTGTATGGCCCATTACCTTCGGAATTCAAAAATTATTCTGAAAGAAGGAACATAACACAATCATCAGGAAAGCCATACTTTGCCGCACCCTCTTGGTAAGCGAGCTGATGATTGACAAACCTCTAGTAGAAAACACAGATGATTGTCAATGCCTGATCTCAGCAGGCTAAGCAAGCCTCGCACACGCGTACTTGGTCAGTATTTCAGCTCTTCCCCATCATTCCCACTAGACAAATTCTCTGTACACATTGAAAGCCTAATAGTGCCAGGACGTATAACTTCCCCATTTGAGTCAACGAGGACAAGATCGATAGTCCGTTCATCTCATGTCTAACAAGCTTAATTTGCTTACCCAAAATAGCAGCTCAGGTCTGACAATCAGCCTCTCGAGGGAGTTACGCATACACGACCGATCTAGCAGCCCGGCTTCTGGGAAGACCCAGATTACGCTCGCAGTGTCTCGTGCCACATCTCGCACCTAGGGGCTCAGTAATCTCTGATGACAATCTGCATCTACCCCGTAGCTATCTAGCCGGGGCGTAAACAGGGGTATGAGGTGATGGATGAGAGACATTTGGGATCTTAAGAGGGGTCGAAGACTCAAAGTTGAGACAGCATGTCATCTCTGACGAGCTTCCCCTTTTTTTTTTTTTTGTGCGACTTGCGATGTTCTCTTTGGATGGGGAGGGTACTTGACTACCTCCTACAGCCCACTCACAGAGTCATACAGCTCTTTACGAGGGTCTGAAGACTCGACCGACGTGCCACCCTTGATTTATCGTCCTCCCATCACAAACCTACTGAACCACATCACCGGATGTTAGAGAAACCCTGAACAGACATCTTGAGGAAATGCAGTCGCCAAAGAAGCAAAACAAGCGCGAATCGCCTCCATATCGCCTCATCTCTACGCTTGAGAAACAGCAAAACAGCCCACACTGGCCTCGAAGCGCCGCGTCAGGGGGGTTTATCATACAGGGTCCGCGGAAGTCAAGCACACAAGTCCCCATTGGCCGAGTTTCAGCCACCCAATTTGTGTAAGCGATTCTTGGGAATCGAAGACGGCCGTAATTCTGGGTCCTCTGGTAGATCTCTGTACGATCGATCGCAGGTGCTCCGCCGGATCAGAAACAGAGACAGAATCATGGGAACCGACATCCAGTCACTTACATGAGCGCGCGATATGTCGGTATCCAGAAACCAGATCTGACAGACTATCCTTGCGATGCAAGGCAGTCTCGACGGAAGCACTACCTGTAACGTCGAATCACACACGCCCTCTTTCCTACGTCTTCGCTGCGTGGGCGCATCTGTCGGCTTTGTTGCACAGAAAAGTAAACGGAGAGCGCATATATCCACCAATCGCGAGCCGAGGGAATCAGTTCAGACTCGGAACATCTCGAAGTATACATGAGATTTACTCCATATCGAGCAGAGCATGCACGTCGCGTGCATCTCAAAAATGACGATGCAGCAATAACCCGTCTTGCAGAGGAGGCCTCGAAGAGCAAAAACCCGAGTTCGCCCTGGAAGGTGAGGGGACGGAACTGGACAGGCGTCTACCCAAGAGCCAACCGCTCAAGAGGCCAAGAGAACACCAAGCTCGCAAGAATTTCCCAACTCGTTACGCCGGCATCAATAGTTTTCCCTTTTTTCTCTCTCAATGTCTCTACCCTAGAATGATTGGATGGTCGGGAACTTTCAAAAGTTGGCATACGGCGAATCAGCACGTCTTGAATTCAGGTGTCTCTGCAGGCAGACGCAATCTCTGATGTCTTATTCGACCTGGGGAACGAGCTGCCGAGAGAAGGGGGGGCCCTGTTCCAAAGATCCGGGACCCGTGTAACCTCGCGGCAGCATCCGCCGTGGCCGGCACACATTGTATGCCATATGGCCTTTACCCTGTTGCAGAGGTCATGCTTTCCAGCGGGCGTTTGCGGTTCTTTTCACTTTCCCCGCTCCAACGGCACAATCCTAAGGAGTTCAATGGTCGGCAGGATGCTCTCTCTGTCCAGGCAGTCATGGAAGAAGAGTTTGTTTGCCTGTCCTCTTGGCGCATGTGCTTCCTTTTTACCCCCTTGCACTACACGTTGCTTACCTACCGGTACCTTCTCGTGGGAGGTTTGCGGATCGGCTCTTCTAGCGTGGGCGTCAGCCATGCGGGAGCAAGGATCAGTCTCACTCTCGAAAATCCTGAGATCCTCTATTACACTCCCCCACCCCTCGCCAACGTCAGGCCCATCGTCGACAAAGATGTAAACAGCGGAACAGGCGCCCATGTCATTCCGGACATCCAGATCCAGTGGCTTGTTTTCTGTGTTACAACAGAACTTGAGTTATCGTTGTCTTGTGATCAAAGAAGTGCGGATGCGGGCCGGGGTTATCCTGTCGAACATTGTTGCGAGTTGCAGTTGGTGGCGTTTTGACTTGGGTGGGAGTTGTTTGCCTGTATTGTCTTCGACACCGTTGGTCCGGACATGGCTTGGAACATCCCTGGCGAAGGATTGTGATGGCTTTATGGGGGGGTAAGCATCGTGGTTGCATATTCGGTCTAGGAAGAAGTCCATTTTGGGTGACATGTTTGGCGGGTCAAAGGCCCGGTAGAAAATGGAGGCAAAGGTGAAAGGAGGAATATCGACAATAGCTTGCTTTTTCTTCTCCTCTGTGGGTGTTGCTATTCCTTCCTTAAAGATGGGTATTCGCTCCTTCTCGAGGAGTGTCATCCGATCTTTTGGGAATTCTCAATATTTACAAAAAGGCTTACTTCAAAATCCAATCTCCAGACTTCACCCCTTCACCTTTCCACTCTTCCACCAACTTCGCCTTTCGACCCACCACCTCCCCTTTCTACCCGACCTATCCATTGTTCGTTAGGGGTTTTGGCACCGACTCTTCTTTACCTTAGTTTTGGCTCATCATCGATCACTCCATTAATATTTTTCCATTCGACCTGAGCGTTACGCCATCTTCGTTCTTGCCTCTTGCCCTCGAACCATGGCTTTTAAGCTCTGCACAGGCATATCGCTTCTACTTGCAATCATTGGCATCAGATATTTGTACCTGGATCTTTCTAATGCATTGAAGATCTTCTTGGCCTCATTCACCTTGCAATGTGTTGTTCTTCTAGGATATAATGCTTTCCTCTATCCTTTTTTTCTCTCACCGCTACGACACCTTCCCGGACCAAAGGTAAGAACGTTCATTCTTGCTCACAGATACAACGGAAGGATCGACACAACCATCAATAGTTACGAAGTATTGCAGGAGCGCTAATTCACGATGCTTATAGGGCGGCCATTTCCTGATCGGTCAGATGCTCAACCAGATCAGAACCCCGGGGCCAGCCGATATATTCATCTCCTGGACAAAGCAGTGGCCCGAAGCGCCTTTCGTGCGCTACCTTTCTATGCTCAATGCTGAGACTCTTATGGTCAACAACCTGGCAGCTTTCAAGGAGGTCCAACAGACCAAGGCATTCTCGTTCCGAAAGTCACAGCTGGCAGCACGCATGTTCTCACCAATCACCGGACATGGACTCATGTTCTCAGAGGGTGAGGAAAGAAAGAAGCAGCGAACCCAGCTGGCTCGTGAGTTCTTCATGCCAAGTTGTTCCAAGCTTCGTTTCTCTCACTGACGTTGCTACACAGGGGCGTTCTCGAATCAAAACACGCGCAAGATGCTACCAGTCTTCCAGCTCAAGGCCAACCAAATGTGCGAAGCAATCTTCCGAGACATGGGTGGAGAAGATGTTAAGCTTGTTGATGGTATGCTACAGTATTTCTCATTTCCGGAACTGTTGCTGACTTCTATCTCAAGTCGAACCCTACGTCCGAAAGGCGACTCTCGACGTCTTTGTCATTGGTTCGATCGGCTGTGATCTTGACGGCATCTCCATCCCTGAAGCCCACTTCTACGACGTGTACGAACGCATCATCCGCCAGCCTCCTTCCGGCCACGTTCTCACCTTCATCGATGGCCATATCCCTGTTCGCTCATGGCTTCCTCTCCCTAGCAACAAGAGATGGCTGAAGGATGTTGCCCTGATTCGGACAATGCTCCTCACCTGTGTTGAGAACCGCCGTGCCGAGATGATTGCCGAGAAGAAGCTTGGTCTCAACGAGAAAATGACTGAGCATCGAGACATCTTAACGTTCATCTTGGAGGACTGCCAGTTCGACGCTACTCAGACCAACTGGACTGACTTGGAGCTCTTGGAATACGTAAGACTATCCGATACTTCAAGTTTCCGATCCTTGCTGACTCAAATTCCACAGATGCTGAACTTCATTGCTGGAGGTATGAATGATAAGAACAGGAACATCCGAAAGGCTTTCGCTGACACTGTGTCATAGGCCACGAAACCACTGGATCCATCACCATGTGGATAGCCCATATTCTTGCGACGGAGCCCAAGGTGCAGGAAAGGCTCAAGCAAGAAGTGCTCGGTCTCTGCGCCGGAAAGCCTCGAGACTGGAATCCGACCTACGAGGAAACCGAGCATTTGGTCTACGTTAACAACTTCCTCAAGGAGATGCTGCGCTTCTACTCCCCTGGTAAGGAAGGCTCATAGAAACTACCCAGGTCAACTTGAATTTTGCTGACAAAAGTCCATGGATAGGAATCTTTCTCCCGCGCGAGGCAGCAGAAGACGTCACCGTCTGCGGAATCTTCGTTCCCAAGGGCACGCAAGTGACTCTCTGCCCGGCCGTAGCACACTTCAATCCTCTAGTATGGGGTGAGACCGCCGACATCTTTGACCCCGACCGCTGGTCCGACGGCCGCGCATCCAAGGACTCGTACGCCATGGAGTCATTTCTCCAGGGCCCGGCTGGCTGCATCGCTAAGAACATGGCTTTGCTGAACGTCAAAAGCGTAATCTTTGCTCTTGTGCGGAATTTCAAGTTCTCGCCACGTCCCGGATATACTGGCGTGGTGGAGCTTGCGAATCCCAACTTTACCCTGCGGCCCAAGGGTAGTATGGGTGTCACGATGGAGAGAGAGACGAGATAAACGGCGCTTATAGAATGCTGCGCTAGAGTCTAGAGGGTGCTGAAGCATGTGTATGCTGGCACCACGTACGATGAGGTCCTCACAACTGGACCATTCTACTATACATAATTTGGACGAGGGGCAAGGTAGATTAGAATTCGCTCGTAAATACACTTAATAGTTATGAACCCAGCACCTTCTTCTATTCTTCTCATGATGCGTCAGCTGGGCTTTATGCTTAAATAATAGTCAGAGAAGCCTCAGGAAGCATCACTATGTGTCTGTTGACAGATGCCTGAAGATCTACCTTAGTCTCCCTTCAGACACATATCACCTGACTGACTCATTCTCATTGAGGATTCAGATTCCTAGCTGTTATACTTTTTCTTTCCGTTCGGAAAGAAGGGGTTTAGACACATCGATCTGGTTGCTCCTGCCTTCTTAGATGATTTTGAAACCCCAATTATACCTGGAAGGCACGTCAAACAATTTCGCTCTCGAACGCCCCTTCCTATACTCGCCTTAGACCTCTACTCGAATCCCCTTCTTACCGCCTGCCTTGGACACCTCGTCTTTTCCCTCCACCACACCTTTCCACCACTTTACGCATTCAGCCCTCTCTGTAATACCCAACCCAAACACCATGATATTTCTCACGGCTACCTACTTACCACTACTGGCATCGCGTGAGAAAAGTTCTTTTGGTTTCCTTCTGTGGTTGCTAATTCTACGTTGTCGTCATCACATGCAACTTTACATCTTTCATCAATACCAGCATCAACACAAAAGATAAGGCCCCAAGTCTGATCAGCGATTCACATCATCGTCATCACAGTAAGACCCCATTTCATTTCTTCATCTCCTGCTTCCCAAAACAATCTGACACATTTAGCACATCTTATCGTTCTCTCCAAACGCTTGTCACAATGGCGGCTTCATCCAAGGTGATGCTTGAGTCTGACTCCGACATGGAGCACAGTGCCCTCAAGATGGCAGCTGCTTCGGAGACTTTCGACCTGCTACAAGGCACGCTTCATGAGAATCACACTGCCTTCCCTATCATGCTCACACTTAATCCTGACGATATTCCCATCTACAAGATCGACATGGGCAAGCCTGCTGAAGAGCGCTACATTGAGCTCGCCAAGGATCTTGCTCCCAAGATAAGAGATGTGAGCCCCCCTCTTTGATGAGGTGATTGAGGCGATCTTTCCTTCAGGTCTGTCTGGTTTTGCCAAAGTCACTTCTCGGTTGACCCTCCGCAAGGTCTTTGACCCTGAGCAGACCAAGGAGATTAAGTCCATCGCTGAGGCTGCTGGCATCCCCGTTCACCAGCTCATGGCCCTCAACACCTTTCTTGACCTGATGCTTGGTTGTACATCAGGAGCTGCCCTGGTAAAGGGTGACTGGAAGCGCAAGGCTGGTGGTGATGATCCTGACCATCTGATGCATTTTCGCACTCTTGAGGTATGGTTTCCCCCCCTACTCTACAAAGAATGTCTGGCACTAACGACTCATCACAGTGGGGTATGGATATCCTGCGTGATATCCTTGTCATCATTGAGTACGTCAACACGAGCAATGGCTCGAATGAGGTGATTGCCAGATCCGTCACCTATGCTGGCTTCGTCGGCATGCTGACTGGGGTCCGGTAAGCTGCCTTTTCCCGTCCATTGCAGATCGGCCTAGGCTAACATCTATCTTAGCAAGGGCCTATCAGTCTCTCTCAACTTCCGCCCAAGCCATTGGTGTGGTTCGGGCTGCCTTCTGAAGCACCGAATTATGGTCCTTTTTGGCTTGCGCGAGTCTGTCCCCTCAATGCTCCGCCGTATCATCCTCAATGAGAATATCTCCATCAAGAATGCCAAGGCCTATGGTACCAAGGGCCCCAACCCCACTGAGGACAGCAGAAAGCTCACTCTCATAACGTCCATCGGCAAGAAGCTTGCCTCTTCCAAGGCGTCGCCCTGCTACCTGACCCTCTGCGATGGAAAACAGGTAGTAAACATCCTCAAGGACCTTCATGGCGGCAAGATCAAGACGAGCAGTGTCTTCCAAATTCAGTGCAACCACGACCCCGACCATCGACACTGTTGTAGCCGCATGACTGTACGCCACGGCGCCGACCCTGTCCAGGCAAAGCTCATGGAATCTGAGGACTGGATCGAGGTGTCTGCGGATCGTCAGAATGCCTTCCACGACAAGTGGATTGAACATGTCCGAGCTATCACCAACGGAAATGACATCACCTGGGCCAAGCAGAATAGTTGCTGCACGGATCTTGAGCTTGATGCCGAGGCTAGCAAATATGGTGAGATACCTGGCGTTGATGAGGCCAAGCTCCGCGAGTGGATCGCTACCTATCCTACCACCAACGAGTCGACTCACTTCATGTGCATAATGGATCCCCTGACTGGTGAGATCCGCTGGATCTCTCGTGGCCCTGACCCTCTCGCAATGTTTGTGTGTGACGACGAATTTTAGTCGTTGGCCCTTATGCAATCAAGAGAGGAAGCGGCTGGAGTTTGCGCCGTAATCTTTCTCTCGTCTGACTGTGCTAGGATAGGAGGATACCAAGGAAATGAGTTATTGTGCTTCCGGGAGGCACCGCATCAACACCTGGTTTTTTTTGTATCTGCACATGAGCACAACAAAAAGCTGGCAGTGTGAGGAAGTGGTATGCATGGGCACAGGGTATGGTCACATAGGAATAGCGACGAGTAACGATGACAAGAGTCATGAGAAAAGAGCATGCCACCAAGAAAGGCCACTCAAGGCTGTGATGATGGGGTGGTGATTAAGAATTGTGCCTTCAGAAAGGCCTTGGTGTAAGTGAAAGGTGCTCGGACTCAACTTAGACGTTGTAGGCGACGCTGGGTGGGGAATACCTGCAGCGTACTTTAGCTTCTTCAGCGCCTTCGCAGAGAGCCAGTACAGCATTGCCCTCCAAGACAAGGAGGAAGGAACGGTGATCCGACACCACAAATCCAACTTCATGATTAGAATCTTGACACTTCCACACACAACGGCCACAAACCACTCCATGTCGACTTCATTCCATCCTAGCTCCTATCGAAACCGAACAGAATGACCGCAGAAATGCCAGCATCAGCACCAGCCCCTCATCTAAACCAGTGCCCAATGACCGACGAAGTCCTCAAGGGCATCTTCGCGTCCGACCAAGACATGTACCCCGCGCCGCTGACATGGGACCGCCTCCGGAGCTGGACGACAGCGGCGCCCGAGCTGGCCACTTGCTTCTACCTCCCTGCCGATGCCGGGGACAACGGCAGCACCCAGACACTGGTCGGCGCCGTCATTGCACTTCCGATCCTCGCGTCTGCTTGGCGCGATTTGCTGACCGGTGAGGTCAAGGAAGTGGATGTGGATGCCGAGACCATGTTCCCTCGCGATGGTGACGAGCGTTCAGAGGTTGGGCTGCATGTCTTTCACGTCGAGAGGTTCGATGTGCCTGAGGCGCGTGGCAAGGTGCGAGGATTCGCCGAGACCTCTATGCGGGCTGTCATAACCGCTGCAGAGAGGAAGGGATGGTCGATCATCGGCTATTCAGGTAAGTAATTCATGGTGGCTGGCTATGCTTGCATTGCAGGTTTTCGATTGACACCCATCCATTCGGGAGAGGCTTATCGATTGATCTGACATTGTGACAGCACTCACAGCGACGCCAGAAGGACGAAGATGCTTTGAGAAAATGGGCTTCGAGGCGACAGGCTACAAGGAGTTCTGGGTTGACGATGGCCGCAAAGGTGTCCAACTGGTTACGATTACAGCGGATACCGCGCCCGAGGAACGCGAAGTGCGAGAACCGGCGACAGTCCGAGGCCACGCGAGGATGCTAGCAAAACACTTGCATCCCGTCACCGATGCTTAGCTGCGGTCTGCCCAAAGATCAAGGGAGGACCCCTGGCCAGCTTTACCGCCGACAAGTTGAGGTTGAGAGCGATCGGAGATTTCGAGACTTCGAGAACAATCAATGAATGATCGACGATGCGGAGGGAGGGGTCTCCCGTTTGAGTACAACGCAAGGAGTGGAATTCAAGCGGAAATTTGGCTTTGAAATCAGAAATCCCATCACAAAGAGAAAGCTGGGTCGAAGCTCCTTGACGCTGGGGCAATTATTCAACCGAACATAGCAACAAGCCAACAATTGCCCCGGACCCCGTTTTCTTTGCCAGAATCCCGTTGCTGTCCATCAACAAAGTGCGAAACGAACCTCGGCTCTCGTCACGTAGCAGACGTGGTCCAGACTCTTTGCGGATACCTACGATTCTACGAATTACCCAGTTGGCAGCAGCACCATACGGTGTACCAAGCCTCGGCCGTCCGCCCCGCGGACCTGGCAACCGGCACGGCTCAAGCGACTACCGATGTTTTCTGCGCTGTTCTTATTTTATCGGGGCCCTCCTCCACCAAAAGGGGCAGCCAGCTCCGGGTGATCGAGCGCCAGAACAATAACGGCATTGAACTTGTGCTTTGTCATCATTGCTTCATTGGTACGGAGTAAAGATTTTCTAGTGGCACGTTTTGGAGAATGGAGAGGCGACTGCAAGGAAGGTTGGGTCAAGACTAGTCAGTGATGAACCTCACCCTGACTCGAGTTCCCTGGGCCGCGGCCATCCCGTTGAATCGCCAATTCTCCAAACCATGAAGAAGGACACAGCAAGGCAGGCCCACCGAACAACAATGGCGGGAGCTGTGCAAGTCAAAGCCCACGACGATTAACGGAACCGATCTTGACCGCAGATCAGGGAATCTGGGAGGCCCTGGTCTCGAACACCTTTATGGTGATATCGATGAGCTTGATTGGACCTCTCAGACACACCGCCTACCCAAGCGATATCTGGTATGTGTTTCCACATCTCAAAGAGGGATATGCCCCGCCATGAACCGCGGCATCTTTCACTGAGAAAGAATGGAGGGGCAAACGGAAAGGAAGAAAAAATCTAGCGCCCTTGTTTGAGTGCTGTTGCTGACAGATCAAAAGGAAGGGTCCGTGGGGGCAACAGCGGCCAAGTCCCGTTTGACAATTCCGCTATCCTCTTTCCAGGAACCACCTCACAGAACACGACCCGATGAGCATGGCCAATGCCGGCGACCCCCGCTGTTGAACAATCTCCACCGGTCGAACAAGCAAAGTGGATGCCCCTCCTGGCAGTCCTTCCATCATGACGTTGCCGTTTCCAATGCCTTCCGTCGCCCCGTGTTTGCTAGAGAGCTGGAGGAAACCTGAACATTGAACCGTTCCAAGCGGACCGCAAGGTCGGACCCGGCGCGGGCCCGATGGACCCTTTGACGGGATTCGTCATGACATGGAGCAGGTGGTCTCTACGTTATATTTAACACCAAGACAATCCCAGATCTTTCAGCTGGAGTTTGAAAGAATCACTCACATATCTTCCCTATATCTATTCACTACTAAATATTACAGTTTCTTGATACCCCGTCACTTGGACACTCACACTTAACACATCTACAATGGCTCCTACTCCCAACAAGTCTTTCATCTTCAAGCAGGTCCCCAAGGGCCTGCCTGTTGCCGGCCAGGACCTCGTCACCGAGGATCGGCCCATCGACCTCGAGCAGGACCTTAACGGCGGCATCCTCATCAAGGTCCTCTACTCTTCCTTCGACCCCTATATGCGCGGCCGCATGCGCCCCGCCGAGGCCGGCAAGTCCTACATCCCTCCCTTCGAGCAGGGCGCCGTTATCGTTTCCTCTATCGTCGCCCGCGTTGAGCGCTCCGACGCCGGCCAGTTCGCCGCCGGTGATCTCGTCACCTCCTTCATGGGCCCTAACGCCGAGTACGCCGCGATCCCCGCCAAGTTCCTTCCCGGCTTCTTCAAGGTCCCCAACACCCACAACGTCGACCTCCCCCTGTTCGTCGGCGCTCTCGGCATGCCCGGTATGACCGCCTACGAGGGCTTCTACGACATCGGCAAGCCCAAGAAGGGTGAAACCATCTTCGTCTCCTCCGCCGCCGGCGCTGTCGGCCAGATTGTCGGCCAGCTCGCCAAGGCTGAGGGCGTCAAGGTCATTGGCTCCGTCGGCAGCGACGAGAAGCTGGACTTCATCCTCAACGAGCTTGGCTTCGACGCCGGCTTCAACTACAAGACCGAGTCCCCTCATGACGCCCTCAAGCGCCTCGCACCCCAGGGTATCGACATGTACTTTGAGAACGTTGGCGGCGATCACCTCGAGGCCGCCCTCGAATCCTTCAACCAGCAGGGCCGCATTATCGGCTGCGGCATGATCTCCGACTACAACACCCCTCGCGAGCAGCAGAAGGGCGTTCGCGGCCTCTTCCACCTCGTCGCTAAGAAGCTCTCCTTCCAGGGCTTCCTCGTCAACCTGTCGCCCGAGAAGTACAAGCCTTTCCAGGAGAAGGTGCAGCCCATGATTGCCAACGGCGAGCTTAAGGTCAAGATCCACCAGACGGATAGCATTGACCAGGCTGCTGAGGGTTTCATTGGTATGCTTACCGGCCAGAACTTTGGCAAGGCTGTCCTGAAGATTGCCCAGGAGTAAGAGAGTCAAGAAGGGATGGATGGAAATATTGCATTGCATAACAGGATGGGAAAAGCATGTTAGATGTATACTATGATGACAATTGATGACCAATGAACCAAAAAATGAAAGTTGTAATGTGACCATGAACTTCCCATCTAATAACAGTTTGACTCTACTTGCGTGCCGCCTCCAATCACCGGAAAGGCCTCGGGCTGCCTTCTTCTCTCAAGCGATGCCGAGCAAGGACACGAGAAACAAGTTGCACATGTTGCTAAATGGCATCGCTTTCATTCACAATGCTGAAGAAATGGCTACGTTGTCAGTCTTCCCCTTACGGCAGATTGCTATCTTACAGCTTGTAAGTTACGTCTGTGAAGGTACATTGTCGATTGCAATTGTGTTTAATTCTAAAAAATGGTATCATACGAAGTACTATATAAATCCAAGCCAGTGCGTATGGCAAGTTTACATCCCATGTTCACCCCATGTCCCATAGATCACTTTCTAAAGAGAGAAATCCGGATCATCGGATCATCCTACCAAACGCCAACAAACCGCGTCGCTAAATCCTAATCCCATGCCCAAGCTGAAGTCTGTGTCTCTGTCTACTCCATCTTAACCTCTACCAAACAGCTTCTTAGCAGTCACACGTCTCGTAGACGAGGGCGTATGCTCATTGGCATCATAGTACCCTCCATAACCATTAGCATGCTGCTGCTCCGAAATCGACGACTGCGAGCGGTGGCTGTACGCATCCGACGCCGCATCCTCAGGTCTCAGCTTCTGGGGGCGAGGAGGCGGGGGAGGTGCCTGGGCCGGCGCGGAAGCCTGTTGTGAGGAAGGAGCTCTGTAGTATTCTTCCTCCTCCCACTGGGACGTGCTGGTGTTTGTCCTAGCGGGCTCGGCGCGCTCCGGTCGCGAGGTCGGAACAGGGGGTGCTTGCGCGGGTGCTTGATGACCGCCGTAGGAGTATCCGTTGGTTGCCGACTCAGTAGACTGTATTCTCGCCGACGGACGCTCTTCACGCTCATCGCGGGAGCGTGTTGAGCGGTGAGTAGTTTCACGGTTGGGGCTAGCGTTGTTGCTGACGGGCTTGCGTGTGGTTGTCTGCTTTGGCTTGTCGTCGTCTGAGTCGGAGCTATTGTCCTCTAGATCACGGTCTTCGTCGGCGTACTGTGAGGCAAAAGTTAGCATAGTTGATTGTGATGAGGGGAAACAGCTGTAGCTTACCATTCTCAACTCCTTGCGCATGGCCAAGCTGGCGCAAATGTCGCGGGCCTCCTCAATCGCAGTCTTCTGCGTCTTGAGCGTCATTCTGCGGTCGCGCGTCTCCTTATTCTCCGCAGCAATGGCTTCAACCGTCTCTGCAGGCATGCCGAGAATCTCAACAGAGTTGAAGATGCTGTACATGCCCTGCAATAAGTGTCTCTCCACTACCTGGGTAATCGTGTTGCGGATGAAGGTCTTGGCTGCAAGCTCGTAGAAGATCAACATCTTCTCGCAGACTTCTTGCGCCTCGGTATATGTAGCGCCATCCTTCGTGGTCTCCATCTGCCACTTGCGAAGACGCTCCTCGTATTCGGGGTCGTACGGCTGAATTTCGAGGTTCATGTCTTGCGTCAGGTGCTCAAGCTCGACCTGTGCGTCCGCCAGCAGCTTCTTCATCTGAACATCGAGGAATTGGTAACGCAGGGGCTCGCGCATGCGCTGAGGCCACGCGAAGTCGATGACCTCACTGAGGAACTCATTGCACACGACACCGAGATTGTCCTTGTGCTCTTGGGCGAGCTTCGGCCAGTTCTCCGAGTAGCTCTGGAAGAGCATGTAGACAGCGCGAGGCTTGGGGTCCATGGGGAATTCGGAACCGCGAATCTGTCGCAGAAGCATCTCGACTTCTCTGCCGACAAATTCTCTCTTACTGCTGTCACTGATGGTAACACCGTCTGCGGTACCGGGAGCAGTGGATGACGAGAAGCCGAATTTGCGACCGTTCTGGCGAATGCGGTGGGAGAACTTCTCGTTCTCCTCGATGGCGCGGGCACGTAAATTCTGAGCGGGTGTGCCGCGAGGATCGGCTGTGGCGCGGAAGAAGTTCTTGCGGGGAGGGTTCTTGTAGAAACCGTAGACTGCGGGGATAACCAGTTCCTTCGAGCTGGAGAAGAGCTCAACGAGCTCGATGCGCATCTCCTCAACGGTATCTTTGCCAGTGCCCATGGACTTGAGCTCTGTGTCGCAGTCGTCGAGCGCCTTCTGGATCTGCTTGCGAAGTGTCTTGACGTGACGGCCAATATGACGTTGCAGCTGAACACTCAGCTTTTGCTTGAGTGCATTGGCACCGCACATAGAGCTGGGAAGAGCACGCCATTTTCCGCGGCCGAAGAACTCCTCCTCACGTTGGCGACGTTCGCGGGCTGAAGGCCAAGGCTGGCCTTGATCGCGGGGACCAGGGTTTAGCAGGACGTACCAGCCGAGCTTGAAGTAGTTTTGCTTGTCTCTGTTCTGGACGAGCTCGATGAACTTGTCTTCCAGGCCGATCGATTCGCACAGATCGGGTTTTGTCAGTACACCGATGGTACGGCTGCCGGATGGGTCGAAGTGGCGTGCCTTTGTGAGAATAGGCGCCTGGACATAATCGGTGTTGCCGCCAACGACAGCAAGGATTATGGTTCGGGAGCTCTTCATGTATCGATCGCAAAGAGTCTCAATCGTCTTGATGTCGTCCATCGACTGGTCATTATTGGCGTTCTTGACGAGACCGGGAAGGTCGACGAGAGTAAGCAGAGGCATGTCGGGACCTCTCTTCTCAACCACCAAAATGTCGCGGGCGGCGAATCTGCCCGGAATGTTCTTGGGGGCAATCATTTCCACCGCAGATCTCATCAGGGACTCGAAGGACATGTCGGTGTCGACGGCGCCGCCAAATTGCTTCAGCCGTTCCTGATCTCTGAAAGGTTTGTTCTTGTCGGGGATGATGGAGACATTGAGACTCGCTTCAGCCGACCTGCGCAGGCGGATTTCGGTTGCGAATCGCGTGCAGGCGCCGGCATCGCGAGGGAATGGAGTGCCAGTGATGGCCTCGAGGACAGAACTCTTTCCCGCCGACTGGTCGCCGACAACGACGATCTGGGGCAGCTTGACATCGTCGAGCTGGGCAAACTGCAGCTTGTCGATGAGCTCGAGAAGGCCGCGCTGCTCATTCGCCATGTCCGCCGTCCCCAGCGCCGAGTCGATATTCGGAGCCATGTCGCGTTCGGGTCTGAGAGAGACGTTAGTTTGGCGGTGATGACTGGTTTCTGGAACCTCGTACAATGATCCCATCACAGTCGGGTCTCGATTTATGTGTGATGTAGGCGATTGCGCAAGGAGAAGTCTTGGACCTCGAGAATAGGGTGCAAGCACAGCACTGGGAAGGGAGAACCTTTTAAAGAGGAGACTACTGTTCGCCCAGCCCAAAGACCAAAGAACAAGCTTATGTGGGATTACGCAGTTACGCAGTGCAAGCCTGCATTGCGGCGCAAGACGTGTCTCGACCGAACATCACATGCCCTCCAGGTGTGAGTGTGTCCAATAGCCATGAAGGTATGCCTGGATCTGGGCTCCAAGTCGTCGCAAAGCCGCGTCGTCAGCCCCCAGTGACGACCTTGGGGCGTGGGGAAAAGGGCAAAGCTTCGCCTACTTCTGCGTCGCCACCGGGGAATACGGCGGTACGGCGACATTAGAGTTGGCATTCCATGGATGTTGCTTGGCTTGAGGCAGCCCAGGTGCCCAGCAAACAAGAGGCGTCCGTTTGGGCCCTTTTTCGCCCGCCTAGGGCAATACGGATACTGCAATTTCGTCTGTCACTCGGCGTCGGATAGCAAAGCCGAGACCAGTCAAGGAGACTGGCAGACTGGATACTGTGGGCTAGAAGACCACCCGGCCTCCGTTATGCAGGGCGAAAAAGACTTTGAACAACAGCGAGAAAGATGAAAGCAATCCCATGTGCGCAAAGCCACCGAACTTTGGGACGGGGACCAACGCGTTTGTGTCGAGGTTGGACGAATGACGTCGGTAGCTCGGCAGTGGCACAGCCTCATTTTCCCTGTCTGGCACGCCCAGAAAGCCCGCCGTGTGAGGTGGGGAGCCATGGAGGCACACTTTTCCTGTCAAGCTTGTTGACTCGGTTGCCGCAAATTCGCATTTCGTCTCGCTTCTTCGCCTGGTCTCGCACTATGCATGACGAGCGTACGCGTCGGAAGGCACTCGAAGCCCCAATCAGAACTCGGGTATGTCCGTCTAGGCCGGTGTGAGAAGGATTTTGAGCCAGCCAACGTGGTGCTAGAGACGACGACGTTTAACGCCAAGATGTTGCTGGTGGTTGATTTTTCGCCACTCGTTGGACTGCAAGGATCTGCCGGTGAAACAATTGGAGTACGGTGGCTGTGCAAAGAAAACTGTGGCTCAGCGGTTTGGTTGCGCAGAGTGAATGATTAGGTAAGTTGCGTTACCCCTCTATGTGGCTGTGCTACGAGCTTTCTGGAAGTGTGGCGAGTGTTCCGGAGATGTGGCTGAAGCTAGGTACTCTCCACCTCCAAGGTCCGCCGAGGCCCTCAAATATCCCGTCATCAACCACTCTTGATATTACTTGCCTGCGGGCCTACGTAGCTACCTGAGGTCCCGTCACGATTTCTATATGATCATCTAGAATTCAGTGCAGATTTAGCCTCACGATTATCCCTCTCTTCAGCAAACATGGTTTGCTGGCCATGCCCCCCAAATTGCAAGGCCACAGGAACGACCGCGTTCAAGCGTTCTCGTGGGTAGCAGAGGACAAGGAAGTATAAGGGAGCGAAGGCTGGGGATGGATTCATGAGAAAAGTCAAAAGTTCAGAATTCGAACTTGTGAGGTTCGAATTCCTATGAATCTCGGTCGTTGTGCCACGTCCTGATTCTAGCGGTTAAATACCGCTCGGCTACTGCGGATGAGTGGACTTAACCATGAAAAATATGCAATCGGAGTCCGCAGGGGGTATTCCCAAACTCAGGCTCTGCTGCATCGGCCGACGAGGTTACGGCGTGTGTGTTGCCAACATGTCCTCGCGGAAAATCCTCCCACTCCATGGCCCGGGTTCCTGCCGCAATCAGTCAGCTTCGCAGCGCTCATTCAAACACGAGGGGCTCGTCAACAAAACTCGAGAGATTCAAGGTCCAATTCAAAACAAAAGTTCAGCATCCGAACCTGCGAGGTTTGAATCCCTATGAAACCTTGTGGGTTTCTACCAGTTGTATACCGCTCGGCTAATGCGGTTGATAATTTTGGAATGAAAGTTGTATTATATACGACCGCATTCCAGCGGATATGAGCAGAATACACATGGGCCATCTTAGTATTTAAAACCCTGTCCAACAAGCTTCTCGCTGAGAGCCCACAACATCTCCGCGTCAACCTTACTCCTAGCCCACGGGTACACCTCCTCCTTCCAAGGATCAGCAACACGACAATCAGTAAGAAACTCCCCATTCTTCTCCTTCAGCTCCGGATCAAACGCGGCAAACACGTGCGTCGCCGCGCCCTGATCCATATCTTTAGGCTGGATATCCCCCATCCCCCACATATACTTGCTTCCCACCACCACATCAGCCTTGCGCAGGGCCTCCAAAAACCCGGGGAAATCGTGCGCCTCGTGTGCGGCAAGGTTCGTGGGGACATACCCCGGGCAGAGACTAAACGCCGTCAAACCCCTCGACGGGCCGCCCAGCCTCTCAGCAAGGGCGATGGAGAAGAGGCTATTGGCCGTCTTGGACTGCCCGTAGGCCATCCACTTGTCGTAGTGGATGCCCTCGTTGAAGTTGTAGTCTGTCCAGCGGACGTGGCCGAGTCTGTGGGCGTTGCTGCTGACGTTGACGACGCGCGGGGAGGAGGGGGAGGCAAGGATCTTGGGCATGATGAGGTTTGTGAAGAGGAAGTGGCCTAGGTGGTTTGTCTGGAACTGGCTTTCGAAGCCGTCTTCTGTGAGGCTGTATGCTGAGGCCATGATACCTGCATTGTTGACGAGGAGATCTATGTGAAGGACGTCTGGCCATGAGTTTACCGTCTCTGCTGCCTTGCGGACGTTGGTGAAGGAGGTGAGGTCTAAAGCTAAAGGCTTGACGTTGATTTCGGGGTGTGCGGCTGCGAGCTCGTCGACGAGGGGCTGGAACTTGGAGGGTGAGCGGCCGGCCAGGATGAACGTGGCTGGTTTGGCTACGGCGACTTGCTGGACGAAGCTGTCGCCGATGCTGCCTGGGGAGACTCCCGTGATGAGTATCGTCTTGCCGGCGATGTGGGGAGCATAGACGGGCACCAGCTCGCTTGCTTTGGTTTCGTTGTTGAAAGAAGGAGCCATGGTATGTTCGTTCTGCGCTGTACTGACGAGTATGGTCGTGCTTAGCTTTTAATACGGAAGAGAGTGCCAGGTATTGCTTACAACTGCCTGGCCACTCGAATGAGATGACGAGAACGCAGGGAGGGCGCCTTTATACCCACCGGTCCTCATTCAATGTCAAAGATGAACACTAAACAAGCACATCAGACGCAAAGCGGCCCGCATTCAGTGTAAGCATGCCTTGTAATGGATAGTCTTCGAATTAGTCCACCCGCCTATTACGACGGATGAGATCGGTGGGCTGCTTCATGTTGCTTCGGGGCTATAACTACCCGTTCTGCTACACGCTAAAGCCTCAAGAATTCGGTACAAATGATGTGGTGCCGGAGATAGGTATACTTTATTGGGGGTTGGGAGTCTTGCTTTTCCTATATGGGAGACCTCAAGCACGGAGTTAACGGTCCTAAGAGATCATACCACCGCCAACAAGCATCGTAAATGGGCTATGTTGGCACTGTCGGTGAAGCTCCTGCGGCACGGGTCATCTTCAATCATCTTGGAACATGCAGACAAAATATGTGGTAATATTGCCTGTTCTGACAACTTGCGGTGGCATCCCGAGAAAACCACAACCTGGAGATAAACCATCCTGTTTCGCAAGCCTCCTCGCTTATACAATTGGGTGACGCTATTTTACCCCAAACGCCCATCTATTCATCCCAGATTCCACCTTTGGAACACCCGAAAATAACATTGACTCAAGCTGTCGACAGACATCTGCTGCTGTCCGGCATTCGGCGCGGCCGGCTCCGCGCTCAGTTCTGCCGGCCGTGCCCGCTACCCCACGTCGCGCCGTTGCTACTCGGAGCCGGTGCGGGGCCCCGCCCGCCGCCGGAAGCCGAGGTCGACGATCGGTAGGCGGCAATGTTGTGAAAGGGCGCCGCCGAAGGAGGGGCCGTCAGCCAGGTGTTGAGATTATCGGAGCCGTTAGGTTGAGTGTGGGTGAATGCGTTTGAGAATTGTCCTTGTCGGGGCCGGGGGATGGTGGTGTATTGAAAGGGGGAATGAGCTTGATTGGAAGACATCTTGGCGGCTTTGGGAGCGGTGGACTTGTGTGCTTTTTTTGCCTTGACCGCGATTGAGATGAGATGTGTGAAATGCAATGAGAGATTGAGCGACCGAATGAAGGGAAAATGGGCTCGACAGGCCAGCTTTTGTATTCATGATCAATGTTCCTCATAACCCTCGCTCCTCACCACCATGAGGAGCGAAGCGAAACGGTCCTCCTCCTCCTCTTCCTCTTCTTCTTCCTCGCCCTCCTCCTCAACGACAAAAATACCAGGGGCTTTTCAGCGGGGTCTTTTGCGGCTGGATTCTAGGTATAGACGGGAAGGAAAAGTCTAGATGTTGTCGCCCATGATGATAGTGAGGTCCGGGAGCCGACGACGATTGCCTCCTATCACCACCTAAAAGTCGCGGGACTGGGCCGCTGCTCAAAAGAACCTTGCAAAATCAAAGGCAAAAGTACGCAGGTACTTTTGACTCCCGAGTACTACTGCAAGGCACGGCCGCTCATCCTTAGTACCAAATTGTCCGTCATATCAGAAGGAGTTTGGACACATGGCAGACAGGCATCGCAAAAAGACCATGACAGAGTGCGAGCGGAAAGAAAGGTTCGATGATCGACCGCCAAAGGTCTGGCACCTTGTCACCGAGTTTGTGCTTGATCCTTCTGGTGTGGACTTTTGCCGCTTGGCCGCCCGTACGGGTCAAATCCCAGCCAACAAGGACCTCGCTTGCAGTGGTCATGCAGAGTACTTTTGCGTGTGGTTTGACTTGATTGGCCGCCTCACCGACGCCGCAGTCCGAGAACACTATATTTCAGAGATGGTCGCTTGCGTGGCAGGTCATGGCTAACAGGTCAGTACGAGCATACTGAGCCAACTGGGCAGCCTTCTTCAGGGTGAGGTGTTGGAGAATCGATCCGCAACTCGTCCTTATGTTGGGACAAAAGCCGGCTGAGCTTCAGTGCAAGAGAGCCGCACAGGCAGCACAGCGCCAAGCGGGGCTTTTTGGTTGGAGAAGATCTCCGGGTATCTATTCTCTCGCTCATCTTCAGGGTTGACAATTCTGTCGTTATCGTAGTCTACCGACATATTGTACACACCGCATGCTTCGCATGTGACATTCGTCAATGTTCCGCTGACGCCATGAGAAGATCAACTCCGCTCCCAGCCAACTGTTCTGAAAACTTCTGCGAGCGCACCCAGAACGGTATCGACGATAGACTTAACGAATCCTTGGCGCTTGCTCTTGCCAGAGGAGTCCCGCAGGGGATCTTCGCTGCCCATCGTAGGCAGAACATTGTCGCTAGCAGACAAGCTCACGAAAAGAGCAAATGGAATGAGCCAAACGCACAGCCCAAAGTATGAGGCGATCTCGGTGAAGCTTGGGACGTCGGGTTGATCGTAGTAGGAGTGCATGTTGGAGTACGATCTTTGCTGCGCGGCAGAGAAGTGGCGGAACCAAAGGTAGTGATTGACGAGGACCAGGACTGGGAAGGGAAACGTTAGTTCTCAAGGGGCATGCATAGAGCAATTGCCCAGCTCTCAAGACGGCGACATACCACAAGAAGCCAGGAACAGAGGATCAGTCAGTCTGACGAAAGGGAACCGGCGCATGTTGCCGAGGTAGACGACATGGGAGACAACTCCCATGAGGGTCAACTTGAACGGGAACCGGTCGACGATGCATAGCAAAAGCTGGAGTACAATGACCGAGTAAATTAACTTTGTAAGAAGGCGCTTCGCAAAGACGGTATGCTCCTCGACAAGCTCCGACAAGTAATACAGACCGGACGCTGGACACAGGCGTGTTAGCAAGAGACCACCCTCAACCTGAATGCCAAGGGAGAGCCGAGATCAAGACGAACCGATGGCGAGGGTCAGAAAGCAGAAGCCCACGATGGAGCCAAGGTAGCCGACCAAAGGTAGAATCCACATGGTGACGGACGTTATATTTATGATATCGTCGTGGTACGTGGCATGAAGTGAAGTGAAGTGAGAAGTGAAAATAGAGAGCGTGTGAAGTTGTTGAATTAGAGGTCTGCCGGGGGGAGGAGGGTTGTGCACAGAAGCTCCCTACATTGTCTCTTGAAGCTATGACGGAGCTGGCCAGGGCGCGTCGTGAAATCCACTTTGCGAAAGCGTGGCCTTTGCGCGTCGAATTAGGTATTACCTAGCGGACACTCGGGGGATTTCTTGATCCGCGGCGGATGAGATAAGCGATCGTTCCATTGGACGCATCGTGGCATCTCCTCGTCTTTGGCCCCACCAACCTGTCCATTCTGCCCGCGCCGGGGGGAAAATATCTTTATCGATAAGACCGCGAATGAAGTTCACAGTCTCCTTATCGATAACTATCCGTGACCCCCCAGTTGCGAATTTTTGAGGATTTCCCATGACACACAATTCACCGCCCAATTCATCGATGCGCCGGCGTGACGACAGACTGCTCTGAAGCAAATATTGAAGGGAGCCTCCATTCACTATTGTCCGAGGTCAATCTTCTATCAGAACACTGCCCAACATGTCGCGCCCTGAGGATACCCTGTAGGCTACAGACCCCCCCTTCAACCCCGCCATGTGCCTCTAGTTGACCAAATCTCTCTGCTCTCAGTGCGGCCGACATCCACTACAATGACTCCGAAGCCCGCAAGTACACGACAAGTTCCCGTATCCAAAACATCCAGGCATCCATGACCCGTCGTGCCCTCGAGCTTCTCGACCTCAAGCAACCCTCCTTCATCCTCGACGTCGGCTGCGGCAGCGGTCTTTCAGGGGAAATCCTCACCGCTGAGGGCCCCGAAGATGGTGGGCCACACACCTGGGTTGGCATGGACGTGTCCCCCTCCATGCTCGACATTGCTCTCCAAAGAGATGTAGAGGGCGATCTACTCCTCGCGGATATCGGACAGGGCGTACCCTTCCGCGCCGGTTCCTTCGACGCAGCTATCAGCATTTCCGCAATCCAATGGCTCTGCAACGCCGAGAGCAGCGATACCTCGCCCGAGGGTCGCCTCACCAGATTCTTCAACGGTCTTTACGCATCATTACGCAGAGGCGGTCGCGCCGTGTGCCAATTCTACCCTAAGAACGACACCCAGCGCAACATGATCACCCAGGCCGCGGTCAAGGCCGGCTTCGGCGCCGGTCTTCTCGAGGATGACCCCGAGACGAAGAACGTCAAGCTCTACCTTGTGCTGACTGTCGGTGGTACCGCGGAGGGTGGTCGCGGAGGCGACATCACAAACGTTGTGGACGGCATGGACAACGTCGATGTCGAGGATGCGAGGAGGAAGGCTAGCCAGCAGAGTGGTAAGGGTGACATCAAGAAGGGAAGCAAGGCGTGGATCGTCAAGAAAAAGGAGCAGATGGAGAGGAAAGGAAAGGTTGTCAAGTCTACCTCAAAGTACACTGGACGCAAGCGCAGAACCGCCTTCTAAGCGGACAGTACTTGGGCGAGTTCTCGGGGATATCGCATGGCATGGCGTTCAGGGTTACAATGGAAAACTTGCTTTTAGAGATCGAAAATCAAATCAGATACCCTCATTTACGTCTCAGAGCCTTTCTGCTTCATCTGGTTCTGTCTTCTTTACGAGTCTTGAGCGTGGAGTGATCAATGGTCTTAGGTCTTGCGAAACAGAAAAGAAAAAGCCATCTGGCCACACCATGAATTGAACAACAGATATAGTAATACCTCAGGAAACTTCACCGAAGTAGACAACAGCTCAAGTATCCAACTGATGATGTGACAGATGACAGATGAGGCGGCATTGGATCCTGTTAACCCTTTCCTCTTCGTCTAATGTTCGAATTTACCAAGGTACCCATCCTAATACAGCTTCCGTGAATATTATCTAAAGCACTTGTTTATTTTCTAAATTCTACCTTACCTTTTCATCCCAACCATGTATTTGATGAGATCTACTCCTCCTTTAATCATTTGTGGGATGAGAACTACGGCAACTGGCAAGTGTAGATAACAGATCAATAGAATTATTTCTGCCGCTCATTTGCGATACCACATTCTCGACTTTCTTCCCTGTCGCATCTTCCGTTGTAATTGCAACATCCCATAGAGCAGCGCCTCGCTCGTCGGCGGGCATCCAGGAACATAGATATCTACCGGCACCAAGCGATCACAACCACGGACTACAGAGTAACTGTAATGGTAATACCCCCCGCCGTTGGCGCAGCTACCCATACTAATGACCCAACGCGGTTCCGGCATCTGATCATAGACCTGGCGGAAAGCGGGCGCCATCTTATTGGTGACGGTACCCGCGACTATCATCACATCTGACTGGCGCGGTGATGCTCGAAACATGAAGCCGAATCGGTCTTGATCGTATCGTGGTCCGGCAATGTGCATCATCTCTACGGCACAGCATGCAAGGCCGAATGTCATTGGGTACATTGATGACTGACGGCCCCAGTTGGCAAGTTTGTCGAGGGTGGTTCTGGTCAGAGAGTACTTAGAAATTACCCATGGGTGATCCATCCGGGACGGGGTTACTTACACGGCATATTCCACCAGAGATTTGGGCTGAGATTGTGTAGGTAGCGCAACTTCGCGACGAGTCGGGCGTGGAGAGACGGATTTCTGGCTGGTAGGAGAAGTTGCAAGGCACCGAACGCTAGCTGGTGGAAGTATCGATCTCTGCGCGACTCCCATGACGCGGGGCACCCGGGCTGCTAGAGTATTTGACATATCGTATGGAAGAGAGGAATTCTTGCCCAAGAGGTAGGAGTGAAGGTCTTTGGAATAAATGGAGGAACGAAAGGGGCACCGGTGCTTCTTAAAGCTCGGGAAGTATGCATGGGTCTCGAGCTCGAATACTCAGGGCCAGAGGGGACCAGCATAGAGAGACTGAAAGAGAAACGGAGGATAAGGCTTTAAGTCTTTACCAGCTACCTACCTTAGTTTCGATGAGATTTCGTAGAGAGCAAGATACTTAACCAACTGCTTAACGAGAGCTTCGGCGGGTGCTTGTCATGCTCTCCATGGTCCAAGTCTTCGCATTTTGGTGAGGTCTCGGTCGAGTTTGCCAGGACCAACGCAAAATATCTTGAAGGAAAATGAGAGACTTCTACAGAAAGAAATAGGCCAATGTAAAATCATGAGATCTCATCAAATTGTTCTTTGATCATGAGCTTGTAGGCCCTTTGCGCAATTTGTTGATCGTGATTGGTCCTCCGTCTAAGTCGAAGCGAAACCCCACATCGGACTCGCGACGAGAACGAAGTGGGACCAACTGATCCGAGCCCGCCTGCCCGGGCCCCGTAAGTCCGTCGTCAGTAACACAACCGCAAAGGCTACCCGACCGCTTCAGTCCTTTCACGGAACACACAATCCGATCATCATAACTCTTTATTCGTTCTGCCAGCTTCTGGTCTCGCCGGTATCGATGCAGCTAGACCCCTCAAGCAGCGACCCCTGACCTTGGTTGCAACCTGCTGAAGCTTGCGTCTGAGCCCCTGTCTCCCAAGTGCCCACCGGAGCTGTGGACGACAGACCTTGGCATGGAAAGCCTTCCTTCCTTGAGACATGGGCCTAAAAGAGCTCATAAAAAGGTTCGAACGGGATGTATTGCCTGTAAGGCGAGGCACGTAAAAGTAGGCGGCCACCCCAAGTCAGGTTGAGCCCATATCTGACTTCTATTCGGGACAGTGTGATGAACGAAGACCCCAATGCAGCCAATGCACCAAGCAAGCTATAGCCTGCAATTTCCCTTTACCAAAACTATATCCTCCAACAGAGGCTACAGCACCAGATCTGTCTCATGGTCTTTCCTTCAGGGGCGGAGCACTTGACCTCAATATGCTTGATCTCGAACTCATACATCACTGGACACTCTTTACCTACGACAGCTTGACAGTCAGCCCCGTAATTAAAACATTCTGGCTTAGGAACGCGGCGAAAATCGGGTTTCGCTGTGACTTTGTCATGCGGAGCTTACTGGCCCTTTCCGCCGTTCATTTGGCACATCTCAATCCGGCGCGAGAAGAAGCACTATTTCAACATGCACTGAAGCACCACAACACATCGACAGCGGCAACTATTGCATCGATCCATCATATAGACCAAGTGGAAGATGTCGTAATGCGAGAAAACCTTTTCCTATACTCAATGTTCATCATGTTTTATAGTACGCATCACCTAACTTCCCTTCTCGACCGATGTGTGGCGCTAATATCTCCGGTACTCCTGTAGTCATCTCGCAGACGGAACACCCCCAAGATGCCTTCTTTGGCCGTCCAAGTCGAAAAGAAACATCATCCCCAGACTGGATGGTGTTCTTCCACGGATCAAGGTCAATCGCGCTGGCGTCAATGGCACTGCATACCACGACCAGTCTAACCCATCCAATAATTGGATACACAATGGGCATGCTCGCAGACCGTGAGAGGACATCAAAAAGGCAATACCTCGGTACTTTACTTGCCCGCATAAAAGAAACTGAGTCGAATGAACATTACGAAACGTATCTGCATGCCGCGGAAGAGCTTGAAGCAACTTTTGCGGTACTGGCCGAGTTCCCAGAAAGCAGAGACATCTTCCACGGGTTCCTTTGGATCAGCAACGTATCGGACCACAGGGGAGATCTGATAGCCTTGATTCAGGGTCGTGATGCGTCACAAGAAGCGTTGGTTGTGTACACATACTTTTGTAAGATCATCCAGAGGCTTCCGGCACGGTGGTGGTCTGAAAAATGGGTCCGGGGGCTGAAGGATGGTGCCTTTGCCTCCCTTGATGAAGAGCATCGAGCTTGGGTCGTTGAGTTACCAAGTTGGACCTGATTCGTCCCCAAGCACACATATTTATTCACTTATCTTGGCCGTCTGGAAGTACCCGTAGACGTACTGGTATGATCTCCATATTCTCCGACGTTGACTCACCCTTTGCGAGCATCCCTGTTGACCCGAATGGTTTGCGGAAAAGCCCTAGCGGGCAGTCGATTGCAACCCCTTGGCATGCAGATGGCACAAGATGGGTAAAGAGCATCGCATTCCCAAAGCCGAGATCTAGGAGAATTAGCATCATGCACTAGGATGAACGAAATAAATCGGCTTTTATTGGAGGACCCCTACGATGGACTTCGCTACGATAGGTGAGGAGGAGTCGAGACAAGGGCCGCCGCTCGGGAAACGGCCCCCGGCTTGGAAACTGGAACCCGAGCTTCGGGAGATCGGCGGGCCGGGCTGCATTACGCAACCGAGCCGGAGCCAGGGGCCGGACTGATATGGTAGAATTGTACTTTTAGGCCGTCGTTCGGCGGACGACTCAAGTTGACCTTATGGCGACAGAAATGAAATAGAAATATCTTTATCGAAGCCTTCGGCATTTGTGCTCGTGGTTCTACCAGCAAGAGTCAGCACACCGAGCTACAATCTCCGTTGCAATATTCCAATCAATACCAGTATTCATCCTATATTTTGGCAGCTACGACAGCTACATCCGTCATCACATTTGCGATGCCTTCAGTCGTGCTATCGCTGCTTGTTTCAGCGGCCGCGGTATACCAGTCAAAACGACAGAAGCTGACCCAAGCTAACCACCTTCTCAGCTGAGTATCTACGGAGTGGCAACGGTCATCTACAATCTCTTCTTCCATCCCTTACGCCGCTATCCGGGGCCTAAGCTATGGGCAGCTACGCCTCTGCCCGCAGCCATCAGCATCCTCCGAGGCACTCCTCACCTAACCATTCTGGAACTGCATAAGCGCTACGGCGACGTCGTTCGCGTGGGACCCAACGAGCTGGCACTTGCGCACGCCGATGCATGGAAAGATGTCTGCGGACATCTTAAGCGCGGACAAGACGAGAATCGGAAAGACCCAAAGTACGGCAACGAAGAAATGGATAAGAGCCTTATCTCGGCATCGCGAGGGAGACACGGGCCCGCACGACGACTTCTGTCTCACGCGTTCTCTGCTCGCGCAATGGCGGAGCAACAGCCCCTGATGGACAGATGGATCAGCCTCTTCATCCAAAGAGTACACGAACACAGCAAAGGTGGAACAGTGGCCATGGATGCCTCCAAGTGGTTCGAGTGGACGACGTTTGATATTATTGGGGATCTGGCTTTTGGAGAACCCTTTGGATGTTTGCAAAACTCCGCCTCGCATCCATGGGTGGATAGCTTCTTCGCGTCTATGAAGATCATTCCGTGGATCCAGGCCATTAGCGACTTTCCTCTCTTCTCCGTGTTGAAACCTCTCTACTTTATCCTCTTTGTTCCCAAGGATGTGTTGAAGCAACGGGCTTTAAGCCAGGTCATGGCCGAGGAGAACCTAAAGAAACGGCTTGCTATTGGAGGTGACCGACCAGACTTTGTTCAAGCTTTGTTGAAAAGCGGCGAGAAACACGTGAGTATCAAGTACATGGTCCTGATATCCTCCGTTTTCTTTCTCACAAACATGATGTATAGGAAATGTCCCCAATCGAGATGAGGGACAACATGGTCCTTCTCACGACAGCCGGCTCCGAGACAACTGCAACTACTCTCGCGGCGACCACATACTTCCTCGGCAAGCATCCCGAAATTCTCTCCAAGCTGAAAGCTGAAGTACGCTCGGCATTCAAGAGCGAGCAAGACATTGATGTCAACAGCGTCCAGAGCCTCCCTTACATGCTTGCTATCCTCAAAGAGTCTATGCGAGTTTATCCTGCTGTCGCTGTTGCCTTGTTGCGTCAGACGCCTCCGAGCGGCGCGCAGATTGCCGGTAACTGGGTAAATGGAGGGGTGAGTCTACCTCTGTGACGACGGGGCTTACTTGAGGTTCACGCTGACGTGGTATGCAGACGACTCTGGGTATCTGGCAGTATGCTGCATATCACGATCCCACCAAGTTTCTTTACCCGGACGCGTTCATCCCGGAGCGTTGGCTGGATGATAAGCGCTTTGATGGCGATCAGAAGAACTTGCATCAGCCGTTTTCTTACGGCCCTCGCAATTGCTTAGGCATGAAGTATGTTTTCTAGTACTTGATCGTGCTCTTTCTCGTCCTGGGACCTTGATCAAGATGGTTACTAACATGATGCGTATCTAGCCTTGCGTTTGCTGAGATGAGATTAATTCTTGCCCGAATCATCTGGAATTTTGACTTGGAGCTGGCGCCAGAGAGTGGATCTTGGGCAGAAGGTCAAAAAGTTTTCTTCTTCTGGGACAAACCTCCCTTGTGGGTGTACTTCAAGCCTCGAAAAGAGCGATAAACCAGTTGGCAGCTTCCTTCGAAACGTCATACGGTAATCGGATAAGTGCTTGAGGAAAGGGATAAAGCTCAAGACCAGTATTATGCCTGGAAGAGGTAAATTTAGCAAGGCCGCGGTATTGTATCCTAGATGGATCAGTTCCGTGCTTCAACTTCGCGTTGGCCAAACTTTCAGTCCGCTTCAATAGTGAAACTCTTTCTGCAGGAGGCCGACAAGAAAAGCATTCCTGTGATGCAAACTACTTTTCCGAGCCCGTGACAGTTGCGTCAACGGGAAAAGTCTAAGAACCATATCCCCTATATATCTAATTGGATTGTCGATTCATGGAAATTACTTGAAGCTAAGTGACTCACTTGCAGAAAGTCTTTGCTATTTTACATAGCACGAAATATCATCCTTACCAACGGCTCCAAGACAGACACCAAATCACAATGAAGCCTCACTCAGTGGTACCTTCATTGTTCCCTCTTTTTCCTCACAGCACATATTCCTGTTGCATGTGCCGGCCCTCTGGCTTACGGCACTTGCCAGGCTGGGTGCGCGGGCTTGGTCACAGCTTGCTATTCCGCTGCTGGCTGTGTCTGGGGTGCCACTGCTGGTAGTGAAAAGCGAGGAAACCATAATTACGCAGGCTAGAGACCAGCCAGAAAGATTCTAATACTTGCAGTTCTTGTTCATCGTCTTAGGCATGGAGAGCACTCGGAAGATTTGCTTCAAAATTTTGAAATTTGTTTTTTCTTTGTATGACTCGAAGTAAGTACGTAGGAGCATTAACATCACGGTGTCATTATTCCATATTATCGAGTACTGGAAACGCCAAGCGTGGACACATGCTTCTGTGCATCCTATACTTTGCTGAAACAGAGTTAGCCATTAAGATACGAATAGGGCCATCCCGGAGCAACTTACTTGAACGCTACTCCCGCGTCACTTGAACTGATACCGGTTTGGATAAAGGTATCAGACCACACCCTATTGTACCTAAGGCGTTGGATGTTAGGTTTTCGTTTATTGTGTATACAGCGACGCTTCAACAGAGAGGACGAACCTGTTGCAGATATAATAAGGGTTGTAGGCACCACGGTTAAATTGAAGAACTCTGTAAAGGAAGACCGAGGCGCATTGATCTTCGGGAAAAAGCTGTTAGACGTAAATTATGGCTTGTGGATGGTTTGAACTTACTTGTGCACTTAGAGAGACACCACTGCTCTATTCCGCTCGTCACCCCTTCACTTGCACTGTCAGAAGTGGCATCGTAGTCGGCACTAGCTACTCCATCCCGCTCCCAAAACCTTAGTAAAGCCTTGGGGAGCATCACTCCATGTAGGTTTTGGCGGTGGGTAAGGCTGTGCAGATGCCGATGAAGAGGGCGCAGCCGAGGTTGCAGCTGGACCAGTGGTCGAAGTCGGAGCTTCTGGGGCAGAGGTGCTGGTAGGAGCTGCAGAGGCAACGGAAGTTGCTTGACACGCACCGGCGCCGCCCGAAGGCGCTGCTTGGCGACGTCTGCCTGCAGAAGATCCAGGGGCCGAACATGCTAGACCACGAGGGTCAATGCCGTTCCAGATGACGGCGGGTTCGCCCTCAACTCTTGAGTATGCGAGAGATTTGACCATCTCCTTGACGTTTGTTGCAACTGAGCCCGGAACCTGGAGACGGGCCTTGTGCTCGTCTTGAGATAGCCAGACTGCAATCACGCCAGCGACTGCAGGCGCGGCTAGGAGTTTAATGTCAGTTAGCAATTCTCCTACAAGTAAAACGTTTGCGAAAATAATTGGCAATTGCTCACCGAAGGAAGTTCCGTAAAGCTCCTGCGAGCCGGCAGATCTGCCAGAAGCACAATCAACGAAACCGGGGGCGGAAACAGTCAGTTGATCTCCAGTGCCTTGAGAGAAGAATGCGCGGTAGCCGTCATTCTCAGTTGCGCCAACGACGATGATGTCCGTGGTAGGCCCGAAGAGAGCAGGGTACTCCGTCACATCATCGACGCCGTATTGCTGAACGACAAAACATGATTAGCAAGATGAAAGTTCAAAGATAGAAGGCACGATGTTGGAAGACTCACAGCATCGTTTCCAGAAGCCGTGACGATGACGATATCTTCCGCCATAAGGGCCACAAGAAGTAGCTTATACGCGGTAGTGGTAGACGACAGCTTGTCGGGGATGCCTACCATAGGCGAATGGTTAGTGTACCAGCCAGGCTGATGGAGAACGAGGCGCAAGGTGAGACTTACGAGACCCTAGCGACATGTTGATGACAGCTTTGCCTTCCAGCTTCTTCTGGAAGACATCGTTGCTAATCTCAATCAAAGCCGTGAAGATAGCCGAAAGCGAGAGAGTACCTGGCAGCTTGACAGCTATCAAATCGGCTCCCTTCGCGGTGCCGTATGCTGGCCCAGCTGCTTTTGAAGCTACGCACGAGCCGTGGTTCAAGAAATCGGTCTCGTCTTTTGTCGCGCCAGGGGCGTACATAAAGCCTTTTGTTCCTATCATGCCCGTCCATTCCTGCCATGAGTTAGCAATTATCACGGACGGGGGTATGCTGTTGAAAGATGTCATACCGAGTTCTCAGCGTTAGCGCCGGTGTCAATGACATAGATCGTGACTCCCTTTCCTGCTTCTGAAGCATATCCAAACCCAGGCAAGTCCGCAATGCTTGCTCCAGCTGGCTGCGAAATTGCCTTGAGTTCATCAACTGCGTCCGATTGCAACGCAATGTCAGCGGGGTTAGGAACACTTGTTTTTGGCGAACCAGGTGGGCCAGTGGCTGTTGGTTGGCGCGATGCAGATGAGGGTGGCGCAGAAGATGATGGCGGTTGCTCTTCTTCCAGCCTCTCATCGGGAGTAACACCGGCAACCTATGTGTTTATTTAGTACTGTGAAGTCTCGCGGCAGAAGAAAGAGTCAGACTTACACCAGGGCGCTTTGACATGGCGTCTGCCTGCTCAGTGGTGATGTTCGCCTTGAACATGGCCACCAAGCCAGTGCGGTCACTAATGACCTCCTCCAGTGACTTGGGTGCAGCATCTCTTGAGAGTGTGCTGTTAAGGTCTTGAATCTCTTCCTTTGTGGAGTTTTGCGAAGTGAGAATGATGTAGGGCGTTGGCACAGCCGTGGATGATGGCGTGGAAGACGATGTTGCAGATGTTGAAGTAGGGGCTGCGGAGGTAGAGCTGGGGACAGATGGAGCAGAAGAAGGAGGCTTGGATTCTGCCGGATCTGAGGTTTTCGGATTTTGTGATGGGACCGGATTCGAGATGTTTTCAATCTCAGGAGTATCACCATTCGCTCCAGTGCCGATGATTGACACAACAGCTCCAGGAGCTAGTGCGTGAGTGACACCGGCAACCACAAGAGACCCGCCGCCCGCACCGGCTACATAGGTTGCTCCGATAACTGCTACGACGACCTCTCCACCAGAGATTGTCTGCGTTGTCGGTGCTGAGCTAGACGTTCCGATGGTTGTCCAAGTTGACGATACGCGAGTGGATGTTCTAGGGTCGGGAGTGATTAGGGGTTGTGTGGAGGAAGCCTTAGTGCTAGCTGGTCTCGTCGTGTTTGAGACGGGAGCTTGTCTCGCGATCAGATGGCGTCTGCTGTGCATCAGATCGTTCCGGGTGTCCTGGTGCGGGAGTGAGACGGCCCCGCTGCTGAGTAGCAGCAGGGCAAGCCCGCGGACTAGGCCGTTGAGATGCATGTGAACGAAGGGCAGGTAAAGAATGACTATGCTCAAAGAGCGAAGGTAAAGATTGAATGAGTGTCAAAGAATAGTGAGCGATGAACATTTGCAATCGACGTGGAACAGATCATATTTGGTTGCTAGAATATATAGAATTCCTACCTTATGAGACAAGGGAACAAGCCTTCTGTCAGGCTTCAGTGGCCGATGAACTGCAGCCATAGCTGCCATATCAACTTTCCCGTCTTGGCGTAAAGTTTAGTTGATCAATCTACTTTCAGGAGAACTTTGCGCCATGTTAACGAGCGAAATCGCGAGGAAGCTTGCCTACGTGCCTAGGGCTCACTGCTGGCTGTTGATGCTGTTATTCTTAGCAATGGTACAAGTCGCTTACACGATGCCGATAATTTAAACCATACCGAGATAAACTTTAATAATGTTTGGACTGACAGCTCCAGCAGCGTGGCAGCCCTACGAGTACATGACTCAAGAACGTAGAGTCCAGACCCAGTTGCCCCTCCTTCAGGAATCCGCGGCTTTACGTGAAGCATGGATATTGGTTGCGTAGTAATAAGAGGCTGTGTGCCGCGCGCCCTTTCGACCAAAATAAGCCGACTTAGCCGTCAAAGTCATGTTTCGGAATACGCGGTGCCTTGGCTTGCGGATAAACTTGGAAATTCGTGGCCGAGCCCGAATCGACTGTGGGTTGATCTGGTGACAAGGCACCAGATTATGACGCGGTCAAACCAGTTATGAATGAAGAAGTGCAGGGTCCATCTTGCAAGTTCTCGTTATCGCGTTCGAGGAGAAGTATAGCTCTGATTACGTCCTGTGGGCTCCTAGTAATGGCTGTCTTGGAAAGTGTTCAGGCGCGTGTGGTGCGCACTGCGGCATCGGAGGATTCGAAATGAATTTGGGACGCTCTCCGTGCCTTTTGATTGATTACGAACAAGAGGCGAATTATGAGACCTGCTCGATATTTACGTCGGCCTAGAACCACATATCCCATCAACTGCTAGATGACAAGAATATTTATGTACGTACTTCTTTCCTAAAAGGCAATGATGAATCATACCTCTGACAACGCTCCATTTCCTTTCCTATTCCTTAACATGTATCCGTCGAGTGCGAGTGATTGAGTTTTGGAGATGACAAGATGAGATCAACGGCTCTTAGCATGCGTTGATGAGTTTCAAGGCGATACTACGTGGCCGGTTGTTTCTCATCATTCTGTGCCTGATCTTGACGCTTCCTCTACCTATCACTGCTGCTTTGTGATTGCATTTCCTATTTTGTGGCGCTCCTGTTCTCATTCTTTACGCAAGTCCCCGGATTTCTACACGAAACATTGGAAAATATATGAGATATCGTTTGCGACGCACATCTACCCACGTCAAGTATTGAAATAGGGAAATAGCATACAGAACAGTAAATATTGCGAAGGTCTTTTTTTTAACTTCCAAAGGGTTTCTCAAAAGCATCTCGCCTCTGAACCATTCTCCAAGCTCTGAGTAGTCGGGCAAGAGAGCACGATTCAGGGATACGGAAGTCCAAACTCTTCGGACTAATTTCAATAACATTCTGCGCACTCTTATTTAAGGACTGAAAGACGACAAGATCTTCAATTTGCAGATGACACAATGAGAAACTGTTTTACTTAGAATGCCGGCTTGGCTGAGTTTCAAGTACTAATGTTATGTTCAAGTCAAGTGAAAGGACACTGGAGAACAAAATCAAGTCTAAGCAGAACACATAAATTTATGCTGGGTGGAGTATCAAGAAGTTCGACATCATAAAGTATCCAAATGCCAAAATCCCTGAACTCAGGAGATCCTGTTGTTAATTTAAGATATTCCCAGGTCCTTCTCATATTCAGGTCGTCGATAAAGGCTGCATCGCTCTAATTACAATTGAAATGATAGCTGAACTTCTGGGTGGCGCCGCCTACCAAGGGGCCTAGCGACGCTGACCATTCGACTCCGACGAGCCAATTGGGAAGAGACGCTAAGCCCTGGTCAATACACGGCACTCCTTTCCCCTCCTTCACGTTTCTCTTTTCAACATCGCCTGGCTACCGGCCAAGAGAAGTCTGCCGCGCTTTATGCATCGGGTATGATCGCTACATTACCCTCATTCTACATGCACCCGTCAACTTTATACCTTTGGCCTCCTCGCCTTCCGACAGCATAGCCCAACAATGGCCCTATTCTCGACGTTGAAGGATGCTGAACCAGAAGGATCTGCACCACAGGAGTTCGCCTATGCTCTCCGATGCGTTCAGTTGCGCGCAGGCGATGGATCTCAGCCGATCATTTGCAAATTGAAGCCATCTATATTGGGACAAATCCAGCACAGCTATGAGGCCTTATCATACGCATGGGGCGACACAACGAAAAAAGTCGAGATTCTTCTAGATGGACAGCCATACAAGATCACTAAAAATCTCGAAACGGCTTTACGTCGTCTGCGGTTGGCAAAAGAAGATCGCTTGTTGTGGATTGATGCAGTATGCATCAATCAACAGGATCGCCTCGAAGTCAATCTTCAGGTCAAGAGGATGTGGTCAGTGTACAAATATGCTTCGAAGGTCATTGTGTTCCTAGGCGAGGGGACGACTGATACTCACCACGCTGTCGAACTGATACAGACCTTAGCAGAAGAAGGCTTAGGGCTTGGCCATCGACACGTTACGGCTTTACTATTCACCAAGGATGCTCAGCCCACGAAGCGGGCTCTACAAAGCTTAATGGGCAGTCCGTGGTGGAGCAGAGCCTGGGTTATCCAAGAGTTCTCAGTTGCGACCGAAGTTGCTTTCGTCTGTGGTAACCTTCAGTGGTCTGGTGAATCCTTTTCCGAAGCACTGCGGACCCTGGTAGACGTCAGATTCAACGCAGCTCTACCGCGCGGACAGGAATATTTTATGAGAGAAATCGCGTCGACACCGATAAGTCATCTGATGACAGCACGCAAAGACTACCAGGGTAGCCATTCGGAACCGTCCAAACGCGCCCCTAAAAGAGACCCGCTCAGTCTTCTCTACAGGTTTCGGAGTTTCAAAGCTTCAGACCCCAGAGATAAGGTATACAGCTTGTTCCATCTAATCGGAGAGGTCTCGATGCTGCAACCGGACTACAACCGCCATGTTAGAGACCTATTCATAGATGTAGTCAAAGCCTCCATCGCCTCGTCAGGAACTCTCGAGATTCTCTGCCATCACAACAGGACAGAGAGCTGCATGCCGGACCTGCCAACCTGGTGTCCTGACTGGACCGTGCAACGAGGCCAGAGGATTCTGCTATGGCAGAATGACTATACAGCTGGAGGTGATGGGGGTAAGCCTTCAGCTAAATTTGAAGGAGACGAGCTACACTTGCAAGGCAAGGTTGTGGATAAGATTGAGTGGGCAGTCTCATTTGACCCTAAGATGTTCAGGAAACCGGGTTTGGTCTTTGACCAGATCATGACAATCCAAGCTCAGGTACTAGAACGGGCGCATGCATTCCCAAAAGAGAGCCAGATGGCTATATCGATAGTCGACTCATTCCGAAGAACCTTGGTGGGATCCCGCGTCAGGGAAAGAGGGCCGCGTCACGAGGCGACGGTTCTCGGCCAACGTGAAGCTGACAAGTTCTGGGATGCCTGGTATTTTTCGATGACCAACCAAGAGTCTTCGGGAATGCATGGAGCTGCGAAAACCTATAATGACGCTCTTTACAGCGCATTAGCTGGAAGAGTCTTCTTCATTTCTGAGAAGAGTCGCATGGGGCTGGCTGATAACCCGGCAAAAGCCGGCGATGTCGTTGGCATTTTTGCTGGTAGCCGTGTTCTCTTCTGCTTGCGGGAGAAGACGAGGGATAAGTCAAGGAGCGATGAAGATTCGAGACGCACATACAGTCTAGTAGGTGAATGGTAAGTTATTTCCTAAGCTTGTATGAAGTTGACACCTACTTGATTACTTACTAACAGTATTGAATGGAAGCTACTTGCAAGACTTCATGCAAGGCGAAGGTGTCCCTGCTGAAGAGACAATGTCGCCAATTTGTCTGATTTGATCACGTATTTAAGTGACTTTTAAGTCTGTTTGTCATCCACCCATGGTGGAGGGGAAGGGTTTCAAGAAGGCCTACGTCTCGGATCACTAGAGAAACCTTCATGCTCCAAAATGCAAGTGGTTGACTATGAAGAGAACGCATTTATTCCGGTGGTTAAAGGTAGTTTTATGTGAGGTACCTAGATAAGGGAGACCCCAATTTAGGAACAAAACAACAAGAGAGAAAAAAACGATGAAAAGCGCGCTTCGAAGACTTGACGAGATTTCCTAGTTCGCTATTGGCATACTAGAAATTATCAGATGGTTCCTTACCTCTTCCGAAGAAGGCAATTCAATCGCCGGTGTAACGCCAAGCACCGAGGCCCCTTGTGATTGCGGCCCGGAGCTTAACCCCGCAAGAAGGGATTCGACTACACTACGAATAGTCTAGCCTCAACAATGGATAGGTAGATGCAACATGCCACGATTGTCCTAGGCTGGGGGCTGGGGACAGAAAGTGTTGCCAGGGCATTCTACTCCCCACAAATAGTCGAAGCCCGTTCTTGCGCCGGCAAGCTGCTCGTCTTTACTCTTCCCAGCTTTGAGTGTTCTCTTCTTTAACGTTCCTAGTCACGCCTAGATATTCTATCCATTACATCCAGTCTTCCCATTTCTCTCCACTCTAGCAGCGGCGTCTTGTCAAATTCTATCATTGTTGGCTTACTCATAACCCCCGAAAGCCCACGGCAGGAAAGCTCGTGTCGTCATGATGTTAAGCGAAATCACCCCTGTCCCTGCACCATGGAAGCTCAAGGGCGACGTCTACGTCTTCAGCTTCTGGGTACCCAGAAAGCAGGCAGAACATCCTCCAACAATCACGTACTCTCCACTCGAAGCGAATTCTCCATTTATACGCCCAGATGGTAGTCGCCCTCTTGGAGGGATCAGCATGATCCAGATCATCCGTTACACTGAAAGTCCAGTCGGTCCCTATGACGAACTGATCTTGAGTCCGGGATTTCATGAGTACACGGTTGAGGAGAACGGCAAGCGCATCAAAAAGAAGAATGCAAGAATCACAAGGATTTACGTTTCTCAAAAGTACACATGCTGGAATGGGCGAAAAAGTGAGATTTCTGTGTTATTTCCCACACCACTATGCTTGTTGCTCACACAAAGGAAGATTGGAACATTCCTAAACATCTAGCAACCTTCGACTGGGAAACAAATTCAGATGGCGGCACTTCTGTGAGAGTGTTCCCTCACGACACATCCGGTGACATCAAAGAGTCGACGGCAAGCACCACGGCGCTGTTCCAAGCCACATTCAAGCCTATGCCATATGTGCCGTCTTTCCCCCTCTCTCTTGACATTCTAAAGTACGTCGGTGTGGATGCAACTCTTGTTCAGCCCCCATTGCCCGAGGGAAGTGGAAGCCAGGGGGAACTACCAGGGACCGATCGCTGGTGCAGCATTGCGCCAGGCCAAAGCTCCAAGAAGACGAGTCTAGGTTGGTTCGATATCCGACAAGCTGATGAGAACGGCCGCATCATCGGGGAACACGAGAACTTTTGGCCTGGGCTTGGAAGGTGGCAAATTGGTATGAAGATGGAAGATTCGGTTGTCTCCTTTCCCGAACCAAAACATTGGGATGCACCCAAATCGGTCCTGTAATCCAGTATCATGCCAAAGGGTTCTTGACTTGTCACTTGGTTATGACACGCTTGGTGATGAAGATTTGATTGTTGAAGTGAAAAGGTATGCGTAGGAGGGAATACTGCGACGCTCGTGAATCAATTACGTTATCTACCCGTTCACACTACTTAAAATGCATTCTCTCTTTGACCAATAAACCGTGGTTCACTGCCTTTATAGCCTCACCCTTCATCAGACCCTGTACACACGACTCGCCCACCAAAAGCCAGTAGTCTCCCTCCTTGCGCACACAGTACGGCACATCACCGCCCGCAAGCACCACAACAGCATCTCCCTGCCGAGTATTCGATGGACCAATGCCCATCCTTCCGTCTGCAGTAACCAAGAAGGCCCTATCAAAACCATAGTTGTGAACTAGGCTCTTGTAGTAGTCTGCAGCCCCACCGGAAGATAGTTCCTGGAGTACGAAAAGAGCATTCGAATCCCCGCTCTGCTCTACGCACAAGGACAAAAGTGATACGTCGTTTAGGAGCAGATGATGGATATAGGCCGCGCCGTCCGCGACAGACTGCTCCCAGTCCCGGCCGACAAATGAATGCTGCTTGACCGTAGTGGCGCTGACAAAGTGTCTCGTCCAGGTGGGTATGGAATCCTTCTTGAGTGTCTTCAGCGCCTCTGACAAGATACGCATCATCTGTTCTGTAAAAGGCTGCTCGGGATCAACCTTGCGAGAAGGATTGACGCCAAACGGCACAGCCACCTCAACTGTGCACACTCTGATACCCATGAGTGAGAGTACCCGCGGGTCGTCTTCGTGACGGATCTCAAGTTCAAGCCCTGAGGCTGCAGAGAACTGTTCAAGGAAACCGAGTCTGGCTGGGCTGGACTTGTCTCCGACATGCACCCATGAGAGAGTTGTAGCGATGCCTTCGTTGGGATTCTTCAAATCGCTCCAGTCGGGGCACCACGAAGGTATATCTAGACTCATCTCCCGCTGTCTTCTGGTAATGCTGCCATCGACACAGCGTCCTCGGTTCAAGAACGCAAGTGACCGACTCTGTTTCAGCATATATCGCCCAACCCTCAGGTATACATCCGTCACATCAATTTGATAGTCTGGTCTCAACTCGGGAGGTATAGTAGCCAGATCCTGACATTCGCGAGCAAGTCCCATGAGTCCGTAGATCTTGTCCCTCTGGTCGCTGGCGTTGAATTTGACCTGCGTGATCGAGACTAGTGCGTCAAGGGGCCACAACGTCTGCGCCCGCTGGAGGTTAGCCATGGTGTCGATATTGCGTAGCTTCTCGGGCACTTGAGAGAGACGCATGTAGCCATTTTTGCGCAGCCAGGCCGCCGCCCAGCCAAAGTGACTCCAGGGGAAATACTGCTCCCCATGGAGGAAGATGGGATCCAGCGTCGACAAGGCGACCTCCTGAACGACCCAGATCCTAGAAAACCACCGTCTTGCCATGAGGTTCTTGAGATGCGACCACCGAAAGTCTTCCCACGGCGGCAGACCGGAGGCTTCATGTGCAGAGGGACGGTACATGCAGGTTGGTATGTCACTCGGCTCCGTGGCTCCAGGATTCTGCTGCCTAAAGACGCGGTATATGCTGTCCAGCAGCTCCCACGCACCATAACAGTCGCTCGACTCGGGACCGAGCCAGATAAGCGTTCTGATGGCGCCGCGATACAGCTGTCCCATGAGGGAGACTTGGGATTCGCGCTCGGCGAGATTGGACTGATCGATGCAGATGCTATCGATCCAGATGTGACGGACGGGAGGGTCGAGCTCGGAGTTGCTTCCTGCCAGTTGCGAGAGCCTGTGAACGCAGGCGGCGAGATCAGCTCCAAGTGTGACGACTCGGCTGTTTATGAGGACGTCCCGGTAGCTGTGCTGGCTCGTCCAGCTATGACTAACGGCGTAATATGGAGAAGCATCGCGCAATTCCACTACTTCTAGACTGCCCACTTCATCTGAGGCGGGGTCTGGATTCAGCCGCAGGAGTCGGACTTGGTTGGTCTTGAGAGGGCTGTATAGGCCGGCCTCTTTCGGGCCCTGCTGCGTGTTCATATTTGGTTGCCGTTGGAAAGATTTGAAGAAAGGCGGCGGGATTTGGCTAACGTCCGTGATTTGTACAAATTTCTACGGAGAATAAACCCTGGGATGCAATTCTCGTTGCATTCAGCCTGACGTGCCTGTCCCCCGCCTTCTTGGAGAGGGATCTCACGTCATGCTAGGCTGACTAGGCTGACACGTGGCGGCATACAGCCACAAACGGCTACTACATAGGAGCTCAGCCTTCAATAGTCTTCATTATACATATACTTTTTCTACCAGGAAGGTGAAATTCGTGCAAGTTGAATGAACTGGGGAACACTCTTGTGCATCCATGCTTGTATAGCGCACTTAAGGCTGGGCTTAGGGACTTCTCAGGATAGCCACCCGAAAAAATAAGCAGGACCCATGAGACAAATGGGGTTGTGACTCAAGCTCCTAGTCTGGCTCCGACCACAGTGATCCCGCCAATTCTCGTGAGGCAAGGTACCATTGCAGCACGCTCGGACGCAGGAAACGTGGGTGTTCATCTAAGCTTCTCATGTCGTACATGACGATATGGGCAGGAGTGGGACCCTGCTGCTTGGGACGGCCCGAAGCGAGTGCCAGCGGTTTGACGGACGCCAAACTGTAAAGACCTGGTCACCAGAGCCCGACATGAGTCAAGACGACCTCTCTGACCTGGTACATTCGCCGAGGAATGTGCTTGGCCTCATCCGCGTTCGAGGTTACATTGCGACTCTACGTGGAGATGGAAGACTCTGGGTATCTGGGCTTTCACTGAGCAAAATCATTTGCTGTGAGCCATTCGGAGTCGAACGATTTTACAATATAACAAGATCTACGAGAGAATGAAGACTAAAATTGGGGCGCTTAGAGTTTCATGTGATCACTTTTGAGGCTCATACTTGGCCTTCACACTCAGTCGGGAAACCCTTCATGGCCATGTCACCGGTAACAATGGAGGATGTGGTCATGAATCGTCAATTTTACAGGATATCTAATATGCCGAGCTCTCTACATGAATGGCGAAATTTATCAAACTCTAAGCCCTGACTCTCTCCTGTCCGACCTTGGCAGCAAGCTCCAAGCCCTCAGCGACGTCGCTTGGCTGGGATAGGAAGGGGGAGTGGGAGGCCTTAGAAGAGTAGGTAATGGCAGTAGGGCCGAGAAGAGTGGCCATACCCTGCTGAACGGCGAGGGGAATTGCCTTGTCCTCGTCGCAGAAGAAGAACATGGAGTCAATCTCGTGCCACGGCTCGTAGGTCACAACATCGTCGAAGACCTGGGCAGACTGGTGCTGCAGCTGCTCGATAGCCTTGGCGCGAGTCTCGGGCTCAACATCGTGGTAGAAGACCTCCTCGGGAGTCTGGGCGTAGACGTAGTTGCCCTATAAAAGTGTAAGTATCGGGAATGCAGCATAAACTTGCGCAAAATCTTTCAGCGTCATCTTACCTCGAACTTCATCCACGGGAGAAACTGGCCACCAAGCATCTCTCTGATGCACTTGCCCTTGGGCACAACGAAGGCGGTGAGGTAGACGAAAGTGATGACACCACCCTTCTTGCCCTCCTTAGCGCGCTGCTTGTAGCCAAGACCCTCGACGGCGTTGGCTCCGACAAGGCCACCGTAGGAGTGCACAACGAGAACAATCTCCTTGCCCTCATCGGCGAGTCTCTGGAGGACAGCTCTGACGGCGTTGGCGTCGTCTGTGAGGCCCTTGGTGGGGGGCTCAGCGCCGACAGAAGGGTACTCAACGGCCTCAACAGGGTAGCCGCGAGACTCGAGGAGTTGCTGAGCAGGCGAGTAGCAGGTTTCCTTGTGCCACGCACCAGGTGCGAGGACGAAAGTGGGCTTGGTGGTAGACATGATTGGTTGTGTGTGGGTTGTGTTGAAGAGTTAAGCGAGGATGGTGAGCTCGGCAGGGGAATTTCCAGAAAAGTCGAAAGCTTGAATCATTGACGGGCAGAGGGAAGAAGTCGCCATGTTATTAAATATGAGTGATATATGATCGTTGGAGCCGACGCTCAAATCGCGTCTGCCCCTCGCCTCACCGCAATCCATCCTTTCCCCTCTCCTTTGTAAAACGGTAACCTTGCGGCCCCGGTGATATCCCTGAAAGACGCGCCGTTAGCACGCCTTTAGCTCTCCGGAATCCCAACCCGGAACTCGGGAAACCCTGGAAAGAGTCCACTAACGTACGGCAACTGCCACATCTCTCGCGAGAGCTACGAAGCTGCGTGCGGGTCGAGCGACTCATGAGCTTCATTGCGTCGCACTCAATGCGGAGCATTCTTTAGCGGCAATTCCCAATGAGGTCGCATTGTCCAGTAATGGGCCGAATTCAGATTGATAGGGGTCTTGTCAAGAGGTGCGTGCGCACGTCAAGAGGGGGCTTCAGGGATAGTGTTCCCGAACGACTTTCCCTGGGACTTCTCTTTTTCAGGAGTCCTTGACTGGGGACAATTCCGATGATTGCCTTGCCAAGTTGACTTCCGCAACGATTTCTGACAACAGCGTCGTAATAGGCGACCCTTGTGTCATTTTGCAGGCTTTCTTTGGAATGTTTGACCCTCAGTCCACGTGTAAAACGAGAGGGTCTTCGGAAGCAGGGTAGTGATGGAGGGGTTGCGCGACGATCAATGACCTGGGTCTGTCTTTGTTGGGGTGACGTTGGGCAGAAGCACTGTTCAATTCACAACGCCCGAAAGCTGACATCGCCGTTGCTCGCTGCCTCTTTCGTTTAGAATGTCTTTGTTATGAAATTACCTAGCTAACTCACGTCACGTTGGCCGCTGTCGCGAAATCTGGAAGGTTAAGAGTATTATTCCTTCTCCCGTTGATAGAGGCCACATGATCGACCATCGTATCGAACTCATGAGAAAAAGGATACTCCACGAGGCAGCAAGTTCTACGAGGCTACTCATGGCCGGAAGTTGCGCGCGTCATCAGCCATCATCAAAGACATAGTATTGATTCGCAACGAACATTGTTGCCGTTGGTCTACTTGGAGATAGTCAGAATGACCTCTAACGTCATTGAGAAGGTCTAGGAGTAGTCAGCATCGTCCCAGTGCCGCCTTCATGTAGTTTTGGTCGCAAACTTTTCATGCGACTGTAAGCAGAACGCATAGCTGAGCGAGTTTGACGAAGGCTGACATCTTTGAATTGTCCGCATCCGGTTTACCCTAAGCTACTGTAATCAAGTGGCACGGGTGCTGACGAGCCTTTCGGGAAGGAATAGGGCTGAGTGTGACGCAGGTCATCCTCAAAATGGTTAGATATTACCGACGAAGTGGTCACTCGCGAGAGGACTCTAGTAGACAATGACCAATAATCTCACTCCGCCTTGCGGTGGCAGACTTTTGCGTTTCCTGCTAGGCAGAAAGGCGGGCGGGCGGAGACCTCGAGTCATCGTAGATCTGACTTTAGTTCCACTGTGTAGTCTGGCACACACACTACGTTCATTGGCTTAACGTCTAAGCCGCGAAACCAAGTTTGTGACCACATGCGAAAACCTTCACGAAAACCTCAAAGATCTGTGCTATCTGATGAACTTACAAACATTTACTGAACACTAGTCGTACTAAACTAATGCTTAAGAGTTATGCGACATGATGCAGATGATCTGAAGCCTGTCCAGCCTCAAACATGACTCACAAATGTAAAACAACAAGCAAGGTATTGACAACTAGCAAAGTAAGCACTGACTTGTTGATTTGGCTCATAGTCAAGAACAAAGCCCCGAGCCTGAACGTCATAAGACGATTCAGGATATCCACGGCTATATATAGGCGAAGAGATGCATTGAGAATGTCCTACGAGGAGCCATGTCAAACTTAGTTGCTGCATCTTGACCAAGAATGAGTGGAGATTTCTACGCTTTTGAGGATGTAGTTGGCCAATAGAGTACTTCCTGACTTCGCCAATTTGTCAAGATGACTTCGTCTCATGGGTACTCTCAAAGACGAAAATATCCCAACTCATGCGTATAAACTTATCGACAATGCCAAAACTCGTTTAACAGTGCAAACCTGCCCACCTTACCTATGACAATGGTACAATTTACCATTCTGGTGGGAACGGTTATCGGTTGTTACGACATGAACACAATCATGAGTGCATATGCACGATCTTGTGAGCAAAGCCGCAGCCAAGACTGACTGTCTCACTGTGTCACAGATCAAGGCGCTTCCATCCAACGATTGGCTCCAATAAGCGGCGTCAGCTTTCGATCTAGAATCAGCGAATTGGACTATGCCACATTCCGTCATGCGTCACGCTGATTCTTGGATCCATTTGGCTAGCGCCGCATACCGATTTCAGTTGAGTTCCAGGGTAAGCGGACATCGGTGAGACGACCCAGTCAGCCTCGTTTCTGCCTGAAGCTTCATGCGGCTCCATAAAGTACGTTGCCGCACAAGACATTGTCAAAGACTCTTAAAGCCAAGGCTGGCACCCAATTTGTTATCATCATCGGAATTTTACTGCTCAATTACGGTTGGAAAGTAAACATGAGCGAACTCTTTAGGCTCACCAAAGCCTCTCTACTCACCAGCGCTACTGGAGCTACTGATGCAACGTCCCAAAAGTTATACCAGGGACTCAACGACTTTTTGGAACGTACTGCACCAGGCTTCAAATTCTTTACAACTTGGCTCAAACTCGACATCACCACAATCATCCTCCTGATAACACTGGGAGGGGAATTGCCAAGGGCGTTGACGGGCATTCAGAAGCTGGGGACTCAAATCTACTGGTGGATTACCCGTTTCTTCACCGCTTCCATCTCAATCGGGAGTAACGACAAACTTAACAGAGAAGTTCTCAACTGGCTAGGAGCACACGTCCTCACTCGTCAAGGTACACGTGTCTTGACAGCTCGAACCGAAGTTATCCAGAATGAGGCGTGGTATTATCGAAAGCCCATCGAACGAGATGACCTCCACCATGAGAAGAGGGTACCAGTGCAGTATTTGCCAACCTTCGGCACTACCTGGTTTATCTATGAGGGAGGGTTTTTCATGGTCCGAAGAGTGTCTACGGTTCGCGTCGGCTCTGCCTACACCGGTGTTCCTGATGAATACTCTGCTGCCCCGGAGGGCGATGAGCCGCTCGTTGTGATGCGCTTGGGGCGCGCTGTCCAACCTGTCAAAGACTTCCTGAACAATTGTCGGCTTTTTGCGGACAAGCAGCGCGAAGCTTTCATCACGGTGAGAGCAACAAAGAACCAGTACAATCAGGAGAGTTGGGACACCACTATCCTCCGACCGATAAGACCATTAGAAACCGTGCACTTTGACGAGAAGACGAAGACTGAGCTTGTCAATGATATCGAGACGTATCTCAACCAGAAAACCAGGAAGTTCTACACGGAAAGAGGGATTCCGTACCGGAGAGGCTACCTCTTCTACGGACCGCCCGGTACAGGCAAGACGTCTCTTTCTCTTGCACTAGCAAGCTACTTCAATCTTGAGCTCTACCTACTCCATATCCCCAGCATTAGGGATGACAACGACTTGGAGAACCTGTTCACCGCGCTGCCGCCGAAATGCATCGTTTTGCTGGAGGACATCGACGCGATTGGAATTCAGCATCGCAAGAAGTTCGAGCCGGACGATTCGTCATCGGAAGACAGCGACAGCAGCGCTAGTAGCGCAAGGTCTTTCGGGCGATGCCGCTGCACTTTGTCAGGTCTTCTGAACGTCTTGGATGGAGTTGCGTCCCAAGAAGGCCGCATCGTCTTGATGACGTCTAATGTGGCTCACAAACTTGATAGAGCACTCGTAAGACCAGGGCGCATCGATAGAATGATCTATCTAGGAAACATCTCAAAGGGAAGCGCCAAGGGAATGTTTGAGCGCATGTATCGACCTCACTTGTCAACCGAGACTCTCCTAACGGACAAAGATGACGAAGCTCTGAGGAAGCAAAATTCGGAATTCGACGAATTGGCAGAAGGATTCAGCTCTCATGTCCCTGACGACATATTTACCCCGGCGCAATTGCAGGGATTCCTGCTCAATCACCGAAATGCACCGGAACAGGCCGTCAAGAGTATTGCTGCATGGGTCGTAGAAGAGAAAGCTGCGATGGATGAAGCGCAGCGGCGGAAGAAAGCGGCAAGCGAGCGGAAGGCGAGGAAGAAGAAAGCCCTCAAGATGAAGGCGCTTAAGGCACTGGCTTCGGAGTCTGACAGTGAAGTAGCCAATGAGAAATCTGACGGAAAGGAAATTAAGAAGGCCAAAGGGGCTGTCGGAAGGAATACCAAAGTCGCTAGCGGCCAACCCCAAAGTCCTCCGGTCAACGAGAAAGAAACAGAGAAGATCCCTGAGCAGGCAGGTTCGCAAGTTGAAGGCAAGGAACCAGCTAAATAATTGATGATAGAAGTAGATGTGAAGTTAGCGAACGGCATCTAGCATAGCATCGGAGTTACGTCAACTTCAAGTTCTGAGTAGAGACCGTACTTGAATCAGAGTTGCTATAGTCATCAGTAATCGCCAAATAACTACAAGCAAGGCAGCAGCTTACTTATTGACATAACAGGCCTAGTGCTGGTGCTGCCAAGGGGATTTCGATCGAAGGGGGCTAGCCGATGCGGCACAGCAGGGGTAAACAGCGCCCGACTTTAATGGAAGCGATACGTGGAACTCCGCGAGAATATTTCAGCTTCACTTTCTTCCTTTCATCTATGCGACTTCGAGTCTTGTCGTAGGTAGTGATGTCCTTGCTGATGTCACTGTCTTTCTCACCGGAATACGAGGGGAAACGTCAAATACCCAACTACCTTAGTCCGCAGGGAGGTTGGTTCCCTGTGACCTTAAACGCGCTTTTCCGACTCACTTGCCTACACTCGTTGATATTCTAGCTGGCCTCGATCATCGCGTGGAGATATTCAACTTGACTTCACCATATCAAGACTCTATTTGCGCAATTGCATCATGCGATCCTCAATCTTTCCAACCCTCTCAGGGGCTCTTCTGCTTCTGGGTCACCTCCCCAACGTCGTCGCAGAACTTGATATCAGCAGCCCAGACGGCATCAAGGAGTCATCAAAGTCGCTTGCTAAGGACCTTATGACGTTCTACAAAGGCGACGAGCCTGGAGAGACTCCGGGAATACTACCATGGTCGTCCGAGGGCAAGAACCAATACTGGTGGTACTTGAGTGGCAGTTTCTTCGCCACCTATCTCGACTACTGGCACTTGACAGGGGACGACAGCTATGCGGCTACAGTTAGCAAGGCACTACAGTTCCAGGTTGGACCCAACGACGATTACATGCCCCCAAATCAGACAGCTAGCCTTGGAAATGAGGATCAGTGTTTCTGGGGCACGGCTGCTCTCATGGCTGCCGAGTATGGGTTTCCCGAGGTGAATGGAAAAGTCAAGTGGATCAATCTTGCGGAGAATGTGTGGACGACTCAAGCATCGCCTGATCGCTATGATGAAACCTGCAATGGTGGCCTTCGCTGGCAGATTCCCTTTTCCAATAATGGTTATGAATGGAAGCATAGTGAGTTATGGTGTTTCTTTGATAAGATTAAATACAGTTAAAGCTAACTTTATGCAGCGGCCTCCAACGCGTGTTTCTTCAATTTAGGAGCTCGGCTTGCTCGGTTTACTGGCAATACAACTTACTCGGAATACTCTAATAAGAGATGGGACTGGCTCACTGGAGTCGGCTTTGTTGACACCAGTAACTGGAAGGTGTATGACGGGGCACTTGCAGAGAATAACTGCACCAATATCAGCAAAGCCCAGTGGTCGTATACGCCAGCCATGCTCATTCAAGGTGCAGCGTTCATGTACAACAATGTAAGCCTTCCTATCCGAGCATAAGGCTCGAGACTCAGAGAATCATATGACTAATATCGTTGTAGACAAACGGCTCCGAAATCTGGCGTGACCGTGCCGTGGGTCTCTCTGATACTTTGTTGAAAGACTTCTTTCCTGACGGCGTCATTTTTGAATCGGCTTGCGAATCAGCCGAGGGTCGCTGTCCCACCGACGCCCTTTTCTTCAAAGGATTTGTGCATCGGTGGCTGTCGTCAGCCACTCAACTCGCCCCTTTCCTGGCAGACACGTGGCTTCCGGTCTTAAAAACTTCTGCTGAAGCTGCAGTCAACCAATGCGAGCCTGAAAATTCGGAGGTCAACAATCGCTGCGGCTTCTATTGGACCAGCGGCAAATTTGTCGACCCCATGACGGCCGACAACACTACGGGCATTGGTGAAGGACTGAGCGTTCTAGCTGCTATTTCCAATCTACTCATCAAGGATTCCAAGGCACCGATCGTTGGGGCTGCTGCAAGTGGCGGAAGCTCTGGCAGCTCTCCTAGCGGCACGTCAGGAGGATCTTCGCCGACCTCGACTACCTCGACGACAGCTACGCCAGGATCAGGAGCTGGTCAACTTGGAATGGACTTAAGGATGTCTTTCATCCTCGGCTCAATCGTGGTTCTAGCTTGGAATCTCTAATTCTTAGGTGACGGATTCAGGGGCTCAAAACACGCACATATGGCGTCAGCTGAAGCTTGGGCGAGCGACAGAGCAGTGCGATGACATAAGCGAAGGCGTAGGATTCAAACAGAATATGAAGAAGAAGGAAGATGTAGAGATTACGATAGCAAAATACTAGTTTGCCACTCATACATAGTAAAATACGGCCCCGTTTAGCCGTTGCGCCCAACCCAGTCAGTTCCGTGACATTATGCATCATTCCGTCGTAAGCGTCGTAAGTGTAGCCCAATCCCCCTCCTATCTATGAGACCTCCTAGCTTGACCAGCAAAGCCCAAATATTCTTGAGTATCCTGCAGTATGATACCAGAATCTTCTTCGTTATCCATGAGATACCTCGGCATTGTCGCCGATCCCATTCCGATCAGAGTATTGTGTATATCCTTGGGGTTGATTGTGTCTTTTGAGTAGTGACCTTGAGTAGGGTAGTCAAAGGGGAGGACTTGGTCAGTGTCCATAGTGTAAGAGTGGTAGTCGGATGGCACAGTTGATACGACGTCAAAAACGGGCTCAAAAGCCTCAAAGCCTGAGGCGTCGAGGTTGTCAAAGTCGTCCACTGTGCCGGAGTGGGAGTAAGTTTGGTAGTCAGCTGGGAGCTGCATGCCCGCGTAGTTGGCCTCGACGGGCCGACTCTTCGATCGGGTCTTCCGAGAGTCGTGTGATGAGGTGACACCAGACGTTGTAACGTGTTGTGTAGAGCCTGTGGCAAGAGACATGTTGTCCATGCCCCAGTTCTGGTCTTGGTAGCCAGAGTTGTGATAAGTATGCGAGCTGTATCCGTTGCCGTTTCCAATAGTGCGGCTGTATCCACCGGAGCTCGCAGAAGGGTATGCGCTCGAGGCATCTGTTGATGATGCACTCGGGCTGGACCCGGAGAGTCTCCGGTACTCGCGAGACCTCTCCGAGTCCGCATCGCTTCCGTCAGAGTCGTAGTGCGTGGCGTACCCCCTTTCCCATCTATCCACAGCCTTTTCCATCGCATCAAACATGAGCTGCGTAGGCAAAAGACAGGGAGAATAGGCGTCGTGGTCTGTGCCATTGAGTTAGCTTGCTATGTCAACTACTTGTAAGTGCACTTGAATCAACTCACAAATCTCCACTTTCTTCGCCCAGTCCTCCTGACCGGGGTAAAGCTTCATCAAAAGCTTGTGGCGATACTTGTAGTCAAGCGATTGCCCACTTGCTCGCACCGAAATGTTCTCCAGAACACGTTGTTGGTCCTCCGAGAGCAATGGGGGTTCATGAGGCGACCACACCTTAGTACAACTGCGCGAGTGCGATGACTTGGATTCTGCTGGCTTTGAGCCGAATCGGGCTCCACAGTGATGGCACTGCTTGTCACTTCTCAGATGAACTCGCTTGATGTGCTCGCTGGGTTGGGTAAGTCAGTACGCCATACCTGCATGACTTGGACAGGGGTCATAAACTCACATCAATTTACCGATCCCACCCTTGATGTTTCCATCAGTACAGGAGTTTCGGACATGAGTGAAAGCTGCCGGGTTTTTGATAAAAAGAGGGCAGGCCAAGTTGACGCTCTTCTCGTCGACATTGTCCTTGGATTGGTGACGGTGCAGGGGTAGCCCCATCTCCCTCCTGAGCTCCGTCATGAGGAAGTCCTTCATGCTAGACCAGCCCATTGGTGACTGGGGAGTAGGTTGTTGGATGACATCGACAGGCACATTGGTGCTAAGTTTGGGTCGCTTGACCTCCAAGACCTGGCTGGACTTGCCGTGAGCGACAGACTCACGGCTTCGCTGCCGGACTCGCTTGCTGTTCTCGCCCATGATTGCTAGATGGCCAAAAGTGTGGTTTTCTTGGCTCCTGAAACGCTGCGAGGTTCTCTGTGACCTCTTCTCCTATTTGGTAAATGCGCTGAACACGATGTTCAGTGACTTTGGCCTCCGTTTTGAATCCTTGCTCGGAGAGCTTGATGAGGTTTGCCGGAAATGTGGCTTGCTGCTCCCGAACCCAGGCTTCTGTGAGTCTGTTGCTTGGTCCAATGTACTTTGGGTCGCTGCTGACAACCGAGCCGAGTGAAAATGAGGGCTGTTGCTGCCGAGTAAAATGACCCTGCGATCTTGTAGATCTACCATCGACCAAATCGCCAAAGTTAGTTCAACTCTCAATGATTCTAGCGTAGTTCCATGGCCAAGGATATGGTCCGGCTTACACCCGATTGGGGATAACTCACCTCTTTGGCGTGTTGTTGAGCACCATTCGGTTCAAGTCAGATAGACATAGAGAGCAGCCATCAACCCGGAACTACACACAAACGCGCAAATACCGGATTCTAGATGATGGGAAAAGACAAGAAAGAGTCGTGAACAACTTGAGAACACTCTTGAATGTGAATTCAGAATGAGAGAAGAAGAGGGAGTCGATACATGGCTCAACGGGGCGGCTTACGACTAAGAAGCAATCTTCGATCGCAATTGCGATCAGGGCATCCCGGCCCCGTCCGCCACCGCCAACAAGTGCCGTTGGTCGCAATTGAGAATGTGAAAGGGGTCCAAAATAAAGCAAACATGTTGCTTGAAGCTGCGGATTGATTTCCAATCGTTTTGAGGCGATTTGGGTGGGTTGTGGTCGTTCGACATGGCTTCAAGGGTGGTATGGGACGGGATTTTGGCATCGGATCTCACTACGTGGGTAGCTTGAACCCAGTAACGATGTTCAACTCAGCGTTTTTGATATGCAAAGACTGTTCAATATTGTTTCTGAATAGTCTCTTTGTGATTGGTCGTGAAAGAACGAGTATTGATTTGCTCTGGCAACTTGCGCACTCGCTTGGCGTCGAAGGGGAGGTCTGGGAGCCAACCGTCCGCGCTTGCATCAAAGAAACCCACGACTACATGTACCCGAACAACACGCAAAAGGATTTCGATCTTTTCTACCACGAATTTGGAAACTCTGAAACTAGTGCAATTACTTCAAATCGAGCCACAATGAGCCCTAGATCATCGTCCAGGGTCGTTTAACTGGTGATCCTATGGACGTGCCCTCGGAGAATTAGCTCAATAGCGCTAGACTCATCCAGGGACCAGGAGTCTGGAATGCTTCTACGGATATTCTACTAGGTGGAAAGGCCAGCGTTGCATCGGCAAGCTTCAAGAGAACGATGATAGACTTCTTCACCGCCTGATTTAAGGTTTTTTACGGGAGTTCTCAATGGACGAACACTCTCTATGTGGAACAGCCGATGGATTCCTGTTCCGAGCCTACGGTCTCGTGACAAGGGGTTCATGCGGGCGATCTTGGATCAGGGTTGACGACCTGACCATCACGAAGGGTGATCGCAAAGTCGCAGAAGAGTAGGAGCAGTTGCACGGATTCTGGAGATGTGAGAGAGTCCTCCAACCCGGGGTTTCGGCAGAGTAGCGGTCAGAAACTGTATTCCCCTGGCAGAAACGGCCGTGTGAAGGGCGCGTTTGTGCAGGCCTACTACTAGTGGCCAAGCGGACTGGATCTCTGCTGTTCCGGCCGTCGCCATTTTGGCTGCTTCTAATGCTTCGACGCGGGGTGGTGTTCCCAACGACGGGGGGAAACATCTGCCCTGCCCTCCATCTCTCTACCACACGAATTACATAAACCAACCACTCGTTTCGATTGTTTCGACATGGATGCCCAGTAGGATGATTGCCACACCCTTGCTTGAATCCGATCCACCAAAGGCCGATTTGCTCCGTGTCCCTGGATCTGTGCTCCGCTGGTCCCATACCCATCGATTCCGAGTCGCTGGGTCGAGGTAGGACAAGACGCCTCGCCATTGGAAGAGGCGCAGCAACCTGCGACGCTGCCCCTGATTCCGATGGGGACTTCGAAGCGGTGTGAGCACGCTTGGAGCAGTCTACCCATGACCGCGGTACCAACAACCAGGTTTGCCAACGACAAGATTGGCATCCTGGATCCTTCAAACCCCAGTCTTCAATCCGCGGCGTAGTGTTGCTCGTAATTCGCGCTGGAGTCGTTACTTGTCAGTTACAAAGACCTCCACGAGAAGTGTTCAACCTACCTTGACGAGACGAGCAATTGCAGGATCGGACGCGCAAGATCATGCACGCGCCATCTCTTGAACCAACAAACTGTTGCACGACTCCGGCACCAATCTCTGTCGTCGAAAGCAGACGCCGCAATATGGACCAGAAGCGGTGCAGAGAACCCAGCCTGCACCCTATCCTCGATGCATTCGTCTGGTCACCTGCTCTTCCTTCGATGGGGTCGATGCTGATCGGGCCTGGCGCTCTCGCATCCTTGGAGAAGTGCTATCGGACGGTCGCCGAGAGGCTGATGAGGGCTCGCTGACTGTAGCCCAATAGACCGCCGCGCTTGGCCGATAACGAGCATCGATACGTTAGATAGTGTTGTGTGATACGTAAAGTAGGTATAGCATCAATCAATCATCTTTTGAACTGAAAGTACGCCGTGATCGATGGACCCCGGCTTCTTGATCTGCTCAGCTGGCCATTGAAGCCATTGAGCGTACTGAGATGGTAGAGTAAGGAAGAGCCCCTTCATGAGATGCTCCGACCAGCCTTGTATGAACCAGAAATGTTCGAGGGTTTGGACCAAAACATTGAAGTGCCCTAACAAGATCAGGGACAGCGCTTCCCGATGCTGAATGCGTATGACGAAGTCGTCGCTCATGCTATACAGCCAGCGCATTACGACCTCAAATCGGCCCTGGACGTGCGCCTCCGGCTCAGCTTCGGTGCCAAACGTTTGCTTATAGCAGTCCTTGAGCAAGTCGAGTGAGCTCGTGTACATTTGCCGTTCCGGCTCAGGCGTTGTGGCTACTAGATCGGCGAGCTCTTCGAACCGTTGCTCCCATAACACCATTTTGTGCACGGGGTCGGGCAGTGGTGGACATTGAGTCCAGGTGTGTTCGAAAGATATGTTTCCGTCCTCCCAGCCCGCGATGATGGCCTGTATGCCCATCTTCTGGACGACTATGCGGACGCCTCGGAGTAAACCCCACCAAGGGACCTCGCCGTCCTCTGCCACGACCAACAGATGCCCTGGGCTTGGCTTCTTCGCAAACGTCGAGAGGCAGACGAGCACAGTGGTATGGTAAAGCGCTTGACAGTTGTCTGTGTTGATATTCGGCATGAGGTTCGTGATCGCTGGCAATGCACTTGTGGAGTGCCGCTCTGCTAGGGTCTCGTAGCGTGTGGCTTCTGATGGCCGGAGTCTGGCCAGGTGCTGTGCTGATACCGCCAGAACCATGTGAAAGACGTATGGATGTTGGAAGCCTAGTCGGGGGACATACTCTCGCCACACACGTGCTTCTCCGAGCGTAATTGCTGTATGGCACATGTAGTGGTGTAGGAGTTCGAGATCGTCCCGGTTCAATACCGCAGGAGCGATGGAGGAGAAGGAGGGCTCGGCAGACATCGTAGGGGCCGGCGTACGCGGTGTCTTGGTCGCATCGGATTCGGAGGCAGTCGGTGTCGGTAACTTCCGGACGGCGTCCCAATCCTTTCGAGGACGGCCCCGTTTCCGCGGTGCCGGTGGCGGCCCCGGTGGCGACAGGTCGGTAGGAGATTGGGTGAGTAGGTTCGTGGGCGGAGGGGCGAAGTCGCAGTGCATCGAGAATCTCAGACAGTTGCCACATTCGGGCTTGGTCTCGTCGCACTGGCAGGTCCATTACAGTCAGTCTTGGTTACTATTCAAAGTCCAATTGCGCGTAATGCGTGAGTGAACAGCGATTCAACTTCGCGAGGAATCTGGAGAGACACGCCTTGACTTTTCTCCTTTTACAATTGTGGCACCCATTGCGAGACTTCTTATGAGATCTTCTCTTGTTCTTGCGACACGTCCCGCAGCAGCATCCACTACTGCTCGTGTGTTTGTCCGACGCCGTGCATACTGATGCTGTCGGGCCGGTCTCGTCATGGCCCTCGTTCATGGTTCGCGATCGTGGGGCGGCGCTCGTCGAGCGTAGATTCGGTTAGGCTGAGTACTCCGTAGCGGCTAGGTATGGGACGGTAGCTCGAGTGGGACGGCCTCGTCCATTCCTACGAGCGCATTCCGCATATGACGTCGCTTGGCATCAGTTTGGGGTAGCCGGGGTTCAGCATTGAGTTAGTCGACACATAATCCAGCGCCTCACAGAGATGGAAGAATTGCAGAATCTCGACGGGACTTGCTCAGAGCTGTTCGGCAGCCTCCCCGCACGTGGGTCCCACGGCCTCGCTCTCGGGATCTCGGATGATTTATCGTATTTGATCCGAGAATTGATCCGGTTTGATTGGCCGAGCGGCACTTACTCTGCCGATGGGATGAATCCCTGTTCTTCAAGATCTCATCGATTGGAACTTTTCTTTTTGCAACTTGCTGCAGGTTGCTGTTCGGCTTGGAGTGTGGGAGTTGAATGAATAGATCCAATGACGTTGTTTCAAGTAGGCTTTGACTTCTCATATCAGATATGACAGCAAGATATCTTCACCCATTGAACTTAAGGCCCGAGCTACCTTACCTAGAATTAGGTCTTCATGGACCTCTTGAATCCTGCCGCAAAATGAACACAATTGACGGTTTTCCGCGGAGTTGGCGCGAAAGACATGAAGGTTTTATCACAGATGCTATCCGAAATATCGCTTTCGCGTCTAGTTCTGTGTTGAGCAGGATGGTGAGAAACTTCGACTTCTTTCTCGAATTTCGGCACTTAAAGACAATTGAGACAACTGAGACAACTGTTTCTAACGAAATTGATGTTCTATTTAATGTAAGATAACTTCTATGTCAAAACTGGGGTATCAACCTCTATCCTTATGTATCAAATGGGTATCTCTAAGTCATGCTCGCGTTCTACATCCAGGTCTTCGTATTAACGACACCTCTCAAGTCTAACTCGTACTCTGCATTTGCCTCTCTTCGGAAACTCCTAATGCTCATCGGGGTCATCGGGGTCCTAGGAGCCTGCAATGTGGCGCTATCTCTCCACGGGGGCTGGTAACTAAGCGGCTGCAATGGCGCCGGTGGCAGTGGCTTCATTCTCGGGTCGAGATGCTCCGAAATATGAACCTTGATCATGAATGAGTCCTCTGAGGGAGAGGGCTCAGGGGACGGTACGGATCGATGTCCAGACGTGATGACGGGAGCTGGAACAACAGGCTTCTTGTCTCCGAATGAAAGCCGGCTGTTTGCCCTGTTCAAAGTTTCCTTAACTTCAACCGTCGGCCTCGTGCCTCGTATGGTCGTGAGAAGCCCGGGAATCTTCTTGAGAAGGGGTCGTAGTGCAGGAAGACTACCGCACATTAAGGCGCACGAGATCTCGGCCATGCTCCATGTCACCACATCGACGTTATCCCCTGGCGATGTCAGTTCTCTGCTTGGGATATAGTCTAGCGCTTGAACTAACATGTGGTGTCATAAGACTCAGCAAACAATACGAGCCAGCGTAGTCGCACAATTGAAGTGATGCATGCGCTGAGGAAGAAATGAGTCAGCTGAATGATCCAGATGTTCAATACAGACATGGAAACTTACAATGATCCTAGACTCAGCATGAAGCCAACCGCAATCTTCTTCTTGAAACCCAATTGGAGCCTGCTCAGTTGTTGGATGGGCATAGCAAAAATGACGATATCCTCAACGATGCTGAGAATGGCGCTGGCCATAGCAACGGCGTTGACGTTGACGCACTTTCGCTCGAGGGTCCGATCCCAAATTCCAGCGATGGGTGTGCATTCAAACATGATGACAAAGAGAAAGACCAGTCCATGGCCAACAAGGAAAACAAATACTAGTTTGTTGATGATTTGAAATTTTCGATCGGGGAATACGCGGGCGAAGAGGGCGATGATGGACAGCTTCGCCAGAATCAGGACAACAACGTAAAGCATTTGCACCGCGTAGTAGAGCTAGGATTAATCCATTAGTCACATTGACCTGAGTAGATGCACAAAGATTTCCACTGTTCGGCCTCTGTGTTCGACTTACTTGAAGGATTTTCTGGGCATTTTCTGGATTCACGTTCCAGTAATGAAGCCCGAAACCAAGATCCGCAGCTGCGCAAAGTCAGTTACTGAGTTGATTCCAAAGCGTTGAAGATCACAGCATGGAATACTTACTCGCAACTACGCAACCAAGAGTAGTGGCTAGTATAGCCTAGGGTAATTGTCAGTTGCCGAGGACCAGTAGAAAATAGTTGGGGCATCCATCAAACTTACGGCAGTGACTATGGTCATCCAATCATCAAGCTCTAAGCGGCTGGCTATAATCCATCTTGAAACCAATCTCAATATCACAATCGGAAAGGTTATCACAGCCAACACCGCAACAACCAACTTAATTTCGGTGTCTCGAGATGGGTGGGGGTAAGGACGGCACAGGTCATCTGTCATGTAAGACAATGCTAGAAATCATCAGTGAAACCCAAGCCAGGTACCTCAGGCTGAGAACTCACAAAGCTGATCTTGCCATGTACACGATGTCTGCACGCATCCGGATAATCCATCTAGGAGGGTGACGTTGGTGCAAACACATGAGGCGATGTTATCCAGTCCGCATCCTGAGCTGAAGAACGCTGTCGTAACACAAGAGACCTGCCATAGGATGAGATGAAGTTGACTAGAGGCTGAAGGTATCAACACTTACGGCGCATTGAGGGATCTGAGACATAAGCTCCAACGGAGAAGTTGCTGCATTGGTGATGTCTTGGCCGAGGACGGTACCTGCTACCCAAGGTAGCAGTGCAAGCAACCACCGCACGTGGTTCTTCATAGTTAGGTGAAACGTAGAGGAACCAGAATACTGGGGACCTATCGAGTTGAGGTCTTGTTTATCTGAAGAATGTTATCCAGCCCGAATATACGTCTCGGGAGACTCGGGGCATCGTTCCTAAATGCGGCTTTCGGCGTCTCCAGGAAGCACGCATAAGACGAAAGTCGAACCAGAGTAGAGCTTGGCCTTGAGATAAGTATATTGAATCATCGTACTTCGGACGGACTTGACAGCCCGGATCCAAGATTCGAATGACCTTGGATATCCGCAAACCGTTGGTCAATGTCTGTTTCCGACTAGGTTATCTTGTACACGAGCCCTGCGAGTCTGTCATCTGCATCTTGGCAGAGAGCCCAGAAATACTACACATGCATGCAAAGCGTCTGATATTGATTCGACCCACGCGAGTATTCTTGAGTTGGGGTTGCAATAGTCTCCGAACAAGGCAAAACGCTATGAGCCTCGCAGCTTAATTCGGCATGAGCGACCACTATGGTAGGCAGGGTGAATCCAAGTCTGAATCATGAACCCTGGTGCCGGCAACGAGGTCCATTGGTTCGTCCGATGTCCGCTGGGTCGGGGTTTCAAGTTGACATGCCGTCTAGTGAGCCCGTGCAACCTTTCCGGCCATCTCTCTGGGTCGCTGAGAAACGGATGGGCAGATCATATTGCTTGATCAATATAAAGAAACTCAAATCTCGTGGTGGTTTTTGGCGGTTTGCTGCAAGCAGCACTGTACAAACCTATCCACTCTGGCGCAAGCGGCCCTGCCTTTGCCTCATGCACCCGCACGAGTTGACAACCACCCCGCCCGCTATCACATTTCGGCTCCATGTGGCTAACCACGTGTAGAGCGCGTGCGATTCAAGTCCGCGCGCGCTGATGCCCTCACATGGGGTTGGTTGTGGAGCAATCGAGTTGAATCACGTCAAAGTCCCCACGCGATAGTCTCAAACGCGGGCCCGGACATTGAAGAAGAAGCGATAAAGAATCAGGATGTTGACGTAACCCGGAGGCGGGAAGTTGATTGAGCTATCCGCAGCCACATCCGGAAATATGACAAGTCATATCCTCTCGCTCAAAGTTGAGGTTCTCAAAGGTCATGTGCGATGGTGCGACCTTGCGGAACCACGAGAACGAGGAGCTCGGGTCGGCGTGAATTGGCCAGTTACGCTAACGCCACAGCCGCGCTTCTCTAACGAGGTGTTCCCTGAGTCAAGCGCCCGCCTTAAGCCACGCCAAGTGCTGCAGATTACCTGGAGTAATCAAGGGGTTCTGGAACCAAGCTTTAGCTCATCATCGTAAGGTGCGATGGAAGAGACGGATACCGTTGGTCGGCATTCCGCGTACTCCGGACTTCTTCGGCCGGGACCTCTACCATGGGATGGCCACATGTCGCACACCGGTGTGACAATGGATGCTTAGCGTGCTCCAAACCCATGGCAAAGACGTGCTGCCGCATTCCTATTTTGCATTTAGACTTTGAGGCAAGGGCCGTACCCAGCTGTGGCAGCCGTTATCTTGTGTGGATTGAGCTTCCCAATCCTCAGCAATTTAGCACTCAGCTTGCGCCCACCTTTAGGCTTGGCTTGCCTTGCCTTGCGTTACGATCGTGAGAGTTTACTAGCTCAGGCAAGTCATTAACCTTAGCCAATCCGGGGTTGCACAATGTTTGGTCTTGGGAAATGCTCGCTGTTTCTGGTAAAATGAAAACTCGCCCAGACGGAATAATAATCAATTGACTTATGAAGACAGCCGAGGAATGAAGATACGCTTGCCACCGACAAGATTGTAAACATTCAGCCAGCACAATAGATTGCTCAAATGAAAGAGACAGCGTTGCATAATAATCGTAAAAGGAGAGCCAAGCGAAACCAGTCTTGGCACTGTGCCGCCACGCCGTAGCCCTCCCACGCCGATAGCGTAGCAACGACATTGAAAGCTGCAGGAAACGAGGATTTGACACTTGCGTAACCCTATCGGTCATATCCGCAATCTGACAGACGATGTGACAAGAAGACAGAATAACATTATCTTCATCCCCGCGGTGTTTGAGTATGTGCCTCTTCCGACATTACCTTGATTTGTTAAATCACCACAAGCAGTTGACCGGGCTTTCCCCCAGTGATGCACTCCCGTCATGCCGAATCCACTCTATGGACCTCTCCCGCCGGCGGGAAGCATCCAGGTCCTCAGTGCCAGACCAGGCGGTGAATCGAGCGTCCTGGAGGCGGGTTTCGAGTCATTAACCCCCGAGACTCCTCACGACTGCGTCTTTCCTGCACGTGGAACAACTCGCCATCTACACGATGAACATGATTCGAGGTCAGCAGTGGAACCATGATGATAGATGTCTTGAATCAGTAGCAATTCGCCGATTACGCCATGTGCTCATAAATCCACAGATTCCTTGCGCCAATATTGGTTGATGTGATCTGAATCAGTCCGAATGATGTCGATGATCGAAATGACTAATCCCACAACTAGAACGCGAGACTTTCATCCATGTTCGAATTGGGTACGTCCCGAGAGCGATTAGATCAGTGCGTGGGAGAGTATCGACACAGTTGATTTAAATGACAAACATGGCCGTTGAAAAAAGGCATCCAGTAGATATCGGTAATATTCAGATGGACTCCACTGAGGGTGGAAGTGTCTCTCAGTCACTTCTACGTCGATGTATACAGCAGGCCTTTTTCGATCTCACCGCCCGTCCCGTGCGAGAGTTGCCCTCGATAAAAGCGTGTTGCGTGATGAAATGGAATTCAGATTTACAGATTTGCGAAAATGTGGCATTGCACGTATTCAAGTCATGACCACTCATTTTGTGTCTCATTTAGAAGAACCAAGGGGCACGTCAACGGAGTGACATAACTAATACGGCCACTTGTATTCTATGAAAGCATCTAAATGATCAAGTTTCTTCCCAAGTTGAAGCTGCCAATCACTAATATCACCTGCATCGAAGTAAGAAGGCTATACTGTAGCATCCTGACATACAGTAGGTAGTTGTCAAGTTTCTCATTGTATCGCTAAGCTTACCCAGGTTATCAACAAGTGTCCCCTCATTGACGCAGGGGACCATCATTGCTGGATCATTGCATAGCGTCGTCATTATGAATTGTTTAGACCAAGATCTAGCCATCAGAAAGCAAGATCCATGCAGGTATACCTGCTGTGCTGACCAATTCCCCCAACGATGCGATGTTGGAACGAGGCTACAATTTGACCAGCTGAGTGATATGATGGTCTTGTTGCTAAATGAACGTTGCAGAAGCTCATAAGATCTTGGTCTGAAGCAAGCTGCTATCTGGTCTTATGACTGGGACAAACCAATTAGTGCAATAGTTGGACTGAGGTGAATCATTCACTCTTCGTTACTCGGTCGATCTTAAAGAATATTATAAGATATACCTCCGGGAGGCACCCAGCTTTCAGAAGCCAAGATTCAGACATAGTGGAACATGTCAGATCTGAGCCCCGGCACTTCAACTGCCACGGGATCTCGATCAGAGTGAAATTTAATTCTAAGTATTGAGCTGCGCTCTCGAGGGAAACAAGGCTGTCTCTGTGCACTGAACATGAACATGAATTTAGTATCCACTCCAAGCAGTGAGGTACCGTACCAAACGCAAGCCTCGTCGGCATGCTCGCCAGCGTCGATGAAGAAGTTCCTCCAAGTGTAGTCCTCAGCCTTTAACGCTACCATACCTCAATCTGCATCAAACTCACCAATAAGGTACTCAGCTCGAAGACTTATCAGAGAGGCACACATCGTCGAGTCTGGGACTATAGGGAAGACTGAGTTCGAGTTTGATCAATAAACTCGCGGACACAGGAAGGGGCTGTTGTGAATGCCTTGGTATGATGTCCTGAGTCTTTGTGAATGTTTTTTTATTCAAGAAATGTTGGCCAACTTGGAGAAAGCTCAAAAGGATTGAGTGAAGATCAAATTTCAGCAAGCAGCTTTCATTCTTTCAACGCGACTTTTCTGCGTCACCCGGCCCCTGTCCTGCGAAATCTATATCACCAAAATATCGGTAACAGAAAGCAGGTCGTATGTACAACCTGGGTGAGCATCTACGGTGTTGTCGTCAGCATCAAAGCACCAACACCGCCATGGTAGCTGTCTTCATAGGTCATGTCATGAACGCGTCAAAGGCGCGAAGTTGTACCGCAAAGGGTCTACCCGAAACGCCTCTTGAAGGGTGGAAGAGTATCGCATATACCATGGGATTTTGATGTGGGTGGGATTCTTTGAAGTTACACTCAGCGAACCATCTTGTTGACGTGGACTGAAAATGAAGTGATGACTGGTGACCTCAGCATTAAAGAGTGATAGAGCTTATGTATATGCCCGGTTCATTTTCCTGGTATAGGGAAGACATGCACTCAAATCGGATCGTGAACGAGTAATCGAACACGGCGAAATGGTGACCAGCATAATCTTCCTATCGGCAACATGAACCTGGTACTCCTCTATTCTCCCAAGGTAAGATCGTGCATTTAATTTCGTGTACCACAAGGTCAAAAATAATGACATTGCTGACAAGGATGCATCTTCCGGATTCGTAGCCGAGCAACATCAGGGTGCCTTTGGTACCTTGATATGCGCGTCGACTAAAACACCCTGTTGCGGTGCCGGAATACGTGGTCTTACTGCTGCTCTGCCCACGTGTCCTACTAGAAGCCTAACCGAGTCCCTTGAATCTCTCCCTTCTGCAGCCAGCCGAGGCATCGAGACCTCGTCCCTCAGCCCAACACATTTCTTATTCATCACCATGCATTCCGACGTGCATCCGCCCATCAGCAATTGGCCCTTTCCATAGAGTGATGAGCATGCCTATCTTGTCTCGGCGGTAAGCGACGATTTGTCCGTTGGCGTCGTCTTGTGTCGCAGGACAGAAAACCAGACCAACGGTAACCAGATATAGGAAACGAGAACCCCGATGTCACCCCAGTCTCATCGCTTCTTTTGGAAGGTTGCAACAGATCTCGCGGGTGTTGATCCATTGGTACTCGGCCCGCAGCGGTCACAAGTGGAATCCCTCTCCCATCGGCCTTTAACCTTTGCGAGATGCATGCAGGCTTGCTGGTCCAGACCAATTAGCCAGAAACCCGAGTGCGTGTCCAACCTCCTGTCTTACCTGCATGTTCCATTTATGAATCCTTCCAGGGCTAGTTCAAGTCAGCCTGCGTACTGCCTGCCCTGCTGGCGGTGGCAATACCACTAGGGCTTTGATAAGACGTGCTGACAGGGAGGTTTAAATCTTGGTGACGGTTCGAGATGGAGTTAAAAGCTTGACTTCGGCAGTCGCATCCTCCCCCGCAAAGCCAAGTCGTCTGCCCCAGAAGTTCGTCTGATCTGGTTTCCCCGGTTTTCTGTTCTGGTCTCGAGCTACTCAATTGTCAAAATGGAGTCCGACAGCGCCCAAGTATCAGAAAAACACGCTCGCACCGAATTGATCGAAGTCGGCGAGTCGCAGCCCTTCGACCACCATGCGACTAAGAAGCTACTGCGGAAGCTAGATTGGCATATCATTCCCTTTATGAGTCTGATCTACCTGTGAGTCGTCGCACAGACATTGCGCCAATGCCACCCCAGCATCTGGGCCATGCGACATTGATACTGACCTGGATTAAGACTATGCTTCCTTGACAGAACGAACATCGGAAATGCTAGGCTGGACCATTTGGAACAGGACCTGAAGTTGAAGGGTATTCAGTATAATGACTGCCTCGCCATTCTCTTCCCGTTCTACATCGCGGCCGAGATCCCGAGCAACATGATGATGAAGCGTCTTCGGCCGTCGATTTGGCTGACATTCATCATGGTCTGCTGGTCTGCGTCAATGATTGGACAAGGATTCGTGAAGGATTACTCGGGGCTTATGGCGACTCGTGTCTTTCTCGGAATTTTTGAGGGTGGTCTTTTCCCCGGTGTCAACTACTACATCACGCAATGGTGAGGCTTTCTCCTCTGATGCTCCAAGTAGCACGCCCTTGGTGTGGACGATGCTCTGACAGATGCTTGATTAGGTACTGCAGAAACGAATGTGGCTTCAGAATGGCCCTCTTCTTCTCCGCAGCGACTCTCGCCGGTGCGTTTGGTGGTATCCTTGCGCGAGGAATTGCCGAGATGCATGGAGTAGGCGGTCTCTCAGCGTGGGCATGGATCTTTATCCTCGAGGGTCTCCTGAGTATTTTGGTGTCTTTCACCGCGTACTGGGCGATCTACGACTATCCTGCCACGTAAGTTGAAAATTCAGGCAATGCTAGATGTGGAGCATAGGCTGACCGTCATCATTGATAGAGCACAATTCCTTTCAGACAAGGAGCGATCTGAAGTTCAGCGTCGACTGCAAGTAGATTCAGGTCATTTATCCAATGAGTTCAACATCAAGTATGTCTGGCAGGCCATCAAGGATTGGAAGATTTACATCCACATGCTCATCTGCATGGCGGGCTTCTGCCCCATCTACTCGATCGCCTTGTTTCTGCCAACCATTATCAAGAACATGGGCTACACTTCCAACACCGCTCAGTTGATGTCGGTGCCGCCGTATTGCTTCGCTTGCATCTTCACGATTGCTGCCAGTTGGTATGCAGACCGCGTAAGGCAGCGTGGTATCTTTCTGATGGGCTTCCAGCTGGTGGGAATCCTGGGCTTCGGTCTCTTGGTCGGTACCAGCAAGTCTTCTGCTCAATATGCCGGCACTATTTTTGCCGCCATCGGTAAGCTTCTATATCCGTCGCCGTGATAAGGTGAAAGTCTACCTGTGTGCTAACCTGATATGACTAAGGCATCTATCCTCAAATCCCACTTGGTCTTGCCTGGAACAGCAGTAACATTGGCGGAAGTCTGAAGAGAGGGACCGGCATTGCGATGCAAGTCATGGGTGGTAACTGCGGCGGCATCATTGCGTCTTACGTCTACCTTAGCCGGGATGGACCCCGCTACACTACCGGCCACAGCATTCTCATTGGCTTTGTGAGGTAAGAGAGAACCGTAATGACACTTTGACCAGTGATGACGCGTGCTAACTTTCACTAGCATGGCCTTCTTTTTGACGTTGTTCATGACCACATGGTGCAGAAAGGAGAACGCCCGTAGAGATCAAGTTGCTACTGAAGCCGGAGTGCAAGAGTTGACTGCAGAGCAAAAGGAACTGGAAGCTGAGCTCGCAGATAATGTGCCATGGTTTAGATACACGATCTGAGACGTGTGGTCTGGATAACAGTCTCTCTCGAAGGGTTAAGGCGAAAGGGATGAGATAGAGGGGCATTTCTATCCGCACGGGTTGTTTGACGCCTTACCTGACAGTATTTTGCCCCGAGATCAGATCGTCCGGTGATCTCTTTGGACCCTATGTATATGTTAAGGGACCATGCGCTTGACGACTGGCAAATAGAGTAGATGTAGGCTCCACTGAAGTCTCGGCCACGATCCGGGCTCTGGTAGTCGGAACCTTCTTGTAACGAACTCAGTCGGATCGCAATCCCAAAGCCGGGGAGATCTAATGGCTGCTGTCGCTATTATAGCTCTTTTTATTGACACGGGTCCTCGGCAGTGACACCTGACACCTCCATTGGTCCGAACAAATGGGAGCCGCTACGTCCCAAGTTTGTGTGAGATTCGATGCGGCAGTACTCTGTAGACGCCAGCAGGCGACGTGACCGATGAATGGGCCTTTCAGAAACCTGGGCGCCGCGGCGGGTGGTGGGCGGGATCGAAGTAAGCTTTTAACGCTTCGTCGATCCTGGAGGCGTCCTTGCGCGGGATGAATCGTTCTATCGCGCTTAATCTGCGGCCTAAACGACGTTGGAGGAACATGAAAACCAGGATGGTGGTTTCAGAACAAGGGACTGTTTCCGCACAAATGTTCGCGGTCTGAACTGACTGCACGACATTACCGTGAGAGACTCGAGAGCTCCCAACCCGTCGAGAGCGAGATAGGATAAGCGAGCGAGCAGAAGAATTGATAATGATCCAAACATGTTTGGTTATTGAACGACACGATATCAAACCTTTGCGATCAACAGATTGTATCCGTTATACCCGAAGTAAGAGATTTTTCACATAGCTCAGCCTCTTCATCGCCCAAGAATGACAGGACCGACCGGTCTCGAGCGTCATACGACAACGAACACGACGAATGCGACGGACGCGACGAACACGACATGACCAAAGACATCAGTTTCCGAAGCCAAGCCACAAGAATACAAACCCGGAAATATGCATCGACTTTAGAGTCTGGCTAAGAGAAGAGATTTCGATCTCTGTAAGATAAAAACCCGCGAGTCCGTGGGGCTATGTTGGTTGCGATCAAATGGATACGGGTGAAGAATGACACCAGGGCACAGAAGATCATTGTTCTTCTAGAAGACATTTTCAGGGTTCGCTCGGTTTCGGTTTCATCGATACTCTCCGGCCCCGTGGCTAGTGGGCTCGCGCCACGAAAAATGCTTAGCTAGCGCCCCACGATTGTAGATGAGCTGATTTCCTTTGAACGCACGTCCTCGCCGGTAGAATGGGACATTGGGCCGTTTTATGCCCTCGATGGGCCTCGTTTGGGATATAACTCGGCGAGGAGAAATGCAGCCTTACAGATAGTACTAAGTAGTCTGTAACGCCCCCGGAAAGGTTGTGGCTATCCGTAGCAACAGGTAAGGTACGAGGGGGAAAGGGGAGGGATGGCAAGTGTGCCTTGCTGCCGGGCTGACAGCCGTCAAGAAAGATTTGGATTGATGGACACAGGGGACTGGGTAGTAGCGGGAACTTAGGGTTCATGGAGGTAAAGGGGCATGGCAAGGCCCCGTCCTGCCCGTTAACCCCGGAAGCCTAACACAAATCTCGTCGCCGGGATCACGGCGTGATGGCGTGGGCACTGGCCAAGACGGGAGGATAATTTTGGGAGGAACCTTGGTTGGAACCTTGGTGACAGAATGCTATGCTGCCACACTGACTTATCTCATCTGCGTTGCCTTTGAGTGGTTGAGCGGCGCAGGTGATCCCAACCATACACGTATTGCCTGTGTTGCGTTACCCACCCAATACATGTATTTGGGTATGCCACTCCACGCAATGCATGCCGACGTTGATGGAGGCTTGGTGGAGGAATTGACGTCTTGATGCCGTGGCTCTTGGCCACATGCGTGATATTCAATCTGCATGTCTACAGATACCTCCTAGTTGGTAGTAGTTTCCTACTAGTGCTTCCAACGGGCAGGATCAGAAGCCCCAAACCCGACGTGGATCGTCATTTAGCCAACATGGATCTCGAGAGAGGTGTTGAATCTTTATTAGAGTGCCGCCCCTCTCGTGGCACCCCTGAGCCTGAGCCGGAGCCTGAGCCACCACCACTGGCACCACCTAGGAAGAGTCCTTCGGCCTAATGATAGCTTAGACGAAACGTAACCGTACACACCGACACACACCACTCTTGCTTCTTTACAATCCTGCCCATCCCCTCCCTTCAATCTTTAGTGTACACTCGAGAGTCAACAAGAGGGCTAGGCTCCAATAGGAACGGGCAGCATACGGCCTTGTTCGTTTCACTTTCTCCACGCACACGCCATTCCAAATCCGTACGAGCCGCTATGTTATTGTGTTTCTGACGCACGCACCCGTGCTTCGGCTTGACTCGTCAGCAAGGCGCAGTTTGGGGCCAGCTTTTCTTCAATACCCGCCCCGGCGCTGCCCAGCACGGGACGGGGCAGACTCACTTCCAGTCACTCCGAGAATCCCAAGAACCATCTTCCCCGTCTAGGTCACTGGTCACTGCTTCGCTCGCGTCTCCCTTCACGATATAACTCGAGTGGCTTGCTCCGCGCTTCGATCTTAGGCGGGTGTTCAAAAACCGGCCCCATTCGGAATTGAACTCAACTACGGCTTCGTCGCGCCAGCCAAAAAGCTTCCTCCCCGACGACAGACAGGACCATAGATACATCACATCACCACTACTCGTACTCATCTTAGTACCCTACTCAACACTACAGCCATCACGTATTCACGTTACCGTCAACACAAGACGCCATTACCTCAGCCGTTCCGCTGCAGAAAATACCACAGACCATCTCCGGCCCCGGCGCCAATCTCCCCGACTTGTCTCTCCTCTTTCAGTCCCAACCCATTTACCATTCACCATCCACCAACCAACCATCCATCCATCCATCCTCTCAACCCCACATATTCGCTTTCGGTCTCCTCGACTTGCTTGTTCAGACTTCCAACGACACACCAAACGATCGTTGTCTACGGTACCTTTAGCGGACCGCGCCGCTCTTGAAGTGAAGAAGAGCCACATCTTGCTGACATCTCGTCACTGGTACTCAACCGATTCGTCAGCTTGCCGCCTCCTTCCCCTGCTCATTGGTCTTATCGGATTCTTGTAGCAAGGGGGCTTGAGGTCTAGGTGTCCCCAAAGTCGTGAGGGTTCTCTCATCTGGCAGCCCAAAGGCACTTCGCTCGCCTGTCTGGGGTCCAGCTTACCCGCTCTCCATCGGACGCGAGGTTGGGGAAGTTACGGCAGCTGTTGTCCCTTTGCGCCAATCTGGGATAACAGCCCAGGACCGAGTAGGAAGAGTGGAAGGGCTGCTTATTCCGCTTGCTGCAAGATGCCGCGCCTAGGGTACAAAAAGTCTCGCGGTGGCTGTGCAAGGTGTAAACAGCGTCGTGTAAAAGTACTTACCACCCTTCATCCACACACATACACATACACATGCACACTCATCAAACCTCTCTACCACTCACAAACCATCCTGTATATCGAACGCGGCCCGACTGACTTTTTTGAACCCAGTGCGATGAGAACAAGCCGTGTGGCGCCTGTATCAGGCACAACACCCAGTGCAGCCTTCTCGAGGGCTCAGTGGACGGAGGCTCCGGTGACAACATGAGCTGGGAGCCTACATCCAATTCTAACGCGGCGGGACTCTCCAGAGTGCCGAGTTTCCAACGGAGGAGCTCATCGCGGAAGGGGTCCAGCGGCAGCCGCAAGACACAAACGCCATCAATCAGCCCGATAGATCACTCACTGACGCCGCCGAGTCTGCTCGAGGCCACCCTCAATCTGCCGGCAGACTTCGTCAGCGACCGGGGCTCGTCCATCGGAAATAGGAGGTCCTCTATCGCCGCCTCGAGCCCCGACCCGTTTCCCTACTTTGTCAAGTTCTCAACCGAGCCCGTGGAACCAGTTCATTTGAGCAAGTGGATCACAGATCTCGAGCTTATGCATCACTACTCCACGGCTACTAGTCTCACGATGCCCAGGTCATCAGACGTGAGCAGTATTTGGCAGTTCGAAGTGCCAAAGCTCGGTCTGACGTACATGTTCCTGATGCACGAGATCCTCGCCATCGGTGCGTTACATCTGGGTTATCTGCACCCAGAGCAGCGCGAGTCCTATGCCTTGCATGCCTCACAACACCAGAGCGATGCGATAGCAGGCATGCGGGAATCACTCATGAACATCACAACGGAGAACTGCCACGCGCTGTTCGCGGCATCGTCATTACTGCTGCTCAACGCATACTCTACGTTCCCGTACCAGAGGGGAGCGCCCCATTCACAAGAGGCCCCAACAGTCGACGACGTTCTTGATGTCTTCTTACTCGTAAGAGGAATGAGCCATATCCTATCATCATTCCAGCCTTCTATCCAGACTGGACCATTTAGGAACTTCTTCACAGAGGTAGTCACTCCCGCGTCCACACCGTTGCTGGAGGCAGTCACACAGCACCTCGAGAACCTCCAAATAAGTTTAAAGACATCCAGCGCCGATGAATCAACCAAAGCCATCGTCAGCAAGGAGATTGACGTGTTTCTTGGGTGGATCATGCACGCCGTCGAGACGACGGCGTTTCCAGAGCTGCGGGTGGCCTTGACATGGCCCATCAACCTCACTGAAGAATATCTGCAGCTGCTACGGAACCGCGATCCGGCGGCTCTGACTCTGTTGGCTTACTATTCAGTTGTCGTTCGCTCCACGGAAGCTACCACGTGGTTCATGCAGGGATGGGGGATCAACTCGGCGCGGGCGATAGTATCAGACTTGGATCCAGAGTGGAAAGAGTTGGTCAAATGGCCTTTGGCATTCATAAGCGACAGGAGTATACAACTTTAGTTGCCATCTAAAGAAATCAAAGAACAAATCATTTAGACTACCATGTTCCGCGCTCATGACGTGAATTGCTTTGCCTTGCCAGGTGCCAATCCCTATTCAAACTTCAAGACAGTCATGGCTACCACATGCCGTATGTGTCGTATGCGATGATCCTATGCCACAACTCGAGGGTGGCGCCAGTCTACCACCGTCAACTGTCAGCTTTTTCCGTTATGATTTGGCCGATTATTCGCCTGTCTACATCTGTTAGGCTCGAAAGTATAATTAGCCGATCACCAAAAACCTAAAGGATTCGGCCGAGCGGGAGCAGAGTGCGAAGCGGGCTTCAATGGCCCGGAGATTTCTTGGCGACTACAACTCGTTCGACCTACCTACTTAGGATAGAGCTCATTAGCATTGAAGGTAAGGCATATTCAACTACCTTACTTCGTACAGAAGCTACTAGGAACACAAATGAGCTGTAGAGTCAGAGTGTGAATGATCTGAAACGATCAAAACAGGGACAGACGGGTTGTACCTCAAACCCCGAAACCGAAACCGAGGTAGGTGGGTGCGCCTGGTCTGGTGCTACGATTAGTGGGGGTGTTGCGAATGTGCGATCGTCCTCGAAGCTTAAGTGATCCGACCTAACTGTACGGAGTAGTTTCTAGGGATAATACCTAGCGGAAAGTGGGAATGGCAAGGCTGATTATGACTCTGCCGCCAGTCTTAAACACTGCTTGACGCGCTGCGTAGTCTCGTTACCACCGTTGTAGCCCATTGTTCCCGGAGAATTTGTCGGCAGGCTGCAGCTAGGGGTCCCCGATGACATTGGATCCTAGCTTTTCGCTCGAAAAAAGCCACACAATGGTCATGACGTCTGAAGGGACAAAAAGCTTAATGATGCTTATTGACGCCGCAGGCGGCAATTGTCGGACGAGGAAAAGGTCTGGACGCGTCCAACGCGTGGACTCACGACTTGGGAAAGCGAATTCCATCTTCCCTGACGAGCCGAGTTAACAATTCTTAGCTTCTCTCACTCTGCGGTCATGCCGATGAATTTCCACGATGGCAAACTTGCCAAGTTATTCTCGGAACATGCGTGCCTATTTGTACATTGCCTTTGGCGGAAGAGGCTCACGAGACCTGCTGCCGCCAGTATGCGCGTTCATGGTACCGATGAGCTATTTGTTCTCTCTTTCAATGTTGTTTCCTGGCATGGCCCTCAGCATAACTCTTACTGTTGAACCGGATCTCAATCAGCTCTCCCGAGGGACCCCATTGTCACCGCTAACATGTCGATTCTACCTTTAGGCATAGGCATAGGAGATGTTACGAACGATCAACCTTACAGCACGATTCGCGAATCTTCGAGACGAATAGACGATGACGAGTACACACCTAACCTTACAGAGAGCCGGGTATGAGCTCAATAAACGCGGTCGATTTCGATTATTGGCAGATCTGAATATAATAAGAGATCAGTTTCCAATTGCGAAACTTTTCAACTATGTACAAAAACTGAATATTCGATTTAAGCCCAGGTGTCGAAGAAGCGAACAGCTTGGAAGAAAGCCTCCTCCTTGCCGAACTTCTGTCTAGGGTCCGAAATGTTGGCGCGAACGCCAAATCCGTGCGAGGTACCACCATACACAGCGAGGGAGAAGGGCTGGCCAGTCTCACTGAGGAGAGCCTCGACCTCGGCGCGACGAGCGGGCGTCATGAGGTTGTCAGTTTCTACAGCGGAGATGTCAGTGACAAAGAACCCTACAAGCGCCCCGCTGGGACGCAGAGGGGCTGAGATGGACGACGTACCGGCGGCGGCGACACTCGCGGGACCAGTGATGGCCGTAATCTCCTCGTCGGTAAGAAGACTGGGGTGCGCGGCGAAACCGACGTCAGCGCCCTTGCCCTCGGCGAGGACGCGGAACGAGTAGCGGCCTCCGAAGCAGTATCCCGTGACGGCGACCTTGCTCACGCCGAGCTCCTCGCGCAGGTACTTGATAGAATTGGCGATGATCGGGTCAGTGACGTTGGGTCCGTGCTGCGCAAGGAACGCCGTCGTGTTGAAGCCGGGGATGTTGATGTCGTTCGGGGCCGGGCTGCCGTTGAACAGGTCCGGCGCGACGGAGATGTAGCCCGCGCGAGCAAAACTGTCGGACAGGCTGGCAATTCGCGTTAGCATCGGTATTTGCAAGGGGCCGCCATACGGCGCATGCTCGATGGCTGGCAAACTCACAGCTTGTTTTGCGCGAGCTGAATTCCGAAAACGTCGGTCAGGTACAGGACTCCAACAGTTCTGTTACCACGCGTGCTCGGCTTGGTGACATATTGGGTCACTGCATACGAATCGCGTTAGCGTGTCCACCTGAGAGACATCGTGATGAGATTAAATAGACTCACGCCCATTGTACTTGACCTCCTCGCCAATCGGGGTGCCAGTATGGGCAATGGCGGAAACGTCGGCAACGGGGCATTTCTTAGCAGCATTGGTTAGAGACACGAGGCCCAGAAGGGCTGCGACAACAGTTTTGCTGAGCATCTTGAAGGTTTTGGACTGGAGGTAAGTCAATCACAGAACACGGCGGACGGAGACCGGATGGAAAGAGACATGGGACGGGACGGGATGGCCCAACATCTTTTTAAGATTTAAGCTTCTCCTCGTTCTACGCGTCTAATGATTACAAATAAGCCAGATCGGAACCTATTTTCTTGAATGGTCATCCGGACGGAGATACGGGTGGTATCTTGGAGATATCCTTTGCCAAGACGGTAGACATGGCGCAAGACCCTTGAAGACGTCATCCAATCCTCTAGCCGTGTGCTCCGCGTCTCCGCAAACACACCGTGAACGGTGAAAGGATCGAGAGTTGCCGGGGCGGGGAGAAGGTTCCAGTCTGGGCCCAAGGAGGAAGCCGACTTCTTCCTTCTCCGCTTCAGAAAAGTGCGCCAATCGTTGTGCTCGGTGCCCCTGTTTCTGTGGTGGCTTTGTTTGCTTGTTTAATGTTTAAATGCAACATTGATGGACGTGATGATCCTTGGATTCTGCCAGGGCCAAGCGGTGCGGCAACGGGAAATGAGCATCGTTTAGGACGGACTGCCGTCGTTTAGATGAGGGGCCCGCGTGGGGCAATTGCGACTTATCAATGGCCAGCTCGCTGCCGAATCGGCAAAAGGGTTGAATGTTGAGTGTTCATTACGGAGTACTAGTTCTTAGTAAAGTTTCGATGAGGGTATTCATTTATCAGATTCGGTCAAACTGATCCAGACCATTCAATTCTCCATGCTGTAGGCCCCGATGGCAGTAATTCTCTCAACAACCGTTATGTCGTCTCTCACCTTTTCGATAATCAGGCTGGCTAGCTTTCATTCAAGCTTCTTCTCAGACAAATCCTAAGAGACCCTCAGTCGTGAACAGCTTTGCGCAAAGCGTCAGAACCGCCCCGACCATGCACACGACCCCGCCAAAGATGGAAATCTGGTCATAACCGTGGTAGCGATTGAGCAACGCGCCGCTGACCGGCGGCCCAACCAACACAGCAATCGATGCGAATGCGATGCCCATTCCCATGTAGGTACCGATATCCTTCGGCGTCTTTGGGCAGAGGGTGAAAACCACGGACCCTCCTGAGATGATGGCGCCAGAAGTGAGACCATATGCTGCGGCAAAGCCGATGATTCCAGCCTCAGTCACTGCCTTGGGCCAGCAGAGAATCGAGATGGCGGTCAACAATCCCGCAGTGAATAAGATGTTGATGCGACCAAATTTGTCGCCCAGTACACCGGGGATGATGCGGCCAGGGATCGAGGCTCCGTTAATGACGGCCACCAAGTAAGACGCCAACGACGGGGTCAAGCCGTGATCGATACCAAACGTCGGCAAGTAAAAGAAGGGGATGAACATGCCCACAAACATGAGGCACACGCCACCAGTGAGACACAGAAACAGTGGCTGTCGGAAAGCTTTCCAGATGAAGAATTGGCTCCGTCGCGGGGGAAGACGGGCCCTGACGGCGACAGACGAGTATAAGAGGAACGGCATCATGATGAAGCCGCAAATGCGAACGGCCCACCCGAATCCCAGCGTGTCCAGCAGCTCTGAGAGAACGATAGGAAACACGACTGCACCCAGCGAGGAGCCGGCGATAGCGAGACCCATAGCTGCGCCTCTCCTCCTCTTGAAGTATTGAGGCGTGGCGGCCATAGCTGGGAACATGATCAACCCGTTTGATATGCCGCTGAGCACACCTTGAGCGAGCATGAACTGCCAATATTCGTTGCATAAGCTCGTCATCATGACTGAGAAGATGTATACAATCGCGGCGGGACGGATGACCTAAGTAGGTAGTCAGGGTTAGCATCTTCTTGATGACCAGACTGGTACACCTATGCCTCGAGCTTCACTCACCCATGCGCCATAACGGTCAAAGATTGGCCCTCCTATAGCACCAGAAGCAAACACCAAGAATGCTTGTATTGATCCGATCCATGAAATGTCGTCAGGCGTATGGTCCGAAAGCTGATGGCGCGTGTAGTAGGCTTGGAAGACGCCAAATGAGTTGGTGTATCCTAGCGAGCAGAATAGAATGGCCGCTGTACCGGCCGCAACGGACCATGCTCGCGTGCCGCCTTCGGGGAAGTCATCTTCAGCTGACTGGGTGACCTTTTCTTGTTTCTCCTGCTCGCCTGGTCGTCCTTGGTCCGTCGATGGCGTCGACTTGCTCTTCTCCGACTCTGCGCGCGACTGTTGAAGTACTTCCCCGCGCCCCTCGCCCGAATTGGCTCTCGACGGCCCGCCCTCGACAATATCCTTCACCTCATCCTTAGTCTCTGTCGGTTCGTTCATGGTTGCGTTGCTCTCAGAGAATTCTGTATCTTTGAGAGATCCTAGAAGCTTGGATCAGCTTCATCTTCAACTTGAGGACGAATGAGGCGTGTCGCCGACTATTGAATGATAACAAGACGTCTCACACCTCGGGACCGACTGCCCGCGGCCACCGTCACGCGATGCCTACCCGTGAGGCGTACATGAAGTTTTGATGGGCTTTGTTTCTGCAGCTTGGCAGCTAGCCGGGAGGAACGTGCCAGTCCGAGCCATTGGGACTTCGCCGATCGACTTGCTTGACTGCGGCTACGGCACGGCCGAAACCGCACGTGCACCGGCGAGCTTCCGGAGGCTCATTTGTTTACAGTCAGTTTGAGAAGACGCAGCCCAGCCCGACGGAATCCCCGTTGGAGGCGGGTCTCGCAAGGCCGTGGCATCTGCAAGCTTGTTGGAGACGTTTGAGGAGTGACGATGACTTCATGGTTGGCAAGTGGCATAGCCTCTATATGCATTAGGTTCATGACGCTGTCAACCGTTCACAATCAACGTCGTCCGATCACCTACTGGCAAGTGCCGTGCAGCTTTTAAAACAGCACGTAGCGTACCCGGATCGACGCCAAGGGGATGCGAATGCGGTCCTCGATACTGCACCTCCTGTCGATCAATAGTCCCCGACGCAGGCTGTACGTCTGCGCTTGCATGTTCAACTGTGTCATCAAGCCCGATAACCTTAAATCAATGAGCGCAGTCGTCTTTCGCGTCCGCACCCTTAACACCACTTGTTGCCTAACCCAGGCCACAATCACACCATCATCCATTCGGTATACCAGATTCCTGTACAAATTTCATTCTTCAAGAGTTTGCCCGAACTCCACAACGAAGTTCTCTCAGAGCCCTCCGACTCAGGGTTAGTGATCGACGAAACCTTTCAGACTTATCCCAACCCCATGGAGAGATGATCGCTCTATGTTGATCAAGGCCTTCGAAGACATGGCGATCTCTTCGACAACAATGATGTGGCCCAGTGCCGATTCTGATCATGTCAAGGCCCTACTTCATCAAATGGCGGGCGCAGTCTGTGTGTTTGACGGACTTCGGAGTATGGGTTGAAGTCAACCTGTCTCTTTGAAAGGGTTGGGTTAGCTATGGTGCATGTTTCTCCGTGAAACGAGTCTACGCCTTGGTGGGCTCGGAACAACTGGGTAACGTTGCTCTGCTCCGACCTCACTCCGTTCTTCCGAACTTCTCAGCCTGAATTGAGTCCAACATTGGTTCGTCTGAGGTCCTGTAAAAGCCCTGCTTGCCAAGACGGCAGAATCTCTACATCCAACACAGATGCTATACATTAGATGCCGTAGTTGCTCAGACTGTGTCATTAGCTCCCAGGCCACTCGTTCCTCTGTCGAAGTCGTCAAGTCGGCTGCTGCCCTACGATGAGAAGAGCAGTCCCAGACAACACCGTGGAGAGGCAAATACTGTTAGGCCACCCATAATGAAGGTCTTATTCCGTCCCCAAAAGCGTGACACGATGCAAAGAGCGCCATGAGAAGTCGGGATGCTTACTTGAGCCACATGTGTTTTGAAGCACTCGATCCTCGAAAGACCAGGCAAATCTGACGAAGGTCTGGCATGTGTGGACTTGACTTTTGATACTGTTCTAATGCGCAACATCTGAGCTGAACTCAGGAAACCTCGCCACATAAAGAACCGTCTTACAAATTTGGTACGTTCCATGTCCTCTACCTTGAAGGTCAGTGTACCTCTCTTCTCGACCTAAGCTGGGCTGTTGCGAGAGAATATTTCAACCTACTTGTAAGCAGATGTTAAACATCGCCGGCACACAAGTTGGTCAACAAAAGTCTTCATCGCTCTACAAGGAAATTACGCGGAGTTTGCATAACATGAAAGAAATGGCGTTACATCGCACATTCAGAGAAGAAGACACACATACATACCATCACCGGCAAAACCGCACATGACGAACCCCTTAATATGGAAAAATGGCAGCACGAACGGAGCTACAACCTCCGCGAACGATGATGTTTGCCCGTCTACCCCGCTACGGAACCAAGGGGTGATAACTATTTAGCCCCGGCTCCCCTGCGATCGCTGCACGCCGAGACTCGCGCCGAGACTCACCCCGCAGATCCCCCAGACGCCCGTTCGGCACAGACTTCGAGCCAGGAGCAGAGTATCGGACCACGCAACGTCTTCCATCACCGAGCTGGTAGGGAATGATGGCTAGAAGCCTGTCTTTCGACGATGCCGGCTGAAGCTTTTTGTCTCAAGGCCCGGTTCGCATGACACTCGTCAGCGCCGGTCACCTGAAATTCCCGCCGGTTCCATCTGCGCATTACACGGCCAAACTTCGTCGGTATTCGCCAAGAAAGCTTACGAGGTGAGTAATGTCACGCTGTATTAGTATCGTACATCCACTTATGATACATTTGCTGACTTTAGCTTGCGCAGCCCTACGAACCCAGAAGCTGGACTGTCTTGATCGAAGTCAAGACGATGCAAGCATCAAAACGTCCGCATATCTTTGTCCTCGTGGCTCGAAAGGTCACTGAGCTGCTTGATGCTCATGAAAGCTTGGTATCATGCTACAGGACTCAGTAGCATAGCCCCGTCGAGCTTCAATATCCACGCAAGTTTCCTCGAACGTCGTTCAAGCTCCGAGACGGACAAGGGAGCCCTGCCGGACCAGTTCGGACGGTAGACTAGCGAGAGCCGAAGACAGGCACGATCGGCAAGGTATCGCGACCGTTCCTGACTACCATCGTTCAACTTATCCCGTACATCCCGGAGCTGTTTGCTCACTCCTGCCGTCGCCGAGATCTTGGCTCTTGAAACCTTGACTTGGCTCTCCATCACCTGGCTACCACATAGCGTTGGCTCTCGGACAACAAACCAATGAAGTAGAACTTCTCTCCGCCTACAAGACCTTGGCGGTCGTTCGACAAGGGGACTCCTTCGGTGCGACAGTCCTCAGATCCGCATTTCAAGAGTCACTTTCCTTGCATTAAACACTCAACTTTTGACAACACTGGAAGTGATGGCTTAGCTGCCGACGGGAATTTCGTCCCGGCCAACTCCTTCCAAGACTTGGGCGGCAAGGTAGAATGCGATCCAAGGTCGCATGAGACTCTTTCGAGAAGAGACTCTGTCCCTACGAGTGTTGGCAATGTAACAATCTGACCCCTTCCGTCGACTTTCGACAAATGCTCACGGAACTGTACGCGATGTTGCCGAAATCCGGGACGCTAGAGAGAAATTTCTCGGGGAGCCTCATTCCGCAACAGTAAGTGGCCAAATGCTTTTGAACGAAGTCAGGAGCATAAATATGGAGTGGAGATCCGTATTCAACTGGACTGTCAAGTAGGCTCTTCACAGCTTACGCTCAGCTTTCACTTGCCAGCTTTTCAGACGATTCTTCAGTCTCTGCGGTTCCCTTCACGATGAAGTACACTCTCTCAGCACTTTCCATGCTGGCCATGGCTGTGGCTCAGCAGGTCGGCACCGAACAGCCTGAAACCCATCCCAAGATGACCTGGCAGAGGTGTACTTCTTCATCATGCTCCAACGTCAACGGTGAGGTCGTCATCGACGCCAACTGGCGCTGGGTTCATGGCGTTGGGTAAGTAACACTGCTGGTTGTTATCTTATCTTCAGATGATGAACAACAGCACTGGCTGACACACTCGTCCAGCGGATACCAGAACTGTTATGATGGAAACTCGTGGACTGGTTTGTGCACGACCGGAGACAACTGCGCCCAGACTTGCGCTGTTGAGGGAGCCGAGTACGGCGGCACCTACGGCGTCTCGACCAGCGGCAATGCCATGACCCTGAAGTTCGTCCAGGAGCATCAATACGGCAAGAACATTGGCTCCCGCATGTACCTCATGAATGGGGACAGCAAGTACCAGACCTTCCAGCTCTTGAACAACGAGTTCGCTTTCGACGTCGACTTGTCCAGTGTCGAGTGCGGCATGAACAGTGCTCTGTATTTCGTTGCCATGAAGGAAGACGGCGGTCTTTCTTCGGAGCCTAACAACAAGGCTGGAGCCAAGTACGGTACTGGATACTGTGACGCTCAATGTGCTCGTGACCTCAAGTTCATCGGCGGCAAGGTAAGCCTCAAACACATGTGTTTGACTGTATGAAAAGAACCTGTGACTAACAGCGGCGACGAACAGGGCAATGTTGTAGGCTGGGAGCCTTCTGAGACCGATAACAGTGCTGGTGTTGGCAACATGGGCGCCTGCTGCGCTGAAATCGACGTTTGGTAAGATATACAAATCAATTCTCACTCGAGAATTGTCGAAGTCCTGACCAATGCCCAGGGAATCCAACGCCTACGCCTACGCTCTGACTCCCCACCCTTGCGAGAACAACAACTACCACGTCTGCGAGGGATCCAACTGCGGTGGCACGTACTCCGAGGACCGGTACGGCGGTGGCTGCGATGCCAACGGTTGCGACTACAACCCGTACCGCATGGGCAACCCTGACTTCTACGGTCCCGGAAAGACCATTGACACCACCAAGAAGTTCACCGTCATCACACGCTTCTCCCCCGATCGTATGTATCAAGTCTTCATCCAGGATGGAAGAACCATTGAAGTCCCCGGCGCCAAGTGGGCGGGTGTACCCGAGACCTCGGAGATCACGCCCGAGTACTGCGAGCGCCAGTTCGCCGTCTTCAACGAGCGAGACCGCTTCAACGAGGTCGGCGGATACCCGCAGCTCAACGCCGCGCTCAACATTCCCATGACCCTTGTGATGTCCATCTGGAGCGATGTTAGTTTCCCCCTATTGCGTCCACAAGCCTCTGAACATGCCAAGCTGATGTTCCGCGATAGCACTACGCCAATATGCTCTGGCTCGACTCAACCTACCCTCCCGAGAGGGCTGGAGAGCCGGGTACCGAACGTGGACCTTGTGCCCCAACTTCTGGTGTCCCCGCCGAGGTTATCGAGCAGTTCCCCAACTCGCAGGTCGTCTGGTCCAACATTCGCTTCGGTCCCATCGGCAGCACCTACGCTGTTTAAGAGGACTGAGGGAAGACCCGAAGTTGTCTACGACATTGGTCGCTTCGGGAGTGTCTCCAAGACTACACTGAGTGGAAGATGTCTCCGCTTTCCCTTGTATATAACTTCTCTTCTTCCATTGCCGGCACCATTTTTTCCGTCCGGCTTTGTCCCATAGACTCGGACCTGAATACACTCATACACACTGTCCAACATGCGCAGTAAATACTTCTAGTACTTGTGCTTCGAGGCCAAGGAGGCTTGCGGTGAACATAGCTCATCGACTTCAGGGAGTAGCATCGCAGTATCGAAAGAGTCGTATATGTGTTGGCGATAGGCCACAGTACTTGACGAGTATCTTAGCCCATTGCCTGTTCTAACTTTCGAGTATCGGGAGAAGGATGTGCCTTTAGCTATTAAAAGTATCAACTCCACCCCTTTGCTGACTCATTATGCCGGCAAGCGACGTGGTCAAGTCACGAACGCAGGGGCGCTCAGAGGCATCGGGGAGTATCGGCACTAGAATAACCGTGATCAGTTGAGTCGTCGGGTCGTTGAATATTGCGTGGTATGTTCGACGATCGATTCGCAGGCTCGGGCACTCTTGACAGAGTTCGTCTCGACGTCGGCTTAGCTCGGCTCGGTGGTATTTTGCTACCGCATCGATTCTCGATCGGAGGAGCCAGAATCGTAACGGATGAGAGATAACCTCTGAAGGGCGAGGATCATTAATTTCTATCTTTCCAAAGGGCAAATGAATAAAACTACTACGCCTCTGACTCGTATAATCGTGTAGGTTCCGAAGTTGGAGCGAGCATCCGCGTAGGGATAGTAGAGAGTTGTGGAATAGAGACCGTATGGATTCCAATGGGGCGGAGGACGTGCAGACTAGAGACATGGGATGATTAGCCAAGGCATTTATTCGCGATTGGGAAAGTCTAACAGTTGAGTGCCGTGAGTGCACCGACGTGACGAACCAGCCTCAGGCTGTAGCTCAAGAGGAGAGCGAGAGCGAATTACTCTAGACAGGGGTGACCCAGATACTCTCCGTGTCTTGATTCGTCAGTATGAAGAGACAAACGTCAGTTTGCGGACGCTAATGCAGACTGCTGACACGCTAAAATCTGGTTAGAGATCAAACAGGGGCTTTAAATCCGTCCGAATACACTCCCGTCTGCGAGAGTGCTTCGCCTCGACGATGACAACGGCCAGATAATGCTTGGATTAGCAATCCATCTGGGAGATAGCAATTCGAAAAAGGGAGGAACATAAGGACAACATTGATCCTCAATCTGGCTTTCTCTCAAGTTTCCGCAAGAAGTCCTCAAGTTTACGAAAGTCCAGAGATAAGTTGAAGGCAGCTTCGACTCTGTCGAGACTATCCGCACAAACTAGGCCTGAGTCAGTAGGAGTCCCCACCATCGAAAAAAGGCATCGACGCCGATTCGACCATTTAGGTTCCGGCCTTGTGGCACCATCCCTGACACTTAGACGGTGGAAGGCCGTCAGCAGGCTGCATATAGTCCTCTAGAGGACCAGTCTCATCTCCTTCCAGCATTGTTGTCATCCGTTTGTCAAAGATTGACCAGATCTCGGAGCTGCTGACTGCTGACACGCTCGATCTTGTTGGCTCGGCTCTCTCTCCCTTGCCCAACGCCTTTTTGACCAATGTCTTTCGAGGATATCCTTCCAGATTTAGAAGCAACGGCAACGATGGAGATGTGTTTCAGTCCCGGCCCGGCGATTCCTGCCGGGACAGTTATCCCGGTGATTGCGAATCCTCGTTTGGCGGAATTGCGGGATCCTTCAGAGGACTGGACCGGAGTTACGAGTACGGCGGAGAGGCGTAAATTACAGAATCGGCTGAACCAGAGAGCGCGAAGTGAGTCCACCTCGCTACCGATTTGCTGACATCTACTACCCGCACGGGTAAGGCTAGTATCAATTAGCTAACGATTACACGCGTATTGCAAGGGCGGAGAGCACAGAAGAAACTCGGCAAACATTCTCCATCAGATAGAAGTCCATCCTCCGAAGTGGACTCTGACCCCTCGACAGCCTTGGTGAAGAAGGAGTCGGCCTCGCCAACTAACGAAAATACCCAGACGGCCCTGGCGGCCATCATCGCAGGGAAGATTGGAAAGGCCGCCGTCCCAGAGGTTTGCCTCCTGGGAAAGACAGGCATGCCAGCTATGCTAGAAAAGTTCGCCGAAGGAGCCTACGATGACTACATGCGCGGCCGACCCTGTACAGACTACCTGACGACCCTCGTCCGCGTCAACGTCTTCCACGCCTTTGTCCGCAACGCCCAAGCCCTTAGCTTTAACGCAGAGTGGCTGACCTACGACTCCATCTCCCCCTTCAACAAATCTGGCCCTGGCCTAGGTCCCGCCACGACGATGGCCTCGTGCCCTACCAACATGTTGCCCACGGCGCTGCAATTGTCCGTCGAACATCACCCGTGGATCGACTTCTTCCCCCACCCCCGCATGCGAGACAACTTTCTACGGATCGTGGCCGAGCACGGCGAGGACTACATTGACGAAGACGAAATGTGTCGGGACGTTGTCGATGTGGGCGCGGGGGCGGGAGTCGAGGACGCGGCGCTTATCGTTTGGGGTGAGCCGTGGGATCCGCGGGGCTGGGAGGCCACCGAGCCGTTTCTCCGGAAATGGGGCTGGCTGCTTGACGGCTGTACCGAAATGCTCGAGGGAACGAATTACTGGAGGGAGAGAAGGGGCCTGCGAAAACTCAAATTCAACTGATCAAAATCCTTGCACAAAGCAACACTACCTCCGCCCATGTCGAACACAACCAAGTGTGGGTCCAGCTGGACCTTAGGTAAATGGTCATGATTAAATGCAAAGCTAATGTCGTCTGACTATCTACTGGCTCTACTATCACGAGCTCTTGATCTTTGCCTGGTCCAGAATCCTCATTAACTCGACAAAATACGGGAGGAACGCCTCGCATTCGACCCTGAAGCCCTCGTGAGCACCCGCGACATTGAGCTTTGGACACCCCAAGATCTTGGCCTGCTCATCGACTGCCTGGGCATACCATGCCTCTCTGCTCCGACTACCCCTCATCAACCCGATACTCGTTCCGTTCTCCCGGATGCGATACAAACTCGGCATGTAGCCCAACAAGACGGCAAACTCGTTGGCCCAGTGGTTCGGGGGGTTCATTGGATCCGATGGCCCTGTCCGAGGAACGCCTTCATCGAAATAGCCGATCAGCTTAGAGCTGAACTCCTTCTGCGCAGCATCGACGCCCGAAGCCTCATATATCTCGAGACAATTATACAAGAACTGAAAGACTTCGGTGGCATTGGGGAGCAGCATGAAGGTCGGGGCTTCGTGGGAAATGACGTGCTCGACCATGTCTGGAAAGTCGAGGGCGAACTGAAACGCGAGGATGCCACCCATACTACTTCCGAAAAGAGTGGCTTTGCTGAAGCCGAGAGTCTCGATAATGGCGCGGATATCGCGCGCTTGCTGCGGTGGGTTGAGCCTCTTGTTCACCTTGGCTTGACTTGCGGACATTTGGCGACGGTCAAAGGTGGCGCAGGTATATCTATCCGATAGAGCGGCGATGATTGTGTCATATTGCCGGCCATGGCCGTTGCCTCCCGGGATGAATACGATGAGCGGACCTTTGCCCTGGGACCAATAGTGAATATCACAGCCCTCGATGTGCAGGACTGCGCGAGTTGGAGCAAACTCTGGTGCCATCACCGTATTCATGCCGAGCTCTCGATTGTATGGAGGATAGCAGAAAATAGCTCTTGCTTCAGCTGGAATTGGCACTGAAGTCGGTAGATCTCATGTAGGTATTTGAGTTCCGACAATACAGAGCGATTACGACTCGCTATATAAAGCATCGATGGTATACCAAAAGTCCTGAAGGACTAAGACGCGGAGTCAAATACCGGCGGCCGTTTGATGACCCGGCTTACGGCGTTTTCGATTAGAAATACAGAGGACGCGTTGTCTGTCTGCAGGGTGGTGATCCTGTCAGCACGAGTAGCTTAACCCGAATCAATCAGAACCAACAGCGGATTATACGGGCCGGATCTCCTAGAGTGAGCTGATGAAAAGGCACAAGCGATCAAATATGATGATGACTTCTGGATCAGGACGCGGACCCGCCGGGCAATGGACGCCGGGTCGGCGCCCGGCCCCACATCGCCGGGGCAAGCGATCTTGGCACTGGTGATGGCTCGGTTTCTTCCTTGGATTTCTTACCTAGCTCATCTAGAATAATTGCAGCTTAATTTATAGATAACTAGATTACCACCTATTACAATAGAGAGACAAATTGAATATCGTCAGCTACCTATCAATCAAGATTCGGAGCGCAACCCATATCCTTAGCAACCCCCAAAACCTTCGGTAACTCTCGGGAACGAATGCTGACAAGACAACTGTCGTACTTGTCACCACACCATAGAGAAATGAGTGATCATGACGTGTAGCGAAACAGTCTTGGGGAATTTCTGGCCAGCCACTCTTTCAATGATTATGGTGTTGTTCATGTGCCCCCTGTGATGTACGCATGTAGGGTAAGGTAGTCACAACGACCCCTTCCTGCAGTGATTTCCTCTCGCGACCGATCAATATGGAGACAGAATTTAGTGAGAACGAGTAGAATAACTGATGATTGATATCAAAAATGACTACTTTCGTTGGCTGCAGAGAAGTCAAGTCTTTTGATCTCGGCACTCGGCCACTGCAGGAAATCCAAGTATGAAGCATCTAGATGCGACGCAACGCCTCGTAGAATGTGATCGGCCCAGCCGTGCATGTACCACAGCCACTCGAGCGTCTTGACCAGTACGGCAAAGTGACCCAGCACAAGCAGCGCGACGGTACTCTTCTCCCTGAGACACCGTACGAAGTCGTCGTCGGTGCGGTAGATGCAAGCCATAATCACCTCCATCTTCCCCTCGAACGTGGCGACGGGCTCTGTAGATGTTCCAAAGGTCTGTTGAAAAGCGAGAGATACGTGATCCATCATCTTTCTATATGTTGTTTCATCGGGATCTTGAGAGTCGGCAATGAGCTGTGCGATACGTCCGAGGGCAGGTTCCCATATGACGGTTCTTGAAGTTGCCGAACTTGAACGCGATAATGATGAGTCCTTGCTCGGCGGCGGCTCCTCTCCAGACCGCATGGGGCCGAGAACACCCGAGAAGATGGCCTCAAAGCCGACCGTTTCGATGACAAGCCTGACGCCCCTGAGCAGCTCGAACCAGGCCACCTCAACGCCGTCCGAGACTATGAGCAGATTCTCCGGCGCGGGACCCTTGGCGAAGCTGCATGTGCAGACGAGGGTGGTAGCAATGTAGAGGACCCCGGCGGTCTCGCGGCCGAGGCGGGGCATGATTTCCATTATCTGGCGCAGGCCGGTCTCGTAGTGTTTGTCTGCCAGCCCTTGGTACTTCGTGCGCTTGCCTGGCTCTATGGTAGCCAGATGGAATGCGGATACGGCGAGGAGGAGGTGGAGGACGGAGTGGTTTTCGAAAGCGAGGAGAGGCACTTTCTGACGCCAGAGGGTTGCGTCGCCATGGTCTAGAGCCGGGCAGGTCAGGAAGTGGTGCATTAGAGCGAGATCATCAACAGTCCAAGTCCATGTAGCGAGGACATCTAGAGAGGCTCCTGGAGCTGAGGAGCCTGTGACGGCTGATATGTTTCTGCATGGTGATGAAGTGTGGCTCGGGGTGCCGGATGATGAGGAAGCTGCCGGGGCACGGAGGCGCTGGCTGTGACCGGTAGAGTAGCCATCTTGGGGTGTATCATTGTGTCGAACCTCGGTGGCCTCTGAGTTCTGGGAACTATTCACACGACGAAGGGCATCGCGAGAGGCATAATCTGGGGTGTTCAGGTCTGAGCTTGGTGTTGACGACTGCAAGCTGCAGTTGTGTAGGGCTTTGGAGCATTGCCCGCACTTGGGCTTCACTTCGTCACACTGTGCTAGTCAGTAAGCTACGCAACCATGTAACGCAATATTAAAATCCTGCCTTTATTCTGCGCTTTTTGCACATCTCACAGCCCGCCCGCGACTTTTTATGCGGCCGCCGCTTCACGATGTGGCATGTTGTGCAGGTGCAGCCGGGATCGGCGTGAGCGGTCTGCGGAGGGCCAGCACCCAGCATCGGTAAGGTAGCTTGGTAAAGAATAGCTAAGCAGGATCAAATTGTTCTGCGTCTAGACGACGAATCAAATGTGTGTGGTAAAGTAGCCAATGGTAACTCCAGGTTGGGGGATTTTGGTGTGGTCAAAGTGAGGAAAGGAATACGAGACAAAATGAAGAAGACAAAAACCAAACGAGGATGGAGGTCTACGAGGTGGGGGGCACTAGCCAATCACCAACGAGCAGTGACTCAATCATCTCTTGCACCAGTCCCTTCTGTTTACCTCAATTGACTTCAACTGACCTCGGCTTTGATAGAGATACGAAGCAAACATATCCACCAGAGACTTACGTCTCAATATCGGGGGTCATCTTAATCTGCCTCGACGGTGCCTTTGTACTATATCAATGACGAACAGTTAATGCCTAACACTGATCCTTAATACCGCCAGACGACGAGTAGGACACCAATGTGACATTCACAGTGTATTCACGAGAGATTTGTGAGCTATCGAGGTTTTCTTCCGCGGCATTTGGGCACAAAAATTGTCAGAAGAAGTTTGACCATGAAGTATTACATGTAGAATGGGGCAACCTCTCATACTACACTGCGAAGTCCATGCTGTGAGCAAGAAGGACGAAATAGAATCGGTCCAAATAGCGTCTGTGAATGGCGATGAAACAGCCTGCTCATATTACCAAGTTGTCCAAGGCGTACAAGTTGAGTGGACCTAGGAGATTAGGCCCCTTCCTCCAAATCCCATCTGATCACCAAAGCAGAATTTTAGTTTACTCTGAGCAAGACCAGCAAGAGGTCGTATTACTCTTCGCACAAACGCCATCGAATATCGCCTTCTGCGGATACGGGCATAGCACTTGCTCTTGCGAAGATCCATCCGGCAGCGTCACAGTCACTGGTGACGACCCTGGCTCCGTCCCGTTCTCGACCCAAGCTCGAAGCTGCGCGAAAATAGTCTCGGGCTGCCCTCCTCTGCCACCCCAGCAGTGCTCGAGACCGGGGACGCGATAGTATTTGTAGAATGAGGTAACATTACCGCCCACGGCATCAGCGATAGTGTTGTAGTATCGGAGACTGCCGCCTGGGGAGATGCTCTGGTCGGCCTTTAAACTGTTAGCACAGTACCATGTAGAGTATTCGCGTGTCTGGCGTATGGAAACAAGAAATGAGGGGGGCATTTACGAGTCCGTGGTAGGTAATGATCTTGCCCCCGGCGTTCCTGAAGTCGCTCAGATCGGCCTCGTCGGTCTCCATATTGGAGGCGAAAACCAATTTGGTCGCGCGATGGATCATGTCAAATGTTGTGTACGTAAGGTTAGGCACTGTCGCATTAGAATCTTTGGCGACAAAAGCCCGCCATGCAAAAGCTATATTTGCCTCGCCGGCGCTGCTCCTGCAGACCTTGCCAGTGCACTCTGTTGGCGCGATGACGGATAGCTCGCTGCCCATCTCGTACCCGTCGTAGATGAACTTCCCGGTCGAGGAACGGGGACCAGTCCAGGAGGCGTTGGCCACGTTTGCGGCCGCTTGGCTGATATTGAGCGTCGAATTAATCTGGGCGCACTGGAATGACTTTCCAATCTGGGCAGAAACGTTGAAGTTTGCTCTACAGGCCTCGGGATCACTGATGAGGCCGTCTTTGACACCGTCTAGGTCGTCACAGGCGGAGACGGCCATGGCGGTGAGCGCATCGAGTTCGCACCCGAGCGGAAACTGCTGGGTCTTCAGCATGTAGTAGCTAGGCCAGATCGAGTTGAGGTAGAACTCGGCCCAGTTGACGGCGGGGGCGGCCGACATAATGCCATCGTAGGCGTCCGGGTATTGCTGCGCCAATTTGAGGCCCTGGCGGCCGCCTTGGGAGCAGGCATTCCAATAGGATCGCGTAGGTGGCTTGCCATAGAGGCTTTCGATGAGCTGTTTTGCTATAATGGTCTTTCCGAGAGGTTTGGTTAGCATTACGGTCTGTTACGTGCTGTTTTCGTGTTGTTGGCCAAGAGAAGCAGGATACCTCGTCATTCAAGGAGACCTGACCAAAGTTCTGAAGGGCGTTGGTGTCTAGGCTTCCCGGGCTCTTAAGTAGCCAGTCAATGGGATTAGGGGTGGTAGGAATCCCGGCGTCGGTGGTGAAGGTCGCGTAGCCTTTGGCAACGGCGTTGATCATGGCGGCGTAGCTGAGAATGAAGCGACCGGGATTCCAGCCGCCTCCGCCGACGGACTGCAGGATGCCGTTATAATGGTCCACGGGCGGTAGCCACGCCTCGACTGTGAGGATGTCGTTCTGTCCCGGGTGCGTGTAGGTGACGGTGACGTTGCAAAAGGTGGCGTTCTCAACGTTGAGGGCAGGCTGAGAGTAGGCCCATCCTTTTGGGACATCAAAGCTGTAATCCTCGACTAGGTTGGCTTGTACGGCAAGGATGCTGGCACCTAGGAGTGTCGGGGCTCCGAACGTCGCGCTTGCGCAGCGGCTTGCGTTGACGGCCAGAGACATGACGGCGGGATGATGTATGAAGACTTGAGGTTTACAAGGAGGTTGTCAAAGAAATGAGGTGATCAGAGAGAACCGGATTCAACAACGGATCTTATTTCTTATAAAGCAGTTAGTTAGCACCGATGGCGAGTTTGTTAGGAAGTGAGTCCACAGTGAGGCCTCATAATCACTGGAATTAAGGATTCAATTCCCGTGGGGTTTGAGACCCATCGACCTAGAGATTATGATAGTGAATGGAAGGGGAACAGCTACCAGCATCTGCCCAGCAAATGAAAGACCAGGATCGATGTGCTAATGAAGTACATGAATGTGCTCGACAATGTCCATACCACTTCTCCTTCATCGTCATGCCGACAAGTATCTCTAAGACCTGGCAACAATCTTCACGGGCACCACTTCGGGGTCGCCGCAGCTGGAGGTGGGACTCTCCATTGCTTAGTGCTGGCTTCCGGCATGTCAGGTTCTTTCTCGAGGACGCAAAGAAAACGTTTGTGTCTGGGCGATGCCCAAATGACTTCCAGACTTTGAGCTGTGGTTCACGCACGCATGAGATCGAGCGACAGGGGTCGTATAAAATACGACCCCTGCAGGCGACTTGATCGTCGTCCGCTAAGGAACCTGCGACTCGCGAGTAAGTATCCATATTTGACATTGATTATGACTAAGTATCCACTCGTGGTCAAGACTTATAAAACAACTTCACTGGTGACGTTCGCGCTTAGAACAGGGCCAAGTTGACAATATTTGACTGCTATAGGCCGTCCCAATTGCCAAGCTGAGCTTTCTGGACAGTTTTGAGTAAGGCTTGACATTTACCCCCAACTCGTTTGTGGTACGGACCCTGCAGATCGAGAGAGGTCCTTTCAATCGCGCCTCTAATACAAGGACACCCTTGCTGTTATCAAATGCTTTTCTATCTGTGCGGGACTGGTAATGACTTCTCAGAGAACGTTCATGGAACTGAAGACTCCATGCGTTGAACGATGTTGAGGCCAAGGGCCTAAGCAGTGTCGGGCTCCAAGCATTTGGCATATTGTATAAAGCCAGGAGGCAGGTCCCTTTTGATGAAATGGCCAGTGAGCTCAGCCAGAGTTCTCACATTGTATCATTCTCTTCACGCTTTCACGGCACTTCGCGTTCTGTTTCTTGTACGATAAAAGAAACAGGACAGTGGCTCTCTTCTCCCAGCATTCATGGGCAGCTTCAACCAGTATTCTGCTTTTGCTTTCATCTGACTCTGTTCTCCGGAGCCAATCGCGCGGGATCCGAGTTGACCAAACCGACAACACGATACTCGATCAACTCGTTCTCAATAGTTGGAGAAAGCATCTTTACTTTCCACAGCCTACCGATATATCTTCGCCGGCCCTCTCACGATGCCGAGTCAAGAATGGCAGAGCGATCTCATGGACTGCAGCCCATGCGGCACCTGCATGATGGCCTCATTCCTTCCATGCATGGGTACGTCAAGCATACCTCCCCAGGCCATCTTACCTTGGTACATTGCCGATAACCCATACCGTCGCTGACCGATGCACTCCCCGTCTCTCACATCAGTCTTTGGCCAAACATCTGAACGTATGCGCGACCCCAGCCTTTCGGGCTACTCACCCGTCAACGGAGACTGCTTCATGCTCTCGGCCCTCGGCTCTATCGGTCTGGGTTGGTTGTAAGTGACATGTTGAACCGTCACCTCCTTGTTTTCTTTTCTCTTCAAAGCGATGATCGCGATGTTTGGTGGTCTACTGACTTTACCTTTCTACCCAGGTTTCTCATGAATAAACGCGGCGATATCCGGAAGAAATTTCATATCGAGGGGAGTACGTGCGGCGATTGCTGCGTGTCGTTTTGGTGCCCCTGCTGCGTGCTCATTCAGCATGAGAACGAGGTCAAGGGACGGACCGACTATGGGCCGATCAATACGGGGTATCAGTCACAAGCGCAGAATATGGAGATGAAGTAGACATGCGGATTTACGGCCTCGATTGCTTTTCTTGGTACAGGGCGGTAAAGATTGTACTTTACATACACATGTTGCGATTTGATGGAAATAAACTCAAGACTACGGCAAATTCTTACTACAGCTTTAGTTTCGAAGTCATAATCACTTCTCACACATGCAATCTGGCGGAGCACGTGCAATGATGAATGTGACTGGATCAATAGGATCATGAGGCACTTCGAATTACTTGATTTATCCAAGATCCAGGAAAACAAATAGGGCGATAGTCTTCTGCTCTGGCCAGACCTGGTGACCCATAGGCAGTGTGCGTGTAAGCGTGACGCCAGACACTCACATGCGGACCAATTTGTAAGAACGACCACAATTACCTCTAATAAGGCTGAATCCAGGGTCTGCACCTCGTCGCCGCGCAGAAGCCGTTGCAACACGGCCCGACATATTGCCCATTGGTACCATAACACTCCCCGTACGTCGGGACACAGACGCCGAGGCAGCTAACGCCCGTGACGGGCTGCGGCGGCCCGATGATGACCTGTTGGAGACCTTGAGGCGTGATGCCGCCGACCAGAGCCTTCTCGCCGTTTGTATAGAAGGTGCACTGGGAGAGGGCGTTGTAGTCTGGTGCGTCGATGATGTTGACCGAGATGTCATTGTCTGCGTGTTGAACAAGGGGTTAGTACTCTTACCTTAAACTCTCAAACAAACCACGGGCTGTATAAGGGGGGAACTCACTGGTGGGATACACCTGTCCATCGGCGGGGATTGTCATCTCGTAAGACGCGGGACCACCGTAAAAGGTTAAGTGGACTGTCTGAGGGGCATCGCGATCTTCGAGCGGGTGAGAGAGGGATGGGAGGATGAAGGAGATTGAAGCGAGAAGCAGGGAGACCTTCATGATGAGACCTCTTGAGTTGGAATACTTCTAAGATGGGAGCGGTAAATTGTGTTGATGCTGGCGGAATGGTAAGCTGATGGGTAGTGCGAACTGCTCTGGACTTCCATCATACCTAGCGGTTGAGACTTGACACGCATCTTTATACTCACCCAGATACACGATCCAACAGACCTTAACCACCTACTCCTGACTTTGCGAGGAACAAAGATGCCTCGGCTCTCCCTCGTATGGGTAAGCCAGTCCCGTGCCTACCTACGCTGCTGTACGATCATCACTCGTCCTCCCACAACTGTCAATGGCCCGTCTTCGGGCATGACACCCGTACGACGGATACGAACTCACATGGTCTACGCCTCGAAAGATATTTTCGTCCCTTGTCAACCCAGCATCATCACGATGCGTCCCACTGGCAAAATTCGATCGGTACTGTCCCCCTCCCAGGCTAATTCCTCACTAATGCCGATCGATCTCGTAAAAAAAGAAGGTTGTGGCAGAAAAACCAGGGAAAACGTCCCGAGTGTGGCGTCAGTCGGACCAATGCCACGATCTCCCCGCAAGACACTAGAACTGATTGATCCTCGGGCTGACTTTGGTTCCAGTCGCTAGCGTGCGTGTGAAATCTCTAGGCAAAGTAGGCAGAAGCTGAAATGGCACCGGCATGGAGGGGAAGTGGAACACGTTTTGTGTAAGGCCTCTTTTCCTTACTAGCTTTTGTTGGGAGCTGTTCGACAACATGAGGCACTGGTAATCGCCCCCTCGTCGGATGCATGCAGCTTGATCGCCCGCCAGTCCCAAGCCGGGTCTGGGGAACCTTAGACCCCGGGTCCCAGGGGCAGACTGACAAAAATCTCGTATCAGGGCGGAAGGAGAGGGGTTGCCCTGCGCATCGTACTGAGCATGAGACTGACGTCTATCTGGGACCATGTCTCAGTTGGGCCTTCTCTCAAGTGCAACCTAGAAGTCGGTGTGGATTTGAGAAGGATAAGACATGGCATTTTGTGATGTGCACGCAAGTATGGCAGTCAAAGATGATACGAAAGTGTTTCCCCCATCATTGAGTCGGATTAAAGGAGAACCCTCCGTGGCAACTCTTGGCATTCGGTGGTAATTTAGTCAAACTCGGATGCCGGCTGTGAGATCGGCCTCAGCTCCGGTCAGCTAAACGTGCGTCTGGCATCTGCATTCAGCGGTCAGCAGTGGGATCTCCTGGACAAGGACCCAATTGCCATCAAGTGTTTCTCCGAGGCATCTTTCATGCAAGGGTTCAAACGTTACAAGTAAGCTTGAACGTCTTCCGTTCCATCGAGGTCGTTGAGCAATGTCTGACTTTCTCGATGTCTTGAAACTCCGATTCTAACATGTAGCTACTTGATGTTCTCGTATTCCCATAGTAACACCCTGTGAAGGGGTATCCGCGAATACCTCTAACCTCGCCATAGACGTTTTCCCGAATTGTCTTGTTTTATCCCACCATATCTTAATAGACATGGTGGTGAGATCTATCATGTGGAGGCGCAAGAGGCGCCACGTTGACGCTTAGGTTATCCGACTCACACGCGTCGCCATCCCAAGGGCCGCAATCAGGCTGGCAAATTGTCCCGCTTTCCGGCACCGTCCCGTGCTCAAGGTACTCCCGAATAATCTCGGTCGTGCACTTGCTCCCCGTCGCAAAGGCAGCGTGGCCCACCGACTCCTGAATTACGACAGCTGAACCGGGGTGTCCCGCACTCGCCCTGAAGGCGTTCCTCAATGGCGTCACGGGATCGAGCCGCGACGACATGAAGAGCAGCGGCGCCGCAGGTCGCCCCTCCACAATCGTTGCGTCATGCGGCGGCGTTGTAAACGGGCCCGTAAAGCGCCACTTGGGGCGGACGAGCCAGCTCGTGCAGGCGAAGCGAATCTGTCCCCAGTAGCCGGCGAAGGTCGGAGACTGTGATTCGAGCTCCGCGACATAGGCCCTGTAGTCGGCGAGGGTCATATTCGTATTGTCTTCGCCGTCGCCGCAGAGGACGGCCTGGCCGCCATCTCCCCAGGAGAGCCGCAGATCTGTGGCATTCGGATGGGAACAGGCCTGGTCAATCTTCGGAATCTCGGCTGAGACGGATTTCAGGATGGCGGTGTAGTTTCCCTCGATGGCAGCGTTGATCTCGTTGGCGAGCTTGATGAAGCGAGTGTAGGGTGCGTAGAGCGGGTTCTTGAAAGAGAGGACGACGTCGTAGCCTGTTAGGATGTTTGTCACCTTGCCGTCGAGTACCGCGACGGGGGCTTCGTCGAGACGTTTCACGAGCTGATCGACTCGATCACGAATGTCTTGCCACTTCTTGTCCGAAGGCCGTCTCAGCGCGCATTTCTCCTTAGCCTCATAGCATGTCTCGTAAAAGTAATCGACAAGCTTTTCCGTGTCTTGAAGGTTGGTCCTCCAGCCCTAGTCACACGTGTGTTAGCCGCGTGCGAAGAGGTAAAGGGGAACATTTCAACACTCTTACCCCTGCAACGTAGTCATTTGAATCCGCGATGCCATCAACAATGAGCCGGCCTACGCGCCCGGGATACATGGAGGCGAACGTATTGCCGAGAATGCTGCCATAGGAGAAGCCCCAGTATTGAATACGCGGCACGTCCTTAACCTTCCGGAGCTCCAATGACTGCTCGGGTTGCGAGGCTGCTGCTTTTTCCTTGCGAAGCTCGTCAATCTTGTCCACCATCTCGACCATGTCGCGACAGACAGACGCCGTCGTAGCAAATGGAATAATGGAGCCGTTGCCCGGCTTCTCGGTGCAGAGCCTGCCGTACCCCTGAATCCTCGCCCACTGCCTCCTCAATGCATCCGGGCTGGCATCGAGCGGCCCGATGGCCAGACGCTGGATGTTGTCCGTGTCCCTTGCGAGTTCGTCCTCGTAGCAGTCGGCCACGGGCGTCGTGAATTGCACACCGCGCGGATCCCAGCTCAGCATCTCGTACTTTTTGCTGCCGCCGCTTAGCGTGCGGCGCATATCGTGGCCATTGCGGAGCAGCAAGCTCACGCCGGAGCCACCAGGCCCGCCTGGGTTGGTGAAGACGGTGCCCCCGAAGGACGGGTCGTCGTCAGGGACGGAGGCGGGGAGCTTGATGATTGCGATAGCGACCGTGTGCTCGTTAGCCTCGTCGAGCCAGTCGAGGGGGACACTGAGACGGGCGCATTGGTAGTCTTTGTAGCATGGGTGGTATTCCAGCTTGCGGGCGGGCGTGATGGTATCCCAGTCAAAGTCGGTGATCTTGGGAGGGTCAGGCTTTTTGGCGGCAGTGAAGCCGACAAGACCCGTGACGGCGGCCAGGCCAATTGGCACCTTCATTGCGTTCAGGCTGTGAAGGACTGCGACGAAGCGATTGTATTTGTGAAGAAGTTGATGAGTTTCTCGATGCAGAAGGGTTGAAGGGTGATGGGTACTCCGTAGATGACGTTGGGCAAGGAGGTCGCGTCCGCTGTGGCTTCCACAGTGTTCGTCGCTGCTGCCAATCACCCGGCGCGCTTTAGTTTATCGCCGAACTCCAGTCAATGTCAGGGAAGGCACCGGTCGATACGATTAAGTTGAAGATGAACGGCGTGAAATGAGGGGAAGCTTTCAAGGGCCTGAAGAATGAGTTGAGCAACCGAACAGCCTTTTGCTGCGTCAGCATGGCCTGCCTGTAGGCCTGTAAGCGCGGCGCGCAATGATCCCGTCTTACGCCCTTTTGTGCACCAGAAGACCACATATTGTATGCCGCCAGGCGGAATGAGGAAGGTAGAAACACACACCTTGATATGGGCGAGATTGATGCGGTCATTCTAAAAACTCATTTGAAGATAGATTCTACTATTATAAGTCAAAAACTGTGAGGGTACATGAATAATTATGAAAACGCCGTGACGCCTGCTGTTCAAAACCTCATAGCTTTCCACACATGCACTCACTCACTCATCAGCTCTCATTCACTCATTCACTCATTCGCCCACTCAGCCACACTCAGTCAAGCCTTCGCATCCGACAACCGAATAAGCGATGATCCAACCCCCGTACTGCTCGCCCACTGGCGATGAGCATCCTGAATATCCTCGAGCTCCCACACCTTCTTGATGGGAACGGTGATCTTGCCCCCAGCCACCAACTCAAGCAAAGCCTTCAAATTCGGCTCAAACGTCGCGTCGTCGCGCGTAATGTAGTAAAACTTGGTCCTCTTGCCGCAGAACGGCACCATGCCGCGCGCCATAAGTTTCATCGTCGGCAAGATTACAGAGCCATGCTCCGAGTCGTCGTTGAGTGAGCGCAGGTTGCCGCCGTATCCGACCAGGATACCGGTGGGTGATAGAACCGAAAACGACTCATCCCAGCTCTCGAACCCAAGGGGATCAAACACGGCGTCCGCCCCACCAAGCTCCTTCACGGCCTGCATCCATTTCTTGTCCGTGTACACGAACGGGTGGGCCCCTTGTTCCCGGGCGGCGGCGTGATTCCGCTCCGATGCCGTGCCGTAGACCTCGGCACCCTGCAGCTGGCACAGCTTCATGAGAGCGTAGCCGACGGCCCCGCTGACACCGTGGATGAAGACGCGTTGCCCTTTGCTGACTTTGGCGACGTCAAAGACCATGGCGTACGCTGTGTTCCAGTCTAGGATCAGGGCTGTGGCTTGCTGTAAGTCGGTGCCGGGGGGTACTCTGATGAGGTACTTTTCCGGCAGGTTGACCAGCTCGGCTTCGGCGTCGTAGATTGTGAGGCAGGCGACGAGATCGCCCGGTGAGAGCTTTGATGTGCACCCTGGGCCGGTGGTCTTGACGGTGCCGACGAGGCAGTAGCCCGGGGTCAGCGGGGCCTTCTTCTGCAGTGGGTAGACGCCTTTGCGCATGTTGATGTCGGCACCTGAGAAACCGGAGTAGATGGTTGAGACCTGGATGTGGTTTGCCGGAGGCGGCTCGATTGTGTCCTGGATGATTTGAACCTTGGAGACATCGCCGAACTCCGTGATGACGGCCTTGCGGATAGTGGTTGCAGACATGCTGGATTCAAGAGCCTGATATGAAGTTTTTAATGGTGGAAGTGTTTGGTGAAGGTGATGGTATTAAAATATGATGAATGTCTTGATTGGTGATCTTGTGGTTTCGTTTCTAGAATCTCAACATCTGGTCGTTCCATCATTCATTACTTATACTCATTCTTCTATACCCCTAACTTGTATGGCAATGATACAACTCCCAGGCTATGCTATGCCTCCCGCGATGCGACCCCGCGCCGTGAGACTGGAGGCTGGCATCGCAGATGACGCCTCATGGAGTCCTATTGTGCCGACATCTTCATCAGGCGGCCGTTGCTCGAGGCACTAAGGACGCCACAGTGAGCTTGATTTCACCGCTGTACGGAGGAACTCCAGCAATATGCCTGAGTATCCCAAATTCCACTTGTGGCCGTACAGTTGGGGGCCGGTGCGAAGGATTGGAGGTGTAGCGGGTGGCTTGCTGCAGGGAGGGCAACCAAGAGAGGAGTTATGCCGACCAACAGCGCTAACACCCCAATTAGCTTTCGAACATTTCACTGGCGCATCCTTCGCGGGTGTCGCTCTCGCTCGGTCTGACATTGGACCGCCTCGCTTCGTTCGCTCTTACGCGGCGCCACAGGAGACGGAGGGTGACGCTTTTGCTGCATGCAGTGATATCTTACCATAGGTTGCAATCCACAACGGATCGGAGCAATCAATTGTTGCTGATTGTCGAAACACCATGGCGCAGGAATGCCTCTTGGGATTGCGCGGGGGAGCATATCTGACTCTATGCATATGGACTGTGACGCCAACATTGGGTTTAGCCACGCCTCAGTATCCATACATCTCAAGCCACATGGCAATGAGCTGCTAAATTGTCCGATTCAGGATCTTCCCTTGTTAATGTCGTGTGTACGAAGCTCAAGATACCACATGGATTCGACTCGATGATCAACCCGGACAAAATCATTATGCGCCACTGAGCCTACTGTTCATCTCGACTGGCAGTTGCTGCTAGGCTTGTCGTCTGACTTAGTACCCAACAAGAGGCAAAGTGGTGGTAAGCCTAAGGCAAATGAAACCTCGCTCATCCTCTAATCGCGAAGCTTGAGCATTGATGGTCTATGCTGATGCCGCAAAAAGCATCCAGGTAGGCTCCATCCAAAAATGTTTCCTGAGAGGGAGTAGTCACAATAACGGAGCCGCATTGAGTACCACGCCATGAGAATCTCGTAAGCTTTCCCGTGTATCTGCGCGACACAGATTACTCGCTCTGTGCCTTTTCATACAATGTTACATCAATGCCCACACAGGCTCGTCAAACCCAATTTGCTCTTGAGCACATGTTCATTCACAAAGCGCGCACCGAGAGGCGAACAATTACTTCATAAGAGTGTGATATTGAAAAAGATTATTTGTCGGGTCCCCTTTCTAGAGGCCGGCCCATGCGATTAAGTACATTTATCGAGTCCAACCGAGGAAGATTGAAACACATTGGTTTTAGCAGGTCCTCGACATGCGGATAAGGGGTATGATGAGTCCGCAATGCCTAGTCCCTGCCGAATGGCTAGAAACACATGACGAGAATTTTGGTCCGTACGGACTTTGGGTTGTCCCAGGGTGATCAAAGGTAAAACGAATTCGTTTAGAAGACGTTGCCCTTGGTCTGGGTACCCTTCTCGCCCTCGATCTTCTTAATGTTGATGTGCTTCCACAGAAGGATGGAGGCCAAGCAAAGGGGAACCAAACAGGAACCAGCAATGACCATCTTGTGCTGAACATCGGCGTACGCAGCAACGATGGCATCGCGAATGGGGTCACCGTCCTCGAAGGACATCTGGATCGTGACGTCACCGAAGATCTCGGCGGTTCTGTTCTTGGCGTAGTCGGGGAGGTTGTTGTACAGCTCCTTGGGCATGATGTTGTTCCACAGGCCACCAGCAATGGCGAAACCGATGGAAGAACCGATACCACCGAAGAGGGAGTAGATGGCCATGGCGGAGGCGATCTCCTGGTGGGTGACGACTGCCATGACGGCGATCTGACCGCAGGTGGAGAAGAGACCGGTGCCGATACCGTTGAGCATCTGCATGACAACCAGGGCACCGACGGGGGTGCTGGGCTTACGGAGGGGAATCAGGAGAGCGGTACCCAGAAGCATGAAGGGGACACCGGCGAGCGCGGTGTACTTGTAGTCACCAGTCCATCTAATGACCAGTCCGAAGATGGGTCCGAAGAAGGAGGAGGTCAGGGAGAAGGCGTTCAGGATGTATCCGGCGTAGGTGATGCTCTGTCTGTGGACAACCAGGAGGTAAGACTGGTAGTAGGTATCCCAGGTAAAGATGGAGATGAACATGATTCCGTAGAGGAGGAAGGATCCAATCAGGGTCGGCTCCTTGAGATACTTGTAGTCGATGAAGCTGACGGGGGCGAGGTACTTCTCCCAAATGTAGATGACCGGAATGAGGACGACTCCGATAACCTCCATGGCGATGATGTAGCCGGTCTTCCATCCGTTAGGGGCGTAGGAGACGATGTTGAAGGGAAGCATGATCATGGAGAACATGGCGATGATGAGGACGATGCACATGACTGTTAGGAAACATTGTTAGCGCCCAATTTCGCAAATTGTTCAATCAGTGGAAATGGAAAACTTACTATCGAACTGAATCAAGTAGTAGATGAAGCCCTGGAGGTAGGAGCGGTCATTGGACTTAGCCTTGGCCAAGAGACCAGCCTTCTCAGCCTTGCGCTGCATGAGCAGCATGATGGTCAGGGCGGGAATGCAGACACCAGCAAGAATGATGGCGAAGGCACCGAAGGCCCAGCGGAAGTTGAGGTTGGTGTAGAAGAGGTCGGCGATCTTGGGGCCGGCGAAGGTGACGGCAATAGTAGGGGTACCGTTGATTCCGAACATGATCATGCGGTTTTGCAGCGAAGTCATATCGGCGATCATGATGTCAATGACGAACATCATACCAAAGTGGCCAACGTAGTAGATGGTGTGGGCGGCAACGTAGGTCTCCATGTTCTTGCAAGTAGCCTTCATGATCATGCCGATGACAGAGCACAGAATCATGATGGCGAAACCCTCGGAACGTCCCCAGACGTCGATAATCTTGGCAATGACGAGCTGGCAGCATCCTGACAGGATGGTAGCGAAGATACTGACGATAGCCAGAAGACCGTGCTTTCCGAAGGAGGATGTGACAAAGGCGTTCAGGGAGCCCTGGACGGACTGCAGAAGCAGATCGGCGAAGGAGACGAGGTAGAGCCTTTTCGAAACAAACAAAAGTCAGTCTCTTGCCTTGGGAATCACTCGAGGTTGCCCTGTGGCAGATTGTGAAACACTCACAAGCAGAACATGATGATCATGGTCTTCTTGGACCAGACGGAGGTGATGGCTCTGACACGCTGAACACCACCCTGGAAGTTCTCACTCTCGGCGTCAGACTCCTGCTTGGTGTCATGGTTGACCTCCTGGGCGCCATTGTCGAAGGCAATGTTCTTCTCATAGTCGATGCCAGCCTCTGTGCGGTGGGCGGCCGTCTGCGGCTCGATGGTAGCCATTGTTGATTATCGGTCGCAAGAAAGAAGGCGACGAGATGCCACAATAGAAAAACCCAACGAACAGGGTTTTCAAGAGGGTGGAAATGGGGAAGCTGTTGGCAAGAAGGAATAGTATATTGAAGGCGAATGCCTGTTTGACCTTGCTTGAAGAACCAAGAGAAAGAGAAAACTCAGATCGAGGACACGAGGTTCTATGCGGGCCTTTCTATATTGGCAGATGGACCCCCCGTCCCAACATCCATGAAAATCTCCAGCCGATGTCGCCCAATCTTTGCCTTTATCAGATGATCAGATTAGATGGCAAGGGGCGAATCAAACCTTGGGGCCCATCGGAGGTATGGTTAGGTTCGTGCTAGCGTAGTGGGATCGCCCAGGCCGGACAGCTCTAGGTCGGAGGCCGCGTAGCTGGCTAGACCCTCATTGCGACTCCGTCTTGTGGAATGCCCAGGTAAATGGATCGTTATGGATGGGCGGTTTAGGCCGGAAAGTGAAGGGATCAGCGAATCCGTTGGTTCAGCGGTCATCATTGGCAGCAAAACTTCGAGAAGAAAGTGGCGTGAAAGGGTGTGAAGGCCCTTGAAGCAGGTGGAAGGGTCTGTCTCTGCAACTTTGGTATTCGGAGGGCTCCATCATCCATCGTGTCTGGTCGGGCCGCCAACGTGGTGGTGGGGGTGGAGCGACTGGTTTCTGGTTCCTGGTCACTCACATCTCACCAGAATATCTCCAACTGTCCAGTTGCTTGCTACTGCATGTGGTCGCCGTGTTCCAAGGTCGACGTTGCAAGTGGGTGCGCGGGAGTAACCCTCCTCTCCCGATGCCATCTTCAGCCTGCTTCACATGCCTTGGGGGCTTGTACGCACCCTCCACAAAGCTCTTCATGTTGCGGTGTTGAAGCCGTCGAACGCCTCCCGAAAAGCTCACCAGCCCAGTACCCGTCCTAAGTACCGCTAAGCAAGTTTCTACAACTAATAGCGCTCTTGACTTTCTTCAAGTTTGCGGCACAGCCGTTGGTGGCAGAAAATGTTTTTTTTCCCTCAACACTTGGCAATGCAGGGAGCATCGCTGAAAACATGGGTGCAAAAACGAGACCAAACAAGGGACCATCTCCCACATATCCGTAAGCTAAGCCAAACCCCCACTTTCAAGCGGGCTTATTATCCATGAACGATCGAATGGCCATATCCCGTCGGTCAGTGCTGGAGTGACACCACAAGGATCCTTGCAGAAGTAGTTTGTCACCTCAATATGGCCAATCAACAGCTGTTCCCGTGAAGAGAAATCCAAAAACTCGGCGCCATCCATGCAGACAAGGTGTGCCAGGACGCACATCGCGGCAAGTGGGATCGAGCAGTGAGCAGTGCGAGCCAAGGCGGTGATGGTGTCTTCGGTCTCACTCTGTTTTTTCGCCTCCTGCCCGTCACCCGTCTACCATCTGTCTAGGTAGTGATGAGCACCTATAGTGGACTAGATTCAAAAAAGACACCCTATGGGACCATGCGATGATCTGCTGGTGTCTTGATCCGTAGCCTTGGCTTTTTCCCGGAGGGAAGGTTATCATGTACCTCGGGCCACATCAGGGCCATTCCGCCGATCACGGGCCACGGTCGGCGAGGAACGGGAACGGCTGCTGCGTCCGACTTATTGCCAGGACGCCGGCATGATGTGCCGTTAATTGCTGTGCCGTTATCCATCTCGAGTGAACCCCCAAATCGTCGAGTCATAGAGAAGGACGTGATGGTGGGTTAAGCGCAGCTGACGTGGCGCGTTATGTGTCTGATTTCTCTGGTGTCACGGTGTGGCTGTTCAGTTGGTCTGAGTTATTTTGAACTACGTTTTCAATAAAATGGAATTTTCTATGTGTCAAAAAGGCTTGTTGGCGCCAGAGCGACACGAAAAAGGCTCCACGATCGCTCCTCGTCGCGGACGACAAGCGATATTGAGTCTCTCAGCCGTCAATGCAAAACCTGAACGCCAACAGGGGCGCGCTGACCGACCAGGACAATTGCCCAAATTCTCACTGGCCGGTATCGATAGCGGCGGCAGTTCTCGACTGACACCTGAGCGATGTGGGTTTATGGAAGCATCTTTCGACAGGTCAGAAGTACGAACCAACCGAGCAAGTTACTGGAAAGGGAAAATACCCCGAATGGCCAGTCCCCGAAAAAGGGCTCATCAAGAGAAGCTGAGTCTCCAGGCATTCTTGGCCGAATCCGATCCAGAAGGAAAGAAAAAATCATTTAGTATTGCCACAAGCGCCCCAGGCGGTTGTCTCGTAACTTCAATTCTGACTGGATCGGAGGTAATGTGCATCGCCGTCAAATGTCGGTTTTATCACGACGTGCTCCGAGGGAAAGTCCTCACGAGCCCACTGACTCAAGGAAACAAAGACGGCATAGCACCCCAACTTGACGGCCATCGAAACCATCTTTCAGTTTCATACGCCAGACCATTACGACGTTGGGCAAAAATGATTTTCGAGAAGCCGCAATAGACGATTTGCAGACGACAGTTTCCGAGTTGCCCAAAGACGATCCGATTACTCTCCTAGACTCACGGCCTCAGCCCACGGCAACTGGGAAACCTCTCGCTTAGAGTTTCCATGTCCACGGTTGAACTAGAACGAAATTCAACAACGAATAGGCGCGTCAACCCGAATCGAGCTCCGCCAAGAGACGTCCAGGCCTTTCTCAGCCGAGTACTTTCAGCCAACAATCTAACAGCAGGCTGCATTGCTACTGTTCTTCAGCTCGTCTTCGAGTGTGTCGAGCAGTTTCTCTGGGCGGCCATCAACATCTTTGACATTATCGAAACAAAGACCGAGCCAATATTGCTTTTCTCGGAGTTTCGGAAGACAAGCCTCGGAAACAGAACGCCCATGGGCTCTCTGCGGCGAAGCCCACCAGAAGTCAAATCCGCAATATTTCGGAAACCCATGGTTCTTAGGCTATGGTCGACGATGGTTTCTCACCACACTTGTGTGAACCTAACCACAGGTATAATGTGAAGTTATTGTGAATTCGAATGTTGCCAGTCAAACTGTCCACTGATCTCTTGCCAAATTCCTCTCTCAACGGTCAGAGGGCTGCGAGCCCAGACCATCAACTGTACAGCTCTATCAGGAGTATCTTAGTCAAGAATTGAACACAACGAAATTATCGAGTTCCTGCTTTTTCTCGTCTTGAGATCACTAATGAGGCGATTCCCACGACACCATTAATAATTCGATTTCCCGGGCCTTGCCGAAACGAAGAAGCGCGATAACACGGATTTCAGGATTAATTTACACCGTGGGAGACCAGCCATTGGAATGATGGAGTCGAAATGGGCAAAAGCAGCACTGTATTCAAACTGCTCAAGTTGAGGTCTCAGTGCTCCTTACTGGGCGGAAGTAGAGACTTAAGTCACCTAGGATGCTGTCTGAACTTCGGCAATGATATTTTGAGTAGCTTCTGGGTGATAATTGATGGAATAAATCTTGCTTTAATCATGACTGGTTGCAGCTATATTCATGAAGTTCGACATATACGTACTTTCGGTCTTTCAAATCTTCAAACCTTCAGGACGGCAAAAATGAAGCAAAAGCCGCCAGATGATGTGGACGAAAGACTTCTTATTCATGTACAAAGTAGACACATCCATGGCAGAGTTTGATACATGCCGGGTAAGTAATAACAATCATGGATTACGAACTGATTTGAGGCTTTAGAATCTTTGATCATCATCGAAGATCGTCAGTTTGAGTTTTTCTTCTAACTCTTTTCTTCTTAAATGCCGTACCGGACCACACTCTGAGAGAATTGCGAGCAAAGGTACGCTGATGCATATCTTGAACCTTAAGAAATCCAATCAGTGCCGTAAGAGTAAGACGACTTGAACCAAAGTTCCGATGGGCTACCAAAATACAGCTTGAATCGGAATCGCGATACGCAGGGACCTGCAAGGCTCGCAGCCTTGCAGCAGGAGGATCAGAACCCGGACTAAGCCGCAATGGAGACAGACAGCAGTTCCAGCCAGATCTGGGCCTTTTTCAATGTCTCAGACAAATGGTGAGACAAGTGGCGATGCCTCAGTGAAGTCTGCGATCTCTAAGGCTCTGGACCTTTTTCAATGCATTAGGATCATTTTCACATCCTTCAGAGCACGGGTTGTCTTAGAGAGGCAACCGGAAGTTGGCCGGTCTTCAAAATCAGAGGCATTTGGAAGTTCGAAGCAGGCCTCGCCGTCTGGACCTGCGAACCGGATGCATGCTGTCTTGTCTGGGAACCAACAACTGTCAGAAATGAGAGGCAAGCTTCAGGCCTGTGCTGAGCCGTCTTGGCGCCCTGAGCTTATTATTGACAGGAGACCCAAGGATCCACGACGCTCCTCAAAAAGAAGAGATGGAGGCACACAAATCCACACTTTGCCCATGGGGTTCACTTTCCACGGCCGCAGTTGCAGAAAGTTCGTCCAAGTCATACCCAATAGCTCAGCTAGAACGGCCGTACATGGTACACTACAGATGGGGTCTTCAACCTGCAGAACTGGAGTTTCGCAGTTACCAAATTCAGGGAAAGAATTGGAGAATCACGAGAGGGAATGCATGGCCGTGCATGCATGCGGAATGCGGAATGGTACTCTCGGTTGGAAAGGCCCCACGAGCGGCTAAATGTGTCAACGGTGGATGATGATTCGGCCTGTTCGAGGTCGACGGAGTTTGGCCGTGGGCTAACGGGTCAAACCGGTACAATGTGGGTGGAGTTGGTCGGATTTCGTTCGGGAAGAAGGGGGTAGAGCGAGAAACTGGAGCTTTTTATCCCTCATTTTGGCCGCTGGCGTGTGCAATTTTCCCATTTTCACGGACCATTGATAGACCGGCTTGAAAATGTTGTAAGATCGTTGCAATTGGTGAAGGCCTCTCGTCGCATCGCTGGGTCTCGGTAACAAGCAGTATAAGGCTGCATCGGGCATGGTTTTGATTGTAGGTATCGCGCTCGACAGTTTGTCGTGAGTGTAAACTATGAAGAAAGACAAAAGCTGCTTTATGGGAGTACTTATTACACGAGTCTTATGTGTCTGGAGTAAGGTAGTTACTACAAGATAAAGCATGCTCGAACTCTGCATGATGCCTTCGCACGCTTCGACCTTCATCTCGTTTGTCACTGCTTCGGAAGTTCGGCGAGGAATCAAATACGACATCTCCTTTTTGGGTCGAGCAAGCTCTCAGTATCCATACCTCCAATGCGAAAATCTCGCGCCACAAACATTGTTGGTTTGTCAAGATGGCTGAACTCGCGGTAGCCGCACTTGACCTCGAATGGAATAAATAGCCAGAAGCCGTCGGCAATCCAGAGAATTCTTGACTACACAATCGCCTCTGAATGGACAAAAAGATCTAAAGAGTGGAGAAACCATCTCATCTTGAGGCCGCATCCCCGTCTCAGTGTCCCCTCCACCACTTTCTCGGCCCGGACGGCGTCAAAAGCCTTATTAGCGCTACTCCAAATGGCTCTCGTTAAGCCCTACAAGGCCATGGGTTGAGCCTCCCGCGGTCACCGTGACCAAGGATAATGCCAACGGGACGGAATTCCGATGCCTTTTGCTGCACCTAAAGACATGGTTGGCCATATGCCTCTCATGTTCGGAACCATTTCCGTAGACAAATACGAACAAATACCCCCAAAACACCCCGTTGTGTCAATCACGGATTCATCAAGCTTACGCCAGCGGCCGGAGTCCGGCACGGGACATGTGGGACCCCTCCCACTCTGGCGCCGCCGAGTCCCGTCTTAGACGCGGAGGCTCCGAGGTCCAAGCTTTGAGCGGGAAGGATAAAAGTCTGATCGAACCTCGTCGCATCTAATCTGATCTAATCTTGATGATCTCGTCCCAGCCGTGTACACTTTTCTTCGACAATCGAATATGGCCAACGTCGAGGCGAATCAAAAGTCCGCCATCGAGGGGGCGGACGTCGCGGACGTCGCGCCAGAGCCTGTGACACCGACAACGTCTATTGAGGAAGCCAAGCGTTCTTCAGGTGCGATTAACGAAATTTCATTCAGAAATATCCTCCCTGACCAAGATTAGACGAATCATCCGCCCCGAGTCGAGATGTCCTATATGCCGCTGGAATTGGTCTAAGACCCGATGACCCTTCGTTGCCATGCCTTACTCTCCGCATGTGGGTGATTGGTATTGGATTTTGTCTTTTGGGTAGTGGCGTCAACACCTTGTACACGTTCCGGTTCCCTTCCATCAGTCTCTCCCAGTCAGCGATCCAGTTTCTGGCATACCCTGTTGGAAAAGCATGGGAATTTGTTGTTCCCGACTGGGGTTTCAACATCAGGGGTAATCGCATCAGCCTGAACCCAGGTCCGTTCAACTACAAGGTTGGCATCATCCCTGGACATCATAGCCCCCCTAGCATCCCACCGCTAATCGCCGGTAATCTCGTAGGAAAACATCCTAGTCTATATCATGGCCAACCTTAGCTTCTTGACCCGGCTGAGTGCCGACGTCTTGACTGAGCAGCGAGTCTTTTACGGGCTTGAGGCAGGATGGGGTTTTGAGTTGACCGTTACACTGTCAACGATTCTCTACGGCTTCGCTTTGGCTGGACTGTGCTATGCATTAGTCGTTGAGCCTCCAGGGTTGCTGTGGCCTGGTGTTCTCGGAAACACGGCTCTCAATGCCGCACTGCACACTGGCAAGAGAGAGGACGAGACGGAGTAGGTGAATTCAAATCAGTCAATGCTCAGTTCAAATCATTCTGACAAATACGGCACCCTAGAGCAAAGTGGACGGCATCTCGCTATAAGTTCTTCATGCTCGCCTTCATTGCCTCATTCTGCTGGTACTGGTTCCCAGACTTCATTTTCCCAGCACTGGGCTACTTCACCTGGGTCTGCTGGATTGCTCCGAATAATGCGGTTGTCAACCAGGTGTTCGGCATGAAAAGTGGCATCGGTTTGTTTCCGTTCACGTTCGACTGTAAGTGAACCCTTGCTGGCCCATCAAAATGTCGGAAGACTCATGGATTCTGATTTCAATCAGGGAGCCAAATTGCCTACATTGGCTCTCCGCTCGTCGTTCCCACGTGGGCCATTCTCAACATCCTAGCCTCTCTGGTGTTCTGGATTTACATCATTTCTCCGGCGCTTTACTACTCAAACACTTGGGACTCGGCTTACTTGCCTATCCAGAGCAACTCCATTTACGATAACTTGGGAAAGACGTTCAATGTCTCCAGAGTGATTAACAAAAAGGACGACTTTACTTTCGATTCTGTCAAGTACGCCAACTACTCAGACGTAAGCAAATACCCCAAACTCCTCATACTGCCTTAGTTCGTGATACAAGAACGCTTACCTTTTTCATTTAGATCTATCTTCCTGTTACATATGCGCTTAACACCTTTGGTCTCTCTTTTGCGACCATCGCATCACTGTTCGTTTGGTTGTTCCTCGAAAAACGTCGTCACATTGCAGCTGCGTTCAGGTCCACCCAGCTTTCTGCTCTCCTTGGGGGAAAGATCATCCCCAGACACAACCCTCAGCCCGGCTACAAGGCTGTCCCGCTCTGGTGGTATTGGGTAGCTGCGCTCCTTGCTCTGGGATTCGGGATGTTTGCTTGCGAGTTCTACCCAGTTCAGCTTCGCTGGTATGGGGTTATCCTCGCGTTTACAGTGTCTACCATCTTTTTCGTCCCCGTAAGTACTTTCTCAGACCGCTTCATATATGAAGAGGTGCTAATTGATCAAATTCAGCTGGCTTGGGTTTATGCAACCACAAATATCAAGATCCAGATTGATATTTTCTGCCGTATCATTGCAGGATATATCTGGGAAGGCAAAGTCTTGGCCAACATCTGGTTCTTTAATCTTGGCTATATCTCTGGCATCAAAGGCCTGGCATTTGCACAGGACTTGAAACTGGGTATCTACTGTAATGTGAGTCTTCCGCCTCCCTTTCCCTTCAAAGCCATCATTTTTGTGCTGACAACACGTTGCTGTAGATTCCGCCTCGAAAACTATTCCTCGTCCAGTCAGTGGGTCTTATTATCGGTTCTCTGGGTCAAGTCTCCGTCCTCAACTGGGCTCTCAATCACATCCCAGAGATCTGCTCCACAAACGCTCCCAACGGCTTCACGTGCCCCTTCTCTCGCACGCACTTCAACACCAGCATGGTGTGGGGTGCCCTCGGGCCTCGTAGGTTCTTTGCTGATGGCGCGATGTATCGCTCACTGCTGTGGTTCTTCCTCGTCGGCGCCGTCCTGCCCGTGATCGTCTACTTGGTCAGAAAGAGAGTCTTCCCCGACACCAAGTGGCTGAAAAAGGTTCACGTTCCCCTCTTCCTCGGCGGACTCAACTACATTCCCCCGGCGTCGGGAACCAACTACGGCAGCTGGGCGATTGTCGGCCTCGTTTTTGGCTTGCTCATCAAGAGAAGGCAGAGGACTTGGTGGAGACGTTACAATTTCGTTCTCAGTTCAGCGCTGGACTGCTCAGTTGCTATTGCTGGAATCGTAATCTTCTTCGCCATATTCTACACCGGGGCTTCCAAGAAGCTTAGTTGGTGGGGTACTGAAGTTCATAAAGTAAGTCAATGACACCTTATCATAGCATGCCGTGAGAACAACATGCTAACCATGATCTTACATAGGATACTTGTGACTGGAAAAGTTGCACTTACATGAGCCGAAGCACACATAAAAGTGCCTAAAAATGGGGCGCTGAATTTGGGGTCGTGCAAGCGACAAGCATGCGGGAATATTTGCGTAGGATTTCCGCGGTGCTAGTGTCTCACCTATTTATTGAAGTTCGGGGGGGTCTTCGCATTTAAACACCATATTACGGAGTAGACTTTATCTTAATCATTAGTACCTTAGTCAGACACTGTTGTCTTCTGAGTACCTAATGTTCAAAGCCCGTTGAATCGGGCGTGAGCTTTGATCTGTCGTCAAGTCCTGGGACTGCGCTGTCAGCTGCTGCTCATAATCGCAATCACGATGGCGGAGAATGTCATGGATGGAAATTGATAGAACTTCTCTTTTGTTGACGCTTACAACCTTGGCGCCATGCTCTGCTGGTGGATACAATGGTAGCGGGACACGCCCGGGTTTAAGGCTTACTGTGTCGGTCAGCGCTACCACCGAAAGTCCGCGCATTGCGGCGGAGGAGTCATCGCCGGCTGAATAATGCAGCCATAATCTGCACTGCTCCGACCGTTCGGCCGTATATGCGGCCCCCGGACGGGGCATGCATACGCCGGCCGGGAGCCTGCGTGTTCTTTACGCATCTTTTTGCGACTTTGCCTGACTTTTGTCTCACATCATGTACAATGTACACTCCGAAAGTCCGCTACATTAGCTGAAGGAATCGGTACATGAGTCAAGTTTCATAGCGTTTACAGTATAACTGAGTAAACCGTGCTCCGCAAATATTTGTAAGCGGAGACGATCTACGGGCACCCATACGGGGCCGATGGGATGAAGCCCGGAGGGCAGCAACCTTCGAACGAGGTCGAGAACTCTATTTACTCCTCTCGGACTCTATATATTTAGTTGAGACCAACCGTATCGTTCCATTCCTCGACACACTATGTCAAAGATCTTTTTGATGAACACCAAAACAACAACATGACTACTTCCACAAGCCCTGTAATACCCACCGGCTCTACGATCCTCGTGACTGGGGCCAATGGATTCATCGCATCACATGTAGCCGATCAATTCATCAAGAATGGCTACAAGGTTCGCGGTACTGTTCGAGACATCGAGAAGAGCAGCTGGCTCAACGCCTACTTTGATAAGATTTATGGCAAGGGCCACTTCGAATTAGTCTCGGTTCCAGATATGCTTGCGGAAAACGCTTACGACGAAGTTGTAAAAGGTAGTATCTGATGCTCCAACTATCAAATACATACTTTATTATCATGCTGACACCTGTCAGGCGTCTCGGCCTTCATTCATACGGCATCCGTAGTTAGCTTCGATCCTGACCCAAACAAGGTCATTCCGACCGCGAAAGACAGCGCCTTGGTTGCCCTCGAGGCTTCCTATAGGGAGCCAAGCGTGAAGCGCTTCGTGCTGACGTCATCGTCGTCAACGACATTGGCCGCGAACCCTGAAACTTTCATGAAGATGAAGGGTGCGGTTGTGACCGAAGACACCTGGAGTCATGACGCGAAAGAATTGGCCTGGACGCCGGGCCCATGGGGTCCCGAGCATGGCGCTTTCGTCTATGTTGCCAGTAAGGTTGAGCAGGAGCAAGCCGTTTGGAAGTATCACGAGGAGAACAAGTCCAAACGCCCTGACCTCGTTGTCAATTCTGGTAAGAAAAGCTTGCACTGTGAGCTCCTGCGCTTCTCGGTCTCGAATATTAACCGCCCTGATAGTCCTACCAAGTATGAATCTGGGAAAGAGTCTTGATGTCGTAAACCAGGGACACAGGTCTACTTCAGGTTTCATACTGCCTTTCCTCGAGGGTCAGAGAATGCCTCCTCACTTTAGCCACCCCCGTAAGTGCTGAAAGTTGAACACTGGAGAGTTGGCGCTCTATGGCTAACTTTGTGCCAGAGTACTTCATCGATGTACAGGACGACGCTATCCTGCACGTGGCTGCTGCTACTTTACCCGACGTCAAAAGCGAGCGCATCTTTGGTTTCGCCCAGTCGTTCTGCTGGGATGATGTGCTCGAGATCTTGCGTAAGCAGCACCCGGGCAAGAACATTCACGAAAACTTTGCCAACGAACCTTTCCCAATTATCATCAAGCCCGTGGATCGCGCCGAAGCACTGTTGAAGAGGCTGGGTAAGCCTGGATGGACTTCCCTGGAAGACAGCTTGCGGATGAACACGGAGGACCTCATAGCGGAAATTTCTGCTTGAAAACAGGGGTTGTAAGGATATTTATGCTTCGATGCGGACCTCGGAGTTTGGCAACTTGAAATCGCAAAAGTCACGTTCAGCTAGATGGCCTGGGGCTGAAGTCTCACGTTAATATCAACCAATAGTCGCTCATCGGCCCGCAAGTGACACCTCAGCTGCGCATTCTAAAGCCTCCAGCATCACAAACTTACCCCGCACAAGCGCCGGCTGCTGCCTGGTTTGGAAGACTTGTAGCCAAGCTGCGAATTCGATCAAATTGATCTTCTTCTGACCAGCATGAACATCGGGGTCTCCCTGATCCCACATGCCTTGTCTCAATTTTCGTATCGTCGGTAGGCTCGAAGACGCTACGGGAAGTAGTCGACTGAGTTAATACCATAATATACCTGGGTAGACATGGGCCCATGCAAGATTTGTCGGCATTTTATTGAGTATACCACCCGCTTGAAGTCTCCTTTCAAGTTTCAAACACCATGGCTCGTATGGGAGCAAGAAACCAACGAACTCTTCATTACCAAGAAAGACTGTCCGTTGTGCGCAGCTCTTTGGGAGTTGCCAATCGAACACAGTCTGAACCAGGCTAGAGAGCGTTTCAAACACGTCACAACTGATAGCTCACATCCCGTTTCTCTGAAAGTACTGGAGGTAAATAATACTGGTAGGATTATTTGGGCAAGCCTTGAGATCTCTTTGGAAATCACACGAGATAGTTTTGTGTATCTTTCAGAGGCATCAATAGGCATTTCGCCACAGAATTCAGATGAGGGTATGTCTCTACCCAATTCTTGGTTCTAGACTGAGGTAAAACGGCAAAAGACTTCACACTTATGTACTGATCACAGCCCATAGCAAATCAGCATCCTTCTTTTTGGATGTCAGGTCGAACGTATCCACTTCGGAGTTTGGCAGAAGACAGAATACTATGTGCAAGGACTTGGTTGAATACTTGTGAGAGCACGCACGGTAGCTACTGCCAACCACGCAAGGGCAACTTACCGAAACGTTTCATCGATACGAGATCGGGTCAACCTTTACGCCTAGTGCCTACCACGAGTGAAGTATTCCAGCAACTCTCCGGCTCTGTGCGATATGCAACATTGAGCTATTGCTGGGGAGTCTCGACTCCATTGAGAACTACGAAAGCTACGGAAGAAGACTTTGGCATTTCTATACCTGAGAATCTTCTTCCTAGAACTTTTCGACACGCCATAAGATTTGTCCGCTCATTAGGTATCCGCTATCTTTGGATTGACTCTTTGTGTATAGTACAAGATGACCAGGCAGAGTGGGAACTAGAGGCATCTCGAATGGGGGATTTCTATGCTGGAAGCCTCGTCACCATAGCGGCAAGCGATGCGTGGGATAGCGACGGAGGCTGTTTCCCAGGAGACGACGATTGCATGGAAGCAGTTATATATGACAAAGACTCAAGTCAAGGAGGCAATGAAACCCCTGAGGGTGTGGCAGGAGATAAGGCAGATCCTACAGTTCGGATGTTCACCTACAAGGAAGAGCGCGGTTATTCCCAAACGTCTTGCAATAGGATGATCCGCTTTTAATCTCTTGACCCCCGCGAAATTCCCCGACAAGCACATCTCAGCACACGAGGATGGGCGCTCCAAGAACGGATCTTATCCCCAAGGATTATTCACTGTCTGAAGTCGGGAGTTCACTGGCAATGTCAATATTTGTACGAAACTCAAGCTACTCAGACCTACCAGGTCCCCCACTTTACGGCAAGCGATTCGACATACCCAACCTCGCAAATTTCCCAATGGTGGCCTGGATGGATCGAAGATTACTCTAAGCGAGACTTCACCATCGCCTCCGACCGGCTGCAAGCTTTCGCTGGGATTACCAAACACTACGCAAACTTAACGTCAAAAAAACCGATTCTCGGAATTTGCCCTGGCCATCTGGCTCGAGACTTGGCCTGGATCAGAGATGGTCCAAAGAAGGGGCCCGGTGTTTCCGGCGCACCCTCTTGGACCTGGTTCTCTTGTAATGCCCCAATCATGGTAGATGATTGGGGCTTCAAACTTCAACGCCGATTCAAAGTCTCTAATGACGTGAAATTGATTGCGTCTGGCATCGAGTGGGAGGGAATCCCGATGACATCCCAGATCGACTCTTGTCATCTCATTATACGTGGGGTTCTCAAAAGTGTTTCAGTCCGCATACCGCCCGAGGCCATGATATATAATCCACCATACATGCTGCTTGACGACGAAGAGACCGACTTTTCCAAGGGTCCAATTCCCTGGACCTGCTCAGGACGATTCGACGATCCCGATCATCCAACAGATTCCAGACTCCCATACCCTTGCTTGCTTCTCAGGACGAGTATAATCGAGGAGGCCACGGATGGCAAGCTTTTCAAGGAGACGTTTCTGATTCTCTCTCGTGGCAATGAGTCACTGAAAGTAAAGTTGACTGATCATGAGAGGTTCCGACGGATTGGAATCGCATCATTTAGAGGAAAGAACAGAATGTTCGTGGACAATGTCAAAAGGAAAACATTATCTCTCATCTAGAAACTACATTGCCGTGTCTCTGCATCGAAAGAGGCATTCGAGGGTCAAGCTTCTTTTTCAGGAGGTTATCTCAGAAAGTGCGTGTGTTGAGTAGACCTCCATCATTCAATATGAATCCTGGCAAATGATGCAATATCTTAGAGTTGAACATCAAGATATCAGTCATTTCACGGCATTCATGCACGCAAAGAGAGGTTGCCACCGGCGAGTCATGTGCAAGAGTCCAGTGCCAGCTGCTGTGAAGATTAAATACGCTTGCTTGGGGCTCAGGAGGGGAGGCTAGACTGATAACTTGAATGGGAGTTGAGTCAACCGAATCAAGTAGATTGTGCCTGTTATATTCGATTCTGAGTGTTCTCAGCGTTTTACATGAATTGGAATGAGAACAACTCTGGTCATTTCAATCTAAATCAGCGCCTAGCAAGCGGTAAGATCGATTATGGCAATGTTCAATTGCTCGGAATCATCAGACTCAACTCAAAGAGCCCGTCCGGCATCTTGTTATGCTCTACCTTACCGATCGTCCCCGGGGTTGCGGAAAAGTACAGGTGGAGGACTTTCAGACCGTTCTCCATCAGATTGCCATATAAGGCATGATAGTATCTGCTGCGACATGTATAGAGGGACAGGAGACGTCAGGAGAAGCTTCAGCTTCACGAAGGGAGACTGTGCTTGGCAGGCCCCAAGTAGATATTACAGAGTGACCTACAGCTCATCCTCGTTCGGATAACGTGATCACCCATCGATCACGCATGAAATCACTGGCCCTGGCATAGACAGCAAAATGATCTCGAATAGCTGCCGCAAGGCGTTGAAATCCCATCCAGATAGTAGCGCATAATCGATGTCCATGGCGAATGCTCGCTCAGCTGGGAAATTCTCAAGCAACTGAATGATCAAACTGCGCAAAAGATGGAAGCGACCTTGCGCGCTATCCTCGCGTAGGACACCACAAAAGTAGTGAAGAGTGACTGCTGGCTCCATGTCTTAGAGACTGGCAAGTAATGACAAGCAAACGTTTGAAAGGGGTGTGGTCAGCCTTCCGGGCTCAGGAATCTGGAGAAACAAGGTATGCGACTGATCTAAATGCATCTACCTGCGCAACGTTTCGATTTGGGTCAGTGTCTTGATGAGATCGCTTCCGGGAATTCCCTCTACCCTACTGACTGATTGGGCGTTTTCTAACGACATCTTTATTTGCTGCGAAGAAACCCGAAGCATGGTTTGAAGATGTTGTCGGCTAAGTTGTGTCTGTTGCGGGGCTTGCTGGAGCACTATGAACACTGGATGCGATGAGGTCGGCATTTGGTGGCTATGATGTTGACCGAGAAGCTTTATTTCTCCTGCGATAATGAATGAAAACTCAGCCTTCGCCAGATGATGTAATACTTCCTTCAGAACAACACTTACGCTGCTTTTCCAATATTGCGTTCTGGACTGCCCCGATACACTAGAGTTACCTCAATAGATTCTCAATTTCCCTTTTTGTCTTGGACTTAGGGAATGGTTATTGCGCCGTCAGATGAGATTTAAGATGCCATGTGTGTTAACGAGGAAAAGTTCATGGCACCTACAGTCCGACTCCGTGGCTACCGCGAAGCGTCTGGCTATCTTCACCCAACAGCGCCAGGGTGCCTACCTCCGTGAGCCATAACAACTTCTTTCATGCTTTGAACAGTGCTTTCGGCTTTATTGCCTTGCTCGTAAATGAGATCACTGTTCGCGAAAGTTTGCTCAATAAAGGGTTTGATTTCCTTCGTTGTTTTGAGAGTCTCCATTCTAAAGAACTCGACACATGCAAATGTCGTTGGGAACTCACGAAGTTCGATTGATTGCGTCTTAACGTTATCAATGATCCCGGTAACGCCGTGCCCATACTTGTCTTGTAATTATCATAAAGGGCTTTGCCATTCCTTTCGCCATGTAGTCAACTTCATCTATTTTTTCAATGTCCTCTGATATTGCTCTCATTAGTACTGATGCGAGGACGTCAAATTGTCAGGAACGTAGGCGTCCATTTGAGAGTGACACACGAGATTTTCCCGTCTTCTTGATGGGACTTACATCAACCTTGGCCATGCGACTGCCGAAGTACTGAAGTGGAGAATGAGGGGTAAAACTGCTTCTCGGACAATAAGAAGAGGGGACAAATGCACCCCAGAAGCTAGTTAATTCTTCAGAGCTCCGATGAAGAGTCGGCGCGGGACGGCTTTGAAGGAGACAACCTTTCGGCCAATGCTACTGACTTTGGTTTCCCATCTATTTGGGTTTTCACACTGGCTGACGTGAGCTACTCTGACCCCTGGCGACTAGCTTTCAGCTCAACCTTGGCCATCAATCGGCAAACAATACATGTCTGAATGAATCGACCCCTCACTTTGCCCCGCCATGTAAATCCGTTTGCTATAAATCCGGTTGCCCCGCCTTCGACACTAAGGAGATCGGCCACCCACCGAGATATCGCGACCTTTAAAATTCTCGACGTGAGGGGTGTTTTGCAGAGTACAGAGATAGACATCTTACTTCCCAGCAATTCATTGATACCAGTAGTCCTTCCAAAATGTCCACCAAGCTCCACCAAGCGCCCCCTTTCAGGGCAGAGCATATGGGCTCCCTCCTTCGCCCTCAGAAGCTCCTCGACATCCGCGAAGGCAAGATCCGCGATCAGGGTCTGTCCGAGGAGGAAGCCGGTCTTCCCGCCATCGAGAAGGAGTCTGTCGCCGAAGTCGTCCAGCTGCAGCGCGACCTGGGCATCAAGGGCGTCACTTCGGGCGAATTCAACCGCACCCGTTTCTGGGGCCTCATGTGGGATGAGTTCGAGGGCTCTACCCGCTTGCAAGATGCCGAGGCCAGCATGTTCCGGCTGTACCACCCCGACGTGGTGAGCCTCATCGAGAAGGACCGCAAGGTCATGCCCGGCGACTCCGTCATCGCCGGCGGAAAGCTGTCTCACTCGCCCTCGAAGTCCAAGTCTAATTTGCACGAGCTGCGCTTGGTGCAGGCTGCCCTACCAAAGGAGGAGTGGAAGGACATCAAGTTGACCATGATCACGCCGGCTTGGTTCCACATGCGCTACAAGCAGGGCAGAGCGTACACCAAGGAGGCGTACGCCAACGATGCTGAGTATTTCAAGGATGTTGCCAAGGTTTACCAGGCCGAACTCCAGCAGCTCTACGACGCTGGCTTGCGCAACGTTCAATTCGACGACCCCGGCATGGCTTGTGAGTGAGCTGAGTCCGGCAAAGATACAATTGCTAACCTCTCGCAGACTTCTGCTCTCAACAGTTCCGCAAGGGCTGGGAGGAGGACAAGGACAACGAAGGTACCGTCGAAGACCTCCTTGATGCCTACATTGCTCTGTACAACGACACAGTAAGCAAGCTTCCCGAAGACATGCACACCGGTATTCACCTGTGCCGCGGCAACTTCATCGGGGGTCGCCACTTCGCCGAGGGTTCTTACGACATCATCGCGAAGAAGCTCTTCCAGAACCTCAACGTCAACACGTTCTACCTCGAGTATGATACCGAGCGCGCCGGCGGTTTCGAGCCCCTCCAGTTCCTTCCCAAGAACAAGAACGTCGTCGTGGGTATCATTAGCACCAAGATCCCGAAGCTCGAGGATAAGGAGGAGATGAAAGCCCGTGTTCTCAAGGCTGCAGAGTACGTCGCCAAGGGAAGCGGCGAGACCAAGGAGGAGGCACTCAAGCGTATCTGTGTATCGCCTCAATGCGGTTTCAGCACCCACGAAAGCGGATACCCGTTGAGTCTGGAGGATGAGAAGAGCAAACTTTCCCTAATTAGAAAGATTGCCGACGAAATTTGGGGCGAGGCGTAAAAGACTTTACGAAGGTGCATAGGAGGGTGAGGCGAGAGTGGCGGTGTAACATTCAACATGACAGGCTCAAGAGAGAGCGGGTGTAGATTACTTATTGCAAGCGTGTCTAAAGATGTTTGGTCTTTTTTCTTTCAACCTAGTCTTAGGAATCCAATGTCTTTGATGACAAACTACTGCAAATGATCTTTGTCTAGCTGTCGAGTTCAATCTTACGGGAGCAGTCGCTTGAAGATTGTGAGAGTATCTGCACTCTCGCTAACCTTAGGCACGAGATTCAGAGGTATAATTTACTCTAGGCATGTTCAAAGGGGTTCGGCCGTCTTGCAAGTTTAGATTTGGGTTACAAGGAGGCAATTTTCAACATCGTGGTGGACGTAGTTGAGGTATAGACTGAGATGATAAAATACTTAAAAGTGAATTGGTGGTTGACTGTCAACTGTGGAATTGTTGAAAGACATGAAGAATGATACTAGTACTAGAGTATGTTGGCTGAAGCTCTCCAACCGGGTATTGAGCTGAATATTGAAGCGAAAGAAAAGTGGTGGGCTACCATCTGTGACGTACTCAGTATAAAGGAAAATGGCCTTGCAAGCGGGTTCGCATCGTAGGTATGCCGCCTTCACAGTCAAGAAAGTTTGCGTAAGCCCAAGCCTATATAGCCTTGACAGATCGAAGGAGACTCGAGACACTGCTTGAGACTTTGGTCAGAAGCGAAGACTCGGATTTTGTAGTCTCGGCTGTCATAACACTCCGACTGGTCTCGCTAGACCGCCGCCTGGAGTGCATCTCCCGAACAAACTTAGGCCAGGTATTTGTCAACACAAGATACTTGATGTGGCCTTGTGCGCTATCAAACACCGTGGAGCTGAATCCCGAGGGGATATCACCGGTGTATCGAGCTTGATGCCGGATATCCCCGCTGCTTCCCGAGCTTGACCCTGTGCGAGATCTCAGGTAAGCATCATCAAAGGGCACAGCAATATTGACAGAAGCGTCTTCCCCAAACAAGATACGGGCAGGCTTGTCAAAGACCCGGAACAGCTGCTTCATATCCTGGGAGGGAAGATTCAGAGGGAAGTCAGCATGCTCCAAAGAGATGAAGTCGGCGTAAATCTGGAGGGCGTAATTGTATGCATCGAGTCGCTCTTCTTGAGCGAGAGACTCGCGAGATTCCGAATCCGAAATGGCATTCGGCCACGATCTCGACTTCCACTCGGAGACGCGAGCGAGGAAGGCAATGTTCTCGCCGGAAAAGTCGCTGAGGGCAGAAAACTCTTGCAAGACGCCTTGATTTTCCCTCAGAGCGTGATCGAGTGCGGTCATTGTCAACAGGCGACTATCAATATCTGGACCAATATCGGCGGAACCCGTTTGGTAGACAATTGGCTGCCCCTTTTCAGCTTGGCTAGAAGAGCCTGGACGTTTCCTGCCATGAAATGACGCTGCGGTTGACGCCCTGAGTGTTGTTTGTGATTCAGTCTCCCATTTTGCATTGGCTTCTGTGACGTGCCTCAAGAGGATACGGAGTCGAATGATTTGAACGAGAGGGACAAATATCGTAAAGATCTCAAACATCATGGTTGAGAGATGAATCCTGGTTCTTTGCATCAGAAACTACAAGGCTTTGCGGTGAGAGAGGGCTACCCACCATTGACTCGGTGGAAAGTACATGTTGATGGTGTTGAAGGCTGGTACATATGACGCGATGAGAAACATCGGTGTTGCGTGAAGACTTGGAGTTTAGAGCTGTCAGCAAATTTCAACCGCGAAGAAAGCTGGGAACTGTAACGTACCCTGAAAGGCAGCAACCGATGGTCTGAGTTCGCCACCCCATCGTATCTCGAATACTCCATGCCCGCCAGATGAGCGTCGGCGCAACCTTTAGGCAGTCAGCTTTCAGTGAATCACGCGGAGTAGAGGATTGGGAATCGAAGCCAGGAAGGAGAAAATCATACAATCCAAGTCCAAATGAACTGCCAAAGGAGGGTTGGCCACCACTCCCATCCGCGGCCCAGGTCAATCAGCTGCTCTACTATGTTGTCTCCGCGGATCTCTGTGCCGGGGATGCCGAAGGTAGGGTGATATTTCTTGCAGGCAACCCACATGCCGGTTGTGAGGAGGCACTTGAGAGTGTCAGTATCGTTCGGCCAAATAAGGCTTTTGAGTTTTACCATTCAACATACCTGGAATATCGCACCGATACCGATGAAAATCAAAATCCTCCTCCCATAATCCATATTCCTGAAGCGACAAAGCCATGACGTCTTCGAACCATTGCATCCTCTTCGGAGACTTCCGGCACCAGTGCCAGTGAAGTGAAGCCTCTGCAACTTCGCAACGTGCAGAAACCTGCTATTAGAGGCGTGGAAGCAGGCGATACCGAGTGGAAACCAGATGCCCATCACAAAGTATTGAACGTCGTATGCGATGACCACGGGCATCGTTCCGCCGACAGGATACGTAATCTGAGCCATGCACCAGTACAGGTGCAGAAAGATAATAGAACCAAAGGCCAGCGGCAGGCCGCGAAGTCTCAAGATAGGGTTCCTCCGATTGGCCCAGAGGAAGGCCATACCCGCAAAGACGATGGTTGTCCATGTTGCGCAGAACGTGATATAAAATATGCCGATTTTATCCCATTTTGGCGGCATGGGCGGGAAATTGTAGATCGTGAGGCCAGCCAACGCTGCTGGGTCCATTGTTAAGATGGTGTGTTGTAGTGACTGTACGTTGCATGAAAAAGGCAAGGGAGAAGGGAGATTGTCGTGATCTTCTTGGAGTTCTCAGGTTCAGATCTGGGCAGGGGAGAGCCGCACTTTTCAAGACAACAGCATTTTCGTGGATGTGGGATGCAAGACAAAGTGATTACCGCAGCAAGACCTCGTCCACGCCCCTCAAGCGACGGCATTGGCACCCGCGAAGTATGGGGATCGCCCATCTAAGATCGCTAGATCCAGCCGTGGGATAGCGTGCTTGGCGATAATATCAATGTGATACAGAGGCTCAGTCCCACCGAGGCAGCGAATCCCATTGTCCTGCGCTGTTCCCCTCGCATTGTGGCGTCCTTCAGCTATGGCGAACACCTTATTTTGGCACTTTGGCAGGCCCGCAGCCCATGAAGAGCAGGGTGTTCGTCTCGACTTGGGTTGCCTCTGCTCCTCTCCGGCCTCTTTGCTTCTCACCTTCTCTTCTTCATCATGTCGATCTGTCGATACCGTCTGTGCTTCAGTGCCCCCGGACCAGACCGAGTTCGCTAGACGTTGCGACTAGCCCGCGCTAGATGAGAGATGGCCCAATCAGAGGAGTACCGTTCTGTCTTGGATCTTGCGATCTTCACGACTCCATCTCATCCAGGAAAAGCGAGACGGGGTGCCTTGCATGCGTCAAGTTTTGGAATCTTAGTACTCAACAATGACTTAGTCTGAGAAGTCCGAGTCAAACAGCCTGCTCGAAACCCCACGAGATCCTCTCATCCAAACGGCATGAATACTTGCTTACTTTATTTGGATGGCTACGTCCTTGATCTGCTGGATGTGTGTTAGCGTTGGGATTGACGGCAATAGACGTCTGTTGATCTTTTCTTAGAGCTCCAATTTTCTTCAACGACCGGTTCGCACCGTCAACCTCTTTGAGACACGGCATTTATGTAGACGAATGAACAAAAAAAGGAATGGAACCGTAATCCTCACCCGCAGTACCGGCTTGCTTAGAGGCCCTCAAGCCCTTTCGCGCCCGTGTGTGGATGATGGAACCACGTGGTTGCATGCATAGAGAAAGGAGATGTAATTCCAAACTCCTCACCAGGAAGAAAACCTACGAATAGATTCATGTATTCCTCACATATTCGACAATGTCTGGCATCATCAAATACATGCCGCACAGTGAATTCTCAACAACTCATCTCGTCAAAATCGAACCCAAAGCACTGGAGTAAGCCGATGCAACCAGATTCAAATCTATCCCAAGTCCAGAGACTTGGGACCTCAAGGCATTCAAGGGTCCTTGTAAGATGTGCAGGCTTGGGCAGATCCCGGGCAAGCGGCTGTCTCCCCCGGTCGATGCAAAAAATGATTCCACAGAAGCCATCAGGTCCAATCGTGCCAAGGCACTCAGTGCCACTAGTCTCGAGTGACATGTCTTATTTGTTTGGTCCGATGAATCAATTCTCACCTTCGAATCGGCATTTCAAGAGCCCGTGCATCTGGGAAACGATTGCGATCGTCGCTGTCAGCTCGGATCCCAGTCTAGGTCTCAGCAAGGAGCCATGTACTGTATGAATTTACGGGACTTCAAGATGGCTTCATGTGATAAAATCTCATTCAACGCTGTGATGACTTCATCTAAGGCCCCAAGTACCTTCATCTTTGCCCAAAGACGACGAAATGGTGGCCCGTTTTGATCCAGGACCCTTCTCTCGCAAGGTTTGACGGGAAGGGAAACTACCCTGCGCCACCACACCACCACGCGTTCTACTGCCGATGCACTTTCGAACAAAGGCGGCAACCAAGCATCCGTCGACCGTTCCTAATGCCTAGAAATCGGCCAATCGGCTGTCCTTGTAGCGGCCGGCTGCGCAGATAAACAATGCCAGTCGAAAGTTCGCGGCTCAAGCGCACTTCTAGCTCACCATTCAATTGATCACAAAGGGCCTCGGGCCGGTATTATTTGATGACGGCGCATGGATGGCATTAGTAAAATACTACGTTGCCTACCTATTCCACGCTGTTAGTCGCCGATCGTCATGGTGTTTTAATGTCCCGAACAATGATAGGTCTGGAGTCATGTTGTAAGACCGCCAGCTAATCACAGCGCCACATACGAAAGATATCTGAGCATCGCCAGTGCCTCTCCTGATTACAGATGTTCCGATCCTGGTCTGGAAATAATTCGAGGGCCAGGTTCCAACCGCAGGCTTTAACGAGCGTCTAAAAAACTTCAAAGTCCATGTATCTCCAAGACGTGTTACTACAAGTTCATATCCAGTACTTCTTGTCTTCCCTAAGTACCTATACACAAAGGAACCTAACGTGAAGCCGGAAGTATATATTCACCTAGACTAGATGGAGTCAAACGTCAAGGCTTCTCGGCTCTTCTGAACTTGGGCTCAATGCGCCATGCCGCGCAACATGTGATTACAATTGCTTCGTTAATGGACTATTGAAAGTATCCAGGAGAGTAGATGATTCTCGTGGCAAGCACTCTCATTGCAAGACAGAGTTATTCGAATGCCCTGATAGATCTGTTGAAATAGGCGACCCAACGAGTGGTTGACAAGGGCTCTCAGAGCACTGTATGTATAATACGGCCTTCCGCCCACCCCCATATCTCTTGTCTGGTTCAAGCAATATACCACCAGTTTCACTACCCATACCTTCGTTCAACGAGACCAACAATCACCGTTCCTAGACCTCGGTGATCTGAAGCAAATTGTGCCAGTTTACGCTTGCTGTCAGCTCAATAAGGGTCTGATAACGGAATCAAACTTACGACATGCTTACGACATACGGTATCTGATTAAAAAACAGCATCTCCCAAGAGCACCGTCAGGCCGTCGTCCCTTGGTTGTTCATGTGGTAGTGAAACACTCTTCAAATTCTCCGCAAAGCTGCCTAGCATAATTTTGCAGACGGCAAGTGACTTATGTTTGCGTGTAGTCGTGGCCCAGGTGACCGCAAATTGCTAGAGAAATTCACAGGTTTAGACATGGAGTCTTCGACAAGCTTAGGTACCAAAGTTTTCCATGTCTTATCCTATCAAATGCTAGATGGCGTTAGTAAATTCCTCCGCAGTCTTTCTCCAACTTTGATTTTATTTCTGAATTATCCATAGGCAGATTTAAGGGAAATGAGGTCGGATAGATGTACGATTTGCTATTACCTGTGCTCTTAGGGCAGTATGTATGCGTATACTGCCGCTATATAGCAGTCGATAGTATATCCTGGCGAATGCAGTCCTCGTGTGATCATCACTCTGGACGCGAAGATCGTTCAGAGTCCATAGAAGAATCAGAACCCAGTGGATTGACTGCAAGTTGTGAACGATAGACAGAATTCTACCACTCAAGTGCCTTGGGCAATGCTAGCCCGACTGGAAAAGGCCATCGACAAACTTGAGTCGGCAATCCGTGTCGAGGCATTCGGCAACCATCGACAAAAATTCTCAACCCGATCCTCTCTACACGGACCATTCGATTTTCGCTAGAAGTTGCATTTCAGCCAGCCCAACCATCGGTTCATCGCAGGAGCTGAGCTATCTCCGTCACGATTATCCCTTTTTTTCTCAGGCCAAAAGTTCCAATGCATCGAGAAACCCGGTAAAAGCTTCTCTCACGGGCCACAAGCAAAACGTAGAAGGCTCATCCTCCAGCTCGCTTCCCGAATGTCTCTGAATCGACTGTTGTGGCTGCTAGCCTCTGCCGTCTTCGGGATGCCTCATCCCCATTCTCACAGACCAACGAGCGCCACATTTCGCCTGCCATGGATTTTCGTGTCTTCAAAGCCATGTGGCCGCAGTCGTACGAGCACGTGGCACCGACCCCTGAGGGGCTGAACGGTTTCCTTCCAGAACTTCTTCCGTGGAGAACAAGAAGAGATTAGCAGAGTGGTGTGTACGAGAAGTCTCTCGGCTACCCTTGGCGTTATCTTGCGAGAAAGAGGCTTGCTCCTCTTTAATTCTCTTGCTGCGTTGTGTAGTTGTGGCTTGATGGGCAGTGGTCTGACGGATGATGCTTGGCTTGAAGCTTGGTCGCACCTGTATGTCGTGTACCACGCTGAAGGATCTCATGTCTCAGGGCAAGGTCTGGGGCTTCGGGCAGGGGAGGAGCAATAGAATGGGCAATCGACGATGGCCACTGTTGAGCCGTTTGTTTTTGTCTCCAACAAGGCTAATCATTTTTCTCCTACTTCTCAGACTACCTTCGGTCTCCCCGATTGGACCGATGGAGCGTCTACTGTCTCGACTGATGGAAGATTGAAGGTGTCACGACATGGAGGGTGAGATACCGAAACTTTCCGTGCCGCTTCAAGGTGAATCACGATCTTCCGGCCGAGATGACGCTCGCGTTCCTGGCACGTCGCTCATCTGGAGGGTTCGATGCCTTTCACGTCTGAGGTTTATTGACTCGAGTGATGTCGTCCCACGTCGCTCTGCCAAGGTGTCACTATCCCGGTGAATCGACGGGGGCCACGGTTGAACTTCCGGACACGTCAGAACGATCGTCAGGGGCAGGCAAGGAAATTCTTCTGCCAAGCGTAACTGTTTCGAGATATGTCAATTTTGTATCTCGTGGTATTTCCCTGGTGTGTATGCTGTTCACCGCCTTGGCTGTTCTACGATCAGCATTGGATTTACGTGATTACCACGCAGACTATTCGTGGTATCCCGCGCAACTGCAAGCCTATGAAGGCAGTAAGTGAAGAAGTACAACAGATAATAGACCGGGCGCAATTAATAGATCATCATATCGATGCAATCGCCCTTCATACCCGGACCCAAGCCATGCAGTCCATGTCGGACACAGAGATGTAGCTAGCCGCGGAAGAGACTAGGTCGACCCCAGGGCCCGGCTTCCGGTCACAACAACACGGGTGGGTCACTACAAGTCTACGGCAGTCCTGATTCTATCGAATCGCGTATCCTTCCGAAGAGGAGCAACTGGTCCCAAGATGTTGGTCGAGAATGCAGGTCTGCCCGAGCTTTCCCACTCCGGCTCCTAGCCCCTCCCTGGGTGCGCAAAGGTACATGTAGTTCCGAGCGCATGTCTCGGACGAAAAACGAGGCCAATATTTCCTTCTTCTTGTGTTCGACGGCGGCGATGTGCAGCTGCACTATGCCGCGCGGGCGTCTTCGGCGGGAGGTGGGTGCGTGCCGGGTTGTCTTTGCGGATGATACTGAGACATTACAACGTGGGAAGAGTCCCACGAGTGGCAGGTATGAGGAGCAGGGTGTTGATGCTCCGGAGATGTTGACATGCTTAGAATTTAGTGGTGGCCTTTGCGAAGACTTGGGAGCACTTGCCCATAGAGAAAGAAAGAGATCTTATCGTTGGGGGCAGGAAATGGACTGTCTTGTCCTCTGTGGGACATGGTATGAACAATGCGTGAAGAGAGGACTCGACTCCTAAGTCAACGTTTAAGTTCCCGGCTTTTTTCACATTCACATGTTGATATTCAATCCTTACGCAATAATCTGGCAACCTGCGAGGGGAAGGAAAACACTAGCATGAAAAACACTAGCGCAGTGCAACACCACAAGTCGTACTTGTGCTCACACACTTGACACTTCTCATGGGGCCGCACAGTAACCCATGCGGTTGCGATACTGAAGCGGTTCCTGAATCCGTCGGGCAGCCTCCTTGACAAAGTATGTGCCACTGGTGGCGTATCGAGGCCTTGGCTAGACGTGACTTTTCGAGCATCTTGTGGGTGATTATTGTAATCCTCAATAGGATTAATCATTGGTTTGAGCTGATGAACGATGTGAAGGATATCCACGCTGGTGAAAGAAGAGTATAAAAAGAGGCTGGCACCTCACAAGTTGGTGATCAGAGGATGAAGAGACATCACAGACATAACTTGGATCATCATCTTCTATTGAACTTTGACAACTCACACATAAGAGTATCTTTCAGAGTACATTACGAAAGACAAGATGGGCAAGCACACCTCCAAGCAGTCTTCCTCGAAGCCCAAGAGTAAAACCCTCCCGGTCCTCAAAACCCAGAGACCATAACTGACTGAACCCTCCACCTGCTAGGCTCCGGCAGTAGGGCAGCCAATGGACAGAGCTCCTCCTCGTCCAGTACCGTCCCTGTTGACCGATCGCTCGGCAGGAGCCAAACGACAACAACGACCACGGGGACTCAAGACAGTCTCATGGATATGTGGCTGACGGAGTCATTCCATCAGGGGCCGTTCCACAACATCGCCGAGGTGACGGCGGCCGGATCGGCGGCGGGGCAGGCTAACGGACGTCAGGGGTCCGGGGCCTCGGCGACGTGCGCCTCGTCCCGGCCGCAGCAGCAGCAGCCGCGCTGAAGTACTGCATGGTACTTCATGGAGATCCTGGTCTGGCGAGGGAACTTTTCTAGTTTGTTGTTATTCAAAAAGTCCCGCCATTGGATCAACGTATCCTGTTTTCTATTCTGTCACCTCTCTTCACTTCAATGATAGACTTAGATGCACTTTGCAATAAACATCTTCGCCCGCGACTAGTCAAAAGAGCCTCTCGATTCTCTACCCCGCGCATCATCGTGGAGATGAAGGGGTCCAAAATCCGTGCGTGCAATGCCAGAAGACACAGAGGGCTATGACTGGCTTGGTGTCATGGCTTGGCGATGGAAGTTGGGATGCGGCTTGTGAAGAAGACAGTGGATTCGGGCTAAAGTTTCATGAGGCTGATGAGGAACTCTGAGAGATTGAGGTCAAGGTGGCTGAGAATGGCGCGCTTTGATTAGCGTCATCAGCACCGACTTGACCAAGTTGTGCAGCATAAGTTGCCATTAAGCAACAAGTCCTCATAATAAGTACTATTCCGTCCAAACATGTAAACCCAAAACATGAAGACAGAGTTCCGAAGCCGTAATACCTAATCCTCTTCTTCGGGACCCGCGAACGCAAAATGCCAAGAGAATCTTCGTATTTTGCTTTTTTCGGTTCTTCCCCTACCCTTTTGCTTGGCTGTTGGCCCTATTCGGCACTCGTTCCCTCGGACGCATCCGGGCAAGCGTGCCGAGCCCAACGGCGCAGCTTGGCAAGGCCTCCCAAGGACCCAAAGCTCAGATGGAGACGTCATGCAAGTTGCATTTGCGGCTGTCACCCGCGGGCTGCAAGCAGGCGGCCAAGAGGCTTGGGAAGCACCTGGAAAGTCTCTTGAGAAGTTAAGAGAGGTTGGACACAAAGTGCGGAATGTTGGGGAGGATTGTAGTTGAGTGAATACCCGGGTAACCCTGAGGATGTGTGTGCTGTCCCGATGTGTGTGTGTGACTTGCGAATTCGATAGTCTGGAGTTTGAGTGTCAAGTTTGGATTTTTGGCGAGATTGAAGTGTTGCAGCGGTGGTCGTAAGCTGACTGTGAGCCGAATTATTTTTGGGGATGGGCGAGGAATTTGTCCGGGGTTCAATTTCCCTAGGACACAAGCTTCGACTTATGTCAGCGGCACAAGTCGACGAGATGAGGTCAGCAGAATACGTACTCTCTGTACAGTGTTGCTTTTCATTTTCACTCTCACACTTACTCTCACTCTCACCTCTCGCCTGACTCTCAAGAGTCTCAACCGTCTCAACCGTCTCAACCATCTGAATTGTTTTACTGGTCCATTGGTCCAGGCTAGCCTTTGTTCACCCTTCCCTGTCGGCGAGGGACAGCAAAAAGCATAAGCATAAAAGCAGAAATGAGACGGGCAGCCTACATGACGTCAAACCCCCCAAATCAGAAGGCCGCTATACGCAGTAAGCTTTGACCGAAATTAATTGGCAGCGGACGATGGGCACTGTTTTTGGTTTCACGCAGAAATGAGTTTTCTCTTGAGTGTTCGCGGTTGCTTGTGTTCCCCAGGTTCGCCCCCCCAAAGCGAGCCAAACCTAGCGCGACCATCGAGTCTAAAGAGGAGGGAAGGGAAAATCCTTCGAAGTAACAGATCTCTCTCTGATGTGCACTAACTGTCCATGTTTTGCGTTGAGATCGCTTCGCTTCGTCTTCCAACATCGGCCCCCTTCTCCACGTGGATGCGCCTCCGCTCTCCATCCATCGAGAGAGGGTCGAGAATCCACCCCTTTTGCGCCTCAGTTTCAGTGGTCTTTAAGAGTGTTCTGGCAGGGAGGGCGGCACCATGGGCAGTACTGTATGAGACTTGAGTATCCGTAAATGTGTGCGGTAGTTGGACGGTGGAGAAGGGGCTTCAAGGGGCGATGATTTTTTGTTTATTTGCAAGGGGGTAGCAAGGGAAAGGAGACGAAAGAGTGGAAGACAACTGCAACACAGCGATGAGAATGTCACTGAATGATTGACTGAGAAGTGTTTGCAGCATACGCTGATCGCTGGATGCAGGGCCGCTGAGACAGAGAAACAACTGTTTGGGTCCTAGAAGACCCTCTCTTGAAGTCTTCCTTCAATCCTCGCCCAGTCGATCAATCATTCTCTGACTTCCGCTCCCGCTTTCTGCAGAGTTCCCAATCCATTTGTTCTCGACCAGTCCACTTTGTCCCTGACGAGCTTTCCTCCACAAAATTCCTGTAGAAAGATTGGAAAGCGAATGACTAGATGGGCATAGCGCGCCCCCCTCACGCGTAACCCAGCCACCCCCTGCACCACTCTACTCTTTCCGTCCTTCCGTCTTGTCACTCTGGAGTCTGTTGTCTCGAGCAAGAGACGGAGGGAGGAAAACCAAGACGGAGAGCTAAACGCTATAACGGTTGATAACGGTTGACAGCATCGAGAGCTAGTAAGTATGAGCTGGAGGTTGGCGCACCTTTTCAGCTTTTGTTATTGACGCCTCGTGCAACACGCGCGACACCTTTGTTGACCGGGGCCTTTGTTCCCTTCCTAGACACCTAGATTGTGTGATTGTGTCTAGCAAGGTATTGTCCGCGTTTTTACAACCACAAAGAAGAGTCTGGTGGCAGGGAACGCAGTTGACAGGACAGCAAGCCAAGCGAACGCCCTGTGCCGCAGAGGTGCCGTGATGGTGTCTTCGATAGCCAAGTCTTCTTTTTTTTTCCCCAGATGGCTGGCTCTGCCGTAAAGTGTGCCCAGCTCGCTCGGCCGGCCCGGGTAGCTCGACTCTTTAGCTGGCTGGCGCTGCACAGCCCGGTTTGTGCTCTTCCATCATCGATATTGGGGTCCGGGGGACCAATCAGTCAGAGACATACGCGGCAAGGTCAGTGAGTTGATGAGCATCACGGACTCCCGTGTTACGTACATCAGACTGCAGGAAGTGTCAGCAAATGGAAGTCCGGATACGTGAGAGAGAGAATTACGATGAGAGCAAGATATGGGCTGGCGACAGCAAGTTCAAGAGAAGAAAAAGACTGCAAGCAAGTTGTGACCGAGCCTTCCGAGCTACGTACAGCGGGACGAACTCCCCATGAAGATGCCACCATTCAGGCACCCATGAATACGGTACTCCGTACAGAATACGGTACTCAGCAGAGGAGGGGAGCCACAACCTAAACCTGAAGATGCAGCAACCCTTGTCCCGCCCTCGATCAGGGACCGGACTGCTTTTCGCAGCTCGCTAGAGGGGAAACGCTGGTCAAGCTGGAACCCCGGACCCAGTTTCTAACCCAGCCGGTGGCCAGTGGTCCGTCGAGTTGACGAGGAGCCCGTCGTTCCCGCAGCGCTTCCCTTGCTTTCAGCGTAGCAAGGCCCCGGTGATCGTTAGTGTTTCCCCTCTTGGGCCCGTCGACAGTGTGTGTTGTCACTGTGGTTAGTGCCAAGTTTGTGTTCGTTGTTGAGCGTCGTGCTGTGCTATGCTGAGATGTGGAAGTAGTGGAAGTGGTGGTGCCGTGGATGATGGATGGATGGAGGATGGGGGGGATGCAGGCGCTGTTTAGCCGTTTGCTGGGGCTGGCGCTTCTGCATCCGCAGGCCAGGACGAGCCGGGAAATGTACTTGTGCACTCATACTGAAAGTGGTAGCAATGGAGGTACCGCCCCTGGGTCGTACCATCCCATCGATCCATCGCCCGTCCTTGACCGGGTGTCTTACCGCGCATTTCTTGCTTTTTCGCCCTGTCGATTTCTCCCAATTGCCCATAATCCATCGGCTCTGCCATCCAAATTCAGTCCCGTCATCAATTCTCCGTTTCCCTCATCTTGTCTCCTTCTCACCACCTTTCCTCCCTTCCGCTTCCTTTTCCTGTTCGTCACCTTCACTTTTGCCAAATATCCGACACCTTTCAACAAACCACGACCAACCCGGCCCCCGTCTACTACTTCTCTCCTCTTCCCTTCTCTTATCCACCTCTCCACACACTCGCTTCGTCACTACAACAAGGAGAAACAAGGAGAAGCCTCGAACGCCGTCAACCGTGCCGACCGACATCGTCAAGCTTCACGCACTCGACGTTCCCTTCCCGATTATCGTCACTCGCTTGCACCACCTCGCCCCTGGCCGACCAACGTACAAACGACGTAAAAATCCATTTCAAAGTCCACTGGAACACCGCTTCCAGGACCCATCCTACGCATACGAGAATCTCGCTTGCTCCAAATATCTACGCCCCATCCTCCGAAGCCCGAGCCGACCGAACGCTGGTGACAAACACCCGCAATCGTTAAATTCACGCTTCCTCGACGTGACGAACCAAACCTCGAAATTATCAAAAAGGACTCGCGCATACGCACGAAATCTCTCCCGGAGATTTTAGAACTTGGCTCTCCTGCATCTCAACGCACATTACGACGTTTTGAGGCAATCTGTGCGGCAGAACCTGGGACGGCAGCTGGACCTGGCTCAACCTCGACCGACTTGGGACGAAAACCACACGCTGACGTGCATATCCGCCAACGGCATTGTTCAAAACTGGGGATTTTTTCGCTGCGAACAAATTCAATTTACGAATTCACCGCTTCCAACAGTGCATCGCATTCCTCTCCGGCCGCCAACCGTCTGGGCTTGACTCGCTGGATTGTGCTCAATTTCGCACTCGTGCCACCCGACGTGTCTTGGACCACCGCAATAAGGAGGGAATACCTACCATCGATTGCTTCCAACGTCTCCGCATTCCAACCACTTGTTTTGGCCGCAACGGCTGACAAGTTGCCTACTTCTCCCCGAATTCCTTCCCCTTTTTCCATCTTCAACGCTCCATCTCTTCCCTTCCCCTCCAACGACTCGCCAACGCCGTCAAGATGTGTAAGTGACATTTCAGCAACCTTGGACAACAAGAGCCCCCTTACTAAACATCATGCAGCTGGCCTTTCAACAACGATTATGCCCTTTGCGCAGTTGCCCGCGTGCGCTGTGAACTGTGGCCCCCTCTACGACGCCAACGGCGCCTGTGTTCCTCCTGCCGTCGCGGCGGCTGATGCCAACACCTACGACAGATGTTTCTGTAGCCAGGGTGTTTTACAAGCCTTCTCAACAGCCGCCGGTGGTGTCTGCCCCGCTGCTGGATGTGACGACGCTGGCTTTAGCAGTATTCAGGGATGGTACACTTCATTCTGTAACTCCGTCACGGGCGGCGCTGCCACCGCATCTTCGTCCTCGGCAGGATCTACCTCAACAAGCGGAGCTTCAAAAGGTTCCTCCAACAGCGGAAATGGCGGCGATTGGTGAGACTATTCCCAGAGCATTGCGTTCCCGGCTATCGCTAACCTGAGTAATCTAGGCTCTCTAACCACTGGAGATGGGTCGTCATGCTTGTAATCCTCGTTGTTGCCATTGCTGGCATCTGGGTTGGCGCTTGCATCTGGCGCCGACGCTACCTCCGCCGCAAGGACCGCATGTACGAGCTCGGCAAGCACGCACACAAGGGACCCAGCGGCATCATCGCTGGTTCAGGTGTCAATGTCAACCAAGCTGGTATCGTCAACTCTCCCGGCCAATTTATGCCCGGCCCGCCGCCGGCTGTATACGATGAGAAGCCCCCCAAGGAGAAGAAGAAGTGGGTCGTCAACGAGCGGACATAGAAGTGTGACTTTGGTAGACATGTTGTGCGGCATCACTCTTCATCACTATCTCTCAACGGCTTAACGAGACGGCGTTCACATATTTCACGGCATTGGTGTTTGGACATTCACACATACTTGTTCCCAGGCAATACTTGCTCTCTTTTTTTTTCTTTCCTTTGGTCATTGATTAGGCGTACGGCTGGAAACAATGGAGGATTCTGTCGTTGGACATGAGCAGCATTGGTGGTCCTGGTTTTTGACAGTGAAACCACGCAATCAAAAAGGGCGGGTTTGAAGGGGTGGAAACAGGCCGATGGCAGGAGACCCCCAGTCTCGCATCTGCGTAACAGAAGCGGCCTGTTTCCCTTGGGCCCCGGGAGGAATGTCCTTTGAAGACAGGCCCCGGAAAGCGGGAGGACTCGTGTAGTCAGCTTAGCATCATCCAAAACCAAATGATAATTTCTTATACCTGTTCACAACCACAGCCACTGAAACGCTTTACACCAAGGGCACCAGCAATGTTTTGTTTTGCAACTTTAACTGGCTCGATGCCGATATCCCGTGCTTGTATGCGTAAGCTTTTTTCTTTTCCAATACCCTGCCAGAAGGTGTTATCCACAATCATGAGGCTTGTCTAGGCGGGTCGATCAAACAGTGTGCCATGTGGGCGCAGAGGTCCTGGCACCTGCAGGATGTTTCGCAGGCATCAATCACTATGCAACATTCAATGGTCATTCCTCGTCATTGGTTTATCACAGGCACGGATCTTGGAGCTTGTGTGTGGGATGATGATCGTTATGCTGCTCGGTATACTTTACACCCTGAAAGAATTCTTCGCCATGCGTTTTCGAGCTCTGATATTCGATCAACGGGCCCAATCGCTGGTACCAATTGGCATTCGAGATGATCAGACTCTACAGGTAGGTTAGGCGAGATACGTTGAGGAGTGGAAACTTATTCTGCGACGAAAGAGAGCTAGAGGAAATGGGATGCGATATAACTGCCATTTAGATTGGCATTATGCTTACAGTCTTTCCTTTCATGTCTTGCCAACATAACAACCCCAGGATTTCTTGATATCTTTGGTCAGAACAAGGCTATGGAAGAGAATTATCGGTATACATGGTGTTCCAGGGTAGGTATATCAACCTTCGGGTTCCTCCTCCATTCACTTCCTGGAATATGGGGTTCTGGCTCTCGTCCAGAATACATTGAACACGGACAGGTAAATGTTTCCCACATTTAGAAAAAGGTTCTAGCCGGATACATGATCTGCGAATGAAAGTCCCCGGCAATGATCATGTAACGGGATGTCTTTTGCATATACAATAGGTCCCAATCGAGACTTCTTCCAGACGTGGACACCGATTCAACGGCGACAGGCACGCGAGCTCAAATTAGAGGCGCACTCCTTCATTCGCGCACGTGTGGGAAAAGGCTGACACGAGGTATACCAAACGCCATCGGCAAGGTCGATCTGGCCACCAACTATCAAGGTACATGTGCCCCAACATGAAGTCCAGTCCGCTCCGATTATCAAAGAATCCCCGACCGACTGGACTTCCCCAAGCTCCCCAGCTCCCAACTACCAGCGCACAGACACTCTGCATGTCTTTGATATACAAGACAAAGACATCCCAAGAGATCTCTGATTTCTCTCGTCTACTCGTACATAAAGTACATACCTAGGTAGCAAAGCTGACTCTATCATCATCCTTCCAACAATCGTTCTACCGCATCCCCGTATTCTGCAATCATGGCCGATGAACCGACACCTGACCTCCCAGCCCACCGCATCCCCACAGACAGAGATACAAACTCCCCATTCTGGACCGAGGACCTTCCCCCTCTTGAGGAACACACAAAAAGACTATTCGTAGACTACGCAAAGATCCCAGAGAATTTGCTTCAAGAGCATCTTCAAGAAGCAGTAGGCCGGCCCTTTTTCTCACTTCTCAAACTCACACTCACACTCACACTCACGTTCCCTCCTCCTCTTCAGCTTCCTGACCCTCATATCTCCTTCCTTCGTTCCTTACCTCCCCAGCATCATCAACGTAGCTACTCCAACTAACCCACAACCTTTTTCTCCTAAGCGCAAGAAAGCATGGAACGACTGTCCCTACCCATGCATAGGCCTCTGGCTCTTCCTCAAGCTCCAACTCCGAAACAACAAGGAATTCGACGAGGCGGTACGGCGTACGCAAGAAGGCGAGAATCTCCTCGACTTTGGATGCGCCATTGGCCAGGATCTACGTAGTCTGGTGCGTCTATCCTTTCCCACAGCCCGTCTACCATAAAGAAGAATCAACTTACACACCCAAACCTACCCAGGTCCACGCAGGTTCACCCCCACAAACCCTCCACGGCATAGACCTAACCTCCTCCTTCTTCCCCGCCGGCAAATCACTCTTCAACGACCACCTCACCCCAATAACCTTCCTCCAAGCAAACGCCCTCTCCCCGCCCTCGACACTCCCCTCCTCCTGGCTACGAAAATTCTCCATCATCACAGCAAACTACGTCTAGCACTGCTTCGACATCGCAGACCAAGAAACCTACGCCACCTTCCTCCTAGCTTTACTATCAGGAAAACCAAACGACCTAATCTTCGGCCGCACGGCGGGCACGACGGAGGGCGAGGCGCGGAGGGAGGAGATGCACAAGGGCCAGAGGCTGTATCGGCACACGGAAGCGAGCTTCGTCGAGTTTTGGACGAGGGTGGCGGCTCAGCATGGGAGGAGGGCGAGGGTCGAGACGTGGGTTGATGATGTTCCTGCTTTTGAGCTTAGGGGCGAGGGGATGGAGAGGTTTGAACCTGTCAAGAATCTCATGTATTCGATTCGGTTTGAGTGAGGTGTTTCGACAGATATTCAGGACGCGTGAAGGGTACACCAAGGCCGGGGTCATGGCTCGTCGTGTACTGGAACCACGCAACATCTACAAGTGTGACGGAAGGGAAAAAGAAAACGCAAGTCAGGTGAAACCATTCTAGGTTATTAATGCAGTCTATCTATATACCATTAAACGCGTGTCGTGTTCGGATCCAAAAAATCAACAAAGTTCAAACTGCTTTTGATCGGGCCCAGGGTGTCTTTTCTGCATCATCCGCGTGGAAACTCTCAAAGCGCCTAACTAATTTGAATACGGTCCCCAGTAGGAGTTATTAGTTTTCGCAACGTCGAATCATTTACTTGGTCCTTACAGGTAAGGCGATCTTGGCTTTGTCGCTCTGCTCCTCAGCCGCATCCATGTACAAGTCAATCAGACAACCGGCAGACCACGCTTGAGTGGGGCACTGTGGTCTGTTAGCAAGCGAACCACAGTTTACAATAGGAAACAACTTACAGAGTCGGGGCAATCTTCGCCATCCTTCTGCGTCAGTTCCGCAAGTCCGGCCCAAACGCTTTCCCGGATCATCTGCTTGCAGCCCATAAGTCTCCGCGTGACTTGCTGGAAGGCCTCGATGCGTCCAGCCTGGTCACCTCTTCTGGCGAGGTCAAACTTGAGCAAGGCACGAAGGAAGAAACCAGTAGGCCAGAGCCATTCCGGGCCCTGGTGGTAGTTTCGTCCCTTGCTAGTGGCGAAGTCTTCGCTGTCTTCGCTGTTGCGGTAGTACGGCCTGTAGTTGAGATCGGCGGGGTCGAGTGTTGCCATGCCCGTAGGCCCACGGATGGATTTGTCAGCTACCAAGAGGGCGTGTAGCGCATGCGCGGGATCGAAGAGCTCGGGTGCCGCGCACATGGCGATGGGGAAGTTGGCACGCAGTTGATAATCTTCGTACTCCTTGCCGGACTTGTACAAGTCCTTGTAGATACCACGGCGATTAATGACCTGAGGGTTGACGTCGTACTTGGTGTCTTCCTCAGAAGAAAGAGGAACCCAGTAGCACCGCTCAAAGTTGTCGCGAATCAGGTTGGCCCACTCTCTGTGAGAAATTGTCGACTCGTCTGCCTTCTTCACGGACGAATACTGGTACTTGCCTTGCTGGTTGAGCGATGCCACCCACTTCAGAGTGCTGTAAAGAAGACCAGTGATCTCAATGGCAGCGCCGTCACGGGGTGTGCCGGGAACACCCTTGGATCCAGCCTTTTCGCTTTCGCCCATCTTGTCCATCCATGTACCGCAGTTGTTCTGGTTACCGCCAAAGATGATGCCAGTATCCCAGTCAGTCTTGATGGAAATGTTAAAGCCATTGTCACTCATCTGTGAGTCGATCGAGGGACCAGCATTGGCCTCCCGGAAGGACATGCCAGATGCGTGTCTCTGTAGCGCTTCCTGGATGATATCCTCGATGGTGCTCTCCTGGGAATAGGTGCGGGAGTCATCGACATCGAACCAGGTGTCGTCGTAAGGCAGGAAGCGCCTCTTGACCTTCTCCTGGAGCAGGTCCAGTCCATTGGGTGCGAACTTTGTGTAGTCTTGGATGCACTGAAGGAAGAACCAGATGGAATCGCGAGAGTTGTAACGCGGCAAAGCTCCACTGCTGAGCAGGTTGGGAATCATGCCGTGCTTCAGCACACTGGCAAAGGCAAGAATGTGCTCCTTTGCCTCGTCGAAACGGCCGGTGCCAAGGTAGAGACCACGGAGTGAGATGAAGACATCACGTCCCCAGCATCTCGCCCATTCGACGGCAAAGTGAGGCAGGCCGGCAGCCAACGATGGGACCAGCTTCTTGGGCCACAGAGATCCAGATTTAACCAGGCCAGTCTCTTGCACACTGACCATGGCAAGACTTTGGAGGAACCATTGTCCTTCACGAACGTTGTCGTTCATAAGTTCAAGACCGCGCTCCCACGAGGCAGTGTACAAGGTGCGCAGAACGAGGCCGAAGTATCTCGGCAGCAAGAAACTCGGGATCTTGCGAATAGCATCGAACCGCTCCTTCAACCAAACGGCGGGCTTCTCCAGGTTTTCAAAGTCGGGAGTCTTGCTGATGCGCTCCAGGCGTCCGACAATGTAATCCAGAGCCCATTGGCCGTCACGGAGATTCTGGCACAGAGGATGAGCAAGGTTGTTGTCCCGGATGATATCCTTCAAAAGACTCCACCATCCTTGAAGACCGGCATAGACGAGCTTGCCGTAGCCCGGGATCTCGTAGCAGCCATCGTTGCCACCGCTTCCATCACGTTCCTCGGCCTCACATCGGTAGAGCAGGAAGTTGAGGTCCACCAGGTTCAGGTTCTCAACCGCGGATCTGGCACCCGAAGTGACGTAGTTGTCAAGACCCGATGAGTGCTCAGCTGCCGGGATCCATGTCTCGAAAAGAGCAATGCTACCAGGAGGGAACTTGTCGCGCACGGTAATGATGGTGTCGTCGCCCTTGACCTCCATGCGAACGCCGGGGACATCTACAACGCGGCTAGGCAGGCCACGCAGCAGCTTCTTGTCGTCCAAGGCCTCCTTGCGAGCCTCGTCGCTTGCATCCACCTCGAGCATCCAGCTGCCAAGATGACGGGCTTTGGTGCCTCCGAGGTGTACCGCGTTGAAAGCGCCGTTGCCATTGCCGTAGCCAGGGAAAGCAGTGTGGGCAATCAGGAAGTACCCCTTTCTCGACTCGGGATGGACTCTGTGCACGGTGATGTACTGATCCTCATGGTGGATATGAGTCTCGTCGTATCCGTCCTTGCCCATGAGAGTGTGGATCTGATTCAAGAGCTTCTTGATGCCCCCAATGCCGTTTCCGCCGCCACCGACCTTAACAGGCTTGGAGGATGACTCGGACGTGTACAGCCTAGTCTCGTTGACGAGGTCAACAAGCTTGGGGTAGATCTCATCGTAACCCATGACACTGCCTGTCGCACTTGCGCACATGTTGACAAGAGCAGCGTTGGGTAGGGTGTCGCGAGCATCACGCTTCTGAGCCGGGGTCTCGTTGTCGTGAGTGCAGTCCATGAAGAGGGCCTGAACTGGTACAGGCTTGATCCTCCGGATGATCTCTCGCGAGGATGGGCTGCTCCCATTGAGTAGGTCGCTGCCTTCATTGGCCGGGCTCATGGGGCTCATTGGAGACTTGGGGTCTGCCTTTGAAATCTCGTCAACTTCGAGGCTTCCAATGGGACGACCACCGTGCTTATGAACCAGGCGACTGAGCTCTCCAGTACTCCATGCTTGCATGGCCTCGCGGATCAAAGCACTCAGACCCAGCCTCTTCACGAAGACGTAGTCCATCTCCTCGGAGCCAGAGAACAGCTCTGCGACAACGTACAGATCCGGTCGGACTCGGCGTGCCTCATCCAGAATGTGCTCGGCAACATGGATTGGTGTAGAGTGGCAATTGTCAATGCGGAAACCGGCGAAGTACTTGGCGAGCATACGAGCATACTTGGTCATGAACTCCCACAGGAAAGGACTGTCTGAGGGGCCCTTGCCGTAGCGGAGCTTGACGCAGTCGCCCCAGACAATGACCTCGCGCCTCAGATATACGCGAGAATCCGGGCCGGCGTTGTCAACCAAGGCGTTGCCGCCCCAGACCCAACCATTGTTAACCAAGACATTCTCCTCAGGCTTGTTCTTGGCCGTGGTATCGTTCTTGGGCAGACGGGTGAAGTAGGTCTCGATGAGAGGGAACTCCTTGTTGATGGGGCCCATACGCGGGCCATGCTCATCAAGTCGGCAGTACTTAATACGGTTGAACAGCTGCTGCAGGATCTCGCTGAGCTCGTTGTCATACTCTTTGTAGAACGGCAGGTTGATCTCGTCGAGAATAGACACCAACTTTGACTTGGCTGCCGCCTTTGTCGGGCCGCCACCCTCTTCACCCTCGTAGCGTCCAAAGATGGTGGACAGAAGTCCAGAAGCCACCTTGGGATCGACCTTTCTCCTGAACCTCTCGCCCATGCGGTCACCGCCCTGAAGGCCGTTCTTGATGAGGAAGTCGGCCTGGTCTTTGAGAGATGCGTCTTTCAGTCCCGTCACGTTTGCGTCGCCAGTGGTGTCTTGCGGTAGGGTGGTGCTGCCGGCAACCCAAGCCTCCAAGCCAGCCTCAACGTCGCGCTCAACGTCAATGGCGTAGTATTCCCAGAGGCGAATCTCAGAGATCACCTGCTTCTTGATGGCGTCCATAATCTTGATGAGGTCATCGTCGCTCTTCACCTCGGTGGGAAGCCCAAGCTTCTCAAGGTTCTCGCTAAGCTCCAACAGCTTCGAGTCCAGCAGCCACGCCGACTCTAGCCAAGGTGCCGTGACCAAGTTGTATCCGGCATCCGGGTGATCTTGTAGCCACGCGGTGTTGTGTGCCGTGTGATTAAGGACAATGTCGGTCAAACTAAGGAGGGAATACTGCTTTTCTAAGCTCTCCACCAAGCCCTTGATATCTTTCTCGCCGGCGGGGAAGCATTCGGGATCCCAGCCCAATTGATCGTACAAGCTGTATGGGGAATTAGAAGCACCGCGAACCTGCAGCGGGGTAAAGTGAATCATGTTGTAGCCGCGATCGCTAATACCGCGTAGATGCTTTTCCCAGTCGCCTGGGTATTTGCCCATAAACTTGCTAATGACTGAAAAGATGGACAGAGCGGGCAATGGCAGCGGGCGGCCATCGAGACTGAGACGCGGGGCGACATCGATGTAGTAGAGGGGCGTCTTTTTGTTGGTGGCGCCGGTCTGAGGAGTCGAGTCGAGCTCCTCTGCGAGTTCTGGCAGCTCCGCATAGGTGGTGTAGAAGGCGTAGGCGCCGGCCTGGAAGATGGGAATGGAGATTTCAATCGTGCGATTGAAGTCGGGTTTCAGTCTAGAAAACGCATTAGTCGCGAGCTACACACACGATCACAAGCCAGAAACTGGACAATGGCAATTAGGAGCAGTGGAAGCCGTAGAGGAAGCTTACTTGAACTCGCGAAACTGATCTCTGTGAAACTCGGCGCCCTGCTCTGGAATGTTGACCCACAGACTGCCATGGCGACAGATAGATGAGGTACCCTCGATTGCAAAGCGAATTGTTACAGGATCGTTTGTCTTTGGGGCGAGATAGATGTATTCGCCGGCGACCTGAGGCGAGCCATCGTCGTTGAGGGGGAGGAGGTATACTTCGTTGGATACCATGGTTTTCGGGACCATTTGCGTAGGTTGTAGGAGGCAGCTTTCGTGCCCCGCGGACAGATCGGCGACGTGGGTATCAATGAGGGCGAGGTCGAGGACGGTGCCTGGGGACGACGGGCAGCAAGCTGTGGCCGTGGACCGTGAACCTTGGGCGTGGATGGGGCCTGTAGACGACCTGGACGTGGGAGAGAGCGCACTGGCTTATGCGGAGACGATTCCGGCCAGAAAAAGAATGGGCCGGCTGCTGGGGTTTGAGCGAGGGTGAAGACGCAGCTGGATGGAGCGAGTGGCAATTGCAGGTTGCAATTGATCGAGAGGCGACAGAGACGGAGGAGAGATGACTCGACGAGAAGATGAACAGGCCGGGGGCCTCGAGGATTAACGCGCTGCTGGAGGAGGTGGAATAGATGAAGGTGCTCGGAAGAGAAGAAGTTTGAAGAGTGTGTGGGAGAGAAGGAGGAGGAAAAGGAAAACACGGCCGAGGACGGTGACGATATGACGGACTGGGCCAGAAAGAGAGACAGCACCATCAGCTTAGCTCAGGTACCTGGCCTCGCTTTCCCAACAGCTCCCAGTCCGGCCGGTCTTCTCAGGTACCTTAATTACTTCTCTTGTACCACGGTACGGCAGGGAAGATCAGGAAGGGCAAGGTATGGCGGGGTTTTGCTACGCTCTTTTCTCTAGGTGCTTATTTTCTTTCCTAGGCCAAGGTAACAAAGCTCACCTCAATAATTCCAAGAGCTCAGCAAAGCAGCAGAAGATCCAACGGAAAATCAGGCCAATCCAAGGCACGGAAAGCAAATCATGGTGCCGGGGGTTGCGGAAGCTCTGGTCAAAGTGCGAGGAAGCGCTGGATTCCCATGTATCCCGTGTTAGTGCTGAGAGCTCTGCTTGGCCATCTCGCCTACTTCTCTCCAACACAGCTACGAGGAAAGGAAGATTGGACGAGATTTTGGAGCCTCACCTCATCTCGAGGTACCTATCCAGCTATGCCTGGACTCCAGGTGCATTTGTCAACCTCGTCAACCCATGTCGGCTGCAAGAGCTTCCATTGCCAGTCAGTTCAAGCAGCCAGAGGAACGAAGAAAAAAAAGTCTCCAGTGAACAGAGACTCGAGAGACAGGCGGGGGGCGGGGCAACCATGTATCTGTCCACCAGCAGCATGCGGAGAAGGTACATCCATGGATACCATCGCCCGCAGCAAACCCGCAATTGTCAAAGCTGCCAAAATTCAAAAATTGACGGGCACGGCAAACATGGGAATGTTTGGCAGCGCCCGAACCGGATAGCTTCGGCGGGGACAGCACAGAGGCTCGCACGCTTGGTGGGGTCTACCATGCTGCTCTAGACGCCCTAGCGGAGTTTGGTCTTAGCGCTGCGCCGGTCGTGGGCCGCCATCGCGATCCTCGAGATTCCAGACCACTGTCGACACTGAGAATTCCCACTCTTTGGGTGTTTCTCGGATCGTGATGCAGAGAGACTGGTGTGAGTTGGCCAGTGAAAAGCCAGCCTGTGTGACAGTGGCCCAGTGCGACGAGTGTTCCATATCGTGTGTGCAACAAACTTGAGCGGTAACCGGGGGGTTTAATGTCGCATGCCGGGGATGGAGACTCGGATTGAGACGAGACTGGAAGAGCACCTCATGGCAGGCCGCATCAGAGATGAGAGACTAGGCCAGGCTAGACTAGACCGGGATCAAGGCAGAGGGAGGAGTTCGACAGAAGTAACCCATGCTCAATTTTCCTTAGAGTATCATCGTCGTGTCCCAACGGTTTGTAACGCAAAAGTTTGTCTTGTCGAGATGTCTCCTTAGACCATCGCAAAGATCCTGAAGATATTCTCTGCATGGCTTGCCGGCGGGGGTCTACATTCGATTTGGCTTGAAGCATTGGGCTGGCATTGGGCTGGCATTGGCAGTGAGGCTCGCTCGTATGAGGGTGCTGGGAATCCTTTGAGCAACTATGATCTGACTCGGAAGCTGAGCGATTCTCGGCGCATGCTGCGGTCCACGTCGATGTGCACCAACTAAGGCAGGCCCTAGTATGATCTGATGCGTCTGCTATGCCGTATCTCGCTGAAGACCTTCGCCCTCCTTTTTGTTATCTTTCATTTCCTTGAGTCCCGTCACTGGAGTAAAGAGTACGAGAAGTGGACAGAAATGAAGAAATCGGACGAAGAAAAAAAATGGAAGGCCAGAGTCAGAAAGAGCTCCTTCCCAGCACCCAAAAGAAAGTGACGTCACCAGCTGTTCTTCCGCATCAGCTCTAGCGGCTCGCCTTGCTGCACAGACGCGGTTTCATGCCCCTCCTTCCTTTCCCTTCCCCTGCCATCTTGCACCTTCCTTGCTCTTTCCGGAAAGATAGCTCCAGCTCAGCTCCCAACGCACAATCCGGCAACCACCACCCTCCCGTGCTCCTCTTGCCCTCGCCCGTGCCTTCCTCCTCCCGCCCTTCTGAGGTGCTGGCAGCCTGTCGCGCCGTTCCATTTCCTGGTTTGCTCTTGCTGATCAGCAACCAGCGTTCCTCGTGCCTGCCTTCCATGTGCCTCGTGCCTGTCCAATTGACTTTCCGTGCCTGAATATCACCCGTCGCAACGCGACATCGAATTCTTCATTTCCCATCCTTCACCTCCATACACCGTCCTCCCCGAGTTAAGTATTTCTTCCTGGCTCCTCCTTCTTACAACCTTCTCCCGCGACTGGTCCACGTCTTCATTCTTTTGCAGATGCTATGGAGCCGACACCGCTTTTTCCCTCCCATGTCTCCTTCTCCCGCCATGACGTACCTCATGCAAGACGCCCTTAGTGCTCATCTCTTATATGAGCCTAGCCCTTCCGCCCCCTGTAACTAGAGATAGCCTCACCGGCCGTTGCGCGAGATAGCCAGGCTGCCAGGGTGGCTTGGCCAGTCTCCTTCTTAACGTGGCTAGACAACATGGATTGTGTTGTTCGCTACCATCGTGCCTCGCTATTCAATAGCGGTCGACCGCTTGAAGTCTCAAACTTAATGTAGGAGAGGCTGGTCTTATTGTTCATGCTAGGCGGCTTTGACCAAGGCCTTGTTCCATCGGCAGATTGGTCTTTATGTGTATCATGGTGTCCTGAATGCAACAAAGCCGTGATAGAATCAGATGTATACAATGAGTAAAGGAGCTTAGATTTTTGGATTCGAATAAGAGCTATGACTCCCCATGCCCATTCATCAAAAAATTGCCTACGCCCCCAGGATGAACAGACATCGTGTAGGACTACCGAAGCGCCAAGCGGCTAAAGCAGTCTCGACTTGAGCCAGTTCAACTGGAGCTGGAGTGCTTGATGTTGGAGTTTTCCACTTTGCCTATCCAGCTATCTACATACGGGCTGAAAGGAAGCAGAGTTATGCCCAAACTGCAATATACAACCTGTCCGAAGGCGAATATCTACCAATATGATTTGAGGTGTAACTAGAGGGGTATCGCAGACTCTGGCCTCCGGTATCACCCAAGGCTAGTGGTTCTCCACCACTTCAGGGACGGCATACAAGGCATGTCAGTAGAGGTGTGATCTCTTTGGAATCTGGGGACCATGAAGATTCAAACATTACGTCCCCTGGTACACAAGTGCCCCTCTTCCCATACAAAGTCGCTCAATGCATTTGTACCAAGGAAGCAAGTCAGTGTATTTACATGGTCCAACGGCAAGGTGATTTGTTTACACGTACTCGATATTCGCCGGACAAGTCGATTATTGGGTCAAGGGAGCTCACGTCGCGTTAGAAGCAGTAGTGACGGAGACCTCTTCGGGTCTACGCCACGGCTAGAACCGCGTACTTGTTCCGGTAGTGCGTGCGGGTGTCTCACACCCCATCAGCATGTCTAAAAACAACATGCCCGTCTGCGTCCTCTGCGGGGGTTTCTCAGCTACTATTCAAGTCGAGAACTGACCCAACGGCAGCTGCTCCTTACGATAGGTCATAGACCAACGCCTCGTAGCTCCCTAACTCTGAAGGACTTGGGTGACGGGAAAATTATCATCAAGCTGGAAACGAGCTCATTTCATGGAAGAAGTAGTCCTCAGCGATTCACCAAAAAGTTGGTGTAAGTTGGCCATAGATAGAGTCTAATGATGACTGACGTGTGGACAAGGCCCTCCTCGGAGCCAACTCCGGGGTACCTGAAGGACACGGCAGGTGGGCGAAAGTGATTAATGAGACCTTATTGTAGCGCCACATGCGGTCTACCCTCAGTAGACATGGTGAGAATACTAAGCCCGCGATATGTCGGTCTTCCTTTTCCCGCTATTGACGTGAGTTTCTTCCCATCGCCTCGCACGATAGTAAATTACAGCTCTCGGTTAATCTTTGTGGGTCCTAGAGCAGAATCATTCGGTTCGGACGCGTGCTTTCGAACTATTACACTTTAGTTGGTGCCAAATGACTCTTGTCAGGTGCATCTCTTCTTGGTCCGAATCCTCCATTGATAATAGGATTGAGACATTGCAGACGAGAAGAGGAAGCATGATCTTGATTCATCTCCCCCTTTTCCTTAGAGTTTACTGTTACAACGTGGCGTTCAGGCCAGATTGCTATGCAAAGACAATAAAACTACCCCGTGACGTGGCCACCAGGCTATGAACGTAGACGGAGCTTCTTCGGAGCATTTGCACTGTGTGAACCACTGGTTGAAGTCAACGGGATATCGTGTTTGCTCCGAGCTCGATGGACAGGTTTCAGCCAATTGAGCGTAAGTTTGGGCATATCTGCTCATCCATGTAGCAACAGCTATGGGCGCCGGTCAGGACTCACTAGTCTCAGCCTGGCATACTCCATCAAGCTATGAGCAAAGGAGTTCCTTGCTTCTGCATGAACGGCTGCTCCCCGGGAGTATATTTGCTTCGGAAAGGAACAAAATGACGTATGTTGGTTGCAGACATGCTACTCCAAGCCTTCTAGAAACATCCGTAGCTTCACTCATTGATCATCTACGTTTCTGGATGTAGACGGGTGTAGAGTCATAAAGCAGAGCAGCCATAGAGACAGAGATGTGACGCCTTTGCATCAAGATGCCAAACGTTGAGAGAGTCTCAATTAAAGAGCCACGGTCATGGAACAATAGCTTTGTTAGAAATGACCTTTGGAGAACCCAGCCACATGTCAATCGTCGCGGAAAATCGTCACAAAGCCGCAGATGCTCGAGAGAGACAACAACGGCAGTACCATGCCACATTGAGGCAAGGCGGCAAATCAGATGCCACTCGGGAGGAAGGGGCAATTGAGTTTAGCGACGGCGGTCCGGGGTTAGGTGGCGAACGGGATGGTAGTAGTATAGATGGGATGCCTGGCGTCTGCCGCGGCGCGGCCACAACCGCACGCCGCGTTGCCGCGACATCTCGTGATTGTGTCAATGAGGAAACGGCAGAGACATTTGAGGAAACCCGAGCTTCGTTGACGTTGACCTGCGTGGCTCCATGCGACGATCGGCATCGTGGGCTAACGATTGACACCCGCGGTCGGGATTCAGGCACGCCGTACGCCGCGCGACGTTGACAGACAGGTGAAGAAACGAAAGTGAAATGACGAGCAGCCATTTTGGCATGTGATTTCCCATCTATGGACCCTGGCAGTGGGGGGGCGAAGTGGGAAGATTGGAGTGCCAATGGTGCATTGCATCTAATCTTGGATCGTTTTTATTTGTTTGGGTCCCCGCCCAAGAGGAATCCACTTTTGGACTCAAACATTGGAACTGTGGACACGGGGAGGCGGAGGCAGCGGGAACAATTGATAGGGACGGTGGGGTGAAAAGCAATTTGTTGGCTTTTTTTTGTCTTGTGACAGCCGAGCTCTGGACTCGATGGGGAGACCACCATGGAGACGATGGGGACTGATAGAGGGAAGTTGACTCGCCGTTTTCACGATACAAACAAACGTGCAAATGTCAGGTTCACGGGCCCCGACTTGCCTCGGTCAGGGCCGGAGGAGGCGGAGTGTCCGGCCGAGGCTCCCCCGGTGATCAGGAACCTTCGTCCGCCCGGGCCAACTCAGCGCTCAGCTCGGGCCTGCCTGCCCAAGAGAGTGTGAACAGACAGCAACTGCCAAAGATGGACCGACAAGAAAAAATTATTAGGGAAGGGGACCGCCGACTCGGCCTCAACCCCCTGACATTTCGTTGAGCGACTATACCCAGTTGGGAAAGCGGTCACGACTGCTGCCGCGACCCTGCTGGTCCGGATGTGCGTCATGCTGGTTCTCAACACTGCCGCTGGGCAGGAACACCCCGGCACCTTACCAAGGTAGAGTTGAGCTGACTGCGGATTTCAACTGCAATTGGTCGCAGCTTCCCTCATATAACGGGGATGAAACTGGGGTTACTCGCGGCGATAGTTGTGGTGGCAGGAGCAAACCGACACCAAAATGCAACAAAAGTAAGTGCGGTGGTGGGCGTTGGTGGATTCCCGGAAAGATTCAAAGACACTGTGACTGAAGTGGGCAACCAGGATAGCTGGAGACAGACAGGGGGAGGAAAGATGGAGGGGCAAAACTACATGCTGAGCTGCACCCTTTTTTTTTTTCTTTCTCTTTTCTGCCATCTGCTGCTCACTGCTAATCAATTGCTTTTGCTTCTTGCTGCTGCTGCCGCGCTTCTATTCGTGACCGCCGAGTGACCCTCCCCAGGACCCGTGAACCAAGACAAGACACGACACGCACGACACACACCGAAAGAAGAGCCGATGCCGATACCTGTCTGGACCCTCCCTTACCGTAGCTGTCTTACCTGAACTTCCCGACTTTACCCTTCCTCCACTTGACCTACCTTACCCTTGGGCCTTACCGTACCTCACCTTACGGATACTTCCTCCAAGGTCCCGGGCAGTACTTATTTAGATAACCTTCACCCCCTCCTTTTGGCGCGTTTCCTACCTTACCCTCTTGCTCCACTGTACCTCATGCTTTTCAGACTGCGTCCTGTTGTTTCCATCGCCAGAAGCAGCTTTCCCATACGACGATTCAACTCCACATCCACAATGGCTTCTCTCGGGGTAGAGAAGAAACACAAGGTGACCGTCGTGGGCTCCGGTAACTGGTGAGCCAGCATCTCTCATGCACCCCAATATCTCTTATCGCGAACCCCATAGCTTCCTTCCACATAGCTTCCACCGCATCGACCTGCTGAACAGATACTAACATGACCGAACCCAGGGGCTCAACCATTTCCAAGATCGTTGCCGAAAACACAAAGGCCTTCCCCGACCTGTTCGAAGAAGATGTGCACATGTGGGTGTACGAGGAGGATGTCACTCTCGACTCGACATCCCCTTACTACGATACCTCCCTCGGCGAGAAGCCCCAAAAGTTGACCACCGTCATCAACAAATACCACGAGAACACAAAATACCTGCCCGGTATCAAGCTCCCCCACAACATCATCGCGAACCCCTCCCTGCAGGACGCCGTCAAGGATTCCACCATCCTCATCTTCAATCTTCCCCACCAGTTTATCGGCAATGTCTGCAAGCAGCTCAACGGTCACATCCTGCCCTTTGCTCGCGGCATCTCCTGCATCAAGGGCGTCAACGTCTCCGACGACGGCGTCTCCCTTTTCTCTGAATGGATCGGTGACGGCCTCGGCATCTACTGCGGTGCCCTCTCCGGCGCCAACATTGCCTCCGAAATCGCCGCCGAGAAGTGGTCCGAGACCACCGTCGCCTACGACCCCCCGCCCATGGATAACTCGCGCGCCCCGACTCCGCGTGCCACCTCCCCGAACCCCAACGTCAACGGCGGCAACGGCCTCGCGCCCCTGACACCCGTTGACATGCAGCACAAGGACGCCCGCGGCCGCACCTCCAAGACGAAGCTCACCGCCGTACCCGCCGAGTACCCGCCCCTGGACCACCAGATCTTCAAGCACCTCTTCCACCGCCCCTACTTCCACGTCCGCATGGTCTCCGACGTCGCCGGTGTCTCTCTGGGCGGCGCCCTGAAGAACATTGTTGCGCTGGCTGCCGGCTTCGTCGACGGTCGCGGCTGGGGTGACAACGCCAAGGCCGCCATCATGCGCGTGGGTCTGTTGGAGATGGTTAACTTTGGAAAGGAATTCTTTGGTCAGACGGTGCACACGGGGACGTTCACCGAGGAGTCGGCCGGCGTGGCGGATTTGATTACCTCGTGCAGTGGTGGCAGAAACTTCAAGTGCGCCAGGATGGCCGTGGCCGAGGGGTTGAGCGTGCAAGAAATTGAGAAACGCGAGTTGAACGGTCAGCTGCTCCAGGGTACGAGCACGGCGCAGGAGGTCAACAGCTTTTTGAAGGCGAGGGGCCAGGAGAAGCACTACCCTCTCTTTACCGCCGTGCACGGCATTCTCGAGGGACGATACAGCGTCGACGATATCCCGACCTTAGTGTCTACTTCGGAGAACTGAGGTCTATGTGGTGGGAATCTGAGATCTTAAAAAAGGCATGTGGACAATGCGGAACATTATTGATCGTGGCGGAATGAGATCCAACGACACGTTGGCGTGTGGGTGTATGGGGTAGAGGGCCCGGAGTCTTTGGTTTTTGATTTTTGAAAGACGTATGTTGATATCCCTGGATCATTTACCGCAGTGGCATGGTGTGAAGGAACGGATTTAGACAGGTTAAGCAATGACACACATTGTTCTGGTCAATCTTGTGGTCCGTGATAGTGAAATTTTCCTTCGTCCTTTCCTTCATATACCCGTCCAAGTCCATTCCGGTCACCAGCCAGCAGGCGCCCGTCTAGGTCGACGGGTCAGGTCAAACTGGCTGGCTGGTGGAGTGGTTCATGGTCAACAAATGCAAATTCTCAACGCCGACCAGCCTACTCGACGACAGGCTTAGCGAGTACCCGAGTCCGAATCCCAGCATGAGCACCATAATTATCGCCAAGAGATGTAGCCACACCGGTGGTGAACTCTTTTTGTTTTTCCAATGTCTGGTCATATATCACTTTGGACCTACTCGTCGTTTTCTGATGGAGGAATATATATATAAGATGTAGTTAGATCCTATCAAACGTGATTCTCTGTGTATATCCCTGAAATACCATTCCAAGTACATTCTCAATCCATATTCTCAAGTAATCCCATCTTCTCCTCATCACCACAACCAGCACGTCCCCTCCACGACCTCCCCTAACCCACCCCCTTCTTCTCATCACCATCTTTCTCCTGCGTCCTCTCCCCATCCCCAAAAAACAGGCCTCAACACAGCATCATACACCATCCAAAGCAAATTAAACACAACCCCCAACGTGACACCCAGCCAGACGGGCACTTTCCCCTCCTTATTCGCCACCTTTTTATTCAGCGCGAAAAACACCAACAACACGGGGAGGAAGAGCGCCTTGAGCAGCCACTGGCCGAGTTTCTGTCGCGACGAGGTCGGGGTGTAGGGAACGAGGGAGTTGAGCCAGCGCTGGTAGTCGTCGGGGAGCTCGTGCTCTGCCGCGCCGGAGGTGATGAGGTTCAGATACCGGGGGGACGGTTGCGCGTAGGTTGGATCGGGGCGGCGGGTGGGACGGAGGAAGCGGTAGTACCATTTTTTTGCGGGGGTCTGTTGGGGTTTTGTCGTCGTCGTCGCCGTCGCCGCCGTCGTTGGTGTTGTGGTAGTTGTGGTAGACCGGAGTGATATTGTCAGGCTCCTCGGGCTCGGCGTCCGGGATGGACGGGGAAAAGAGCGTGTGGGCGAGGAACGGGCGGGGGATATCGATGGGCGGCTTCTCGGGGACGGAGACGCGGGGCGGGAGCGGGATGCAGGGGGTGAGGATGTCCTTGTAGGAGGAGCCGCCTCCTTCTGTCGCGACGATTGTGGCGTAGTCTTGGGGTGTGACTTCGTAGACTACGCCAAAGAGGCCCTTGTCCCAGCCCAGGTCTGGTGTCGTCGGTACGGTGTTGTTCTTCCTTTTGGTCTGTTTCAACTCGGCGGACGGAGGTGGTAGGGGCGGCACCGGCGGGAGCTTTGGTGGATCGCTCGGGTCCGGGAGGTTGGGGATCTTTCGAGGCGCCGAGTTGGCGAAGCAGGGTTCCGTGTAGGGTAGGCCGGGGAGGTCGAAGACGAGGGATAGGCCTGGGGCGGAGACGTTTACTTGGGAGATTGGGCGGATGCCGCGGGCGCCTAGGAAGGTTTCCGCGCTTAGGTTGGAGCCGTAGGCTAGGTAGAGGACTGATGTCTGTTCTGCTGCTGCAGCTGCTTCGACGGTAGTGGTGGCGGTGGAGGATCCATCATTGCTGGATGAGTCTGGAGAGACTGCCGCTGCTGCGAGACGGGAGAGGGATGTGCGCGGGATGCTCTTGATGGAAGAGTAAGACTTCTTTGAAGGGGCGGAGGATGTTGAGAGAGTGGAGAGGCCTTTTAGGCGGCGGAGGAGGCAGATTGGTTCTTGGGGGAGTGAGGTCGTCATAGGTTCCCGGGGTTTAACGTCGAGTTGCGACGGACGAGGTTGAATAGGTTGCAGAAAGCGAGGCTTGGTCGATCGCTTTTTTTCTGTCAAGAGCGCACCGGAGCTGGTGTGGACCAGGCGTTCTTGTAAGGGGACGAGCTCAAGCTCAAGCTCAAGATAAGAAGCAGGTAGCGAGACCGACAAAGCTGGGATGATGCCAGAAAAGTCTGAAGAGCGATGAAGATGGGATGTTGAAGCGGGAAGGAAAATGCTGAAACTGGTGAGTTGCACCAGGGTACTAGCTAGTTGTGGGTGGTGGGCGCGGGAGACTTTTTGTGTCGCCCCGGGTGTCTCTGACGTTCGGACTTTGGGTTTGGATGACGACGCTTGGAGCGAGGTTCCCGGCCTACAGTAAGGTACCTACTTAATACTGCCTTATCTTTAGCGTCAAGTAATTATCTTACCATTCGCTGCGGGCGTGCCGGGGGAGCGGCGGACGGAGAATGCGCGCGCGTCGGAGTTGGAGGGTTGGCTTATGTAAACCTGGGCGGCGGGATGCGGGATTGGTGGGGGTGAGCTGCGGAATCATTTATTTACAGACCATCGTTCAATAAGGTAAGGTAAGGTACCTAACTTACACCTATCAACGCGGTGGATGGGATTTGAAGCTATTCTGCCAATATGGTATACGCTGTGTTTTGAAGGCACTGTGCATAGGATCACTACCTCACATGAGACTGGAAATGCCGTTATTCTTGAATCTATCCCACCTACTCTGCGGATAATGTTCATATTGTTCTTGTTGATCTATCATGCGCCACTTTCTTCTCACTTTATACGTCAATGAAACCCTTGACCCTCAGACTGAGAGAGACAAATGCGGAACTCGAGTTGTCCGACTGTGCTCTCCAGTATTTCTCGTTGCGATTATACTAGAAGATATATCCCATGTGCGATGTGGGGAGCTTGTGGGACGTCTACAGACAACCAATTGTAACAAGATGGTGACATGTCTCTTTGTCCTTCCGGGCTTGGATGCAATTCGAGGGCATCACTTCCAGTGGGTAACCAAAAATTTTGCCTGCGAGGACGATATCTTGGTCTTGGTATCACTGTTTAATTCTTTTTTTATTTCTTTATTGGTTGACATGTGGCTACCCGCTGTTCGCGAATCCAAACCTTTGTTGATCCTACTCGATGCTCGCAGGGAATCGCTATCATAACTTGGTCATCGCTATTCAGAACCTTCTCTCGGGGTCAAGAAGGTTTCGAAAGTCAGTAACGAGCATCATATCATTGCCTTCATCATCGTCGCCCTCGACTTTAATCTGGTCCGTAGCATTCTCATCGCCATCCCCTGTCGCGAGTGCAGCCTGAGCCGCCGCCGGGACCCCGATACCGTTACCATTCCTGTGATCGCCATGGCCCCCGACAAGTTCGTCATCGCCCTCAACCGCCCGCGACACGGACGCGTACTTCTTCGGCACGAGGTACTTATCCATGGCGCCCGCCTGCTGCTGCCCGTTCCTCTTTGGCGTGGTGCCCTTTTCAAAGTAGAACCTCTGAATCACGTGTTGCGGGATGTTGGACTCGGGCTCCCAGGTCGGGTTCATGGACGAGGGCCAGTTGCCCTTCCACCGGACCTGGAAGAAGCGGCCTAGTTTCTTGCCGCTGCGGCGGGAGACGCGGTCTTCGAAGCCTTCGATGCGGAGGACTTCGTAGACTTGTTCGTCTTCTTCTTCTTCTTCTTCTTCTGCTTCGTCTTGTGTTGCTACTGGTGCTGCTGCCGCTCCGGTTTTCCGCGCAGTGTGAAGTTTAGTTGTGATGGGTTTGGATTTCGTGGCTGCGCTTTTGCTGCCTGTCGTCGTTGCAGGTGGTGCTGAGGCGGTTTGTGGTAGGGATGCTTGTTGTGATTCTCGTGACGTTGGTGCGATGTGTGGTTTTGGATTGGGTATCTTGGGTATTGGTATAGGCGTCGTAGAAATTGGTTGTTCTATTGACTGGACTGGTTGCGAGGGCGTCAGTTGGGAGTAGGAGGAGGAGGAGGATTTTGAGGCCGCGAGGGAGATCGTCCAGGGGGTCGTATTTTGTATCAAAGGCCTAGAGCCCGGCTTCGGTATTGGAGTGTGAGTCCAGCCTGTATCCGTGGCTGTCCCGTTCTGTGTCGTATTTAACGCCGGGGGCGCCGTCGCCGGCGGTGGCAGCATATTGCTCGCTTTCGGTGTGGGTGTTTGCACCTTTGGCGAGGATGACTGCTGGGGCGTGGAAGGGGGATCTCGTATTGAGAGGAGAGACCGCTTCGGCGGTTGCTGCGTCTTTGCTATCCGGGGGGCCGTGGGCGTGGATGTGTGGTTCGCAGAGGCCGGGGGCATCGGCGGGAAGATGGGCGTCTCCCGGGGTCGGCCACTACTACCCTGGAGACCCGGCGCTGGCGGTTGGGGCAACGGCGGTAGCGCCGGTGAGCTTGTGGCTCCTCTGGACGAGTCAAAGGGCGTACTCCGGCTACTGGTGTCAGTCTCGATTCCCGGCATGAACCGCGAGAGCGCGGGTCTCGGTGACCGGGTCCTCTGTTTCTTGCTCGGGGGTTCTAATAAGGCCGCGGGTAGACTGCTCTGTTCGCCAGAGTCGTATGAGTCCTCTGTCAGGAGCAAAGGTGTTGATGTCCCGGTCCCATTAAGCTGCCTGAAGATGGCCTCATCGTCGGCCTCATCGTCGACCGCTTCTTCCATCTCGACGTCCATGTCCCCCTCCGTATCCAGCTCCCTGAAGTCGTCCGTCAAGGCGCTCTTGGACGGTGTAGAAAGCGAAGGCGCATTCTTCCGCGGCCTGCCCCGTTTCTTCTTCTCTCCGTCCGCGGCCGTGGCGGGTGGTGGTGTCCTCAACTCCTCCGCCACTACATGCTTCCTCTTCCGGCCCCTCTTGGCCCCCTTTCCACCCTTCTCGCTCGGTACCGCGACGCCGCTCTCCCGCGCCACAGCCTCCTCAACAGCACGCACATTCTCCGCCTCCTCTAGCCTGCGCTCCTCCTCGTCCCGCTCCTCAGCTCTTGCAGCGCACCACTCCTCGTACGCCATGGGCGAGACGTAGTCGCATATCCGCTCCGCGTCGACCACGACCCGCGCGGCCGGCAGGTCAGTCCATCCCACCACGTACTGAAGACGCTTCTTACCGTCGTCAGAGAGCGCGGGCGGGACAAAGAACTCGTCGCGGATGTACGCCGTCGAGTCGCGGGGAGGAGCGAGGGTTATCGGGCGCAGAGGGGGGCCGGAGCCACGTTCATAGCGGCGGTAGGTCGGTAGGTCTTCGAGGACTACGGCGAGCTTGCGCAATTCGGGATGGGAGTTCTTTCGGGACGTCTGGGGCTGCCGGGTCGAGGCTGAGGATACGGAAGATGTGATGTTGGTAGTGGCGGCGCCGTTGCTGGTGTCGGCCGGGGTGGGGGTTTGACCACCGAACCAGATGAGTTTCTTTGAAGGTCGCGACATGGTTTTCTTACTCCTTTCGGAGAAGTCCACCATGTCACGCCTGGCACCTTTTTCGCAGTTTCGTTGGACGAAGCGGCGTTGCGACAGGCTGAGGAAGGCTTCGGTGGGATCATCCGTCGTCTAAGGTAGGTACTTGTGGTTTGGGAATCGGCGTTCGTGTTCGTCTCGTGTCGTGTCGCGATTTCCGCCCGTAAAGACAACGCTTTTATTCTCGACAACGCCGAGGGCTAGAGACGTCAGAAAAATACAATAAGAATGAAAGAATCCCATTCATACCAGGAAATTTTCGTACTTGACTTTTGGACGTGGTTTTGCTGATGCGTCTGCTGTCTTTCGTGGTAGCGGCGCCGATTGGGTGGGATAGGGAGGAAACTTAGAAGCCTGAGATCTTTAATTAGCCTTTTCTCCACCAGTACGGCCACTAAGAGTTTCAAAGCTTGTCAGATTGGACATGATTAGCAGGAGCTCAATACCCTTCTTTTATTGAGTGATAAACTTTTTAAAATTATTATAAAATTCTTGATATCTTTTTAAAACGTTAAAAACTAAACATTTTTTTTATATTTAAAATAAGCAAAATAACATCCAAGCTAATTAGTATATAAGAAATATAATATCTAACTTATACTTATTAAGTTTGACACTAAGTACTTATAATTAATTGAGCGTGATGCTATATTACCTAAGGCACCGAGTACCCTTGGATTTCAGGATCATGCGATCCGGGGAAGCAGGGGCAGCGGAAGGGCCCGTGCAGAAGCTGCGGCTGGGCGTCTACCGGCACGCTGCGCAGGGCGTCAAATCTTTGGTGGGCCGAGCTTGACCTCATCGCGAGGAGCACAAAGCTCCATCCACCACATCCCAGCTTCGGTTTCCATTTCTTTCTTCGCAAACCAAGCCAAACCACCAAAAAGAAAATCTCCCCTCCACCCCCGCGCGCACCGCAACGTGCATGTTCACGATCTCTCGACACCACTAAAACATTTCGCCAAGGCCTCGCAAATATGCTGACGCCCACGAGCACCTTCGCCCTCCGCCTCGCCGGCCAGGGCGCCGCCCGCGCATCGATTGCCTCTTCCATCGCCCGCACCACCGCATGCCCGTACTCGACCGCCTCCATGAAGCAGCACCAAGCCTCTGCCCGCCCAATTGGCCTCGCCTCGACAGCCGGCCCGATCGCCCGAACCAGTGCCGCCTTCGCCGCATCGCCTTCGTCCTCCATCGTCGCCCGCGTCGTCCGCCAACCCTGCTCCCAGCGCTGCAACGCTACCGCTACCGCCTCCGCCGCGGCGCAACAAAAGTCCGCCCCTGCGCCGGGGGACAAGCTGGACTGGGAGACCTTCTTCCAGCTCCGCAAGTCCCGTAGAAGGTGGCAGCTCGGCTTCAGCGTCATTTCTGGGTTGGGATCCTTTGTTGGCGGAGCTGGCATCTTGGCTACTGGCATTGCGGACCCGCTGGTGACACAGATTCCTCTGGATCCTTTTATTACGATGGGTCTCATGACGATGGGCTTCGGCGCTCTTGGATGGCTTATTGGACCTAGCGTTGGTTCTCTGGTGTTCTACACGCTGAACAAGAGGTGGAAGACTCAGATGACGGTGGTAAGTGATCCTCCACTGCGTTCTGGATGACAAGGACTTTTGCTAACGTGAATCCCTGATGCAGAAGGAGAAGGAATTCTTTGCTCGCATCAAGAAGAACCGCGTTGACCCCTCTGTCTCTTCTGTTGGTAACCCTGGTAAGTACACTTTGCAACCAGGAGTCAAACTCCCATGTGCTAATCTCTGCCAGTCCCCGATTTCTACGGCGAGAAAATCTCAAGCGTCAAGGGTTACCGTCAATGGCTCAAGGACCAGCGAGCGTTCAACAAGAAGCGTGTCAGCTTCGTGTAGAGTACCACCACAACGACCACCCACCATGGCTCTCTGCCAAGGACGTTTCTTTAGGATTAATCAGGATCATGGCTAGCGGGCGAAGGCCGCCCTCCTCTCTTTGTAGCAATAGGGGTATCGCGTAGGAAAAGTATGTATCATGACGACCCAGCCCCCCTCGTCAGAACAAATTCAACTTCTTTATATCCAAATGTTTTTTCTGCTGTCGTTCGCCCCGTTTCCATCTCAGGTAAAAGGCAACGTTGGGTCCACGTCTTTCTTCCACGCCCGCATACCACCCTCAATGTCCCCAATGAATCTTTTGCCATTTTTATCCAGCGCCAGATCTTTCAGACGCTTCGCTGCAAGCTGTGAGTCGTTGCCGACCCTACAAACAAGGTAAATGGGCGAATCCTCTGGGAAATCCGACGGCAGCCACTCAGGTTGAGGCTGAACTCCCTCGCTTGACGGCTGCGTCTCCTTCATGAACTTTGCGATTGGTACGCTGACAGCGCCGTCGATGCTACAAATGTCAAAGTTTTCGCGCTCTCGAACGTCCAGCAAAAGATGCCGGCCGCCCTTGTCCTTGGACACACGCTCGTACTCGGTCGCAGAAATACGCTCCTCGGGAGCGAGAACACTAACCGGCGCAGTAACGCCGCAGAAAGACACATAGTCAAGCGATCCCGACCGCAGAGTCTCAAGAGACAGCGTCGACGCTGCAGAGCAAGCGAAGCAATCCTTCCTCCGGCCCCGCATACGGACAGATCTAAACTGCCCCGACGTCGCGGCGCCCGAAAAGATGAGAAGCGAAGGCGGAGCCGCAGTCGCGCTTTTGTCGGTGACATCCGGATCGACCGCGCCCAAGGCAACGAGCTTAATCGCCTCAAGAGCCTGCAGCACGCCCATGACGCCGACCACGGGCCCGAGAATGCCGCCCTCGCCGCAGCTGACGACGCTGTCGGGCGGCGGCGGCTTGGGGAACACGCAGCGGTAGCAGGGTCCTCCTGCGCCATCCAGAGTGCCCTGCGGCGTGGCGGGCGAGTTGAGGATGATGAGCTGGCCGTCTGTGCGGAAGGCCGAGGCGGAGACGAGGGGTTTCTGGAGGAGGACGCAGATGTCGGAGATGAGGTAGCGGGAGGTTGGGTGGTCGGTGCAGTCGAGGACGAGGTCGTACTGCGATACGATTTCTTCGGCGTTGGTGGGTGTTAGGTGCGTTTTGTGTGGACGGTATGTTACTAGTGGGTTGAGGCTGGGAGGGGTGTGTTAAGTGTGAGCTTTCGTAGAGATGTGGTTTGAGGAAAGGGGGGTGGGTTTGCGTACCTCTTTAGGTATGTGATTGCGCTTTCGACTTTTGAGATGCCGATTCTGTCAGTCGAGTGGGCGACTTGGCGGTGGAGGTTGGAGACCTCGACGACGTCGCCGTCGACGAGGCCGATGGTGCCGGCCCCTGCTCCGGCGATGTAGGCCGCTGCGGGGCATCCTAGACCCCCGGCGCCAATGATGAGGATCTTGGACTTTTTCAGTCTTAATTGACCTGGTGGTCTCGTTTCAGTGGAAAGGTTTCGCAAGAAAAGTGTCATTGACAAAACTGACCTTTGACGCCTACTTGCGGTATGATGAGCTGTCGTCCATATCTCTCATAATCCTCGGGTTGCAGGGGCCATTTCCAGGGTTGAGATGATGGTGACGGTGATGCTTCCCCCTGTGCCTCCTTCTCTGCCTTGGCTAGCTGTCCCTTGAGGTCCCTTAGATTGAGCTCCGCCTCTGCGACTTTGCGTCGCAGCTCCTCGACATCGCCCATAGTTGCGTCGGTCTGCACGGCGTGCGGTGTACGTGAGAATCGATGACTCCCCGAGCGCGGAATTTGTGAGCGGCGGGGCGGACCTCTATGAAATGTCGGAGGTTCCGCCCCCGATCTCCGACCCCGCGATTCCAAAAGACCCACATCGCTAGAATTGTCTTCGGCCCCACCACGAATTTTTGATGGAAGCTTTGGGTCCAGTGCGTCCTCAAACTTTACCAGCTACTTGCATGCCACTTTATTCCAGATCCGACTTCAAACTCGTGTCTTTCAACCCTACAACTCTCTAGAACCGCCAATAAGCCACCCCAGTCAAGATGGTAATTGCAATTTCATTCCTCATTCTCCCCGCTCCCCAGAAATACCAAAAGCTAACGCCCCCCAAGGCGCCCACAGCACCAACAAAAGCCCTCTCCGCCCGCGAAAAGCGCATGGCCCGCATCCGCGGCGACATCCACCCCCTCGCGCCGCACAAGACCCTCCGCCCCGAAGCCCAAGTCGACGACGGCTTCCTCACAAACAAGAAAGATAAGCGAACGATGAAACACAGCGCCTTCCTCAGCAAAGTCGCCAAGACCGCGCCCGGCAGCGGCAAGACCCTGAAGCGCCGGAGACCGAACAAGAAGCTCGTCGCGACCATGGAGTCGCTCGCCGACGCGCTTCCCGAGCTGGAGGAGGGCGCGCAGACGCTGGATCAGCTGCGCGAGGGGAAGGTTAGGCATAAGAGTCTTAAGAGTAGGCCGGGCGCGCTGAAAAGGAAGGAGAAGGTTGTCAAGGCGGAGGTGGCGAGGTTTGGGGCTAGTATGGCGGCTTTGGCTTCCGTGCCGGCGTCGAATGCTGGCGCGGCGAATGCTGGTGCGATGGCGGTTGAGGAGACGGGAGCGCAGGAGACGACGCCCAGTGCTACTTCGAATCGGTGGGCTGCGTTGAGGAAGCATATTTCGAGCACGATGGAGCAGAACCCTGCTTTCAGCACATAAGATTTGATGGTGGTTTATAGACTACTATCATCTGCAGAGAGGGATATCCGACACATACGATCGATACAGCGGCTGAGAGCATGGCACATCGGAGCATGGGTATTTGCGTCGACGAAGGGGGGGGCCTGAGACTTCCTGACGGTTCCGCGGCACGTTTGGGGCTTGCAGCCACAGTAGACGGTCTCTCTTTCAGAGGATTTCTGATGTCGAAGATATGGTCGCCTCTCCCAACGGACCTTGACGAGGGTATCTTTCTAAGACGCAAAGGAAGCCCCCAGAGGCTTACATTTCTCGGGCGAAAAGTCAAGAGCGGCTCAAGGATCATGCAACCCTGGATTGCGGATGCACGGGAAGTCGGCAACAAGTCCTGATCGTTCCCATATTTCATTTGCACGATGGCCGCGATAGTGTCTCCGACGGTATAGAGTTGTCAGAGCCAGCAAGGCTCTACATCATGCAAAGCGAGTCAAGTATACGTATGCTGACGGAAGGGGTTCACGAAACTGATGGTATCCCTGGGCTTCAGTTGGTTCAACGCTATCTAAGGATTTCCAGGCTGTAAAACGGTATCAGAATGATAGCTTCTTGAGGGCACAGGGACGTCGTTAAAGGGGTTGGGCATTGTGAAGAATTGATGAGGGGCAAACGAGTAGCCCAAGGTGGACAGACTATTGACCTCAATGCGCCTTAGTGATGGGAATTACGCCTATATCAAAAGAGATATCCGACAGAATTCATTTGGCGGGATCCTTGAATTTGCCTGAAGATGACATCCGCCAGAGATTGCATTTGCCATTAGTTGCATTGTTTACTCTAACAGGGATACCAGCCTAGCGTTTGAAGAACAGCAAATCAAAAAAGATCCCAATGGCGATCTTGTGAGCCGACGTCATTTTGCCCAACGTCAAGGGTGCAAACGCGTCGCAATGAGATGTTCCGTGTGGTAAGAAGAAAACAGAAGTAAACAAACAGCTCGTCAGGCTAGGATGCGCTGGGTGTCTCCAACGGTCTGGAGTGGTCCATGGAGGAGTCTTGTGGACATCTTGGCAGGTTTGACGAAGGGGTGATGTCAGTTCAGGTCCAGGCATGGCGGTTCTAGACAATCTCATCGCCAATCAGCTGTTCTTTGGCAGCATGGCTTGCTCAGTTTGCACAAAGTTCTAGGAGTTTGGGGAGTGCGCTTGTGAAGTTCTTCATGGTCTTCATTTGGGGCAGGTGCGTCCTTTCCTCGTCATATTATGCGGTCGGCAACAGCGATCTACAGGAGGGGAAGGTTCGTTTGCCTAGAATCAACGTCACGAGGAAGGAACTGTGCAGCTGAGCAGGCAACAACTGCACCTTCTCATTATTGAGCCGCTCCTTCACATTAAATTCATTTCTCCTGCAGTTCATATAAATCCTCTTGAACCTCGTCTCTTGAGTCTCAGTTCTCCATTCCTCCATCACACCCACGAACAGTTACTTCCCATCTCGCATCTCACAAGTCCAAACCAAACCACTTACACAGATTCCATACCACAATTCAGCAAGATGGCCGACACCAACCCCGGAAACTTTGCCAACCGGTATGCACCCGCATCTACACATCTCGTTTTGGCTCTTGAGTGATTGCTAACCGGATAAAGTCCCACTGAAGAGGTTCGCGAGATCGCAGCAAAGGGCGGTCATGCCAGCCACGGTGGTGGCATCTCACAGGAAGTACCGAGCGGCAACACAAACCCTGGTAACTTTGCAAACCGGTATGTTCTTCCCTCCGTTAGTTACATAATCTTATGGTATCATACATCTAACGCTCTTCAACAGCCCCACGGAGGAGGTTCGTGAGATTGCGGCCAAGGGAGGTCACGCCAGCCACGGCGGCGGAATCGAGGCCGAGACCCACTCGGGCACCGGCAACACCAACCCCGGCAACTTTGCCAACCGGTAAGCTGGCTTCATACATTTCTGTCCAGTGTCCCGGTACCCGGTTCCTTCACATATGAAGCTTAACTCTACGTTACACCTCACATATGCTTGTCTCGTATGGGATGATCACTGACGCGACCGCAGACCCACGGAGGAGGTTCAAGAAATCGCAGCCAAGGGCGGCCACGCAAGCCACACGGGCGGTTTCGCCAGCATGGACGCCGACAAGCTGCGCGAAGTTGCCTCCGAGGGTGGCAAGGCGTCGTCCGGCTCCTTTGAGCCCGGCTCAGAGAGAGCGCGCGAGGCGGGACGCAAGGGAGGTCTCTCAGGTGGATCGGACTGAGATGTTTATTATCCCAAGGTAGCCGCACTGCGAGCTCTCTTCACACGGTTTATTTGAGCGCAACAAGCGGGTGTGGGCGAGAGGACGAACCAACGACTGTACGATATCCGGAACGCAAAAGGATGGAACATGAGACATGATTGATGGGCGAGAAAGATAGGATCGCCTCCACGACAGGGTCTACCCAAGCTGTCCCTAAGGAAATACCAATTGAGATTCTAGAATTCTAGAATTCTGACCAAAGACGTTGCTGAGTGCCCATTGCATTGCCCTGTCAGGCGTTTCGTCCCACTTCCGGGCCGTGAGCGGCTGGCTCCGAGGTTTTGCGTGCTCTCGGCGCCTCCCTTTTTTCTCTCACTCTCTCGGACCCCCACCGTATTAATCCCCGGATGGTCGAAGAAGGTGGCAGGGAAGTGCAAAAACGCACGATTTCCAAAGTCAATTATTCGAGGACCCCCTCGAAATTTTCTCAACAAGATTGAACCTACCCACCTTGTTCCGAGATGAGTGTGCTGTGAGTACTTTGCTGAGATGCATGGAGTCCTTCCTTTCCCAAACCGAATCGACCGACCCTTTGGCTAGGAAATTCTCCAGCGGCACCCCATGTCCATCCGCCTGCCCTGCGAGTGGGTTGGCAGACCGACTTGGCGCTGTGGATCGGGGGAGGGCCTGGGGGGCAAGCCACGTTCGGCAGACGCCGATGCAAGTGACGAGCGTTTTCGTTTCCCTATACCCCGCCTGCGCTTTTCTACATACCTCTCGATGGTTTGACGTACATAGGTACTGCGGATGAAGGGTCCACTACACCAGTGAGGGACTACCTACCTTGGCTTCGTCACTGAAGCCGCGAGCGTTTTTGTGTGACTCGATCTGTCGGCGTAAGCAAGGCACTTTGCGCCAAAGTGCGTTCTCTACGGTAAAGATCTTGGGCTAGGCAAAAAAAGTATCGAGCGGCGTATCTAGGCTCAGACGGGAATGGCTCGTCGTGCGTTTGATGACATTTTGGGGCCTGGCGTTTTTCGTGACTTTTGTCCAAAAAAGGGTTTGCGGCGGGAAGTGCGCCAGGTGGGTGGTATCGCAGAATTTCAGCAGCATCAATGATTGCCGCAGCACGGTGACGTAGACGAGGTTGAAACTTGGCCGCCCTTTTCTTTTCTCTTGTTCATTTGCCTGTGCCTTGCCGAGTCTTTAGTGCTTTCATTTTGTCATGGGATCGCGAGGAGACTGCAAGATGGCTAGACACTCATCCACTTACTCAGGTTCAAGTAACAATGTCACTTACAGTCTACACCACTAAACTTACTGCTCCCCATAGGTAGAAGAGGAAAGTGAGGGGGGAAAGAGGGAGGGTCTGTAAGTGAGACTTGACTGTGAGAGAAGGTTTTTCTCAGTTAGAGGCTTTAGCCATTGGGGGGCTCCCACCCCCCTCTTCCTTCTCCAATGGTGACTCCTCCCTTCACCGTCTCAATTCATTTGTCACAAGCAGGTGGCAGGCACTAGGTAGAGGTGATGATGGCGTTCTCTGGTGGGAATCGAAAACAGAATCGGGGGAGGAGCAGCGGCACTACGTACATAGAGTTTCTCCATACTCCAGATCTTGGAGCCCTTTCTTTTTTTTCTCCTCGCGTACCTTACCTTACCTTGATTACAGTGGCATCCTGCCCATCCCTGTCTTTTCGGGGAGGTAGTGAGAGGTAAGGTAGGTAGGTCTTGCAGATGATCGGCCATTCAGACTAGCACGTTTCGTTTTTTTTTTTTTGTTCCCTTTGGACGCATGTTAAAGTCGTGTGTTCCCCCCTTCGCCCACGCTGGCACAGAAGTGATGTGGTCTTCTTGCAGCAAACCCTTTTTGTCTCCTTGCTGTTCCCCTTCCCCCGACTATACTTTGCAGCACGGCTTTTTAACCCTCACCAAGAACACCTTCTGCGAGGATCTCCCGATAACCCCCAGTCCCTGGAACTAACTCCCTCGGACCTGGCCGGTGCTACACCTCTGTACGATGGCCGCGGCAGTTGATGTTCAAACAGCAGCAGGTGTCCCTCATACGGGTTTCAGCCGGTTGAGCAATTCAAGGTATGCTTGGACATTTCTTCTTCTCACTCTCACTCTTTTGACCTCATTCTCCCTGCCTGCTTATTCAAATGAGATCTCATATGGCAGGAACATCATCGTCATCCCTTGGGTTCTGGAGGGTGCGCCGGAGGCACCGTGGGAGAGTGGAGTCACTCTTCCGAATCGGGCCAAGACCAGAAAAGTGGCCCTAGCTCCTCGGCTCCCCCACAAGTGTGGCTTGTCGGCACCTGGTCACCTCGTCACCTCGCATTTTTCGTCTCTTTTCCTCCCATCCTGGTGCTGCGCCACTCCTGGGCCACGTCTCCCCCCGTCGTCACCCGTCGTTCAAGCCTCAACTTCTCCGATACCTCTCTGTGCCTCTCCCTTCCTCTCTCTCATCCGAGCTGCACCGCATACACTGCCCGCTGCATGCACGGCACCACAGGCCGCAAGCGCAGAGCCCAACTCCAGCCAGTGCAGCCAGCCAGCCCAGTCAGCCCCGTTGTTCATCGTCTTTCCTCCCCGTTCGCTTTCCCCACCGTCGTCCATTTGATCGCTCCGCTCCGTCTGCGACCTGTGACCAGGAGGATCCTGAAGTTTCCCACCGCCCACGCAGAAACGACAGAGACCTGGACCCTCGTCCCTTCCCCCCCGCTCATCAATCCCGAGCGAGAAAAAAAAGAAGAAAAAAAAGGCCAAAAAAGAGCGGATGCGAAAAAGGGCCCTGAATTATTATTTTTCGATTTTATTTCTTGACCTTGGCTAAGTATCACCCCTTCGTCCTCCTTTCTCTCTTCCCACATTCCTACCGATTGATCCTATTCTCCGGACCCTTTTCTCTCCGTCCTTGTTCTCAATCCTCTTTCTATCCGTACTCCGTACCGGTTCCTCAAGTTCCCTACCACACACAAAACATACCTACCCCAAAGTCACTCTTGGAAAAGATCGTCGCTGTTCTCGAACGGAACCAAAGCATCCCTCTCTGACGCAACTCCCCGCGAAAAACAGCCGCTTCTTACCCTTCCGCTCCTCTCGCAACCAACAACCATCGCCGACCCGAGCGATCAACTCCTCCCGCTCCGGCTCAACCTCGACGACATCCTCGCTATCCTCTACCGCATCGATTTCAGCAGCATCACCACCAGCATCCCTTCAGCTTTCCCCCTCGACCTCTCCGACGAGCAGTACAAAGTCCGGCCACAGGTCCGAGTCGCGCTTGAGCATGCCTTTCAGGAAGATGGCCCGTCACTTTGGTGACACTGTAAGATGATTCTTCTTGCACCCTCCTGTTCCTTCCCGTCTACGTCTTTGGACCTGGCCTAGCTTGCTCTTGCCTCGCCGCCGCCGCCGCCGCCGCCGCAGCACTGGGAAGTGCGCCCTGAAGAGGTCACAACCTCTCATCATCGCCTGCACTCCAGGTCGGACGACAGCCGCGGACGGGCAAGCACATGCCCTCTCGTCTCGTCGCTGGTCCCAAGTGCGGTCGGTGATGGTGAGGCTGGCAACGGCGGGGTAGAATGGGAGGGGCGGCCGTCCTGTTTCAGCGCAAGCGCCAGTGAACTGACCCGAATCACGTCCTAGCTCTCCCCGCAGCAACCTTACTTGTCGTGTAAGTCGCACCCTTCCTCCTCGCTCCCGATGATGCGCTGCAGCTCCCGCAGTGTCATCCTACCATCCCGTGGTGATCATGCCCCCGGCTGACAGCTTCTTTTGCATGATGCAGATCACGATATTCTCCGTACGTAAACCCTCTCACGAATGACGAGGTGCCGGGACCCTACCGAGTCCGCGTGTTCCGTCTACTAGGACCTCCGATCTAGCTACCCGGAACACGATGAGCTTACTCGTGTTGCTTGCAGTCACCTATGAAGACATCAAATCGCTCAAGAACGACTGGTTGACAGATAACGTACGACACACCTCCCTCCTTGCGCCTGCTCCTAGCTAACGACTGTATAGAACATTGCATTCTGGGAAGAGTGAGTTCCAAACACTCCAAAATCCAACCATACCACCCCTTCCGAGCCCCCCCTAACAGCCGACAATCGCAGATGGCTGGAACGCGAGGTTCTCCCAAAGTACCCCCAAGCTCGCATCATTCTCCTCCGGCCCTCAATGACCTTCCTCCTCATGAAGGAGCCCGACATGCGCCAGATCCGCTCCGCCCTCCCCGACTTCTCCAAAGTAACACACATCTTCCTCCCCATCAACGACGCCCGCAACGTCGCCCAGGCCGAGGGCGGTTCCCACTGGTCCTTACTGCTCGTCAGCGCCATCGACGGCGTCGCCTTCCACTACGACTCCCTCGGCGGCGCAAACTACGCAGAGGGCCGCCTCGCTACCCACAAAATGTCCGAGATTTTCGGCCGCCCACTCCGCTACCTCAACCTCGACGACTCCCCCCAGCAGGAGAACGGTAGCGATTGCGGCGTGTTTGTGTGCATCCTCATGCGCCACCTGCTCATCAAGCGCCTGCTTAGTGCCAACGCTCGCGAAAAGGTCAGCATGAGCATGGCCAATAAGCTGATTGACAGCCATGGCGGACGCAAGGAGATGCTCAAGATTATTGAGAGCTTGCGCAAGGAGGGCGAGCGGAGGAGATCGTAAGCGCCAATCCCTCATATTTCCCCCTCTACTGAATTTGGTCTTTTGTCTTTTCGCATCTGCGGCTTGTGGATGATGGCAGTGCCATCATCTTCTTACTGTTCTTGTACTCCCTGATCTTTGAAGCGTGAAAAACGTAAACTTGTCTTGAGGGTTCCCTGACACCCCTTCTTTCAAAAAGGAGAAGCGCATCACCGTATTCGTCAAAGACGCCGCCACGGATCGAGTAGTCGACAATAGGCACCCCCACCCTTTCTACTACCCTTACAAATTCGAACGAACGAACGACAATGAGATTGTGATTGAAAGAAATCACACTCATGTCGATGGCTTTATTTAAATGTTTCGATATACGATATCCACGAACGCATGCACAAGTGTACTTTATTCAACGACATAAGAAAGAGGGCAGGGGAATGTAAGCATCTCGTAGGGGAAGACGGGAATGATGAGCGACGCCGAGTCTACCAACACACGTCCAAGACCCCTACCGAGTGGAATCAACCGCCGAAATACGAAACGACGATTCTGCGACGACTAGAGACGGAACTGTGAGATGGTGGACGTAGAAGGGCCGACGCTGCGTGCTATCTTGGCGGGGCCATGTTGGAGTAGAAAGGTCAAGATGGGGTGGCCGTAGTAGGTTTGGCCGTAGTAGAGGAGGAAGAGAGGGGTCCTAATCAGGACAATGCAAAGGCGAGGCGTTTTGGCGTGCCAAGGTCGGATTAGTAGGCAAGAGAGATATATTTGATCTTATCCCCATTTATCTACGGCATTTCTCGTAGATTTGATTGATATATTGTATCACGCATGCATCGCCGCGAACCCTCGACGAGCATCACACTAGAAAGATTCGAACAAAGTTGGACAAGTCGCTTGAGACCCGAATGTCAAGTAAACGGAATTAGCTGTATCACGCTAGTTATGAATCCTTCTCCAAACCATTCTCTGAGCTGGACCATCAATCTATCGCTCTGCGCTCACCAACCAAAGCCCAATAGACCATCCACAAGATGGCAATCAAGTCGTTGTCTCCGACGTGCAATCGCAAGATCCTCGACCGTCTTTCCCCCTTTCATATTCACTCCCATTACCAAAAGGGGCCATCATCCTTGCGAAGCTTCTTGTTGCTCGCTTCGCGCTTGTCTTGCGCAACCCGGGCTGCCAGCTTGTTGAATCCTGCCTTTGTGATTCCGTGTAGGGCTACACCTCCGCTCATGACCGATGGGGCGACGGACGAAGGAGCATGATCGATTTCCTGAAGACGCTGACGGAATGCCAAAAGCGAAGTCGGTATATGGTTGTTCGGGATTGACGGAGCGTCCAGCAGAGATGGGACTCCCAATCCAGACTTGTCACCAATTCGCTTGTAGTCGTAGCCGACGGTTGGCAGTACGGCAGTGACGGGAACTGATCGATCATTGCCCTTCATACCAATGGACTCCGCGAAAAGTCTGGCCGAGGGGGAGCGGCGAGCGGCCGACCCCTCTTTCAGAGACTGGTCTGCGTCTCCATGAACTCCGCCGTCATCGACGATGATTTCTTGCTGTTGGCGTCTTGGTTAGCGTGATGTTCTTTCTCATCTTGCTTCTTGTTCTTGGTCCGAAGATAGGCATTCACCTTTCGTTGGTCAATCGCACCAGTGCTCTGATATATCAGGTCCGCAGTCTGCTGGGTATAAGGGTCAGTGCTGTCGATATTATAGTGCAGCCATTCCTTTTGCGACTGCTCTGTGGTGTAGGCCCAGCCAGCAGAATACCACATTTGAAAGGCACCTGATTTGGAATCTTTGCGGTGACGAACCTCTTTTCCTTGATCAGGATCGAAAGCCACGTATTCAACAGCCTCGTCCCAGTTTGCGCCTTTCTCCCAAGTAATGAGCTTCTGCCTCTCTCGGAATGCGTCGAGCTCTGCCTCTTCTTCCGGATCATTCGAGTGGGCATTCGCAAGCCATGCCTCTTGATAGCGCTGATCCTCGGCCTCGGCCTCTTCTTTGGTCTGGAAGCCGCGGGCTTTGTCTGCGGAGATGACATCGGTATTGAACGAGCGGGATGTAGGCAGGTGTCGAATCTGGAGAAGATCATCGAGCGAGGCATCGCACGGGTCCGGGCAGAAGATGACATCGTGCCCCTCGGGCGAACCGCTGTAAAGAGGGGATCCAATGATACACTTATGAACAAGCACAGCTAACTCGATGCTGGAGAATGAGATCTGAAAGCTTTTATCGTCGGCGTACGCAAAGTGCGTAATGACTTCGGCAAAGGTAGACGCCAGCCCAGCTCTCTTGAAAATCATGTGTAGATCCTTAACGGGGAATCCGTTGACTGCCAGACAACGAGTATTTCCCTCGCGAATCATGGTGAGAATCGAGTCCTTGAGAGGAAATGAGTCTGTGTTGGGCATGCTGATGCGGACTTGAACCGAGTTACCATCAGCCATTATGAATCCGAATTCGCGACCGTGGTCCAGGCTGTATTTGTAAAACGACTTAGCATCCTCTGGAGAGGTGAACTCAATGTACGCATGGTTGATGCGATTATCACTAGTTCCCATCGGCATCGCGTGGGCCTTGAGAATTCGACCGCCTCGGATGTGCTCAAGGATGCGCTGGACGTGAACCTCATCGGGAAGTCCAGTCATGATGATCGTCCTGGAAGACACATCTGGTACGCCATTGTCGGTCGTTAGCTTCTGAACAGCCTCATTTCGTATATAACGAAGTCCGTATTTCAACATACCCGGCACCGCTGAAGGGTGACGACTTCCAATGGTACGCTGGTGTGTCTGCAGCGCACGCTCCTTCTGGAATGGACTGTCCCAGATGTTATTGCTGTCATCGCTCCAGTCGAGAACAGTCACATTATCGGCCGGGCGGGGTGCAATCTCGATGTTCTGGTTGTCAAGGTGTTCAATGAGGGGAGTAGGATGCTGCTTTTTAGCCAAAGCGTCGGTCGTGACGAGGGCTTCCTTGAAGGAGTAGGGGAAATCGGGCTTCGGGGAAGTTGCCTGGTCGGCTCGATCAACGGCCTGGGGCTTGGAAGGTGTCTGGAGAGCTGGAAAATGGTCCTCAAATGATATCAAAGGCTCGTCATTGATGCCAAGAACCGTCGGGAGACCGGCATTCGTGGTTGCGACGTTATCTGGAGAGACTCCAATGGCTGCGAAAGCTTCTGTAACCTCTGGATGATCAGTGATGAAGGATCGCATGAAAGCCTCGTACATTTTGGCCCGCTCAACAGCGTTGAGAAGGGAGTTCTGCATGGCCTGGAGCTGAGCAACGAGAGGTGCATTATTTGCGACGGCTCCTGCATACTTCGCCTTGTACTCTGTGAGCTGCTCTTGACTGTGGTGGAGATCGTCTTGGAGTTTGCTCAATGCTTCTTGATCCTTGCTGCTTCGCTCATTTTGTTCAACAGAGTATGCCTGCGCCCTGCATCTGAGAAGGTTGGCCTCCTTGATCTCATCCTTGAGCTTGGTGATTGTGACTTGGTCCAAGTTTGCTTGATGCTTCAGCGATTCGTTGACATATTCGAGGCCCTCATTCTCGCTTTTGAGGGCTTTGTGATCAGTCTCAAGCCGATTGAGACGAGACTTCATAGCATGGAGGTCATCTCCCGTGTCCAAGCTTTGGCGAGCATCTGAGTAGGATGAGAACGACTGGTTCGACGACAAAGGGTCTCGGTTCGTGCTGCTGGGAGTAAATTCGGCCGATGATGGGTTCAGAGGCTTGCGACCAGGAACGAAAGGCTCGATCGGGGAAGGTCTGTTCCCACGAGGCGGAATCGCGGTCTCTTGGGAATCGCCCTGCTTAATGATAGCGACACTCGTGATCGTCTGGGCATAATTGATGTCAGAGACAGTAGCTTCCACATCCTTGAGGTCCTCGAAGTCGTCGCCGAAATCAATGAGCTTCTCCGAGTTCGACTGGGGAAGGATCGGACGAGCAGGGGCGGGTGGGCTTCCAGCGTCGCTTTTGTCATCATTAAAGCCATTGTCAGTCGACGCGTAGACGCTCTCTTCACCGTCATTATTCTCCTCCTGCTTTATAACACGGCCGGGGAAACGGGGGTCGTATGTGTCAGCCATTTTGGCCGTCGTGGCGTTGTGCTGCTGGCGAAAGGGGTCCAGAGGATCTATCGAGGGCCAGGAGCTTTCGGCTGATTCTGTTAGAGAACTGTAAACGCGAGGTGTTAACGAATGGACTGGCGACGCTTTTCTTCAAAAGAGATAAATTCGAGATATGAATGATGAAGATGATGCGGGAGCGAAGATAGGAAGTGCTGGCTGTATTTGATTCTTGTAGCGATTTAATTGGAAACGACGATTGAAAGTACCGCTTACTCTGCCAACCTTTGACGGCCGGGTCCTCGAAAGTGGTGATGTAGAAGGGGAAAGATGAAGGGCCAAGTCAGAAAGTGAAGGGAGGAACTTTTGAGGCCCCCGGTGCTCTCCACCCCGAGAAAGTCAGGAGCGGCCCTTGACGCCGAAGGAAAGCGCCATTCGTGAGATTATGCAGCTAAGGCAGGTGCGCAAGAGGGTCGGGAAGTAGGGAAGGTTCTTGGGGCGGTGAGCAAGCGATGCTAAAACATATCATGACTTACCTAGCTGAGTCTGAAAATACTTTGGCTGTCTTGACCCAAAGAAGTCAGGGGTTGAAGTAGACAGAGAAATCACCCTGGGGTGGTTTCTGTCGTTCAGTGTTGCTGCTACCTGTCGGGGAGATAGAGGATGTTGAAGATTGACCTAGATGATCTTGTTTCGTTGCCGATAACTAGCTCATAGAAGGCTTGTTCTATAAGAGCCAAGGCGCGCCGATGCTAATGTCAACGACGCCGAAAAACAAGGCGGAATCTCCGTCTCTATGTCTATGCTGCTGTATTGTTGTGCGGTTGTTCTATAGAATCGAGGCCAAGACTCAGAAGCAGACTTGGTCTGGGAGAAGAGAAGAGAGGTGCTTCAGGTGAAAGACTCTAGACGGCCTGAGATATGTTAATGATGCTGAATGCCGATTTCAAGGGTGAATGAGGCTCTTGCCTGGACGACATACCTGAGTACTCCGAAATGGAGAAGCAAGGATATTAAGGCAAGTGAAAGTGCTGTCTCTGAGTGTTGATGTGTAGGTAGGAGGAAGAAGACCCCAAGGAGAGGCTGGAGGAAGAGATTCCCTCTCTTTTAGACTCCACTCAGAGGTAGACTCAGTAGAGATGGAGCTACCGCGGAGCTAATCGCGGAGCCAAGGGGAAAGTCGAGAAGTACGAGGCGGCGAGGAGGTTGGTGGTAAGAAAAGGGCGAAGTTGGAAAGGAGAGTAAAGGAAGAAGCCCCCTTCTCATCTAGATCCTCTCTAGATGCCAGAAAGAAGAGAGAAGCTGCTGAGGAACAGGAAGAGGGGGAGGTAAGGGAGAAGAGGTAGGTGAGGGTGAGGAAAAGAAAAGAAAGAGAAGAAGAGGATTGGTGAGCTGAGAAAAGGATCTGACGTTTACAACCCTAAGGGCAGCCTTGCAGCCGGAGACGGGAACTGAGGCCATGCGGGGACACTGGTAGACGGAAAAGCTCTAAAGATCAACTTCGAGAGCGAATGCCAGACGGGGACTTCACATGGGGGAAGTTGGATTCCATTGCTCAGAGACCACCGGGACTAGACCAGACATATCAGAGCAAGCAGTCACAGACTGGAAGGGTTTCCTAAGAGGGGAAGGGGCTGTTCTCATCATCGAATGTGGTACGGTTGGGTGCAGACGATCCCAAAGAATTGTGAATACTACTAGCTACTGGTTTTTGAATGTCACAGATGAGCTCGAGCAGGCTATTCTTCATGGCAAGACAAGTCATCATGAAGGAAAGTAAGATATGAGCGAATGTAACGAGGTAAAGTTCCTATGAGAGGACTCTGGTCTCAATTCATTGTGACTTGAGGTACGATTTGAAGGTGATCCAGTGAAGGAGATCAAGTGAAAGAAATCAAGTGAAGTGAAGTGAGTGCGTGTAGTTTGAAGTGAACTTGTTACAAAGGCTCCAAGAACTTATAACAGCATCACCGGAATTGATGATGTATATTGATGGAAGAGTCATTTGAAATGAAGTAAACACTTCGCAATACTTCGGTGGGGGGGGGGACAAATATGACCATGTGTATCGGAAAGCATCGTCTGAAATCTGGTATCTTTCAAATTTTGGAAAAGGAAACTGACGCTACGCAAAGAAAGGGGGTATACATGCTAGCCCAACGCCGCGCTCCAATAACTCGATGGCCAAGGGGAACCCTCCAACCTCCCCTCCTGGTACTCGTTGATTAATTGTCTTATGCTTCAACGACGAAATCCCGAACCATGTTGAGAAACCTCTCCCGGTACTCCGTAGGGTTGGCAGTGATGCTCATGGGGCCGTGGCCGGCGATTACATTGTATGACTTGACCAGCCCAGTCATGGCCTTCGCGCGGAACTTGTGCTTGGCCCAGAAGAAGTCGAGGACAATCATGCGGTAGGTCCAGTTGCCATCGGCGTCCGTCAGGCCGGTGCGCCAGGGAGGTGCATCGGATTGGATTGTGGGTACGTCGCGGGCTTCATCGAGCACGTTGGGACCGGGGAAGCGCACCATGAAGAGAGAGTAGTCGACGGCGTTATTTTCGGCCAGGAGCTGGGTGTCGGCTTCGAGAAGCTCGAGCAGCTCCTTCTTCTGGGCAGGTGTGACGCGGACCTTGTCTTCGAATTCGTCAATCAACCGCTCCTTGACACTCTGTGGTGCTAGGTTCCCGTTGGCGATGTCCCGTTCGGGGAAGAAGTAATCGTTCGGCTTGAGGTCGTACGTCTCCCACTGGTTCCTGCGATGATCGGTCTCCTCTTCCTTCTTGCCGAACATCAGGTTCTCCATGATGATGTGGTGCGTCGGCGCCATGCCGAGAATGCCACCGAGCGTCGCTTTCGCGGTGTACGCCATGTCGGTGATGCGAACCAACAAGCTGTGGGGGTGCGTCTTCATATGCGCGACGTAGGCGTCAAACAAGTCGTGGGTGAAGAACTCGTGCTCAAACCGGCGTGGTAGCGACTTGATAAGGAACTTCCCATCGGCCGTCGTGAAGAAGGTCGAGCCGCTGTATCCCAGATCCCCGACAGGCACGAGATCGGATTCGCGGCCCTTGCCCTTAGCTGCCTTCTTTGCGAGGTGGAAGGAGTTCGTATACTCGTCTTCATCGAATTGCCAGACATTGTGTCGGAGTTCGAGGAAGTCGGCGGCGCGATATCGGGCGAGAGGGAGATGGAAGACTGAGAGGAAGGAGGTGAAGACGCGAAAGATGCGTTTTTTGAGGCTTGGTTTGTCGGAGTTGCTGGAGTCGCCTGAGATGGCTGCTAGGATCGAGGACGAGATGGAGGTGCTCCGAATCTGCATGGTGGCGGCTGAAGGCCAAAGGGCCCAGGTAGGTCTATGATATCCCGCTCGTGGCAGTGCAAGGTGTCTGTAGGGGAAATTTCTTGAGAAGGAAAATTATACGTAGTAGGCCACCGTTAGGAAAAGAAGTTGAAAGATACCTTGCCTTACGTGCGAAGGGATGGGGGAGCTTGACGGGAGCTTGTCTTAGACCGCTATGGTGGGGAGCTATTGACGTCACTTTACTGGGGAGGGCACATGTGCCCGCCAAAAACCACAACCAACTGGAGCAAACGTTCCTAATCAGCAATGCGGCAACCAATGAATCCATGAACCAAGGTATACACGCAGGAGTATACATGGAGCTTTTGGTCCAAAGTTCTCCATAAGGCAGTCAGAAAGCTAAAGGGAGAAGAAAGGAATACTGCCTTGATTTTCCCAGCTGCTGCACCCCTCTTATAACTGATACCACTAGTAGTATTATTAGAATATATTAGGCTTTTGAATAGTATTCTCGGAGGAAAAGATGAAGAGTAAGAAGTTAGGGGGATAGTAATATCATCAACAAAGAAAAAGTAGTGATGGAATGAGTTGCGGTAGTAATGATAGGAATGATAGGAATATGAGCATCAGTAGTAGTGTCGGCAGTAGGAGGGGGCGCAGGAGTAGTAGAAATTGAGACAAGGTCCCGAGCAGTAAACTATTTTGGTACCTGCTGAAATGGCTCTTGGTCCAGTCCGCTCCGGTGAAGGCGCAGAAATATGTTCCAAGTTGAAAGTCGCTTCTTCTACCATTATAGCTAATGAGTAATGGCTGTCCCCAGAGTTGTCATATCCTGGAAGTTGTATCTTTCCAAAGACGGATCTTGGCCAGCAGCTTGCATTACGAACTATATTGAATCGAACTCATAGACCCAGTCAACTTCTCTCCAGCAACGAGGAGGCCACTAAAGTAAGTCTCTTGAGCTTCGGAACACTCCTGGATTGTCCGATTTAGTTCAGCTAAAGCTATGAAGGTTGCAAAGGCCTCACTGAGGGAGGAAACTTGCATTCAGCCCCTGTTACATGGGTTGGAAGAGCTTCACGATACGCCATTCGCCCACCCGTCTACCCACTCATCATTGGCCAATGATGTCCAAAGTCCCGCGACCCCGCAGCCTCTGGAGTCTGATGAACTCCTCTGACGGCTGCCTGGCTCTGTTATCCATTCGCTCACTTGCAATGCAAGACATCATCTGACAACTTGAAGACCCAACCATGAGCAAAAAATGCCACAAGCATGTCTACACCTTAGACGGCAGGGACGGTAGCCGCCTGAAAGATTGCAATTTTTGTTCAGATGGCAGGAAACCCATTCCCAGTCTTCGTCTTTGCAATGGCTGCCAGCCCTGGAATGATTTCTTCCATGTTGTCTTCTGCCACTACGCTTCACGAGACGTGGACGTCTCAGCTTTCGATCCCGACTTTGATGAATCAGAGTCTGCCTCCTACGGCTTCCAGTCTCTGACCTTTCGATCGTTGAGGAACACCGCCGATAACCCAGAGTGTATGATATGCAGCTTCATCGGCTCCGAGCTGAGCACCGTAGCTGGCGCCGGCGATGACACTAAGTTCGCAGTATGTGGGCTCTTCCCAAGTCGTAGGACGGACCCAAGCTCTCGTACCCTCATATACAACAGGGCACATGAGACTTCGCCCTTTGCAGAGAGCTGCGCCTTGGCTATCTGCATTTCGGGGCTTACACCGCCAGCTGGCAATAAAATAAATCACGCCTACCGGCCCGTGGTCCTGGGGATTAGACTTCAGTATGGGACTAAAGACGGAAACCAGCTTGTGCTGGCAGAGCCCTGGGATCGGCGATACATCAACGTCAGCCTCCTCCTCCACAGCTGGTTGGCGGGCTGCCAGGCCTACCACGGATCCAAATGTAACGAACCCTTGACAGAATCAAAACTTCCCGTAGGGTTCCGCGTCATCGACACTAAACGCAGACGCATTATCCAGCCAAAATCCATTGCTCCTTTTGTGGCATTGAGTTATACATGGCGGCTTGCAACTGCTTCAGTGGATCGGGACCTTCACTTGACAATGACGAACGCAGAGAAGTTGAAACGAACAGATTCTCTTGTACCTGAACTGCTGCCAGAAGTAGTTGGGGACGCAATCCACTTATGTAGGAACATGAGACAGCAATACCTTTGGGTTGATCGCTTGTGCATCCTGCAAGACAATGAAGATCTCAAGATGGCACAGATCAACGCTATGAATGACATTTATCAACTCGCAGAATTTACCATTGTTGCAGCTGCGAATGGTGTTGGTGCTGGGTTACCTGGACTTACTACGCGGCCCAACATTTCCACCCATAAGAACCACTGTTGGCAGTTCATCAAACATGTGCCCAAAGCAGTTGAGGGCACAAAATCGGACGGGAGCTCTGCCATGGACCACGCCGTTGTCGGCATAGCCCCTCTCAGCGAGAACCAGGTTATCAGCTCCAGCGAATGGAACTCGAGAGCGTGGACATTCCAGGAGAAGTTGCTCTCCCGGCGACACATCTTCTTCAGCTCCGGGCACGTCTATTTCAGTTGCTTCCACGAGGGTTCTGAGCTTCATAGATATCCGGACATCAAGCACTATCGACCACAGGGCGAATCAGAGACTCCCGGTGTCACTATGGTAGGTCAAGACTGGGGTGGAAGAGGTTTCGAAAAGGGCCTACGATCCGACCAGTACAGCGATGACGGGGTTCTCGGTTTTTACCCGCTTCTCGTGGACCAGTACACCAAACGCACACTCGGCCGCCGAGAAGACGTGCTGAGCGCCTTTGCCGGCGTCGGAAATGTTGTCGCTGCCCGGGCTGAAACGCAGATGCTGCTAGGCCTTCCGGAGAGGTACTTGGCACACAGCCTCCTGTGGTCATTTTGCTCTCCTCTGGGCGTTACATATCGCACGATCGAAGGGCTGAGACTTCCATCTTGGACCTGGGCTACTCGGCAGGGCTCTGTCATCTATCAACGATCCCTCGGAGGCAGAATTGACGGCGACTGGTTGGACCCGATGTACCAGATTCACTTTGGGCATCTCGTCTCCTTCTTTTACTGTGACCCAGTGTCAACTAGCCCCTCTAGGCTCAGAAACATATGTGAAGGCAAGGTCTGGTTTCCAGAAGATCGAATCGATGATTCTGTGCGGCAGGAAGACTTCCAGCGAGACCTTGAAGCCTTCTTTCAACCCAGGGGAGAGCTTAGTCAGGTGGCTGAGTACAAGGACCCTCGACAAGAGGCATCTTGGATCTCCGTGGCTGACATGTGGGAACGGTCTCCGCACAGTCCTATGGCAGCTCGCCACCACACCGAGCTTGACAGCAAGACGAAAGCCAGGGCTGAAGAATACCCTCGTTGTCTGGTTTTCAACACCACAGTTGCCAGAGTGCGGATAGGGTCCTATCTTCGCGGGGACGATAACGGGGTTCAGCTTACTATCTATGGCAACGATGGTGCAAAGATAGGAGCGACTGCGCCGATGCATAAGCAGTGGGCGTTGAAATGTCTGAGCATGGGATCTAGCCACTACATGGTGGTCGTCGCCGCTGGCCTCAAATTTCCTGGAACCTGGGAGCATAATGCCATGTTTGCGGAAAGCCAAGGGTTCGGGTTCTATGTCCTCATCACATCTCGCACGAGCGGGCTCTACTCTCGTCTTGGGATCGGCTTTATTTCCTTGGATGGATGGGCCTCTGTTGAACCCATCTGGGAGCCAGTAATTTTAGTATAATAGAGCGAATCAGTCTTACCCGGGAGAGGTTTATCAGTTCGCACGGAGGTAGCTAAGGTTCGACCTGGAGTAACAAGGAGAAGAGTCGAGATCTGCGCCGCTAGGTATCAGTATCATGGAAGCATGGAAGCCAAGATTTCAGACGAAATTGATGCATTTATTGTTGAACAGAAGTAGAGAGTCAGTCAAAATCGAGTCAATCAAAGTGGGAAAGTTAAAAGAAAAAGGAGCGGCGGAGTGGTCGATTTAGTTGATTGTCTGGAAAGCTGGCGGGATCGTCGCTACGCCCCGAGCCCAGCCGGCCCATCTCAATTCAGGCGGAGGTGCTGCTGCTTTTGGGCTCGCCCCCAATTACGGAGAAAGGAAAATGAATGGCTCGCTGCCTTGTCCGGACTGGTTGGAATATACGGCTGCCATAATACGTGAGTCGCCGAGTTACTCGCTCGACCTCCAGATGATGCACCTGAAACCTAATGCCCTGACATAACCAGATCTCCAAAGTCACAGTTGCTCATGGCAGAAGAGGAAAGCCCACAGCCGTTGCAGGTACCTAGTGCTAAGTGAAATCTTCCATTCTTCCAGATTCTATTCATCTGCGTTGCGCTAGTAATTCTACAATCAAAACATTTAACCACGCCGTATAACATTTATAGTCTCCCGTCTAGTGAGATCATTTACAACTTGCTTCTCAGGTCCTTTCTCTCGTCCTTCTTGAACAGCACCTTGCTGTTGGGGTAGGGGTCAAACACGACGCTGTTGAGCGGGTTGTCCTCACTGGCGCGCTTGAACATGTCCTCGTACACCTTGCCATCGTAGCGACCCAGACTGCTGTCCAGGACCCAGTCGTCAAACTTCCAGGCATCGACCAGACGGACTGCGTGGGGACGGATCTCCTCCAAGAGGGTCATGACGGCCTTTGTTCTCGCCAGAGTGATCTGGCGGACGGTGACCGCGGCAGAGCTGTAGAACTCGCTGGCTTCCTGCTCGAGGGTGTTCAGAGCATACAGTCTGAAGAGCTTGTGCAGCAGACCGACGGTATCCTTGTCGAGCTGCTCGGTGGTGGCCTTGTCGTTGAGAGCCTGGTGGAAGTTCTTGACGACCATGTACTGTGCGTGTGCGGTGCTGAGACGCCAGAAGTCAACGAGAAGGCTGTTCCAGGACTGCTTGTCCTCGTCCCTGTGGCGGAGAGCCTCAAAGGTGAGGAAGGACACGCGCCAGGCAAAGGCAGCGACGAGGTCCTCGTCGGAGCCGAGCACGTCAAAGGCGGCGCCGATGTCGCGGCGGCGGAGGAACTCGGAGAGAATGCGAGTGGTGTCGTTGTTGCCGGCCTTGCCCTTGAGAACGGAGCGAGCAGACTTCAACAGGTAGCGGGATACTTGCTGGGTGAGCATGTAGTTGTCGCCTTCCCAGGTCAGGGTCGGCAGGTAGTCGGCGTACCAGGAACCGATACCGCTGAAGGAGGAGTATCCGTGACCTCCACAAGCGCGGCGGCAGATCTCGAGACCCTCACCTGCGACGGTTGAGCCGTAGGCCTTGAGAGCACAGGAGGTGGCATGGAGATCGGCGAGGAGGTCGGTACCAGGGTTCAGCTCCTCGGGGCCGGGGTTTCTGGTACCGTCACTGAGCTTGCCAACGTCACCCTTCATGCGCTTCTGGTTCTCATTGTAGAGGTTGATCATACCCCGACCAGTGAAGTGGAGGGCGAAGGTGGCTGCGAGGAGGGGCAGCAGACGGATCTGCACCATAGTGTAGTTGAGAACTTGGTTTTCACCAGGCTCACCGGCCGGCGCATCGCGGTCCTGGAATTGCCGGCGGACAGCGCAGTAGCGGGTGGCGATAGTGACGCCCTTAGCCAGGACGGAGCCAGACTGCAGGACAATGTTGGATCGCACCCACGTGAGGGTTCCGTAGATGAGAGAGGGGTTCGCAGGACGGATGTACTTGCTCGTGTTCGGGTCGATGGACGAGAATCGGGCGAGCATGTGGTTGTGCGGAATCTTGACGTTGTTCAACAGCAAAAAGCCGTTGTCCATGGTGTTGTAGCCGAACTTGGGGCCGATATCGCCGACATGGACGTTGGGGAGAGGCTCGTGAGTCTTCTTGTCGCGGATCGGCACGACGAAGGGGTGGGGGCCAATCTTCTTGCCGTTGAGGATCAGCTGGGCCATGACGACGGCGTGGGTAGCCGTCTTGCCCAAGGAACCGATCCACCACTTTGAGGCCGTGAGGTGAGGCGAGTGCAGAACGAAGCTCTTGTCAGATGGGTCCCACGTTGCCGTGGTCTCGAGGCCACGAACGTTGGAGCCGTGGCCAAGCTCGGTCTGGGCGTAACATCCGAGGATCTCGTAGTTCTCGGCGGGCTTGAGGAAGAGCTCATGCTGCTCGGGAGTACCCTGCTCGCGAAGCGTAACGAGGAACATACTGGCGTGGAGGCCATACGGTGTCGGCTCAGCAATCAGGTCGTTGGCAACGATGTAGTCTTGCTGAGACCAGTTGTGCTCCTTGGTCAACTGGAACAGTCTCTTGCCTCTCGCCAGCGCAGCCTCGATACGGGCATTTCGGCCGCGGAAGTAGTTCTGGGTCTTGTCAAAGACAGGCTCCTTCTTCAGGATGTTTAGTATCCTCTCGCTGCGCTCGAGAGCCTCATTTGTGAACATGAACGACGCGAGCTGGTCGACGTTGAGGTTGGACTTTCCGCGCTCTTGAGCGAGGAGCTCAGTGCCCTGCGGGCCAGACGGCTGGAGGGCCTTGACCCAATCCGGGGTATTCGGCATCGTGTCTTTTGTGTGTGGGGATGGTAGGCTGGGGTAAGTGAAGGACTGGGGAACTTTGTCTGGAGAAATGGAGGCTGCAGATGGGATTTTGTAGGATATGCTGCTCTTGAGTCGTGAGCTGTGCGCTGTCCAGATCTAATCTAATCGAGGTTTCGAGAGTTCCGACTCGGAGAGCAGCTATGATGCTTTGATGGGCAGTGCCTCGGCAATTACTATATCTAGTTAGACTATAACTCTTGGTTCGCGTCGAAACTCCACAAAAAGGCTGTCTGGAAACCCCTTATTCAACCAGGCAGCCCACCAAAACCCAAAGATGCCAGCTCCCGATCATCGGACATGCTCGGCGCCGACTCCGACTCCCGAGGGTGAGGGCCCCCCCCTAGCCGATTTCCCTCGGTTGGTTTTCTTCAGTGCCGGGTGACCGCTTCTAGACCTCCGGGACACGCGGGGTTTACCTCATCTCACCATCCATCACTGTTACGCGTGCTTCATGACACCAGCTCACGGTCCAAAAGCATGGGATGACAATTGATGATGAGGACAATTGTGAGATCGCGCATGTTAGTTTTCACCGACGTTTCGCGACGGACCTAGCTACCTAAGTATCCGGAAAAGAGTTTCGTTGACACTGCCAAGTGGGCGCAGGGAGCGACGATATTCAAGTATCATAGCTCAATGCAACTTTGAGGCATCACGTTCTAGTTATCGTTCGAGGGTCACAAACCTTATTTCTGATAGTTCAGCTTTCACAAGCTAGAAATTCAGAAGAAGCTTTGTCAACCACAGAGGTCCCCGCCGCCAGTCGCCACCCGGTGAAGACATGGATTCATCCTAAGTTGAAATGAACATCTAAAGCTCTCGGAACCCTATCTAAGTCCAAATTGCATCTCTTCTTAGAGCGGCATTGCCCTCCACGAAGAAGAAGTCTCGACCCGCAGATACTCAACCATTCCAACCGGATTCTATCCATGTCTGGGGCGCTTGGATGATGGATCCAGATAGTCGGATCTTGATCCCTGCCACAACAAATGATGCGTCATCCAGCACCAACACCTGACAGATCCACCGGACCCTTGGCGGAACCAAGCGCACGAGAAACATGTGAAATTGTTTGCTTGAGTCGTGCCATTGGGGATGTTCTTGGAATAGCTATCTTCCTTGTGTCGACACGGTTTGATCATCCGATGGAGCGCAAAGAGTGCCATGGTGCATATTGGCAAGGCTATGCGGCTCATGGAAGAATTGTTTATGCACACGTAAGATGCCCACCATCTATCTTGGTTGACAGAAAACCAACCATCCTTTAGTGCCAATGTCGCCACTCCCGATGGTGAGCCATGCAGAAGATTTCCATAATCCCGAAACTCCGAATGGATGGCCATTTAAGAGTCTGAGACCCTGAGAGTAAGTAAACCGTGAGGAGCATTCGTGATTGGTCCATGGTATGGGCACCGTGTTTGCGCTTAAGCGGCACGTTCATGTTGGTGCACTGTACGACGAGTTTGCTTGAGACAAATGAGCAAACATTGGCAACCAACATGGAGTTGATGGAGTCAAAATGAACGAATCAATAATACCAGCTAAAGCCAAGAGCACACGTATGTATCTCCGGCCCCAACATCTTTCAGCTTCTGCAGTGACGCCTCAGTGCGCACTATCAACGTGCGAAACATTCCACTCTCAGCCTCGATAACTCCATCTAATTCCGGAGATGGGATTATGTTTGCTACCCCCACAACTAGTCAGTCCCTGTGGCGTCACGATCCTTGTAAAGATCAGTTGTTCGTTGGCTGAAGAAAATGGCTAAGCTGTCAGATTCACCGGGAAGGACCGTCATTGGACGACGTGACGACCGGGAGGGTTTCTAAGACCATCTACTATGGCAACAAACACGATGGTTGCTTCGTCGGTGGCTCCTGTCTAAATTTCATAAGGCCCTTGCATGATGGAATATCGCCGAGACCTCAACACAGGATGTGAGATCAAGGTGCATTTCCGGTTCCTCGTCGCTTGACCGCCGGGTAGGCAGCCTGATGTGGCCTCCGTTATCCTGACCCTTCGGGAATTGAGCCTCAGAAGTCCGGAGGAGACGGTACGACTAGATCTCCTGGGTCTTATTCAAGAGACAGATTGACATGAAACTCTTTTCACATAAAAGGGCCAGATTTTCCTGCGATGCTTGGAAGCAGACTGTACTGAGCCATTGCAAAAACACCCATTGCGAACTATCTCCTCAAGCTTCTACACCTTTTAGCCCATCTTATAATGCCTTCCAGACTCGATATGGCTATCACAGAGACCCCAATGGCTAGACGCAAGAACAACGACCCTCCGCGTTCCCATATGGTGGGACGACTTCACCCGTCTGGGTTGAGGATCACCATGGAGGTCAACAACTACTTCCTCAACAACTGGCCTTTTCCTGACGAGCGAACCAAGCTCCAATTTGTTGCTGAAGGACTCCCGACTTGGCACTTGTGCCAGTATCCGACGGCCCGCGAGGACCGGGTCGGTGCAGCTTGTCGCTTCATGGTCATGCTCTTCCTTGTTGATGGTACGTGAAACTCCCTTGTGCCCATGGCCAGAGCAGGGTCTGACTCTTTGAATCTTTAGACTTGCTAGAGCACCTTTCTCTAAAGGAGGGCTCATCATACAATGAACGATTGATCTCTATCGTCAAGGGCGAGACGGCGCCAGCCCAAGATTCGCCAATTGAGAAGATGGTATTGAATATCTGGGAAGATATGAGATCCATCGACAAGAAGCTCTCAGATGACATCGAAGGGCCTACTTTCGCCTTTTGGCGATCTCAAAATGACAAGGATCGCCTGGCCAAGAAGAGCGTAGCAGAGTACCTCAAATATCGAGAGCTGGACGTCGCTTCTGCGTAAGTCTCATGATGGTTCGTCTCAAGCTTCGATGACCTGACCTTTCACAGCGTGCTTCTAGCTACTCAGCGCTTCCAAGACGCAATCTACCTCAGCGAGGAAGAGCTCGCCTCAGTTGCCGACCTAGAGCTCAACTACACGCACCACATCTCCGTCATCAACGATGTCATGAGCTGGGACAAGGAACTTCGAGCTTCCAAAGATATTGCGGCTGAAGGGTCCATCGTCAGCAATATTGTACAAACTCTGGCTGATGAGAGTGGCCTTGACTATGATGGCGCGAAGCGAATCTGCTGGGTCATGATTCGGGAGTGGGAGAGACAGCACGATGTCATGGTCCAGCAGAGACTTCAAGAAGGCTGTTCAGATGCATTGAAGACTTACATGGAGGGGATCGAACTTCAGATGGGTGGTAATGAGTTATGGAGCCGAACTACGCACCGCTATAACGCCCCTCACCTGAAGTAGATCTACTTCAAGACACTTTTTCTTAAGTCAGACAAGGCAGCTTGCACTTCATAGTTATCAATACACGATGTACTTGAAATGGGTTATCCGTGGCTAGAATCTGTTCGGAAGCGGATGTTCAATTCATGTAAGGTCTCTCCACGAATCAAAGCCTTCGGAGGCCGCTCACGGCTGAAGTAGGAATTCTATGTCTCCACAACTTGTAGCTTTTGCAGAAGATCCAACACTTTTGGAATGGATTCAATGACACCTTGACATGGGAAAACATAGGTGTGTCATTCATCATAAATTCTGGTAAATGTCAACGCACCTTAGACGTCGTCCGGCAGCAGCAACAGCTCGCTGCATCATCCGGTTGATGACCTTCGTGCCAAGACTATCTTGGCGATGCCAAGATATGTTGGGTCCCGTCAAATTCGACGTCGTCCATCTCATAGACTACAACTGCTCTAGCCGATAATTCGATAGCTAGATGGGGCTCTTCAATTGTTGTCGATCTTATTCCTTCTGTAATTCTTAGTACCGAACGGTTGGAAGCCGAGAGACTTCGGCAATCTGAAGCCGAAAAGCCACTCCTCGTGTTCGGATGGCCGGCATCATACCTGCGCGGAGGTGAAGGTACAAGGTTGCCCGCATATGCTCACAAGAACAATGCGACCTTCTTTCAGGGGAACGTCTGTCAGATTACGTACTAAGTATCCGTTGTGATTAGTGAGGTACGAACCCGCCTCGCGCTTCATGGTGCAATGACTTTTGCTTGACAGGGACCATTCTCAAACTCATTACGAGAGCAGACTTGAAGACACAAAGTCGAAAGATGCAGAATTTTTGCATACAATCATATTGCGGGTCATTCAAATCTCGTGATATCTCTCCTTTCCACCTCATTCACTCATACTTGCGCTCTTCCCACGGGAAAAATACCCTCCTGTCAATTCCGTCCAAACAATGGCCTCAACTGCAAGGCCGCGTCTTCGAACTACCGTCCTTGCATGAACACCTGGCAGTCGCCAATCACACTCTCTGTTTTCTCTATGAGGTGCCCCGGCTTCGACGGTAGCCGTCTGAATCCCGGATGCTGCCGGTACCTGCACGCTGAGACAAGGCGAAATACTGATTTGAGGAAATTTCCCCAATATTTACCCCGGACACCCACCCCCGTCCTGCAGTCAAGGGCTCGACTTTACATGGCACAGGATGTTTCCCCACCGAATAAAGAAGTCATTAGCGGACGGAAAGCTTCAACTTAGTAAACAAGCTTCTTTTTGAACGGTGTCTCCTCTTTTGTGATTCGCCTGGGTTCGATGGCGTTAATGTGGGCAATCTCACCAGTTCTGGTTCGCAATTTGCCTGCGGAACAGGGGTTTCTCTACTATAGCCGGAGAGCCAGCGGAAGACCAGCTCGAGGGGTCGATAAGTTGCATTCCAGGAACACAATGCCATTCGCGGAATGATCATGGTTTCTGATCCGTCCATCAATGTTACCTTCTCGTACCTCGAATCTCAGATGTAGAGGGGTTGACTGGAGCTGTGCCTAAATTTCGTGAGCGCATTCCGCAATCCTTGTAGACTTAGTACCATCTCGTGATCACAGTAGCCCTGTCACATTGACGGAAAAGCATCCGATCGAGAGCCTGAAGATCTAGTATAAAGAGATGGTTATGAAACATGGATTCTGGATTCTGGATTGCTCGGCATCCTCTACCCTCGACCTTGGATTCTCTTGGCATACCCAAAAGCTTCTCTTGATACCCTTCCATTCACCGCAACTGCACGCGAACTTGCAAGATGAAGATCACCTCTGCCTTGGCTACGCTTTTCGCCCTTGCGGCTGCGACTCCGACCCCTACCGTCGACTACGCTACGGAGAAGGCCCACCTCGTGAAGCGAGCCTCTATCTCAGACAAGGCGACTCTCGGTTATGCTACTCTGAACGGCGGGTAAGTATAATCGCGAGGGGTCTTGAAACGAAGCAGAGCTAATGGAGTTGTAGAACTTCGGGAGGATCCGGTGGCACGGTCACTACTGTCTCTACCCTTGCTGAGTTCACTGCCGCTGTCAACGAGAAGGATACCGCCGCCAGGATCGTGGTTGTCAAGGGCACCATCAGTGGCACCGCCAACGTTCGCATCGGTAGCAACAAGTCCGTCATTGGCGCATCTGCTGGTGCAGGTGAGAATCTTTCACCCTCGTATTGTCCGCACACCAGCTCATCTCCCCCTACAGGATTCAACGGCATTGGACTGCACGTTCGCCGCATGTCCAACGTGATTATCCGTAACATTAAGTCTACCAATGTCCTTGCCTCAACTGGCGATGGTGTGAAGATTGAGGTGAGCAGCTTTTCTCGATGTGCCATGGTTGTGTGTAACAAACCTGACCGACCTTCTCTCCTCAGGAAAGTATCAACGTGTGGATCGACCACTGCGAGTTTTCTTCGGCACTGGTCTCCGACAAGGACTACTATGACGGTCTCGTGGATGCTTCCCACGCTGCCGACTACATGACCATTTCCTAGTAGGTTCTTGACTCAGCAGAGATGACGGATAGTCGCTGACTTTCGTTAGCACATACTTCCACGACCACTGGAAGACTTCTTTGGTCGGACACAGCGAGAACAACGGTGCAGAGGACAGCGGTCACCTACGCATCACCTACGCCAATAACTACTGGGCTAACTTCGGTTCTCGCGGTCCGTCTTTGCGCTTCGGTACTGGCCACGTCTACAACTCCTACTACCTCAAGTATGTACATCATCGATATCTGACATTTAAGTTACTCTTTCTACATGTGACTAACACCTCATGTCTAGCGGCAACTCTGGAATCAACACCCGTCAGAACGCACAGGTCCTGATCCAGAGCAATGTCTTCAAGAACGTCACTGTTCCCATCACCTCCCAGGACTCCGACATCGTTGGGTACGCTGTTGCCATCGACAACGATCTCGGTGGTGCTTCCAACTTGGCTCCTGTTGGCACCATGAACGCCAACTCTCCTCCCTACTCCTACAGCCTGCTCGGCTCCGCCAATGTCGTTGCTACTGTCCCTGGGCAGGCTGGCCAGAAGCTTACCTTTTAAACAATAAAGATAGCGTTTCAGAAAGCCAATCAAAGCTTGAGAAGGCTTTGTAGTCATCAGAAGCTGCTTTTTGTACGAGATTCGTCCCTATATTGGGATCAATTCCTGGGTCGGGATAGAGGGATGGAGAGAGGCCTGAAAGCACACAGCATTAAGTTCGTTGTATATATCATGGGAATGTCAGCTCAGAATATCATCTTGAGAGACTTTCCTCCACCCATGACTCGTCACCCGATTGACAAGCACCGGCCGCCCGAAGAAAGCTATGAGACACAGCAGAGCACGATGCGGCTTGGGGACTTTGAACTCATAGAGCATTGGCATCGACCAAATCAGAACGTATAACATTGTGTAAGGGTGCCGCTGGCAATGGAAATGCGCTACCAAGGTATGTACAGGATTTTTGAAGGGTATCTTCGTTCCTAGTCTTGTGTATGTCGCTCTCAGCTATTTATGTGTCTAATCATGCTAGTGGTCATGATGTCCTGTGCCCTGACATACTGGTTGAGACCAAATGCTCAATCCGTAGACACAGGAGGATCATCAGTCAACTGCCACTCAATTACGCACGTCATATACCATGTCCCGCGCAGCTCTGCCGGCTGACTGCCAGGGAAAAATCAAGCTCATAAACATATCTCAAACTCTTGAATCGTAATGCTTCGTGTTTGTCGCATTGCTTTTTGGGCGCGCGAATCGATTTTGCGCGTCATCATTCTTGCTAACGACGCAGCGATCGTAGCCGTCGGGGCGACGGCGCCGTGAGGGTAGTTTGCAGACGTTCAGGTCTGTGGACCGGGCCCCTTCATACCATCTTCAGCTCCTCTTGTTGTGCAGGATCTGCAGGAGGTATCTGAAGAGGCTGCTGAGGCGGCGGGAACATCAAAGGCTGCTCGGCAGCCTTTTGCTCAGCGGCCTTTTGTTGTTCTGCCTTTTGCTGGTTTTGTTGTGCTTGGAGTTTCTGGAGGTTCTCATGCTCCTCGACCTTTTGCTTTTGTTCCTCGGGAGAGAGAGAGTTGAAGGCAGCGATGTCCTGGTCCCACTTAATAACACACTCAATGTTCCAGTTGCATCTCTCCACCTCGCCGAAGATAGGATGCCGGAAGCGGGGGTGACGACTCGGCCAGTTGGAGGCGTGGTAGTGGTGCTTGACGAGAGCGCCCCTGGAGTTATGGTTTCCGGAATCGGAGTGTCCCTGGCCAGCGGCGAAGGACTCGACGTCGCGGACGAGGATGTTGCTGACAACTTTTGACTCGTCAATGTCGTGGAATGTGTCCCAGGTAACCGGGCCGGATCGAGAACGCGCGCTCATGACTTCCAGAACGGCTTTGGTGAAGGCTGAAGGGCCGGTACCGCTGATGACCTCGTCAAAGTCAAGCTTGATTGCTGAGATGGGTACACGTTGGTTCTTGGATACCTCAGTGAGCCATGCCATGATGTTCTCAACGAGCTTCAGCATGACGGGATGTCCAGGTCGCGACATAAATGTCCATTGACAGAAGGACATGGACTTCTTGCCGAGAATGGGGTGGTCCTTGAAGTTCGGTTGGTCAATCTCGACCCCAATGACAAGATCGAGGTCGGCCTCCTTGTATCTTTCCGGGATCCATCGGCTGACAGGTCTGAGATCCTCGACATCAATATCGGCGTACACTCCTCCCTCGGCATACATGATCATGTAGCGGAGCAAGTCAGCCTTGATGATGGTGGCATTCACGTTGCGGTACATGTCGACAATATCCGGGCGATCGAATCCGTCAGGGCCGTAGTGCTCTTCGACGTACTCCATGTCGTTGTTGTCGGTCAGAACTTCATACCGGTACCCAGGGTTCTTGTCCGTCCAAGTCCGCGCAGTGAGAATCTGCTCGGCTTCGAATGAGAAGGGCGCAACCTTCCAACTCTGCCATATCTTTTTGGGAAATCCACGGGTGCTTGCTGTTGAGTGGCGACCGCCGCGCTTGGAGAGGTGGACAGGTTTGGGCATCGACCCGAACAAGTCGATGTTGAGAACGAGTAGAATTATGCAGACACAAGCGATGTACAAGGGCAAACATCTCCTGAGTTGTGTCGGGACCCTGTTTCTGAACAGGTTTGCCTTGGTCGAGCCCGTAGGGCTCAATGGACTCAATGGACTCATGATGGGTGAAGACATGTTGGCCAAAGTCGTCCAAGAGAAGTGGAGGTGTTCAACCGAAGAAGCTTTTGAACCAAGCTTTGGCAAAGATGCGACGAGCATAAGAATAGGCAAGACGAGTGGGATGCATGTCGAAATTTGAGGAGCTTTCTCCATGCAGGCACACAACCCCAGAGTATCCTCATCGCCGAGGCGGGGATTTCCCTACAGTTGTTCCGACCAATTCCCCCACTCTCCTCGCCTATCAGTTGCACATCATTGTCACGAGCCGGGTGCCAGGGTAAAGAAGGGAAAACGCCGAGGTCACCAAAAGTAAAGTCGCATCGTGTTCGTCCCGTCTGTGCCTTACTGACGCCACCGCCTTGCCTCTGCTATCTAATTAAGTTTTGGGACTTCTTTCTGCGAGCTTGAGTGGCTGTCCACAATGTCATTCGATACGAGCAAGGCTGGAACAGGAGCTCAACGGTTCCTATTCTCATTCGTGCGGCCGGATAGCTGCCAGCAAGCCACCATCTTGCACTACAAAGAGTCAGACAGCTAGAGGATCGAAGCCATTCAGGCCAGCGGGGATGTGATGAGGACCACTCATTTGCAGCTGGTCGCATTTTGCGCCATAATAGCGCCGGGACGTTGAGCTTGTTCGAGCGTCCATTGGGCCGATCCTGGCCACCGGCACCAACGGCTCTGATAGTCAGGGGAGGCAAAGGCGGTGGAACCTTCCAAATCAGGTGGGCTTGCAGGAGGACAATAAAAATCTCACGAGGGAATTCTTGCCCTCTGGACTCCTCAACCGGCCGAGTGCTCGAGTCGGAGGAGCGGTTTGTGTGTCGGATGATAATCCCAAGCTAGGCCGACTGAATGCTACGCCGCTTGTGATAGCTGCCAGGGACGCCCGGTCTCGGTGCAACCAACGAATGACAAAATGCGTCACGATGAGGGAGATGAGTGATATCGCTCCTACGCCGCTTAACTTTGATCATTTCGTCGTTGGACTTTGTAGTCTTAGCCTGGCTCTCCGCATTCCACCCCGGTCTATCCCCCGCATATTGAACCAGGAACCCCCGGAAGGATGGTGGACCTCTGATCCTGGACTTACAGCGCCACCCCGCATGCTGTCTTGGCTCGACCGAGGAATCTTTGTCAGGTTCAGCTTTGTGTTTCTCTTTTCCTGGCTTGTGAAACTCTGGATGAACGACTTGTCGACACGAACTAAGTCTAAGTGCCTTTGACTCTACGTGGAGAAAGCAACGCAAGGTTCAGTCGATCAACGCCAAGCCGGACCGAACCCGCCTCAGGACTCCAGGAGCAACCTCCTGGCTGATGACTGCCGACGAGCCCGTGCAGGATTCGTTGATACTGAAAAGAACCCGTGCCTCTTTTCCCAAATCATCAAAATTTCCGGAGAGGCAAGGGTCGAGAACACCTCCTCCTGCAGCATCACGCAAGCGAGGACACCCGGCGGCCGTCCTCGACCGTAAGCACGCATCAGTGTCAGCTTGAGGCTGAAAAGACTCCTTTTCACACCATTCATTGTCTTCAGCAAAGTCTTCAACAGCCTGAAGATGTCTCCACGGAACGAAGGCATTCTCGACAGCCACGAGTGGGATGAAGTCAAGCCTACCTGGTGCGACAAGTCCAAATGGCTCGCAGATGAAAGCGACTGGAAGCCTGCTTCCCTCGTACGAATTAGGAGGCCATCTCGACTGAATATCTCCAGCCTGAGCACATTCTTCTGGCCCATCAAAGACACCAAAAATCCTGAGAAGCTGCGGCCCACAGCATACCTTGACGGCTTGCGAGGTTTCGCTGCCTTCTTGGTGTACTGGCACCACAATCAACTATGGGCTCATGAACCTCACGTCCAGAATAGAATCTTTGAAAACGCATTTGGCTACGAAAACAAATATCACTTCATCGCCTTCCCCGGCATCCGTCACTTGTTTACGGGAGGCCACTTCTCAGTATCAGTCTTCTTCGTCATATCCGGCTATGTTCTCTCCGCTAAACCTCTGAGCTTGATCCAGTCCGGAGACCATGGAAAATTCGCAGAAAATGTCGGCTCGGCATTATTCAGGCGATGGCTGAGACTTTATCTTCCGTTGATGGCGACGACTTTCTTCTACATGACCTTCCTCCACATGTTCAATATCTGGGTCGACAATATCGAACGCGCGCCAACTTGGAGAGATGATGTCTGGCTCTACTATTGCGAGCTGAAGAACTTTAGTTTCGTCTTCACCACGGGAGGTGGTCCTTTCTTCAGCTGGAATCCACACCTTTGGTCCATCCCTGTTGAGATGAAGGGCTCAGTCATTGTCTATACATCGCTGCTCGCATTTTCCAGGTGCACCAGAAACGCTCGACTCTGGTGTGAGGCCGGTCTGGCCTTTTACTTCATGTATATTGCCGATGGATGGTACGGAGCCATGTTTGTCATGGGCATGATGCTCTGCGATCTCGACCTCCTGGCGAAGAAGAACGACCTCCCCAACTTCTTCAAGAGGCTGGAACCCGCCAAAATCTTCATTTACTACCACCTCTTCGCCGTCTCGATGTATCTCGGTGGTGTCCCGTCTTACACCGGGGACGTCAACAAGATGCGCGACAACCGCGGGTGGTACTATTTGTCTTTTCTCAAGCCTCAAGCCGTCTTCGATTACAAGTGGTTTTACCTTTTCTGGGCAGCCACATTGCTGGTATCTGCGGTCCCCCGAATCTGGTGGCTGAAGAGATTCTTTGAGACTCGCTTCTGCCAGTATCTAGGACGAATCTCCTTCGCCCTCTACCTGGTCCACGGACCAGTCCTGGGGACTCTGGGCGATCGACTTTACACAGCTGTTGGATACCACAAAGAGACGGAGCGACAACATCTCGCGCACCTGGTTGACAGATTTCCGCTACCCAAGATCGGGCCCCTCGGCTTGGAACCGGCCTTCCTTATTCCTCATGTGATAATCTTACCCGTCACTCTTTGGATTGCTGAGATTGTCACGAGGTTCATTGACGAGCCTAGTGTGAGAATTGCTCAGTGGCTCTACAGGAAAACACTGCCAACGGCACCAGCGAAAGTTTGAGATTGACTAAGGGGAATTCGACGTTTGGGCACATGTATTTCGGGACTGCCGAGACATTTACGGCATCTAGCACGAAGTAATGATTAGTGTAAACCACTTGTAATTGATCAATTAGCAACAATGTTCCACCGCGCAAGACTACCTGACCAAGACGCTCAGACAAACTAGGTGCTCAACGCCAAGTTGCAACCGGATTGGCTGCCACCCAGAGCCATGGACCTGAGCCTATTCTAGTTGAACTTTAGAGCGCGTCCAATATGCAGCGACGATAAACTTGCCACGCGGGCCGCCAGGCTGAGCCAGCGTGCTGACGGGACTGAGTCCGCCACGCGCTGTCTAGTTGACTCAGCCTGCAGCGGGCAAAGTTGGGGGTTTGCCCTTCCCGCCTGAACTTCAATTTCTCGTGTGTCTGATTTTCCTATCGACTTGCAGCTGTATCACACCCAATGACGCTGCAAGAGCGGATGCTTTCCCCAAAATGGAAGTGGTGTGGGAGCTCGTGAGGGGAATAGGACTGCAACTCAGGCCAGGGGTTCGCGCAACTCACCGAGGCAACTCACATGCTCACATGCTCAAAGTAGCGAGATTGCTGATTACCATTGACCACTCACCCACTCTGCTTGAGGAGCTAATCTTTGATCAAACTCGAGAGTTTATCTGAGGAACACTCCATCACTACCTAAGCTTTGTGCATACATCCCAGTTTACCTGACCCTCCGCACTAACAATGCGGGTGGCTGGGGTTGACAAGCAAATAGTCGGCCGCGCTTCTCAAGTTGTAAGTGAGGGGAAGTTGAAAGCTCCAACTTCCAAGGTAGTATTCACTTGCTGGTCTGTCGATCCCCATCACACGGCATACATCTCCCGAACGCTTCCCCGTGTTTTTCCTCTTAGCTTCACTTCGATAGCCTTGCATCCTAGGTCCCCCACATCCCTTGGAACTCTTGTTTGTGATGCAATCGTGATCCATCATCCCGGAGCTCGGCCAGCACATGCTATGGAGAAATTTCGCGCAACCCCCAAAGTCCCGGAACTGCTCTTTCACGTATTCTCAATATCGAAAATTGAGCCTACCTACATTTTCACCGCAAGGTTATCAGTCAATAGGACTAGCTTGGTCACTTGACTCTGCATGCTGCGACCCCACGTTCAACGTGCCGCCCGTTCCAGTCGCTTGTGTCTCGACACCTCGACGCATGCAGACAGCCCTCCCACCTCGCGATGATAGCTAGAGACTTCAAGCGCGTCATCCTCATCGTAGGCCCCTTCTTATTTCTCGTTTATGTCGGTATACGTTGTCTCGACTTCAGAGACTCTGCTTCGGGGTTCAATTCCTGGTTCGATCACATCTTTGCACCGAATTGGAGACAAGACGATGAACTCAAACCGCACTCACGGCCGGTGCCTCCGGACGTGCCGACGGAGGTACAGCCTGTAGATAGTGCGCCTGAGCATCCGCCCGCGTCGAAACAAACACATCATGAGATATTCTCGACGTCAACTTTCAACAAGAAGTTTTTTGCCATACGGTTTGACGATGAAGGCGCGATCAACCCGAATATCATCCCGCATCCTACCATTGAGAATACCTATGTTATTGTTGCGCAAAGGCGAAAAATAAATCACGACAATTCTGAGCATGTGGAAATCACTTGCAATGCCACCTTCACGCTGGAAGGTCTTGTCTGCGTCGATGCGCCAACGGTTCTACCTATCGCAGCCACGAAGAGCGGGGATGACAAGTGCCCACCGAAATTGGCCTACATCGCCATGAACGTTGGGCCCCACGATGCGCGGGTCTTGCACGGACCCAAAGCCCCGTTCATCGTATACGGTTCCAACTCGATATTCGCCTGCTTCGGACAGTTCATGCAGGACTTCCGAACTCTCGGAGACTGGGGCTTCGAGATGTCGTTGGATCAAGGTTTCGGTCTGGGAACGGAGCTCCAGCGTCCTGCTCCTTGGGGCATGATGGAGAAGAACTGGTTTCCGTTCTGGGACGAAGAGGGCGCAGTCTACGTCCACCACGACGTGGCGCCGAAGCGAGTCTTTGCGAAGTTGAACGCGGACGGCTCCGTAGGCCCGGATCTCGCGCCGTTGGCTGCCGGAGACGAGGCTTGCATGAGCAAGTACATGCCGAAGCTGCCGCCGGATCTCGAATCGATACACCAGGCGACGAATTCGCTGAGCATCACGTTTTGCAAGCGCAGCGACCCGACTTGCCAAGCCACCAGTGACAACACCTTTGTCTTTACGGTGTTCCAGCATAAAACCTTTTATCAGTTCCACAGCGAGTACGAACCGTATGTGATGGTGTTTCGACAAAAGGCCCCGTTCGAGATGTTCGCAATGTCAAAGAGACCGATATGGATACACGGCCGAGAGGAGAAACTCGGCGGAGGGTCCGACATGTTTTATGTGACTTCAATGAGCTGGAAGAGGCAAGACCAGAGATATCACGGGTTCTTGGATGATGTTTTGTTCCTCTCATTTGGCATTGAAGATGAGAGGACTGGCGCTATTGATGTCTTGGCCGAGGACTTACTGGCTGAACTTGGGACTTGCTTGGATGCTTGATGAACTTCTAATTCAGCGATTGATTAATACTGCACATCCCATACTAGCCTGACCCAAACATCGTTGAAGGAAACTACATCTGAAGTTCATGAGGAGTAAAACCTAGCATGTCTGTCCTATCTTGAGGTGCTCAAACAATCAATTGACAATAGTGAAACAGCAAAATATGAAAGCAGTGTCCATGAGAAAGCTTCATAAGATGAGGGCCCTATAATCTTGGTCCCCCAGCGTTATCGCACTTCTATCCGACTTCAGCCAACGGTCGAGACCCTTCCACACCTTCGTGGCGTCGGCCCGCACAACAATGAATCCGGGGAATGCGCGCACTGACTGAGGCCTGTAGCCGGCCCCCCAACATTCCATATCTTTGTTCGGAAAACGGCAAAATCAGTAGGAGAACCAAAGACGAGAAAACAATCGGTCATCAACAGTAGTTCGAAGACAGTAGTTCTCCATACAGCCGGAAGAGCTCTTCCATGGACTCGAGATAGACCAAAGTTTCGTCACACGTCAACCCCGTCATGAGGCGATTAGGCGGAGGACGCAAAATGACTGATCGGCCGAGATGAAGTGGGTGAATTGAGACTTCCGCATTCCGGCCCGGTGTCGTTCAAAATCGACTCTGGATAGGTACGGCAACAAGCCCACCCATTCCGCAAACGGAAAAATCTCAAGACAACATTGGTCTTAGTCGTTGCCACTTACAGCCGTCCCATCATATTCATAGACCATTCCTAATCCATTAACAACGACAATGCAATGGCAAGCCACGAGCGCGTCACCATGAGCCAGCCAAGTATCGTTCCTTACCGGAAGCAGCGCTTTGCCCCAGGAATTTGTCACCCATTGGTAGCTGCCAGCTTTCCTGGCGTTTTTGCGGAAGCCATTTCTCACATGTCTTTGCCTTATGAGTGGAATGTGCCCCCCTGTCAACGCCCATTTTCATCTTCATCCGGATTTCCACCACATTACTGAGTTTCTGCCACGCTTGGCCAGACCCCCGACGACGCCGCGACCACTCCATCCTTGCACACTTACGGATATATATACCCAGGACATAGTAACCAAGCGCGCGCCGTTCGCGCGGAAGCACTACGATGTACAACCCAAACGTCAGAATGATTAGTCCCGATCATTCTCTCACATTCACCAATTTGGCGTCCAAGAGCTTTGAGCTCACGCAGCACAATGTACCGACGTCTCCCGATGTCCGGATGATTCAGGAAATCAGTCAGGCTACTTTGACGCCTAGAGATGGGGAGTCATTCATGTCGTGGACGAAGGGGTGTTATTTTGGCAAGAGCGGGTTCGACGATGTGATGCTCTGCTGGCAAGAGCTGGAGGCCTTGACGTCTTTCTGTATTGGTGTTGAGTCTCCCGAGCGCGGTTTTTTCAAGCCCATTCAGTCTCACTGGAAAGTGAAGTACAACGACGGCACGACAACGAAGGACTGGTTCTTTCCATCAGACAACCCATCAGATCCGTACACGTTCCCAAGCTCGTTGGATGTTGATATCTCAGTTACGAGTCACGCGGTGAAGGATCAGCTGGAGCTGAAGATTACCATCAAGGATAAAACACCAAATTCTGAGCTCAAATCGTGAGAGTTGGTAAGTAAACGGTCTCATGTATAATGAATCAAGACCCAGCGCTAATTGTCATCGATGTAGACTGATTTCGAACTACAGCACGCGGATACTCGAGCAGCATTCGTATAGTCTTCCGGGACACGACAGTTCAGGCAGGAAGTGAGACGTGACGGGAGATGTAAAGAGATATATCATGGGGATGACTCAATACCAGCTTTGATTTCAAAAGCATTTTGGGAGGCGACCTGTTTAAATGCTGTGGTTCGTGTTTTACGTTCCCATTATTTCTTTGAATGTGTTCAACAGTCTATCTTGAATCTACGAGATCATTCTTTGCATCTAGCACGTTTTGAAGTTTCACTGTTACTTGCCAATTCCGTGGTGCATATTTATTCATAACTTTGGGTTCAGCTTTCACCAGCTGACAATCTCGATGTAGAAATTCTTCTGTCATGGTTCGCGGAAGATATGTGCTGATCTTTGATCATTATAGCTTGCAAAACCTAGGAATAAGCCTGTAACGTCAATGATCTCTAGTTCGTTGGAGGAAAAGTCCTTTCTTCCGCTCGTCGACGTGGGAGCTAGATTGTTTTACTCCAATCTAGAAAATCCCATGAGCCTCATGCAATGAAAACGAGCCGTACTAAGATTCGCCCCGTTCATAAGCCTCGTTCTCATGACAAACTGTGTTCGAAAGCAGGCTAATTTGATATGCAGCTGGATTACAGGCGATATATGCTGTACTGAGCAATCGATTATACTAAAGCGGAAAACCATTCCCTCCCGGACCCATTGGGTACTGCTAAGCCTTGTGCAAAAGGTGCTGAATGTAGTGACGGTTGCCCGCCCGAGCTCTTTGCATCTGGATTGCCAACAGCCTTAGACCTCAACCACATAGATACAAGAGCCACGATCCATTCCTTCGCAAATTATCCTAGCGGAAACTGAATTTGTATTTTCCTCCTCTATTTCTAATAAAGACATGTTCACTTCGGAAATTGCGGCTGACTTTAATTTGCGTTTTACGATTACAGTGCAGCATTCCATGTAGGTTCAAGTATGATAGGCTCACTCTGTAGGATTCGACTTTGAAGGATGCATATCAGGCTATCAAGCTGCTCCCTCTGGAACGCTGTTCACGCTCGAAGGAAGCCTGCCTTCTAGAGCTGTGGAACCGTTGGACGGGGCTAAGTTCCAACTCTCCACCCACAACTCGTGCCCAACCATCTTCTTCGCTTCACGAACTTCTGCATCGGGATCGTGGGAGCCACACTTGGAGCCATCCACTTCGCAGATTCTTCATCACAAGATGGTCTGGTGGTGTAGTTGGTTATCACGTCAGTCTAACAGTCCGATATCTCCTCATCGAGCTCTCCTCTGTTCCACTGAAGGTCTCCGGTTCAAGTCCGGGCTAGATCATGATAGGGCGATTGGTTTAGTGGTATAATGACCGCTTAGCATGCGGTAGGTCCTGGGTTCGATTCCCAGATCGTCCATCTTTTGCTAGTCATCATGTATGTGTGGTTAATAATGAGCCTCTCGTTGACTTTTTGGTCCTCCAGGATGCTGCGTCACCCAATAGCTGCATGTCAAACACAAGGTTGCATCACCCCTGGCCGTTTTGACAATGACAACCCGGTAATTTGGAAAGCGACGTTTTTCCGATCAAGCCAATCGTTAAGAGATTGTCTTCGCCCAATGGCAGGTGAGAGAAAGCGGATTGCCTTTTACGGTAGAGTGGCTGCTTACACGCGCTAGGGCGTGGTGTGGGAACTCTGTGAGCTGACATCACGCTAAGGATCAGGGTCTGGGCAGGCTCTGCTGGGGTGAGGATAGCCGTAGACGGTACGGATTTCGACTCGACTTTGTGAGTAGAAGAGGCATTTGCTATCCTTCTTGGAGCATGGGATGGGCGACAGAGAAGGTGATGAAATGCGTAGTGCAAATACATGCGCTTTGGGCGTTGTGAGAGCTTTGGTTCAACCAACCTTATTTCATACTCACCAAGGATCCGGCTAGTTGGAGTTATTGAAGTAATGATGCTGCGTTTTGCACATGTATTGATGCAATATGACAAAGAGAGACTCATATTGACCATCACTCATACTCGTAAAGTGCGGAAGATACTCAGTTACTCCCACGGGATCCGAGACAGCCCTATGAAGCCCAGGCATCCAAATTACCGCCATCGACTACATGGAAGCGGGCGCGCTACGAGGACCATCATCCCTGTTTAGCTTCCCTGTCAGGCCCACCGCCTCCAACTCTACAGCTCACAGCTCCAACCAGCATGTTTTACTTTAGCTAGCCAGCAGATGGGATGGAATCTGTCAGCATTTAGGGACCCCTTTAAAGCTCAAACGTTTCGCCCAAACATGTGGTGAACTACGTCCTACATCTCTCTTGCTCAATCACCACGACATCTTCATTGTCTGCCTTTGCGAACCAAGATGGCACCCATATCGCAGCTTCTGCCTCCAGTTGCCAGCTTGTCAGGCGTCGGCTTGCTCGCGCTCGGGTCCATAGCTCTGCTGTACATTATCAGCCGAGTGTTTCTCAGTATCCCTTACCCCAAGGGCATCCCACTCATTGGCGAGCCTGATGGTGCCACACGATTCAGCATCCGCACGTATTTGCGGTTCTACACGGACTGTCAGGGTCTGTTCCGTGAGGCCTACGACAATGTAAATCCTTCCTTAGTCTTCACGCATTCCCCAGTTTGCTAACTTTGGATCTAGTACACAAAGAAGGGCAAACCAGTGATCATCCCAGGCATCGGCTTCCGCCATGAGGTCATCATGCCCACGAGCTCGATGCGATGGGTCCAGACGCAACCGGAGAGTCAGCTCGATCCCAGCACCGCTTTTGCAGAAGTTGATCAAGTTCACTGGGCTCTTGGCCACGACCGATATGTGGTGGATGCGTGGCAAGGACACCTGGTCAAGACCGAGATGAATGCGATCCTGGAGAACATTTGCGCCGCCATGAACGAGGAGCTCGGCACCGCCTTCGATAAGTGGTTTGGAATCAACCCGGAGTGGAAGGAAATCGACCTATTTGAGTCGTTGAAGATGGTCGTTGCGCAGGCAGCTAGTCGTTTCACCATCGGCCCGGGCCTGGGCCTTTGTAAGTACCCTCCGGTTCGACGATTGCATAGAGACATCAAGCTGACGGAAAGTAGGCCGTAACGAAGACTACCTCAATCTCAACTTCGATATCATCAACCAGCTCATCATGAACGCCGGCGCTTCCGGAGCCAGCCCTCGCGTCCTTCGACCTGTTGTAGGTAGGGCTGTCAACTTTACGATACATGGCAAGATCAACAGACTCAAGAAAATGTTCGAGCCGCTTTGGAAGGAGCGTCTCGAAACTCTGAAGTACGCTCGCGATGACCCGGACCACGTTGAGCCTCAAGACCATCTGCAGATGATGGCCCGTTACGCCAAGGACCACCGGCTAGAAGAGTTCAACGATTTGGACATGATGACGCGCCGTCTGATCGCAGCCAACTTCGGATCCATGCATCAGACCAGTATCCAAGCCACGAACATGCTTCTCAACATTTTGGGGTCAGACACGGAGTTCAACACCATCACGACTCTCAGGGACGAGGTTGATCGTGTACTGTACGCTGATGGCGACAACAACTGGACAAAAGCGAAAGTGAGCAAGATGGTTAAAGCTGACAGCGTCGCTCGCGAGACCTTGCGCCTGAATTCCTTCGGCGGACGTGCCGTCTTCCGGAAAGTCTTGGTAGACGGCTTCAAGACCCCCGAAGGCTACCATCTCCCCAAGGGAACCCTCATTTCCTTCCTCGGACAACCCGCTCAGACGGATGGCGAGGTGCTAGAAGACCCGCTGAAATATGACCCCTTCCGCTTCTCCCGTATGCGTGAAGATGCAGCCGCAAAGGACGAGAAGGCGCCCCCAGTCACGTTTGTCACCACGAGCCCCGAGTATCTGCCATTCGGGCACGGAAAGCACGCATGCCCCGGTCGATTTCTGATCGACTTTGAGTTGAAGATGATCATCGCCTATGTTTTGGGCCACTATGATGTAGAATTCCCGCCCGAATACAATGGCAAGCGTCCGGAGAACTACTGGCTCACAGAAGCATTGTTCCCGCCAAACGGGGTCAAGCTCCGGATCAGAAGAAAGACGAAAACTGGGGGCGTGTGAGAGGGCTGGCATGGAAGCCGGAGATGCGGATATAAAGTTATGATTTTGAGTTTCGCTTCTGTGAAGCCGGTGGGATAATTTGGGAACTACATGGTTGTACAAAACGAACAATCAATCCGAGAGGCTTTTGCCATTTAGCGATCCTCAACTGGGAGAGTCTCGCCGTGCCCTCATAGTGGGATATAAACATTCTGAAGCCATCTTGTAGTAAGTCTGTGAGGCCTGGATAGGGTCTGATTTGATGTGAGAGCCGGGTCGAGGCCTAGTAAATCTTGCGTCATACTTGTAGACCACTCTAAGAAGGCGGGAGTTCTAGGCGATTGTGGCTGTAGTCCGAAATGAAGAGACTCGGTGTATCCGTAGAAGCAGCTGAAGACATCTCTTTCGCCAATGACGACACGCAAGTTACAAATAATTACACCGGGCGGCTTATAGTGTAGTCTACTTCATTCAGATATTCACATGATAGAACGCTTTGCTATTGTGCTACAAATAGAGGAAAGCATGTTCCATAATCACGCCTTCAAGCTATCGCAAGGGATGTTGGAGGGCACCCCCGTCGGGTTGACAAAGTAGTCATGGTACCAGTACACCTGGTGCTCAGGCTTCGTAGACAAATTCGGCACCGCATCAACACCTTCGGTAGTCTTAAGCACAGTGTACTGCGTCTTGTAGCTAAAAGTCAAACCGGTCAGAAAATCGTCTTCTTACTCGTAATACTTTCAATTGAGCCTCATTTTTGACTTACTAAATCTGCGAGCAGTTGCCCGCCTTGAAGTTGTTCTCAATGCGTCCGTGAGCCTCATAGACAGTCGCCGTCGCATTGTTGTCTGCGATGAACGTCGTATTGGGGAAGTGCTATCCCATTTTGTTAGTACAGGCGATTCAAACATACTGCATGCACCCAGGATACATGCATAGAGAATAGGAGGGTTTCACATACAGTAAGAGACATGCTGCCATCGGTGGGCAAGAAGCGCTGCTTGCACTTGGTGATGGCATCCGCGCCAACGCAGTGGATGCTCAGCGTCGTCTGCATGCCGTCCGCGGTGAAGAAGTCGGTGTATGCCGTCGTGGCGGTGGGATCTTCTGCGGGAGTGACGAGACTACGCATCACAGACGTCAATATCCGTTTCTCAAACGAGGAGACTCGTTTTAGGGAATTGTTATGCCACTCACGCATTGAGAAAGGCCTTGAACTCGGGTTGCACGCCGGGCTGAGGATCGTAGTCTGTAAAGTCAATCGCCGCGACGAAGCGGGCGGCCAGCAGGGCGGGGAGGGCAAGGGTGAGCTGCATCTTGAGATTATGATGTGCAAACAATTTGGACCAAAAAAAAAAAAAAGAGTGACTTTTATGAGCGCTCTGGAAGGAATGGGTGATGCTTAAAGTTGGTCGAGTGATAATGAGGCTCTCGTGGAATGGGGCCGGTGGGATTTTATAGAAACATGGAATGCGTCTTGATCGTCTACACCGACGGGTCTAGGTGGGTAAGTTAGTCAACGCAGGGCTGTGTCTACTATCGGTGTTTCGCACAAAAGATCTAAACGCGACAGAACGAATTGTATAATTATGATAGCATAAGCGCCCAGGTTCCCATGGACGGCGAAAGCGAGAGGCTCTTTGAGTGGGCAATATGCCAAACACTGCACTTTTGCGGTCGGTTCGCCCCTTATTTCGGCCCAAGTTGACCGGTCCGTCCTAAACCTTAATAGACGACCATCTGGAGATGTTGCGGGATCCATAAGCAAGCACCAGCGTCTTTCAGGACTAATCAATGAACTGCCCGCCAAAAGTCCCTGCGGTACCAGCGAAATCGTCCCCAGATATACGGGAAAAGCTGAGCCCGAGCTGGGGTGCACCCTGCCGGACATGGGATGAAGGTTTCCCAGGGCCTCCCGTTCCCGCAGAACGCCGCGCCGCCCGCCCCTTTCCTTTTCTCGGAGCATCCGGCTGGGCCGGTGCCGCCGACGAGGGGGAAAGCTGACCGCCTGAGTCTCTGAGATACCCCCATGTCAGACGGGGCTCTGGATCGGACTTGGTATGATCGAAGGCGGGGCTTTAAAGAGCTGGGCAAATGTCTTGAAACTGGCGACAAGCTTTAGTATTCGTTGACCCCTCGAGAATCCCACAACTCGTAGACTTCGTGTTCCCTCAACAAGCCCAGTCTTTACCGCAAAACCAAACATCACCTCAAAATGAAGCCCTCAACCCTCCTCCCGCTAACAGCAACCCTCGCCGCGGCAGTCGACATGGCGCCCTACAAACCCTCCGCCGGCGTCGACGTCGCCTTCGCCGACTTCGTCTCAGAATACTACCGCACCTCGGAAGACAAAGCCGCCACCACAACCTTTACCAACTTCTGGCCCGCCGACGGCAAGATGATCCTCGCGGGGCGGACTTTTACGGGCGCCACGGCCATGCTGAGCGTAAAGCAGTCGCTGCTCCCGCCGAACGGGAACAAGTCGTGGTGGCATCTGATCCGGGGGGGCGACGGTGGGCGGAGAGACGGAGACGGATAAGACGTTTGTGGCGGAGATTGTGGTGCAGACTACGTATGTTGGGGGCAACTGTTCTCAGGCGTAGTAAGTTTCTTTGCCGATTCTGCATGTGCGAGGTGAGGTTCCTTTTGGATGATGATACTGACGATTATTGCAGTGGGAGCGCGGCGTTTACGGTCCTCAAGGACGCTCAGGGTACGCCGAGGTTGGAGCCTCATTCGGAGAGCTTGAGTGTGTATGGCCTCACGGTCTCGACAACGGATTCGCCCACGGATATTCCGTGCAGCAGTTCGTAATGGGGCATGTAATGATCTACGTAGCGTAGCTTAGAACCGAATAGATTTCACGATCAAGACTCAAAAGGTACTGGAGATTGGTCGATGTGGAAAAAGCTCTGTTCCGTTCATCGTACTGGATACTATCCGTATCTGCAAGTGACGAACATATTCTATCGTATCATATCGTAACCAATAATGCAAGTATCGCTCTCTAATGCCGTAATGACAGGTTTTGCCCCTCCGTCCCAGTGTGCCGAACCATTCCACACGTGAATTTTGGTGCCCCGAGCCCCAAGAACGCCCCGTGAAACAAGACTAGATTGGTCTTTGGTGTATTATGTTGTAATACCCGCCGCCAGTGTTATATGTACTTGCGCAAAATCAAATCCGGTCGTAGAATCGTGCCAAGGAAACAGAAACAAAAACAAAAACCGCACTAGATGGTATCGTAGCTAGTAACATGTAACAGAGGAATAGAAGTATGTGCAAGATAGAGATTCGGTGAAAAAGCGGATCATGAACGACGATGACTGATCACTGAGCCTTCTCAACATCTCTGGTGTTTGTGTTCTCCTCCTGGGTGGAGATGACGATCTCGGGCGCAGCAACCTTCGCGTCATCAGAGCCCGAAGAAACACCAGCGTCCTCGGACGCGGCGTCAGCTTCGGTAGACTTCTTGCGACGGAAAGCGGCACCGATGGTGGTGAAAAACCTGCCGAGGGCGCGGTAGACAATGACGACAGGTCTGCCGACCGTCTTTGCAATCTTCTCGAACCAGGGGTCGGGGAAGAGACGGATGAGGACGGCCATGGGGAGTGAGACGGATGCAAGGACGATGGAGACGGCCCAGTGCTCGCCGCTGATACCGCCGGGCGTGATGCGGAAGGCCTTGCCACCAACAAAGATGATGGCAACCTGGGCGCCGACCATAATGCAGTTGATGACGATGAAGAAGTAGTTGCGGTGAACACCCTCAAAGATGTTGAACTTATTATCCAGCCGACGGTTGTTGAACTCGTTGAAGATTTGCATCCACACAAAGGTGTTGAAGATCATGGAGTCGAGCTCGAGCTGCTGGTCTTCGTTGTGGGCGTCATAGCCGAAGATGGCGTTGCCGGCGAAGTGGAGGATCAGGGTAGCAGTCAACTGGAAGATTGCCTGGCCGATGATCATCTTCCACATGTTGATGGTGATGAGGGGCGCCTTCTTGCCCTGTGGCAGTCGGTCAAGGATCTTCTCGGTCGGGGGGTCCGTAGCGAGCGCAAGAGCGGCAAAGGTGTCCATGATGAGGTTGACCCACAAGAGCTGGACGGCGGTGAGGACGGATTCCATGTCGGGATCGGAGACGGCGGTGATGAAGGCGAGGAGAACAGCAGTGATGTTGACCGTGATTTGGAACTGAGTACACTCATGTTAACTTCAACCGGTTAGAAAAGGTTGTGTGGATCTGCATACCTGAAGGAACTTTTGCACGGCGTCGTTCACTGCTCTTCCCCATTTCAGAGCCGTAACAATCGAGGTAAAGTTGTCGTCCATCAACACGATAGAAGACGCCTCCTTGGCGACCTCAGTACCGGAAATACCCATGGAGAAACCGACATCAGCTGCCTTGAGCGCAGGCGCATCGTTGGTACCATCGCCAGTAACAGCGACGGTTTCACCAAGAGCCTTGAGACGGGTGACCAAGACGCGCTTGTCCTCTGGCGAGGAGCGGGCAAGAACTTGCAGACGGGGCAGCATCTCATTCATCTGCTCGACGGAGAGCTTCCTGAAGACTGGGCCCTCCATGATGAGTCCACCCTCAGTGAAGATGCCGCACTCGGTGGCAATGGCCTGGGCAGTGACAGCATTGTCACCAGTAACCATGCGAACGACAACACCAGCGTGCTTGGCCTTGCGAACAGCTTCGGGAACACCGGGGCGGACGGGGTCCTGGATACCTACAACACCGGCAAAGACGAGGTCGTGGAGAACGTCTCCGAGATCGACGTGTCCCTCGATGGTGGCATTGACGCCCTGAGGGGGCCATTGAGGGAAGTCTTGGTAAATAAGAGCGATGGTGCGGAGGGACTGCTTGGCGTAGGCGTCAATCGTCGCCTCGAGGTTGAGACGGTCAGACTGCTCCAGAGTCGAGATGGAGAGATCGTTCACGTTGATCTGTTGGCTGCAGTATCCAAGGAGAATCTCAGAAGCACCCTTGACTACAAGGCGGTACCCATCATTGCCAGAGAGCTTGATGACGGCACCCATGCATTTTTTGCTGGAGTCGAATGGCATCATTTGCGCAACTTCCTCGTTGGCACGAGTCTCGGCCAGTCCCTGCATCCCGAGGTGGTCCTTAGCGAACTGGAGGAGGGCGGTCTCTGTCTTGGAACCAATGAAGGTGGCTTGGCCGTCCTCCTCACCCTCGAAAGCGGTTGAGTTGATGGCAACGGACTGGACGATGAGCTTCTTCGTAGCTGTAGGAAGTGATTGAGCAAACTCTACGGCGCTGGTTGTCTTCTCGCCCTCAACCGACTTGGAGAAGCTGGCAGAGCCGAAAGTGCCGGCAACAACAGTCATCTTGTTCGTGGTCAGAGTACCAGTCTTGTCGGAGCAAATTGTCGTGGCGTTGCCCATCGTCTCGCATGCCCTAAGGATACGGACTAAGTTGTTTTCCTTCAATAGACGGGTAGTAGCAAATGCCAATGCCAATGTTACAGCCAGCGGGAGACCTTCAGGAACAGCAACGACGATGATGGTGATGGCGACAATCAAGATGTCCATGAAAGTTGAAGCCTTCTCAGCACCAGAGCTGTTGTTGGAGCCCAAGCCAGCTAGGAAACGGATAAGGAGTACGACGAAAAGGAGAAGAGCCGCGCTGCTACCAAGCTTGGCGATAGCCATGGCGAGACCCTCGAGCTTCTTCTGCAAAGGCGTTGCCTCCATCTCGGTGCGAACCGACATCATAATCTTTCCGAAGCTGGAGTTGGTACCGACAGACGTGCAGACAAAGGTGCCGACACCCTCGAGAACCTTGGCACCAGAGATGATAAAGGGGTCAAGGTCCTTGGTAGCGTTACCAGACTGCAGGGCGTTGTAGACGGCATCGCCGCCTGTCTTCTTGAGAGCGTCAGACTCGCCAGTCGCCGAGGACTCGTCGCATTTCAAATCATGGCCACTGATGAAGATGCCGTCCACAGGCACGAGATCACCGGGTTCGAGGTGGATGACGTCGCCGACCAAAATATCCGCGACGTTCAACATGTAAGACTTGCCGGATCGGATAACCTTGACCTCTCGGTCTTCCTTTTTGGCGTTAAGCTTGACAAAGGCTCGCTCCTTTTGCCAGTCATTCAAAGATCCAACCAAGGTAACGATAAGAATTGCAGCAATGATGGCTACTCCCTCAACCCAGTCAACCGGCTGACCTTCTTCGGGGTCGTGCTCGGCACCAAAAGTTTCGTAAAGGCCAAGCGCCAGCGAAATAGCGGCGGCGACTGTAAGCAGAATAATAACTTTGTCGTTGTATGCACCCCACATGAGTTTCCACAAGGGTGTCGCCTTCTTGGCAGGCAGGACATTTTTGCCGTAAACTCGGGTTCGGTCAGTGAAACCATTGGCATCGGCGTGGTGTGTTGTGGCTGATGGCTGTGCACCGGATGTGGCGAAGGAGGGCTCCTGGTGGCCGGTGGCCTCCTGGAAGCTTACTCTGCCCCCAACGCCCACCTCATCTTGGGATAGACCGGCTTTGACATCTGTCTGTAATCCTCTTTCGATACCGCGCAGGCCGCCGAGCGCGAAAAAAGCTGCCAAAGATTTCGGGTTGAGAAGTTTGTTGAGGTGCCCAGGGCTAAAAGCAAAAGGATTATTATCGACGACAAAGTCGCCTTCCGTGCCGGGATCGGGGTGAAGAGCTGTATCCGGATCTTCCGTTAAGGCAGTTGAATGCATACTTGTTGCAGCGCTGATTGCCGGGGTGAGAAACGGGTTTGAATGCGTCGATATAGGTGACGGTGTTATCGCGTCGTCGTTGTCATTCCCGCGAGAATTGCGGGTGTCGACGCGCAACTGGGGCGGTGCGAGAGACGCCATTAGCACCGATGCAGAGTAGTCTTGAGTTGATGCTGTGACTTGCTCATGAAGGAGTGAAAATGATGTCGAGGAGAGAGTTCTAGGAAGAGGAAAGAGAAATGGTCTGCAACAATAGTGAAGCTAAGTTGACAGAAGTTGGTGTAACCTCCGGCGACTTGAAGAGTATTAAGAAGGCAGAAGGGTAACACACGAGCTGTACAACAAGGCTGTGTAGGAGGCAACTTGCGTACGGAACGGTCTTCGCGTTCCTTCCAGGTAAAGAGCCTCGAAGGCGTACCAAGAATTCCAAAACGCTGAGAGTGAAGACTTCCGTGAGCCTTGGCGTAACTGCGCCCTTAGCCCCGTCGAAGAAAGTTTCCGTTTCTCAAGTGTAGACCGACGCCGTCAAGTCAGCCTGCGTGCCTGGTGTATTGGTGACAGCAGAAGAGGGCAGTGCAGAGAGGAGGGGTTCCGGGCGAGAGGCGATAGTCGTCTTTCCGTGGGATGGCGTGTGGAGTTGAAGAGAGTAGTGCGGGATAATCAACCTTCAGTAGCCGTCATGTTTGAGATAACCTTGAGAAGTCCTCGCACAAGACGAAACTGATGATGAGGAAGAAGAGTTTTCAAAAGCGTTAGAGGTATAGGCTGATGTTGTCTAGAATCTTGGACCGGCGAGACTTGAGAGTGGCAGTGCAGAACGAGTATTCACAACGACATGCCCTTCTTGGCAAGTCAAGAGAGTATGAAGTGAACCGAGACTCCACAGGGAAAGAATGGATTGGCCAGAGTGAAGCCCAATGATACGTGCATCAGAGGATGGGAGAAAAAAGGCGCGCTTGCTTCTGGACTATCACAGCAGGAAGCATATGTTGGTCTTGGCGGTCAAGTAACAGAACAAAAAGTCTTGCACGGCGTGATCAAGAGGGGAAGGAGCCAGAAGAGAGGAGCCAGAAGAGGAGCTCCGATGGAGAGATGGAATGACGTGCCGGGGGAGGAATCTCTCATCTTGGGTGAGATTAGCAAGACTAGCTGGTGCAAAGGGGAGCCAAAGGGTGAGAGGGAGGTAACCGCCCAAGGTCTGGGCATTGAGGCTGTGCAAGAGGGAAAAGTGCAAAAGGACCCGATGAGGGAATTAAATTGGAGCATCAAGAAGCGAGCTCTGTTCAGTGGAAGAACGGCTTGAGTCGGGGCCATCCTAGAACCGCTATGCAAGAACGAGATGGGAAACCAAACCAGGGGGAAGAATGGAGACTGACAGCGTGTAAATGGGTTCTTGGCAACATTGGCCATACCAATGTTTGAACCTTGGCGTTTTGTTGATGCAAGTGCCGGGACCTTATCGCGTTTGTGTGTCTGTCCAGTATTCCGAGGTATTCGTTTACAATCTGGCCAGACTTTTCCAGACGAAACCGAGGTCTGTAAGTACCATTCGCCGTAAGCGTCTGTCAAACGTGGACATGTACGGATATTGCCATCCTTCGGGTCGCAACAAGTGCGGTCCAGTATCGTGCCATTCGGCCGCCCGGCGGGGGTGGCCACCATTAGATTGACGCCGTTGGCATCCGTGCTGTTCCCGTATCCGATCGGTGGCCGGCCGTAATCCAGATGGCGTATCGCTTTTGACCTCTTGATACTGCCAAGGTATTGAGGCGCACGCAAGCGTTTGGGGGACAAACATAATCGGGTGCTCGACCTTTGAATTTCGGTAGGTCCGCTTCTCTCTCGCACTGGCGAAGAGAGCCACCAAACTCCTGCGGTAAAGGGTGATGGCTTCATCATCCAGCAGCACTCGAGGAGTGACCGACCGATGCAGGGCCGAAGGTACACGGCAGCGACGAATGACCACTCGGTGTCAGCGGGAGATAGTTTCCCTTGGAGGCGGGTCGGAGAGGTTTCGGACTGGCAAAGTTTGATGACGGAATTGGTGCATGAATCGGGACATTGTCCGTCCGTGGTCTCAGTCATATCCGGACTCTGTGCCACTGCCCCGTACTCAGTACTTGGGAATCGATACCTTGGGGGCTGCCACAAGGAGAAATCGAGAACAAGATTCATCAATATCATCCCGCGGTGGGGTTGTTGGTCCAAGTCTGGGCGGCCGGGTCAGCATTTCGAGGTGGAGTTTGAAGGCATTACAGGAGAATTGAAACGTGAAGCTCCAGGCGAATCAATCGATGGGCAGCAACAATAAGCTAGCGATGATAAGCTCTTGGCTAAATCCACACGGAGTCGTGATGTGAAAAATGGAGATGGGGAAGGTTTAGGAGAGGACCGGAGGAACAATGTGGAGAAGAGGAACGGGAAGAATTTGATCGAGGAAAACAAAGTTTGTGAGATGAGAAAAAGGAGTCACGGAGTGTGAACACAAAAAATGTGAAGACAATGTAAAAAGACAAAAAGAGGAGCCAAGAAATGAGAAAAATGAAATAAAAAGGGCGGTCGCGATGCATAGTCACAGTCGAATCAAGCTCGGAGTGGAGTCCCCGGGGTCGTGGGGGACCGCGCTAGTCAGCGCCAAGAGTGGCTGTGGCAGGCACGCTCCAACGGTTCCATTGGTTCGCTTAGCTCAAGCCGAAGGAAAGAATCCACTTTGGTCCATATCAGGTAAGCAGCTGCAGGCAAGGGTGTCACGCACCTACCTTCCCGTGCAGCTGGTGGCAACTGCTTTTGCTCGCTCTTTCCTCTATGGCAATTCAAAGTTCTGGAACATCTTCGGGAATCCGCCGGGCTGGTTGACCAATGGACGACGATATTTCCGATACGTACCGCCAAATGTCCATGGAAGTCTCCAGGTCCCTACCGTCTGATCCAACTTGTCATTCCATCTGCAACCTGCATCGATGTACACCACATGGCTTGCACAACATCACAGCAGAGCAACCCGGAAGCTTCATTATCCATCCTGGTCTCATTCACAACCTCCAAAGTCCAAAGGTGTTTGGCCGGGGCCCAGTCTACAACTCTTGGCCGCCATCACACCAATAACAACAGTGCCCAACGCCTTGACTCGAGCAATTCTTCAGAACTAATATCATCTAGCGCCACCTCGAGCGCTTCCCCTTTCTGTCCAATGTGTTATTTGTTCCTCTGCATCCCGATATCTGCAATGTTTCAGGCGTCAACTACCGTGGTTGCGGAAGAATGTCAAGGCCACCATCCTAGTCGCTGCATACCCAACGCGGGGAACGCGGGGAAGCTTGTCGTCTAGCCAGAGATTCTTGGCCATGATCCCCTGAACAAGACGGCCAAGCTTCGACTGAACTGCATCCAACTTGTCCAGCTGATCTCGAAAGGGTGTATCGCTCGAGGCATCCAGCTCAGGAAAACCATCCATCAACAACATGGGGTTTCCGCCAGTCTACAGTGTTGCTCTGTGAGATAGACTAGCGTCGCGTTGATCTGTCAAGTCCTACAACGTAACGATGCCATGCAGGCAAACATGCTGCCATGTCGTATCTCATCCATAAAGGAGACATTATCGCCTCTGCGCATGTCAGTCAACGGACCTGTCTAGCTATCGAGGCCTGGGGCATCGATAGTGGCTGGAGTTATTGCGCTTTCCATTTGCCTCGCGTAGCTTACAATCGATTGTCATCAACCTTTCCTGTCACTGTGGTGCCAGCACAGACGGTGTTTTTTGCATCGTTTCGTTCGATCTGCCAAGAAATTGGTAACCCGAGGCTGACTTGAGGTCAAACTCGTTCTCGCCACGAGGCTGAGCAGTGAGCACCGAGCAATATGGGGTTTAACCTCCACGCAGATGGGACGAACGATCCTAGTGAAGTACGCAATTGGCGCATTCACATGATAGCAATCATTGCCTCAATGAGTGCTATTGCCAGTAAGTTTCACTTAGCCCCCAAGCTCGACAGAGACGGGACCTAGGCTAACACAGCCCAGTGGGTTACGACACCTCTGTCATAGGTGGCACCATGGCTCTGGATTCATTCCGCCGGGATTTCGACCTTGCGGATAGCTCGCCAACTGTCCGTGATACTCTCCAAGGCAACATCGTCTCCACGTTCCAGGCAGGGTGTTTCTTCGGCGCCCTGCTCATGTTCCCCTTGGCAGAGTGGCTCGGCCGCAAGAGGGCAATCATGATCTCTGCTCTCGTCTTCCTGGTCGGCGGGACTCTCATGACGGCTTCCCACGGAGAGATTGGACTGTTGATTGCCGGGAGAGCCATCGCTGGCTTGGGCATTGGTGCCACGTCCCTTATTGTCCCTGTGTATATTTCTGAAATCAGCCCACCGTCCATCCGCGGCCGCCTGGTCGGGCTTTTTGAAATTGCATCACAGGGAGGAGGGATGTGCGGCTTCTGGGTAAACTACGCAGTGGACCGCACAATCTCAGACTCGACACAAACGCAGTGGATTGTGCCCCTCGGCTTGCAGTTGCTTCCGGGAGTCCTATTGTTCTTTGGCATTTTCATCTGTCCCGAGTCGCCGAGATGGCTGGCAAAGAATGATAGGTGGGAAGACGCCAAGAGAGTCTTGGTTCATGTTCGCGAGCTGCCAGCAGACCATGACTATGTCAGCAACGAGATCAGTGATATCAAGCGGCAAGTAGAAGACAGCAGCGCGAATCGTATGACAAAGTCTCAAATGTTCAAGCGATTGTTCGAGAAGGGCTCTCGCAACCGCATCGGCATCGGTCTGCTTCTGATGGCCTGCCAGAATCTGACAGGCGTCAACATCATTACATACTGTGAGCAGAAGAAGACGTTCTTTGACTCGAGTGCTCTCCCGTTGACACGAGAAAACAGACTCGCCTCGCATCTTTGAGACTCTTGGCATCACAGGCACGAGCACCAAGCTTTTCGCGACGGGCTTCTACGGTATAGCCAAGACCCTAGGCATGGTCATCTTTACCGTCTGGCTCGCTGAAAAAGTCGGCCGGCGTAATGGTCTCATCTGGGGCGCCTTCATCGGATCCCTCCCGATGTGGTACATTGGCGGCTTCACGTTTCTTGCGGACCCTGCGGGCCAGGCGGCTGCTGGCAATACCGACCGTAATGCATGGGGATATATCGCCATGGTTTGCGTGTATCTCTATGGCTTGATTTACTGCGCCACTTGGTGAGGCTTCTTTTGCTAGTATTGGTAGTCTGTGAGTGAGGCATGAAGTCTAACCACTCCTACAGGCAAGGCATCACTTGGTTGTACTGCAGTGAAGTATTCAGCTTAGACATCCGCATGCTCTGCGTCGCAATCACGACAGCAGATCAATGGCTGTGGAGCTTCATCGTCTCACGGACTACGCCTTACATGATTACGTCGCTCGGCTATGGAACTTACATGTTCTTCGGCGCTCTCATGATCCTGATGGGCGTGTGGGCTTTCTTCTTCGTACCAGAAACCAAAGGTAAGTCTTGCTCGCCCCATTCTCTAGTTCCTACCGCCGTCAGAGTGTATTATCCTCAGCATCTTTCTCCATCGCCGTTGTCATTGTGGCTGACGCAGGCGCCTCGTGCTAGGTCTCACGCTGGAAGATATGGATCTACTTTTCATGAGGAGCATGCATACCACGGTCTGGACCGCTTTGCAAGAACGCAAGAGCGTCAAGGATGTCTTGGCGGATACTTCTCCCGCTGCTGTCTATGCGACTGGCTCGGAGGAGAAGGAGATCCGGTAAGAATACGTGAATACCGTGGAAGACAAGTCAGTGGCAAGATGAGATGGCGAAAGGAGATTTCGTATGATGGGAGGGTGGATGTATGGACTGCGCAGTTACGAGGCGGCCTCTTTTGCAAACATATTGTTGGGAATCTTGTTGCTTCATTCATTCGTTCGACTGCTCATTCAATCAAATGGTACTTACGACTCTGTGCGAGGTACTTTCCGTCTTGCCAAGCCCCGCTGCCAACGTTTTGCACTGCCCAGCGCGAAATGTGCACTGCCACCGGCAATCCTGCGGTGTGACGTAGTTTTTTAACTCTTTTTTTTTTTTTTTTTTTTGAAAAGAGCGAGTTAATCTCACCGTTTCGTGGTAGAAAAGTCTGGCTGAGATGTTGTGTGTGTCTCGATTCTCCAGAGGTTGGTGGGATGCGCCAAGCCTTATCTCAACGAGGCGCAGTTCACCTGCTTGCAGTGCTTCGAGTGGTTGGGAGCCAAGCTTGCCGCTGATAGCTGCCACACTAAAATTGAATAAATGGCGCCCTCTTCGGCAGGCCGATTTACGAATTGTAGACTCTTTCTTTGGGATTTGTTTTTCTTTCCCAGCGGCGTATCGCGGAAAATGTGTTGATTTGATAGACGCTCGTTCTCAAGCCGCATACCGTAAAATATGATTGGTTGCTCTAGGCCTGCCTGCTTGGCGGCCTGTGATCCAACCTTGCAACTTTAATCAGTGTGGGATAGCCCCGGCGAAGAGGAGGATCTTAGCACCACTTGTATCAAACGGGCCGAAGGTCGCTGAAACATATCTCTATGGCATTGCGAAGGCATTGGTCAGGCAGACTTGTTATTTAATTCAATGAGACAGGCACTCTCGCTGGCCGTGTCATGTTCTAGCCTGCATGAGTACGACATAAGTTACATGAGCCTCGAAATTGCACTCGGTTCGGACTTCGAGCCATCGTATGTTACATCGCCAATGGTAAAAGTCGGCGTTGTCGGTGACACCAATTCCCGGTGGGATTGATCTTCTCAAAGTCCGGTTCCGGGGCCAAGGGGCCTTGCCAAATACCCCGTCTAGCCGATTGATATGGTCGGCTAACACAGCCTCCGCCCAGTTACGCGGGGCCGGAGATTACTGCTGACCTTACTTACGACTGCGGGAACGAGAACGAGGGTGTTACAGCTTTCTTCGTACTATGTCTCATGGATGATAATGATGGCACGGGATTTTGAAGAAGATGCTTGTCTATGGATCGATTACATTCGGCTCTGAGTCGCTGCTCTCAGATTGTCGATGCTGCTACCACAATCGTCCCATTGAGTCTGCAACCCTGCCAAGTAACAAGTAATCCAAAGGCAATCACCCACTGATTGACACCAGGAATTGAAGCGGCTGAAGCCGATTTCGTGTCCATCCTCTTGAGATTCTTTCGACGATGAATCTTCCTGTTGGACTTGCCTTAGATGATCGTAACTGTCTCTTTAGCCGAGCTGCTGAAAAGCGCTTTAGCAACGCCAATATCATTCCTACTCCAGACGTCAAAGCAGCCAAGCCTCTCATATTTGCCCTTTCCTAATCTCAACTCTTTCAGGACCAAGAATGTCGTGAAGCGAGGGTATTCCGTGTCTTCCACAAAGGCTTCAACTAACTCGCTAGGAAGTTCGCAGGCCGGTAGGATGGCCACAACAGCCGTGTCTTCATCATTGACCTCATCATTCTCCCTCTCGCCCGGACTCTTCCGCGATATCTTCACCGGGTTGCTCAAGCCACCAATTTTCCCATAAGCCCCCTTCTCCGGAGCAAAGTCCCTTGTCCCCAAAAGCAACACCACGACTTCGGTAAGATCAGACCCCCATTTCTTCAGCAAACCAGGCGGGTCATCTGGCACAAACTCGATAAAGACATCATACGGCTCAGCAAGGCTCGAAAAACACATCTCCTTGACGTCGCCGGACTGGTGCCAGTCTTTGAGGCGGTTGCGTTCGGCGAGGATGTTTTCCCAGGCTTCGCTGTCCAAGTCTCTGTCTACACCGATATTTAAGATTCGTCGGTGGTTTGTAGCTTTCAGGAGGGCCTCCACCAGATCGTTCCGCCAGAGTCTGGCCAGATACTCGTCTTTGACGCCGGTATCTTGACCAAGGAAATCCTGCATGACGCGCTGGAACTTATCGTCGAGACCTCGAAGAGCTGGCATCTTATTCGTCTCGTACGCGAGAGGCCGTTTGGCGTACTAGCGCACTATATGTCGCCAGTGCTTGTACAGCCCTTCTCGGGTGGCGATACTGCTAGGCGCCAGTTCCCGCGTTGACATGGCGGATTCGCGGCGGCATTCGCACTCTGTGAGGGTGTTGCATTCCCAGACCATTTCTTCCTGAGTGAAGTGCAGGACTCTAGGGCTCATCAGGCGTTCTTGCATTGTCCACCCGCGTTGGTCGATGGGCTGCGTCATGTCTGATGCCCGACCAGACAGGGACGCGTGGCTTGGGCGCTTGATGTAGACTAGATTGTCGCCTCCAGGCTCGTAGTATGTCCTGTATTCGAGCGCAGACAAAGTCTGATCTGACTGAAATAGACCCTGTGTCGCTGAGTTGCTCCCATCGGCGCTGAGTGTGAGTGTTGCGCCAGAGTATACCGCGCACATAAGAGCCGCTTCGTGAGCCCAGTCGTCTACGGAATCCTGAACGATACAGAGCCGATCGACCCAGAGATAGTCCAATCCCAACATCCTTGCTGCATGAAATGCATCTCTAATCGTCTCTGGAAGGTTGCTAATTAGAATACCGAAGTCCTGATGATCGCGGTAGTTATCTTTGGTCGTGATGAGGCCCGGTCGGCCTGGACCCCAACAGTAGCTCAACGCAGCGTAACGGCCTTCAATGCCCTTTGTCTCTTTGAGATAAACGCGCGAGGATTCCTGGCCTTGCAACATCAAAACTCGAGACGGTAGCATATGCGGTGAGACTGCTGTGCACTTAGAATGTCTCTCGCAGCAATTGTCGAGCCATGATTTAGCAAGCTGGAGAGCTTCACTGGATCCTGAACTAGGTAGCACTTTGCAGATTCCAGTCTGCCAAGTCCTTCTTTCTTCTTCTTTCGAAGTGATTTCGTTGACGGGCATCTTGTGAGACCAAGCTGCGAGGAAAGGGTCAGCGCTCTGAGCCTGGTAAATGTCCGGGCGAATCAACTCTTTGCGCGAGAAGATTTTCTTACAGATGGAGGGGCCCACGAACATCTCCTTTTCCACATCCGCGGCATTCTGCCCCCTCCTGACATACTTTTCCCCGCGCATTTCAAATTCTTCTTCAGTCGCGAGATCAGAAACAATAGAGATATTCAATCAATCCCGCCACTGCTTCCTGATTCTGATTGTAACTTCCTCATCATCGTCAGGAGGCCACTTGAGGCCCTCTGGGGGAGACTGAGCAAACAATCTCCACACAAAAGTACAGAGTCCACAGCTTCTAGTCTCCGCGACTTCCTTGAGTGTACTGTCCTTTACTGAGAATTCCTTTTATGGCCCACGGTGCATGTCTGCCGGCTGGACCTCGAGTCGCTCAACATCTTCGCAGACTGAGCATACGGTAGGCTGCACTTGCGCCAATCGATGCGCAGGGTCGTGGTCGATTCCTTGACCGGGAACCAGTACGCACGTCGAACAGAAGTCTGCCTGCGTTGTTTCACAGCTGAGACACCAGTAACGGAGGCCTGAGATCAACTCGTAATCATCTGGGTCGTTGCGTAGCTTTTCGCACCTGTCGCAAGTTGCGTCACTGTGGGTTGGCGGTTCAAGAGCGATACGATTGCGGAGGGAATCTTGAAGCTCATTTAAAGGGTTTGCGCTCTCAACGTTGGAGTCATTCAGTTCCTGAGTGGCTCTCTCGTGGAGAGGTAAGACGTGTCGGGCCTTTGTCTAGAGTAGGAGTGACATGATCAAGTTGTGCCGTCTTGGGCACTATGACATCGGATCAATCCAAATCGAACTCTGAAATAATGATACTGATAGTTGATCTGCCTTCGTCTGAAATATGCAGCTCGTATGTTGATTGTATTGATTGTAGACAGCACATATTTCGCACCTCAGCCCCACATGCATTTCAGGCTTCCATATTGCAGTACTTCACTCTGACAGGATGGCAACGTGGAGACCATCGCCATTGCGACGCTGAAATGACTTTAAATCTTCCGCCCCACGCCAGGCAGATGTCTCTGTTGGGGAAAGGGATTTAGTCATTGTTGAACGCATTCACCTCAAATCTGGCGTCGATGCTCGACGTGATGGAAGCTCCTATGGAAATACATACTTGCCCATTTACCTAATTTGATCACATGCACCAGCTTTAGTTAATTAATAAGCGTCATGGATATGTACGCCGGGGGTCTCGTAGTGTTTGGTGTTGATCGATGCAACAGAAACGTCGATACTGCCCAAGGTAATCGGCGTCGTCAGTTCCTTCGGACCTTGTCTTGCTGATGGGCTTTCAGGTTCGTCTAGTCTCTTACCTACTAGTCTCCAATACCTTGAAACCCCGAATCTTGTTCCTGACTCTGGCAAGGACAGATTTAAAAGTAGAGCGCAGGGCTGATATCCATCACTTAGCATGATCATCTTACGTGACACTTCAGGCTCACGTAAATCTGTCTGTGTGATCCATTGCTCCTTCTTTGATCTGCTTTTTCTTTTATCAGGGTATCGTCTTTGAATACGATTTGGACATAGAAGGGGGGCCACGGGGGCCTCGGGTGCAGGGCGGACGGATGAGGGTGCTTCCGTGACTTGATAGAAGTATGAGAGTCAACCGAGTCCTTGCCTTGCCCCGTTAAGCCATATTACGCGAGGGAAGTACCGGGCCATCAGGAGAATGTGGAGCGACAATAGACTAGCTCGGGCGAGGTGAATAAGGCTTGACACTAGACAGAGGTAGGCTCGATCTTTTCATCCAAGCTGCCTCGTCTAATGTCATCCTGGCCGAGGTATGCTTATTCAAAGCTCATAACAAGAAAGCCCATTCATCCTCAACACTTAGATGATTCGCTACCGCACCATTTGAAGTTCACGCTTGGTGACAGGGGCCGAGGAAAGATTGGACGAGGGATGTATTTCTTCCACCGAACATTTCCCATTGAGGCAAATGTAAAGGGAAATGAGAGAACGTTGCCCTGCTACCAGCTTCAATCCTGTAGAAGATTGCCCAAGGTAGATGTTGCGAACTTTTGTCCTGGATTCTGCGCCGTAGAAGTTACATTCGGGTAGGCCGACTCTACCAGTGGGATGGTCCAGTTGAAGCATGTCGGATCACAACATGAAACGCCTAGGGCGCCCTATCTTTCAACGAAGCCACGAATGATTGCAGGACTTCACACTTCGATACGCAAAGTGGCCATGCCGATATATTGCAGAGTCTGAAGTAAGCTCAAGAAAGACAGTGACAATAAACAGCAGTGGGCGACCTAAAATGAATACTCCCCGGTAAAGATGGATGAACCCCTACGTCTGAAAGAAGAGTCAAACGTGCAGAGCTGACGTTGGGTTTGGACTTCATCTGAACTTATTATTACTCGACTGTATCATTGGTTTGACGCTAAACTCTATTCTAGACCAGGTCTAGTAGATCCTAAAGCTTGTTTTAAAAGCCCCCCCCCCCCTGCAAAGCGCCCTGCGGAGGCGGGACCTGGACTCCTGGAGTACCTACCGAAGGCCTGGTCCCCTTACATTAGAGTATTACCACAGCGTCGGTCTCGGTTCACTTGCTCGGAAATCGAGGTGGCCTCGGCAGCTCGGCCGACAGGCAGCCTCGACTTATTGGTATTCACGAGATATGGACGCGAGTAAAGCTTCATGATGTTGCGTTTTCAGTCTAGCTCACGGGGTTCGGCTGTGGTTTCGGGTGATTGACCCCTGAACAGGGGATGAACTGGTTTGTCCTTGAGTCTCTTTTCGACCTTTGGTTGATGTGGTATAATATCATGTACGGGCTGGCCATCAAATCTTAATTCCTTGTACCAATCAGTCTCGTGATATTACAGCATATCCGTTTTTCGATATTAATCTTCCAGCAAGTCAATGTGTCGGTTCCCTTTCCACGCGAGGCTCTTCGGGCCGTGGCTCATCGCCGCTGCGGTCCTGGTCCTCGGCCAGGACGCAGCAGATAAGGCAAAGTTTGGTGATCCCATCAATGTCCTCGGCAGTGTAAGTGCCTTTCCACAATCCGAATTTCGTCTTTGCATTCGCTAAAGACATCGTCCATTAGATGGAAAGAACCGACCAAGACTTTCAAGATGGCTTAGCACTAGACCTCTTTTCGCCCAAAAACCGCACGCTGGTCGTTCAACAGAACCTCACCCCGCTGCCGGGCAACTTTGTGACGGGCACCACGGGCGGTCCCTTCATGGCCATCCAGAACTACTCGTACGTCATCAGTCTCAACGAGACGGCAAACGACCTCATCGCCAAGATCGAGATCCCCTACGACCCGACGGCCCTCGCTGCGATCGGCATACAAGAGAGCAACACCTACGTCGGCACGCTGGCCGGTGACAAACGAAGCTGGATCGTCAACGACGCGACGCGCAATGTGCACAGAGAGGAGAACAATACCAGGATCATCAAGATGACGTCGCTGCAGGGCGAGTATATCCTGCTTGGACGCAAGACGGTGGATACAGCCAACGAGTTTGTGCAATACGGCCAGGGGGCCACGAGGACGGTCAACGTTACGGCGGGCAATCGGCAGGAAGCTGAGTTTATTGACGGCTTGAGGCTGAGTGTTGTGCCGAGTACCGATATGGGTATCAACATTGATATCGTGAACGGGATTTCCCCGCAGGCTGTTCCGCCGGGATTGGTGCCGGTTAACAGTTTCGCATGGGTTGTCAACTCGAGTTCCCCTGGCGCGCCTATGCTCGCAGATATGAAATTTCCGTGTAAGTTCTCCTGCAAAAGTGCCGTTGGCCATACATGATGCAAGACCCGAACTGACATTCTGGTATCTAGTTAATCCTTCTATGCTTTCCGCCGTTCGAGGATTTGTCCAACCAGCCCCAGTCAGGGTGGCGAAGAAAGCACTTGGGACTACTAGCGAAGTACCGTTCCAGCTGATGGCCGGGGAGATTATTGGGATCTTGCCGGACAACTCGGTTACCATTCCTAATGTTACACAAGTGGACGGGCAGTACGTGCTGCTCATGGTGTCATAAGTTCATTTCATAAGTAGATAGTGTATGCCTTACTAGATATCAGTCACAATAACACAAGTGTCTATCGTTTGCATGACTAGTGAATGTATTTGACGTACGAGCCGGCCGGTAGATGCAAAAATAGTCGATGCTGTACACCCTGTAGCCACATGGACCCAAATATTAGCAATATGTGGTAAGGATGCTGGTAAAACATTAAACATTGAAACTATGTAGGCATGTAATCACACTCTCCTCGCCCTCGACTTCAGCCTCACCCCTCATCGAGACCACCCTCCTCCTCCCCAGTCTAACGGCCTAATGTCCGTCAAACCTCCTAAGCACAAAGCGTCAAAACAACATCCTGATCCGCCGTACAAACCTTAACCTGACTGCCTCCAGGACTAACACCACCCTCCCACACGATAGCAGGACAGCTCGTAAGCCGACTCGCCACAACAATCTTGTTCCCCTTGAACCCGTCCCCGAAAACGGTGCTCAAATCATACCACACTCCCGCACCATCCAGGTTATACGCGTACACGAGCTGCGGCGCGCCCGTGTACAGGCCGTCGCGCGCGCGGGTGATCTTGAGGGCCCGGCCGCCGGTGGTCGGGTCCCGGGCGAAGGTCTCGCTGTAGGAGCCGCCCTTTGCGGCCAAGGGTCCGGCGGCGCGGACGTCGCCGCCGACGGACCAGACGGAGACTTCGGTTGCGCAGTTATTTACGACTGTTGCTTTGCCGAGGGCTAAGGTTTGGGTTGCGGCGGCGAGGAGGGGGATGAGGAGGGAGTTGATATGCATGTTGGAGGTTGGAGAGTTTGATGTTGTCTGAGTTGGGATTTGGTAGGTTTTAGAAGGGTGAGGATTGTTTTTTTTGTGGAGCTTTGTGGCTTTAATGAACTGTGATGATGTTCTCGCAATGAGGTTGAGGCCGATGCTGTTCAAGAAGTCTGATGTAAGAATCTATTTATGACTTATATATCCAGCCGGTGACCGCCTTTTCACAAATTACGAGTGAAATCATGCTATGTTGCCATGAAAAGCTCAAGGGTCTCAGCTGCCGGGCGACGGCACAGAAGCTAAGAATCTAGATACGAGCGTCGATCAACCAAAATGTCACGATGTTTCCTAAATGAGCATCCATGGCACCTCCAACCTCCGTGAGCCTCTGCCCTGCAACCTCCGTCGGGGAGAACTTGTGACTAAAGATCATCTCACCCTACATGAAATAGACTTAAACTCCAAAACATCCCCCCAAATACTCGAACCGATGTGACGATGCCACGATGTGAACAGACGAACACGAACATGTAGCTCGGCGAAATAGATTAAACGATGGCACTCCGTCCCTCATTCGGGAACTTTGGGGGATGATGGTCAGGAGGTTCAAGACATACATCCAAGTATGGTCTGAATACGAGCTTTTTCCTTTGAAAATGTTGCCTGGCAAGCTGCATGCAACATCGGTTACGGAGCCTATTCAACCAGTCATGTCGTTGGTAGTCTCTGGGGGAACACGGAACAAACGGAAAATTGGGGAAAACGGCCGGCGGGCTGACGTGAATCGTTGTGTTTTGCTTGGGCTTTGGAGGAGCGACCTCGTGAGTGATCTGCCGCGTGGGGTCGTTTACCTTCCCCGCATCCCTCCCCCTCGGCGCGGCTCATCGGAGACCTTGCGCTGTTCGCTGTGGAGCTGAGCTATTGTCGCCGCCGCCGCACAGCTGCTTGTGTTTGCACAGCTTACCCCGGTACGTGCCCGGCTCACCAGCGACCTGCCGCAGACTAGGCAGATTGAGGTACAGGACGACGAGAGGAGCGGGGGAGAGAGAGCTAGCTTCGGGCGGGATGGGCATTTCTGTCTTTGTCTGTCAAAATAGCACCTCCCAGTTGTGTCACTGTGTGTCGAATGCGGATGAGCTAAAATCAGACAATCGACGTCGATGGTCAGACACGGGTCAGCCCTTGCTTCCGCCTAGCTGTTCATGGGGGAAGATCTGTTGAGAAGAAACGATGTCGCCTGAGCCTCAACGAGACATAGGAATCGTCTACTAGTTTCCAGCCACCTTGCTCACCTTTTCGGGTAACGTTGCGATGTGGAAATGGCAAAGGCAGTACGAGCAATAAGTGGCAAATTGTGATTTGATTTGATTTGATTCTTTGGTCGGGTATTTCTCATAGTCCACCTGTCCGTTGCGCCAAACGCCAGCCGAAAAAAGGTCTCCCAATCGAAAAAAAGAAAAAGAAAAAAACATCAAAAGGGAAACAGTCCATATCTATCAGATCATGTTGGGTATCAATGCCTAGAAGCAGCTTCCAACGCCTTGCAGTCGTCTCGTAATTCCATTTTTCAGAACCGATGAAAGATTGCTCTTCCTGCCCCATATATCCGTCGACGTAGCTTAGTATGAATAGTGAGGAGAGAAAGAGAAGAAGAATAAGAATAAGAAGAGAAATGATAAAGAAAATATGTCCAAGAAAAAGCTAGCGGGATCCAAAGGTGGGCATCGTCGATTCCTCCTTCTTGCGCTCGCGTTTGGCGTAAATCAGTCCACACACATTACAAAGGGTACTGGGGCCATCGGGACCTGGCCGCCATTCCGGGGTATCGACGCGGTGACACTTGTGACACGAGAAATCAATCGTCTTGCGGCGATGCCTGCGGCCCGTGGGACTGCCGCTGTTCCCGGCGTGGCTCCTGGCAGCGGCGGTTCGTTGCTGCTCACTACTACCCTCGCCCCCCAACTTGCGCTTGTGGGCGTTGGGATCTTCTCTTTGAAGTGTTCTGATCTCGTGTATGTCGCGGGCGATGTTGTGGGATAATCTTGACATGGCACGCAAATCATCTTCGGTGGGTAGGGCGTGGTCGTTGGTGGCATCATAGCCTTCTTCTTGACTGGCGCCATTGTAGGTGGGGAATCTGCCAGTTAGGCGAAGTAATTGCTGAGCACCATGGCGGATCTAAAGGAATCGAAGTATTAGATGGGGGAATCATTGCATAGGTATGACGAGCGTGAAGTTGACGATGAGATAATTAAGTTACCTATGTTTTCATGGGGGAGACGGGTGGGCTCGATGAAGCCTTCCGATAAGGAACTGATATGAAGGGGAAAGGGGGGAACAACGTAAAATAGACTCACGCGTTGATGACTCTCGCCCTGACGAAGATGATTCCAAGAGACCCTGTTGGGAGTTCCGGGATCGTCTTGGCCATCACTACTGGCATTGATGTGCGATTCGGTGGGGTTTATCGCAGTCGGGCCATGGGCGCCAGTGGGCGACGACCCTGATTTCGGGGTAGCAGCGGATCGTGGGTTGGAGGGGCCGGAAGGCATCAATCGGAGCGGTGGCCCAAGGGCCGGCCAACCACGGAGGAAGCGCACACAGCGGATAGGGGCCGAAATGCCCAAAGAAGAGACGAAATAATAGACAAGGCCTGGAATCTAGGCCGAACGAATCGAGTGAGCCCGGGGGTCTAGGCCCGGAGCGATCGGAGCAGGTCCGCAGACGCAAAGGTCATGGAGCTGGACGGTGCGGTGCGACAGGCAGCAGTAGCGGCAGCGGCAGCGGCGGGGGACCACGAAGAAGGCGGCGGGCTGGCTGGTCAGGTCGCAGCGGAAGAAGCACAGGCTGGCACAGCTGGCCGTGCAGGCAGGGCAAAGTGTACGAGTGTTGGTTGTGTGTGGTGGTTTGTCCAGGATGTCGAAGAGGGCCGATAGATCGGTGGTGTTGAGGCTCGATCTTCGGACATGGAGCGAGGAATGGGGATCGAGAGCGATCGAAAGGAGTGTGGTTTTAAGAAGGAAAGTTGGCGTCGGACCCTTTGTGAGAGGTGGCGAATGTTTTTTTTGCGGCCTTTTGCGGCTTGCGCATGGGAATTTGCTACCAAGTGGAAAAGCAGAGGCGGCAAAAGATGCTAAAGTCAGCAGAGAGGGGCCAAGGGGTGGGCCAGTAGCACGGGAGAGGGGGGCAATGGGGGGACCACTGGCGGGGATTGGACCCTGAAAAACTGGGAAATTCGGGTTTTGGGATGCCGATGGCCCCAGCGGGCCACCTCGGTTCGCCGTGGTGGAGTCACGTTTTTCTGCGGGTGTCGGGGTCCTTCGAAGTGTTCTTATGTAACCATCTCAGGATGACATAAGCGTCTTTCTGAGCGGGCCTTTTCCTCCGGAAACATACACAGTACTTCGGGGGTGCCTCTTTCCATTGGCGGACCACACTCCGGAAGAACACTCCGGGAGCAAACTTCCAGCTCCGGCAACATAACAGTTCGAGGTGATCATGCATCTACATTGTCTCATTCCACGAAGTTACTGCCATTATTTTTCTCTATCGATAGAATGCTATCCAAATTACTACACCAGACATGCAAATCTTTACCCGCCACATGACTCCAACACTACAGCTCGTCCCTGTCCCATTCAGGTTTCGGGCAACTTGCTGATCGCTTCTCGCAGATCCACGAGTCCTTCTTATCCGCGTCGCCACCCACATACTTCACAGTCGCGGGATACGCACACAACGGCCTCGTCGGCGCCGTGCTATCGTTCCCTCCGCTCAGCTTGAACCCATCCACCACAGCCGGCGTCTTCCCCTCTTCGACCCAAGCTCGCAGCGTCTCTAATCCTTTCAGTGGGTAAAACGTGCCATTCAGCCCATAGCAGTGGTACACTCCCGGCGCCTCAAAGTGGCGATAATACCCATCCGCCGCCGCGTCCACCGCCAGCACCCGGTCGTAATAGTCTCTCGACGTGCGCATCGTTACACACTCGTCGGCCAGCCCGTGCCAGCTAATCATCTTGCGCCCAAGTCTCTTGAACTCGGACAAGTCTGGATTATTCGCCCCGATAATGCTGTCAAACTCCCGCCTGCTGGTCTCGTACGCCGCCTCGAGATCGGCAAACGTCATACCGCTCACGTCGTAGCTCGGGTCCTTGTGCACGAGGTTGCGGATCCACTCCACCGACATCTGGAATGGCCGACCGACGCAAGGCGCATCCGGTACACTACAGTTTGTGTTGCCGAGCCCGAAGCGGCCAGTGAAGGGTGCGCCGACCGGGTACCCCTTTGGCAGCCAGAGCGGTTTCCCATCCGCGCCGTGCGGACCCCGCCAGATCTCCCGCGCGACATCAGCCGCCTCGGCCGACATGCCCATTTTCATGTTGCCACAGTCAAGCTCCTTGCCAACCACGCTCGCCGGGTCAAACGGGCACTTGTCCGGATCCGCAATGATGTTGTCCTTCACGCCGTCAAGCTCGTCGCATGCCTCAACCGCGAACTGCGTCATGAGAATCAGCTCGCAGATGTGCGGGTACACGCCCTTTTGGTTCATAACGAACTGAGGCCAGTACGTGCTGATGATGAGACTCGGCTGGTTCACAGCCGGCGCGCCCGAGAGGATGCCATCGTAGTCGCCCGGATACCGCTGCGCTTCAATGATGCCCTGCCGGCCGCCCGTCGAGCACCCGCTCCAGTACGAGTACTCTGGCGTCCGAGAGTAATACTGCGTTACAATCGACTTTGCAATGATGGTCATATCGTGCACCGAGACGTGGGCATAGTTCACGAGTAATCGCTCATTGACCGTGCCATCCTTCTTCAGCGCCCAAGGCGCCTCTTCCCACGTTGTGTGATCGTGCCCGGCGTCTGTTGAACTTGCTATCACGGTGTCAGTTCACTTAGCTCACCCGTATGAAAACCAGCAATAGCGCCCGTGAGGCAGAGAAAAGATCGATGACGGAAAACGTACTCGCATATCCCTGCGCCAACGTCGCGACGACCTTTTCGCTCCCAAACTGCCCGGCCGAGTACCCTCCTCCTCCGACGCCCACGAACCGTCCGTTCCACGCCTCGGCAGATGGAAGCCATATCTGCACCTGCGTCACGTCGTCGAAGCCCGTGTGGACGTACTTGACCGTCACGTTGCAGAAGCTGACACCCGTCGACGGGATGGCTGCGCGACCCTCTGGTGTCAATGGGTTGAACATCAGGTCTCTGACCTCGGCCGCCGTTACGCCCACGAGGTCTGCGCCCTCGAGCTCCGTGGGGAATACAAAGCTGTCGGGGGAGCACGGCTTCGCGGCTGTGTCGCTTGGTGTTGTTGCGTCGCTTTGGGCTGGTGTTACCCAGTCTGCTAGGCGCAGCAGCGCTACGAAGGTTGAACAACTCCTCATGATTGCTTTTTCCAATGAGGGAGTTTCCAATTACAGAATTGGCATTAAAATTAATCAGGTAAACTTGAAAGAGGTTGCCAAATGGTTATCTAGGTCGGGTGTGGCGGTGGTTGGTTACTGAGGCGTTCCCGTGGGCTCGGTGCTCAGACCTCGAGCATGACACACAACGAACACGTCGGGTTGATGCGTCACAGTTCTCCAACAGCTCAGACGGAATTTCGGACAGAACGAACGCCCCGTCGCATGAAAGAAAACAACACTCAAGTGGATTCGTGGTATGGTATTAAGGACCGTCGAGAAAAAGCGGCATCGCCACTCTCGAGCTAAAGGCGCGCCTATTGTGGTGTTAATTGCCATGGCAGATGTGTGGGATGAGTTGGCAACGCGGCCAGGCGCGTAGGCGGGAACTGGTTTTCCGTCTTGCAGATTCAATTACCCCACAAACGGGCAAATGAACCTAACCTTACTAGTCGTCACATGCGAACCGCCGCGTTGGCGCGTAGATCCAAGACAGTAGTAGCCCTGCATAGTGAGCCGGCGAGCTGCAGAACCACGTCAGCCTTACTGACTTGGCAAGTGTCATCTAGATTATTGTAAGCCTTGCGCTTTCCCACTTCGTCTGTTTCTTTTGAAATGACACACGAGGAAAGAATGCAGCCAATGTAGTTCAAGTTGCACCCTACCTTCTCACCTGAGGTACTATAGGTAGGTAAGGTGAGATGGAAAACCGGAAGCTTGCTCGGGTCCGGAAGCTTACCTGCCAAGTCTGCACGGCTCTGTACCTGGTTCGGGTTCGCACTGCAATTGAATGCGATGGCTAGTCAAGCTTCAAGCGAAGCTAGAGACGAATCTTGTCGTGTTCACGCATGAAATCTTGGGACTGCTATGAGAAGGCGACCCTATCGGAAGCTTACCTATCTGCTCGCCACATCCCGCCACGAAGTGTGGCGGACTAGTAAACTCTACCGTGTTTGAATTTACGTCATTTGTCAAAAGATGCTGAGCTTCGTGATGGCAACATGTCATTCTTCAATCAGCCTCGTAGGGTGGCAACAGAGCTTCCGTGTGAGGAATGAAGGCATAAACTCGAGACACGGAATCGAGTTCAAACGTGGCTGGAAAAATATTGGACTCGACCGCGCTTGACTGGCTAAGATTTGTCACTTGAGATGTCTCCTCCTGAGGACATGCAATTGTCTATCTTGGAAGACAAGGAATCGTATCCAGTCTACACTCTGAAGAGCATGCCAGGAACGTCTTGTGTTCACACCTTGGCTTTACTAAGGGTACATCCACATTGTGCCGTTAACAAGATAACTTTCCTAACTTGCCTCAAACAAGAACATCTAGCTAAGAAGAGCACAATCATCCTTTGTTACTGCAAATAGTATACCAAGACATCATTATAAGCAACTTCAAAGGTTGACAAAGCCCAACACCATCCTTAGTATTGGCTTTGTGTCGACTTGTGAAGACCTGATCGATGCTGTCTTTTGAAATTTTCTTCAAACGATTGTGCAACTCCACGCTCTTTCTGTTCATTCACATATTTAGAACAAGCAGCCTCAGGATGTTGCAGTTGTATATGAAGACACAAGATGATCCTCATCTTCTGTCTCAGATATCATCAACATACAGACAGACCAGAAAACTAATACATCACCTCAAATCAGTCCAGCCTTGCTTACAGATCTATCGATTTCCTAGACACTTCATCCCATTTACCTCAAAACCAACCAGACAAGATGCCCGGCGAAAGGAAGAGATCCATCATGGGCAAGGTCTTTGGCGGCATGAAGATCAAGATGGAAAGGGCCATCAACGGCAAATACCAGCGCCACTTTTGCGAATCAAATAAGGTCGAGCCCTCGCACTGCCGCCGCCTCGTGATGATCGAGTGTACCTTTGACTTTACCGTCGAAGCAGACGATTTCAATAACATCATCACAAATTGGTTCGACCCGCACCACGGCACGCTGCCCACGGAGCTCTACAAGGAGATGGCCAGCATCGGCGTCAGGAAGAAGCACAGGGACGGCGTGCGCACCTCCTTTCGCGTCTTTTTGCTGTTTGGCGAGGATATCCCCATCGAGATGGTCATGAAGCGCGGCGATCCGGATATCTTGCCCGACGTTTTGGCCTTGTTGTTTCCGCTTAAGAAGGCTTCTAGTGCGAAGCGGGAGATCATTACGTGTGATGTTTCTCGGGATGTTTTTGATTCTCATGTAACGCTACACGAAAACCGCTGTTTTCGGGAAATTTGGCATGGTAAGGATGGTGGATCGGAGCCAGCCCAAACGATTGGAACAACGGACATAGTGAAGTGGAAGATTTTCCGGGAGAACTTGGACTGGCGGCCGAAGTATGGTTATGGGACTTATTAGACTGTTTCATTTCGTTGAGTTCAGTAGCCGTTGTATAAAAATTGGGCGTCCTGCTTTTTTGGGATCGAAAGTGAATGTCGTCAGCTCCAGTCTCGAATCACTTGGCGTCACTGGAAGACTCTGGAATGTTTTGATTAGGTCGGATGATGAGTTACTATGTACTGCCAATCACTTTATGCGTGTGTTAATGTCAATACATGAGGATGATCTCCAGTGAGGGATAATAGCGTATTGTATCAATTTGACCTTATTCCTGATATTTCTGTATGCATGTATAGTATATCGTTCAAAGACGTCGAGTTGGAGAAAACTTGGAGAGATCTGTCGTGACATCAACGCGTACTTAATAGGATAAATCGTCGTCAAGCTCGTAAGCTTGCAAGCCATGGCTGGTATAAAACGGATCGTGGTTGCATGGGGGGGCAAGTCCCTACCCGCTCGGTGATCTAGTTTGGCGGAAACCGCTTTGTTGCACACATGCTAGTCCCTGCATCCGCTTGAGGGCTCAAATGGAGGAGCACAGCGGGAATAGCAAACGCTCATAGGATCTTCCATCATCCCATGTATCTACGGCTGATCTAACCCCCCCGACGGTCCGTTGTAGGACTGAGCCAGAATCCTTATGACGAACTCAGAACACACTGAGAATATGACATAGCCCTTATTCTCGTTCTATCTTGACTGCGTTCTGCTTAGACTCAAATGTGAGCTGACATGACTGTTGGAATCGCAATAGGACTGTTGCCCTCATGATCTGGCTACCCATAACGACAAAGGACAAACACCAATCTATCGCCTTTCTGAGGCACACTACTGCTGCGCAAATCATACAAACGGATAGCTCCGTTCTGCGTCTTGCGAAAATGAACCGAGGAACAGGATTCGATTGGGTTTGCAGCTAGTCATCCAATTCATGAGGTGATGGTGATATTGGTTCGTGTTTCTCCTCCGTGCGCGCTTCGTTGTGCCGAGTGTGTGGAGACTTGTTTGTTGGTTCCAGAGTCTAAATAGCGTCAGGGCTTGGCTCTCACTTCGAAACGCTAGGCGGTACCAGAGACGATGGGATGAAACCCCTAAAAGAGGTCTAGCCCCAACAAGAGACCAGTATTGGCCACGGCACGTTGCCGTTTGGGCCATTGTCGTGATCTCAATGTTTTCAGACCGCTTAATGTTCTCAGAAACAGGTTCTCTGGCGATGATGTGGTATCATTTTATCAACCACCACATGGCTGAGGGATCTTGGAAGAATGTCGCTCCAGGCTAGAAGGCAAGCTCCAGGCTCGCAGATGCCGTCTTACTAGGTGATGGATCAAGTTACTTGCACAGATATTCAATCGCACTAAACAATTCTGTAGTTTAACCGTTCCTCGGGTTTACATGTATCGTAACTGAAATGGTATCACTCCTCAAAATCAGTCTGACAACTGAAGCCGCCCAGCCTTGGTATCCCAACTCCCGCAGTGTAGCCTCTTGTGCGCCCCAAATCATTATGCTCAAAGTAGCCGACGCCGCCTTGCCAACCCTGCCTGAATCTGATTTCGTACAATTACATCCCAAATGTCGTTTCAGCTATCGTCATATCAGATTTCGTTCATAAAAAACCTAGCCTGGCTGATACCAGATACGTCCGCAATGTAACGGAGGCGGCCCCTCAGATATCGTCTCTGTCTTGGCGTGGCGTAGTCGCTCTTCAAGGCCATGGCAAGCGGCCACATGACAATGAGACCGGCCTCGCCCTTGAGCGGGTCGTCTGGCTTAGTCGTACCGCAGGGGAATTGAGAAACAATGACGCCGTACCCGTTCCAACTGCAAAAGTACGGGACCGCTGAAACAATGTTGGCGACCCGGGCGCTCGCGGACTGAACCAGATCGCCGTACTCGTCGTAGTCGCTCAAGCCTTCTCTGCCAGCCGATGCTAACCACGAGCTGGCGCGGATCATCGTCGTAATAAGGTTGAGGTGAGAACACCATGTGACCAAATGTAAGACAGCCATGGGTAGATTGAAAAACTTGTACACTTGACCGTCGAACGTGGGCTCGGTGTCGAGCTCTTCGTCGGTTCGGTCAAAGACCCATTCGGCGACCTCGACCTTCCACTGCGGATTCGGGTTCTCGCTCAGCTTTCTGAATTCGTCTTCGAGTTTCCGGCATTTTTCTAGAAGTTCGAGCATCTTGTCTACAGTCTCGTCGGTAGGGTCTCTCGCTAGGGCGATGATGCGGTCCACGCCCTGCTGAAGTTGGTTGCAGAGAAGATTGATGTCAACGGTGGCGCGATTTGACCGTTGAACAGATTCATTGTATAATAGCCATGAGTATCCGGACATTTCCGACTCTTTGAACAGATTCTGGACGGATATGCATTGGTTGCGTGTCATGGCGAACATTTCCCGACCCTCATCCGTCTCTAGGCACTTCTGGCCACGTACTTGAACAATCTTGGCGGCGCCTTTGAGATGGCTTATGTATTCCTTCATTGAGTCCTTTGACATTAATGTCTGCAATATGTCAGCACAGAGTAGAGCCAAACCCATAATGATAGCTCACCTCGTAGAACGCCAGCATCAGAACGGCCCCTAGGGTTTGATCGCTGTCGATCTCCTTGGGATCGGCAATCGCTTGACCAACTGCTCGTAAAGCTGCCACATGGTGCTCTTGTGCACGGAGGAGGGCAGGGCCTCTTGCTCCTTTTGACTGCCGCATCGCCAAGGCTGCCATAGATGTTGCCTTGAAGGCAGCTGAAAGGCAGACTGAGATCTGGCCACGGCCGAGAAAACGCGGCAAAAAGGCGTAGTAGCCCCGAGCTGTTGGAGTCAAAGGTACATTGACGAACTCGGAGAGAAAGAGACACGAGGCTTGCTCGTCGAGCGGATTCGTCAATCCTCCTGGAACGTTTTTGAAGCATTCGATGAGGTCGCCCTCTTCATGTCCGATTTTGAATGGGGATGAGTTTCGTCTTGGCGGGCTTAATGACGATGTTTTGTCGCAACAGTATCCGGGCGATCCGATCTTGATTTTTGTCGATGAGTCGGCGGAAGACATATTGCTATCGGTGCTATTTATTCTCATCTTCTTGAGTTTGTCGGCGGACTTTGAAGAATCGCGAACGACGGGGCCGTAGCCTGGGCAGTGTCTCTTCGACTTCGTGCATCTCATGCAGAAGGGCTTCGCTTCATCGCATTTGACCTTTCTTATCCTACACAACTTGCATCCGCCCGAAGGCTTCCCCGTGTAAACCATGTTGATGGGATGTTGTGTATTTTGGCGGTATGGATGAACGAGCAAGAGACCCGAGAACGATCCAACATTAAAATGGAAGGCGGGAGATGAGCTGAAGAAGGGAAGGGAATCGGGGGGCAGACCCTGCGGCTGACTCGAGCAAGCTTTCGAGCTTGTCGCCTTCAGGGTTTTAAACCAGAGAGCCGGGAGATCAGTATCCTTGGCCCCCTCCGACACGGACCAAGAATCAAAATGGAGTGTTCCTCAGATCATGTGATGAGACTCAGCTGCTTGTGGTCATGGTTTCCACTGGAATTCCCATCACAAACTCAGGCGAGGCCCCTTAGTTAACGGGTCACATCCTTCCCGCCCGCTTGAGCACAAGTGTCCGAGGACGGCATGCGCATGATATGAAGTCGGTGCGCTCGGTTAGTCTGCAAGCCAAGACCATAGATCCCATCGTGTTTTGCATCTGGGCTATTTACAGCTTGACATATCCGCGGAACATTCCTTTGGGTCTGCTGCCCAAAAGTTTGGAACCAAGCCCCTCGGTTATGGTTCACTTGGCTGGGCGTGCAGGTGTGGAGGGCACCTAGGCACAGGAAGATTCCAAAAGATGGTGCAACTTAGGGCTTCGGATCATCACCTATTGCTGCAGGTAATGATGAAGCCGTGCGCGCTGTCAACGTGTGACAGGAACCAAATGCGGCATCCTAACGCATGTGCTCTTTGACCTTCCCACGGTCTCGGTCTCGCACGGAGAGAGAGGACGTTTCAAAGACACTGAGAGTGAGCCTCCTCAGCTCCCTTTTTCGGGGTTAACCCATCGGCCGAGCGCCCCTGGAGTTGTTTCGTTTCACCAGATCTCTGACGGATCCGAAAGCCACTACGCTTCACACGATCCGAGCTCCATGGCGATCTGCTCCAGCTCTTTGCTTCGTCCAGCTTCCTCGAAGAGACGAACGTTGAGTCACACGGGGCAGCTACAAGCACTTGATGGCTGCAGAATAAGGATGACTTTGGCAATGTTTGACTCGTTTAGAACAAGGGCTTTCCTATCTAGGTAGCGGAGGGGAGAAGCTTGTTTTAATCTGGCCCGGATGCACTCCACAACCCGGCCGAGCCTGCCGTCCGATCAAGATTCGAAGAGACGCTGGGAGAGAAAGCTTCGATATCAAAGGAGCTTAGTACGATGATCATCACGTATGAATGGCGAACGCGATCAGACTTAGCCTGTGCAATATGCACAAGGGACCCCACATTCCGGGTTTGAAAAAGGTCGAGAGCATGATGTTGCTATGTCAAGATGTTGAATGGAGGGCGAAGTTACCCAGTTCAAGGACGCCGACGTGTGGAAGATGATTGTACAACTTCATATTAGGCAAACAGCTAAATCAACGTCTTGTTGAGAGTTCTGAAATCGCTTGCAAATTTCCTCAACATCGAATCGGTACGTTCCTGTCACGTAGTAAACTCGTCTCGGAAATCAATATGTAAACGAGTGTGTTTGGTATTTTGCCATTTTTAGAAAGAGGGCCAGAACTGCGACCTGATCAGTGATAACGAACAAGCAGACGATCAATTTCGGCTCCCCGCTGTGGTTCCGTAACGACAGTGAGTGTTTAGTTGCAAAACTCTCAGTGATTATCCAAGACAGTAAAAAGTTGAAGGGCTTGTTATTGTCGGTCCCCTTCCGTAAGATCGCGGGTCGCGCGATAGTGCTCGGTCGCTTCGTTTCGATTCGCTGTCACAACAAAGTCTTAACATCGAGGCATAAGAGAGTCGTTTAATGAGGGTCGGTAATAATTTCTCGGATCTCCTCTTTCCTTTTTTTTTTTTCCAATTCCAGCGCGGACAACTTAATACGTTGTCAGTCAACAGCACATAAGACTTTGAGCTTGTCCTTGAGGAGTAGATCATTCTATACATACGTAAATCCTTGGACGAAACGGATAGAAGGCATTCACCTTCTGGCGTTTTCAGACAGGGGATCATCACTGGGATCAGTTGTTCTTTCTGCTTGGGCCAGATGGTGGGACTCTTCCCTTTGGACGTGCAACCCACTCTGGCATATTCGAACCTTCCGACGAAGACTCCATGGAATTCTTCATCTGGCCAATGGTGAGTCTATACAATCAAATAGTTTTACTCAGTGACCGTCGTTACTTACTTCGAAGTCATGAAGAAGTCTGTCATTCTCAGTGATCATGGCACGAGGCACCGCTTGCACCATAACACCCACAAGCAAAAACAAAGCAATCTCAACCCGCATTAAAAAGAGCTGTACTAGTAAATAGTTTGATGCTTCCAGAGCGTAATTGTTTTTCAGCGATGAGTACTAGGTCGCCAGCCAGTTGCTCCTTGCACTAGTAGCGGGAGTGCCCTGATATATAGACCATCGAGCTGATACGATTGATCAAATGCCGCTCGGCGAACATTTGGTACTGAATCTTGGGAATGTCAGGGGTTCATCTTCAGCGAGTCACATTAGATGTTGAATTATTTGGAAATGATAAGCTTAAGATATTCGTGCAAAGATCGTGCATAGTGTAAGAGATCCTCTGCCTGGCCCAATCATGAATTGGTCATCCACGGAGTAACTCGGATTCTGCCATAAAACCGAAGTTTACAGGCTAGGAATTCTCAACATGCTCCTACGATCTTGTATCGTCGACAGCATTAGACTTCATCAGGGAGGGGCACCCTAGGTTGTAGTTATCAAGATAGGCAATATTGAACTCAGAAGGACCTTGGTAACGCCTGTCGGTCTCTCGTCCGGCGAGGATGACTGATCACAAGCCCGATAACAATGGCCGCTCGCCAAGTGTTACCGGCCACGTAAGACAAATTTGAAATAGCGTGTACAGCTATACACCATCAGTCGCGTTTGAATATGTCACATTGTCCGCAAACGAAGGCATGTGCCTCAATCGGCATATCGTCGTTCAATGATTGAAGCATGCTTGCATGCCTAAGAGGAAGCATGTCGGAAAATGTAATTGGAGAATGAGATTTAGGTTGCGGCTTGCACTATTTGCTGCCCAACAACCCAGATACCCCAAACGGGAAATTGGATTAGGATTTTCGGTTTGCTAGCCGCGTGAAACTCTGCATCGGAAAGTTGTGGTCCTCCGGAGGGTCGTTGATGGTCTTCGGTGACAAGGTTTGAGACCCGGGAAGATCCCCCCACAGCTTATCCGCGTTGTGTGGTCAACTCAAGGTTGGATCTGATCATAGTTTGACTCCACCGAGGGGATCGGGCATCTCAAAGCTTTCATTGGTGAGAATTATCCGAATAGTCCCAGCTATCATCTAGGAAGACTACGCAGGTCCTGGGTACCGTGGATGTGATATCGGGCGGAGGAGTGGGGTCGTTCCGGCTTCATAGAGATGGATGCTGCGGGGATACAGTAACCGGCCGGAAGCTCTGGGATTTTTCATCTCCCGTCGGCTAAACTTTCACCGGCTTTTTCTTTGGCTGTGGTTCTACTGTCGTTTGGTGATCTGTGAACAGCATACCCTTCATGGCTTGCCCTAGGTCATACTGAAGCAGGCTTTCTAATCTCATACTTTTACCTTTTTGAGGCTGAAAGAGGCAAGATCATCATACACATGAGATTCAGTGAGGCAAAGCACTTTGGACAAGGGTCTCGGCCAAGTCTAGATCAAGCTAATAGGTGTGATAGTTCGAATGCGGCAATTTTCTGCTGCTTTGTGCAGTATCGCTGTCAGCACGGGCATAGAGTCACCAAAAGAACAGCCGACTAATACCAAGACAGCATCTTCAAGCGACCATTTTACGAGTCTAATCGTCTTTTACATGTTGAGTCAGCCCTAAAATTCAATCGACCGCATAATCTGCCCACTGATAGTTCAGGGTCGATGAACGACTATATTGGCCCGTGCCACGACTCAAACTGAGTAGAATTTCATCTCATCGACATCAGACCAAAGCTCTTACAGGACCCAAACGTCATTCTCATTATTCCTACCGCGCCTGATCTCAGGACTGACTTCAGTACCACTGCCGAACTAGAGACTAGGCACCAGTATTGCAATCGGCCTCTTCACTCTTGGAAGGACTGGGGGCACACCTCACGGGTCTCAACTCTCATCTCAGATATCAGGCATGCTAAAATCCACTCGAGCAATGATTCTATTCTGTGTACCCGAGTTCATATTGGTGTCGATATGCTCAACCACACTTTCTCCAGCAGAGCGATTATTTTAGGTATCCTAGTTCCTGCTATCGTTGTCCTTTGGCCGCATTTGGCGTGTGTTTTACTCTTCCAACCGATTGAGAAGACATACTCAATTCGAATCCTAAGCTATGACCCGCTGATTATATACGTTGTCGGATTTCTTTCATGGGTAGAAAGGTCCCATTTACTACGTCTTGGGCAAGTTCATCTCACCGTCAAGTCTCTCTGGCTAACAAGCTCCTTACAGGAACCCATTATTTGAGAGATCGACAGTGTACAACGATGGCGTGCAGGAGATAGATATGGATCGAACAAGCAGCACCGCGTATCTTCCTGACAAAGACCACATTGTCCAGCGAATCATGAGACGAGCCTCAGAGATTCAAGGCTACACGAATGAGGCCTTTCATGAATCTCTGCAGCTCACACGATATGACGTCGGCCAGCTCTTTCGTCCCCACGTAGATCCTCTCGAGGACAGTGCCAACGTGACATTAACACACCGACTGACAACGATTTTCGCCATAGTTGAAGCCACGTGTGATAGGTGCGGTACTCAGTTCCCAAATCTTCGCATCAACTGGACATTGGAAGATCCAAGCTGGTGTAAATATGTAGATTGTGACGAGGCCGAGGCCCTCACAGTCAAAGCTGTCCCCGGTAACGCGCTATTCTGGAAGAGCTGGACGAATGCAAGGAGGCTTGACCCTAGGACTTTGAACGCTGGTTTACCTCCTGAAAGAGGGATTAAGACTGGTCTTAATATTTGGACTCATGGCTAGACGATTTAGGCTATGTTACGTGGCTCTGGTCATTGAACTGTCAATGAAGCGTTCAAAAATGCTGCACTGAACATGGCAACTATCAAGTGCAATCTGATATGTTTGCAACGATTTTCGTATGTACAAAATTACATGAGGTAATCACAAAGCGATTCGTATCCAAGAGTCCGTCTACACGTGAGCTCGAACAAAAATTAGGTACACTGCGAGTAGTACTGGTTCAAAACCGTGCAGGTCGAGCCAGAAGCACAAACAGTCCCGCCAGTCCATCCTTGTCCACCACACTGACCGTACTTGGGAACGGTTCCAGTGCCACCACTCGCGGCCGTCGTTGTCGTCGTTCCGGCTCTGGTGGTGGTCACACCCGCGGCAGTAGTAGTTGTCCTCAATGTAGTTGGGCTGCTGCCACCACTTCCTCCTGCCGGGGTTGCGCTCGAGGTCGCGGTGATGCGGGCAGTGCTCTGAGCAACGGTCGATGCAAGCCCCGAAACCAGGGTAGGACCTGGAACGGGGTAGACGAGCGGACTTGTGTAGAGGTTGAAAAGAATGCCTGGGTCGTCAGACTTGTACAGCGCCGTGCCCTTGACGCCAGCTGGGGCCAGAGAGCCTCCACCCGTGACCTGGAGGTTGAAGCACTGCGGGTACGCCTGGGCGCCGTTGGCATTGCCGCCAGAGTGGAGAGCAATGATTTCGTGACGGAGTACGTAATTGCCTGGGGCCAAAGTCGCTGGGATCTGAACGGTCCAGGTGAAGTTATTGGCCATCAGGACATCGTCAGCCCACTTGCCGTTGGTCAGGGACATGTCAATCAGACCTCCAGCATCAATCTTGAAGAAGTTGAGGGTGGTCTTGTCGACAGATTCGCAGTCGCCGGTACACTTGGCAAGATAGTCAATCACCGGGCCCTTGTGTGACTCTGGCCATGTGTTCCAGATGAGCTGGATGTTGGAGCCCGCAGCGACAGTGGCGTGTCCGCCGGCCGGGCTTCCGTTCTTGTGGCAGATGATATCGCCAGTGCCGAAGTTGACTGGCTCGACAAAGCCGTTATCCGGGGCATCGATCTTCCAGCCCACGACAGGACTCGTTGGGGGCGAGTACGTGAACGCAGGCGAATCCCAGCCGCGGTAAGCGACGCCACCGGCAACAAGCCAGTCCACATGGCCGTGGGCCGCGACGGTGGCCGCCAAGGCGAGTAGAATGGATGAAGGAAGAATATTGCCCATGGTTTCGACGGCTCTGTAATTTGTCTGCGTTTCCGAGAATCTGGGTGATGAGCGCTGCCTAGTTCAGGCAGAATGCATTCTAGACAGACGCGAAGCGTGGCATATATAGTGCTGCATTCGTAGTCACAGACGGCCCGTCGACGGCGTCGGAATTACGGCATTCGACATTAATTAAGTGGCACGCGAGCCAAGGTCCTTAGTTTACGGTGAGACCCAGAATCACGCATCGTGCCATCGCGAGGTAGTCACACTGACACGTTGGCGTAGCATACTAGGCACGACTCCCGAGTCAAGAATAAGACAAGACCCTCCAGAAAAGTTGATCCTTCTCTATGTCTCGTTGGTCTCCTGCATTCGTTCTTGCTTGAAAATGCGGCAGGCACCTGTCACGAGCACATCCAGAGGGGGCGCCATGATGGAGTGCATTCATCCGTAATGCCTGAATCGGACGTTTGGTATAGTGCTACCCACCACAGTAAGACTTGATTGGGAGCTCACAAAGTAGTTGGGTGGACATTCCGTAGGGAGGCTATGTGTGACCCTGAAACGTCGGTAGCGAAGAGGCGCCATCGGAAAAGAAAACTGCAGAATTAGGAAATCTCGGTCGGCTGCCACCGAGAAAATGTGACGGCGCGCGGAAGGCCGGGGTTGCATCGGAGCACCGGAGTTGGTGCGATATGATGATTGGTGGTCAAGGGAGGGAGGACCAACTTCATTTGGAAAAAGTCTGGTCGGGATGTCAATCCTGCACTCCCTCCCGTAAGATTTATTCTTCTTAGTTTAAGGTAGTAGAATCTCGAGGAAGAACTTCGAGGGCGACCTGCATGCGTGTGGACTTTTGAGATATAAGAAACGCATTCCATCCACTGACACTCTAAGCTAACAGAAAATGCGATCGATGCCTCTCTTCGAATCATGGCTTTCAAAGAAAGAGGGGTACAATTAATACTGTGAAGTTGACACTACGTCTCTGGTACTTCTGTTGCGTTTCTCATCTTACTTCGATTTCGATGTCCCTTATTTCATCGAATAATAGACACCAGGAAGGTACGCAGAGATTTGTTAACGGTGTCAAGCTTCGTTTTCATGGGCCTACAGAACTAGAAGTTCCAGAAATGAATATCAGCATGAAAAATAACTGTCTTTTCTATAGCACACTCGCCGGGCAAGGTGAGATGGAATCCATTAATGGTGTGAGTTGGAACCTAGAAAGACTCGGTTAGGGCAAACATCAAGGTGGGTTTCAGTAGTACTAGCAGTAGGAACCGTCGAACGACACTCATATGCAGCCCATGAGCATCCAATACAAAAATCCAAACTGATTGCGCATTCGAATTTGAGGCTCTCAATAGCTACCTAGGCTACAAGGGATGATCATCACTCTAAATTATATGTTGAAGCTTCCTCTCACACTGCTAAAACTTTGCCTCATAGCCAAGCTGGCCTCTTACGTCCTTCGTCTATGCACATCTATGAAGTGTCAGAAACGAGGCAAATGCCGTGCAGAGCCTCGAAGCTTGAACGTATCGCCTATTCCAATAGTTGATCTCATAACGAGCATCGACTCCTTGATCTAGCATACCAAGTTTCTCGGCAAGTGCTCATCTTCAAAACGAGAGGCTAGTTCGAGTTTCAAGCACTCGGGGTGAGAATCACTGTTTCGTTCTCACAGACACTCTCCAACGTGACTCGTTGACTCTAATGGGCCTGAGACTTCATTGAGACCCGTTCAATTGGTCTGCCGGGCCTGTTATTGGGGCATACTGATGGATTTCCTTGCCATAAACGAGACGACCAAATGGTGTACAAGTTCTATTGACAATTAAGTGATACGGACTGAGAGTTCCGTATTGTCCTATCTTCAGGACTCAATTACATATGTCAACGAGTGGGTCAATGCATTTCTCATGGCACCAATGGATTTTGGTTTTTTGTAATTAGACACTCGATCGCATGGCAAAGGTCTGGGGCAGATTAAAGTTGACTGCACCAAACATACCAGAAGCAGTACGGTGTGAACTAAAGTTACCTAAAGATTTTAGTCTCAAGGCGTTAAAATGACTTGAGCTTCAGGACTGAGAATGAACGCATGACTAGTTGGTCGGAGTGGAAATTGACCGCAGGAAAAATGAAGAAATGACCTCAATGAACGCACGGGCCATATCTACACATTTTGGAAAGTCGTGCAAATCACCTTTGGGAGAGAATGCGACACAGAATATGAAGCTGAGTAGCGTCCAAGATCTCAAGATGTCTGCGATTTGAAGTTCGCCTTCTTCTGCTGAGTTAGACGACGGAGCTAAATCAAAGTATGTCGACTTCATCGCGCTCATCATCGTTTTTCTTGTTCTCCACTGGTTGAGGATCAAGAGTTGTGCTTTCAGTCTCATGTGCATTCTCATGTGAATGTCCTGAGTTCAGGAGGAGATTTATGAATGAGTGAGGCGGTCACAAAACACAGCACATTTCCCTCCTGAACCTCTTCTCGACGACGATCGGGATGACTCATGACGTACACTAAGGTACGGAGGATAGACAGAGGCAGAAAAATCTCCATTAAACTCATTTCTAGATCATTTCTAGAAGCATCGTGACTAATTGTCAAATCCCATTTTGATTGAAGATCCGGGAGAGTGCACCGAAATAGGCCTTGAAACTAACGACGTGTCTTCAGGTTGCAGTGCTAGACCCCTGTCAGGGGGCGGTTTGTCACCGTGAGACAAATTAGGGTGGCATGAGCGGCCCCTGCATCAATGCGATCTCCGGGCCAATTTTGTTTACTTCACGTGATCTCGCAGTGGGGGATTTCCTCCCCCCTTTGGCCTTGGGAATTTCGTCGATTCCGGAAGAATTGAACACGACAACCTTGACTTTATCCTCCCAAAAGGAAGGGGTCAAGCAGTGCGGAAACACACCATGTCGACCAAACATGAACGGAACACCGACGAGTGGAAGGGCCCGCGACGGCTTCCCTCCGTCAAGGAGAAGCTGTCGAGCTTCGTGCGGCGCGGCCGGGAAAAAGCAAAAAAGACAACATTGTCTGTCTTGGGCGAGTCACGACAGGAGCGACCATCCCTGGACGAGGGCATGAAGGCCTTCCCGCGGGTCCAGGTGTCAGATTTCGGGACCTCTAGTCTCGAGATCGACCTGCAGTCCCTCGAGGCTTTCCGTATTGCGCCGTCGCAGGCCGCGAGGGGTGCAGAGCAGCCGAAGCAGGTCAAGAAGACTTCTTCGCGGACCTCGACAATGACGCCAATCGCCGACATGTTTGCCAGAAAGGCGACGACAGCTGCACTCTCCACGGTCGACATGAGAACACTCAACAAATCTTCGCCATCACTACTCACCTCTGTCGCCAGCAGCAAGCCTGCCGAAGCCCGCCGCCCTGGTCAGGCTCCCTCCATGTCTTCGAGGTCTACTGTGGTTGCTACTGCTGCTGCACCAAGCACTGCATCGAGCGTGATCATCATCAACAACAGCTCAACCGGCCAACCTCAATCACACACATCGAAACCCTGGCCACCACCAGAGACCCCCCGCACAGCTGCAGCACCCATTCGCACTCAATTTTCCACGGTATCGACCTCGACATCGAACCAACCCAACAAACTGCCGCTTCGCGAACCGCCACGACGCGCCGCCTTCGTGCCGGCCTACGTCCCGTCACGGGCCACCCCCATCGTCACGCCAGTTGAGCCTGTCATTAGGCCCCACCAACAGAATGCCGACGCCGTTGCCAGGCAGCAACGGCTGCACCCCAACACGGAAAAGCGCCACTCGAATCCCTCAGGAATGCCCTCGTCGTCAACGACGACCACGACCGCCCCGGCGCCGAATAAGCTCCTCCTTGCAGAAATCGTCAACACAGATCGCAGACGGTCTTGGCAACCGGCGCCGACATCGGTACCTTCATCCGCAGGAACGCCCACATCGTCCGGCCCACCATCCGCATCCGCCCCGTGGCGTGGTCGCGACCTCGACGGTGGCAGCAGCAAGAGGGCATCATCCCGCATCGCCTCGGACCGCCTTGCCTGGATCCGCGAGCTGGAGGAGGGCAAGAAGAAGAAGTCGACGATCAATGGCGATCTCCCCGTTCTCAGGAACATGCAGGGCAGCGTGGCAGACAAGCTGGCCAAGTTTGAGCAGCAGAAGCAGCAGCAACAGATGCAGCAGCAGATCCCGCTCACTCGGTCTAACTCGACCAGAAGCCGCATCTCGTCCGTCGCCGACACCACCTTCTCTTCGTACAACGGCCCTGCCACCGCCCGATCGTCACTCGATACCTGCCGCACCTCCTCTGTTTTCTCACACTACGATGACTCGTTCCGCGAGAAGATGGAGATCATCACGGGAGCTGCCAACAAGACGGCCGACGATGAGAATGAGGAGAAGCTTGCCCTGAACAAGGTCACATCTACCTTTGTGTCGATCGAAAAGAAGGAGCCCATTGCGGCACCTGTCACCCAGGTTGCTGAGGCCGAAAGCGCAGGAAAGCCCGTCCCCGAGGCTGTCGCATCTGTCTCGCCGTCAGAGGAGAAGATTGAGCCCACCACGACTGATGCACCTGTCCCGGCAGATGTTCCTCTTCCGGAAGACGTTGATGTCGAGGAGAAGGCCGCTCCGGTAGAAGTCCCGACCATTTCTGTGTCATCAGAGACCGAAAAGATGGAGCCCACTGCAAGCGAGGCTCCTCTTGCGGTGGATGTTCCTCTTCCAGAGGACGTTGAGGTCGAGGAGAAGCCCGCCCTAGAGGAGATCCCGTCTATCTCTGCATCAGTGGAGAAGACAGTGCCCATCACGATCGATGCTGTTCGTGCGGCGGATGAGGCAGTTGAGGAGAAGCCCACTGTGGCAGATGTCTCCACTGTCGTCGTGTCAGCCGGCGAGATGACCGCCGACGAGCCTCAACCCATTTGATTTTGGTTGATTATTTTATTTGGACGACAGAATGTGTCTGTTATTTTGTTTTCTTGTTTTACTTTGCATCCGAAGAGATGTAGGCGCGCAGCGCACAGTTTGATACCAGTAGAGTTTCTCTACTTTTTTGCATGATATTCCCCCCCATCCCCAAAGACAATTCGCTGAGACTAGATTCTCCAGCGCTGGGTTTTGTTAGGAGCGTTTCATTCACCAGGCTTGGGTGTTTGCATTGTTTCTTGTGTACTAGCTGTAAGATGATAATGATAAGATGTCTATAACGATGGAAATTCAATTGCCTTGCACTTCGGCGATATACCCGAATGAAGTTACTTGTACTTGAGGGCACGATGTGAGCTGGTGTGAGAGAGCGTAGCCGATGTAATGCGGTTATGGGCGGAATTTTGTGTACGTGTGCATTGATCAGGTACCCATGAAGCTATCGTGGCGACATGCATTTCTGCGTGCGTGCAGGTAAGCGTCAGTTGCTTCTAGCCGATGTCAACGACGTTCTATCCACTTCTGTCCAAATCCGGTCAAGAGCATTCTCTACCATCACCATTGGTATTTATTTTCCGTTTCTACTTGCTGATTCGAGGTTTTTGACAGATGAAGGGAACTGCGGGATATCCCGATTCAAACTTTCACATTTCGGCGCATTCGCCGTCCTGAAGACGATGCTGACAGAATGTGATCTGCCCATTGAGACATGAGAAAGCATCCGGATATTATCTTTCCTCAAAGATCAGCATCTCCAATTACTTGAGGACATTGGATCACTTGATAGCGCCTGCCACTGTGACAATTTGTTCCGCTGTTCTTTTCTTGTCAAGATGAGGGCTGGCTTATCAGCAAGCTCCGGTGACATTTCGCGACTAGTTAGTTTACTTAACTGCCCAGATAAGAAGGTGGGGGCGTTCCCGCGCTGATCGCAGTCGGCGCGTTCCGGTTTTGCTTCCCCTCAACAACTCGGACCGGTCCGGCGGTCTCCATTTCACCCGATGACCGGCCATTGCCCGCTTCACGCATCAGAGGTTGAACAGCGGCGGTCACTTTGTCCGACTGATCGTGTCCGGGTTGCCTTAAGCCAGAGCTCTTGTTGTTAGGTCTGCTGCCTCCTAGGAGTTGTCTTTTGCAAGTAATACTCAGAGCCAAGTTGTCGTCAAGGAGAGCGTGCGAACATTAGGTAAAGTGCCATGGAGGAACGTCGCGACGACAAAAAAGGGTTGGGCACAGAGAAACAAACTGGACTCAACCCTGCGATGCCTCATCGGTCCTCAAGCGAGCACGCAAGCATCGCACCTTTTCCCGAAGCCCCTCAACTCGCGCTCCAGCCCCCAAAGACCATCTTGGACACAAGTAAGTTTGAGCCAACTCATGCTTTTCGGTCTTAAAAGCCCTTCGAACGAGCTCTAAGGAGACCTAATAGACGATGAGCTCCACGACGACGATATCGAATACCCCGAGGGCGGATTCCAGGCCTGGATGGTGGTGGTCGGTGCGTGGTGCGCCATGATCCCGCCGATGGGCATCCTCAACACAATTTCCGTGCTCCAAGGCTGGCTGCTACAGAACGAGCTCAAAGGCGTACCTGAAAGCAAGGCGGGATGGATATTCTCTTGCTATGCCTTTTTCATCACGGCTTGCGGAGCACAAGTTGGTCGGTATTCCCCCGGGATGTCAGTAGCCCAATGGAGACTGACGATGGAGCCACCCACAGGACCAGTATTCGACGCATTTGATATCAGGGTGCTCCTCATTCCAGGCTCGATTGGCATGATTGCTTCAATGATCTTCCTCAGTCTATCGACAGGTAAACCCCCAACACCAGCCTCCCACCAATTATACCATGGTCCGCATCATAACTGACCCAAAGACTACGTCTCCAGAATTCTACCAAATGCTCCTCTCCTTCGGCGTCTGCGGCGGCATCAGCGCCGCCTTCCTCTTCAACCCAGCCCTCTCCGCCATAGGTCACTGGTTCTGCGAGCGCCGCGCCTTCGCGACAGGCGTAGCCTGCACGGCCGGCGGCCTCGGCGGCATCGGCTTCTCCCTCATCATCCAGTACCTCGCGCCCCGCATCGGCTTCCCCTGGGCCATGCGCATCATCGCCTTCCTATCGACGGGCAGCCTGGTCGTCACAAACATTTTCCTCCGGAAACGCCTCCCGCCCAAACGTAAAGCCAAGGCCCTGATCGACTTCCGTCTCCTGCGCGACCTCAAGTTCGGCGTCGCCGTGGTGGCCATCTTCTTTGTCGAGTTTGCCGTCTTTATACCCTACACGTACATATCGTCCTACGCCATTGAAAAGGGACTCGGCCTGCAGAAATCTTTCCTCCTCAACGTCCTGCTCAACGCCGGCGCGATACCGGGCCGGATGTTACCGGGTTACATTGCCGACCGCGTGGGCGCCTTCAACACCATGTGCGTCACGTCCCTCTGCTGCGGCGTCTTGATTCTGGGGCTGTGGCTCGCCGCCGGCGACGTGGATGCAAAGATCATGTCCTTTACCACGCTGTTTGGCTTCTGGTCCGGGGCTGCGATCAGCTTGTCGCCGGTGTGCATCTCCCGCGTCTGCAAGATTGAGGATTATGGCAAGTCGACGGGCATGGCGTATTTTATTGCGAGCTTTGGTGCGCTGGTGGGTATTCCCTTGGCGGGATTCCTGCTGAAGACGGGGACTGAGCCGTATCGGAACTTGATCATTTTCGCGGGGGCGACGTACATGGTTGCATTTTTTGCTTTTTGTGGTGCCAGGGGCATCGCGGGCGGGTGGAAACCAGCGTTATTCTAGAGGAGGAATAGCAGCCCGTGGATGACCTCCAACGACCGGAAAGCCCATTGGTGAGAAGAAGCATCTCAGCAAGCGATTGACAGGAGAGGATGCTGATCAACTCGCGGTTTTCTAACGATCCATACATATACACACGCCATTAGTATTACTACCTAATTACGCTATATAGAGTATGTTCACGAAGGCATACAACGAAAAGCAAAAGAAATAGTAGCAGTGAGAGGATCAGTAGTCGCAGCAGTGTTCGCAGTACTTAGAACATAAAGGAGCTCAGTTACATTACCCACTTGCTAGCATACCGCGTCAAGAGAGAATCTCATGCTTAAGTCTTTATTATTTGTCGTCGCATCCTCATAATAATAATTGTGTCTACCTAGTCAAGCTGATGAATTCTTCGTCGGCCGAAGTGCGGGAATGCCAGACCCCACCAACCGGAGATGAGATTCCTTTTCACCTCGCGCACCAAGCCTGCAATCTTCCAAGTGGGATTGAACATGATTGGAATGACGGTATCGAAGACTGATTGCGGCTTTCTGCTTGGCGAGAAACTCGTTTCACCGGATAGCTCAATTCACCTTCACAACTTCACTACCTTGTGGTAACAAGCGGACCAGGGAGTGCTCGTGTGGTGGGAACGGACCATGGACCAACACTGTGCTGGGTCCCTAACCTCCTCAGACCCCTCATGCTGCATTCTAACCCCTTGGAACGTGCCCACTGTATTGCCCGGTTGTTCGTAGATGTTGGAGTGGAAACAACCTGCGAACAATTCTGAGATTGACTCTGAATGATATGCATCTAAGATGTGTATGCAGTAAAACGGGCTTGTCTTGTGTACTTCAATCTTGCACCACCACTAACACCCGTTCATGATCACTCAGCCAGCGCTAAGCTATAATTCACACACTAGCACGGCTTATCCCAAGTTGGAAGAGGAGGTCATGGCTGCCTAATCATGATTGACAACTCTCAATGTCCAATCAAACATCACGTAGTCAACCTCACCAATCTTCGACAATACGATGACCCTTCATTGCGATTTTATTTAAAAAAAGGTTCCGTCTGATAGATCGAGTCAACACTGAAATACCTTGTTTGTCGGTCCATTGTGCAAATCAAAGAACTCCTCATCTTTCAAGAACGGATTTCAGTCTCTCGAATCTTGTATTACACCATGGCAGACAGTGCGCCCAGAGAAGCCGAGCCGGAGCGGCGCGAGGCTCTCGACATTCTCGATGCCAAAGCCTCTCGATTGGTAGAGCTCATTAAGAAGAGCAAGCACTTTATTGCCTTCACCGGCGCAGGAATTTCTACCTCGGCAGGTGAGTTATAGATCCCCCGTTCTGAGATCCAAGTCGCGAATTCCGAATCGACCGCCCTGCCCTTAGCTGCGTTGGTCACATCATACGTCACCCTCTCGGCAGTCGGAAATATATAGAGCTGAACAATAGCAACTTCAGGAATCCCCGACTTTCGCGGACCTGAAGGTGCCTGGACACTCAGAGCCCAGGGAAGGCAGAGAACGGGCAAGGCGACGAGCACGCTCCAGGCCATCCCTACTAAGACGCACATGGCGCTCGTTGAGCTGCAGGACCGCGGCGTCTTGAAGTATCTTGTTAGTCAAAACTGCGATGGCTTGCACCGTAAGAGCGGGATTCTACCAGTAAGTCTTTGGGTTACCATTGCTGGGATTAGGGAGAGTTGGTCCGATAGTGGCTTACGCTGTATTACTCTTTCTTCCAGGAGAAGATCTCCGAGCTTCATGGCAACAGCAACCGCGAGTATTGCAAAGATTGCGGTAAAGAATATTTGCGAGGTAGCATCTTTCCTTTCTTTTATCGTAATCGCTTTCGTCATTTTAGTTGAAATTTGTGACTTCCTCACTTTGCCTCAATTCAAACAGCGTGTCACGACCGATACTGACGAAAACAATCAGACTTCCGCGCCGTAGCAACCTACGAAAAATCGATCCGCGACCACCGCACAGGCCGCAAATGCCCCCTCTGCAACGGCACCCTCCTCGACACAATCATCAACTTTGGCGAGTACCTCCCCGCCGAACCCCTCGCCCTCGCCCGCTCCAACGCCAGAAAAGCAGACCTCTGCCTCGCCCTGGGCTCCTCCCTAACCGTCCCGCCAGCCTGCACGATCCCCGAGACCGTCGGCAAGAAGAAGCGCACAAAGACAAATCCGGCCGGCGGGACGCTCGCGATTTGTAACTTGCAGAGTACGCCGTTGGACCACCTCAGCGAGTCGCTGCGCGTGTGGGCCACGACGGATGATTTGATGGTACGGGTGATGGAGAAGTTGGGGATCCCGATCCCGCGGTTCGTGCTGAGGCGGAGGTTGGTGGTTGAGGATGAGGTGACGGGAGAGGAGAGGTATCAGCTTACGGCGAGGGGCGTCGATGTAGACGGCACGCCTGCGAGCTTTTTGCAGTCTGTGAGAATGCAGGGTAACAGGCGCGTTGCGTGGACTGAGCCGTTCACCATCCCTTTTCGGGGGGAGTTGGTTAGGGAGATAGAGGTCAAGGTGGAGCTGGAGTTTATGGGGCATTATGGTGAGCCTGTTTTGGAGATTGGGATGGAGTATCATGGTGAGGAGAAGCTGGAGAGGATGTATCTGCTCGAGTATGACCCTTCGACTGGGGCGTGGAAGGTCAGTAGACATGACGATGGGGTTCTCGCCGGGCGAGGTGGCACAGCCGAGACAGATGAGGGCATGGAGGATTCGCTGATGATTTCGGCTGAAGATGCGGGTGTGCCCAGCCATATCATCGCCTCGCCTGCGGCCGGTGAGATCATCGACCTCACTTCACCATGAGGTAGTGTGTCTGCCTCGAGAGGACTCTCTTGTCATTGATTGTTACAGCATGAGAAGTCGCTTTCAGCAGCCAAGATTGGGCAGGAAAATAAGTCACAGCATGTCCGTTATGTTGAACGAGTCACCGAAAGGTACATCAGGTACATCTAATGAGCAGCGGATCACAAGTAGCATCCAAGAAAAACAAATATATCATCAACACGGCTGCACGAAGGCAGCCTTTCTCAATTTTTGTAAGGTACGACTATCGCTATGAACACGCGTTACATATCCCATATCCACATTGTGTCGTGTGAACGTTAATTTTCATGAATTACACATTAAACAAAAAGCTCGCTTGAACGTCAATTAAGCATGCGCATGGCTTGGATCAGAGCAGAGCAGCTACCACGACACCAGCAGCTGCGGCCAAGATGCCGGAGCCGAGACGCTCAGCAGCGTTGGTGACCTGGACTGGACCAGCGGTGGTCTTGCTGGGCGACGCGACGGGCGTGGTAGCAGCGGGAGGAGGAGTTCCGGCGGGAGGAGTGCCTGCAGGAGGAGCAGAGGGAGTGCCAGCCGGAGGTGGTGCGGGAGTACCGGCGGGAGGAGTACCAGCGGGAGGGGTACCAGCGGGGGGAGCAGGGTGAGTGCTAGCTGGCGGCGCGGGAGGAGTACCGGCCGGGGAGTACCAACAGGAGGCGCCGGGTGGGTGCTGGCGGGAGGAGCAGGAGGGGTTCCGGCAGGAGGGGTGCCAGCAGGCGGTGGAGGAGGCGGGTTGCTGGGCACGGGGTGCACAGTAGTGAAAGTGTGAGGTACGCTCTCGGTAACAGGGCAGATGGTGGTGGAGACAGGGATAGTCTCAGTAGTAGTGTGAGGACCCTCGGGGGCAGTTAGGGGGGTATCAGGAGGGCACCTGGTGATGGTGTGTACCCTGGTAGTGTAAACCGTGGAAGTCGTCCAGGTCGTTGGTGGAGGAACCGGGTGGGTGGGAACGGGCTTTGTGGACTCCTCGGTAACGGGGCAGATGGTCGTCGAGACGGCGATGGTCTTGGTTGTGGTGACAGGAGTGTGAGGGCAGTTTGTGACGCTGGGAGGGCATTTCGTCACAGTCTCAACGGTCGTGGTATAGACGGTGGAAGTCGTCAGCTTGGTGGTGCTAGTCTTGGTATGAGGAGGTTTCTCGGTCGTCGTGTTCGCGTAGGGGGTGGTGGTGGGAGGAGGAGGAACCCAGGTGGAAGACTTGCTGGGGTGAGAGTGGTGGCTCTTGGTCGTGCTCTCTCCCTTGGTGCTGCTGACGGCAGTCTCTGTGGTGCAATCCTCAGTGGTAGTAGGTGGGGGAGGAGGAGGGACGTGAGTCGTGGGGGGCTTGCTGGAGTGTGAATGATGGCTCTTGGTGCTCACGGTCGTCTCGGTGGTGCAGTCTTCAGTCGTCGTGCTGTGAACCTTGGTGCTGCTGACCGCGGTGGAAGTTGTGCAGTCCTCCGTGGTAGTGGGAGGGGGGAGGGACGTGAGTCGTGGGGGGCTTGCTGGAGTGTGAATGATGGCTCTTGGTGCTCACGGTCGTCTCGGTGGTGCAGTCTTCAGTCGTCGTGCTGTGGCCCTTGGTGCTGCTGACAGCAGTCGAGGAGGTAGTGCAGTCCTCAGTTGATGTAGAGGTGCTGTGGACCTTGGTCGAGCTGACAACAGTGGACAAAGTGGTGCAGTCCTCCGACGAAGTGGTTGTGCTGTGGACTTTGGTGCTGCTGACGGCGGTGGAAGAGGTAGTGCAGTCCTCGGACGAGGTGGAGGTACTGTGCTCCTTGGTCGAGCTGATAGCTGTTGACGACGTAGTGCAGTCCTCGGAGGAGGTGGAGGTGCTGTGAACTTTGGTGCTGCTGACCCAGGTGGACGATGTGCTCGTCTCAGAAGTGACGGGAGTTGTGGACGAGTGCTCCTTGGGTGTGCTCGTAGAAACGACCTCACTGGAAGACCAAGTAGTCTTGGTAGCCTCAGTGGTACTGACGGTGGTCGGAGGAGCGGTAGTGCTGGTAGTCCACGGGGCGGAGGTGCTGGTGGTGGGAGGAACCGTTGTGCTCAGGCTGTAGGTGATGCAGGAGCAGGCAGAGGAGACAGCCTTGACATCTCCAGCACAGTTGTTGAAGTCTGTTGGGATGGCAGCGGCAGCAGTGGTGGTTCCGTGGAGGAACTCAACACAGAACCCTTTGGCCTCCTCGGCGAAGCGCTCGTCAATGAGGTTGCGGTAGCACCCATCGTGTTCCTGTAATGGGTTAGTGGAGAGTTCTCATCAGAGGCATAGTTCATCCCATCAAGCGGCGACTGAAGGAGACGAAATGCGTAGGATGATATGATGTAGTCAAACTAGACAAGGGTACGAGTAGACGTACACAATAGGGGTATTCCCAAGCATTGACGGACGCCAGGGCAATGGCGCCCAGTCCCATGTAAAGGCCGCGCATATTGAATCTTGTTCTTTTTGAAGCGAATGACAGTGACTTTAGAAGTCTACTAGTTGATTGGAGCGAGAGGACGATTTACTCGTAGCGACCGTGGGTAAGGAGAGAAAGAGAAGACACGAACCATACTCTCGGCGCGGCGAAGGGGACTTTATCAGAAGTTAGACGAGGGTGTGGATGGTTGGCGCTTGCTGGTTGCTGGAGGCTACGTCAGGCCACGGCGGAGAGTGATGCATCCATCATCCATCCATCCATCCACCCATCCCACCAGGGCGGGCTGGCTAGCAGAATACGAGCTGAAGCCGCAGCACGGCTCGTGGTTGATCTCTTGGTTGCCTTTTACCCATGTTCCCACCCAGCCATCGCACAAGATGAGGCACCATGTCGATATGCAAGGTAACAGTAGTGCCCTTGCTATCAGGCCGGGCTACATCATGGGCCATGGTATAGCTGCCAGTCAGCAGAAGGTTGCGCCGGTGGTTTGCTAGCGAGCCGGAGGCCACTCACACCACGTAGGGCGAGTTCAAGGTCGACCAGTCACCGGTCAACCATCGGTGATTCTGTCGAATATGGGTACATGGCGTGTGGGCGATGGCGGCGTCCGTCAGCTCGTACCGATGGCTAGTGTGATGTTCTGCCATGACTTGCAAGTCCCAGGAATAAGGCACTGGTAGACGACGGGCGGAACTTGACGGCGAGATATGGTCGCCATGGTGAAGGAAACCTCATGGAAAGAACCGGTCCTGTCAGAGACGGGAGTTACTCTGAATTGGGAGCAGTGCTCGAGAAGTGAAGGGCCCGGTGTTCCAGTGATGATCTCAGAGGGTGGAGATGGCACCAGGAACACGGTGGATAACTTGCTGGAAGAATCTGGAGGATCTTCGACCATGAGGAGAAGCGGAGGTTGTCAAGTTGATAACCCTTGCGTTGCTCCGGTCATTGGGCGGTTGTTTCGACGTTTGTCGACGGCGCATCGGCCGGGTCCACAAGAGGCAGTTGAAAGTGGAGTTGATGGGTGAAGTTTCTTTGTAGGCTTGCAAAGCCTGTTTCTTGTCTCCCGCCGGCCGCCTCCAACGGTGCGGTTCGACGGTGTGGATGGCGTATTACACTACTTCGTAGACGGGTGGACTCGAGGTTGGAATGACAACTCGCGTGGGAAGAAGACAAGCGGGAAAATCCAAAAGGTCCCATCTTCCTTCCTAAGTTTCCCCCCTGCCTAGTGGCTTTCGCTTAGCGTGCTCTAGCCAGGGGTAGCCTAGCCTGTCGGATGACCAAGACGACCGATCGAAGCCAATCAGTGAGAGCCTTGGCCAAATTGGGACGGACATGTGGGGTGTCGCCAGCTCTATCCGGTGGGGCCTCGCTGCCTCGCTGGGCAACTGCCAACTCCAGGAAAAACATCGAGCCTTCCTCGTACAGGAGGGCACAGCTCGGCTAACACGGAAGTCGCCAACTGAGATGTTCTTGCCGTCTATCTAGTGTAAGGTAGGGTAGGTACGTGGTACTTTATCAGGTTTCTTTTTTTTCTAAACAATTCTTCGACACCTTGGGCACTCTACTTGCATCCTGAGAACTTAGGCAAGATCAGTACGTACATTGCATTTATGCAACCTCAGTTAGGTACAATAGATCCTAGCCAGGTCTGTTTTCATTTCTCCAGGCCTTCTTATTCCCCCGCCCGCATTCCTCAACTCAGGTTCAGGTACCTTACTATGCATACCCAGCATGGTATTCAAGCTTCATGCTAGTCATCCTTATACGATGGGACAACTATCACCAGCTTCCAGCCCCTAGGCACCCCTCGTTCACTTGAGAAGTCTCCGTCAGATGGTAGTCGGCCGTTTATTCCACCGCTAATCCCGATCAGGATACGACAAAGGCGCGCTCTCAACTTTCCACTTTGGCCTCACCAAGGTGCTCACGACGCTCTCTCCCCTCCTTTTCTCTCGCTCAACTTACTAAAAAACCGAATTACGGCCATGGCCTAAGAAAAGAAATCAAGCTTGAGGCTTTTTGGCACCCTGGCCGCGCCTAATGCACAATGCTGCACCCCGTCGCCTTACTCGCCCGCCCTTTTCCGTCTTCTCTTCCTTGCAGCTCGCCGCTTGCTAGCTCACTTTTCCCCTCACGCCGCCGCATCATGCGTTGCCATGAGGGTTGCTACCAGACCTGCTGTCTTTTGCTCACTCGACATCCTCATTGGAAAAGATCTTTAACCATAGCGAGATGATGATGCACGCCCATGAGGTAATTTCCCGCGGTTTTCCACCGCTCCATCCCACCACCTTCTACGGACATTACCTATTGCCCAACTACCCATAGACGTACTGCTCACATTCAACCCTTCTCCCCAGACTGTCGGCACTTTACAGCATCATCCCACCATCTCTGGCCTCCAGGCTGCCGGGCGAGGTTCGTCGTCGGCTGCTTTCGCCCGACCAACCACCTGGCTGAGTCACCTTATTGCGGCACAGCGCTGCATCGTCACATCGTCGCTTGACCTGACTCTCACGATGGATACGAGAATCCCCTCACTTCCGGCGAGGGCCGCGGGGTTCCCGCCACTCTGCATCGCATCGCTTCGCTCCAGTGCTAACCGATCTTTGTTGGCCAAAACAAGCTTTTGACCTTCACGCCTGCAGTAAATCGCAGCATTTCGCGCAACGATGTTCACCGCAAGTTAACTGTGCCTTCGATGAAGTTCCACGGCCAGTCAATTCTCTATAAGCTCCGAGTAACAGTCATGTCTTGGAGTTGCATGTATTTCGACATTCGGCTAGCATGCCATAGCGCTAGTCTGGCTGAGATCTGGGGAAGTTGGGCGGCACAACATTCCATCCCATCACCAGTCCCACGACCGAGTCCAAATATGTCGATCAACCCTCACCTAACCCTCGCACGTGCTTTTCGTTCATGGAACTTCCATCGAAATCCCACAATCGGCCGCTGTACCAAGTAGGTGTGTGGTGGCCGAGTACTCTAGTTTACTTCAGCTGGCAGCTTGGCGATCAAGCCAATCCCTTGCACTCGCAGACAGGCGCAACGTTGCTTCATGCTGTGCTGCCACGACGACGCCTGAATGGACTGCGCACAGCCAAGTCCTCCAATGCGAAATCCTGTTAACTCCTGTAGCAAAGCCCCAAGTTGACATGTATATCTTGTCGACTGCATGGGTCTGGGTCCTTGACTGAGACTTCTTCATGGACGCGCCCAGCGTTGCTTTCTTGTTCGGTTCTTGGCTTCTTCGATCCCTCGGACCCGCCGGTAAACACGAGGTGCAGCTAGGAAACGCTTCCTTCGCATCCATATTGCAGCCTATCCTTCGGGTGCCTCGGCTTTCTCAACTCAACTGTGCAACTTGCTTCTTCTCGAAGATACAGTAAACGAGTCTCGAATCAGATCATGATGCTAGGCTCGTCTCGTGACGTCAAGTCACCCATGTTGCACCCGATCACGGTCCACTACACTAAATCGCCTCGGCCCCGCGGGGCTCCCTCCGTGAGTGCCAAGCGGGCCAAGACTAAGAGGCCCCGAAGTCTTCGACTGCTTAGCCTCTGGCGATTGACCACTCACGACACGACAATCCAGTAACGCAAAACGCGCTGCCATTAGTAGTGCCTCCCGAGTGTTTGGCTCTACTTCATTAGCTGAACGACGATGTATGCACCTGGATTTGTTGATTGGATTTCGTCTTAGTTAACTAAGACGTTGTTAGCCCCCTTTTGAGTTATCGACAGCCAAAATCTCGTATCTACAGCCTCCAGCTATGATTTAAGAGAGTCAACTAAAGATGGCTGCTAGTGAAAGGGAGAGACCTGACAAGTGGTGCAGGCAAGCCAAGAATAGATTGACAGCTTCAAAGCCCAGTTTCGACTTATGCTTCCAGCCCACTTGCAACCGTTGTCGAGGCAAAAGTTGGGTTTTGCTGCAGATGCTACACAACCATGAATATAGCAACAATATTCATAATCCAAGATGAAACTATTCTTAGGTCATGATAAGCTGAAAACTACTCCCAGTGCTCCGATTTCTGGATCCAGATTTATCGCGTTGAATAAGTAGAAGAAGTCATTCAAGAGTTCCCTCCACAATTACAACTCACCGCGACCAATTGGCTCGAATAGGTAACTAAATACGCAAAAGACAATGGCTCAATTCTAGTTGGCTGGATGAGTGATGCAAGTTCGTCTTTGTTATGTGGCCATAGCCTGACTGGCCGGCGGGAGAGGGGGGAAAGGACAATTCAGGCTTTTTTGGCACCACATTCTCAGCAAACATGTCGCACCTCAAGAATTGTGTAGACAGTGGACAGCTTCCATGCGGCCCCTGTTCCAGGGCTGACGAAATAAACTGTCTGATGCTAGCTTCTAGGTAAATACAGTGAGTGGCAGAGTGGGTGATGAAGTAATATGCCGGCTAACACATGAGCAACTCCCTTTCCAATCTACCTCCATTATTCGCACTCTCCTGAACTAACCAAGATTCGTTGTTCGGAAAAGTTGCTAAATAGAAAAGAAGTGGAGGAATGAAAGTAGTCACAAGTACGCTTATGTTAGTGGCAATAGAAACGGAGGATGCATGAGCGGCAGATCATTTTCGCACCCGTTTGATCAATCTGGCGAAGCTAAGGCAGCATTCCCTACCATGGCGGAACTCGAAGGTTCAGTTTGGCGACTGAGCAGCCTCAGCACCATTTTCATCTGCGCTGATGAAAATGATGAGGGTTCCGTCATGTCGCCGACACTTTCGGTTTGCCTACTCTAGGGGCTGGCGCTGCGGCTTAGGAACGGAGCGAAAAGCGAATGATTGCCTGGATTTTCCTTCCGCCGCCATCTCTCTTGCACCAGGCACCATATTCCTATCGACGCATCAGCGTCCTCTCGTTTGTTAGCCTCAGTTCTGGTGTTGGGTAGGTCGCAGGCGCAATTGCTAGTTTGTTAAGTCTCGAAAGCACTCGGTAGATCATTTCGAGGTATCGGTCACGGTGTTCGTCGTCTGAAATGCAAGCCCAGCCGGCGTCACCTTTGATGCACGCTCTTTCTGCCCGAACGGTCTCTGGCCAGTTATCCACCGACGCGTCAACTATTAGTGCATGGTGTTGTGATTGACAGCGTCTCGAGGTCTGGAAAGCCTCCCACGATCAAATCAATAGTGAGAAAACCATCAACTGTGCTCTTTGTAGCAACAAAGATATGCAAGATGAGGCTGGGCTTGTTCACGGCCATACCAATCGAAGTAATTGAACAAATAATTCTAGACCACTAAAGCCTTTTAGGTGCTTGTGATGTTGAACCAGGGCATGGGGGCCACTGTAGACTGCTATGCTGTTAATCGCAACTGAGACCTCTGCAGCGTAGGCAGCTTATGAAAGTCAGCGCCCATCTTAGATGTAAAGAATGGGTAGTCAGTAGCGCACGGTAACATGCTGCCGTAGCCAGCAAGATGCCAGGCCTGAATGATCTCCCCGATACGTTGAGACACTAACCAAAAAAAAAAAAACGCCCCGCCGCAGCACATGCTAAGCCCTGCAGTCCTGGGCGATCGGCTGGCGGTGTTTACAAGGCAGACATGCATCTGCACCTCTGTGCCTGTAAAGGGCCTGTAAACGGGGAAAAGGAATGCCGCTAAATTACGTATCAAACAATCACACTATCGCAGCATCTAGCAATTGCTGTCGAACAGAATTATTTTGAGATAAAACGCCGAACTCTGAGAGTTTTGAAGGCAGACAAATGCGTGAGAATCGCAATTCCAGCTACATAGTCACATAGAGCACACGCATGTGTTATCCAGGCGGGCCAGGAAACAGGCTGGTAGCGATGTCTCAATTCTAGCGCCGCCGACCTCATTTTTGCAACAAATTCGGTGTTCCAGCGGGACCAATCAGCAGCGGCTGCCATTCTGACAAAAGTAGAGTGACATGAATTCTCTTCTTCAGGCTTAGTGCCTGGTAGCGCTCACTGCCTCCAGGGTATTTGCCAAACTGAGAATAGCCTCCATCTGTCAGTCACGACGTCACTGTCACCCAAATCTGCTATATATCAGTTGCCAAGTGACGCCGAGACGTCTCTCAGCTTCGCAATCACCTTGTTAAAACAGATTGAACGAGACCATCACCACTTCAAACTTTCTCAACGCTACCTAAGCCATAAACACATATAAATCTCACCCTCAGCAAAAACTCGTACAACTTATTTCATCCCATTAGAGCACGACAGTCGAAGCGTGCCGATCATTCACAAACCATCTCAATCATGAGTTCAATCTCATCTAAAAGCTCGGACTACGGTGACGCGCCTCCCGGTTACAAGGAAGCAGTCGATTCGGGAAGCTTCGTGTCACCAAGCGACAACGGCATAATCAGCCAACTTGACATCCAAGCCATTGGCTATGACACGAACCAGGCCCTCACGGGCAACGTATTGGAAGATATCCCTGTCTACCGTGTTGGCTCTGGCGAGCTAGAGTACACATCCATCCGGCTGAAGAAGAACTCCAACTCCTGCGCTCTGGTCCGCGGGCCCGACTCCAGCCAGACACCTCTAATATCAACGATTTACCGTTGGGGCCCCGGTCGTCGTCCCAGAATGAGGATTCTGGCCCCGGGAACAACTGCCACAGTGGAAGAGGCAATCAACTCGGACCATCTCGTCTGCGAGGTAGTCGAAGTCAAAAGCCGCAACATGATGTCGCGCACGCAGGAACTCAAGACATCGTTCGGCACCTTTGAGTGGCGCTACGGCGGGCGCGACGAGCGCAAGGAAGCATCACAGGCGTCCTCGCTCCTGGTTTTGGAACGCACCGACGACGCCGCCTCGACCTTGGCTGGTGATAATGGCAAGGTAGGCAAGCGCGGGGTTCCAGTCGCTCAGCTTGTGCGCAACAAGGAGCTTCGTACCCAAGGTACGAGTCGCTGGATGGGCGGCAACGGCGGGCGCTTGATCATGAACCTTGGAATGTGGGCGGATGACAAGAAAACGACCACCAAGGACGCCGAAGCTTTCATCGTCGCCAGCTGTATCCTCATGCTGAAACGAGAGGCTGACCGGTTCAAAGACAATACGATTGCCGCTGTAGTCTAAGCTAGATAAGATCGGGTGTGTGTAGACGATGAGACTATCTTCGAGGAGGCTTGTGAGCAGCGAATCGTGTTTTCTTTTCTTTTCTTTCTTTTTTTTTTATTTTTAAAAAAATAAGGCGTCAGGTGTGGAAGGAAGTACTCTACGCAGAGACTGCATTGATATTTTGTTAGTATCTGGCCTTTTTATGACACTTAGAAACATTAGACGGTTTAAATCCAACTTAAATCGAACATAGAATAAAGATGCTTTTGTTTGCAAATACAAATCTCATAATTGCAGGTCTTCATACGATGGACGTCGATGCACGTTACTCGTATCGGCTGCTTGTAGTAATTGATTGAATCGCAGAAGAACATGATTCTTCGATCAAGGTTACTTCATGGAACTTTTGACCATAAACGAATTGAGAACCATGCTTAGACCGTTTTCTGAAGTGTTTGTTCACGGCGTTACCGTGTTATTAGACACAGATCAGGTAAGTCACTATTGACTCCCAAGTCCAATGTAGCCCATCGAGTGCTGGATAACGTCAAGACGTTCCTTTCCACTTTTCTCCAACGCAGATACTATTTAGCACCTTTCATTGGGTACAGCACCTAGAAATACCCAAGCCTCAACATAGAGCAACTTGGATTAATGCGTGATTTGTGCTATCCCTCATGATCAGTGCGTATTTACAAGTTTGACGTTATCCAGCACTCGATAGGGAATTTATTTTGCTCGTAGGTACCTCAGTCGATGGAACACATTACTCAAGGTATAAGTACCATCCCCATGCCACAGCATTGCCAGCACTTTATTGTTTCCAGATGGACAAATTTGCTATAGATCGGTGTCCGCAACACTAGGTCAGCCAACTTCCAATCTCAGATGTGAGTCTCGAAGTCAGAATTGAAGCTTCAGATGGTATTCCACAAGACTAAACCAAGACAGCGAGCAATCATTTCCAATGCCTGTAAATATGCCTACTGCATCAATGTTCTTTTTAACTGGAATCGGCATCAGGTTTTCACCGGCCAGTACACCTCCCTGGGTATAGAGCATCCCGTCAATTTGCAGTCGCTGGTAATAGAGTTCGTGTAATCTATCGTCTATCTCGTTAAGAAGTTGACGGACAACCTCTGGAAGAGTGTGGTGGCATCTTTTGGCGAAACTTCCACTGCGAAACATAACTCTTGGACCGTGTCGTATGACCTTCTCATTGTTTGCTACCCTATCAAAGGCTCGAAGAACCTCAAATGCGAAGCCAAAGGCCTTACTTACCCGGTACACCTCCTTCAGCTTAATCTTCTCAAGAGCTGCGCTGACGTATACAACAGGACGATTTCATGTCTAGCTTGCGTTCTACCTCAAAACCTCTGTTGAGGGCACTAGAGCACTACAGATGGGAAGGGGCTCATCGTTCCTGAAACAAAGCGAACCCGAAGCAGAAATTGTTCGATGTCTTGCTTGAAAACACGAAGGCGTTGCGACCTGTCCTCGCGATATCATTCGAGCACCAAACGGGATTCGTTGCAGGCTTCCAGTAAGTTTCTCTGCTTTCACTTTGAGGTACCGGCAACTGGAATTCCCTGACTTTACTGAGTCGTATAGGTCTGCTGAAAAATTTGCGTCGACTTTGTCTGCGGTTTTCCAAATGACGCCCTTTCTGCAACAGGATGACCTGTTTTCTGGGCAGCAAAGAGCAACACAACCCAGTTACGCAGCGACCTTGGACCTCGCGGTCGCTCATGAGCAAGCTTGGCTACATGACGATGATACTGTTGGCGCTGTGCGCCTGATGCCATGTGTCATGACGGAATCAGAACGTTTTGGAGTGGAATCAGCTTCCACAGGGTGACATGGGGTCGAAACGGTACAAAGAGAACGGCAACTCAAAGTCTCAAACAAGATAGGAAGCTACTAAAGAAGATGCGCTTGGATAACTTGGATGTCAAGGATATGCATCGGTACAAGTCGACATTGATGGATCTGGGTGCGTGGCAGAGCTGAATATCTCATGGATCCGACGAACATACTGTGGGAGTACATGAAGCCGATCTCAGAAGTTCTGAAGCCCCAGTCAGCCCGCAAGTCCAGGACTGCATTAGATAAGAGGAACTTCATGAAATGATGCGAGATGATCTGAGCGAGATAGAGTCCTAGATTGAAGGCTAGCTTGTGTTGAAAGAGACTTCATTGCATACTCCGTCTTAATGGTTGATGTCGCCACATATTCCCCTGAATTACCATGAGCAGCTCCTGAAGAGGGTTTTGTGGATTGGTGGGGAAAGAGTTTGCAGGCTTTAGAAGATTAGCATGAGACCAAAGCACGAAGATAGCATATATGAAGACGAGCCCAGTCCCTCATGTAAGGAGCAGGGCAGTGCACGGATAGTCTAAAAAGTGATGACAACAACGTTTTCTTGAAGACTGGAACCAGTGAGGAGGATGATTGCCAAGTTTTCCAAAGAAGGAGCTCCAGGTCACTCAAGTTATGGTTCCAGTGGAAGGGTCAAGGGAAGCCAAGTGCGGATTCGAGCATAGCTGCGTCTAATTTGGAAGAGACTTGGCGTGAGAAGAGCAAGGGAGGTGTCGTATTCTCTGGGAATGACGGAATCTCACTGAAGTTCACAAGCATGGTGGAATCCTTATAGTCTGGTGGCTGTGTGTTGTCTGCTTAGAAGGATTGCCTCAGGTCACACAAGTTGAAACGTTCGAGAAACCTTATGATGTCAAGACCCTTCCAAAACACTCTCTCCTATCTGTCCATGGCAGTAACACAGAAAGTGCAGACCTAGCTTCCCGTAGACCTTGAAAGTCGGCGGTGTTGATCTTGTTTTTCCTGGTACCGTCGAAGTTGAAGGAGATGGCTTGGGAGGAGGTAATGATGCCCGACAAGGAAGTAGCCTTTGACTGGAGTAAGGTACATACAGAAGTAGTCGTCAAGACATCTTCCCTTTCAAAGATGCACAACAGAAGACTTCAAGAAACTGTTTCTAACTGTTTCCAAACCACAGGCAGCAGCCTTCTTAGGTTGGTTCGTTTTACTGTCAGACTATTTAACCTGCCCAATAGCCTGAAATTTGTCAAGCGAGACGTATTCGAACCTTATGCTACTACTACTACCAGTCAGTCTTCCAAATCCTGACGCATCACCATGGCTCCACTAAGCATTTCCGGTGAATCTTCGCGCAAAAGATCGGCTTCACCGCTGCCTAGCGATGAGAATAGCCGCTACAACTTACGCAGCAAGGCAAAGGTAGTCAAATTTGTTTTCGTTGTCGAACTTGAACTTATAAACGTCGTATGACTTGACTGACTTGTTCCCATTTACTTCTCAATTGATTTATCCCCGGCCACCGAATCAAAAGCTAACTTCCTCAAGAAAGCGAAAGTTGCCCAGAAGCTAGGTTTCTTGTAAATCTCCTCGTTGAAGGTGTAGAGTGGGCTGATGCTGACAGCAAAGTCATAGATCACTGCCAGCTGAGTTACGCAACATGGTCTATGATCTCACTCTTGTACAAAGACGAATCACCATCTACTGGGATCATCGCAACATGCGATTTCGACACAACCGTGACCAGCGTATCTCTGGTTCTCTCCTTCGCACCTGCAAGACAGTTCATGCCGATGCCAGAGCCCTGATGTACTCGACCACATTCGAGTTCGAGAACATGGATTACCTCGAAAAATGGCTGAATAAAGTCGGCCCGGGAGTTGTCAATATACGAAACATTAGACTGACACGCTCATTCCAGGCGTCCTTTGCTCAAAGTTACGGTGTTAATCTTCCGATGTGGAACCAGCGAGATTACAGAGCTACCACACGACGGGTTGCCAAGCTCCTCAGTGCCTGCCAACATCTCGAAAGTCTGGACTTGGGCTTCTTGTACACCACGGTGTACCAGACGGCGACCCTGATCGAGAACAAAGATAAACCTGCGTACTGGCAAAAGGAGGCACGACTTCTTGCCGAGATGGTGTTTAGCGATTTGTCCGTCCTGCTAAGAGCGGCCAAGGCTTCCGGCAAGACGCTGGATCAAGTGGCGAGCTTGCCTAAAATTCACCACAAGAACTTTGAATGTATTAGACACCATCCCTCCAATGTGGCGAATGGTCAGCCAAGTCGAGAGACAGCTTGTCACATGAAGTTATTGATTGCGAAGTACATCGGAAACTGATCACACCCCCGGAAGCCACCCCCGGAAGCCAAATAGCATAACCTCCTCGGCGTAGTTCATCTATAGCACAGCAACCGGATACTGAATGAGCACCAACGGCTCGAGATGTGTTTAGTCTATTGGAAGACGAGTGGCGTTCTAATAATTGGCTTGTCCTCGGTGATGGTCGGAGTTATACTCGACAAACGAGCAGATAATGGCGTCACAGGCGAGATTGATTGTGGTGAAGTTTGATAGCAAAAAACATGGCATATGCTTGGGCAGCAGATGAAAGACTGATAGCGGATAAGGATGATAGTTCAAGGTCAAAAGTAGCACAAGGTAGCTATTAATCCTTGTTACCTGCATTAGTTGTGAATAGAAAGAACTGCAATCCATAATCTGAACGTGGCTTTGCTCGTCAGCATTGCTGAGAATCTGGCTTGTCATGTTGACCCCGCTCGCGCGTTCTTAGGACAGCAGATGATCCCGCCATGCGTAGTAGTGATCAGTGATGTTTCTAGGTTTCTGAGAAGGGGGGGGGGAGGGGGGATCAGACGGAAAAGAGAGAGTTCGGGCAAAGAAAGATTATGATGTCTCTCATTGAAGGAGAGGACGACTTTTGACATCATGGTGAGCAGCGTTGGCTTTGGGAGAGGTAAGAGTGAGATTGGACTTGTTGCGCTAAAGACGGCCCATATTCGAAATATTGGGCCTAAGAGACAAAAGATGGTCTTTTGATTTCTTTTCCTGAAGTTACTAAGATATTTCAATTCACTAGGTTCGTTTATTAAAAAACTTCTCTTCAACGGATTGTTCTTAGGACTTCAGAGGGGTTTAGGTAAAAAGAGGTAGGCATCCTTTGGCGCAAGCTTGGCCATGCCTTCCACCTGGAAACATACAATCACTCATCAATTTACTCCAAGTCGGATGTTGCGCATGTATTAATGTAGGGGACCCATCGAGCCACAGATAATTAAATAGAGCATGGGAGGGCCTATTATCACGGACCGAGTGTGCCATCATGATCAGACTCGGCACTCCGACGTGACGCTTGAAATCAAACAAATCCGCATGTATCATGGTCTGTTGAAACAATTCCGTGGCGAAAGGCGTAGCCGTCTGGCGCATTGGCCAGTAATTTTGGCAGGAATTAAGGAATGGTCTCAATAGTATGTAATGACTAGCCAGAGGATTAGGATCTAGTGTCTAAAATTGGCATGGTGATAACAAGGAAGAACTTGGTTCGACGTCAAACAAAACATCATACCTCAACACTGGCCACCGATCCTAGCCTAAGCCTCCGGGCAATCTGTAACTGTTTGCGATTTACAGCATACCCAATTCACGTCTCGCGCAAAGAGTCAGAACGTGTTACTTGAATGCTTATACGAATTTATAGGGTATCAAAATGGAGCTTCTGCTTCTAAATTACAAAGATTTGTGTGGCCAAATGATCTCACTTTGTGAGAGTTGTCGGTGCCTCTGAAAGATGCCTGGTATCTCGTGATATCTGGCAGGTCGACTTCGGCTCGCTAGCGGGACACTGAGGTATAGGGCATAGGCCGCAGTATCGCCTTGCTTGTGTCGATATCGATTATGCCAGCTCTTCGTTTTTCATGCCTGTGTGGCAAGTGTCGCTGGTGTCCTGCACCGTGGTTTCATGTGGGTATTAGTTAAGGAGCGTTGGACTTGATATTTCCGCTGTCTATTTTTCGGCGTCCGCGGTCTTTCGTGATATTTGTGGCGGGTGCGTTGGCACTACAACATAGAGTTACGTACATTAGCTTTCGCTGTTCACTAGCTGGTCCCTCACATAGCAACTTAGACTTACTTTTCGAGTAGCGTTCAGTTGTTCACCGGTGGTTGATCCAGTAAATGAACCCTCCCACACCAAATATACATGTACCAGCTGTGCACAAAAGTCAGTTAAAGTTTTAATTCCATCCCATGCAGCGCTGGTGTAAGTCTACTTACCCACTGCCAGTGTCTCTAGTACAGTGTGGTCGACGCTCCTTTTCATAATCTCGTGTCCAACTTCCATCATCCCCTCCTGGATGAGTCGCGTATCGAGAACAGGCATGTTGATTAAGTGGGTAGATAAAGAACCACGATTGCGATGGACCAACGAAAGAAGGTAGATGCGTGCAACTAATTAGAAAAGACGGACATGCGCAACGATCGCCGGGATCAAGAAACTGAACGAGTCTTTCTTTTGCGGACGAACTAAAACAAAGTTGTGGTGCTGGGTGCCCATATATCATCAAAATCTAGGTCTCTCCGATCGCGTCGGTCCCGCATCACAACCATGCCGGTGCGACGGGGGAGGGCCGGGGTTCGTGGGATAATCACCAGATAATGCCAAGAGATTCGAAGCGCCAACCTGGGTCTGTATGGTCATTCCCACACACGCGGGCTTGGGAATGGGCTCATGTCATCTCATTTCGGTTTCAAAAGGGGGTGCAGCAAATGCGAGAGGATTGCGTTATCACGGTCAGAGGAGATGGTCCCATTGACTAAAGGTAGTTTCGGGGCCGCCCTTGAACTGGGCTGGTACCGGGCCTAGGGGTCGCATTCTCGTCGACGAACCCCACCAACTCATCTGTCACCTGGGGTTTGTGGATTTTTCCAACCTTGATTTACGGATCTGCGAACCATTGCCGATGATAACTGGACATTTGATTTAACTATTCTACATCAACGCGCTATCACCTGCACGTCCAAGAACCAGAGCCCGTTCAGCCAACGACTCTCTTCTCATTCACCTTCCACCACAGCATCTCCGTTCCCTATTCGGGTTTTGCCAACAGCACAGCCTCACACCATTGTCCTGCGACTTTATCGTGATGTGAAGCCCAAGTGAGTCCATTCTGAGGCGAGAACACTGTGGCCCCCCACCGTTTCAGCCTCCTGAAACAAGGAGGATCTACGGAGAGTTGCGTGAACCCCTGCCCAACTGAATGCCGCGTCGGCTCATCTACCCTCTCCGTCCGCCGGCCGGAGCATTTCATTACATTAGACGGCGAGGAGTTCTTCGTCGTCCAATGTCAGGGACCAATCCAGCGATCACGTTCCTCGGTTGTAATCTTGCAGGCAAGTGGAAACGAGCGCTGCTTCAGCCGCATCATATTACTAGACAGTAGACACCACTTGCTCAACTTCGTCGTATTGAAATTTCCGAGTCCGACAGACTCGAATGCCCAAACGCCCAATTGCCCATAACTGGCTCATTGCAATAAAGTTTTTACCTTTTGTAACGCTGGTAGCCAAGCTACAAACCTCACTTGGCAGCCGTGGCTCCCCTGATGTGACAAGCCGCGACGTCTTGGCCAAGCTCTTGGCCTCGTGTCTTCCAGCGCTGCCACGTCGGCACTTACGTGATTTGAGACGACCCAAGAACCATCGGCCGCAGAAATATTCATTGGCGTCTTCTCCAGTCAGAAGTTACCATGGTTTTTCGAAGCATCAGTTCGGCTTTCGAAGATTATCGATCAGGCTCTCGGTAATGGTCTTGTCAAGCACCGATTTCCATAAAGTCTCGCACTCAGCCACTCAACCCTGCCCCCCTCCCCCCTTCTTCAGATCCAAACTAATGCAGGGCTCGGATACTAGCGTCATTTTGACGCGAAGGTATATGAGAAGAATACTACCTTTTTGACTGGTTCAGTGGCCGGGTGATGCAAAGAATACTTCCCCATTTCTCATCAACGTGCTTCATCCTTTAAAGGCCCGCATAGCAAGATACGTCTGTCGAATTCCAACTACTAATCTTGCCATGTATCGTCGAAACTCCGATTACGCCTAGCCTCCATCGATGTCTTCTGGAACCGGTTTGCTATCTGATACTTCAAAGCACGTCTCCCGGCTCAATTCCATAACAGCAGAGTTCGTCAAGCTAATTGTTTTAATCGAAACCATGCTGAGGCTTCAAGTTTGTGGCAAGAATACACCAGGAAGAAGCAAGCTATCGTTGTTCAATTCTCTTCTCGTAGGCTTATCACCATGAGGTTTCAAGGCTAAGGTTTGAGATGGATTCTTCGGCAACTTATCATCTAGTACCCACAGAGTAAACACCAATGCCTAGATTGCCGCAAAAGCGACGCAATTCAGCCTTATACGCACTTAAATCACCCAGCAGACTGCAAAACTTAAGCCCTCATTCGATTGCGAAACCAGTTTTCCCTAGATGGGTATAGTAGCTTCATCTCGAGGTTGTTAAGAAGCCGGTCCAATACGTAGGCTCATGTCGAGAGTCACACCGCTGATCAATGCAGGCTCCAACGCTTCAAAACGGCTGCTTTCATGATTTTGCTTGGATCTAAGTTCGGGTCATATTTGCGGGAAGCTTTGCAGACGCCATAGGGAACTAGAACTCGTCTCAACTCAGCCAGGTGTGTAAAGTTCGGTGTGGGTATGGTGTTGAAGTGGCATTGTTACTTTAAGGTCTGATAATATCCGGAGTCAATTACTTTTACATGTATTGACCAACGTACCTTCCATCGACATGAATACATACAAATCATAAGCATTAAGCCAGGCTTTTGCTGTTGCAAGGTTCGATCCAAGCGCACCCGCGGCAGATTGCAATCCGTGGCTATTTCACGTCCTATCCAAGGGGCTTTTCTCACAAAACCTTTCCACAGAAGAACAGTCTCTCGTCTGCGGGTATACTGGAGGAGCGGTGAACACCTACATAGAAGATTCTTTAGCATTGCGAGTTACCTTTCTTGCTGGCTAGTTGAGCCTCGATCTTCCGAAGAATCTTGAACGCCACCAGAATGATACTACATCCCTTGACGAGCCATCTCTAGCCAATAATCTCAATCTTGATCAATCGCAGTATGCAGATCACAGTATTCAGGCCTGTTGACTCTGGTTCCTCGTGCACTATAATCTATCTAGGGGATAGATGCCTGATGGACTTACCACGAATAACTGAGATAGTAACTCCGGAGCCTCCTGTGCGTTAATCAAGGGCAATGCCGCTAGCGCGGCCTGAATCACTTGTTTATCAGCCCATGTCTTTGATTTATATCCAGTCACGATGTTCATCGAATGTCTCGGGCTCCTAGTTCGTGAGGCAGGCGCCAAGGACTTCTCTATACGTTTCCACATGTCCATGTCAAACCAGGCCTTTGTTGACGGTTGACAAGTTTCTTCACTTAGTTGAGATGTTTCAGAGTCAAATTCCATAGGCTGACAACCGGATGACCTGCACGAAATGCAGGCTCTAGGTGAAATGACTGGAGTTTGTGCGTGAGATCTTGTGATCTCCAAGTTGAGACAATCACATAATACTAGCAGGCCAGAACATCAGTTTTAGCGAAAGTTACCTACCTCTTATACTCTATTAGCCTGTACGAACCGTGGGAGAAAGTCATATTACACATGAGGTTTGTCATAGGATCAAGTAAGAGAAGCATGGATATAACTTGCCAACACTACTGCGGATTCGATATTAAGCCGGGTGAGCCGGAAACAGATTTTGGACGATTCGAACTATAGTACAGCAGAGATTGCCGGCGGCTCAAGCGAGAAATATTGAGTATTCAAAGCATCGAATATATCACCGAGTGGGATATGTCAAGCCTGAGTGACGTAACACCTACCCACGGGGAGGTAAGCCAACCAGAAAAACACTATCCGTGACGTAGAGAGAAGCTGATGGTGGGGTTGTACATGTCTTGGTTCAGGTCAGGGAAAGCTCTTGAGGAGTTCCACGTTGTTCTGTCTGTACTCATCATTGAAGCCTCATCGCAAGCCCTTGCTCAAGAGACCAGTACTAAATGCTCCCGCCGTCTTCCCTCGGAGTAAAAACCCGACAAGACGCATAGCTGAACTTGGAAGACTTTGAGACTCTGCACGGTAATTGAACAGACTGGATACAGATTGTGAATAGAACGAAGAATGAAAAGTACGGGACTGTATGTCAACCTGAGAGTTGATTGGCGCTAGAAAACACAGTCGTGCAAAAACAAGTTGAACTTATAGAATACGCCGGGTTGAATATATTGAAGACATCTATGGAATAAAAGTTTTGAATATAGATAGACTTTGCTCATTTTACTCGAGATTGCCATCCGGCTTTTCCTATGTACTGTGCTCCTTGATGTATCCTCTAACGACCTCCCGCAAGTCACTTTGCGGAAGTTCCAGAACCTTGTTTGACTTGTCTTCCTCCTTGATAGTGTGACCAGGTACGTCGCCAAACCAGTACTTTTGCAAAAACTCCTCAAAGGGGAAGCGTCCCCCAGCCTTGAGCTTCTCCTTACCCTCCTTCTCTGCCTCATCGGCGGTCTTATGCTCGACTGTGAACTTTGACCCCGTCTCCTCTTCAAACAGCTTGTGGAGCTGGTTCTGTGTGACTTCGAATTCGACAATGTTGATATACTTGTTGGCGGTTTCGGCGGGGTGTTGTAGTACTGCGACAATGCCCTCAGCAAGGAAAGCAAGCGATGTCGTCGAGACCTTTTGGTTTCCAGAGTCGAAGATTGTGATGCTCTTGTTCTCGAGTGAGATACCGTAGATTCCTCGTGTAATGCTCTGTTAGGAAGCGGTTAGTTACACTTTCAGATGTTCAGACAAGTTGAACCGTCGATGGCGAGGACTTACCCAGTCGAAGAAAAGACTCGTTCCAATACCAGTCCAGGTGAAGCTCGGGTTAGCCTCCGCCTTCTTGATCAAATAGTCGACAGCAGCCGTCTTGGACTTGAGCCAGTCGCCAAGGATCTCGCCCTCCAAGGTGCGCGTGTTGAGTCCATACTCGGATGGGATGAAGCGCTTCACGCCAGCAGCAATCGCCGCATCGATGAGCGGGTCTTGTGAGCCGGGAACGATGACGGCCACGGTAGAGATGGCAGAGATAACGGCATCTTGACCGGCGAAGGCGGCCGTGAGGGATTCGACAGACGAGAGGTCTGCTTTGCGGACGGCGACACCAGATGGAAATGTGGCTGTGGAAGCTTCGCGGGAGATAGCCGTTACTTCAAATCCCTTTTGCAGGAGGGCTTTGACGACTCGCAGGCCAACGAGGCCGGATGCCTAAATTCAGTTGTGAGCTTCGGTCTGTTGTCGCAGTGTTGTCAAATCATTACTTACACCAACGACGGCAACTGTCTTGATGGACATTTTGAATTGTATCTGATATTGATCGACGAATAAAGCGTAACAAAACCCGAAAGAGCGAAGAATTCGCATGCAAGGCACCAGATCTAGCTATTTATACGTGAAGATAGAGCCTACAAACAAGGGGAGTTCTGCCCCTCCAACCCCTCCATCCCCGTCATGAATTCTAAGGTTTGCGCCATCTAGCATGCCGGTTCTGGCTCCGCGGAGTGCAACCCTACGCGGGGGCTCTATATTCAAGCTTCTCCGAATACAAAAAATAGTGACAACTTTCGCAGCGATACCCACGCAGCTGCCCTTGCATCATTTCAGATCGACAATATGCCGCTGATGGCCCTGGTAAAGCCTGGTAAGGTGGCATGAGACCCCATATAGTCCTTGTCTATGGGTCGAAGCCCGGGTGTCCTTGCCGGGTAGCAATGGCGAGTCAGGGCACCCGGCTCCCACTTTGTGCAACCTGTTATCTACACTAGACGGCTCCCACTCATCACTTTCCACCTTCCATAAGTTTAGTGAAGAGTAGGGTTTTGAATAACTTGGCACACACTTGCGTAGCCCTCGGTTTCTCCATGCGGTTCCTTCGCCATCGGGAATGGCCGTCTGCGGTACCTGGCGGCGGCACCGTGACAGGGAGGAAGTTTCCGACATTCCGTACGCGGACATGCTTGAAGATAAACTGCCGCAACTGCAAGCCGGACATGGGTCACGGCTGCGGCTCGGAAAGAGATTTAGCTCCGTGCAGTCCATTGCTACTGTGACGTATTAGCTGGCGGTCATACGGCTGGCCTATCTCGCGAGGTTTTTCGTCTCTTCAACCTGACAGCTTCGAGAACAGGGCTCGACTGGGTTTGAGCCACCTTCATCAAAAAGTGGCAATGCTGTCGTCTAAGAAAAATCCCATGCAGACCGAATCGCATTACTTATAGATCAGATATGGGAAATGAGTGCTGATATCTAAATGCAATTTTTTGCGTGTAACTAATAATATGTACAACATAGCCAAGAAGGCATCTCAAACCGCCTTATTCAGCTTCCAGCCACCAGCAAACCCGCGCGCGATGCAAATCGTGACACCACTAGCCGCAAGGCAGCATCCCGACCAGATCCAACCGCTCAAATACCCATGTGACCTGGACAGCGCGCCAGCAATGGGCGATCCGAACAGCAGTGCCACCGACATGACAGTAAATGCCATACCAAACCTGGTGCCCATGTAACTCTTGTCAGCTGTAAGCTTGACGAATGTAGTCGGCTGCAAGCCAAAGAAGGTTCCGCTGAAGAAGCCGTACACCACAGTGACGGCAATGAGCGAAGCCTGGCTGTTCGTCGCCGCGAAACAGAAGGCGGCAATTGACATAACGAATACGGCGCTAGCAATCATGTTCATGATGCCAATATAGGGCGCGAAGAAGTTGGGGATGATGCGCCCAACGATGGAGGCGCCGTTGAGCATCGAGAGAAGATAGAGCGCGACGTTCTCGCTAGCCATGTGGTTTTCGAGGGCGTAGCTCTGCACGTAGACGTACGGTGTGTACATGCCCAGGAAGAGCAGACAGCAGGCGCCGAGGAAGAGGAGAAACGGAAGGTCGCGGAAGACGGACTTGTCGACGAGCGGGCGCCGCTTGAGGGGGATCTTGAGCTTCGATGTCTTGATGACGAGGTTGGCTACGCCGAGCGTCACAAGCGCAATGAGCGCGAAGACAAGGACTGTCCGTCGGAAGCCGATCTTGGGCTGGATTGCTCGGAACATTGCTGGGAGGACAAGACTGCGCATGATGTTAGTCGATTCTAGGTTTCAGCCTCTCGCTCGTCGAACCGCCACTTACCCGCCAACACCGCTACCGTTTGCCGCGATGCCATTGGCAAGCGCCAGCCTAGTCGAGAACCATTGCGATGGGAGCGCAACGCCTAGTGTGGACAGACATCCCGTTCCAAGACCGATGATGAGGCCTTGACAGAGGAGGAATTGCCATAGGTTCTGGCAGAACGCTTGGAGAATGAGCCCGACCAGCACCAGGATAGATCCTACCACGAGCAGGTATCGTGAATAGCCCAGGTCGTAGATTGGGCCAATGATAAAACCCAAAAAGACCATAAGAAAGTTCTGTAGAGAACCAATTGTCGAGATCTCAAAGGCAGTATTATTCTTCAGGAGATCGGACTGGTAGTAGGCCTGGAAGGCGCCGAAGCTCGAGATGAGACCTGAAATCGTACCCGGTCAGCGAACCACATTCCAAGAGGAGGTTGTCCCACGTTGGCGTTGCCGCTGCAACAACATCTCACGATGGTTGCATCGCACAAAACGCAAGCCTGAAGATCGATCTTACTTACCCCATGTGTTAAAGTAGATGAAGAAAGACCCAAGGATGTGGAGCCATGCTTGCAAACCGCCGTCAGGAGGTCCAGCAGGGGTCGTTGTTGACTTCTCTGCAGTGGGTGATGCTTGAGACGATGATGTCGGAGGGCTGTCGTTACTGCTTGTGTTGTCTGTTGCGATGACGGAGGTATCTATCGCGGCCTCGCGTGTGCTGGCGTCCTTCTCCTGGTTCCTTGGACTCTCATTCGAGGTTGAAGCCATTATCGACTAAGCAAATCATCTGGACCCAAATCCGTCCTATGTTAGCGGCTCAGGGCGGGATGCCAATGTCTATCCCGGCTTCAAAAGATCTGAAAAACAACGATAGCCGCCTTATCAGTGCGCCAATGCGACAAAAGTAGAGAACGAAAGAAAGTTTAAGTGATGAAAGGGGGTGTGCGAGTTAGCATCAATTGGACAATGCAGGGTCTCAGTCGAGAAACGCGGTTCGGCAGTAGGCAAAATACTCCCGAGCCACGTCTTCTTACGCCCATCTAAGCAAAAGATTGCGTTGTCAAAGGCCCCTTTTTTTCATGGGTTGTGGGGAAACTTTTTGCCTTGGAATTTTTTTCTTCTCATTCAATCGACTGACTGATGAGATGAGCCGATGGTCTTCTATTGATTCAACCCACTTCCCTGTTCTCAATGCAACCCTTTATTGTTGATGTGATCGGGTCCCCCGACAGTACCCGCTCCGCACCGCGGCACCTGCAGGAGATCGCATCTACTTTAGATGTGGCCTGGCGCCTCGGCATGGCATCGGAATAGAACCGTCTTTAAATCCGCCTCGGGAAGGAAAAGTCCCAGCAACCAGCTCCCTAAGTGCCGGGCTCTACCGAACTTGCACTCGGTAGTGATTGCAGTATCGCAGGACATGGCACCTATGAGACTCAATTCACTCCTCTTCTCTCTTGTCAAAAAGATGGCCAAAAACAACAAGATCGTGCTGGCGAAAGCGAGACCTCGGCCGGTGCCCGGGAAGGATCATCAGAGGTGCGGAATCCAAACCGGCGACAGCGCCAGTTTAGGCAGGCTAGCCCACTGATCTGCCGCGCGCGTCGGGTCGCCACTGGGGCAGAGTCCAGGGTTATGCTGGCCAGAATGCAACAGGCTTGACAACCTGCCAAAATGGGCTGACAACCCATCCAGAGATCCAGCTGGATAGTTTTGCCCATTTCGGGTCAGAAACTGGGGCCGGATCTGACCATGTTTCGGCCGTTCTCCATCGACCATTGGTCGTGCGTTTTCGGCACTGGCCGTTGACTGCTCGATGTCGTAGTAACCAAATTGGGATGGTATTGAGGCAATGACGTACGGTCACCACTAATCGTCGTGTTGTTTAGGTTCAAAATAACCATGGTCGCCGTAGAAGCTGGGCTGAACGCATAGAATTTTGGAAGTGCTCTGCTCAGCCCTGCATGAGGGTCATTTCCATCGAATTTGGTCTAACAATAGGACCAGTCAACCAAAATATCGGAGGAAAGGTCAATAGGGGAAGAGGGACCAGGATGTCTATTACAAGATCGCGACGACCTAGAGGGTTAAGAAGGGCGAGCACTCCACGCATGCATTTTCAAAACTCCGATACTGTGCACTAACAAAACAACATTGAACTGACAACAATATCTGACGATTAAAATGATTATCTATCATCATATCTGAAGTTGCCACAATGCAATCGCACTGTCAGGCTTGCTGAGAACTCATTTTTGGGGGCGCTACACGTGGGATGCAGGGAGAGTTTTAAAGCTTGAAGAAGACTGACTGAAATGGATTCGGTCTAAAGTCGTTAGCCTCCAATATCCATCGCAATTGAGATGATGGGCGTAAAGCGACCTGTTGTCTTATCTCGTCGAGAAGCTTCTAGAATTCTCAACTTCCTGGTGCTTACGCCCTAAGCTTGATCTGGACCCTTGATCAACTACACTCCTCTTGGCGACAAGGTTACGTGACCCGGAATTCCTCCCGTTGCTGCTAAGAAAGAATGTTCCAGTGAAAAGAAAAGAATTCACAGTCTTTGGTTGGACGCCCTCAAGAGTCCATGCATATCAGTTGCTGGGTTAGCAATCTTCTTCAAGTTGAGATGACAGTGAAAGGGCGTTGCTTAAGCAGGCACCAGCGTCTCACAACTTCTGTAGGCTTCTCCAGCCGCTTGGTTCACTCTAGGTGCGGAGAACATGGATCATTGTGATTATCATTCGACACATGTTTGGGGAAAACATCTGGCAAGTGGAATCAATAGGCCTTGGGACGATTGACGTTTTGACATAAGTAGGCGGGCTTACCATAGAATTCAGAAAGTGAGGGAAAGCTGAAGTACGATCGTTTAGCAAAAACACAGCCTTTCCAGCCTTCATAAGCTCCAGAATTATTCTACAATGTCTTCAACATCAGTCTTATCGAAGACACTTCATTCCATCACTGGTACCAAAATTCGCGAGTTAGAGAAGCAACGAACTCAGTACGAGAGCCGCAAGACTAAAATCCTCCAAGAGGCCGATGAGAACACCGATCAGGGCGATCGTATCAGCTGTTTGCTCCGTGGAGTCAAGGAGCTCTACTCAAAAGGACGCGACGGCGATCCCGGCGTCGACAATATCGATAACTTGCTGGCCCAGTCCAAATATGACACATCCGTGCCTCCCTCGATGTTGCAGTTGTCTGAGGACCTCTTAAGGTCTAAGCTTGACGTACAAAGCCATAAGCTCAGTATGGCTCACCTTTACTCACGACTTGTCACCGAGTGGATCAATCCTGGAAATCCCATGGAGGATTCCGACGCCGCCGAGTTATCTAAGGAAGATTCCTCTTTTGCGGTCATCGACCAGCAAGAAGAGCGTCTTCAGAACCTCCGTGACCAGTTCGAGAAGGTGGTTTTCACACCATTGGAAACCGACGAAGCGGAACTCAACGCCTACCTGGCTAGTCTCTTCAAGACGAGAGAGAGCGAAAGGGCGCTCGAGGATGTGCGGCAACAGATCACGCAAGCGAGTGAGGACTTCCTCAAGAGACGGAACCCGTTTAACACGACCATGCTGAAGATGTGCATTGCCAGCCTCCTCCAGCAGGATCTTTTAAGCGATGAGAAACAGGCGATCTTGCGTGAGTTCGAGTCCAACGATGTCGTTCTACGGGAGATCGCCGACGTCCTCAATACGCGATTCGTCGATTTTGAGAACTGGGAATGGGACGCCGGCGAGGAGGGGGTATCATACGTTCCACGCCAGCAAGCCAACGGCAAGTACCGCATCTGGATGGACGAAGATGTACTTCAGGCCATCTTCATTCACTGGATCGGCATCAACAGCTGTGTTAGCTTGAAGCGGACCCTGACGGGCCTCGTTTCTCTGGACGGAACCGACCAAGTCTGGAGGTGGCACGCCGAGCCACCCATGACTGACAGGCAGATCCAGCGGCGCGCGTATTATCTCAGAGAACATCCCACATTGATCTTTGGTGAACCCTCGCATCCAGCAACGACGAGATGGCCTAGGGGAGGTATCAGAGGGCGCGGAAGAGGTGGGAGGGGAGCCTCCTTCCGAAGTTCCCAACCACGGCCTTCCATTTCAGGTGATACGGTTGCAGGCTTTCGCAGAAAGAACTTCATTGATTACTTTTGCCTCGCAGCCCTGCCAAGCCAAGTCAATACGCTCAACGAGGAGATGTACGACGATGGAAAAATGTTAGAAGACGATGGCGATGACGATGACGATGACGATGCTTCTTCGTCTGAATGGGTAAAAGCCAAGAAACCAGCCCTAAACATCAAGCAGTTTCTTCTGCGCACGCTGGCAACTGAGACAATGCTTCATCAAGCGCTTGATGGCACAGCTGCCGTGGTGCAGTCTGATCTCAAGTGGTTCGGGGCTGGCCTGTCTCACACTTCAATCTTTGCAATTCTCCGCTTCTTTGGGTTCCCGGAGAACATGATAGCGTTCTATCGGAAGGTTCTAGAGACGCCGGTGAATCTGTGTCCGTCTTCCGAGTCAGAGTCGTCATCAAATGAGCCGCGCATCAGGCGCAGGGGTATGCCGATGAGTCGATCGCCAGCGAAACTCATCGGCGAGTTGGTGTTGTTTGTGATGGACTTTGCCGTTAACCAAGAGACGGGGCTACAACTATACCGCCTGCATGACGACCTCTGGGTTGCCGGTAACCCTGCGGATACTGCTAGGGCATGGGCTACCATGCAGCACTTCGCCAAGCTCATGGGTTTGGAGTTTAACATGAAGAAGACTGGCTCGGTGTACTTGACCAACGAAGGAGTTCCTCAAGATGAAGCCCTTGATAAGCAATTGCCCAAGGGTCCTGTCAGTATCGGCCACCTCGTGCTCGATCCTAAGACTGGAAAGTGGACCATCGACCAGGCGAACGTCACAGAGCATGTGAAGCAGCTCCAGAAACAACTTGCCGAGTGTCGCAGCATTCTCGACTGGGTACGCACATGGAACAGCTGCATCGGGCGCTTTTTTGGTCAGGCGTTTGGGGAGCCGGCTTATTGCTTGGGCAAGGAGCACGTCGAGAGCGTCCTACGAACCTACCAGAAGATGCAGCACGATGTTTTTGCGACATATTCTACTGACAATGGCAGCAAGCCGATTGCCGGCGCAGCGAACAGCCAGCTTAGCGCAGTTCACTACATCAAGTCCAAGATTGAGCAGCGTTTTGGTGTCTCGGATGTGTCGGACGCCTTCATCTTCTTTCCGGACCAACTAGGTGGTTTAGGACTCCAGAACCAGTTCATACCATTTCTCAAGGTCCAGAAACACCTATGTGGGACAGGAGTCTCACCAGAGGAAATGGTTGAGAGCTTTTTTGACCGAGAACGAAAGGACTACGAGGATAAGAGGATGACATTCGAGTCGGCCAAGGCCACCGAGACGCGCGAGCTAGGAGACGATATTCTGGGTCGATTCGACGCGCAAAACCTTGGCCCAGAGGACTTGGAGACGTTCTTCTCCTACGAGGAATTCACTGAAAATAGAAGTACCACAAGCACCCACTTGAAAGACCTCTACGAGCGTGTTCAGGGGACACCAAGCGTGCTAGGCCCCAAGGCTGACCGGCAAGTCTATCAGGCGTTGGAGGACTTGCCTATCCAATCGGCCAATTTGCGATCTGGGCTGCGATGGGTGGTCCAGATGTATCATCGGGAAGCAAAAGATCGTTTTGATGGTCTTAGGCTCATTGAGGAGCGATTCTTGCCGCTGGGCGTCATTGACATGATGAGGCAGAAGACCGTTAGATGGGGTTTGGCCCTTTAGCATACCATACACAGAAGTAGGAAATGAAGCATGAATGGTGCAAAATCCTTGTTGAGGTATGCTGTGAAGTGCATCGCGCGCATCATTCTTTCTTGACTGCTGCTCTCACGATTATTTGAAGCAACCTACTATATTTGCCAATGTCTTCGCCCTTGACCTCGCTATCGACTATCAGTTGACTAATGAGTTTGTGCCTTTCGCTTTCGGCTATTGTCAGTAGTGAATATGGGATTATGTGGCCCCAAACAACACTAAGCCCACATACGACCATTGGACGACGAAACCGCATGAGAATGCAGTGATTCAGGGACCTTACTGAACTTGTATATAAGTCACCAGCTATTCTCCAACGAAGAGTTGGACTCCTCATTCTATATAACTACTCAGGTTGAGCAAATCCCACTATATCACTCAAACAAAGTAGGTACAAATACTTTTCCAAACGCAGAAAGACGCAATCATCAAGAACAAGAACAAGAACCGATTTCGGTCAAGTCAGAACATTCACCCACACTTGAGCCAAGCAATACCAAGACACAAGATCATGTGCAAGCCAACGCACATCAGAACTCCATACATGGACGGGTCATTGCTTCTTGCTGTAGAGGACCGGCATCAGCGACGGCGCCTACGCGTTGGAAGGCTCAGCAATATTCGCCCACTTATGTCAGCTTAAGAGTCTCAAATATCCCAAACAAAAGTGCTGTTTAGGGGGGTGCAAAGATGGAGAATCGGGTAGTAGCGGACTCTTCGAACTCAGATGCTAGCGATGTCTCCAGGTTGGAATAATCAATAAGGAAATTGAGTCTTTTCAGGTTGCGTCTCTCCAATTTGGAACCGGCATCCCCTGTACAATCATATGATTCTCAACTTCTTGAAGAAACTCGAGGCTGGGCGGCAACTTGCTGACTCTAGATCATGTCAGTGACATTGCGGGGTGTATCATAGATGCATTTCATCAAAACCGGTGAATAGCATGGGTTCCATCACGTGCTCGAATCGTTCAGACTAGGAAACTTGACATATAGGAATATTGAAATCTATGCAGTCTAGGAGTCACATTAGCGGCCCATTCTTCTATTTACTTCCTCGGATCCCAGTTAGCATCAACATCATCAAGGAGGTTCATAGCCTTGATCACATCGGCCCCAAGAATCTTCTCTAGGCTAACTAGCTTGAAGCTAGCTTCGGCACTGGTACTACCGTCAGGCAGTTGGTTGGCATCATCGTGAGTAACGAATAATCCGTGAGGGAAGTCCTTTCCAAGGTGTGTCCCGACCGCGGTGATGCCATCGGTATTCGATACCGCATCGATTTGTCCATCCGACGACTTGGGAATTGTGAATGTTGTCACATAGTAGTGAGGATCGGCCCGGGTGTACACGTTATAAGAACTGACGCCCTGATTAGACACGAGGATGTATCCTTGATCGGGTCTGACGCCGTAGACGAGGGTGACACCCTCCACATCGGCGAAGGTCTGGCCATCGCCCACAAAGGCGATTTGAATGGCATCATCATCCGAGGAATCGGGCTCCGCACCGTAACGCCACAACGCAGAAGGCTCTTCGCCTAGGAAGATCCAACCGTTCTGCTCATCCGTTACACATCCCTCAACTTGGCCGCCTGATCCTCCTGTAAAGTCGCGAACGAGAGTGGTCTGGAGAGTACCATTCGAGTTGGAAGTCAGCTCGTATTGTAGATAGCGAGCAGACTTTTCGTTGACAAAGAGGTATTGCTTGCCGCTAGTGGGAGACTTGTACACGCAGGAACCATAGACTTTGTAGTCCTCCGGCACAGGCTGAATGCCGCCGGGGATGTCCTTCAGGGTCCCATTTGATGTCATCTCGAAAAGACTGCGGCTCGTGTCAGTGTAAGGTACTTCAGGCAACTTGGGACACCTAAGGTAACTCACCAAAGCGTATCATCACCACGGCAAGCAGCGAAAGCGAGGTCAACAGTCCTGTTTCCAGCCTGGAAGCCGTAGATCATGTCGACATTATTAGGCTCCGCCGCTGGCAGAGTTTGGAGCAGCTTGCCCTTCAAATCGAAAACACCCAAGCCGGCACCCTCAGTGGACTTGGTTGTGGTAATGATGCGGGACTTCTCGGCTGATTCCGGCGAGATCCAGATGGCGGGATCATCTCCATCGCCGCCATTCTGGTCAGTTTCGTAGGAAGCCTCAACTAAGACAGCGGAGCAGAAGAGCCCTCCCCATCCGTTCTCGCATTTGCACTGTTGCGGCCCAACACACTCGCCATGTCCAGAGCAATTCTTCATGCACTGAATCTGATCGCACTTGTCACCGGTGAAGCCAGCGAAGCAGCCGCATCCTAGGGCATTCTCCTGACAGTAGCCGTTGCTCGAGCAGGCGTCACAAATCGGAGAACGGTCGCGGGATCCAGTGGCGTTCCGAGGATCATACGCGGTGTTGGCATCTATCCCGAGATCATTGAGAGCACCATCCAATGATACCACTCCAAATCCAGCAATGTTGTCTGCTTCGACAGCGAAGCCAAGAGCGCCGCTAGGGTACTTTGAGGTTGACCCCTGATAGATACTGAGGCCCTGGACTTCAATATCCTCAAGGCCAGTAAGCTTGATGTTGCCGACAAGGTCGAATGGATACTTGTAAACGGCGATGCTACTTTCTTGAGCGACAAACAGGTACTCAGTGCCGGTGGAATTTGAGGCGTATGTTGCAATACCAGTCACATCTTCCGCTGCTTCGCCAAGCTTGGTGATTTCTGGAGCAATGGTCGATTCTTTGAGATCGAAGACGTAAACATCTTTGTCATCGTCGGCATTGACAACCATTTTAGCCTGTGATTGTACCACAGCACAGCCAGAAAACTCCGTTGGGACTGGGATGCTTTGAACCTGATTTAGTCAGTGAGAAATGAGTTGAGGCGCTGGAACCGGGTTTTCTCACCTCCACCAGTTCAATGGAGTCCTTGGTCGGGCGGACTAGATACTGCACCACCACACTCTTGCCAAAAAGAAAGACGTAGTCGTTCAAACTCTTGGTTCGCCACGAGCACATGGCTGCCCAATCTCCAAGCATCGTCACATGGGCTGATTCAATTTCCGTAAAATCTGGCAACTCGTAGACGCGAATGATGGAGTCCGGCATCGCAATAGTAATCGCGTAGTCTTGCCCCGTGACATTGTAGACTGTCGTGATGATCTTTGTTCGGCCGGTGATCATAGACTTGACCTCGGACAATGGCGAATCGCTGTTCAGATCCCACGCGTGGTATCCTCCCGAGGCGGCACCTCCATCATTTCCCAGAAGCAGTGGCTTCTCTTTGGAGTAGAATACATTTGTCCAATCGGCTTCGAGTTCGCCACCGGTCAGCGCTGTGATGTTGGCCTCGACGTCGACCTTGGAGGCGGCCGTGGCTAGCCAGGGATGCATCGCGACCGCGGCGATGGCCGCGGCGCATGCGAGGTACTTGAGGCCCATGGCGGTTAGGTCAAGTCGATAGAGGTCTACCTGACATGGCAAGACGTGCAAGCTGAAGGCTCGCCTTGTGAGGAGGAACAGTCCATTTATCATGTCGTCTCATTGCCTTCCCCTCCAAGCGGGTGGACAGCGGAGGAGCGGGTGGCCCCACGCCTACAGGGCCGGGATCGCAATGCAAGTTCAGCCCCTCCAGGTCCCTTTCAGGGATGAGAGACTAGGCTGCAACCTTTTACCGAATCTGCTTTCAGTTTGGCAATTTGAAGGACGATTTCTGCGTCAATACTGTGGGTGATGGAACACTGACGGTTCCTTCGGGTGAAACGCGTGCATGAAAGGGAGGAAACAATTGGTGGACGCGATGGGACGAAGAATCCTTGGAGCTTCCACTTTTGGAGTCGTCCGTCTTGGCACTGGACCACCATTGATCCAAGGTGAAGTCACAGGTCCGAACGAGGAACTGGTTGAGAGAAAGTCGACTTTTGATTCTGTCAGAAAAGTTAAATGCCATGCGGCCCACTACCCGCTATACTTTAATTGTGCGGTGACATCGGGGGAAACTTCCGAGGCCAACATTCGGTTTTCGTTTCCTGTCCTTCGGAACTTCACAATTGGCTCGTGTTCAAGACTGAGCCGATTTGACGCGCTCGGGTCTCGTCGCGGTGTCCAGACGCCAAGTTCCACGTTGTCATGATTTGTTTTGACTTCTCGATGTTTATGAAATGTGACTGGACGCAGCTTGGCTAATCCAAGCATCGTCCCATTTCTCGAATGGCGACTATGAACTTCGGAGAGCGCATGCAAGGAAGATGGATTTACCGCGGTTGTCTTCACTACGTCAGATTACTACTCGCGCTCCTGTTCTCTCTCCCAAACACGCAAGTCGATCAAAAAGTCGTAGACATCATATAATCGTTATCAACTTCAAACAGCAGTGATGAATTAATTCGTAAATACTGGGCAAAGTAACATGCCCAAGAGGTGCACATAACATAAATCGCAGAACAGGGAGATAGGGTTAAAGTGAATTTGTTTCACCTCCCGACGAGTTACTTGATGTACGGAGTGCAGTTCATTCAAGAAAAGTAAGTTAGGAGCGCTATCAAGGTAAAGCGGCCTGGGGTGAACCTCTGCGGCAAACCTCGACAGCGGCGGCACCGACGAGCTGGTATCAATCAAGTATATATCTCAAGGGCGTGAATCCTTGTGTAAGACCATCGGCCAACGGTCACTCCAGCTACGATTCGAGTAACATTCTTTACCTACATACCCGACTAAGGGCTGAAGCACATCTAATGGCCTCTTTGGAGACTTCCTCCTCCCCAGCGTTGTTTTTAGGGACCAGATCCTATTCTGATGTCTCGAAGGCCCCATGTCAAGCAGATTTACTCAAGCTTACTGATTGGTACCTGCTGAACTTACTGTCTCTGGTTGGATGGTCAAAACGGCATGAGCCACAAATTTGAGGCAAAGTTCTTTTGTCATGAATGGAGATAAGTTAAAGTATGAATGAAATGATATTTCTGCGCTCAATCTCCTTGGGATTGTATGTCCAATGCATCTAAAGGTATCTGAAGTTCTATCATACAATAAAGAAATTCGACCAAGTGATTCTGAAAGTCCCACGTCTAGCCCATCGACTAGAGTGCCTTACGAAGGGGGAGCAGCGGTGCCGGAAGGAGGGCTGCCGCTCATGGTGCCGTTGCCACCGGGGCCGCCGGAGCCGCCGCCGCCGCCAACAGTGGCACCAGTGGAGTGGCCACCATCCTCGTCAAGGTAGCCGGCAATGTTGTAGTAGTCGTCATCAGTGTAGTCAGCGGAAGCGTTGACACCGATCTGGATCCAGGCGAAGAGACCGTCCTGGAGGTCATCGCTCAGGTAGACGAACTGAGGGAAGGGGTCATAGGAGGCATCAGCCTGGAGGATGGACCACATGTCGTCAGCATTGGAGGTGACGCCCTGCTCGTTGGTGTTGTAGGGGTAGAGCTCCTCGACGGCGGAGCGGATGGACTCGGGCCAGAAGACCTGGCCGATGTGGCTGACGGGAGCATTCCAGACGGAGATGGTGCCGTTGGGCATCAGGGTCGCGTTCGTGTGCGAGAGCAAGTGGGTGTGGGTGGCGCGGCCCTCGTAGTGGCCGGGGAAGATGGTCTCGAACTGAGCCACACCGTCGGCGTCGGTGAGCTGGATACCGCGGAGGAACGTGCTGTTCATGCCATCGGCGGCGTAGTTGCCGTTGGTGGAGATACCGGAGTAGATACCGGTGGCGTTGCAGTTCCAGATGTCGACGGCGACCTGGGGAATGGGGTCGCAGGTGGCGACGTCGACGTACTGGACCTCGAGGAAGACGGGGACACCATCGCACCACTTTTGCTCAATAACGTTAGAGCGCATGTTCTCGCCGACAATGTAGTAGGGGCCGTCGGTAATCTCGGGAGCCAAGACGCAGGAGGTGTTGGCACTGAAGACATCCTCAAGGGGAGTGAAGATGCCGTTGTTGCTGGAGGCGGTCATGTTGTGGTTAACTTCCTCCCAGGCGGTGAGCGCGTCCGCATCACGACGGTACTTGCGGGCAGCTACGGAAAAGGTCAATGGATGATCGAACATGTGTCTCAAACAAATAGGTACTTACGGGTCTTGAGGCCCTTGGCGGCGCGGATATCCTTGACCTTCTGGGCACGGCGCTCGACGGCGCGCTTCTTCATAGCCTGAGCACCAGCGGTGTTGGAGCAGGCGTTCAGGGAGCGCTGGCCGACGGCGGCAACGTTGTCACGGAGCTGTATGTTGCGCTTCATGTGGTCATGGCTGTGGTGCTCGCCGGGATGGGCAGAGACGCAGCCGGCGAGGGCAAGGCTGGCGGCCGAAAGGGCGGAGATGCGAACCATTGTTGATGTTGTAGTAATAAGACCAGATTTATAGCGAATGTTGAAAACGATTGGAAGTCTTTAGTTGTAGAAGCGACTGTTGTTGCTGCGGTGGTTGCGGCTGATGGTTCTTTCGATATCACAGATGTCCGGCTCCGAGACCAGTCTTTATACAAGTCGATCTTTGTTCTACATCTCCGCCATCTATCACACAACGCGTTCATCTCTACGTGATGTGGACAGTCGATGGGGGCTTCGCTCTCATCCGATCCCCTTACATGGGGGAGCCCTCGTCACCTCCCGTCCCGCCCTGCTATTTTCGACTCTTCCATCGAGAGTCCGCGGTCCATCGTCTGAACACCCGTCCAACCAGGACCGCGCAAAAGGTCATACACTACCCGTTGCCGTCGTGGCACGCAGGGGTTCCGTACTTCTGAGCCTCACATACACGACTTCGTTCCCCGCCAGGGGCGTATTTTCAACATTTCGAGTCAATGCGTCTCCACGCCGGTGCCTGTCCTTAAGCGTCCTTGACGTCCTTAACTCAGCCTCAGAGCACACGCCAAGCGGTTAAGAAATGCTTGGAGAAGCTTGAGATGGAAAGAAGGTGGTTCTAAAGCGGAACCCGGGGTCGATCCGGAGTGGGGACTAGACCCGGGAGCGACTTTCGGGCCTCCCACATCCCGTTTCGTCGTTGGGGATCCCGAAGTTGGCGGAAAGGCTTCCTGAGTTTCGTTCCTTGACCTTTTGGGCCTTCTCAGGTAAAAGTTCCCAGGGGCACCGGATGACGAGGCCACTCTCCACTTGGCGGGTGGCGCCGCTGCGCGTTTGCGCAAGCTTCAATGAGATTGGATTAAATTCCGCTGACTTGAACAAAACATCCTCGACGGCGCTCGGGAGACAGTGGGCTCCAGCGGAGAGACCATGTCAAGCTTGTTTATTTCCCTGGGCCACGTCGGTCTGTGGGAGGGCTTTGGAAAGGGGCGGAGAACGCTCTCGCGGGGCCCGAATTTTCTTTCCTTTTTGTCTCCTATGCATTAGTCAATGCGGAACACTTGCGCAATAGATGGTAGCTGTGAGGAAGAGAGCGGAAAGAAAGTCTCATCTGTGAACATTGACATTCAGCTCAATCAACTTTTGACTTTGAACTATCTTCGTCATTGAGCAGACGAGCTGAGCGTGCATGTGTGGTGTGGAGCAGAAAATCTCCCACACTGAAAGAGAGTGTCGGAACTTTTAGGCCTTGCGTAACTTTATTCAGGGGGGTTCATCTTGTCTCAACGTCCCGCGGTTCAGCCTATGCAAACCAAACAAACATGAATCGTCCAGCAACGGTGCCATGCTGTAGTCTACTTCCTCCCTGTACCCGGATTCACCGACACGACGACACATTGCCTAGGATCCCTAATTCAAAGACGAGACGAAATGGACCTATCTGGGCGCAGTCAATCAATCTGAAATGCCGTCATTGGCTGTCGGGCCAGTTGTGACCCTCAACCGCAATCGAGGCCTGGAGGAGGGAGGGGTGTTCAGAGTCGTCACTCGACGCGTGTCAGTCATGACTTGTCTAATTCCGGGTAAGGGCGCCCTTTATCATTTCGTAATGCGACACCACAACGGTTCTCAACAGCACATTGTTCACTCTTCTAGACTCGGTCTCCAGCTAAAGACATGCACCGTTGAGACTAAACCTTTTCAGTCACGTCTGGAAACATTCTCCGGAAAACGTAGAGAGGACTGCCACTTGACCGAGGCTCTGTCCACAGTCCAGACTCCAGACTCCAGTCAGCAAGATCATAGATGGAGCGAAACTTGCGCACAGCCAATTTACGTTCTCATTTGGATCGACACATCGAATGACCAGTATGGTTACTTTTGACAATTTCACCCTCAAAGTGACAAAGCCCGAGTTGGTTAATTTTATCAGCCACTGCTCTCCATCCAACACCTCCAATGCCCAAGGGACATTCTCGAAGACAACATCGTTGATTCATTCATATATTCCCCAAGTCTCCATGACAAGGACACACTTGTTTGGTTACTTCATGATTCGACTAGGAAGATTCAGTTTCCTTTTGCGGGCACATTTGGCTAACCAAAAAGTTTTCGTCATCCACAACAGAGAAAGTCTTGCCATCCCAATCGGACCTCATCCTTATCGGTACGACTTCAACCACTGTTCGAGCGACATTTCACTTAGGGTACACTTGGTTGCATCTTTTCCAGTTCCGAAGCTCGACTCACAGAACAGCAAGGCCGATACCATGTGCAGTACCCACGATAAATCACACAGGTTCCACTTTTAGAATACCCGGCTCGCAACAAAGAATGATCGATACGTCGAATAGATTGGTCTAAATTATTCGATACCGCACGATCTTATAGACCATCGCATCGAAGTTCAGCGTCGATGTAGAGGTGACGTGGAGCATCCGCATGAGACTACGACCATGCTGGAGCAACCGAGATCGACACAGGTACGCCAACGCCAGGCGCGTCAAGAAGATTCGACATGTTATGTTATGCACATCTCTATATTATCCCATACCCGAGGCAGGGCACTATAATGGCAGATTGATACTGGAGATGCCGAAAGAGGATGTTGTTGAACCCTCTAATATGGCTCCGAGTGCTATCTAGGGCCTCAGTCTACCCCGAAGATTTGTTTTCTTGGGCCAAAGGAGTCCGAGTAACGTGAGGCAGTGATAGGTCCTGGGTTCTCATCGTTCGCATACCCACATTCAGTCCTGGAGTTCATCTCGAATCCGCATGCTATCAAAAACCGTTGCTCAGGAATATTTCGCCGGTAGATATACTAGTAAGTACTAAATTAAGTGGGTATGAGTTCGTCCACAGAGATTGAGTGTTTGTGAAACTATTCACACCATGCACGCATTCGCTGTCTCCTAAGCCGACACCCTCAGCATTGACCGTAGAGACTTGTCGTTCGTATGGATTTGGAGAAACTCTAGCAACCCGAGTGCTCTTCAAGTGTTGATTGAAATGCAAGAATCTAACCCATGCCGTCAGCGTGGGATGAGATCAGTCTGAATATAGCCTATCTTGAATTTTTTTTTAAGATATCTTTCCTGTGTGATAATCAGACGTGTGCTATTGACACATCGTTCATGATCCTCTCAGCATCTTTTACCTTCCAGCCAAAGACGGTCGTCCAGGAGACACGCCTGGAGGCCTTATTCAATAAGTCCGAATGTTGCTCTCCAGGTGATGCTATGATCATGCAAGGCTTCATTGATGTCACTCTTCCAAGCACAACGGCACGTGCTATTTAGCTAGAAGTCTTTCAACACGCCGCTTGGAAATGTCTGATGTGACTTGATTCTCTAACGTGATTTTTATTTAAATATAGATTAAGTACCTACGCTTTCTCCTGGTCATCTTCGAACTTGAGCCTATCGCACGTACGTACCGTCGTCGTTCTTGGCCTCCTAAGACCGGTGTGAGCATGAATGTGGGGTAGAGTTTTCAGGCCACAATCTCCATCATCTTGGTACATGAATCCAATGACATAGATGGTAGACCTAGACACTATCTTACCTGCCTCGTTGGGCCCGAGTGTGATCATCGAATACTAAAAGCCTACATCTGAAGTATCTTCATGAACGACTGGTGTGGCCTGGCAATAACCACTGTTGAATTATGTAGCTTACCGAACGATGCGATGTCAGCTTCTCCGTTATTTCGTCGTGAGGCGTGCATCTCCTAGTTGCAGATAATTTTGGTAAATATCAGCTTGCAATGGTCATTGGCCTTTCTTGCCAAATTGACCAGGCAAAACCTTTCTCGTTCACCAACACTACATGTATCCTGAACTAAAAGCGCCGGGGACCCGACTCATCTGATATGAACATCTGTTGGGAATCGGCGTAATTACATGGGGTCATCCGGGGGCAGCGAAGGCGACACTGACATCAAGATTTTGCTCAGGCCCAAGTGACGAGCATAGTTCATGAGTGATGACACGCAATTAACCCAGTTCCCAAACGCCTGCCCCTGAATACACGCAAGCGCATGACGCCGAATCGATCCCTCGTAAGGAATCACCCTATGAGACTGCCAACTAGTGTCTATACAGACCCCGAGACGCATGGCATTCACGCCTTTTCCCTGGGGGTGAGGTAAACATTGACTGGGCCCTTTTCCCAAAGAAGATAGACTTGACTCTTGTCATCCCAGCCTCTGCTTTCCTCCGATAGCTTCATGTCGAAGTTCCAGATCATTCTTGCAAGAATGAGACGCATTTCAGCGTAAGCCAAGCTATGGAGAAACGCAGCAGATTAGCATCCGACGGTTCAACACGTTACCATCGAAGGCAGAGGATGATGCAACTTACTTTCTGCCAATGCAATTTCTAGGGCCGACCGAGAACGGTTGGAACGCTTCCTTCTGGTCGCCAGAGAAGCGAGCGTCATCGAGCCAACGCTCGGGGATGAAAGAGTCAGGGAGGGTGAAGTTCTCCGGGCTGTGGAAGGCAGGCCAATGCCAGACCTGGACCAGCGTCTGTATATCACCATCTCGTCAGCATATTGTTCTTTCTCCCTTCTAACGCTTCGAAGGAACAAAAAGTAAACTTACCCCGCTCGGTACGTATCGACCCAAGAATACGCCGCCATCGTCGGTAACTCTGCGGACGATTCCTGTCGGGACAGGGGGATACATTCGAAGACCTTCGTTCATGACCGCCTGCATGTATTGGAGCTGCTGCGCGCTGACCATTTCGATCTCTTCCTCGGAGGAGAAGGCTGTTCGGACCTCGTGGGTGAGCTTCTCAAGAGCCTGGCGGTTTGTGCAGAGGTAGTACGTTATTGCCGACAGAGCTGTTGCGGTAGTTTCCGAGCCGGCAATGATGAGGACTGATGAGTTGGATTTGAGTTCTTCAAAGTTGAGTTTCTGGTGCACCCGATGTTAGAACATGTAGACGACTTTTGAGCTAGTAGATTAACATTACCTGAGGCCCCTTTGTGCGCAGCATGGAGTCCATGAAGTCTGGTCGGTCAGTCTCCATGGCAAGTCTCTTGGCCACCTTTTCTTTGGTGAGTGCAATATGCTGATCTCGCTTATTACGAAGGTCGGCTGGGATGAATTGCATCAAAAGCTTTTCAATCGGCGGGAATCGTCGCATGCAGTTCTTGAAAGAGTTGCCCTTGATCCCGTCGAAGATGAGCTTGACCCACGGATGGTAGCCAGAGTCATCCAAGCAGTGGAAGGGTTCGCCAAAAGCCAGGTCACCGATGACATCAAAAGTCGTCCAGTTGTACCACGCGACCATGTTCAGAGCCTCGGCACCACCAGCGCACTTTTCATGAAGTCGCTGGAAGAGAAGGTCCACGTACTTCTTCACGATGGGTTCCTGCTCCAGCATAGACTGCGCGGAGAAGCCATGCGACAGGGCCCGTCGAAACCGCGAGTGGTCTTCGCGGTTGGCGCCGATGATGCCATGCCTGCTATCCTGGGTTGCGACCGGATCCCGGCCGTGGTCACCGGTGCCGTTCTTTAGGTGTCCGTGGAGATCCTTCCAGGCGTCGGGGGAGTTGTACGCCAGCTCGTTGGGAGCGACGCGGACGATGGGGCCGTATTCCTGATGCAGCGCCAAGATCTTGCGGTGGACCTGGCCAGAGAGGGTGGCGCGAGTGAAGGGGATGCGCGAGGCTGCCCAGAGCTTTGGTCCGGGGTATACGCGAAGGGGGTGGAAGAAAACGTTGTAGATGAGAGTCCCGAAGAGGTAGGCGGCGCCCTAGATGAGTGGTCAGATGCGGTCAGCGTTGAGGGCTACAGCGAAATCCAATTGGTCACTAGGATTGAAGGATTGCAAACCATCACGTACCAGAGTAATAACAAGAGCAAAGGCTGAACAGAGGGTATGGATATTGAGGATTTGGGCTGTGAAGCCAGTACTGAGGTCCGACATGTTGAGTAGCGTGGGTTCTCCGCGGAATTTGAAACCGTCAAGATGATTACAGACGGGATGAACTTGATAGGTGGCAGCTCATCTGCCTGTTTTCGAGTCTGGCACCAAGGCACTTTTTATCAACTCGTGCTTGATTTAAGCGACGGAATTCGGTTCAAACCTTGAAAGCCGAACGCCCTATGAAACGACGATCTCTCGTAGGACTACTGCGGCATACCGTTACATACTTGTGGAGAATCTGGAGATAAACCTAAGCCTCCGCGGAGTGTAGCGGCGGGCGAGCGTCACCGTGGGTCGGATGGTCTCCGTGCTTTGCACATTTCGTGCATAACTCGCCCGGCTTGGCCCGGCTCCGGTGTACGTCGACCCCCACTCGTGATCTAGATCCCGGCACTTGCTACCCGTCCAGGATTCGGCAGTTAGAGGCTTGTTTGCTCTGTTGCTGTACGGAGTACTCCTTAGCGCTCGGGTCTGGTGCGGGAATGATAGGGAAAAGGTGTAACCAACTCCACGAATGTCCGCCAATGTCCGCGGTATTATTTCTTGTGTACGACTTACGTCAAGCATCAACCGACTTTCGCTGATTGGTGCTTGTAAACCCACTGTTGTGCGAGGGTGTGAACTGGCATCTGGGGAAGCTTCATGATCGACGGCTATGCCACCCTTAGACTCTGACTAGGAAACTCAGTTTCTCTACTCAGACCTAGAGCGGGTGAGCGGACAATGGCAAACAACTGAAAAGCTTGCCTACTTAGGACAGCTCCCGAAAATTACTAAAGATTCGGGTCTATTTTCCGGGGCCCGTCGCGGTCCGTGGACATGAAAACCTTGCTGCTACTTGTTAGTCTAGTCGGCCTCACAGAGTTCTATGGAGACCGCTCCGCTCCGCCTCGCCTCGAGGGTTTGTTCAATTCAGATGTTGTACGAATGTGCCTTGCGTAACACACGCAGCCAGACGTTGCAACTTGCTGTGTGGACCTCTCGATTTGGTCTGTTATGCATGTGCGTCGCTTCATTCCTCGTATGAGCATAGCGGGTCCGCATTCTATGCAGCTATATGCTCCTTGACAGTTCACCCCATGACGTTTTTTGACAGATTTAGAGCTGCGACTGCTGGTGTTCAGACGGTCACAATTCCGCGTCGGATTTCGAGATGGTCAACACCCGCATGGCCCCGCACCGGCTTTGGCGTTGCAGGTCAGAGCTCCTTGAGGAAAATAGAAACTGAACCCAATTCGCTTGTTGTGCAGAAGCAGACTGCAATTTCTATCCCACCAACTGACTGCTCAGATCGGTTCCTTTTCGGCATTCAGCCGCCGATGTGAATACGAATCAGGTACACTCCTTCTGAAGCTGGGTATTATATTCACCTATGTATACTACACTGCATGTGGTAGTCCTCACGAATGCCATAAGAACCCTGATCATTTGGGTTGTTTGAAGAATTTCGGGTCTTCATTGCAGTGATGAGGATACTTCTAAAGGTTGTGCCTTGGGCTAGAGTTGAAAGTATCTGCTACCATAGCGAGACAATGCTTCATTGAGACAGCATTAGCAGGTTGTTGTCGTCGTACAGAGTACTCCTCATTGTTGTGCCACCTCAAGATTGAGCATAATGAATAATGTGCGGGGGAAAGGACGCCTAGCCAAGGGTACCCCGGACCCATCCGATCCGCCCGGACACTGGGCGGCCCCACAACGGGATTAGAACTTGATGCCTCAGGTTGCAATTACCTACGCGATTGGCCGAACCCCTCGGTGGGCGTGGCGGGGCAAGACCCTGGGACTGGCGGTGCATTGGTAGCTTTGGTCCAAAATCTCAGCCCACTGAACGCCACCTTCCTTGAACTTCTTCGTCCGACTTCCAACGCCTCTATCACGATTGAAACATTACAACAATGGCGAAATCAAAAGCTGCGAAGAAGCGAAAACAGAACGCGCAGGACGAGCTTCCGCGCAAAGCTCCCAAAACCGCAACGACGACGACGGTCACGCCACCTGACAGCGACGACAACACCACCTCAAACCTCGAGCCCAAGAGCCTCCAGACGGTCATATCGGACGAGGAACTCGACATCGCGATTGACACGTTGAACACCCTCGCCAAATACCCGAATCTTATCAAATCGAAGCAATGCCGAGATCTCCGCGTTGCCGTCTATGACTTCCGTCAGAATTGCGCCAGTGGTGTCAACAATGCCCGTGTGTAGACCCCATATCATACGATGTCGCTACCTGCCAGGAACTGACAATTGGTTGCTTCAGCCGGTACAAATCTTGGACTTACAGCACGAATTACCGGTGCTCTCACCGACGAGAAATACGATGATGCCAGAATACTGCTATCTGAAATGAGAATCCGTGGCCAGGAGCCGAAGCTAGGAGCGCTGTGTCGCTGGGTGCGAGACCTAGACGTCATAAGCGGCCTATCCACATTGCCTGAAGGGGAGGGAGATGGTGTTACAATACAGAGAACTGAAAGAGATAAGCAGCGACTTTTGGTCCTTGATGCCGTCTTGCGAGCTTGTGGGCACTCCGATAGTAACCCCAAGGCCATGCCTTTGCCACTCTCTTCTACACCCGGAATCGCCTTGCAGGACACCTGGGATCTCCGTCCCACCACGCCATCCCTTCAGGTATACGCCTCTGTACTTGACAAGACAATCTTTGAATCAGCGCCGGCGAATTTGGCACCGTCTCTTCGCGTCATCGAACGAACCCCCGGCCCACTTCGGAAACCGCCCAACCACCACGACGCACTCCTTTACACGACCGCGCCGAACACGATACCCCTCCTCGACGAAAGGCCACCAGTAACAGCACATGCACACCCGGTCGTGCCAGGGCTCAGCCTACTGAAAGACGTTCTCTCCGTAGATGAATGCAAAGCGATCATAACCGCCGGCGAAACTGTAAACTTCCTCCCAGATGCTCCTCTTCGTGAGGATGGGGACATTAGCATTCTTGCGCACAACTTCTACTGGGTCGTTGATACAACCTTCCACGATGCGCTTTGGTCTAGAGTCTCTTCCTTTGTTCCCCAGTCAGTCGATGGACGAAAGGTGCGCGGCCTCAACCGACGTTTCCGCGTATACCGCTACGTCCCCGGAGCCGAGTACCGCGCGCATATTGACGGTGCCTGGCCGCCTTCTGGAATTCTTCCAGACGACACATATGTCTACGATGCATCGCCCGAAGATAAGAAGCAGAGCTCCCTTTTCACGTTCCTCATTTACTTGAATGACGAGTTTGAGGGCGGTGAGACCACATACTTCCTTCCAGCGGCGCGGGAAGGTACGCTGAATGCGTACCCGGTGCGACCGGTCATGGGCGGAGTTGCCGTCTTCCCGCATGGAGATGCAAAGGGTGCGCCTCTTCACGAAGGCACTGGTGTGAGAAAGGGCGCCAAGTACGTGATCAGGACGGAAGTCGAGTACGATGTTAAGCCATCTGAGGAGGCATGATCAAGTACACATTCATCGGAATGACAGCTGATTTCACATGGCATTGGGAACTTCGGATGCGGGACGGACCTAGACCGAGGTATTTGGAGCGGGTCTGAGCCTGCGCTATACAGTCAATACCAAGGGTCGGTCGTGGGCTTGAGCCCATGTCTCGTGGTGAATTGACTACGAATCTCTGCTAAGCCGCTGTGATATTGGTAACTTAGGTACCGTGAGTCAGGATGTTACCCAACTCCGTATGGCTGGACTGAGATTGAGAGAGTCTGGGAGTGGAGCTGGCGTGCAACATACCAGCGGCATCGAGGCGCTTCCACTTTCGCATCAACAAGCGGAAACCTGGGCACGCTTTCTGGCCTAATCTCTAAGTGCCTAGCTCGCAGCTCTCCGACGCCGCACAGCTGGCACGCCTGGTGGACCGAGGACCAGGATGCAGGGCCATATTCACTGCACTGCATGGGCTATTGCAGACAGCCTCTTTATTCTCAGCCCCTACAGCCAGCCGGAAGATTGGCGAGGTCTCGACTAGTTAGACACAACAGCAGCTTGTCGCGCTCGTTCGTCCCCTGGGACAGTCAGACGGGCAGGCGTAAAAGAGGAGGTGACGGTCAAAGGGCACGAGAACAGACAATAAGATTGGCCTGAGTTCTACGCTTAGGGCAAGCCTGGTCGTGGTCTGGTGTGGACGCGGCTGGATACAACGGACAGGCGAAAAGAACATACCTGTTCAAAAGAAGGGATTTGAAGATACTGAGGCTCGCCTATAGACATACTTCGATTAGATACTTAATTGAGTTCTTAAGCAGCCCACACAATACACATTCCGCTTAAAACATGTCTGGATCGTTTAATTTCTGACTCTCTTATAAAGTATATATCTCTCGATTAGCTCCCAGTCTCTTGGGCCTTGAAGTTTCCCCTTCACTCTATGAATTCGAATCAAATTCAGCTGTAGCCGGCACGAGGCTTTAGCAAGACAAGTTCCCGTCGTTGTTGGTCAGACACGTATCTATAGAATTGTAAGCTTTGCAGGCATCTAGCTAGTTAGGACACAATGCATGTACGTACCGAGGTTCAGAGAAGAAGGCTGCTTAGTTCCAGTAGAGTCGGTGCAACGGCAGTTCAAAATCTTCTTGTCACTGCCAAGACCGCAGTCGCAAAACTTGAAGGATGGGCTAGCGAAAGATATATCAGTATTTGGGGGGGTGTCTCAGTCACCCTGATCTTCTGAAAGGACTTTACCTCTTAGGACGGCACTATGCATGGTTGAAGAGTTAGTCAATTGAACTCTGAATTTTCATAGAACCTAGCATGAAAGGGGGATAGACATACGACAACCTTGCCCTCAACATTGGCAAGACACTTTGACAAGTCGATGGGGGCCTTCTCGGAGTAGGGATCAACAAAGTTGTTCTTGCACTGCGCGGTGAACGTGGTACCCGAGTAGGTCATGTCACTGCATGTCGACGCGAAACCACCCGCGGCGACGAGTTGGACAGCAGAGGCTGTGAGGAGGGCGAGGACAGTGGACGCATGCATGATGAATGACTGTTGAGGAAATGTAAAAGAGCGACGTGTAAAGCTTCAGTGAAAGACGATGAAGAGGAAGCAGAACTTGAATGATACTTCCAGATTGACAACAGCGAGATACTTGCATGCGATTTTATATATATGAGATGAAGACTGGTGATCAGACCAACCAGACCAGTGCGGAATACGAAAATTCCGTATCGAAGCTTTGTGACACTAATGTGAAGGACCTACTTATTGAGTCATGGTAGTCTATTGACGATAACTCTATTTCCTCAATCTTAACCTGAAACCATGGTCATTCATTTACTCGCAAAATAGTCGCAAATTTGTGTTATGAGTACCGGTCACACAGATGGAATACAAAATCGCCCTTTGAATACCAGGGCCAGTCGCATCTGTTATTTAATTTCTGACGATTTAGAGAGTCGTGATCCCTCGAGGCGTCTTTGCATCAAGAAGTTCATGTATTCCTTCTTATTGCACTCAGGTCTTTACCAGAGCGGTTTTACAGATTCTTATCGTAGTGTACCAGGCTTGATTGCCGCCCTCGATTAACGGGCGTCGTTCTCGCGACAGTTATGTAGACGTTAAATAATAAGGTAGATCCGGCGGTGTATCCGTGCAGCCGTATACAGGGCGGGCGTATATGAGTGCGCCGGAGGGAACCATCCAGCTCGCCGAATAATTGCCAAGGTGAGATTGAACCGGATGGTATTTCTGAATCTTACTTAGACGACAAAATTTTAGGCCAAGTAGTATTTGGCATTGATCGACGACTCTTGAGGCGACTGACTCTGTTAATCTAATTGTCTTTTAGTGCTATGGATTTACGGAGTGCTCCGTACGAAGGAAGTGACTGTTTGGATACGAATGCGAGCAATACGACTAGCATATTCGGCACAGACAAAGCTGTCATTCTGTTACGTGCTTTCTTACATGGATCTCGCTCTCACCGAGTATATATATATTTGACTGCCGTCCTTTGCTCTCTTTGATCTACTAGAGGTCATTTTCTTTTGGGCTCGTAAGCCTCTGGCGAATTGTTGGACGTGTGATATTTTGACACCCTCACTTATTCAGCGACCATAATGGAATCAGCGAATGAGTTAACCCGAGACTGGATACATCGTAAGGTGCCAACAATTGATGTCAATTCTATCTAAGGATCGATGACCGCGTTGGAGGTATTCGAATCATCACGTAAACATCGGAATTTCTTCAAATTTGCGGCCTTAGAATACCAAATACTAACCAATATTGACCTCGGTAACGCCTCCACGCCGGGAATGTCGGGTCCCGGGAGGCAGAAGAGGGTCCTCCCGCCGCCATAGGACCGAAAGCCGGTGCGGGCCGGAAAGGACGGCACGGGCGTCGGCGCCGCATGCACGTGGTGGGCAATACGGCCTTGGATTGGCCGCACACGCAGGGAACTTTTCTCTCATACACCCTAGTGCTTGTGAATTGAAAAAATGATCTCTGTAACCCGACCACGTGCTCTCATGAAGATGCCTGAGCCGCGTAATTTGTGAAAATTCTCCTTGGATGCCGGCAGTTCGGCGACCGATTCTATTGCCCACGACCCAATGAACCTAATCTGTAGTCTTTGTAATTTCGGACTTACTGTCCACTTCTTTGGTTGTTCTTGTACGTTGTAAGGATTCACATCGTATGTTTCACGAAACAGTCGGCCTAGTCTCGGTTGCTGACGCTTTGAAGAGGCAGCACGTGTTAGAAGTTGTCAATGTATTCGCTCATAAGTTTTCATGTGTCACAGGCAGGTCACCATACAGTGCTGGAGGCAGACGACAATTGCACTAACAATTTTCCCCAACGTACCTTAGCTCAGCAAACAAGGTCGCATGGGAAAAGCCTTGGCAGCAGGCGGGAGAGTGCCAAGTGAAGTGAGCCTCCTAGGGCTGCCGGAAGCGCTAGACCGCTTGGAAAAAGCTTAGCGATGCATCCTTTTCTCATCGAATTACAATTGGCTATTGTAGGAAATATGACACGCGACCACCATTTTTCTCTGGCTTACGGTGCTTCCTCTCATCGCAGCGTCATCTGTGCCACCTGTTCATCAACCTGTGGAAAGCGGGAGACGAGTCGAGAAAGCACATGAACTACTGCAGCTCTGCACGAACCAACAGGTCGCCTAGCGGATGGGTAACATCGGGTTCCCACACTCCCCTCCACGTCCTCCTCCACATCCTCTCCCCGTGCTTTGATTCTGTGGTTCTTCACAGTTCCTCCCCGTGCTCAGGTGAACGGCGTACGATGTGTTGCCCACGCCCAGACCGAAAAGTCCCAATGGGTGTATGTACTCCGTAGGGAATCGCCAAACTCCTCCCCCTCTTGCCGCATAACCGTGTCTTATCAGCATACAACCCGGTATTTGCCCGCAACTGTTATCCGGTGTGGATCTATTTTCCGTCGAAAGACAACCAACAGACCACTCGTCTGCCCCCCAAGAATCGCTCTAGGAACCGTACACTAGGTGACTCGTGAGAGAGGGGAGAGGGACCCATAGAATCCTTTCGATTATGTTGCATCGGGGCTGGCCGCCCATAATTGGGCCAACCCGGGTCCCGTCCGCCGGGGAACAAGGTAGGGTGGAACGGGACACCCGAGGCATTCCCAAGGTTTATCTCTCTCTTTCTGTCCGTCACAAACACTTACTCACTACAGAAGGAAAGCGACCAACAGCAGAGCTGCTTCCGAGGGCGTGTGGTAAGTGGGGGGAACAAGAGACACCGTAGAGCAACATGAAGAGAAGAGAGGCCCTCTGGTTGACAGATTGTGCTGTGGCTGGCCCGACGGGCTTGTGATCGTCCGAATAAATACCATGTTGATTTCCCCTTGCGCTTTCTTGACTCGTCGCGCCTATTCTTTTTAACCTTTGCGCGCCGCTTCGCACAACCTCTCACCTCTCCTCCACCTCACGCACACACACAATCTTGTCTGTGCCGTCATCTCCCTCGTTTGTTCTCTTCATTCTGTCGCAGTGTCGTAGGGCCCATCTCCCTGAGACACACCGCGCGCAGCTTTAAGCACTTACACGAGAAAAAGAGCCGCGACAATGCTCAACTTCCGAAGAAAGAAGTCGGCCGAGTCCGAGGCCACGGCGCAAGAGGCCGTCGCCGTCGACGATGCGCCCCGCCAACCGTTCCGAAAAGCCATTGTGCCCGTCATTGCCTGCGGCGCCGGTCTCTTCTCCGACGGCTACATCAACAACGTGAGCGCAACCGCTTTTCGCATGCCATCTTGTAGGAATGGTCATTGACCCGGGACATAGGTCATCGGATCCGTCACCACGATCCTCGCACTGCAGTACGGCGACCTTTACAAGAACTCCAACGCCAAGAAGTACGTCGGTGACATCGCATTTGCCGGTACTGTCGTGGGACAGCTCGCATTCGGCTGGCTCGCTGACCACTGGTCGCGAACCAACTCGCTGCTCGTGTCGACCGTCATCCTGCTCGTCTTCACTGCGCTCGCCGCCGGGTCTTACTACAAGGGTGACGATATCGGCATGTTTAACATCCTGGCCGCATGGCGATTCTTTGTAAGTTTGAACGAGGCTGGTGCTTCTTGCTCCGTTGTCACATCTGGCTCGCTCGAGGTGCCTGGAACGAGCGCACGCGCTCAGAAGGAAGGGCAATTGTTAACGTCATCGCGATGGCTTTTAGGTCGGCATCGGCATTGGAGGAGAGTACCCCGCGGGTAGCGTCGGCGCAGCAGAGTCCACCGGCGAGCTAAAGTCGGGCTCGAGAAACTTGTGGTTCATCATGTTCACGAACACCATGATTGATTGGGTACGTATCTCGCCATCTACTGACCATCAATTGCATCTTTGCTAACATTGCGAATTAGGGTTTCGTTATTGGTGGTTCGTTCTTCAGCGTCTTGGTCTTCATGATGCATGTGGCGATACTAATACTAGAGCATAGCATTCGTGCCATACGTTGTCGCAGCCGCTTGTCACAATGGCCACTACAGCACCATCTGGCGCACCAGCTTGGGCATCGGCGTCGTGTTCCCCATGTTCCTCTTCGCCCTTCGGCTCTTCGTCAAGGAGCCCGAAGCGTCGACCAAGAACTCCATGCGCTACGCAAAGACGCCCTACCTTCTCTCACTCAAGTTTTACGGATGGCGCCTCTTCGTCGTCAGCTTGATCTGGTTCATCTATGATGTAAGTTAAGCCGTGCTCTCTGTGATGAGCTACACTAACGTGCGATATCAGTTCTCCGCCTACTCATTCGGAATTTACTCCTCAACAATCCTGAGCAACCTGTACGGAGAGACTGCCCCGCTCACCACCGTCTTCGGCTGGAACACTGTCATCAACCTGTTCTATATCCCGGGCACCATGCTCGGCGCCCCGGCCTCCGACTGGCTTGGGCCGCGCTACGCTCTCGCCCTCGGCGTCTTTCTGCAGGCCGTCGTCGGCTTCATCATGGCCGGCGACTATTTCAACCTATCCCAGCCCGGCATGGTCGGCGGCTTTGTCGTCGTTTACGGCATCTTCTTGGCGCTCGGCGAGTTCGGTCCCGGTAACAACATTGGCCTTCTTGCTGCAAAAACCTGCGCGACAGGCATTCGCGGCAAGTACTACGGTGTCGCCGCGGCCATTGGCAAGATTGGCGCGTTCGTCGGTACATGGGGTAAGTTTCAGATGGTCGATAAACACAAAACTCATCAGAGATTCTCCAGCTAACAAGCTCAATCTAGTTTTCCCGTACATCCAGGCAGCCGGCGGCGACAACGCCGTCGCCTCTGCCCAATACCCCTTCTGGGTATCTTCCTCGCTCTGCGTCTTGTCCGCCGCCCTTGCGATTTTCTGCCTGCCGCACATCGGCCAGGACACTATTGCACTCGAGGATGCGCGCTACCGCGCTTACTTGGAGGCAAACGGCTACGACACTCGCCAGCTCGGCATGAAGAGGGGCGAGAGCTTCGAGAACACCGACGCAGAGATTCCTGCTGGGGGTCTGACTGAGACTACCAAGGGCGAGAAGGTGACGGCTTAGAGGCACTCAGATACGAACTCAGTCGCTATCTTCCAGGGGAGAGTCACATGTGGCGTTTGCCGTTCCAGGGTGGTTGGCGAGTGAGGATGATTTTGTGATGAGTGAATGTAGAGATATGTGGGATGGGCCAAGATCTGAAGAGCCGCGATGATACCACTTGCGAATTAAACCTGTCCATAATATCTATTGAATAATATCAATCCTATCGCCTGAGCCGTTCTGCCGCCCAGGAAGCCGCCTTCTCCAGTGTACTAGGATACTTACTCCCGTCATCCTCGAGCCTATTTGTAACGAGATCCATCGAGTGAAGCCCTACCCGTCGTGTCTTGGCATAGACCTTGTAGCTGAAGATGTTGACCAGATAGATGGCAACGCCGATATAAGAGGTCATGAAAGTAGACACCGTGAACTTTGGGATGAAGGCATTGTAACCTGCCATAGGTGTCAGAAAGATCGCGCAAGTAGTCTTCATGTATGCAATTAAGATGACATGGACTTACCATTGAAAAGGACAACCAGAATGGTCACTAATAGAGCAAAGTATGAGCCATACGGCTGCAACGGCCCACGATACTGCATCAGACTCCTCGGGATACCCTGCGCTTTCATGCCTCTGGTGAAGCAGATGTAACTGGTCAAGACGCTCACCCAGTTGAGGGTGCCAAACACCGTGACCAAGCTGACGAGATACCCAAACACTTGGGAGGAACTCTTGGCGACATTCATGTAAGCCAACGCCGCGAAGACACTCGTAGCCGCGACCCCGTACAGCGGAACCCCCTTCCCAGACGTCCTCATAAACAGCCCCGGCGCCTGACCATCCCGCGCCAGGCCAAAGAGCGTACGAGACCCAATGTAAATATCCGAGTTGGCAGCGCTCAGGACAAAGACAAGCAGACACCCGTTGACGACGTGCGGGAACACTGGGATCTTGGCAATCTGCACCGCAACAACAAACGGACTCGCCGCAGCCCCAGTACTCTTCTTCGTCCCGCCAATAAGCATGTCATTGGTATACGGCACCGACATCCCCAGCACCAGTGCGCCCAAGACGTAAAAGAAGACGATACGCCAAAGCGTCTGGCGTACAGCCTTGCGGATCGTCCGGCGCGGGTTCGGCGCCTCGCCGAAAGCGACGCCGACGACTTCGGTGCCGGTGTAGGCGAAGCAGGCCTGGACTGTCGCAGCCCAGAAGCCGAGCAAGCGGCCTGTTGGGCCCTCGACGAGGTAGGAGCCGAAGGCACCTGGGTTGTTCCAGTATTCGAAGCCGATTGTTTCGTGGGAGGGCTGTCCGCCCATGGAGATTATGAAGCAGGTTAGGATGAGGGTTACGATTACGAGGAGCTTCACGGCGGACATCCAGAATTCTGCTTCGCCGAAGAATGACACGTGTAGAATCTGGTGGGTTATTAGTACATGTATATTGGGCAATAATAATCGTCCGGATACTTGACTTACATTGACAGCAATAATGGCTATTGTGAAAGTTGTCACAAAAATGGCGACGTTGAGGTCTGGTCTCCAATACTGTATGATGATACCGGCTGCCGTGAGGTTGTTGGGGAGGACGATAGCATATTTCAAGAAATAGTTCCACCCCGTGGCATACCTGTTTTCCCACGTGTAAGTCACCCCGTTCAAGAACATAATTTCGTGTTGGCAGCATGGTTTTAGTCTTACCCCAAAGCCGGGTCAACAAAACGTGTAGCGTATCCAGCAAACCCCTTATCCGAAGGGAGCATCGTCGCCATCTCTCCCACAGCCGTCATGATGAAGAAAACGACCGCGCCGATGAGGGTGTACGCGATCAGCAGGCTCGCGGGACCGCCCCTTACGAGACCCGTGCCAGAGCCGATGATGAGTCCGGTTCCGATGGCGCCGGCGACGGCAATCATGGAGACGTGACGTTCCTTAAACTCCCGCTTGAGTTGCTGTTGCTCGCCTCTCGTCTCTGTGGAAGTTCCCTCGACGTTGGAGGTTGATGGCTCCATGTCAGAGGGTTGCCGACGACGTCGTTGGCGGTTTTGCCATATTTGCTGCTGATATTATCGCTGCTCATTGTGTAAGGCAGTCTTACGGAAAGGGTTCAGAGTATCGTGTGTTGTGACTTCTCAGTCATAAGCACTTGAAGCGATTGAAACAAATAAATAGATCCCGTGAATGTCAATGATGCCCCATTGTCGGCTCTCGACGCCGGGCAGCAATTTCTTATAACCTGCGTACCAGTAAGATAAGGACCAAAGGAACTAGACGTAATCCCCTTCCGGACTTATCTCGCAAAACATCTTCTCGGCTTAGCGATCGTCAAAGTCATGAAGTGTATGGAAGTTGTTCTCCGTAATCCAAAGTTATCTTGGAACCCGAGGAACCGATAAGGACTCATGCATTGTCCAGATAATCCACAGACTAAGGACGTTGGCGTGGAGCGAAATTGCACCAACATGCGGGGAAAGGGGCCTCTTATCAACATGCGACCCGCAAATGGAGGTCGAAGTCCGCGCTGCCGGATTGACGATCGTGGATCCTTGGGGTGACCCTGTAACGACATCAGATGATTCGACATCGACTCAGTACATAGGTCACGAAAGTGACATGTACAGCGCTGTTCTTAGTCTATCATTCCATGTAAGAGAGTTTCGGGGCCTGAACTTACAGCTTGGCGAAGAATACTAACAGGACTGCCCCGCTTACTCGGTGCACTTAAGATCTTGGTCATTCGTCAGGTACTGAAGACGGACTTCAACCTCCATGAGCTGGCGTTACCCATGATACGTCAACAATCTAACACGCGTCTAGTTCCAAAGAATCATATTGGTCCATCGACGAAATGCCAAGAAATAAGTCTGGATGTTGGCGCCGATATAGGAACATGAAGAAATGATAAAAGCTGGGAGGGTCATGAAGGAGAGCCGAGCCTATCGCTGTATCAAACCTCATCAAACTTATCTCTTCGCCCATACAATCCATTCAGACTCATCATGTCGCCCAGCGCTGTTCAAGAACACGTGGACGATGTCCCAACCTCGGCCAAATCATCCTCTCTGCCTCCCTTAGAGGCCGATTTCTCTCCCTTCCGGTCTTTAGTCCCGCTCCTGGCCGACAACAGGCTCACCTACCTCAATGCCTCCTACCAACCCCCCTCAAACCTGATAATCCACGGTGCCATCGCCAAGTTCACCTCCGATGCCCTTTATAACCCTCATCCGAAGCCCCAATGGCAGAACGCCGTCGAAGAGACTCGTGCTCTAGTCGGTCGCTACATCAACGCCGACCCATCCTCTCTAGCCTTCACCCGTGACACAACAGAGGCACTGGGATGCTTCATCCGAAGCCTTAAGTTCGAGCCCGGCGACAACGTCGTCGTCTTGGACACGGAGCACCCAAACCACGTCTACGGATGGATGGCTCTCCGCAAAGCCGGTCTAGAGGTCCGACAGGTGCCGACCATCCCCACCGCGGAAGAGACCGGGCACGTCACGGCCGCCAACGCCGCAACCTTTGCGCCCTACGTCGACGAGCGCACCAGGGCCATCGGCCTCAGCTCCATCATGTTCCACAGCGGCCAGTGGAACGACGTCGCCGACATCTGCGCAACATACAGACCACGCGGAATTCACGTTCTCGCAGACCTCACGCAACAGGTCGGCTTCGCAGAAATGGACGTTCGAGCTCTGGGCGTTTCCGCGGCGGCGTTCAGTCTGCACAAAGGGCTGAACTGTCCAACAGGCTTCGCGGTTCTCTACGTGAACCCGGAGTTCATCGCCGAAACCGACCCCACTCCGCCCATTGTCGGCTACGGGGCCGTCAGCAACGTGCGCGCTGATCTGTTGGTTCCCTCTGAAGAGGTGGTATATCACCCCTCGGCTCGCCGGTATGAGCACCTGAATTTGAGCTTGATCAGTGCCGCGGCTGCAAAGGCGTTTCTGAGTTTTTATCTGGATTCCATGGGCCCCGGGCGTGTGCAGGAGCACCTCTATCGCCTGGGTGGCGTGTTGAGAGAGGAGTGCCGTAGCCTTGGGGTAAGGATAGTCGGCCCTTCGGCCCGCAAGGATCATGCGCCTCATTTGTACATTTTGGATTTGCACGACCCCAGGTGGATGGATCTCTTGAAGGAGAATGGGGTGCTTGTTACACCCTACCGCCTGGGCATCAGAGTTTCTTTTGGTTTCTTTAATAACTCTTCAGACGTGAAGAAACTTGTTAGTGTCCTAAAGACAGGATTAGAGGCGGGCCTTCCGTCGCCCTGAGGGCTTTCAGAGATGGAAGATGTAGTTCATGGCTCGTAATAGGATGATTTCACTCCATAATGCAGAAACCTACTCGTATTCCTTGTGCCTAGAATCTCCAAACCTCTTGCCAATGGTCTTGGAGCTTGGAAGGCAATTGGTGCAGTCTCTCACCCCTCGCCTGAACTGCTCAAATTATAGAGGGTTACTTCCTGAGACCTGGCATGGTCCTGAACTACTTTTTTCTCTACGCAAATCAAATGGATGGCGGAAACTTGCAAGACCCTCTTACACCTCGACTCGTGTTAATCTATCTCTCGCCTGCTGAGCCAATGTCCAAGCAGATGAGCATTCATCCAAAACATGCAACAAGTACTGAGCTTCTTCCGGTGTGCCGAATAAGGACAACGCCCTCACCGCTTGCATGACTCCATAGATCATCATCAGAGGGCTGTGTCCAAGACCGTACTGGCTGCGGTATTTTCGTAAGATATGTGCAATGTCTTCCGCAGACGATAAGCAGTCTTTGCGGGCATTGTCTTTCAAAGCTGCGACGTTATGGGACACCGCTTGCTCGAAGTTTAGCGCAATTCGAACGCTGTGGAAGAGAAGCCTGATGGGAAATTGGATTTCAGTACCATTTTCATGATGAAGTAATAGGAGAGGGGTTGAGAAGGAATTTGAACTAACTGAAGTGCTGACACGCTTGGGATGAGCAGAGTGCTTGGTGGTTCCCATCTGTTCCATTTTGCACAGTCCGGCAATGCTTCGTACCAGCTACAGAGCTCGAAGTTGAGGCTGTCGAGACACGATTGACGACCGAGGCCCTCCAGGCTGCTTTTGGTTGAGAACAACTTTGAAAGCATCTTCTCGATAACCTTGGAAAGCCGGATCTGCTCCTTGAAGCATGGTATGAGGGGATTGACAATACCAAACCCTCCATCATAATCTGAAAATCCAGCAGGGAGCCAGGGTTTCATCTCTGGAAAGTCTCTGACCGGTTATCAATACATGATGAGGTAAAAGCGCATGGGGGTACACTTGGGACCTACGGGAGCCTGTTGGTGGTTTCGACTTCTGCGTCATCGTAGAAAAGGTACACTGATCGTCCAAGGATCAGACTGATCAACTTATCAGAAGTGTAGCATCCCCAGAAGATGCGCCTGCGAATCTCCAAATCTTCCACGGTAGCTAGTGATGCATCGTGTGATACCCAATGTTTCGGGTCCCTTTGAAAACCCATATCTTGTGCCATGCGAAACGCGATTCCTAGACACGATCATATTCAGTATCACGTAAGACGTGAACGAACTGAGTATCATCAGCAAGGACCTACCTGAGAAGCCCCATCCCTTTGAGAGATTCCCCCTTCCAATCTCGTAGAACGCCAGGCAGAGGAAGCCCTGTACGGTGACGATGGAAGGTTTCGTGAAGCCGGAGACGATAAGTATGCTCTCGGCAGCGGAGAAGAACTGTTCACTCGCATTTCTGTGGCGCTTCTCTGGTGACATGAGTGTCCCCAGGGCACAGATAGACAGGAGCAAAGCCGACGACCAATACTTGCCGCGAGTCCGGTCACCAAAGTGGTCCCTCAAGAAGGCTTCACGATAAATAAACATGAAGTGCGGGTACTGCCATTTGAAAAACTGCATCAATGCGTCATCAACGAGCTCGTCGTTTAAGTTGATCCCGAAATGCTCCGCCACATGCTCGAAATTTGAGTCGGGGCCGACGACATAGTTTGCAGAGAGCTCCCGTGAGGGTGAGGCGTTGCCCCGTGCTGGCACCCCAAGATGCGCGCGATAGATACTCGTCGCACCATGGTAAATGAGCGAACCCTCGAGGTCGACCTGAAGATTCTCGCTGCTGCCTCTAGCTGGCTCGGGGTTCTTCTCTTCGCTCACATTCACCACTGAGGCTGGCTCCGGGGCTGAGAGGTGGTCCCCGAAGGAGACGGTCTTTAGCAGATTATCCCGCTCCGGGCTCGGCGCCGCTTGGAGCTTGCCGATGAATGACTCCAGCCATGCGACTCTATTCTCTAAGCTGACAACATATTCGTGTGTCGCGGGCCGTCGTTTACGGTCGACCTCTCGATACTCGCAAATTTGTTGAGCAGTTGCGCAATTCTGGCAGGGCTCCGTGCGTGAGCATTTTAGCTGTGAGCGCAGAACGCCGAGTCAGTGAAGTTCTGTTACGCCGGCCCAAGCTGCGAGGGTTCAAGATGCCTTTCGGTATTGGCATCTCTTGCATCTACAGCTAATGTCAGCAGTCGTCTCCATATCGTCTCTCGTTATCGAGGTTCAGAGTCTCACGAGATCTTCTTGGCCGGCTCTGATGGCATGATGCCCCTATCACGGTCATTTCTTCTTCCGACGATGAGTCCTGGAAGTAAGGTACGGGCGGAGTACTCCGCAGCACAACCTAAACCCGAAGGCTAACAGTGAGAGTAGTGCTCCTGATAGCGCTTAGTCACTAACTTGGGTCGCCAATGGGAGCATGTGTTGCACTGAACCACTTACCGAACTCCAAAGTAAGGTTCGCGGCATCAAGAACTAAGCTAGGGGGCCCTAGCAAAAAGGGAAGGGGAGCTAGTTTCGGGGAGCAGTTGTCAACCTTCGTCGCAACACCCCCCCTTTCGCACTCAGCTGCCTCTCATTTGTGTCTTCACGATGTCTCGGTATCGGTCTCGCTTTCCAAACGATGAAGTCAATTGAAACCGAAGAGGAAATAGAATATAAGAGACCATGAGCGGGACTCATATTCCGCTCAGGAGGATGGGCTTCCGCTACAACTCTCCTTTAAACGTGATTTTGTTTTCCAGCGACCATCCTTTGACATTCTCTTTGTTCAGTCCCAGCCTGAGCCCGTCATGAAGCGTGTTGAAATCACGGCGCCCGGTGTTGTGTCGTGGGTCGACCACCCGAAACCCGAAGCTGGCCCTAAAGACGTTCTCCTCAAAATCAAGGCCTGCGGTATCTGCGGCTCCGACAGCCTATACACCGATCACGGCGGCATCCCGCCCTATCAGGGCTGTACGCCCCTCGGCCACGAGCCAGCAGGAGAAGTTGCAGAAATCGGAACGGACATTGAGTCACCAGACGTCGAAGTCGGCGACCATGTCGTGGTAGACACAATGGTTTTTCAGGATGGCCTGCTGGGCTCGGGCGGTGCGCAGGGTGCGCTGTGCGAATACGTCGTCATATACAACTACAAGCCACGAAAGCACCTGAAGAAGATTCCGAAGAGCATACCCTGGCACATTGCGGCACTAAACGAGCCCATGGCGGTCGCCCTGCACGCGGTAAACAGGACGAGCCCGAAACCGGGCTGCAAGGTTGTCGTTTTTGGCGCGGGCCCCATCGGTCTGGGCGCGGTCTTGGGGTATCGAAGAAAGGGGGCGAGCCACATTGTTGTTGTGGACGTGGTCAACACGAGACTCGAAAAAGCTCTCAAAGTCGGCGCCGATGCTGTCGTCAACTCAGCGGAAGCCGAAGATCTGGCAGCAAAGTTGGTCGAGTTGCAAGGAGACGGAGCGACGGCACAGAACCGAGGCACTCGTCCTGGTACCGATATCTTTTTGGACGCGGCGGGCGCGCCGCCGGTCCCTGCGCAGGTGTGCAAGATGGCGAAGCGAGGTGCCACGTTTGGTGTGGTCGGAGTCCACAGAAAGCCAACGGAATTAAACTTTGCACAGTTGATTTCGACGGAACTGACCATTGTTTTCAGCGTGGGATATCCGACAGAGATTTTCGAGGTCACTGATGATATCGTCGATAACTGGGACAAGTATGCGGAGATCGTCAGTGATCAGATCCCGTTCGACCAGGCATTGGAGGCGCTAGAGTTGGCCAAGTCAGGCAAGGCGAACAAGGTTATCGTGGTTTTCGACTGATCCCAGAGAGGGATTCATGAGAAAAACGAATAATGCAGTTGTCAAATTCGAACAGTCAACACAGGTGGTTGATTCGACTCTCTGGTGGCTTGTCTACAGTATGGAAACCTGAAGAGTCGCCAGTATCCACCATCTCCAGGCAGTCACGCAGCTCAAAAGCTTCCCGGTCGGGTTGAAAATCCAGGCCAAACAGTTGTGAGAAGTGGGATCTCTCAAGTACTGCAAAGTCCCTATTATCAGTCCAATTTCCTACTAACGAGGAGCCGTATATATGTTCATAGTTACGATTTTATTGTTAGCGTTACGTCGAATGGCATATAAACATCAACCTATCTCTAATAACATGATTTTATAACTCCCAATCACGGTACAGATTACACAAAAGCTAATTCAGTCAATTTCAATGAGTAGTTCTTGACGAACGTCACTAAATAGACAACTTGGTAATCCTATAACATGGTCTGTCACCGATCTTAGAAGAGACAAAACTTGTTGAGCTGGACAACTCAAAGTCACAAGCATCCATGATAGTAAGAGGCACCTTAAATAAGTTAAGCGTGAATGAGATAGGCTGGGGGTTTCGAGATTCGTGCGTTTACAATCCCTACCTGAAGCCTTGGTGCCTTATGATTTATCAGGTTTGGTCTTTGGCTCAACTACCGGTTTCTAGTAAGGTAATCATAGCAGGAGTTAGTACTATTGTCTACTGACGTGAACTCGCCTACTGACTACCACATTGCCAACTTATCTTTTTGCGATGGTTGTGGCTCGTAAGAAACGGCAAGATTCATACCTCAACTATTAGAAAATCATTAATCTGTCTCAACGTTGTTGACTAAGTGGTGCTATTAGCTATGGAAGTAAAAATATGGGCGTGACTCATGTCTGAATAGACTCCCTTCTCACCAAAAGACCTACTAGGGCAAAATTCAAATTACTACTTGCGGCTGGCGAAGGTAGTAAAAGCTCCTACTGTTCACAATGACGGATGCGCCATGTCTCGAAGAATCGCCATCAAGAAGCGTGGGTGTCAAGAATCCTCATAGTCATTTACTCGGTGAGGCCTAGAGACACCGAGAATAATCTAGACAATGTCCTGCTGACAGAATTTTGGTGGGTAATTCGACAATGACAGCATCGTCTGCAAAAGGTCGAATCGTGTATTAGAGTCCATGAAAGGTCTCGCAAGAACAATTCTGCAACTTCCAGCCTATCAAAGAGCAGCTCGCTTCTATCTACTAGTCAAATTTGATACTTGAAGTGAAACCCCCATCTATTCAACGGTGATCAAACCTACTCTTCTCTCATTCCAAAGTTATGGCATGCTACTTCGACTTTTGTGATAACATGCTTGACCGGAGAGACAACAGGCAACTCTAACCTATCTTATCCGGCTCGCATTGAGTCAGGCGATGTTGCTATTTCTGTTTCATCTGTTATCTCAGGTTACTCGATGGATCCGATGGACACAGTCTGTGGGAGATCATGGGGAACCAGACAACGTTAGAGGTAACTCGCAATTCTCTCCTCACTTGAACTTACGTCTTGCAAACTGTATTGAGCCCCGACCTCGTACGTGTACAATGACCACAAGATGACGACCGATCTTCTCAACCCTGATGAGCTGGAACTTCCCTGGATTGTTGGAAGACGGGTCGAGCTGGACGCAGAGCTTTCAAGCAATCAGGCTCAGTCGATCCGCCCAAACGGTTACCAGAACAATTTCATGACCAGCCCAACAGTACGAATATGGATCGTGAAATTGCGGTCTGGCTTCTAGATAGGTACAAGCCGGATGTCCCCACGTCGACTCTATTTCTGTCCTACCAGATTGACGTCTTTACGCAATTTCTTCTATTTGTATCCAGCCTGGTTTACTTTCTCCTCTTTTGCCAGCCTTTTTCAGCGAGGCGAAGCTTCAGTGATGTCTTGGCATATTGCGTGGACCCCGTGGAGAGATCGGCAAACAGACGACAATTGTTCGGAATAGCTCACGGTAGTTTCTCTCGCTAGGATTAAAATTCTAGAAGCCCAAAAGTTCGTGCGATCATAACCAGAGTTTGAAGCTTATTCGATGTCAAATTTCGAGTGGGCCTTGTGTTGACTTTTGTCGGTTGGGTGAAATCTCTCTCGACAGAGTGCCAAGATATAAGCGCATCGTGAGGCCCTAAAATTAGCATCACAGTACCCGCACCTCCCCTCAGCTGGCTTGGACATGGAGACACGCGAAGCTTTGGAACCTTTTTGGGCAAAAGCAGAGCCACCCCGCTTCGATACTGCATCGCGTGTCTGCCTACGAACAAAATTATCTATGAAGCTGCAAGAAAAGCTGGGGATAGCGTCGAGTGTTGCGTGGAGTTGACGAAGGCTAGCGGAGACTTGCGACAAGTGAATTTTCTGAATAACGTTAGGAAAACCAGCCTCAGTGGTCGGATTCCTGCGCCGATGCTGATCCCAGTGGCAGGACCTGATGTCGATCATCCGCAGCCCAGCGTCATTTGGGGGGCACTGAATGGTAAGTTGGTATGGCTGGCAGGGAACACCCCCTTCGACCTTTAAAAATATGACTGGACGAACCGTAAACAACCAAATAATGGACTGACTATGTACAAGGCTCTCCCTCTCCGACACTATGCGCCAAGTAGAGATGTGAAACACGACAGCTCATCTTCGGATCTTTTCCTTGGGATCCTTGGATAGCGTTAGGTCGGTGATCCTGTCGGAAAGAAACCCTTACGGAACGCCTGTCGGAATGCGTGTTCTCTATGGTTGTGCGAGCCTGAGAGGCGAGCCGGTGCGTGTCGCCGTGGCTCTGCTCTGCTTGGCGGGGATGTGCCGGCGGCGAATTTTTCATCCTAAGCTTTTACGTACAGAGTTACCTGTAGAAATTACCTTACCTCTGTGAATAAGTGAAGTACATTGGGTTAGCAGATAATCATAATGATAAAGGTTTAATCGACGGGGCATTTGGCCTTGGCAATATTCACAGCTGTGAGTTTGTGGAAGAGACGAGATGTCCAAGTTTAGTAACGGATCTTGCCTCGCATGCATGTTGAGAAGGCGAGGCATTCGCGTAGACAGCTATGTTCCTCACCCTGGCAAACTGTACTACATACGTTCTTGAGAAGCACGGAAGTAAAGCAACTGTCTTGCACCCATAATACGGATTTACCTCTGTCGTTTTGTCGGTTGGTTATTATAGCGCCACTTCAGTTGTTTGGGGGTGCTTGGCCACTCACCCGGCTGTCGGCCGGCATTGACCTTGCCTCAGCGGTCATGTCCGTAACTTTTATGCTGTCAATTGTAGCACGCGACACTGATTCGTCTTGGAGTCTGGCAAACTGTGACTGTCCATCGACTCACAAGGGGCCCTAGTCGTATCACATTAAGCTTTCCTGGGGATTCGGGGACAGCGGAGGTGAAATTAACATGATGTAGGGCTCTTACGGAGCAACATGATGGACAACAGGAACCGAAAGGCCCCCAAGCAACACTTGCCGAGAGCTCAACTTTAGGTAATTAGCGCGTGTTCAATTTAGACTTGTTCAGTGGGCTTTAGCAGGCCGGTCACACAAACGAAAAACTACCGTCGAATAATGCCCGGGATGTTGAGTCGCCAATTGAGGCTGGGGCAGCTAGGGGGCTTCTTGGCTTCCCTCATCGAAATCCACTTTCGAATAGCTGCAATCTGAGTGGAAGTCGCGGAGATGGAGAACTGCCAGCGCCAAGGGACCAACCAAGACCCAAGCCTCCGAGTGACGATGCGCGGTCGCTGCCCGAGACACGGTCAAGTGCTCTTCGTACGTGGTTTGTCTTTTCTGCCGTTGATCGACTTTGTGTTGTTGATCAATGGATCCTCTCACCTAGGAGGAGAGTCGTTTGAAACATGAGTATATATCCGGCATCATCCCGCCCTACATCCTGGATTCCCATCATCATTCCGATACCATCAACAATCACAACATCATCTTATTGAGTACACTTTCACAGCCAAACTCAGCCTTCAACCGACTTTAGACACCAAGAACAATTTCAACAGCCAAAATGCATTTCAACCGCGTTGCCTTGTCCCTTGCCGCCGTCGCCTTCGTTAAGGCCGACCTCCAGCTCGACAACGATGACATTCCCACCCAGTGCCAGGCCGTCTGCCGTCCCATCTACGACCTCGGCCAAGCTTGCGAGGTTAACGACGACCTCGTCAATGATGACCTGACCGAGGACCGTCTTGAGGCCCAGTGCGTCTGCACGAACAACAGCATCAACGTCTCCCAGTATGCCGCACTCTGCGCAAGCTGCATGGACCAGAATGTCCGTGACCGAGATGACCTGGATGGTAAACACATAAACCACAACATATCATCACCCGATCTTTCCCTGTACTAACCTATATTAACCTAGACATCAACGACATCCTGAGAACCTGCGGATTTGCCAGCACCTCCTACGCCTCCACCGCATCCTACGCGTCTACAACCCCGTCCGTCTCAGCGGCCCGCCCCACTGCCTCGGCCCAACTCACCACTACCATCACCCCCGGCGCCGTCGGCGGCGGATCCTCTTCCCCCGACTCAGACCTCCGCATCCGGATCCGGCAGCAACAGCGGCGGCAGCAGCACCACCCCGACCACGGCGGGCGGTCAGACTACCCAGACCCCAACGCTGCGGGTATTGTGTCGCCTCAAGGTCTCGGCCTGATTGGTGCCGCTGCCATTGGCGCTCTCTTCTTGTAATTGTGGGGATGAGGGGTTTCTTGATGAATAATTTGGCTTTTTACGAACATCAACAGGGAATGGAATCTGTGTTTATGGATTTGGATTGCATATTTTAGGCGCTATGGCACATATACCTTAGCATTTACTGTCGCTTCAATTATTTAGTTCTTTCGAGGAGTCTGGTTCCTCTTATGGGACATAATCTCGAAGGCTGATCGGATAGCATTATCGATCCCTGCAATCTTTTGAGCCCGCCAGCTGCATTAGGAACTTTATTTGGGATCGCATATGTGAAGGCTCGCAGATCCGCCGTCTTGATGTTCGTCCGTTTTTGCTCGACTTGTGATCCACTTTGGTTTGGCATGGTGTAAGGATCGATTCACGAAAGGGCTGAATGTGGAGGAAGTGGACGCATTAATCATTCTTGATTCCCTCATGTTTACATCTCAGATTAAGGTACCTCGCATAGATTGGGATATTCCTGGTGTACTGATATTCTCATTAGCTATTACTTGCAATCCCCATAGCATAACACGGTGCATGTCGAATAGACTACCGGTTGAATTGAGCTGCCATGTTGGAAAGATTTGATATCAGTAAGGTCCATCTGCATTTATTCTTGTTGTATGTTTACCAGTCGAAGATGGTACCAGGAATCTCGTCTTGATGGTGCTGATGTTGCCAGGCTTCGAATTTTATTGCAGAACTGATCGATACTTCCACGCCCAAAGAGCTTATATCTCCCCTTCGTTCGTCTGAAATTGTGAGTTACGGAATAATGTTAACCGTCTATTGACAGATATCTGAACTTACATCCGGAGCATCTTCAATCTCAGGCAGCATCTTCTCACTGCCAATGCACAGCCAAGAATCAAATGGGCCACGGTAATTAACAGCATATGGGTCGTAAACCAGATTGTCCAACAAGCAAAGGTCCTTAGACCTAGGCCCTGCCTTGATGTAGACGGCATACTTGCACTCTTTGCCGTTCGAGAGCGGCTGCTGGCACCTATCCTGGCACTCGTAGACACCTTTGAGAACTTCTGCCTGAGTGTTTGGCAAGCGCTTTTCGATCTCGATCCTGTCGACGTAGCTGTCGTACCAGCATCGCGCCTGGCCTCGGGCCCTCGGGATGCGGCTGAATCGAGCAAACGCTGTCGGTTCCGGGGCGTATGTTGTACACGAGAGGGTTGCGTTGGGCTTTACACCAGGGATCTCGGTGGGCGTTACTGTTGCGCACCAGGTCGTGCTGGGTAATACCTTCTGGGTGGGGTTGGGCCCGAGGGGTGTGTAGGGGAGCGGGTTAACAGGGATTTGGGCCACGCAGACGAGAGGCAGGAGCCAGTAGATAATTGTCCACTGCATTGTTGCTATTGTGTCTTTGGTAATCTGTACCTGGGCTCTTTGTTGAGGTTGTGTTTTTGCGGAGGAGTTATCACACGCGTGTAGTGGAACGAAGGTGTCGAAAAGAAGATGAGAAGGGGGACTTGGCATCAAGCAGTGGAGTGAATCGAGCTAGAGGGTGCTTCTCAACTTATCTGTTCGATACCTCGATGGCCGAAAGAAAGTTTGACGTGGACGGCCTGTGGTCCCTAAGACTGTTCGAGGTTGCGGTGATGAACAGTTTAATCAGTCTTGAGCGCGCCCAACTAAGAGGAGTCGCCGAATAACCTGCACTTTGTCTAAACCCCGAGTCTTCAGGGAAGACGATGGTGTCGTGACTTCCAACAAGAGTGACAGACTGTAGACTTCTTATCCTTCTGTCTAGAAAACAAGAGCGTGGTTTCACAAGACACTATTCAAAGCTATCTAGTTGATATTTGACGTTTTTGGCGTTCCTTGGTCAGGTGTGCCGATATCTCCTTGACATCATATGAACATGAGATATATCGACGTACCAGATTATCTGATCGTGATGAGCCAAGTTCAGAGCCACCAGCGCTTACAAACCACACTACGTTGTTCCCAAATCGCACGTCATAGGCTTACATGGAATTAGCTGGAGCGGGGTCACTCATCTCACCTTAGATGGCCCCCCTTCCAAAGTCCCAAGTTGAGGCCACAACTCTCGCACCTCAAACATAAACACCAAGATCTATCAAGACAAATCCCGAATGATATCCTTTGTATGAAACCAGAGATCAAGTGAACATGGTCAATCTTCCACATCCATTCAGCAAGATCCCTCGTCTCCTGTTGACCTATGATCGACCGGTAGATATTGAGCAGCTGCACCGACTCCCTGAACAGGAGGGGACCAAGGAGGGGGGCATCTATATCGCCCGCGATGACTGCAACTCTGGCCTAGCGTTTGGGGGCAACAAGGTGCGGAAGTTAGAATACGTCTTGGCGGACGCCATCGATCAAGGTGCGGATACAATAGTCACGACCGGCGGGACCCAGTCGAACCACATGCGCCAGACTGCTGCGGCTGCGGCGAAACTAGGTTTGAAAGTGAGCTTACGACTCTCACATGGAGGGCTTATTTATCCCGTTTCGAATGGCGCAAGTTCTCTCTGACAGATGAACAGGTTGCTCTCTTCCCCGTCACTGCGGTTTCATCAGAAGACCTAGAATACAAGTACGCTGGTAACATCCAGCTCAACTCCATTCTCGGCGCCGAGACCTTCCCACCAAATACGAGCAAAGAAGACGTCGTCGCTGCCCTCGAGAGTCGCGGGCAGAAGCCCTACGTGATCCCCGCTGGCGCGAGCACACACCCCCTCGGCGGCCTAGGCTACGCAAGATGGGCCTTTGAGCTCCTCGAGTGGGAAGACAAACACAGCACAAACATCGGCAACATTGTAGTCGCAGTCGGCTCCGGCTCGACCCTGGGCGGCCTTGTCACCGGCTTCAAACTTGCGCAGCAGCTTGGCCGGGATGGTGCGCGGAAGCGACTGGTCGGGTACTCGATTTTGAGGAAGCCCGAGGACGACGTGGCGGAGCTGGTGCTGGGAATTGCGAAGACCACGGCGGAGAAGATTGGGCTGGATCCCAAGTCGATCACAAGGGAAGACTTTGAGATTGATTATGATTACCTTGGGGGCTCATATGGCCACCTTGATGAGCGGACGACGGAGGGCATCAAGACGTTGGCTCGGACGGAGGGGATCCTCACTGATCCAGTTTATACTGGCAAGGCGTTTACTGGGCTGCTGCATACCGCCAAGGCTGGTGGGTTTGGTGGGAAAGCCACCCTGTTCTTGCATACTGGTGGTCAGGCAGCTCTGAGTGCGTACCCGAAACTCACGCAGTAATGTTCCGTGCTCTGGAACTGCGGTTAAAACATCGGTGTAAGAGTGAGGCTAGAGATGATGGATATTTGGAAAGAGTTTTCAATATTCTAAGTGGTATCTTTAGACAAAGGGAAAAACATGCATATACGTCCTCGCTCATTCAAGGCATCCAACTCATTCAACCTCCCTCCATCTCTTCTCCAACGTCCCGATAACATGCGTCCGCGATCCCGACCCATACTCTGCCATGATCGAGTTTGCCTGCTTGCTATACGAGGCCCCCTGAGCCTCAAAGTGGTTCGAGAAACCGAACCCAACGCCAGGCATACTGTATACACCTTGGCTTGGCATAACAACCTCCTTAGCCTGCCCCATAGCCCGACTCGTCGAGCTCGCAACATTCAATACGCGTTGCTGCCCCAGCGCCATCTGCGCCTCCATAATCATCTGCCGGATCGTAGGCACCGTCTCGACATAGACGGCCCGACGGGCCTTGGAGACCCGGAGCAGCTCGGACGGGTCGTTACGGGCACAAGCCTGGGCGTAGAGGTTGCGCATGCGCGGGCTGTACATCTCGCACATGAGGCTCGCAGCCACGGTGACGCCCTTGAGCGGCATGGCGGCCGCCAGTGTGGTGCCGCGGATGGACTCATGGTAGCACGACGGGCAAATAGTGCAGTCCTGCCATCCATACCATCGCCTGTCGCGGAAGTCCTCGTCGCGCGGGCAGAGGGGCAGGCTGGCGAACTCGAGGGCGTAGGACTCCAGCGGCTGGGTGTCGGCCGTGAAGTGGCACTCTAGAAGCTTCGTCATGTAAGGTGCGAAGCGCGGGTTCGCGGGGTTAAAGCAGCACAGAAGCGTCGTGCCGGAAGATACGCCACACTTTGGCACGAGAGAGGAGCTCAGGCCGAGGGGTTCGGCGACGTTGGCCACGCAGGCGGCGCAGATGCCGAACTCGGCCGGGTGGGAGGGGAACGTGTACCATGTCCCATCCGTGATGCCCTGCGGGCTGCAAAACTCCTCGTTGCAGGCGGCGTCGAGAGCCTTCCAGAAGATGGAGTACTGCTTGGCCTCAGTAGCGCAGGACATTGCGATGCCAATGTTGAAGTGTCCCAGCGCGCAGTAGACGAGGCTGCCGTACCGCGAGGCGAGGTTCGTGCCGGCGTCGCACCACTTTCCTTCCTCGCCGGTGCCGGCGACGAAGTCGCAGTAGCACGCGGCGCAGACAAGGACGCCGTCGTGGCCCGCGGCCGTGGGCGTGAACCACTTGCGGGAGGTGACGGTGACCTTTTGGCGCTTGGCGCAAGGGGGAAGGTTCATCCTGGCGAGGGCTTCCTTGGTGAAGCCGGGCCAGTCGTCCTTGACGGCCGCCTCTTTGTAAATGTTTTGGATATAGCGGGTGGAGAGGTCGCAGGACCAGATATCGTTGGTGGCTTGTCCCGTGGCCTGCTCAAAGTTGGCCGCGAAGCGGTACGGCTGGATATGGTCCTCGAAGCAGGCATGGCAGACAACCATGTTTGGCACAGCATTGTTCTTTGGACGATACCACTTAGCGCCTTCGCTTCCCTTGGCTCCATCGGCGCCCCTGCAGTCCGGAACAGCGCTCCTATGGAGGAGGAAGCTGACGAGGTCCTCAATGCGTCCCGTGGCGAGGGTATTGCGGAGAAGATGGTCCTTGACGCGGGGCTTGCTGAACCGGCAGACCCGCGGCTTGTTATCGTCGCAGATCTTGCCTCTGAAGTCATGCTCGAAGCGGGTGCCGACGAGATGGTCCTCGTAGCACTTTGAGCAGATGGAGAAGTCGGGGGCAGTAGGGTGCGTGTACCACGTCGTGCAAAAGGTGACCGGGCTGTCGATGCAGGCGACGACGCCGCGTCCTCGCTTTCTGCTGGGCGGGCTAGCCCTTCGAGAGTTGGCGCGCGGTCTCGCGGGCGACATTGTGAGTTCCTTCTTTGGCTGCTGCTGCTGCTGCTGCTTTTGCGCTGGAGGCGGTCCTCGAGGGGTGAGATCCAACGGCGTCACGGGTTCAGGCGTCGGGTTCGTAGAGGGAGGCGTGAAACACGATGTGGTGGTGCTGGCAGTGAAGTCTGGCGTGGCGAGCTCGTCGCGAGGGGTTGACGGGGCGGAGTAGATAGTAGACAGCATCGGCGAGGGCGCGAAGCGCAGGTTCTGGAGCGTCTCTTCGAGGTTGTCAAAATCGATCACGCCAGGCCGCGGCTCAGGTCCCCCAATCCTTCTTGCCTTTTCGGGTGGTGTCAGGACGCCATTGGCCGCACTAGCCGGGATACGAGCTGCGGCCGCCTTGGTTTGGGCTGATGATAGTTGTTGTTGTTGCTGTCCTGCGCCCGCGGGGAAGTAACCGGTGGGCTCTCTCTGCGGCGGTGTCGGCGGAGGCGGAGGAAAGCTGGTGAGGGCGCCGGGTCCCGGGCTGCGGAGGTCAGCAACACGGCCGAGGCCGGATAAGGGAGCTTTCGGGGGTGCTGAAGGGCCGCCGGCGCCGGCTTTCGGTACCGGACTGGCGGGTGGCGGGACATTGAAGCTGGTGTAAGAGGGAGGGCTCGGGTTCCCCGTCCACTGCTGCACAGGAGGCTGAAGTTTGTGAGAAGAGACGGGGCGAACGGGCTTCGGTGCAGCGATGGGAGTTGTCTGCCTCGCGGACTTGGAAGCCGGGGCTGGTGCCGGAGCCGGTGTCGGTGTCTTAGTTCCCTTGCTCTTGGAGGCCGAGCTGGACACCTTCTCGGTCTGGGGCCGCGAGCTCCGGGCCGGCTGCGGCGGGGCCTGTCGATGGGTCATGCTGCAGTCCACGGGCCGAAATGACTATCAAAATGAAATCTCCACTGCAGCTGAAAAAAATTGACGATGGCTTCACGCTCTTTTTGGTCTGGTTCGACAGCGGGATGGGACGGTAAGGACAGGCCGCTTGGAAAATTTTCCCAACGAAAACAGCAAGAAACGCAGCGAGTATAAAAGCAGACAAGGAAAGGTCTTGCGGGAGTCATGCAACATTGGCCACCCGCTCCGGGACGACGTGCATGTTTAAAGGAAGCTTCCAAAGGGAGAAAGAGTTGATTGGCATCAACACTTCATCTCAAGAGAGCGGCGTCGAGTTGGTGCCCGATGGACGGAATGCCGGGATGTTCGTGGAGATGATCCACACCACCTCATGCCCGACTTGCAGCGATCGCCCTGGGACTGGGGGCTGGAGAACTCGGAGAGGAGACCAAGAGAGCAAAGGGCTTCCTTGACAGTTTCTCGACTTGATCACTAGTAGACCCGTACCGACCTCGTCTTCATTTCTCAATGGCAACGGGAACCTGTTTACTGTTAGTGTGACGGAGACTCGAACAGCCGAGGACGAACACAAGGCTTTCAGCTTTCAGGCGTCAGTGGCAGAGTGCTTCAGCCATAATTAGAGGAAGAAGAATTCTAGGCTGCATTCCAGGGCTTCCAGAGCTCGGAGAATTTTTCTTCTGGCAATGGGCCTTCTTTCGCAAGAAAAAGACGACAAGGGCTTGGACAGGGGCTTGGGCCATGGAATGCTGTGAAAGCAGGTTGCTTTGGGCCGTGGGAGTTTGATTATCGGGCGTCAAGAGTTGAGTGTTGTTGTTATTCTCGAAGCTAGCAAGGCTGGAAAGCAGGCTTTTGTCACTCGTTTCCCCCAGGCCGTTCGTTTCCCTTGCCGTTTCCGTATTCCCATCGAATATTTTCGAGGTTGGGCTCCTCGCAGGGACACCGTTGGGATGAAAAAGTTGAGATGAACGGTCCCTTCATGAATCGCAAACTCTGCTAGTTTGACCAGTTCTCTGCTCCGCACATACCAATACCATGACTCTGTTCAGTTTCCCTTCTTCCCAAAAACTTCCAACGGTTCCCTTTCCTCTCTGCCCTTTACCTCTGCTCCTGGCTCACCTTACCCTGCCGCAGCTTGGATCAAGTGACCACGGCAACGAATATGAGTGAAGCACTGAGGCTCTTTGCTCTTTACAAGATGAGGGGTTTGAGAGTTTGCGCCACTCAACACTTCATCTGTAGCACAGTCCGTTGCCGTCGCGGGAAAGCGGAAGCGATCGAGGCGAGGCAAAGCGCAAAGAAAGCGCGCCAAAGCGAACAGATGTCCGGCGCGGGCTCATGCACGGCGGACCGTCATCTTGGGAAGCAAGGCTAGAACTCACATGAATCCGTACCGTCTGTTAGAAGAGTGGAGGGGGCCAAAGGATCATTTTAAATCACTATGGGAGGGATGAGGGGTCGACTCAGACGCAAAGTACAAAACTCGCGGCGCCAGCGCGACAAAGTCAGACTCCCACACTTCCTTCGCGTCCACCACAATGTGCTTTCTTTAGCACCCGGTGGCTGGCACGGCTGGCTCGCACTTTGCAGTTCGCACATGCTTTCGTCTTGTTATCTGTGTGCTTGTCTGGTCTGGATGCGCTAGGACCGTTTCTTTTCGATGAGGGTAGGGGGTAAGCCAACTGCTTGGGGGAGCTAACTTGTCGAGGAAAACAGCCCGCCGAGCGTTGTCTTCATCGGCGGTTTTGGGAATGGTGAGTCGGGTCGACCGTCACAGTCGCATTGCATTCCTCGGGTGAGGCAGGCGAATATCCCGAAAGTATGGGCACCACGCCGTTTGCTCGCATTCCAGTTGGGCATGTCAATCTCTGGATATCTTCTCTCACTTGATCATTTCTTTCTTTTACGTTAGACGTTTCGACCCGTTCCAACTCAAGTGATTCTCTGTGTTGGTTCTCATCTCGTGGAGCCACGAGCCAACACCGTCATGATCCTTGCCCCTAAAACCACGGTTCCATGGTGTAGATTGCTTGGACGTGCCAAAGCGGCCTAGTCCGTCACATCATCCCCCAGGCACGGGAAATTATCACAACAGGGGCAGCACCACTTCCGGACTCTGTTATATAGGTTCTCTTATTGATGGAGAAAGCCCAGCAACAGGGGGCCAGGAGGAGAGTTTCCTGAACGGATCATGGATTCGCAGGTAACAGTTGACTCTGCTTGCCCACTTTTCGTTTCTCTCTCGCCTTCCATTCTTCCTGTTCCCCCTTCCTTCACTCACTCTCATTCATTACGTTTCGCTTCAATTTCATTCATTCAATTGAAGGCGAAACAATCCCACAAAGCGGTTCACTCTTTTCCCGCTTGACGTGTACCGGGGCTGGGGTTTAGAAATACGGGCAGAGAGAGAACACCGGACCCCCAAATTCAATTCACAGCAGCGCGGCGCATTGCGCTTCCCAGGGCGCGCCCACTTTCGCTCGTTTGAAACAAGGTCGCATTTGTTCGAGATACATTCGTTTCTTTTATATCAAGGGTTCAGCCACAGCAAGGCTGCGAAACTCTGTCCACGTCCCGGGAAGGCCGAGATAATGGTGCGGGATCTCGCCGTATAACCCAACCTACACGCAACGCCAATAGCCTTGCCGCCGAAAGAAAGCAACTCTGGCAATTATTATCTGCAAGGCCTGGCATCGGCAATTGCATTTGCCAGCTTTTTGCTTCGGGATCGAATAGGAATTGGGCAACACTGGAGGGGTATTCAACAGGCGGAATCCAACTAGAGGAATCGGATACGACCAGATCAAAGTAAGGTGGCAAGAGGATAGGAATCATCGGTAACAAGATGATGAACGACCGCCCTCCTCCGCCGGACGAACCGGACCCGATCGTCCCCCGCGACTTGAAAGCAAAACGTACCGTGCCGTCACCCCGTAAAGCGGCCACCATCCGGAGCGCAAAGGGATCCATCTTTGGCAAAGCATCCATACCCAGTGTCTACTGGGCGGGCGACGACCCGACGCCCATGAACAATGAAGAGTTCACGTTCTACCGCGAAGACACGCCGCCGCTGCCGGAGGGTGCCGGGGGCGACAAGGCTGCTCGATCGCGGGGGTATCGGCAGAGCGTGTTCGATCACGACGAGGAGGATAGTGACCGCAAGAGGAAGCGCAAGTGCTGCGGTATGACGATGTGGGTGTTTTGGTTGCTCGTTGCCCTGATTATTGCGGTTGTTCTCGGAGTTGGTATTGGTGTTGGTGTCGGCATTGGCGCGAATCAGAAGTCGGACCAGAGCGCCGCGACGACGAGGTATGTGCTTCTTCCTCTCTTGAACTTTGATATGCGCGTGGATCTGTCGATTAACAAAGCTCTCCTCAGTAGCTCAACTTCAATGCCCACGCCAACTACCGGCGCAAGCTCGGCATCAACAACAATGATCGTGCCCACAATGTCCAGCTCTTCTGCTATGCCACGGAGCAGCAGCGACGCAACCGCAACCGAGACATCATCAACAACGATACCGACCTCGGTGACAAGCACCTCCACGTCTGCCCCGTCGCCGACAGCAACCTCGAGCGGCAACGCAATCTGCCCAGACGCAGACAACACCGTCTACAACGTCATCGGCTCCGACAAGCGCTTCCTCCGGGTCTGCGGGGTCGACTACAGCGGCGACGACGGCGCCATCGACATGTCCAACACGCAGGCGAGCACCATGGGCGACTGCATGGAGATTTGCGCAAAGTCAGCCCAGTGCACCGGCGTATCGTGGGGCAACGTTATGATCAATGGCGCCGCGGAGCTGCGGTGCTGGCTGAAGCGGGACTTGAAAAAGTCGCATGCGGCGGTAGAGAATTGGAACTTTGCCGTCTTGTTATGATGAAGGAGGATTCTTGTAGATATTTTGGAAACAAAACTAATGATAATGTCAAGTATGCGAAAAGACATGTGGGAGGAAACATCAAGATACCAGGTGGAAGCGGGCGTATACGGAGTCATTATGGACAGCTTCAACGAGGGGAATGAAAGTATCAAGTATGTTTCTCCTCCACGTCTGATGCTATTGAAAAGGCCGTGAAATTTCCAGCAAAATCATAATTCTCCTTACTTCCCCCTCAATCAAGGTAGCAACTTGTGCCAATGAAAGTTGCCGTTCCCAGTTCTCTAAGTCAGGTAAAGGCAAGACGCATCGAACCAACTCTCACTGAATAGCAGCAACGACGAACCCAGCCATAGCCGCCGCCGCAACAACAGCCCCAGTCTCTCTAGGCTTAGCAGCAGCGTTGTGCGATCCCCCGATGCCCCCGGACCCGCCGCCGTTGACCGGCCCCGCACTGGTAATCTGCGCCACGACGGAGCTACACTGATTCGTGCCCGTAGGCAAAACGTCCACGATGCCAGGAACGTCGCTGCAAGCCTGCCACAGCGCGCGGAAGTCGGTGATGTGCTTGTCTCTCCACGACGTGTATGACGACGCATAGGTCGAGTACGCGGAGCCGATTGAACCGGTAATGGTCGGGTCGGAGCAGGCGTCCGTGATGGTCACTGAGAGCGCAAGGTAGGCGGCCACATCGGCGGGCGGGGTGGGCACGTTGTCGGTGATTTTGGGTAGTAGGGAGGTTGCGACGGATGTGCAGGCGTTGAGGTCGCGGCGTTCCTTGATGGCTGCGTTGGCGGCTGCTATGGCTTCGCCGGCGCGGTTTGGTACGTCTATGGCTTGCAGGGCGTTTGCTGTTGCGCAGAGGGCTGCGACGAGGTAGGTTGAGGGACGCATTGTGAGAGTATGTATGGGTATATGTGAGTGTTTGTGAGTGTGTGTGAGTGCGGATCAAGTCCTGCTTTGCAAGTACTGGGTGACGGATGGGTTGATATGGCTGCGGGCAAGGTCTCTGTGCTGTGAGCACGGTCGAGGGAGGCGATGGTGAGTGATGACGGTGATCTATAAGGTGAATGCACGTTCTGATGTCGTCCGGTCCTTAACCTCCTGCTTGGTAAAGGAGTGACGGTCGTCTTATATCAAATTCACCGATATACTCATGCTTCAGATCGTGTAGTATGTGAGCTTGGAGGGAGGCTGACGGTCCCACCCCTAGATTCATGGAGTGATGCATGAGGCTCAATACACCTTGAGGGAGCCAACTGATAGTAGCGATCTCTGCTGCATGAACAACGGGGAACGATGCATGCTCGTCAGAACTCAAGAAAAGCCGCGGCAAGAAACTATGTCGGTCATCCGTTTGGTAAGGCAGAAGGCTCAGTCGCACCTCTGCCTGGCATCCTCGGCCCGCCTTCTCATCATCTCGTGTCGGAAGGACCTGTAAAACGCGCCCCTACGCTCAGCCACCGCTACGCCGGACGCGTTTAGAAGATCTTGACGGAGGCGGGACATTAGCGTCAAAGCCAAAGTGTCAGGAATGTGTGGCACTCTCATTGGCATGCAAGTGAAGGTCGGGGAATGAGACATGTCGCGCTCTAGCGTTATGGTGCTGGGAAAATGTCGGTGCCTTCACCCATATCCTCCTGGCTTTCAGCCCCGGTACCATATTTTGGTGATATCTTGACGCTTTCATATCCACCGCCGGCCTGCTGTGGCTTCTTATGTCTCATGGGATATTAGCCTTGCCGGCTGACGGTTTCTACTTTTACGCCTCTCGGTGGTTGAGAGTGTCAAACGCTTCGACGATCCGTGACATCGCCGGAAGAGGCAATGATGTGGGAACGTGCTGACCAACCTAGAGAGCGAACTCACGACGAACACCGCCATGTTGCTTTGACCGTGAAATAACGCTGACATTTTCTCTAACTCGAAGTCAATCCGATGTTCGGCGTATCATGGCATTCCGCATCTCTTGGTTTTCTTCCTCCCTGCCTCAGCGAGAGGCATCCTGTGCGTCATTCTGTATCCTTGCGTCTTTCCATTCCGTCCCAATTCCCCCTCAAGGTTCATTACCCGCATGGAACAAATACGTCCTCAAGATCCCTCTGATGTACGACTTTCCAGCTCCGTGGCCTCACACTCCTTGACCGCCTTCGAGTGTCGAGCATAAGACTCAAAGATGCCCATGAAGGGAATGATGAGCAAGAAGAGTGGAACGAGTTGACTGAATACAATCTCATCATCTTCTTCGACGTTTTCCAAAAGCAAGCGTGCGGCATATCGATCGAAGAGAAGAGACCATACCCCAAAGACGAAATATCCGGTCAGCCCTAGCAGCATCCCGGTTTCAGACGCAAAAAAGTACCACACGGCCAGAGGCAATGTTTTCAGCGCCTTCCATACTTTGTTTTCTGTCCATCGCTTGAAGACCAGTTCTGGACTCAGAACGTTGACTGGCTGGCCTTGCTTGTCGACAAGGAAGCTTCTAATGTGGTCCATCCAGTAGATACGACCAGTGCGCCAAGTGAGGAAAATCTGTACTGCATAGAAGTACGACATCAAGACCATGTTGGCCACCATCTGGCTCCATGGCGAATTCCCTCGTTGCTCGACTAACATGCAGTCCATCGGGCAGCCCAAGTAGGCATAGGCCATTTGGAACCCGGTAGCCCAGAACGCAAAGATAAGGAAAACAAATGTGGCGAACATTAATAGGATCCGTAAGGCACGACTGAGACGTGCAGCAAGTTCGTTTTGCTCGTGATTATAACGATGCGGATGCGTTCTCTTGACGCTATCTCTCATCCTTCGAGTGACTACCATCGATAGCAGATGAGAGTTGGTGCAGAACCATGCGAGGTCCGTGATGATGAGAAAATGGTAAACTGAGATCTTTCGTTGCGCTATCTCTGTGAACCCGGCAACTAAGATGGCGAGGCCTGTCACAAGTTGAAGATCGCTGAAGGTGTTGACGAGATCGTAGGCGATGAGAGACTGCAAGTCAGGGCTGACGCCCTTCCGATACATGAAGTGGCGGAGAGGCTCCGATACGCGTCTGCGAACGGATCGGTCGACCGGGTTGAAGGTCTGTCTCTGTTCGTTGGTACGGCCGACGATGAAGCAGTATATTGATAAACAGAGGGTGAAGAAAGCAGTGATGGTGAACGCAACAATTACCTGGACTCGGTTGAAATATTAGCAGACGATCATATCGAGTCTGGTGCTCTGGAAGTTGTAACTTACACACTTCCCTGCAATATCTGGTTTGGGTTCCATGTTCGGACAATCACAAGTCGCGTAGTAAGAACATGGCTTTGCGTTGAATTCACTGACGCTGATTTGGTAATCGATAGTGCTGTTCCGACATTGAACAAAATCTTCTGAGGGGGTGGCAGAGTTCGCATTCGTGAGCTCTGTAATGTAGGCAGGCCTCATCATGTATAGTCTTTGAGCAGTCCACTCGGATATCTGATTCAGCTTTGCTATGTTGCTTTGTGAATTTGTCGTCAGATGGGATGGCGAACATGGCCGAGGGAGCCGGATCGGGCATTTTATATGAGTAACTTGGCATCAAAGTGCTAGCCAACCCCTGGGATGTTCGACCAAATCACGACTTCAAAAGTTCGTTCAAAGAAACTAACAGTTACACAACGTGGCACCGGCGAAGTGCCGGTAAAGAGCCTCGCGCCAACGCCGGCTCCGGAATGTTTCAACGCCATGGCTTTACTAGAGGAACTTACACTTCAGCTCTGGGCCACAATAGCCCCCATCCAAATTGAAGGCTCAAGAAGGCTGCACTGCTTGCGACTCTGATGACAAGCCTGGCTTTCGAAGCTGAAAACTGAAGGCCTGCCACGTCTTGTGTATCTCTTTCTGCCAAGACTCACTTGACGTGAGCGTCGTACGCTGTTGTGACGATGGCCCGGAAGCATGATCCCGATGATTTGGGCCACGCCGATCCCGGCCGGGACGTCCCGAGACGGAGGCCACGCCGCCAGTATCCACATATCATCCGGCAAATCTCTTTTTTTCGAGGCTACCCGTTTGGACCTATGGTCTCATGTTTTCAAGCTCGGGCACCCCCCGAGACTAGGCGCATACACCTTGAGTATCTTGAGTAGTCAAGTGGCCAACTGTGAAAACGTCTTCCCTGATTGTGTGCTCCTTGACTCAGCACATCCTACAATTACAGAAACAGCAAGACTCAACCACGCCTCCTTCGTTCAGCAAACCCCTCTCCTGACACGTCTCGCTATCCTACGTGCCACTATGCAGCGTTCCGTGGCTAAATCAGTATCATCCTTGAATTTGTGTCGATGCTCTAGGCTTTGGTCCGATTCTACTTTGGGTGCGGATGATAAGTACGTTTTCTTCCCAACCTTGGTGGAAGTTGATACCCGCAAAAGTACGGAACCATAAAAGTAAGTTCGGCGGACATTGTGGTACCAGCTGTACCTTGGTAGCCTAAACAACGGAGGAGTTTATAAAAGGACAAGAGTACTTGAAAATGTCTCACTTGCTCGGAGGACATTTGTTCCTCAGACCTGTGATGCTGTCAGCATATTGTAACTTTGTTGCAAGCTAGATTGGATGTAGTGAGCAGTGACCGAGACCCTTTTTCTGCTTCTGGTGGCTTGGCGGGTTGCTATCCAAGAAGGCTCGGTTCTCTCTCCATCATTACGAGCCTACAGCTGCAGGCTCGTATAAGGGTTTAGACCGGCAGGAACTGTGATGAAAATTATTGATCATTGAGCAGCTTTTCTCTTGATTGAGATATGTATCAGCCTCGTGAGATCGTATTCCGAGTTCTCCTTTCTACTGGTTCTTCTTGGAATCTACCTGTAGGATCCCCTCCAGACACCAGCAACCCATTCAGAATGTCATGGAGTGGTCCGTTCATATTGAATGGCAACTACAGCGCGCTAGAAAACGTGGTGTTGAAGATGCGTTCTCCAACAGGGCAGCGTGTTGTATCTCAATTCTGGGAATATCTGTAGAACGAAGGATGCGCTCTTGTCACAAATTGGTAATGGTCCTGGCGCTGGGAATGAGTGGTTTTCTTGATCAACATGTTGTCACCGCCGGGGCTGTTCTAGATTTTCCTACATATACCAAGGACCTACAGTGACTAAGCCTGAGCCTGTGTGCCGGGACCGAAGTCGGCAATGTCAAGGACGTTAGGTTCGAAACGATATGTGAAGCCGCATCTTAGACGAATTACCTTACACAGGATGACACATCATCTGCCAATCGCGCCTCTGACAGCCAAGTGCCGAAAGCCTAACATGGAGATGCAGCTCAACGTTGATAGCAAATACTCGAGCGATTGGCCAAAGCTTCTCGAGCCTTCAACTCAATGACTGTACTGCCTCGGCTGAGGGATCACTGCCCAGTTCCGAGCTTCCTTGCGACCTTGGGTATAAAAAGCCATTAGGCTGCCCATCATATGGCCTGGTGAGACTCGCATCATCGGAAGAAATCCCGAAAACACCGGTAACCTTGTCAAGTACTGAACTCTCTGAAAATGGCAGCAGTATCTCATCCGAACTCACTCGCTGGCTTGGAGCCATGGAACAAGGACCAGGACACCGTCTACGCCCTAAATCGCGGCGACCTAGCCAAGGAGCGTGAGCGGCTCGAGTACAACCACAGAAACATCTTCCTCCCTCTTTGCGGTGGGCTCTGCCCCCAACAAATATTGACACATCTCAAGAAGCAGCAGAACCCTCGAGTCGCTGAGATCGCAACTGGCACCGGCATCTGGCTGAGAGACATGGCAAAATTGCTCCCCTCCACCGCCGAGCTACGAGGCATCGATATGGACACCACCAAGTTTCCCCCTCCAACTGACTTACCTCCAAATATCTCTCTTCTGCATCAAAATGCGTTGAATCCGTATCCAGAGGAAATGTATGGGTCATTCGATATGGTGCATATCCGATTGATTGGATCTGGAATGCGGAAGGAAGACTGGAAGACTCTGGCAGCGAATGCGTTCACGCTTTTACGCCCCGGGGGATACATCCACTGGGAAGAAGCCGGCGATACGTCCTGGAAGTGCGTCCCGCCTAGCCACGCTTTTGACGAGTGGTCTAGAATCAGAATGTTGTGGTCCATCAAAGTTGGCCGCAATCCATTGTGAGTTCTTCAGAATTCTCAACACTATCTACAGTGCTTCCAGACAAGTTCCAGTCACTACAGTCATAGCATTTCCATCTTGCTCATCCTGGTTATCCAATACAGCATGCCCGCTCAACTGCCCCTCGTGCTCCGCGACGCTGGCTTCACGGATGTCGACGATAAAGTCTGGAACACTTTCAGTGTGGAGGGCATGATGCGAGAGTCGATGAGAAAGATAGCCACAGAGGTTGCTCAGCCAGTAATGCTGTCTATACTTGAATCTGGAGGCGTCGACACTCTACAAACCACCAAAGACATGTACAGGCTCGAGTCAGAGTTGAAGCGAGACATAAAGAACGGGGCGTTGATCGGGATTTCCTTGACCTGGTTCTGGGGTAGGCACCCGTGAGGTTACACAAGAGCTGATGCACGTATAGTCAAAGACTAGAGAAATAAACACTCTTTATTCAGTCGGCAAAGAAGATGATCAAGGCGGCAGTTTGACAGGAGTATGGGAGCCAGCCACCACTCGAAGGTACTTGAGTGAAACATGACTGAACCTGGGAAAGAATTGGAGTTACGAACACATGCCAACCATCAACGTTATTTCGCCTTGCAGGATATCTGGAATTCGCTACCAGCAGAATTGAAAGTGCTGTTACACTAAGATGATGCAGGACTGTTGGGTGACTTCACTGACTAGCATATCATCTTGGACTTTCGAGTGACATTTGGCAGCCACAAAAGCTCAACTATACCATACTCGTGGTATTCAAAATGGAACAGTGCATGAAAACAAAAGATAATCGACGTTGGCCTGATTCGAACAGACGCTCCCGAAGGAACAAGATTTCTAGTCTTGCGCATTAGACCACTCTGCCACAACGCCGGTGATCCATGTTGCGGATGCAATATGATGTGGAGATGCTGAGGCAGGCCAATTGTGAGAAGAAGATCCCAACCATAACAGACCCATGTGAAGTGAGGTGGGTGACGACAGTGCAAAACGTGCAGGTATGCCCTATATTGCCAGGGACGAAGTTTAGGCGCCAGAAGCCATTGCAACTTGTGATTGATATCAAACGGCTTCCTGATTGTATAATTTGATGTCTTTTGTATGATCATGCCCCTGATGTCATGAGCTTAGAACGTCGGCTACAGAGACATTGAAGAGGTCGTGATAGGAAATGTTTTTACGTTAATTCTTGCGGCCGCTCAACTCAGTAAAATTGATCCCTCGAGGTTCGATATGTTCAATCTGTATCATAGTTGAATAAAAGCTTTTTCAAAAGTTGATGAGTTGAAGACTTCTGCAGGTTAAGAGAGTGGACTCAGTACAAGTACCTTGGCTGGTAGGCGTTCGCCAGGAAAGTAGCGTGATGTACTGAGTACAGTTTGACGCAATGTCTATGTATAGCGGCAATATTGAATCCAGCATAACCTCTCCTGCATCAAACTGTCAAGTATTAGGTTTCTGCAAGGCTTACGTGAAGGAACGCAGTGATCAAATGCGTTCCCCAGAAGATGTCGCGGTGGCGCACCGCGTGATGCGTCACCGGAAACCTTCCTCACCTACACAATTAACCCTCCACTTCACAATCTCGACCGCCCAGTGACGCATTCTAAGATGGTAGGATATATCATTAGCAAAGCAGCCACCCCAATAAATGGCAACTTATGCCCGCCCGAACCTTGCCAATTTCCCCAACTTCTCGCAAAGCAATCAGATGTTCACCGACATGGACCTTAAGTCTTAGAAGGACCTTGTTGAACTTTGCTTGATATCAACCCCATTGACTTATCACTTGATCCTTAACATGGCGAGGGTCACTCCAAGATATCTGAGCCGGGATCCCAACCAGAGTATAAAGTCCAAGCTGCCCAGCTTGCTTTCGACTTTCTGCCCCTGGTGATATAATGCAGCTATGAGCTCTTGTGCTTAACTTGTTGTAATGTACAAGAAGGACTTTAGTGAACCACCAAGAACAATGTCAAATGGCAGCGTGACTTATAATTCGCAGGCAGAGGCCTCGCAAGGGGCACCCAAGGCGAAACACCTTCGTCTCCTGAATGGGGGATACGCTCCCACTCTTGCCTTCTTTACAATTTCCGAGGACATCGACACAACAACTCTCGGGCATCATGTCACCAGACTTATCAAAGCAGGGGTTGTAGGCATCGGTATTCACAGTTTCATCGGCGAAGCAGTGCACCTTACGAGGGAGGAACGCAGCACCATGATCAGGTGCGCAGCCGATACTATCTACAGATGTTATTGCGACAGACTCAAGAATACTCGGGCTTCATTGATCGACGCGTGCGGTGCTCAGCCGACGCGTGGGACACTTCAACTCTGTCGAGACGCAGCCGAGAAATCGGCGCGTCTCACGCACTGATAACAGTTCCAAGCTATTACGCATCTGTCGTCAACAATGAAATGATCATACAGAACTTCTACGATGTTGCGGACAGATCGCTCATCCCACTGATCATCGACAATTTCCCGGCGGCGACATCAAAACTGGAGCTCACCTTTGATGACATCCTCCGTATCGCAAAGCACCCCAACTTCGTGGGCGTCAACTTCAAGTACGACAACCTGAAGAATCTCGCGCGGGAGGCTTATGGTTTATTTCCCATGGGCCTCTTTGTGGCCGGCGGCAACACCAACTCCATCCGCCAGTGTCAAGTCCTCGGGGCGAATGGAACGATCGCGGGGCTCACCAACTTCGCAACGTATGCGTGCGTGCGCGTCAGGGAGCTCTCCGATCAAGTCGAGCTCCGTGAGGCGGAGCATATGCAGGCAGTCATTGCGAGAGGGAACTCGGTCGTCACTGGACTAGGGCTCGTGGGTATGAAGGTGGCGGTCAAATTTTGGAACGACTACGGAGGCGCGCCGCGGAAGCCCTGCTACCTGCCGCCACTTATTGAGGTCGTCAAAGTTTCATAAGAGCTGAGTTGGCTGTTCCCTGGCAGAGGAAGAGGCGGGAGCGCCAGTTACGAGATGCTGACTATTGATGTGGTCCTGCTCTAGTTACTCACGAGAGACCGGATGGTTCGGACTCAAGCTACTGAACGAGTTGAAATTGATCAGCTTTGATTTGTTGTTATTTCAGAAGTATGTGCTTTACTCTTGAATCTGTTGAGTGAATCATGTCGGACACTTTGGATGCCACCTATGATTCAACATCGCCTCATATATGAGAATCACTGATTGACCGCCGCGCTGAGTCAAAAACGTTCACACAGCCGGTACCCGCCCGGCATTCACAACAGAGACGTCCGGGACCAAGACGAGGCACCGACAATAGAGCCGATGAGGGAGGCCGCAGTGACGGCCAGGAAAATGGGCTTTCCGGCCGGACCAGCTAGACTTGCCCAGTGGCAGCGTCGCAGCTGCAAGGGCCGTGTCAGATTGAGCGCCGGGCGCGAAAGACGGATGACGCGGCATCAGAAAGTGGAACTCCATAGCTGCGGGCTGTGGCCGGGGAAGAAGTGCACTACCGATTCGAGCGTACTCAAGTTAAGACAGCCTAAAATATGCGGGGATAGTGATTATGGCAATCAATATTCATGAAGACAGTTCTTCGGATGCTCTGCGCAGAACAGCAGCAGTCACGGAACAGCCACCTCAGTCAAGACGGTGCGAATCCATCACCGAAGTGAGTGCTGGAGCCTGCGAACAGCAAAACACTTACAAAACAGAAAATCCATGTAGTTTTGTAAGTGGTAGGTAAGCGTCAGGCGTTGGCTATCCGATTATGAGGGACAACTTCTCTCTCGGGCTGTCTGCGTCTCACCTCGCGCCACTCAGGATGTCTCTCTTTTGACGGCCGGCGTTTGAGTCACATACTTCCACTATGTGCATGTCTGAGACTCTATCTTTGATTTCATACAGAAATAAGAAAGACTCGTCAATCTGATATAGTATTTAGCGTCCTTATCTTTGATCTTAGAAGCAGAATGTCTTGAGTACTAACACTGTGGTTCGTGTTAGGTAGGTGGCCTATCTCGTGGAACTTATGGAAGCGATATAGGCGGCTTCTCGCATAAGTCTCATCGGCCCTTACACGGATCCCATCCAAATGCTCCGCATTGCACTTTGCAGAGTTGAACAGCTCCAGTCAATCTAGAAGCCGCCATTTGGCCAAGCGCCCAGTTTCATGCCGAACGGCGGCTACTGACGACATCTTGCTGCATCCCGAAAGCCAAAAGATCCACCGTCCGACCACCAAAAGACCGAAAATGAAGGGGAAATGGAACTCAGGAGAGCAGGTGTGTGATTATGTCATCCTCACTCGGCCGATAGAATCGGTCAGTACCCGAATCAAGCAGATGGAGGTCTTGGCCCATGTTGAGAGGCACAGCGGGAATGTGGAGGGGCCTCAGCTCCTGTTTCTCCATCTTTCATCCTAATGATCCCATAATTCTAAAAAGTGCATTTCATCTCCCACATTCTCCGTCGCATAAACAACTGCAGCCACGTCCTTCGCTTGTCTATCCGCGCCCATCCCCTTTTCCCCTTCCTTGCTTCGTCTCCTCCTCACCTGTAGGTAAAATTCAAACGGCCCAATCTAACGGGCTCAGTTCTGTTCAGGAGGAGTCTGACTAGGAGGAGGGGCCGAGGGGGGGCCCTGGAGCCTGTGCCTGGTCTGGCCCAGGTACCCGCTGATGGGACAAGGTTTAGCGCCCTTGACCCTGCCTCGGATCCACGATGTAGGCACGGGGGTGAGTTTCAATGTGTTCAGTTGATGATCGGACGAAGAAGGCGAGAAGAAGAAACGAGGACCGATGAGCGCCCTGCCTGGTAACACCTGGCCTGGTCTGGCCGCGGGCAGCCAGTCTGCACACCGACAATTAGCCAAGCCGGGTACGAAAAGCAGACCAGAAGAGAGAACCACTTGGGAGGATTGGGAATGCGTTGGCTTTTTCGAATGACGCGCGCCATAAAGTGGCCCACGACCTGAAAGCCAAGTCGGGTACAACGGAGTCCACATTGGTGAAAGCCTTTGGTCTGAAGTTGATAAAGAGATGCGCTGAGAATTGAGGCCCTGAGACGCGATAGCGCACCGAGTGATGCCATCGCTGCGACCGAGCTGGTCAGCTGAAGTCGCACTGGAGAAGGATCTCATTCTATGTGAGATGCATTCAGATTGAACGGCAGTGCATCACGGTCACCGTTTACCAGTCAGTAGCTAAGTCCGGGCGACGATTACTGACATGGTCAAGTTTCGATTAATACGCTTCGCCCTTGCTTGCATGTGAACTTGATAGGGGCTTCGGCCAAGGTAGGTCAGGCTCGCCCAGCTCCAGTTCACATCAATAGATTGGCAACAGTCGAGATTGTCTTCACGGAGGGAGCTTCTCGAAACAGGCCAGCTACCCGCACAGCAACTCAAATTTTTCCCAAGAAGGAGACGAAGAAAAAAAAAAACGTGGAGAGCGATAAACACGATCTGTCATGCCCCTTAAAGCCAGCCAGTTCCCACCCGACGAGCGCATCGACCTTTTATTTCTCGCTTGCAGGGACGTTCCAGGTCGTAAAGATCCTCATATGATCTCCCGTTGAGGTCATCGAAGATGCGAGAGGCCGAGGAACCGAAGATGGGACGAGGAAAGGGACCGTTACCTCTACCGCAACTACACAGCTTTTGCCCGACTACGACGACGTGAAAGAGGTCAACCGTCCAGATTCCATCGAATCGAGTAAAGCAAAGTGGTGGGGGTCATATGGCGGAGCCGCCTGAAAGATGCGTGATGGCGCCGTTTCAGCCATCCCGGTTCAGGAGCGAGAAGGGCGAAGCAAGGATCATGTCAGACGGCTTCGCTTCGTGCGGCGTGCGCTTCCCCCTCCCCATCTCACTTTCGAGTCGTCCAACTCGAACCCTCGTCACTTCTCGTAGCCGTCACGGCGTCTGCTCTGGAACGTCAGCCAAAGACGGGCAAGACTCGGTCCAAAGAGTGTCCACCTAGCCTCACTCAAATTAAACAACTGGGCGACTACTGCCCGTTGTGGGAGCCCTGCCCGTCATCCGCCCAATCGCTGGCATTCCCTCCACATGGAGCTGACTGGGGGTCGTTGGCTGGCATGTTCCAGGACCACGGATGGATCACATCTCTAGGCTCTTGGTGGCCGTCTTGGTGGCCGTCTACAGTCTTGGAAGGCTGTTGGAGGGTTACTTGCCTACCTATGTCTACCCGTACTCTAGAGTCGACGCAACACGTCTCGTCTTGTACCTGGCAGAGTGACTGCCCAAGGCTGGCCTGAGCTCTTCTCTTGCGTCTGCACAATGAGTCCATGACCATGCAAGGTACTATCAGTTCCCCTGAAAGCTTCGATCGCAACAAGCCGTCTTGCATAGATTGCTCCGGGTCCGTGGCTGGGTCCGGACTGGGTCGCCCATGACACCCACCACTTTGACGGCAAGTCGTAAAGACGGGTTTGCCAGTCGAACTGTATAAGACCATCCTCATGGCCTTCAAACTCTTCTTGCTCGCTCTTCTGATCTGATCTCCTCGTCCCATTCCAAACTTGTCCGAATTTTCATTCACGTTCATTCTTTCAATACTCTCTTTACAGCTGTGCTAGACACAAGCCATTCTTTTGAAGCTTTTCTCAGAACATTGCAAGACAAATCCCAACCGTCAAAACCCTCTTTTTATACCAAAAAACCAACCCAAACTCTACCGTGTAGAAATCAGTCAAAATGCAGTCCAACATCCTCACCGTCCTCTCTTTCGTCGCCGCCGTCTCGGCCCACGGCAAGGTCACCTCCCCCCACTCCCCGCCCCGCCGGTGATGCCTTCAAGGAGGCCTGCGGCACCACCATGTGGAACACCGAGCAGTCCGACCCGTATGGCAACATCCAGGGCCTCGCCCAGCAGGCAGGCAACAGCCTCGACTCCTCCAAGTGCGAGCTCGCCCTCTGCAAGGGCTACAAGTTCGCCGACAACTCTGCCAACATCCAGAGCTACACCCCCGGCCAGACCGTCGACTTCAAGGTCGAGATCCGCGCTCCCCACACCGGTGTCGCCAACGTCTCCGTCGTCGACACCACCAGCAACTCCATCATCGGATCTCCCCCTGATCTCCTTCACCAACTACGCCTCCACCAAGACCGGTGTCGCTGCCAACAACACCGCCTTCAGCGTCACCCTCCCCGACTCCCTCCTCCAACTGCGGCACCGCCGGCAACTGCGTTCTCCAGTGGTGGTGGGACTCTGCTGAGGCCGGCCAGACTTACATGTCTTGCGTCGACTTCACCTCCGGCTCCGGTTCCGGCTCTGGCACTGGCTCTGGCTCTGCTACCCCCTCTGCCGCTCCCACCACCCTCGTGACCTCGGCCGTTGCCTCTGCTACTCCCTCCACCCCTGCCTCTGGCAGCTCCGACCAGGCCGCCGACCCCGTCTCCGCTACTCCCTCCGCTACTCCCTCCGCTACCCCCTCTTCTTCCGTAAGTCTTGCCTATACCAACGTCCCATCTTTCTGAGGCTCTTTTGTCATCAGAGTAGAGTTCGGATTGAAACAGTTACAAGTGGTTCACATTCAGCTAACCTTACTATTCAATAGGCCCCTTGCAAGCGCAACGCCAAGCGGGCTCTTCGCAAGCGCTTCTAAAGTGGAATTTAGAGTTTTAGAGTAGACAGTCGGACTCGCATCTGATACCCGGTCAGCCTTTTTGAGACGAGACGGAAGGGACGAGAGAAAGACGAGATGACTCGGAAACGGATCTCCCAAAGTTTCACACGAAGGGCTTGACCCCAACAAAATCCTGGGATTTGCATGTTCTTGTACAAAGTTTCACACACTTCAATGTTCAATACTTATTCTTCACCCATTATACCCTCCCTCGCGCACCGACGTAATCGTGACAATCTGCGTCTTGACGTGAAACGCCATGTCTCGGTTCCTGGCGAGTACGCCCGAATCCGGGGAATGCGAAGGTAACGTGTTCTTCAATTCTGCCATGTTCCCCTTCGTCTGATTTGATTTCTCTTGCGTAATTTGTCACCTAAATTTTCTTGTAGGTTTATCGAGTCAGCTATACCAACGTCTCAACTTCCATCCCACCATCTGCTATACCACCACGTGTAACTTTCCTCTTTCAGACCAGATGCACAACACGATCAACGTCCGAACTAGCGACAATTTCGAGATGGTTTAGTGTGGTCTGATGTGAAGTCATCACAAGTCGTTAAAAAAACCCCCACCAAAAAAGATAATCCCTCACGACGATCGGCTAAGAGCCAGGGGGTGCGTAAGGCAGAGAAACATCGTGGGAATCCACAGCTGCCAATCATTTCGCGGGGAAGTCGAAACTTTAAAAAGAGAAAATCAAAAGTGATAGAAAGAGCTTGCCCTTGCAAAAAAAATGATCCCGCATTGCTGATCGCTGCTAGTGAACGCCCAGAAAGAGCTTTGTTGCACCCGGCCGGCTGGGCACTTTGTTGCGGATAGTATGTACGGAGTAGTCCGCGTGGGCAAAGGCCGGTGGGAGAAGTCTAAAAACTCTACTGCGGTAGTGCCAAGTTCGAGAGAAATTTGGAAGACCCCTCAAGCTTAATCGTACACCCCTTCCCTACGGCATCCGTCCGAAACGAAACATAAACTATCGGAGACGGGCGGCCGTTGAAACTTTGATCAAGACGGGATGGGCAGGCTTCCTTCCCATGCCTCTTCCGGTATATCGGACACCATCAACGGCCGACGAAGCCGCGTCGAAGCCGGGCGGAAAAGCAGGCCAAGCTGGCTAATAAGGTATTCAATTGAGAGCGGAACGAATTCGAAGACGCAGTCCCTCTGTTCCGCAGATCCCGTCCGTCCCAAAGCTTGCACCTCCACCATCGGCGATTGACGTCGATTTCCATCTCTTCTTCTGCCCGCCTGCAACGGCCGTGCCATCAGCTGTCGCAGCCCTACCGGCCTTGAACTTTGGACTGGCTGGGCAGTCTTGGCAATTCGGACCAGCCAGAACCCGTCTGGGCGACGACAAGGAACGAACATCCTACAAAGGCCGTGGCGGCGGCGGGACCCAGCCAAACGACCGGTTCGAAGGCCCAACAGAGCGTGGACGATGATCGTCAGCTATACCTACCACCTACCGAGGTGAGTGGTTCGGGGCCTCGAGAGAAACCCTCCGGTACCTAGCAATTGCGCTCCAGCTTGCGACTCAGGCTCAACGGACCTACAAACAATCGAAACATTTACAGGCCTCCCGGTGTCGATCCCTTTGGAAATGTTGAAGCAATGAGTTCGGCAAATGAGGTCTTAGGCTCCGACTGACCATCCGGCGATAGAGTTCACTAGCAGAAACACTAGCTCCACCCACTCTGCAGAGTACTCCAGCTTCTCTGACCTCCAACGACGGCCGCTGGTTATGCCAGAATATGAACCCCATGGCCTTAACGGACGTACTACGTCGCTTACTTGGGGTGCCGCGTTATTGAACCACGGCCTCAACGCTCACAAGATATCCTCACTGTACCTAACGAGACACTGCTCTTTCCGACCTGACACGGCGAAGAATGAGCCATGAGGCTCAACGTCTGCTTATCAGTCTGAAAGTTGGCGGTCCGACGCCGGTGTCAGTTCCTGGGCCACGCCGTGGTCATACTCCGTCGATGAGAGATTAGATTGAATGGCCACCGTCTCAAATTCAAAAAATAACCTTTGTAAAGAACACTTTCACAAGAGCGCTACCAATGCCTCCCGATACGGCAGATGGGCCGTACATCACTACAGTAACTCATCCTTCATTCAACTGCTTTGATGTGTTTCTGGTGAGTTTTGCAGAGGAAGCGAAGTCTTCTTTTGTTACGAAGTCTCTATCCTTCGCAATGAACTACGTTGGGCGGACTTTACCTGTCAGCCTTGAAAAGGCGTCCAGAATATCGGGAAGAGCAAAACTTTTTAGCATGAGTGCCCCAATAACACGATAGTATTTATACGAGAAAGAGCTGCTGTTGGCAACTCGTGCGACGGTACTTGACTCTGAAATGGAACCAGTCGCGAAATGATGCCAAAAATAAGTACATTGCTCTTTCGTCCATAAGGTAAGTAAGTTGCGGAACCAAGCCACGGGCAACGGTAGCAGCCGTGACGGTACTTGGCATGAGAGCCGATGGGGCCCCGCACATCGGCCTGGAACCCCGCGCCGAAACCGGTAATCCGGGCGCCGGCGCCGTTGTGACTTTGTCAAGCCAACAAGAGATAGAAAAAAGGAAAAGGAAAAGGAAAAAAGTAGCCCTTTTAACCTACGATAAAAGGAAACTTGTAGAATGATATTGAATCTCATCTATCGATCCTACTCTTTGTGATCTACATGTCATTCACCAACGAATTGAGTATCATCAATCCCCCAAACCGCAATTCCCAACCCTTCAAAATAGCCGACCGGGACGATACCCGACGCAACTGATTCAGCAGCCAACCAATCACCTCACCACCTCAAACCTCCACGCTCCGATCAGGAAGGTCCCACAGTCCAGAAAAGTTGCCCGCGGCATCTCTCCGACAAGACGATTGCATGATAGCACATCATCGCTCAACGCTCCCCTTCTCTCCAAACCTCCCCGTCCCATTGGAGCCTCCCCCCCGACATCTCCGTATCGGCACCGGCCTCAAACCTCCATTCACCCACTCAGCCAACGGTTCCCATCCAACCGACCACTCCCCATCCCCGGGCCTCCCAAACCCGGCTTCGGCAATGACTGGGGTTCAATGCCGTTATCAATGGAACCCCGCCAAACTCCTATCTCGGCGGGGATAGCTTTACCTTAGTATGTAGGATTAACTGAAAGGATGGAGAGCTCTCGAGCGGGAGCTCAGCTGTGCCTATCACGCAATGAACCCGGCACGGCAAACCTGGATTCGGTATGCTTGCATACATAATGACGTTCCCCCGTCCCTAGCTAACCCTTCGCAGTGATTTCTTCCCTTTCTCCCAATTCTTGACGTTTTGAGAAGCCAAGTGTGGTGGTGTTTCCATTCAAAGTTCGATTCCATTAGAAATCAACTACGTTCCCAGGGACCCTCTAGGTTGCTCACACTACGACTATTTGACGATTGACTTGGTCCATCATATTTCATCCTAGCCACCCCACTAGCAACCAAGCTAGACATTGCTTCCTCCTCGGGACAAAAGCCCAAAATGCGCTCCGAACTCCTCCTAACCCTCCTCTCCGCCAACCTCGCAACCTCCTCCTCCCCATTCTACACCGAACCCCAATACCCAATCATCGAGACCGAAGATGCCTCTGCCTCCCCTTCATCCTTTCAATGCGACCTCCCGCCCCCCGTAACCCCCACCGACGGCCTCCCCTCCGCCCGCGACCTCTTCACCTCCAAAGCCGCCGTCCAGAAACAAGTCGAGCGGCACGCGGCACTCGTCCGCGTCCCGTCAATCTGCTACGACGACCTCGGCGACTTCGACAAGGACGAGCGCTGGAACGTCTTTTACGAGCTTCATGATGTGTTGAAGAAGACGTATCCCGTCTTGTGAGACCTCCTACCTCTCCTCCTCTCTCCCTGCTGTTCTTCCAACTTCTCCTTATGAAGCTGTGACTCTTCAGATAGTAGAAAAGATTTACACATAAAACTAACACAAGCAAAGCCACGCCCGCTCAACCCTCGAAAAAGTAAACACTTTCGGCCTAGTCTACACCCTCAAGGGAACAAACCCATCCCTCAAACCCCTCCTCCTCGCAGCCCACCAAGACGTCGTCCCCGTCGCCGACGCCGCCACCTGGACCTACCCGCCCTTCTCCGCCCACTACGACGGCGAGTGGATGTGGGGCCGAGGCGTCTCCGACGACAAGAACTCCTTCACCGCCCTCCTCTCCGCCCTCGAGACACTCCTATCCCTTTCTGGTGACGATGGAAGCTACGCCTGGACCCCTACCCGCACGATCATCCTCGCCTCCGGCTTCGACGAAGAGTGCTCCGGCGCCCGCGGCGCAGGCCACATCGCCACGCACCTCCAGCAGACATGGGGCAACGACAGCATGGCCCTCGTGCTCGACGAAGGCGGCATGGGCCTCCAGCAGCTCGACGACGGCACGCTCTATGCCCTCCCAGCCGTCATGGAAAAGGGCCACGTCGACATCTGGATCAACCTCCACGTCACAGGTGGCCACTCCTCCGTCCCCTTCCCCCACACGGGCATCGGCATCGTCTCCGAAATGGTTGTCGCCCTCGAATCGAAGCCGTACTCCCCTCAACTCACCACCTCCAGCCCCCTGTACGAACATATGGTCTGCCAGGCGCGCTACTCGCCCGACGCCCAGCCCAGAATCACCCGGCTCTTGGAGGAAGGTGACCTCGACGCCCTCGCGGCGGAGCTAATCTCCATTGATCGCCCGACGCACTACCGCCTCCAGACCTCGCAGAGCGTAGACTACTTCCAGGCCGGTCAAAAGATCAATGCCATGCCCGAGAAGATCAAGGTCGGCGTGAACTACCGCGTCGCGCCGCAGAACAGCATCCCCGAGATACAGCACAATGTCGTCAAGTACATTAGCGGTATCGCCGAAAAGTACGGCATCAAGATCAAGGCTTTCGAGGGCGACGACGAGTACGAAAAGTACGCTGCGCTGCACAAGTCAAAGGACATTGGGTTGATGAAGAAGCTCGAGGATGGCGTGAAGCCCTTATACGACGTCGATTACAACGGCACGCTCTTCCTCAGCCGCACGCAGGCGACGCTGCCCGCTCCCATCTCACCCACCACCGGACCGATCTGGGATCTCTTCTCGGGGACGCTGCAGTCCAGCTTCCAATTTGACGATGGCAAAGTCGTGCCCGTGGGCGAGCTGATGACCGGAAACACCGATACGAGGCACTACCTGGGTATGTTTTTCATCAGTGACTGGCACAGGCCCCAGAAAAATGGATGACGAGCTAACAAAGGACAGGCCTTACTCGCAACGTCTACCGTTTCGTACCTATCCGCAACGGGTACACCATCAACGCCCACACCATCGACGAGAGGATCAAGTTTGACGCACACATGGAAATCCTTAGATTCTACTACGACCTCATTCGCAACTTTGATGCCTCAGACGCCTAGGCAAATCATGATCATGAGTGAGATCTGTTCAGAAATGTTTGAAGAGCACGGCTTGACCATGATCGATTCGATAAAAGCATGACTGTAGAGCGAATAGGCAAATGTCAATGAACTGATGATGTGATATGAACAAGATAGTATGGATTTGAAGCGAAGTCTAGATATGCAAGTGATTGTACGGCATCCAATCTGAGGGTAAGCCTGGGTATGTAAAAAATAACATGCTGAAAAGATCCGAGGTCTTCTAAGATAGACCACTATTATGCAATAAAGTTTGAATACATTAGATGGTTTCGACCCATCAGTTCACTGTCTGTGTGACAAGAGGCCCGCCAGTTGTAGGCCAGGCTACCGCAGTCGACAGTGCGTACAAGTCAAACATGCGCGGTCCACCGCAGTAATTGTTGGTGGCGGTAGTAGTCGTGAGCACACCGTTCGTCGAGAATGTACTGACGCTGCCGTAGCAGTAGTCCTTGCAGGCACCGCGTCCAACCAATGACGTGACTGCAGCACCGTTAAACTCGAAGTTGCTACCCCCGTAGCACTCGTGGTGGTATTCCATGAAGACATACGACAACTTGGTCGTCGAGGTTGGCGAGTTGCTGTAGAGCGAGTTGGCGTAGCCAATGCAAAGCTCGGGTGTACCGCTGTTGTTGGCGAACAGTCCGGGCAGTGCGTGTCCATTACCAGTGTCCTGGAAACACCCAATGTAGTAGTAGCCGTTTGTAGGAGTGGCAGTCGGACCGACAGTGGTGCTAGCGAGGGAAGAGCTGCTTGCCGTGGTTGATGCGGGGACAGTGGGTACGGGAATGGTCGAGGAAGAAGATGTAGGCGGGGCGGCAGAAGAGCTGCTGCTGACGGAGGTGGTTGTGAACGCAACGATAGAGCTGGACGAAGAGCTTGATGAGAGAACGGATGAGCTGGAGCTGCTAGATGACGAGCTGGAAACCTGCGAAGAACTGGTAACGATAGGTGATGAAGAAGAGGACGAAGTGAATGCACTCGAGCTGGAAGAAACGCTGGCCGTTTGGCCTGTGAATGCAGCCGATGTCGAAGAAGACACTGAGCTGCTTGACTGGACGATGGAGGAGGAGGAGCTTGACGGAAGATCCGTTGATGAAGATGACACCGGCGACGCAGAAGAGCTCGAGCTCAAGATCGAGGAAGTTGTCTGGATAGACGACGTCGACACCACAGTAGCCGATGAGCCGACGACTGTCGATGAAGTCGATACTACAGTGCTTGAAGACGAGCTGGAGCTGGCTGGCGAAAAGGCATAAAGGTCAAGACGCCCACCGGCACCACAGTACTGAAGCGCGTTGCCCTTGCAGACCATGTTGCAGTCTGTCAGCGCAGCCGGCAAGGATCCAGCGTTGGTAGTGTTGCCACAAAAGCATTCCCGGGCGTACTCAACACCCATGTATTGCCAGTTGCCGGCAGAGCAGAAGGTGGCGCAAGCCTCGACAGTCATTGTATCCGCTGCAGTGAAGGCGCCCGTCAAGGCACGGGTGTTGCTGCCTTCGGTCTGGCAACCCAAGAACTTGTAGTTACCGGCTTGGGGGGCATGCTGAGGAGCCGAGGGAACCTTGTTCGGGATCGTGTTGCTGTAGACTGACAACCTAGCTCCACCTCCGCATAAGCCGGTCTTTGACCCAGCGCATGGCATAGAGCAGTCTGACTCCGAGGCAGAAGTTTGGGACGCCTTCACATCCCAGCCACAGAAGCACTCACGGCTGTATTCAACACCAAAGTAGTTGAAGGCTCCTCCGTTGTAAGCGCCGGCGCTGCAGAATGCGGCGCACTTGTCCAAGGTCATGTCATCTGCAGCCAGGAAGGATTCAGCCAGAAGGCGAGTGCCGTTGACGAGATCCTTGTAACAGCCAGAGTACTGCCACTGGCCGCTGACAACAGCTGGCATGGCGGAGTTGATTGGTGACATGACCATTGTTGACGAAGGGCTAGCAGAGGAGGTGCTCGATGAAGAGGTCAAGGTGGATGAGGCCACTGTGCTGGTAGCCGGCGTACTGCTAGAAAGTCCTGTCGCAGAGGAACTGCTGAAGATGGCGCTGCTGGAGCTGACGGAAGAAGATCCTGTGGCAGAGGTTGTCGAAACAGTGACGGCACTGCTAGAGGGCACAATGCTTGAGCTGGAGCTCGTAGCAGCTGGTACCGATGAGCTGGAGCTGGAGCTGGAGCTTGGGGCGTTGAGAGAAGCGTAGAAACCGGCAATGTCGAATGAAGTGATGTCGGCGTACAAGCTCATGTGGCCACCGTCACCTCCGCAGGCCTGAGTATCGTCACCTGTGCAGTCAAAGGTGCAAAGGTTGAGAGACTCAGATCTGTACGTCGAAGGGGTCTTGATGCTTCCACCACACCAGCACTCTTGATGGTATTGCACTCCGCTGAGAATGTAGCCCTTGGCAAGGCAAAGAGTCTGACATTGCTGGAGAGTGTTTGTCTTTTGCTGATCAGCCGTGTTGACGGAGGTCTGCAAGTTACGGCCGGCACTGCTTGTGTCTTGGAAGCATCCGACCCATTGATAACGCGCGGTGCCATTCGTGAGGAGAGGTCCGACCTGCTTCGAGACAACAGTGCCGGAGAAGGCGATGTTGTGTAGTCCAGATGCTTGGCCAGTGGTAGGATCGTTACCGTCGGAGCTGATGGTCCACAGAGCCTTGAGCGATTGTGACGGATGGTTGGGCTGAACAGGCGCAGCGTGAATGCCGACACTGCCGATGGCGCATGTACCAGCAGCGACCTGTGTTCCCTCGGTAAGCTCGGCAGTAGGGTTCAAAGCAAACAGCTGAGGCGTCGCAGGGGGCTTAGAGATGGTAATCGTCAAGGGCGCGCCGCCCTTGTTGCAGACTCGGATTTGCTTGTCGACCAAAGTGCCAGCAAGAACATTGCCAAAAGCGACGCTGTAGTCTGTGAGTGCGTTCCAGTTGCCTGAGCCGTCAGACAGTTCAAATGTCACAGCGGGAGCATCGTTAACCGAGGCGCTCAACGTGAGAACAGAGGAGCCACCGTTAGACCAGATGGTGACCTTTGAGGAGTAGGAGCCCGCAGTGGATTGGAAGAAGCGGAGAGGGACCGAAAGACTCTTTCCAGAGTCCAAAGTGGAACCGACAGCAGGGAAACCCGAAGAAGTGAATCCAGCGCCCAGAGTGCCGTCGTTGGTGAAGTTGGTGTAGGTACCAGTAGTGTCCTGCCAAGCAAATCCAGTGAATGTGAGGGTGCCGTTGCCGATGTTCTGGAGTAGAGCAGTGGCGGTGAGACCGTCGGGTGAATCGCGCAGTACGAGTCTTCCAAATGTGATATCCGATGGAGTCGCCTTGAGGAAAGCTCCTTGCTTGACGACGGTGCCCTGAACTGTCACAAAAGTGCTCGCGGCATAGTCTGCCGAGGCGTTGACAGCCAGTGTAATAGCACTGGTGAGGAAGCCGGGTACGACCTTTGCGGCAGTGTTTGAGAGATTCCACGTCACGTTCAGGTTGAAGGATGTGCCCGCGGCCACGGCGCCTTGGGGCAGAGTCGAGTTGGAGCACGACCAGGACGCGTCGGCGACGGAGCATCCAACAACACCGGCCAAGGCGACATTGGCCTTACAGCTGACAGTGGCGCTCGCGGTAGATCCAAGTTCCAGGGAGCCAAAGTCAAGAGGAGAGGTGCAGTTGACGGCAGAGTTGACCGGCGCACCAAAACAGACGAGTTTGTTGGCGTTGACGTGGAAGAAGACTCGGCCGTCGCCGAAAACGGGACGCTGGTACTTGTTTGTGCCTTGAGACGAAGGAAGGGTAATGGGAACCATGACGCCGTCCTGAGGAATAGCCTTGAAAGCCATGAGACCAGTGTTGACATCAGTAATCCAAACGATTCCAGAACCAGCCTTGCCATTGTCGGAGGTAACTGTCATTTGGCCAACACCAACACGGCCGGCGGAGATCCAGGAAGACTGGCCAGCGAGACTGAACTGCGGCACACCCTTGGAGTCGAAGCCGAGCTTGTAAGCAACAAGGGCACCGCCGACAGTGGTTGCATAGATGTAGCCGCCCTCGGCAGGGTAACTGCCGAAGCCGCCATACAGAGAGCCACCAAGCTCAATGGTCTGCAAAACACCATCACCACCGTCTGCGGCCTGACGGAATCCACCAAGGTTGTCAGCGTTGACCACGTACGTTCTGCCCTTCTTTCCTGCAGTTACGCCGATGCGGTTAACACCAGCGCCCTTGAATACGGAACCGTCCAAGACAGCAAGACCAGAGGAGCCAACGTCGCGGTCACCGGCATCAAGCGCGACATAGTCGTAGGGCTGGAAGTAGTCGATGAGAGACCATTTACCAGTAGCCGACAGCTCCATCTTTACGATGCACTCATCGAGGGTTGACATGGAAATTCTACCGCTTGCCGGAACATTGCCATTGGCATGTCCTTGACCGTTACCAGCCACGAAGTAGACGTTGTTGCCGATGGTGGGCAAACCCATACCACTCTGCCAGATACCTGCCTTGCCGCTTCTTTCATTGGTAAGGTCCAGAGCCTGGGGGCTAGGCGCGCCGGGAGCTGCTTCCGTCGCCCACATGCTCACGGGGCCGACTCCTGGAGTCTTGCTGACCGAGACGATGTAGCCGGTGTAGTTCCAGCGACCGCAGTGTGATCCAAATGCAGCAACAATGTGGCCATTGAGCTCCGTCAGGGCTGGGCGCTGCAGGGCCACACCACCAACCAGATACCGGCCACGGTCGTTGTCGGCATTGATACCGTCAATGAGAGTCGGGAAGCCAGAAACGTCCTCAAGGCTCGGAATCCGAAGGGCGTACATCTTGTAGACTCCATTGGCAGTACCAGAGGTGGTTCCGTCCCGGTAACCTTTTGAAAAGAGGTACATGATATCGGTGTTGGGGTCGATGATAGGGGTTCCCGTAACGCCGATGAAGTCGGGGATATCACCGCAGTTGCTGTCGGCGGCGAGGAAGGGTGCTTGGAGGGTTCTCTCCATCAAGCTCTTGCCAGTCTTGCCGTCAAAGACACGAATGATGTTCATTTCGGAGGCAGTGATGACAAGCTCGGATCCGCCGTTGGGGGTGTAAACCAGGGGCTTGGCAAGCCAATTTTCCTTGGCATTGGGGGATTGGAACGTCCATAGACTCTTGAAGCCTGAAGAACCGGCGATATTGGGGTTCAAGTTGTGATTCGGAAGATAGCCGGATTGCGGTGCATCCTATCAGGGGAGAAGCAGTCAGTATTAGATACTCGTTGAATTATACCCACATGGGGCTGGCATGCGGAGGTCTCGCCGGCTGCCGAGCCGCAAGCCAGTGTAAGCGGGAACAGAAGAACGGAACTTACAGCATCGCGGTATGAATCGGTAGAGGCAAGTGAAGCAACAAGCGCCGGCATTGAAGCCAGCAATCCTAATGAGAGTCTCATGCTGGGCTGTTGAAGAATGAAAGCAGTTAACAATCGAATGCCTGCTTCGAGTATAACAGTCCCAGAAGTGCCGCGGAAAGTGAATGGAGATGAGCACTTGGTGATGATGGCATGGATGAATTGTCCGGGGCACAGGGCGGATAATAAACAAAAGTATGTGCCTGCCAAGTCTGCAGGCCAAGCTCAAGGTCTCAAGGTCTGAACTGTCTGATTGCCGGAGGGCGACACAACAGAGGACGAGCAGGGCAGCTGTCGTCTGCTTCGAGACCGTTGTTAGTCGAACACATGGCGCGAGCTAGGGTCGGTCGAAGGCAGTTAGCCGGCGACGCAGAAGCCCCTCCCAGGGTGACTGCAAGTGCGAGAGTCTAGTACTTCGTAGTGTAGGGTGTACGGAGTACTTGGACAGTAACCGTATGAGTGAGGTAAATCGGCGCACCCATGCTTGGGACGGGCTGGATTTGGGTTGTTTCGACTGGCGATGTTGGGTTCCGTAGGGATGGTGCGGATAGCCAAGCCTAGTTTGATTAGGGCGAGATATTGAAGGCGCCAGAGACATTTCAGGACAAGCGGAAAAAGCACAGCTGGGTAAGCAGGGCACCTCTTGTCTTGGGAGGGGGTCGATCCGGCAAGGACCGTCTACAACACCACCAAGCGAACGCACGCTCATGTTCTGAGCGCAGACGCGTAGACAAGACTGGATTCGAAAAGGCCAAGACAGCTGCATGGTCAGAGAGCTTGGGAACCAAGGGAGCGGAACAAGACCGGGCGCGACGGCGATGGCGACGGCGACGAACGACTGTGCTCAACTTGCTGTGAAGGCATCAAGCACATGTTGGTTGGAGCCATGCGTGCGCCCATGGGGACTCGGGGAAGGGCCACAATGTGTCCAGACTGTCGGATGGATCCGTGGAGAAGGCCATGTAACGAGCCAGGATTATTCGGATGGCAGGCCTTTGGTCGAGAAGCGAGGCCAGGCCATTGATTTCTCTCTCTCCATCTCTCTGTTTCCCAGGGCAGTCCTAAAATCCACTTCGGTCTGGAGCTGTTAAGGCTTGAAGGCTGAAGCTGGTGACTGGTGAGGTTGGGTTCAGTTCAGCACATCAGCAGCCGCAGCCGCAGCCGCAACCTAACGGTATACGCGCCTCTTCACTCTTGCACCCAGCTGGTCGGACGAAGCTTTGTGGCTTTTGGTCTCGGGTTTGGCGTTTGCCTGGGTAACTGCACCATAAAATTCTTCCATTGTCATTGAGTTGGAGCTGAAGCGGCCAAGAGGCGCAAGGGAAACAATCGGTGTGGTTCAACTCCTGTCTAGACCTCAAAGGGGAAGAAAACGACCGACGCGGGGCGGCAGCTAATTACTTCTTTGCCACGAGTAGATTGGCTTGGTGTTGGTTTTGCGGTTCCTTTTTTTGCATATCGGCAGAATGGGATCTTCGCAGGCGCATCCGAAGATTGAAGACATGAAAAAGCAAGCAACGGCACCAGGAAGACGACTGACCACGGACACTGGCGCATAGGAGAGCCAAGATTCTAGTCGGGTGAGGCGTGAGAAAGGCAGCCATGCAGCCCAAAAAAAGAATCAAACGGAGGAGAGCAGGGAATGTGGCCTGGGGAAGATTAAGTGGCTTTTCTGTCTAAGCCTGATATGGAGTTATGCGGTCTTGAAGCGAAGGGCGGCGTAGGCGGGGACAACCCTCGAATCACGCACCTGCCTTCTGCGACACTGGACACAACGGATGAGGGCAAGGACAGAAGGTGCCCTCCAAGGGCACTTACCTCGAGCAGTGTACCTAAAGTAAGTACGGGTACCTTAGAGGTACCTGCAGAGGTACCTTGAGCAAGGGTCTGGAAGGTGCCAAGTCGCGGACTTGCACTTGCTCTTCACCTGCACTTGGACTTGCACCTGCACTTACACACAAGTTTCCGGCGCGGCTGCACCTAGCCACGTCGCACCTTTCAGAGAAACACCACGAGTACTATTCTCTCTGGCATACTACCTACGGGGTGATGTGCTCGGAGAAATGTACATTGGCTGCTTGACTCCATCATCTTATTGTGCATAAGGTTACTGGCGCTAGCCATGCACGCTGCTGCATGCTGCACTCTGCAAGGGCGACAGCACGCGGCTAGGGTTCAGCCGGAGAGAAGCTACCGCGGAACACCTGAGAAATAGCGTCCACACCTTCTCCCTTGCCCATGTATTGTGAGGGCACGAGGTGATGACGTCCACTCAGGAAGTTGGAAGGAGGCAGGGTGGCCCCTCGCTGGCTTCCTCACCAAGCTCACTTGAACACGAAGCCGCGACTATTGAATCTTAATCCTCGCCGTTATCGTATAAGTGAGAGGTGAAGAACGATGAGGATCGTCTGAGGGAAGCCATTGTGCAATTGGCCAGTACGGATAGTCCCAGTGACGTCCTGCCATAGGTGGTCCTCGTCCTTCTTTCCCGTTCTTTCCCGCTTAGGTTGGGCGGCAGACCCGTGATAAGGACGGAGGAAGGGCGAGCACCGCTGTCCATACCTTGCGCTGCTGCTGCTGCTGCTACGAATACACGTGCTTGTCAGCCGGACGATGGGGCGCACCTTCCGCTGCCCTTCCATGAGTGGGGGTGGCAGGGTGGCGGCCCAAATTGTCGGTTCCAACATGTTTTGGGGGGTTAGGTGTGGTCGTTTGTTCGCGTCTTCCACCTGTACTCCCGGCCTTGCCTTCCAACTTCCTGCCTCCAGTGCACTTACCCCGCCATTAAACATCACCACCAGGCTTCGCTCCGGTCTTCGTGGCGGATAAGCAGTGTTTTCAGCTTCTCACCGACTTGTGTCCCCATGCCTCTTTGATTTTTTTTTTATGATTTTTTTTATTCTCGTCACCGCCTGTTTGCCTCGAGCTTTTTACTTCGTCTCCATGTGAGATGCCGTCTCATTACGGATCCGTCTCTCATAAATGCTATGAGCAAGCAACAACCGCCACACCACGTCGGGGCCAGCTGAAATAGCTCTTTCTTTCTCTCTGTCTTTCTTTTTCACGCAGCTTGTTCCACCAAACCACGAAAACACAAATGGAGCATTGATAGATCTCAAACATTGGCTTCACATTGGCACTTGGCTGCATCGTGACAGACGCCCCCCCAAGGCCCCCTCTCGTACGACAAGCTGCCCATCGCATGCCAACACCCTCATTGCCTTTCTGCACTTGGTCATTTCTTGTCTTCATCCCGCGGCACTTCTACTTCCGAGTCATCGCTTCCTTGCAGGTTGCAGCCGACGCGTCTCGCCTGCAAGTGCAACTCTGCAAACCAACGTAGGGCACATAAAGAGCAATTTTGCACACAAACTAGTCAGTCATCATTCGTCGGATGTTTTCTTCATCCCAAGGTCTGTTCGTCACAGTACGGATACTCCCTTCTGCGTCGTCCCATCTCACATGGCCATCCCTTGGCTTGGCTGCAGTCGCTTCAGTAGTTTCCCGTCGTCTCATGTCGGGAACCACGGCCCACCACACACACGCTCTCTACGAGTCTACGTGCCCTGAGACTTGGTTTCTTGTTCCCACCATGTGTGTTTGTACTTACTAATTTATGTAAGCGCGGCGCCAATGTAAGGTACCAGCGGCACTCGTCACCCCTGGGCACAAACAAACTTCCCGTCAACCTTCAATCTTTGTCTTTATTTTCACCATCAGCCTTTTCCCTCAGATTCGGAGAGAGACTGAAAGGCTATGTTAGTCGGAACATGATTCAATGGTCTGATTAGGCAGTTCGCACGGGTACACTGACAGATTGAAGATGCGGCTACCCAGCTTGGGCAGACTACGAATGAGGCCTGCCTCTTTTCGGTCATTATTCCGAAGCCACGCCGATTCAGCGTCCGGTGAAGCTTCGAAGGTTCCAGCAGTCGCGCCATTTCTGCTGTCCTTACCACCCTGAAGGAGAGGCTGATACTGCGACTGCTCGTTATGTATCCGTATGGCACTTCCCAATGGAGGACTCTTTTCGCGGCTTCACACAACTCCAGGGTCCAGCAAATCATCGGAAAGGCCGTGTTGTACCTCCGAGCAGCAAATTTTCCGCCCCCTTTTTTCCTCTCACCATGGTCTCCGTTTATTCTGAGGGTTCGATCTTGATGCCTCGCAGCTCAGCAAGTCGCCGTCCCATTTGCCGTTTCGTAGTGCTCAGTCTCATCAGCTCTATACCCAAGACCTTCACCGTTGCCAGGTTACGGATTTCATTTACGGCCATTATGGCTGGCAGTGCTTCGAGTGTTTTGGCCCAATTGCCACTATCAATCATCTCTCAAGTGACAACATGGATCGTTTACCCTGGTCCCGAATCCCCGGGATTCCATGGAGTCACGTCAAGAACTGCCGCACGTCGCATCCCACATGGCAATTTGCGGCTCACGAGGCTTCAACCCTTCACAAAATGTATACGGAACAGCCCCGGCGGTGAGGCGTTCTTCTTATCGAGCCATCTCAAAAGCCATTCCAGCTGGATGTGTTTCAGATCTACAGAGCGGCCTGCCAAGCCAAATCTTGGTCATAGCCGCGCTTTGCAGGTGCCAAAAGTCGTTGCCAAGGAGGATGCCGTCGCCGCCACCACATCTGTGTGTTTTCTCTTGTTTTTTTTTTATCTTTCGTGAGCCGGTCCCCGAGCGCCCATTGTTTACCACGTCGATCATAACGCCACACTCGCTGGCGGCGTAGCTCTCTTCAACCTCGGATCTCAGAAGCCTCGAACCAATCGTTCAGGGTCGACCGTCTCTCCCGTGCGGCTCTTAACGCCTCACTCCTTCATCTTCAAGTTTGGACGAGAATTCGATGCTAGTTCATCTCGGTTTTCCTGTACCACGTTGTTGCTCCACTCAACGCCCCTGATTTCTCAGCTCGTCACAGCAACGATACAGCTCTCAACCGCTACAGAGGCCCTTACTTGAAGGAGTTATTACAAGATACGCTATTCGATCAGCTCCATTACTTTGTTCTTATTCATCCTGCGATTAACCAGTCAAGCATAGTTCCGAGGTGGTGCCAGACCACTTAAGCATGAATTACATTCTCTTATCCCCGCAGAAAGGGCCGCAGTGGATTCATGAGTCAGGGGTGGCTCGCGACGGGGGCGAACCCTTCTTGCAGAAAACACCTAAGAATACGAGTAGCTGAACGTTAGCGGCCTCGGCACTGCGACGCCGTGACCAGTCTCCACCATGAAGACGAAAAAAGATTGAGGCGTCTGAAGTTTGCCGGTCGGTATTCACCACACCCAATTTCCTCTTCCTCATCTTCGACATCACTGTAATCAGACGACCAATCAACACCCGTTACCTCAACTTCAGGTCGCGGTATCGGTGGACCACGCTCTGTGTGTATTGAGACCGCTCATCGCGACTGAGGCCGGGGATGCTCGCACGCCTTGGTCTGGTAGGACTTGTGGCCACCTGTGCCTCAGGGGCCTATGTGCAATGGCAGGGCTGTGATGGCCCTTCGAGCAAGACAGATGTCTTCGTTCCCCAGAGTCTGAGAGCCACTTTGGCGTCGTCAGATGATGGGCGCCAGAACCAGTTGACCCTCCGGGTCGGGAGATGGATGGAAGAAGCGGAATGCCAGGATCTGGCTCAAAGAATGCCCTCGGCAACACTGGAATTCGAAATGCTGGGCCGATCTGCTGCGTATCAAACCACGACCAAGACAACATGCGAAAAGCTCAACTTCTCCAAGAATTGGCGCTCGTCACTGATCGACCCTTTCAGCCTTTGTTTGTCTATTTCGGAAGATATCGGCCACCTGCCACCATTGTCAACGTTCCATACGACTTTGCACCTCGAGGGAAACGACTCGGAGGAGATTAGCTGTCGTCAAGCAAATATCACTCCAGCTCTAAGTTCAACTGTCACCTCAATTGTAACTTACTCGACATGGGCCATCCTTCTCTTTGTGCTCCTGGTCGGTATTCTACGCTCTTCCTACAGCACACCGATCACTCTGGACGATGAGGATGACGGAGAGCAACGCTCGATCAGGACTGTCCTACCGAACGTGGGGGATTGTCTCCAGTACCTTCAGTTCATCTTCTTGACCGGAGGGCTCAGTTTGCGGTATCCTGGATTCTACCAACCTGTAGTCAGCCACCTCAACTTGTTTTCACTCTTTGTGAACGGCCCAGTCACCCACGGCGTCGTGTATGATAGGGTCGAGGACGGGATCTACGTATTGAATGGCACATACGGCGGTACGTATGGTCTGGAGCTCATGACCCAGATCGCGGGCGCACCAATGACAATGGACACTTGGTTGAACATGGTCGTTCTCATGTTCATCATCGCCTTTGTTGTTGCTTTGGTCATCGAGGTCGTCTGGTTCATGAAGCGAAGTCGTGACTCTGACAGCGAGTTTTCACGGCCGGCCGGCGGCATGAGATATACGGCTAGTCGTGTCTTGCGTGGTATCTTGTCGTATTTCATGTTTCCACTTGCAGCTTTGTCTTTTTACCAGCTCGATAACGCCTCGATTCTCCCCGCATACCATACATCAATGGCTGTCGCGCTGATTCTTGCCATGATGGCCGCTTTTATTTGGCTGATCCGAAAAATTCCTACGCGCAGCCTAGGCGTCCTGGTTTTCGACAGCACTAAGCGTTATCGACAGCTCCATGCCGTGGACGATGCCCGTCACCGGGATGGAACTTTCATTTTCGTCTTGTTTGCCCTTACGTTTGTCCGCGGCGCGGCCGTCGGTGGGCTGCAGATTTCCGGGCCGGCTCAGTTGGCCGTCCTTGGTGCCTGCGAGCTTGTGCTCCTGGCTAGCATTGCCGGGTTTCAAGCATACTCGACATTCTCTATTGGCAGTGTTGCGGCAACCATACGGCTTTGCAGCCTGATTTTTCTAGTCGCATTCCTACCTGGACTTGCGACACCAATCGGCGTCAAGAGTGCTATTGGATATCTTCTTCTAGCTGTTCATGGCGGCATGCTTCTACTTGGCTTTTTCGTTCCTGCTCTCTGTGAGCTGTCGAAACTTATTAAGGGCTGGTGGACGGCACCGCGACCAGAGGTAAGCTTCGAAGTTGATGTGTTTGATATCTCTTTTGACATGTATTCTGTAGATATATGGCCTCCGCCAGCTCCGTCGACGCGAGGTATCAAGAACCAACCTCGCCTCCATGCATGCTTCCAGCACGCGAGACACATCGTATCCCGAGCCCAACGCTGTTGAATCGCCCAACGCTGGCTACCTCAGGCCGACATATCGGTCGGATAGTCCCAGCACTATGCGCCTGGACTCTTCAACTACCTCTAGTCGATACTTCCGGCCACCCCGGTCCAGTGCGTCTATTTCGTCGGTCGAGAACCCACGTAGTCTCGGCTCCTCCTTGTACACTTCCTCTACGCCTTCAAGAACGGCATCGACTTCGACCACGTTTGTAGACAAGCACTCTGTTCAGAAATCCGAGTCAATCATGTCTCCCAGCCGGTTATCCGAGTCGACGGATGAGGAGTCCAGTTCGACGTCCCAGAGGTCACCAACCAGGCCCAGTGATAGACCTCTTGGGCCACGGTGGAACGACTATTCCTTCCGTGAAGCAGATCTCTACTACAACGTACCTCGCCCGCCACCAGTTGAGAGAGCGTCAGAGGAGTTGCCCAGGCCACCGGCTCCACGACCCTCCTTCCGGTCTTCGTCTGGACTATGGGCAAGAGTCACCGGCCAATCTGGCACGAGTGACCAGGGGTTCCAGGTTGTCCGGCCTCGACCGACCTCGGAGCAGGGCTTCATCGTTGTTCGACCCAATAGGCCAGGGAATTCCGGCAATGGTGCTCCGGGAAGTACGCCCAGGACGCCGCAGTGATTTTTATGTCCTGTAATCACTCTGATCACGATGGATTTTCCGTGAATGTCAGCTGTAAGATGTTGCGACTTGTGCTCGCATCTTGTATATATAAAAGTTAACAGCATAATGCGGCGTTGGGGTGCATTGCTTTTCGAGCTACTGGTGGCAATTTAATCGAAAGCCTATCTAAATCAATTTCATCAAAGTTAAAATACTTAGTACAAGTCTGGCACGCTTTTTTCCATGGGATCAAAAGCATGAAGGAAGTTCATACCTATTCACGTTGAACTGTAGCATTCATTCCATCTCAACTTCCTCGGAGGGCAGTTGCCTAATCCGATTCAATGGGTCCCCTGGAACGTCATATGATTGGTCGAGAAGCCCCTAGCAAAACCACGACAACATGCCCGCATCTCGAGTCGATACTAAGCTCAGATCAATAGTAGTTCAGAAGCTACCTCGGCCAGCAATCTAGAATGAGTATCATCACGTTAGAGACCTCATTATGGAATGTTTAATAAAGCCTGATGCCTAGAAATGTCACGTGGGCTGACTCTAAGTGCTGCCTGAAGATGAGTACTACGGATCTGGGATCCTGGCTTTGCTGTATAAAAGCTGTCCTGCGTCCATACTCTCAATAACGCGCAACTACCAAACCCCCATTCCCTATCTTCATTTGAGGAACAATAAATACAATCAAAGGCTTTGGAAGACTGCTTTCTAAGTATAAGTACGCATGCCTAATAACCTTTACCACCTCTTCGCCTCGCCTCGCCTCCTCACCACTAACATTTCAGAAACATACAATAAGAAAGAAAAATGTCGTCCTTCACGCACCTCATCCCCGCAATCCCAAACACAGCATCCTTCGTAACCGAAGCAAGCGCAGCCTACACCGCAGACTTGGCCTCTCCACCGTCCACCGCCAAAGAACGACAGGACCTCTTGACCTCGATCCAGAGTTTTGCGTTTCAGTTCCTCAAGGCTGCGGCTCACGCCTGCCACTCCCATCGAGCAGTCGCTCAGACCGGCAATAGTCCAAGCGGAGAGCGAGAGGGGAGCAACGATGATGCTGTGCAACGAGATGCAGATCCAGAAGCAGAGGTGGATGATTTTGCACGGCAAGGTCTCAACGTCCTCTGGGGAATGTTCACGTCCACAGCGCAGGTATTTGACGAAGATGGCGCGTTTCAGGATCGTCTTGTAGGTCTACTTGCGTGGACGAGGGAGTTTGATGTGGTTTATAGACGGCTCCACAGCATCATGGGCAGTGATGGTGGTGGTGGTGGTTGGGAGTCATACGGATTCGGGCCGAGTCTGCAGCTCGCGTGGGAAAAGCTCGTCGCAGACTTACCAAGGAACGCGAGCGCGGCACAGAAGATTCGGAAACTTGCGACGTTTTCTGCAAAGGTGTTGGCGATGGGGTTGTGTGAGGAGTCTGTTGCTGGGACTGCGTTTTGGGTTTTTGAGAGGGCTTTGGGGGGAGATGAGAGTGGAAACGGGGATGAGAAGGAGGGCGAAGTCGTAGAGAGGGGTTTGGTTCCTGCGGTTGGAGTGTGGTTGGAGCACGCATCGCATGCGCTCCTTTCGCGGTGCTGTTCTTCCCCTGCAGCTGGCGGGCTTGATAGTACTGCTGCTGCGGCGACAAACCTGATCCGGCCGGCTGATGGTCCCCCAACAGACCATACTACCGCAAAAATCAAGTACGACGACTTTAGTATGTCCCACTGGCTACGCTGGCGACGCCGCCTCCAGGAGCTGAGCCACGATGCCGATGCCGATGTGGCGAGGTTGGCGAAGAAGGGGTTCATGAGCATGATTTTCTGTGGGAGGGATTTGGGGGTTGAGGTGGAGGGCGAGGAGAGGTTTGCGGAGAGGTTGCAGGAGGTTATGTATCGGGAGCTTGTGAGTAGTGGGAAGGGGGTTGTGGAGGGGGAGGAGGTTGAGATTGAGCCGAATTGGGTTGAATGAGGTCTCTGGGCTTTTGGGTTTGAGGGGCGATGTTGGGGAGCGGGTTTTGATGCTTGTCGGTTGTTTAATGGTCATACTTTTGACGCTGTTTTGCGAATATTGATTCGTTGCATTTGCCCTGGTACCTTGGCTTGATAATGACGAATGTCCAGTCTGCGGGATAAATCTTGTAACATCGTTATTAGAATTCACGATAATTATAGTAGGAACTCACCCAAACAGTTACTTGGCTATCAATTCTGATTATTGAATGTATACCGATACAACAAGCTTGATAGATGCTGACGGCCCATTGGGGTTACTGCAAAATAAGAGACTTTTTTTGTATAGATATGGCTGTGATAACATTTTAGAAAGAGAATTCTACCCTGAAAAGACAGGTAAAGGCCACCAAGAGACAGTCACAACAGCGAAAATTGGTATCTATCAACATTTGTAGTATGGTTGAACTCGTAGATACTTGTACCATAGATTGAAGACTCTATTCTCCATTTGGTCATTTTCAAGTTTTGATCCGTCTACTCGTTTCTATGAATACTATACTTCAGCTTCTGACAGACATTTCGAGCAACGAAGCTATTCTAGCGCTCTGGGGAAGCAAATGGTTTATCAAGATGTGCATAAAATTTAAAACGTCTTCGATGGTTTGCTCAAGGCCGCTGGTCAGCATAATAAACACTACACCAGGCCCGTTTATAAGAGGTCTCTGTTGAAATCACCAGATGTATTTCGATGGTATTATCAATGATGACATCCAACAAGAAGATGAGAAATGATCGACGCGTAGAATAAGGTCATGTTCATAGCATATTACTATAAGTAGGTACACATTATACATTCAGAGGTTTAGTGTTAGTGTAAGGTAGCTTGAGCGACCCTGACCTTGCGCGAGGTACTGTTCTCAGCAAGTCAGCTGCTCTTGCACATGCGTCCATCGTTGTCCACAGTCCAAGCTTCGCTACCGACAGCGGCCACATTATATAGCAGTCCCTTGGGGTCGTACTTGTTCTTGATGCCCAGGAGTGTCTCGTAGTTTACGCCGTAAAACGTCTCCTGCCAATCCTTTTGCTGGAAGTCGGCCTCGTTGATGTACGCGCCGGCACCCGGGGTAGCCGCCTCGATGACGGGCTGCACGACCTCGGTCATGCGCGTCTGCTCAGCGACCATGTCCTCAAAGGGCACCTCGAAGCTCCAGGGGAGGGTCAGGGGAGACCTGGACGATGGAGTCGCGCCACTGGGGCAGGACGGCGTTGAACTTGGCGCTCTCGTCGGCGCCGTCATGACCAAAATGCGAGACGTTGAGGCCGACGCCGATGTAGGTGACGCCCAGCTCGACCAGCTGCCGCGCGGTGGGGCCGAAGTCGGGGAGGACGGCGCGGGGCAGGAGACGGCCGCCGAAGAGCTGGGTGCCGACTTGGATGTTGCCAGAGGGGAGGGGGCCCCAGTAGTTGTTGTAGTGGTCTCGGTAGCTGTCGAAGGAGGTGAGGTTCGGCTGGAGGGTGATGTTGAGCTGGGCGAGGGAGTCAGTGAAGGGCTGGAGGATCTGCTCGACCTCGGCCTGGGTCTTGTTGTAGGCCGTCATGGCTGGGGACTGGAGGAAGCCCGGGCCGAAGAAGTAGATGATCATGACGCCCGAGTCGACGATGGCCGGGAGGGCGGCGTGGAAGGCGTCAATGACTTGATACAGCGTCTCGTTGTCGGCGACGGTGACGGCGAACTTGGCGCCGCTAACTGGGGCGTCCGGGTGAGCTCGGGTGGTGATGGAGGTGACGACGCCATAGTTGCCGCCGCCGCCGCCGCTCAAGGCCCAGTACAGGTCCTCATTCTCTGCTCTCGACGCCGTGAGGAGCTCTCCTGTCGGGGTCACGACCTCGAAGGAGAGAGTGTTGTCGGCGGCCAAGCCGTAAATGGTGCTCAGGGCAGAATGGCCGCCTGCTTGAACATATCCTCCAGCAATGCCAACGGTAGGACACTCTCCCGTGACGACGGCAAGCCCAGCTTCGTTGGCGGCGGCGATGGCCTCGAACCCTTGCACGCCGGCGCCGGCCTTGAGGGCCTTGCCGGCGTAATGTTCATCCTCCCAGTCCACGATCTCGGTTCCCTTGAGGTAGTGGGTCCAGATGGCCAGGGCACCGGCACCGGTCGACCGACCGTTGTAGTCGTGACCCGTGTTGCGAATGATGAAACGCACATTCTTTTCATCCGCAAACTTGAGCGCGGCCTGGACGTCCGCAGATCCAGAGGCGTTCACTGCGTAGCTGACATAGTTGCCCAAGGTGCAGGGGACGTCTTGCGCCGTGAAAGGGTCGCAGCTGGCGTTGGCGAACAGGGGGGCCATAACCGAGGAGGAAGACTCCATGCTATGAAGTTGGACACGAGTCATTAGTCCTTGTCCATGATATCTCTCACACGCGCGGGACGCGGGTTTGGGTCACGCAACTCCCCAAAGAGGGAGGTGTGACTGCAAACTGCATAGGAGCCGGAGGGAGGAAGAAAGCAAAAGAGAAGAAGAACGAGAGAAAAGAGACAGAGGGATCACAAAAGACTCACTGGACTTCTGAGTAGAGCCATGCCTCTTGAAGACGAGCGCACTCAGTCGCGTTGTAAGCATCGCCGTGGCATGCGCTCCCCAGCGGAACGGTAGCAACCAGACGTCCTCCAACGGTCTCGTTGAGCTGCGCCCAGGTGTTCGCAGAGGGCCATCCCGCATCTCCGGGGAGATACTTGCACGAAGGCGTCGTCGTCGAGTTTGTCGAAGAGCTGCCCAGGCCCGAGCACCTGGCGGCGACGGAAGCGCTTCCGCCAGCCAGGACCAAGGAAGCGAGGATCGAGACGCGCATCTTGGCAAATGGGGGTAAGGTTATTTCGAGAGAGGGAACGTGCTTTCTCTAGGCTCTAGCTTCCCTTCGCAGATCGCTGCACAGTCCGAGCAGTAAAAAACTCAGAAAAAGAGGCGGAGGAAGGACGATGTCGCGAGAGCGAAAAGGCGGAGAGGGGGTGAGAGGGGGGGCCAAAAGAGACACAAACCACTTTGGAAAAGTTTGACACGAGGCAGATGCTCTGATATTGTATATGCGACGCTGCCCAAAGTGGACTCTTTCTTCCCTTTACTAAATTGCCTCAATCTGTATTACCTATTTGCCCACTGGGCAAAAGATACAAGAGGGCGCAATATTCCCACTCAATGACCAGCACTTTCTGCGCGGTTTTGCACAATTCTGGACATGATCTCCGGGGGGTCGTCGGGGTGAACCACTGCGCCCCCCGCAAGCCGATGCCGTCTGCCGTTGGTCGGCTCATTTTTTGCTGACGATTCGTACCTTGCATCCCCAGTATGCAGGCGGGCGAGTCGCTGGGACCAACAACAAATTGCGGGCATACGCAGTAAGCAGACCGGGCACCACGGATACCATATAGTACTCCGTAATATGTGTAAAATCTCTGTCCCTCGGTCCGCCTAATCCTCGGTAAACCAGTCAAATGGAGAAATCCAAAAGCCGTCTTTCCGCTGCGAACCCTTGAACCAACGGTGTAAAACCGCACTTCTTCATCTTGGCGGTGGGAACCGCGCGCGGGGGGTGGTTTATAGTATTGAAGTGAACGGGCAAGGGTCGCGGCGCGGGGGACCCACATCCGGGGGGTGGTCCGGCCTCCCGATTTGCCTCGCCGGGCTCGCCGCATCTCGGCACCCCTGCCCGCGCTTGACTCGTGAACGCCTGGGCGGGACGGACCTGGGTCATCCGCGAAACCTTAATCTCGAAGGACCGGGGTTTCTACAGGTTGGAAGCCCTCTATAAAGATCAGATATCACAAAAGGCGGCCCTGTGGTTCATTTCGTTTTTTATGCCCTGCCGGGCTTGCGAACCCCAGCTTCCTAGGGTGATTATTTTTTTCTTCTCTTCCCTCCCTCTCTGGTCGTATCGTCGTACGTGCAATGGATAGTAGGGCGGGAACACGGGCTTTCTTGGGGAACCGATTTGATCGATCATCGATCAGATGTTCGTCCACTGGTCCAGGCCTTGCTCGGGCCAGGAAAAGCGAGGCGAAAATTTGAAAATAGATGAGCGTGAGGGATACGAGCAGTGTCTTGGATGGTGTGTTTTGCATGGTCTCGCGACATTGCGAGGGTCTCACAGATACAAGATCTTGAGGGGAGCCAGGCTTGAAGGCGACTGACAACCAGGGAGGGAAGGCTGCCCCCCCTCAAGAGTCGAGACACAGATCTAGATAAGGTGTGGTTTGGTGGTGTCTGTCTCCGTCCGAGTCTCTGTGACTGAGACACAATGCGTGCCGTTCGGCGAGCTTTTTTGGAATTCGGAGCCGGATCTCCAGGAACAAAGCCATATTCCAAAAAGCCATCGCCGACGCTAAACTATGTCACACCTTGCCATAACGTCAGGACCTGTTCCTCCCCGCATGGTGGCCACGAGCTTAAGATTTGCCTTCGCCGACTAGTGACTACGCATGCGGCAAATGCGCACACAAAGTCCACCATCGAAACGACGCTGCAGACTGCAGCATCCTTCCCGCCCGGCTGGGCTTCCCTTTGATCTTCTTAGACGCGCTCCGGTTGGCCTAGTGTACCCGTAGTCTTTCTTCCCTTCCAGAGTAAGGTAAGGTACGGATATCTAGAGACAAGGGGAGGGCACATACCGGTAGGTAATCGTCAATTACCGCCCTGGCACTTGTGGAGAACTTGGAAAGCCCGAATCTCTTTAGCAAGCCACTCGCGCAATTTCGACGCCTCACACATGCAGTGCCGCAGCCGCAACGAAATATGATGCAGCAAGGGTCTGCCACACCACTGGGTTCGGAGACGGGCTTTTATGAGTACGTGGAGAAAGAAGAGGGCAGCAGCCAAAAAATGGACTTTACCTTCTCTTACTAGTGCGGTATAACTGGGTGTGGCTGTCCTGTACTGTTCTTTAAGGTCGGCGGTCCCAAATTTAATGATTCGTCCCCGTCCTCCCTTCAACTGGCCTGTTTCTTGCTGTCGACATCCAAACGTCCTGGACCCAATCATGACTGGCTGGACGTACAATACGCCTGACGATGTACCGACTGATGGACCACGAATAACGGCAGTTTGCCTGACTTTTACCATCATTGCGCTCTTATTGGTTTGTTTGCGGTGGTATGTCCGGACAACGCTTGTCAAGGCTGTTGGCTACGGTATGTGGGATCGGCCTCGAGAGCGCCAGGGGGTGTTTTATCGCACAGGACAAGACTGACAAAGTGAATCTCTAGATGACTGGGTGATCATCGTCTCCTGGGTAAGTCGACACTAGAGTCTCTTTCGTTTTGCATGCTGTTTAAGTACTAACACAACTTTATAGCTTGGAGCTTGCGGCTACACAGTCTGCAGTGTAATACGTAGGAATCCCTCTTTCGTTGAACTAGTTCCAGACTCAAATCTGACCGAAATGTAGAGACAAAATGGGGTTTGGGAATCACCAGACTTGAAGACATGCCTCCGCAAAATGTGCTTCCCTTTGGCAAAGTAAGAAGACTCACAAACCGTAGAATCTACCCGGCATTTGCTAATTGTCATTCCAATAGCTTCAATTCATCGGTGGTCCATTGTAAGGATTTTGCAGCGTGCAAAGTGAACTACAACAAGACAATGCGGAACTAAGCTGACAAATGCACCATCAGCTACGTCCTCGGCATCTGGGGCTTCAAGATGAGCCTGCTGTTCTCCTATCTGCGATTCTTCCCGGCCGGCGGCTACAAGATTGGCACCATCATCGTGGCGGTAGCTTGTACGATGGGACACATTGCCTTCATATGCGTCTTTATCTTCCTATGCACACCGGTAAGTCTTTCTCGACATCCCCGCCCCCTTCTGCCGAGGCCATGTGTTGGCTAACACGGCAACACGCGACCAGATCGAGAAGCAGTATGATCCATCGATCCCAGCAGACGTAGGCCACTGCGTAGACGCAATCACATTCTATCTAACCTTTTCGTCCTTGACCATCGTCTTTGACGTGATAATGTAAGTCCACATCCCATCATGCACCCTTTACGTGCAGGGCATCAACCCCAAGACCCCGTTACTGATTACAGACTTGTGTGATAACAGAATGTTCCTCCCCTTCCCCGTGATCCTCAAATCCCAAATCCAAAAACGCAAAAAGATCGTCCTCCTAGCGCTCTTCATTCTCGGCATCTTCGTCACAATAATCCAAGCCATCCGAATCCAAACGATCAAAAACCTCGTAAACTACCTCGACTCGGCCAAATCAATCCAGTGGTCCGTCGTCGAGACATGCATCGGCATCATCATCTCCTGCGTCCCGACGCTGGCGCCCATGGTGAAGTACTTTGCCGAGCGGAGCCGCAATGCGGGCAGCACCGCCGGCGGCGGCGGTGCCTCGAGGCCGAAGAGCTCAAAGTACGCGCTGCAGACGTGGGGGACGAAGCGGAGCGGGATGCAGCCGCTGGGCACGGGGATCGATAACCGGGACGCGGATGGGACGTCTGTGAGTGGGGGCAGTTTGACGACGAAGCCGGAGGATAGTACGGAGAATATACTCGATCCGGGCGGTATTGTCTCCAAGGGGAGGATGCTGCATGCCGCGACGCCGAGTGAACCCGAGTCGTGGACAGATCCGACGGATAAGGAGAGGAAGCAGGATGTTTGAGGAGAACATGCAAGGGGAGGAGGACTAGAAGGAGATCACAAGGCATTTTTTCACACGATACCATTTTGAGATTCAAACAATTCAGAAGCGAACTAGCAAGCGTATTTTCTCGCATTATTTTTAGTACCATGAAGAAATCAGAGGGATTACGACCCTTCTTGCAAGAAACGGTTCTCTATGATCAAGACGTCCTTCGCAAGCTCTTAGGTTTTGGCGTGTTTCGTTTGCCTGGTTTCTCATAAATTGAGCATGGCAGGCAATGTCAATCGAATCATACCCATTGAAAAGAAAGAAAGCATGCCAGTTCCACTTATGCCCCGGTCCCAAGCGACCCCTTGATCCGCATACGGGGGACAGGCCTTGATCTGTTCCGTTGCAACCATATCGCGATGCTCCACGATCTCGGGCGGAGACATACATCGCAGGCAGCGTAAGTTCATCGGCCGCCCGTACCTTGGCAAACCCATAGATCCATGTCCTTTCTGGTTGAAATACTGAAGTGGGAAAACCCTGGTTTGATCCATCTGTAAATTGCGATATCTTTGATTTGATTTATAACTGGAGGCTGTAGAGACGGATGCAGACACTGTTATGGAAAAGTAAGGCAGCCTAGACTTGCTTTCCAAACCATGACTACCTAGTACTCAAGAGAGACCGCAGAGCAACAGAGCACGAAAAACAATTTTTCTTTAAGATTGATTCGTCCCGGGCATTCTTGACTTGTACACCACATCCATATCAGTAAGCAACATTCGCAAAAGCATCATTCTGGTTGTCAAAAAAAAAAAAAATATGAAAGATGAAAAACCACTTGATGCTCTCCCATCATCATGGTTCGTAGTGTTCCGTCATTACCATTAATTGCATCATCAAAACTCGAAAAGCGAACAACTGGACAATCTGTAATAATATCAACAGATGAATACAAACGACGTAACTTTCATAATCCACCTCTACTCACGCAGACTTGGCTGATGGAAAGACATGCTGCTAATGCCTCATGGTACATGTATGTCCGATATCCTATCAATAAACATCGAGGTTGAAAATTTATGCAGTACTATCCTTGAGGAATCCGGTACTTATGTATCGTAATATCAAATCTTTCTTGGTCATGTCACGACTTACACCATCTTAGCCTCTCACATGTCTTCCGCGGTAGTTGAACAAACACCGAATCCACTAACACGGGCTGAGCCTAGCTAGGCCACCTTATCTCAAAAGCTATGACCTCTCGCGGTTACTCTTTAAACTTTTCAGTAGCGCGGTCAACAACCGCGTACGTCAGAAATTCTGCCGACGTTTGTGCCCAAATGGCCATCTGATATCCACGGCTGCCGGGGTTCGTTCCGTCGTCTGTTCTCCGCAGGCCGCATATCGCAAACACGTCCGAGGGGGATGAAGACCGATCTTCGAAAGATTGGAATAAAGTCAATTCGTATGTGTGGCTAACTCCCGCAAAGTAAACAATCATCCGTAAATGTTGTCCTACATTAAAAGCAAGAGTCGTGTATATATAGAACGCCTGCATTCCATTCTGGAGAAAGGTTTCATAAGACCATGAGCGCGTATATCAACACCAAAATAAAAAAGATCAGATAAATATCAAAACACCCCATGATAGACCATTACCCAAAAGCTCATTAAATGAGGAATGTTGTCGCACAGCTTCGCACATATGCCAATGCCATAGAACGCAACAAAGGTATGATGAGAAAGATGGAAGGGTCAAAGAAGCCAATAAAATCAGCATGGTCGTTGGAAAACTCCCCCTCGCCCCGGTAGGTGCAGACATTTCGAAGTTTCGTTTTCTCATCCACCTAAACAGCACCATTCGAGCGGCGGCCCCGGGTTGATTCGATGCTATCTCTCCTCATGGAGGTAACCGAGAAGCGTCTCGAAATGGCATTGTCAATCTCAACATGGTCCACGTCGATATGCTTCTTGGGCACCCAGATGACCTGGATCAATCCAATAACGGCGAAGAGGGCACAACTGAACCAGGCGGCGGCAGAACCAGCGACACTGTAAATGCTTCCCACGAGGGGCGGGGAGACGGTTCTCGCCAGGCAGGCACCGGACATGGCCACGCCATTGACCTTTCCGAGGGCTTGCGATGTGGGCGTTGCGTTCTTGATCAGGATAAGAGTGACTGGGCCAATGATGATACCGTAGAAACTCTGCATGATGAGGGAGAACCAAATACCAGCCTCGGTGAGACTTTCGGGAAGCGCGGACAGGAAAGGCAGCAGCAAATACGCAGATGGGTATACGATGATCATGGACATGAAGGAGCCCCAAACACCGACGCGTTCTACAAAGATGGGGAAAATGAGGCCCTGGATGAGCAGTCCAAGAACACCATTGATGGCCAGATACACACCGACGTCGTGGAGGGAGTATCCCAGACCGCCACGCAAATCGAGGTGTCCGCGCGGATGCTTCTTGTCGGAAGGATCGTCGAGCAGATACGTAGGCAAGAGGGTACCGGCGGCCATCTGGTGGTACGAGAAGATGATGAAGGCAATGATGAGCATGACGACGGTCTTGTTGAATGTCTTGACTTTCTTCTGGCCCGTCGCCTGGGCACGAGAGTTCAAAAGGTGTTGGCGCAGATCTTCAGGTATGACCTTGATTGAGTGTACCGTTCCAAAGGACGATCTCCTGAGGTCAAAGTCGTGCTCGAATGGCAAAGGCAAGCTCGATTCCGCAAAGCGCGGTCGCGAATGGCTGGTGGAAATAGACCGACGCGGGTTGAAGGTCCGGATGGGTGCGCGGCGCAGTGGCGTGGTCTCATCGACGGCGTCATCATCGTCCACGGCGACGCTGTTGCGACCATTGTGAAGGTCATCGTCCTCCTCCAACTCGAGAGTCTCCTCCAAGAAGAAAGCACCCTGCAGGACGGCCAGGGAAATTGCTGCCATAGACACGAGATTCGGGAGCAAGTAGGGGTTCCGGCCGAAAACGCCATCCTGCGAGAAGACCGAAGGGTAGTAGACGGCGGGTTGGGCGAGGAAACCACCCATAGCAGAGCCAATAATGCCGCCCAGTGTCCATACGAAGGGTTGTACGGCGTAGGCCTTGGCTGTTCCCCAACAAAAAAAAAAAAAATCAGTATGCTGTCGTTCGCCGTAATTTGCGCCGATAATTACACCGGCGTATAGAGAGAGAGAGAGAGACTCACGTTCATGGTCGGGATTTTTGACCATTTCTGCCACCATGGTCTGCATGACGGAAACGTTGCCGTTGAGAGCGCCACCAACAAAACGGGCGAGCAAAGCGACCCAATACGTCTTTGCGAAACCAAAAATCAAACTCGAGATGGCAACACCGACGAGACCAAATAGCACGACAGGTTTGCGACCGATGCGATCGGACAGTGTTCCCCATCCCATTGAGGTGATGGCCTCGGCGACGGCATAGGCGGAGATCAATAGACCTGCGTAGAAACCGGCATCTTCCTCCATGCCGAGATCTTTAACCATCTGAAAGGTGTAGGCCAGAATAGAATTGAAGGCGATGGGCTCGGAGAATCGACATATCGCTGTTCGTTGATGAAGCGCGTGTTAGCCCGTAGTCGCAGTGAGTTCCATTGAATGGCACTGGACAGCGTTGATAAGAAGAGAATCCTTATCTGAGTTTCTCGAGAATAAGACGGAGGGGAAAGTTGGAAGAGAGGATGAGGATGAGCGTACCAAGAACGGCCAGTTGGCGCGTGGGAAATGCATTGGGGTCTTTTCGTTTTGATGGAGCCATGATTGGTATCGCAGGTATCGTGAGGGTCTCCTTTGTCTGTATGTCTTAATGTTTCTCCTACACGTTTTCAAAGGTTGGAATGTTGGAGAGAAGTGTAAGGTAGGTAGAGTAAGTACGGTATGGGAAAGAAAGAAGAAAGAGGATCGGGATGACGATTTTGGCACCATGTAAATTACTGCGGGGTCGTGGAGAGAGGTTGGGGCCTTCCTTGGGGGGGCCCTTGGCCTTTGCAAGCTTGGGGGGCAGCTCAAGCCGCAAATCGCAATGGGGGAAAGTAATGGCCCGGGGGATGGTAAATGGGGGGCAATGGGGGAGGCTTGGGAAGGCAAGTCATTCCTCTACCTTACCTTACCTTACCTTACGGGGTATGTACGGATACGCAGGTGGAGGGCAGTATTCGTAGTGACTTGCCTTAGCAGCAGCAGCAACTGCAGCAGCACAGCACAGCGGGCAAGAAATAACGGCATTGGCGGCCCGCGACACCGCCCCACCAAAATGCATGCACCTCACCGCCTGACCGGTTCATGATCGGCGCTTGACCGTTGGCCACACACGTGCAAAGCAGCAAGCAGCATCTCATCATCCTTACAGTAACAAGATCCTACCAAGGCTTCATCTCTTTGCCTCCCCACGTTCATCATCCCGATATCCATGCATAAGGTGTCGTCATGTTCCATGGTGAAGCCTTGGGGATCCATCCGGCACAGGCACGTACCTTACAGTTGTCCTAAGTGCGTGGGTTTTTATTGTCCAAAACCTCAGATAACTTGGGGTAAGTAAATACTGAGTTTCCTTTGAGACCCCCCGAACAAGAAACAAGACATGGCGGGTTCGGAACTTAATCTGGGGAACTTGACTCAGGTGAGATAGTCTTATCCGTAGTGTAACCGTCGCACTTGGCGGTTATTGAAATACCTGCCGCTGCCGCCGCCCGCTTGAGGTGAGGTCATGCACCGTGATACCTACCTACCTACCTACTGTACCTAGCGACACCGATACCGACCACCACGGTTGATGATCTCACCCTGCAATCCAAATTCGCCCCCATTTCGAGCATACATCATAACACAGCTCGCCTCAGTCGCCTCGCCCCCCAATTGACCGACTTGATGCTAGCTCAACCTCCTTTCCCTTAGTTGACAAGGACTAGCAATGAGGCTCGTCTCACGACCTAAGTAGTGCGACGCTCGGGACTGTCCTTTTTTTTTTGTCTTGCTCGAATCCGGCCAAGACAACGACAGACCGGTCATCAGTAGTCAAGCAAACATGCCTCAAATTCGAGTCTGCGGTTGTGCGACTTTTTTTTTTCTTTGGTGTAAATTTCCGGAGCCGAACCTCCTGCCATTTGGAGTCTACCTTCCAACCTTCCAACTTGCTTTCCGCCCGCACCTCGGGAGCCTCCCGCCCTTGGACCTTCCAATTTGGAGTCGTTGGAGATCTCAGAACTGGCGGTGTGCTCACAATCTCACTAACTGTCCATCCCACAGGCATGTCAATCTAACTCGACTCCAAATTTAGCTTCCGAGCAATTGACCGCGCTAAATCTCAATCGAACTTACCTTGGGCTGCTTAGGTCTGACATCGTCATGTTCTTAGACACCCTCCCCTGAAATCAACGCCATCATCTACTCAGTACTCACAGTCTCGCACAGCAAAGCGCGACGCGCCTTTTTCTTTTTTTCCCCTCCAGCCAAACATCCCCCATAACAGAAGTGGTTGCACTCCCGCCGCCGGTTAGCATCTGAGACACCACCGTGTTGTTTCCCATGTCCACCAGCAAATACGGGAGACTTGCCAAACGCTCCCAGTGACTTCATCGCATGCACTCATCCTGAGCTGGCGTGACTCTGAATGAATTTTTCAACTCATATTCGCCGCCGACGATATGAAAGCCACATACTTTCAGGGTTTGGGAAACGCGTGCTACATCTTCCATGACGATTCAAAATGCCCATCTCCAGCAAAACAAGTGAAATTCTGCTCGCTCTCTTGAGAGAAGCAAGAGTCACCTCACTGGGATCTGTGTTCATCACACATGCAGTCGTCTCTCAGCCCTAGGTATATTCATGGCTCCTCACTGCGCAGCATCGCCCTCAAGATTCCGTCCCTTCCAAGCGACCTAGGCAAGGCGCTATCGATATTGTAAGCCGCAAAACGTTTTTCAAACTCATTCATGTATTTGGAAATTCAGTTGCTCTCAAGTTCTATCGGTTGTATGTGTGTCTGGGACCTTTCAGTTCTTGGCAGTGGTCCGACTTACTGGATGAGCAAAAATGGCCTCGCTGTAATGAGCATTGGCTATCAAATCCAAGGATTGGAACCCTCAACCAAACACCCTGCGGTCAAATTTCATCAGGACAAGACTAATTTGCGAGCCTTCAAAAGCGCATCTTAGTCCTGTTGAGGTTGAAGAACGCCGCGGGCTCGTATGCTTAGGCACGAATCAGCCCGCTCCCTTGCCTTGCAGTCTCACTTAACCATTACTTCATGGCGGGAAAGAACACGGACACGAAAACTAGGAGAAAGGATACAATGAGCGGACGACCAGGGCCTACGTTAGAGTCTTACCATTCTTCCTCGATGTCTGCCTTCATTATCATGGTTGTCTCCTTCCATGACTGTTGGCTATGGCAGGCAGAAGGGAAGGTACCACCATAGGACTGTCAAAAGGAGCCTCATCAAACGAGGTAGCCCCATCAGTCATCGCCACTAAGAGACCCAGGCCACCGGTTCGAGAAGGGTTTGCATGCTGTTTGTTCCCTGCTTTGGCTTGGCTGCCCAAAGTCTGAGAGCTCGGGAATCAAGATGGCACCGGAAGAGTAGGCAGGCGCCTCACCCTTCAATAAGCCGTCCCCGGTCTGCATATAGATCCCAAGTCCCCTCCTGGAGTCTCATGAATAATGAAAGTTGTCAGCACGGCAGCGAGAGTTTGTACCGGAAGATATGAGTCCGGAGCCTTGATCATCAGACATTGCTCCCTCGTATCATGGTATACTACCTATCACTGCCACCTCGAGTTTCTAAGTAGTCATTGCGCGAATAGTCATTTTCCAACCTTTTTCTTCAATTTCGCCAAAGATCTGGATAAAAGGCCTGGCACAAACGTTGGAGGTTTAAGGGGTTGCGTCGATGGATAGATATCCTGATCCGTCATCTGAACCTGGATTGGTCTCGCCCCCAGTGAACCCTTGACGGCGGACGTGTGCCGCTAGGCAGGGGCCAAGGGTGTTGGCGGGACAGATGGATTACGCGGGGAAGCTAGGGTTTTGGGACGTTGACGGTGGCACTTGAAAACTCACGCAAAGATCTTAAAATCCGGGAAGATTCTCGTTTCTGTCGAATTGGGCCATTGTTGGACTTGGCCTAGGAAACTTGAAACCGAAGACCAACGCAATCTCGGTGACAGAGATCTTTATGGGGGGCGTTGCGTCTTCTTTCGTTACGAAGCACAGCACATTCTCGAATCCCTTCACTCTGGAGCAACTAAGAGTCTCAACTTCATGAAGCTGGTGTCGATAATAAGCTCTGCCCTTCGTTCGACCTGGATGTACAACCTGAGAGTCCCATCATCAACTTTACTGCCTCTACGTCATTTACTATCTCTAAGCTTCGACGTCAATTGACGAGTCTTCCAAGTTGCTCCTTTGGAACTTCAATCTCACCAATGCCCAATCTCTTGATTACCTGCGTCGTTACACCTGTGTCCTGGAAAGCGTTGATTGATCCAACCAATCAGGAGACAGCTATCCGACTGGAGAAATGTCTAGATATACACGTTTGACCGAAACCTTGCTCCCCGCTGTGCCCTCATTAGGGAAGTTCATGAACACCAACACTGTGACAACAATGGTCGGTCCAGCACCAGCCATGCTACTTCGGAACCACTACATGATATCAGCCATGAACGTCTGCTTCATATGGCTAGAGCTTTTGCTTTCAATGTGATAAGACGCCATGAGGTATCGCTGGGCCATCATGATCTTGAACCATTCGACTCTCCCATCAAAGTCCGAAATTTCTCATCCTCAGTCTAGCGTCGCGCGGGGGTTTCCCAGATTTGTCCTTGGTCAACCTTTCACTACCTTCTGTATCCCCAGGAGAAGAAGGGGGGAGACGCAAGTCTTTTATTGTCTGTACCCCCTTTGGAAAGAACCAAACACCCGCGGCCAAAGTCTGAGAACAGAACCCCTCAACAACAACAAAGACTGTGAACCATGAGGAGAAGACGCTTCTCCTTTGGTGAACGCCACCAAACATGGCAAGGACTTCGGACTTCGAAGACTCTGGCTATATGTAGACAGGCTGCGAATACTCGTCTGTGAGGATAATGATTAGATCCAGCTGTTGCTCGTCTCCGGTCGTTCCAGTTCACATCCAAACGAGCAGGCAAGCAGCAAGCCTTGGAATCGCAACGAGTCCGAAATTCAACCAGCCGGCTCAACATCATCTTAATCGAGTTAGCTCTTTTAAACGTCTTCCAACGAGCTCCCCGCGAGATCCTCACGCCGTCCATCTACCATGAAGTACCTCTCACTCTTAGCCATCCTGGCCATACTGGCCATCACCGCCAACGCCATCGCCCTCCCGGAAGCAGACCCCTACAAATACAAATTCACCTGGCCAGGCAGAAAGATAGGCCGGTGCAAGTCCCTAGGGCAAGGCTGCTGGAGAGTCAAATGCAGCGCCGCCACCTTCGCCATCGCCCTCACAAAGGACGACCTCGTCGTCGACCGCGACTCCCCGCAGGCCCTCGACTCCCACGCCCGGAGTGGCGCCGCGTTTCAAGCCGAACGCGCGCTCGACGAGCTCGCCGACATCGTTGCCTTCTCGCAGGACGATCCGTTCTTCTACTACGGCGTGCTGGACATCGGGAACCACTTAGTGGCTGATACACCAGGGACCGAGACCTTTCCGCGCCGTGCGTTGAAGGCGGAGTGGGTTTGGTGCAATGGGAAGTTCATTGGATAGCCGTGCTGGAAGCGCGATGTTGAGACGGGTGGTGGTGATGGTGTCCACCCGAAAAGCCCTGGTGTAGCCGGCCTGGGGTCCTTTTTGATGTGATTGAAGCGCGACGTCGTCGATGGTGAGGAGGTGGAGACGAGGCTCAGACTGTTGAGGCCGAGGTATTCTGTAAAAGCCACAATCTGGACTGTTGGACGCGCTCGGTTGATCCCGCGACGAGGAAGGCTTTTCGCGATCTGAAGGCCATGAATACTGATGTGCGCGAGCTGCTCGAGGCCATTGCGTAGAGATATGTTGGGACACTCTCTTATGTTGATATCTTGGTGGAAGTTGTTTGACTAACGAGACTTTTCACAGCAATTACTGCCGAATCCGCACATTAACTTCGATGGAGCTACTCTTCTTCTCCCATGTGGAATATTGTCAAAATTTTGGCCACCGAGCCAGGATTCGACGAGACAGTGTTGACATAGAAAAAGGGTGGACAGAAACGATAAGTGACCCGAACACAAACACAAACATACACTTCCATTGTGTTCTCTTCTGATACTAGGCTACTTGCCACCGACGAGACGCAGGATGTCGTCTTTTGTTTTGTAACTGTAGAGGCGATGGAGGAAAGAACCTCCCGACGCCAATTTCATGTGTGGTGGTGATCAGGCCTCTAGCTGGACGCTCCCCATCCCCGCGAGCTAACGAGGGGTAGCCAGTCGGGATCCGATTGAGACGCTCGTCTTGTTCGCGAAGCAGTAATGTTATCTTGAAGATGGACATCATCTCTTGTCTGCTAGGAATGTACAGTGTCGGATGATTACCTAGCACGGACTGTCCAGTATCTCAATGGTGAATTTCGAGCTCCCGGCAAGTGTCTTGGAGAGTAATTCGAGTATTCTTTCCGACAAGATTAACATTCGCGGAAGGAAGGAGCGGAGGCTGCATGTTGCGCTGAGCAGGCTTGGTCGATAGACGAGCCGAGGCTTGAGCTGTCACCGTACTTAACAGTACAAAATTCCAGGATTTGAAAAACTTGATAGGCCGGTGCGTTCCACATGAGCCAGACTACAAGCCAGGCAATCCTCTACTCATCATAAGCGGCCATCAAAATATTTACGATGGGCGAATGTATGTACGCTCAATCATTGCGGTCCCCCTCACGTGCCCGTAGGCCGAGGGGCACCGCACCCAAGATTGTTCGCTTCCTTCTCCATTTCGATCTCCGTGTCCGATGGTCCTGGGTCCAGCAAAAGAGCGAACCTCTCAACAGACAATTGTTTTCACGAGAACATGAATGTTTTATTTTGCGTTGTTCAATAATGAAGAAGAAAAGAGGAAAACAGAGCAAAGGTGCGCTGCGCAAGTCGCGTTTTGTAGTGTGCTGCGAGAATTTTTTGGCAGGGTCCGTGCCTCAGGCAGCCAATTGAACCGACCCGACTGGACGACCTAAATGGGCGGGCACGAGGAAGACTGAGAGTGGTGGAAGGAAAGAAGGGTCCTTCCTTTGCGGCGTTACCCCCCTGCCTTCCTGCCTTCCAAGTGTTTGGCACCCGCGGCCGGTCTTCGGCAAGTTGCGCTTCCTAGTGGATCAGCTGCAACGACATGCCGTCACTGGGTGCTAGTCATTCCCAATCTCCCGCCCGTGCTGCTAGCACCAAGATAGGTAATCTCCCCTGGGATTGGGGATTGGAGATTGCTTCTTCAAACACCAACACAATAAAATCACACATACACACAAGATGGCCAAACCGACAGCAATAGCCGTTGACGCCCTTCCGAGGTTTCTGCTTCCTAGACTCAGCTGGACTGGTCCTGCGACAGCATCCCAAGCCCTGCGGCCTGTTTCGGCACTCCCTCCGAGCTCGCGCCGTCGGATGCACACCCGAACCAGTACTTTCCACGAGTCGAATATACCTTCGAGATGCCGCAGCAATGGCTTCAAGACCGAGCGCGCCTCGATACTGGCGAGTCCGGGCATCACAAGGTCCTTCCATGCGACTCCTTCAAGACAACGAGACCATCACTTTGATACCTTGAAGTTCGTCCAGCGAATGAAGAGCGAGGGCTTCACGGAGGTGCAGGCCGAGGCCACCATGAAGGTCTTGAACGATGTAATACAAGAAAGGTATGCGACGGCGCCCTCAGTCAGCACACCATCTTGCTAACAGCAGAGCAGCATACAGAACCTCACCCGAACCATGGTCCTCCGCGAAGACGCCGCCAAGGCAACCTACACGCAAAAGGTCGACTTTGCCAAGCTGCGCTCCGAACTCCTTTCCGCCGATAGCACTGAGTCGAGCACGACGCGCGCGTCTCACGAGAAGCTCGGCAACGACATTGCGAAGCTGAGCTCAAGGCTGCGCGACGAGATCGGCCGGACCCAGGCCAGCGTCCGCCTGGACCTGAACCTGGAGAAGGGTCGCATCCGCGAGGAGGCTGTCGGCCAGGAGCTCAAGATCAAGGAGACGGAGACAAAGATTGAGCAGGAGGTGGCGGCGCTGCGCGAGAAGCTTGAGCAGGTCAAGTTCCAGACGCTGCAATGGCTGATGGGAGTGTGTACCGGTTTCGCCGCTCTGCTTCTTGGTGCCTGGAGGTTGCTCATGTAAATGAACCCCAGCCCGTGGCCTTGGCGCGTTGTCGTACATTGCTGGTGACGGTTCCAGAGTGAAGCGGAATATGCCAATGCGCTTTGTTCAAGTGAAATGCGGCATCCGCGTAAAAGGCTGATCATTCTGTCTGGCCTTTGTTCGTAGCTGCCCTGCGTGGAATAGACACAGCGTTTCATTAAACGGGCAACCGCCTTGTGGTACGCAGATCCCAGGTCTCAGGACCAGGCAACTAGTCTCAAATATTGTAAGAAAGTCCTTAGATGCACTTGCCAGATAGAGAACGAGGTACGAAACCCTCCAGTAAAAGGAGGCCACCGTCGGATAAAACATTTCTTCTTAAGCGCACTTGGATTTCGCCGAAAGCTCTCTTCTAGCTTCTCCCAAACCCCCGTTTGCCCCATTCCGTCTACCCATGAACATTTCCCGAGCATTAAATATCTCACCATCGCCAAGTTTGTCAATATGAATCCTGCTATGGTTGCTTCATGTTTCTCTCGTGCCTTTCGATGATTCTGTAGAGATTACATCAGCCATGCCTCAATCCAGTGAACAATCGAGCAACACCATCAACGATACGGATATAGACCCTGACGACCCGGCGACCTACGATTGGGTCTTCGGCGCGTATGAGAGAGTTGGCCCCGACACAGGGGCTTTGAAGCTCAGCAGCGCTTCCTTTGACGTGAAGATAAGTCCCGCTAGCTAGTTTCTGCATTGAAATAGTGTCTGACTGGCCTTCTAGATATCTCCCGGTTACATAGAGAACCCTTACGTTGGTAGCCTCTCATGGCTTGTGTAGGTCTATCATACTTGCAGAGTCCGACATTTGCCTGTCAACTGATACTTCTCAAGATCTTGGTTTCCGTAAAATGTCGAGCATCTCACGGTCTACTTCGCCCCGGATACGAATCAGATTCGCTTTTCTATTCCGGAACCCATCATTGCTCAGAATTTTGAAAACCTTTCTGATTTCTGCCTAGAAAGACACCATTGGAAGAAGATCAAACCGCGTCCTTATTCGTACGAGCTGTCAAGTGAAGATGCTGATGCTTTTGGCCTCATCATGGGCTTCCTTATGACAGGAACCTTCCATCAACATCCGCAAACCCGTGTTCGATCGGTTTCCCACAGTATTAACGAATTCATCCACGCCGGCGAATTATCAATCAGGCTCGGTCTTCGCTGCATTGTACACTTCACCCGCGCTGTATCTCTGCATCTGCGACAGTTGCTACTTGAGGACTGAACGGCGCTGCTCGAAGGGCACATTGCTAGCCTGTACGATTTCTTCGACTTTTCCGACGAGCGTAGTACTCGTGCCTTTCGGGAAATCAGAGAGGTGTTCGCGCATGCAATGGTCAAGCCTTGATTGCGTCACTTGGATATCAGCCCAGTCGAGGCCGTGATCTTTTACCCAGGCTCCAGCAGACTTGAAACGATATGGAATGGTGATGACACAGAGGAGTGGCCAATAATCATCAAACACTGCCTCGATCTAATGAACAAGAGTGTGTATTTCACAGCCGACGTCTAAGTGGCACATGAATGGGAAGCGTGCAAGCAGGACGAGGTTCGGCTCGATCATCGCAGGTGAGCTGAGTTCATGACTAGCAGAGATCTTCGCCAGGTTCTAACAGTGCCATCGGGTAGATGCATTCCAACATTGTATTGCTATAGCATTCCCGCGATCCCCAGCCTCGCCATTCAGCTTTGTCACCTACCTCCACAGTGATCCCCTCGTACCTGCTGCTGGAGGCAAAGTGAAGCCTCAACGCTTCACTACGACGGAGCTTACTCAAAGTGGCTGACCCCGGCCTTGAGGCAGTCCTGGCCGACCTTCACTTGCTCAATAGTTTGGGCCTGTGCCTTGCTGTGAAATATCGTTCATACATCGGAATGTCGACAACCTCTTGGTCGGTATGGCAATGTGAGATATGAGTGATTAATTGAGCTTAGAGTCGAGTTGTTCCGCAAAGGAAGGGCAGAAAGTGAATTACATTTAGTTTGCGAGTGTGATAGAATTAGTGCAAGATGGCTGGAATATGTGCAGAGTAGTTTTTAGTGAACTAGGGGGCATGGCTCTGAGTATTATATAGACTTCCTCGTACTCTCTTGCCTTGACTTCCAACCACCTGAGCACTTTTTGCCTTGCCATATTTATTCAAGGTATCCGAAACCCAAGTGTGCCTTCGGAGCCTGGCTGGTCGGGTCGCCGGACTTGAGAGGTGTGTCAATCGCTTATGTCATCCCACATCCGGTCAAACATGCCTCCGGCCAGGAGCCTGGAAACGGACACCTCAGCAAGATAACCACGTGACAGGCCTATGGCCATCCAGCCAGTGAAGGTTGAAGAGCCAAGTGCACGGTCCAGATGGGTGGAGACTTGGCTGAAGACAGCAAGGACCGGCAGGAGCAAGCAAGCCTGGCACGCCTGGCCAGTGGCCAGCAAGCAGTGAGGATGGAAAGCTGGCAGCAAACCACAGACCTTAGGCGTCGCGCACCTGGTTCAGTGCGCACCTAACAACCTGGCACTGGACTGGCAGGAACGAACCGAACAGGCAACGTAAGGTACTGCACCTAAAATAATCTCCAACCTTCCACCTCACCACAAGCGAACTACGTATCCCGTACCCATCTTTCCTATTCCCATTCCTCCCACCACCACCACCACCACCGCCCCAAACAAAACAACATCATCACCGTTTGCCCTCCAGATTGTCATCACTGCGAGGTGCATCGTTACTCCGTATTTACGCCTCCTCTTTACCGCTCTTTGTTTCCCTGTATTAATTGCCTTGTGCGCATTCAGTCGGGTCGCAAGGAAGCTATCCCCAGCTCCTACTCCTTTCTCTCCCAAATACACGACATCCACGTCGCTGTATCCACGAAATCCCGCGACACCCGATCAGCTGCCCGATTCGAATCCGCGAACTGACACAACCCTGCTAAGGAGCGCAACTTGGTCTCTGGAAGCTTCTTGTCACACATAACGCCAGTCATGGCGCCACTACCGATCAAGTTCCAGGAGCTGATCCAGCTTCAGACTGCCGGTGTCGAGGACGCTTCCATCGGCTTCAACTCCTGCGTGAGCCATCACCGCCCGACCATCTCCCTGCTCAATGGCATCATCATGACTGACTTGTTTTCCTCCAGACACTCGAGTCAGACTCTTATGTCTGTATTCGGGAAAAGAAGAACGAAGCTGCCCAACCCGAAGTTGTCATCGTCGACCTGAAGAACGGCAACAATGTCACACGGCGCCCCATCAAGGCCGACAGTGCCATCATGCACTGGACTCGTCAAGTCATCGCCCTCAAGGCGCAATCGAGAACACTGCAGATCTTCGATCTCGAGAAGAAGGCGAAACTCAAGTCCACCACAATGAACGAGGACGTCCAGTACTGGAAGTGGATCAGCGAGACCACTTTGGGCCTGGTTACAGATTCAGCAGTCTACCACTGGGACGTCTACGACCCCAGTCAGGCCCAGCCCGTCGAGGTCTTCAAGCGCAATGCTAACCTCAACGTGAGTGCAATGCTTCCTCCATCCTCCGCATGTCACCGAACTGTCTGCTAAATACTTCCAACCAGGGTTGCCAAATCATCAACTACCGAACCAACGCCGAGGGCAAGTGGATGGTGGTTGTTGGTATCTCGCAACAGCAGGGCCGCGTGGTTGGTGCCATGCAGCTGTACTCCAAGGACCGTGGCATCAGCCAGGCCATTGAGGGTCACGCTGCGGCCTTCGGCTCGCTGCGCCTGGAGGGTGCTCCCGCCGACACCAAGCTCTTCACCTTTGCTGTGAGAACCGCTACTGGCGCGAAGCTTCACATCGTCGAGGTCGATCACGCCGAGTCAAACCCTGTATTCCAGAAGAAGGCCGTCGACATCTTCTTCCCTCCCGAAGCCGTCAGCGATTTCCCTGTGGCTATGCAGGTGTCGCAGAAGTACGGTGTCATTTTCATGGTCACCAAGTACGGATTCATCCACGTCTACGACCTCGAGACCGCCGCCTGCATCTTCATGAACCGAATTTCCAGCGATACCATCTTCACCACCTGCCCCGACAACGAGTCTCGCGGTATTGTGGGCATCAACCGCAAGGGTCAAGTGCTCTTCGTTTCGATCGACGACGCCAACGTTATTCCCTACCTTCTCCAGAACCCGGCCAACACCGATATGGCTATCAAGATGGCATCACGAGCTGGCCTCCCCGGTGCTGATAATCTGTATGCTCGTCAATTCGAGCAGCTCTTCAACAGCGGTCAGTTCATGGATGCTGCCAAGATCGCGGCCAACTCTCCCCGACAATTCCTTCGAACCGCCGAGACGATCGAGAGATTCAAGTCGCTCCCCCAGCAGCCTGGTCAAATGTCCTTTGTCCTGCAATACTTTGGCCTTCTGCTTGACAAGGGTGCCCTGAACGAGCACGAGTCTATTGAGCTTGCACAGCCCGTTCTCGCTCAGAACCGTCTCAACCTGTTGGAGAAATGGCAAAAGGAGGGCAAGTTGACTGCGTCTGAGAGACTTGGTGACCTTGTCCGCCCTCACGACCTGAACATGGCTCTCACTCTTTATCTCAAGGCCAACATCCCTCACAAGGTAGTTGCTGGCTTTGCTGAGACGGGTCAATTCGAGAAGATCCTGCCCTATGCCTCCCAGGCCAACTATCAGCCTGACTACGTCCAACTCCTCCAGCACATCGTTCGTGTCAACCCGGAGAAGGGTGCAGAATTCGCCACAGCCTTGGCTAACAATGAGGGCGGTTCCCTGGTCGATATCGAGAGAGTGGTCGACATCTTCCAGTCTCAGGGCATGATTCAGCAAGCCACGGCTTTCTTGCTGGATGCTCTCAAGGATAACAGACCTGACCAGGGTCACCTTCAGACTCGTCTCTTGGAGATGAACTTGATGAATGCTCCCCAGGTTGCCGATGCTATCCTCGGAAACGACATGTTCTCTCACTTTGACAAGACTCGCATCGCGACACTCTGTGAACAGGCCGGTTTGGCCCAGAAGGCATTGGAGCTCTATGAGGACCCCGCTGCCGTCAAGCGTGTCGTTATCAACATTGCGGCCACGCCCAACTTCAACATCGATTGGTTGACCGGTTTCTTTGGCAAGCTGTCCGTTGAGCAATCTCTGGACTGCTTGGACGCCATGATCAAGCACAACATCCGCCAAAACCTGCAAGCGGTGGTCCAGATCGCCACTAAGTACTCCGACTTGCTGGGTCCCGTGCGCCTGATTGATCTTTTCGAGAAGTACAAGACTGCCGAAGGTCTCTTCTACTACCTTGGCAGCATTGTCAACCTCTCAGAGGACCCCGATGTTCACTTCAAGTACATCGAGTCTGCTACCAAGATGGGCCAGTTCAACGAGGTTGAGCGCATTTGCAGAGACAGCAACTACTACAACGCCGAGAAGGTCAAGAACTTCCTCAAGGAAGCCAGACTTCAGGAGCAGCTGCCTCTCATTATCGTCTGCGACAGATTCAACTTCGTCCACGACTTGGTTCTCTACCTGTACCAGCAGCAGCAGTTCCAGTCCATCGAGACTTACGTCCAGCGTGTCAACCCCAGCCGTACTCCCGCCGTCATCGGTGGTCTGTTGGACGTTGACTGCGATGAGAGCATCATCAAGAACTTGCTGTCAACCGTCAACCCCGCCTCTATCCCCATCGATGAGCTCGTGTCCGAGGTTGAGTCTCGCAACCGTCTCAAGCTTCTTCTTCCCTTCCTCGAGGCTACTCTTGCTGCTGGCAACCAGCAGCAGGCCGTGTTCAATGCTCTCGCCAAGATCTACATTGACTCGAACAATAACCCCGAGAAGTTCCTCAAGGAGAATGACCAGTATGACACTCTCAGCGTCGGTAAATACTGTGAGAAGCGTGACCCCAACCTTGCCTTCATTGCCTACTCCAAGGGTCAGAACGACCTTGAGCTCGTCAACATTACCAACGAGAACGGCATGTACCGCAACCAAGCTCGATACCTGCTCGAGCGGGCTGACCGCGAGCTGTGGACCTTTGTCCTCAGCGAGAACAACATTCATCGCCGTTCCGTGATTGACCAAGTTACCGCCACCGCGGTTCCCGAGTCCACCGATCCCTCCAAGGTTTCCGAGGCTGTTGCCGCGTTCCTTGCCTGCGATCTTCCTCTTGAGCTCATTGAGCTGCTTGAGAAGATTGTTCTCGAGCCGTCACCTTTCAGTGACAACACCAACCTTCAGAACTTGCTTCTGTTCACCGCTGCCAAGGCCGACAAGGGTAAAGTTATGGACTACATCCACCGTATGGACAACTTCAGCGCGCCGGACATTGCATCAGCCTGTATCGACGTCGGTCTCCACGAGGAGGCCTTCGAGATCTTTAAGAAGACTGGTGACAAGACTTCCGCTGTTGATGTCTTGGTAGAGAACGTCGTTAGTATCGACCGTGCCCAAGCTTACGCCGAGGAGGTCGATTTGCCCGAGGTTTGGAGCAAGGTCGCCAAGGCTCAGCTTGATGGCCTGCGCGTCACCGACTCTATCGAGTCCTACATCAAGGCCGATGACCCCAAGAACTACGAGGAGGTTATCGAGACCGCTGCCCGCGCCGGCAAGGACCAGGATCTTATCAAGTACCTTCGCATGGCCAGAAAGACGCTGCGCGAGCCCGCCATCGACACTGCCCTTGCCTTCTGCTACGCTCGTCTGGATGAGCTCGGCGAGCTCGAGGACTTCCTTCGCGGTACCAACGTTGCCAATATCGAGGAGTCTGGAGACAAGGCTTATGAGCAAGGTCTGTACCAGGCTTCCAAGATCTTCTTCACCAGCATCTCCAACTGGGCCAAGCTGGCAACCACCCTCGTCCACCTTGAGGAGTACCAGGCTGCAGTTGAGTGCGCTCGCAAGGCCAACAACATCAAGGTCTGGAAGCAGGTTCACGAGGCCTGCGTAGAGAAGAAGGAGTTCCGTCTTGCCCAGATCTGCGGTCTCAACCTCATTGTTGATGCCGAGCAATTGCAGACCCTTGTCAAGCAGTACGAGCGCAACGGTTACTTCGATGAGCTCATCGGAGTCTTGGAGCAGGGCCTTGGTCTCGAGCGTGCCCACATGGGTATGTTCACCGAGCTTGGCATTGCCTTGTCCAAGTACCACCCTGAGCGTTTGATGGAGCACCTCAAGCTCTTCTGGAGCAGAATGAACCTGCCCAAGATCATCCGTGCTTGCGAGGAGGCGAACCTCTGGCCCGAGCTGGTCTTCTGCTACTACCACTACGATGAATTTGACAACGCTGCTCTGGCGGTCATTGAGCGTCCTGAGAACTCATGGGAGCACCAGCAGTTCAAGGAGATCGTCGTCAAGGTGGCCAACTTGGAGATCTACTACCGCGCCATCAACTTCTACCTTGAGCAGCACCCATCCCTGCTCACCGACCTCCTCCAGTCTCTTACTGCCCGCATTGACGTCAACCGCGTTGTCAAGATGTTCGAGAAGAGCGATAACCTGCCGCTCATCAAGCCTTTCCTCGTCAACGTCCAGACTCAGAACAAACGCACCGTCAACAATGCCATCAACGACTTGTTGATCGAGGAGGAGGATTACAAGACCCTCCGCGACTCTGTAGAGAACTACGACAACTACGACCCCGTCGACCTTGCCTCTCGTCTGGAGAAGCACGACTTGATCTTCTTCCGCCAGATCGCTGCCAGCATCTACCGCAAGAACAAGCGCTGGGAGAAGTCCATTGCTCTTTCCAAGCAGGACAAGCTCTTCAAGGATGCCATTGAGACGGCCGCCATCTCAGGCAAGACTGATGTCGTGGAGGACTTGCTCCGCTACGTAAGTTGCTTTCACCCTACATGACTGCGCTCTGCATACTAACATGTCACAGTTCGTCGATATCGGTAGCCGTGAGTGCTACGTCGGCATGCTCTACGCCTGCTACGAGCTCATTCGCCCCGACCTAGTCCTGGAGATCTCTTGGCGCAGCGGTCTCACCGACTTCGCTATGCCTTACATGATCAACATGTTGTGCCAGCAGACCAAGGACTTGGCCGCTCTCAAGGCCGACAACGAGGCTCGCAAGAGCAAGGAGAAGGAGCAGGAGAAGGACGAGACCAACACTCCCATTCTTGGCGGCAACCGCCTCATGATCACTGCCGGTCCCGGCGGCATGGGCGCTCCTCCCGCGCCCTACGGTCAGACAAACGGCTTCGCTCCCCAGCCTACTGGCTTTGGATTCTAGATGAGGACACCAGAACGTGGTTGGATCTTTGTGCCTCAAGCGAGGCTACATGATAGAGCCACACAGTTTTATCCCCGGTCTATTATTTTCGGCGGCATGAGGTATCTGGCGGCTGGTGGGGTCTACTCACCTGCGCCTTTAAAATTCAATGAACGCGGACGATGGCGTTGAGATAACCAAAGGGCGTCCTGTAATCGTATCTTCTTTGCTCTCTGGATGGATGAGCATTTTAGGCAGGCGGATGGAGTGTGTTACGCGAAGGGAAACTATGGGGGTGGTGCCTTATTTTTCCTATGTGCACACACTGCGCTAGACTCTTGCCATTGCTGGACCGATTCAGGGATATCGCGAGCCTGTCGCCCGAGCCCAAAACTGTATGATAGTTCTTTTAACGTTGATTCTTTCTGATGACGAATGGCGTGCCAAAGTATTTCTGTGGAATTGGCTTGTCTGCGCGTCTCCTGACATGAGCATCTCGTGGACTAGAGACTCAACAGCCCAAACCATCTTGCCATTCTTGGTCCTTGATGGGTCAACACGTAGTCCACATTCTGTGAACGACATTACCTCTAGAAAGGTGTATTGAGTTGCTGCAACATCATATTTTCAACGCAAGTTGTTAAATTAAAAGTTGCGTTTTGATGAGCATGTGCTTAAGTAGAATGTATCAAAGCAACAGCTTCATTAGATGACATGAAAAGATGTTTCGCTCCACTAACTCCAGTCTTTAAATAAAACCAAATGTAAAAATTAAGAACTTGGTACACCGTCAAGCTTGGCTACGCTTGACCTCTTCTCCTTCTCCTTGGGCTCAATCATTGGTTTGGCATCAGCAACCTTGAGCCACTCTCCATTGAAGGCATTGATGAGCCAATTGTTTAGTTCTAGGGGCGGCGGTTAGTATGGGTTCTCCAAGCGTCATCTGGCATGGGTAGACTCACTATCGTAGACAATCTTGTTCGCATTATGAAAGTAAATACCGTGGTCGCTATCAGGGAAAACATGGACATCGTAATTCTCGACGCCTTCAAGGTTGAGCTTGTCGAGGAGGGTGAGGGTGCTCTGGTAGTGTACATTATCGTCCGAGACGCCGTGCATCATCAGCCAGCGCACGTTGCCGGCGAGGGCGGAGACGTTGGAGATGGCCGTCTGGTCGTAGCCGTCCGCGTTGAGCTGCGGGGTGCGCATGTAACGCTCCGTGTAAATGGAGTCGTAGAAGCGCCAGTCCGTGACGGGGGCGACGGCCATGCCGTAGCTAAAGGTCTGGCCGGCATCCATCTCGAGCGTCTTAAGGGTCTGGAAGCCGCCGTAGCTCCAGCCCCAGATGGCGATGCGGGCCGAGTCGACGTACTTGAGGGCGGACCAGTGCTTGGCGGCGGCGATCTGGTCAATGGCCTCCCAGTGGCCCAGCTTCTCGCGGATGAGGACGCGGTTCTTGCGGCCGATGTAGCCGGTGCCGCGACCGTCTACCGTGACTACGACGTAGCCGAGGGCGGAGGCGATGTAGGACTGGAAGTCGACGGAGAACCTCTTGCTCACAGACTGGGATCCGGGGCCGGAGTACTGCTGGAAGAGGACCGGGTACTTCTTCTTCTCGTTGAAGTGGGGAGGGCGGCGCTCGACATAGTTGAGCTCGACGTCGTCGACTTTGATGGTTCCGTATTTGAGTATGGGGAGCTCGTACTTCTTTGCGTTTTCAGCGAGCTGCGTGTTCTGTTCGACGACATGCTCGTAGCTGGTGGGGTTGCTTGGAGTACTGATGACCTTCTGCCAAGGGATTTTGGGGCCCAGGTACGAGAGAAGACCGAAGCCTGCGCCGCTCGAGAATGAGATGTCGTAGTAGCTCTCAAAGTTGGTGTCCGTGAACGGCTTCAGGTCGGAGCCGTTGAGGTGGACGCTGTATACGTGACGCTGGATAGAGGACTCTTTGGTAGACACGAAGTAGACCAAGTTGTTGGCCAGGTCGACGGCGGAGGGGCCGTTTACAACTTCCCAATTGCCACCAGTGAGGTAAACAGGCTCGGGGTTGTCCATGGGCGAGAAATAGGCAATGTGGTCGCCGTCATCGTGAATCACGGTATCGACGTATCCATCGTCCGGTCTTCCGTTGGCAGGGTCAGCAGGGATAAACTGAGTTTCGTGAGAAATCTCGAACCAGCCGCCGTCGATTTTGCCAACGTCAATGGTGTTCACAGTCTTGCCTGTTCGAGCCACAACGTCAACGAGCACCACGCGCATAATATCGCTCACGCGATTGGTCTCCTTGATGAGGACCTTGTTGTTCGCCCAGAGGACCATGTTGATGAGTCTGTCGTCATCGGCAAAACCACCCTCAATGTCCACGGAAAAAACGTCGCCACGCTCGACATCGTAGAAGAGCAGGTCTACGACGGGGTTATGGCTACCGGCGCGAGGGTACTTGATGCGCTTCTCGTCCGGGTAGGTCTCTTCGCCGGCGGGCTTTTCCTTGCCCGAGGGTCTAGACATGAAGTACTGCAAAGGGTACTCGGGCACACCCGTCTCGTTGGTGCGCAAGAAGGCGACATACTTGCCATCCTGAGAGTACCAGGTAGCGCTGTTACTAGCAAAGACTTCCTCCTCGTAGACCCAGTCGGGGATACCGTAAAAGTATTCGGGGCCACCATCCTTTGTGATTTGCGTGACCTTCTTGTCGCCATCCAGCTTTCTCAAGAACAAGTTGTTGTCCCGAGTGAAAACGATGGCATTGCTCTGAGGACTCCACGTCGCAAGCTGCACGCGTGCGTCAGAATGCTCAGGGTCTAGAGGCTCAGCGGTTTGGGTCTCAACGTCGAAGATCCAGTACAGCGCGGTGAAGGAGTGGCGCCAGTTGTGCTTGCGATCGGTCGAAACGAGCACCTTTTTCATGTCCTTGCTCGGCCGGCCATCGTACGGTGTCATTTGGCGGCCACCAACGTTGATCCAAGGGTTCTTCATAAGCGTGCGACTCTGGACGACCTCGGCGGAGACCTGGCGGTCCAGCTTGCCCGCCCTGACGTCCTCGACCACGAGATAATCCTTGCCCCGGGCACCCTGCTCGAGCAGCAGGCCATCCTCTCCATTAGGCCCCTCGATCCAGCTTATTGAGTGAGAATAGGGCGACCAGAAGCCCGTCATGACCTGGTCCAAGGTCACCGGCTTGCCGGATCCGCGCGATGTCGCAGAGGGGTCGTGGTCGACCTGACTGCCGTGCTGGTATGACTTGCGGGACAAGAACACGAACAGAGCACCTCCCCATGCGAGGAGGAATGCAGCTGCCAGAATACATATCCCCTTCTTCAGCCCGCGGTCCATGCCTACACGGCGCATCATGCCCGTTGTGGGCGCCAAAAAGGGCCCCGTCTCGAGGTCATTGGCGTCGGACTCTTTGTAATCGTTGTCGTCGTCGTCGTCGTCCGGGTGGTCGACGTAAGCGGGGCGCGAGGCGGACGGTGCGCGGCGCCTCTGGGAAGATGAAGACGAGTATGACTTTTCATTCTGCTCGTGCAGTCGGTCGAAGACGAGGCTGGTGGTGGACACGCTCGAGAGGGACGATTCGTGGGACATCCTGGGGTCCTCGGCGGTGGGTGCAGCGGAGGCGCTTGGTGCTGGGTCCATGGTGTCGGAGGACGGAGACGGAGAGAGGTCTCGTCGGGTGGTTATCAGTTCGTCGGTCGGGAGGGTTTGACGGTAAGTTCGGTTCTTGGGTCCGGGGGGGTAAGCTTTGCCAAGGCGAAAGGGCAGCAGGGCAGCAGATGGCAAAGCTAAAGAAAGATGGGATCGAAACTAGGTGGATTGCGCGGTGACTTGAAACGGCATGCTGTCTCGAGGCAGCTTCAGCCCTCTTTTGGAAATAAGAGAACGCAACGACACCCCATGGACCGGAGGGTTCGTATCTGGTGTGGTGTTGCAGGAGGGCCGTCGGAAGGGTAGGACGAGCACAGAAGAAGATACGAGAAGCACCCGTAGGTGAGGGAGGAGAAGGGGGAATGTCGGAGAGTTGTGTAGGTGCGAAGGATCGTGGAGTGGACGTGGATGAGGCCGAGGCCGTGGCCGTGGAGGCGAGTCAATGAACAAAGAGCACATTCAGTGCCTACCTGTCTGGGTACTTGGGGGGAGCTGGGACCTTGGGTGCTCAGTGGTCCACAGGTGCATCCATTGGCTTGGGTCTAGCGGCGGATCCCCTGGCGGACGTGGCCTGGATGTCGAGTACCACCGCTGTGGGAGACGGATGCGGAGTGCGGCAGCAAGTGGACTTGGCCCGTTTCAATGGTTCTTCGGAGCTAGCCGGGGGCAGTTAGCAGGGTGTGGTGTCTCGTCTAAGGTAACTGTTCGAATGCAGCAGGTCTTAGCTAAGCCGTCCTTATCTTGCCTTATCGCAGGATTGGGACCCTGCTGTTTTAAGGTGAGATGATACTGCACCTCCGTTTCTTCCTTCTGCACTGGGCTGGAAGCCAAACGTTCCGTTAAAGGCAGGTCAATGTTCTCATCTTAATCGAGTTAGAGAGAGAGAGAGAGAGAGAGAGAGAGAGAGCATATTCTTCACCCAGCCAGACACTGGCCACCATTGCTTCCATTCTCATCTCACCTTCATCTGCAGTCCATCTGGTCTTCGCCCATGCATGAGCATCACGACATCAACTGCAGATCATCGACAACAGACCATCATTGTTTCAATGTTCTCCGTATCACTTATAAGAGCAGTCTATACTTGTCTGTCCAAACATGTTTGACTTGTCAAAGTGATCGATTCAGCTACCTCTCAAAATAACATCAACTACAACGCAGTGGTATCAAAATTCACTCCTCCCAGCTACCGCAGGCCTCCATGAAACAAAAACCTCACCCTGCCAAGCTCAACCCCCACGACAACCTCACCTCATTCTTTCTCTCCCCCCTTCCCTTTCCTTCCCTTCCCTTTCCTTTCCTTTCCTTTCCTTTCCTTTCCTTTCCTTCTCACTCTACTCTACCCAAACATCCTCTCTACTTCCCCCCAAGCTGCGGCGCAACCCCATCCCCTCCTCAACCTTCTCAACAACACACGCCGTCCCATACGCACAAGTCTGCGCGAACCCACCCAAATCCGACGCATCAAACCTCAGACAAATAATCGCGTTCCCGCCCCGCTGCTTACACTCGCTCACGACCCTGCCCAGCGCATCGTTGCGGCAGTTATACAGCATCGTCGTGAACCACCGCAGCTCCCCGCCCGCAAAGGACTTGATCACCATGCCCAGGCTTGCGGCGATGTTGCGCGAGCGCACAGAGAGGCCGTAGACTGCGCCTAGGGTGCGGGTTACGCGATAGCCGGGGATGTCGAACATTGCTTGCCCCAGTGTCAACATCGCTGTGTATTCACGTGGGAGTGTATGTGGGGGTTGTATAAGGCAAGGTAGGTAGATGGGGACGTACTTGTTGTGATGACGCCGCCTGTTTCTGTGAAGCAGTGTAGGTCTGATAGCTCGGGCGGGATGTTGGCCACGTCTTCTTGCTTGACGTCGCTCTTTCTGCCCATGAAATTCATAATGTTTGTCTTTAGTGTTGCCTTTAAGGTAAATGTGGCAAAGATCTCAAGGTACAGAAAGTTTAGACATCAATGGTCTCTTCCCAGTGTTGGAATACTTTGAGAATGTTGTAAAAAAACGATGTTCGTCTTCACAATCTACCTAGGTTAACCACAGAAATGAAGACAACAAGCCCATACTTATACAAAAAAATCCAAACCATCCAATTATCCGACTTGATCAATTCCCAAGCTTACATCTCCTCATCAAGACTACCTACCTACGGTACTATGAGGCCAGCAACCCCAATCCTGTGCAAGGCCGATCACCACCGGGGCAATGAAGCCAAGCGGCCAAAGCGGCCATTCACGGCCCCACCCGGCGCACCCCCACCGAAGCTCACCATTGGACGCAGCCGGGGCTGAGTCCCCCGGATCGTATTTCGTATCTGCACCGATGACTCCAGCCAGAGACACACGTGACGGTTTCCATCATTGCTGGGCAATTGGCATTATCTCTTTCACTTTGCATTAATACGGACTGGAACTAGCTGGTTCGATTTGGTACATTGGTCGACACTTACCTTCTCGCTCAATTGACATTCTTCAAAAGTACACAGCATGGGGGGCAGTGTGCTGTGTAAGTGTGTTGTGGAAGTAGTGTGCCCACTGTCCATATTCGATAGCAACGATGGTACGCTCAGAGCTGCAAGATAAGTCCGGTTCACTTGAGTGAATTCATCGAAGACTTGAGTATCATACATTTAAGCAGATAGCAAAGCCCAGAATGAGCCAGGCTCGATCTTCAATCCATTTCTTCATCATGTCACACCCATGGAGACATCCCTCACAAGGGCAATTCAAACATGGCATTGAAAGCAGATTATTGGATTCGTCTAAACGACAGACGCTTGCTATACCTCCCAATCACGCCCGTTTCTTCTATGGTATCTCATATAGTGTCCCCAAAACAGAACGCCTTAAATCCCAACTAACATCTTCCAACGAGTGTGCTGTTTCTCCCTTTCATGAATTTGTAGCAAATAACCTCCAAACGCCTACATCGCTAAAAAAAAGATCATAATCAAGGCCACGTAAAACAAAGACCAAAAGAGAATCCCAAAAGAACGAGGAAGAGACCCGAATCGCCCAGAAAAAGAAGAAGCTAAATTCGCACAAACTCTCTCTCACGCAGTCAACCCCATCGCGCGCAATCGACTCAACACCCCAGCTTCGCGAATCAGCCCCGTACCTCGCTCCATCCACACATCGAACCCTTCGAGGCTCTCATTGCCAGGAAAGTCATCCCAAATCTCAGCCTCGGTGTCCGGGTACCGCGAGTGGATGCCCCTCAGCGCATCAACATTCGTCCACACCGGCAACCTCCTCCGCACGCAGCAGTAGTAAAAGTAGAGGATTCGGCACAGAGACTGTACTCGCGCGTGGACAGCCTGTTTTCTCACGTCATCGTTCACCTTGTCGTACGCGGCAGCGTCCCCGGGCACCACGGCCCACCACGATAGTCGCCAGCGCAGCGTCAGGAGTATCCGACCGAGCCTCTGCAGAAACGGTAGAACCTTGTCGTCGTCCATGTTTCCCGACTCGTGCAGGAGGCGCTGCAGGTTCCCGTAGGCCTTGACCTCGAGCTTGCGGCACATGATCTTCGAAAGCTGGGCCGCGAGGACGAGGTTCTCCGCCTCGAGCGAGTTCTCGGGATTCAGGGACTGCTCCATGGGTGTGCCCATGGATGTGTACTGCCGCTTGAAAACATACGAGAAGCCTGCGCGGCTGGGCATGTTGTTGACGAGGCAGAGTAAGGCGAGCGGGTCCTCTCGCGACGTCGTCAACTGGGTCATGCAGCGCTCCCAGTCGTCTGTCTTGGGATCGACGCGTAGGATCTCTCGGTCGATAAAGACCTGGAAGCTGCACTCGCTGCTGTCCATTTGCTGTCGGAGGCCGTGAAGGTACTCGTAGCACGCGTCAAGGTCTAGGACGTAGATGGGGCGGCCGTCTTGGTGGACGCGTAAGTTGAACTGATTTCGCGCGCGGTTTACCCTGTGGATGAGGTTATCGATTTGGATTTGTCTTGGGAGCTCTCTGCGGATGCGGGTCTTGTTGTCGAGGGTCGGGTGATAGATGGCGTGTTGTGCTGCATGATGGTTAGTCTTAACGTGGAAGATATCGGAGTTCCAAACCAAAGATGGACTTACAGATGTAGTTACACGTTCCCGCTTGAATGAGATCCTCGAAATGGGCTCGGACACAGGGCCCTGGCCATCTTTGAGAGCCGCCGTGTTTGTCACATCCGGTACAAGAGCCCTGGAAGGAATCATCGCTTCGATTGCACTGGTTGCGTGTTAGTAAAAAGCACCACGGACTGCCGGCTAGGGTTGCTTACCTTTTGCTTGGAGTGCTTGCAGCGAATGCACACCATCTTCTTGTTCCGCGTCTCCTTGGCCTGTCCACGAGAAACGGGATCCATCGGACCGTGGCGGCGCCCTCGAGCCGGACCTGATCGACCAGGGCGGCCCACGAGGCTTTGCGTGTCAGAGCATCTGCTACTGCTGCTGTTGCTCAACCTTCTTGGACGGGCCACGATGGGCATTGGCTCTGTCACGCCTGACCTCCGCGGTGGCTCGGATGACCGCAATCTCTGGAAGTGAGAAGCGCCAGATACAGAGAGGAATTGAGCCGTGGTACGTTGAACGGGGCTTCTGCGTTGCGATGCAGGAGTGGTGCTGCCCATGGCTGATTGAAGTCTCGTGACCTGTCCTCTGATGACTGCGTCCATACGAACCGGGTCTGATCGTCTCCTGAGTCTTCTACCCGGGATCATACCCGGAGCCAGAAGACCACTAGCCGCGGTCACGGCAGGGTTCTGTGCCGCCGATGTGTTTGGGACGCTCCGAGGTTGAGTCAATCGAGGAGCTGTGTACATCTCATTGAGGTAGTAGTCAATGGGATGCGTCTGCGAGGACGACGGCGCGTCGGGAGTCGCACCATCTCCAAAGTCGCCCATGTGAATGTCGGGCATATCGGGAGGAACGACTACTAACGACGGGCCTAACTGGTTCGCGTTGTACGGAATAAAGCCTTCGGAAATCGACGGAGTATCCCACATCAGATGGTCAAAATCGTCAACTCTTCCCTCCCCAACATCAGAATCCCAACGATCATAGAATGGCGACGTAGGACTCAGACTCAAGCTGGCCGAAAAGGAAGTCTGGTTCGCCAAGCCCGTCGACAGGGCGCTGACATGCGGGCCCGGGACGCTTCTTGGCGTATCTGCAGAAGCAAACCCAATGTCGGCGAAGGCATCGTCGACGCTGAGTACGGATGATTGCGGGGTGTTTGCCGCCGTCGCCGATGAAGCGCCAGAAACGGGACTCTCTGCCTGCATACTGAGATACGGACATCTAGTATTCACGACAGGACTGCTCTCCAGAGAATGGTTCGTAGACAGGATCGCGTCGGAGAAGGTGGTGCTCGGGCTGTTGATGCTGCCAAAGAAGCCGCGTCCAAAGCTATCATCGAACCCAAGACCGCTACTAAAGTCGCCGGCATGGCTGAAGACGACAGATTCCTCCTCATCGACGCCGGACGAGCTCGCCTGGCTGCTTGTACGGGCCAGCTCTGACGACGCAGGTTTAGCGGCGTCGAGGTCTATGCCATTGCCAATGGCGAGGTCGAAGGGAAGATCGTTCTGGTCTGCCACAGCTGCGTTGGTAGTCGGCCAAGTGGACGACAGACCGGAGACGCCGGCTTGATGAATATCATCTTGAAGCTCGTTGTAAAAGTCCCTGGATGACTGTCAGACGATGACTATGTCTCGGGCAAAAGAGAAAATGATGTTTCAACTCACTTGATCAAGGATTCATCATTCCTAGGAGCGTCGGTGCTGAGGAGACCGGCGGGACCGATGGGCTGAGCAGAAGAGCCATCATGACCTGCTGCTGCTGCCGCCCATTGTTGTTGGCTGAAGGGGTCGTCGGCCGATTGCCCGGCCCATGTGAATGGGGTATTGTTCTTGATGTTATCCCAGTGTGCCATACCAGTTTCCAATGTCAAGGTGACTTTGATTAATGAATGCCTACTTTATTTCAAGAAGGCTGTGTTAGAGTAAGTTTGCCCAGAGGTGTGGCAAGAAGAGGAAGTGAGTGCCCCAACCAGGCTGGGGAGGGGATGGGAGGCCCTTCATAAGGTATTGTTTGCCTGGGTTGGCAAGACGAGGCTCTGCTGTTGCTTGGCTGGGCCTTGATTAGATTCATTGGAGCTGCCCGTCTGTCTGTCTGTCTGTCTGTCTGTCTGTCTGTCTGTCTGTCTGCGTGTGTCGTTGGCATGTGGTTGACGAAGGGTGTGTGTGTGTGTGAGTGGGAACGGATGAGAGGAAAGCTTCTGGTACCCTTCCGCCTCTCTCTCTCTCTCTCTATCTCTGCTGTGGCATCTGCGCGGTGCTTTCCTTAGTGTAGCCCAGGGGACTTGATGGACCAACCAGACCCCTGGGCAAGGGGAAACGTGCACACCTTTCGGTGTGTTACAGCAGAAGTTGGCGCCGGGGAAGGGAGTTCCAGGGCTCCGATATAGGGCGGCAGATGGCGGCTTACACCGGTTCTTGGTTCTCTCGCACACATTTCGTCCAATGATTTAGACACTTTCTTTCCTCCTCCCCAATGTTTGGTTTCCATCTCCATCCGTACATGGCAAGGTGGGTATGTCCATGAGGAGGGTACATAGGCAGGGTACAAAGCAGGGTGTAAGGTAAGTACTTCCTCTCCACTACACCATCTCGTAGTCCATACTCCATACAGACAGGGCGGGTGGGTGGTGGACCAAGAGATGGAGAGAGAGAGAGCGATGAGAGAGGTGAGAGAGGTGAGAGCCTGCCGAAGCTCACGTTGGGCAAACTGCAAGGCGCACCACCGACCCGGGACGCCTCGTCCCAAAGTTCAAGTATTTCCCAAAAGCCCACAAGCGTGCCAAGTTCTATGGCTACGCAGTACTTCTGAGTCGCATTTACGGTGTGTGTGGACTTTTGGTCTTGATCCGAACATTGGAGGCATTATCCCACCCTCATCTACCTCGACTTTCCCTTCTCGTGCACTCGACCATGGTCCCGTTCGTAGATCCATCCGATACGGCGCTGCCGTGCTCCGTGGTCGGCGGGGTCAACCGAAAGACAAGAACTGGACCGGGATGGATGAAGAAGAGGGGTCACCAATTTTCAGTTCTTCTCAGATGTATCGGACAAAGTCAATACCGTGCCACATGACAGGACACGACACAAAACAGACCCTTCTTGACTCCCGGCCAGGTGGTGTAGGTAAGGTGAACACAGATAATATCAGCCCTGTGGGTTTCTCCCATGGACCAAGGTAAGAGTCATACCTAACATCGGGACTTTTCTTGTACCCCCCGTTTGGTGTTGTCTCTTATAACCCAGCCAGCCAGACAGCCCTTTTCTCATTTTTCCCTCTTTTGAGTGACCGAAGCGCGCGCGCGTCATACTTCGCCCAGCTACAGTCTGTCCCGGAAACTCTCCTTTACACCACCTTTTTTTTGTTGTTTTTTTTGTTCGTCTGCCTCATCCGCGGAACCACAGCCGGGCAGCCTGATCTTGGCCCTCGGTTGCCTTCTTTTTCTCTGATCCCTGTTTCTGCATTCTTCCGTCCGTCACTGCTGCGGCTCGGCGGCAGCCTGCCTTTGGATCTACCCACTGCTTACCACTACGGCTACGGCACTACCCCATCAAAACCACTAGAAGAGGCATCAAGAAAAAGCCAAACGCACCGGCGCCAGATTTGCCAATATATCGCTGCCTGACCTACCTCGGCATATCAACTCCCATCTCTTTGTTTTCGTCTTTCTGTCCTTAGGACATCGCCGACGTGCGACAATGCGGCTCTTGGTAAATAAAACTGGCCTACGATCTTCCCCCAGGCCGGGTCACTCACACACACACAATGCGTGGGTTATACCCGGCTTACATGGTTACAACGTACGGCAGGGACATCAAATAAGCTGATGAGTACGCCTCTCTCTCTTCCGTGTCCGTAGGTAGTCAACGACGACGGTCCCCCGTCCCCCGTCTCGCCTTACCTGGCACCCCTCATCACCGCCCTGAACGAGGCGGGCCACACAACCGTCGTGGTCATCCCCGACAAGCCGCTCTCGTGGATCGGTAAAGCCCACGCCGTCGGTAAGACCCTGACCGCAGAGAGCAGATGTCCAGCGTCATTCTCTGCAGATGACTGCAACGTCCCCGACTGCGCTGAAACCGAAGACCGCACCCACCGCTGGCTCATCGTAAACGGTCCCCCAGCAAGCTGCACCCAACTAGGCCTCTTCCACACACCCAACCTCTCCCCGCAAGACTTTGACCTCGTCCTCTCGGGCCCCAACCACGGCCGCAACGCCGGCACCGTCTACGCACTCAGCAGCGGCACCGTCGGCGGCGCCCTGGAAGCAGCGCAGTGCGGGCGGCGCGCCGTGGCCCTCAGCTTCGGGAGTAAAGACCCGCAACCCGCGACGACCATCCGCGCGGCGTGCGTGCGTGCTGTGAAGCTCGTGGAGGAGCTTGTGAGGGAGTGGCACCCGCAGGTGGAGGTGTATAGCGTCAATATGCCCATGGTCACCGACGTCGGTGAGGCGCCGGTGAGGTTGACGAAGATCGCGGAGGGGAGATGGGTCACGGGGGGCTTGTTTGTTCCCGTGCTCAACGACTCTGCTGCCGATCCTGAGAAGAAGTTGGCGATGTCGGTGCCGGCATCGTCGTCGCGTACGTATCAGTTTCGGTGGGCGCCGCAACTTCGTGATATTAAACGGCAAGCTGAGGAGAGTCCCGAGGGTGAGGACCTGTGGGCTTCGCTTAATGGCGTCATTAGCATCGCTCCGTTAAAAGCGAGCTTTACTGCCGTGAATGTGCAAGAATAAGCCTCTCTGGGGGGTCACACACACCCTCCCAGGTGCTCGGTGAGAAGAGGGTAGAATTAGAGTTCTGGCATTCTTACAGGTCCATTTACGAAGTGCGATACAGAGATGGTGGTTATAGATTTGCAGATAGGGACTTGGAAGTGCATCATTAGACTTGGAAGTATAGAGATGGGCTCATGGCAACCGAAGCCTTGGACAACCTGGAGACAAGCAATCTCTCAAATAGACACACAACCATCGGCGCTATCTTCGATGAATATCCCACCGTAAATCAGACCCTCGTTCAGGTTGCTGGATTGATACCCCGAGTTCACCACGTCATCGGTACCCGTGGGCTTCTTCAAGATGCCAATCTGGTACTGCCCGTCGCCGGCGAGGTCAACCGGGACGGCACCACCTTGTCTCGCGAGCGGGTTGTCGCCCGCAGAGTACCATATCTGAATTGTACTTGGAGGCAAATTGTCAGCCAGAAATTCCTTGTCTTTTCGCAAATCACCAAATTACGTTTGGTGAGTCATTCGAGGATTAGCGAAAAAGAGTAAGAGTAAGAGTGGCTCAACTCACTTGTTCAAAAAGTCCAACGTGAGCGCAAAGTTCTGCCACGACCCATCCATCGCCATCGGCATCGACCAGAGCAGCTTATTATCCCGATCCAACAACTTGAACGTGTCTTTGGGTAACCCCGGCTGGCCGATGATGGTGCCGGTCTGGAAATTGAACTGATTCGCATCGTACGCCGCCGTCTCGTGCCAGACATTCTACATTTTCCCAAAGAATTATCAGCTTCAATACCAGCAAAAGTTGCATTCAAAACTTGGCCTTCACGTTCCCCATAGCAAGACGGGCATGCAACGAAGAAGACTTACAAGATACTCATGCGTCAAATTCAACGGCCTCTCCAAATCCAACCTCACACTAAAATGCAGCGTCTTCACGCCCTCCCCCGCAGGACTCCCCTCATTCGCATCCCCCGAAAACAACAACCCTGCGCGCCTAAAACCTTGTTGGTTCATGAAAATACTCGCGTCGGAAATTGTGACCTCGAGAGAACGCTTCTTCTCCGCGGTATCAAAGCGGGAGGACCGGGACCCGGGCCGGGTGGGGACCGGAGCCGGGCCCGGCAGGAGGATAATATCCGACCAAGACAAGTTCGTCCCCTTTACGTAATCTGGATTATACGGATTCCACCCCCCGCCCAGAGACGTATCAAAGTCCCGCGGCGTCGCTGTGACGGGGACGCGGCCGTCGAAGACGAGGGGACATTGGATTGTTGGCGTGAGACAGGGTGAGGGTGATGCCAGGGCAGAGGGGATGGCGAGGAGGAGAGGGATAAGGAAAGGCGAGCGCATCGTTTCTTTGTCTTGAGACTTTTGGAAATCAAAGAGCTGGCTTAATTGGAGAATGAGCTCGGGAGTGAGGTAGAGTTGGGCTTGTTGAGGTAGGTAAGTAGTCCAGCCCAGTGAGAGGGGTAGGAATCAACTCGTTTTTGTCTGCTTTTTATGTGTTTCTGAGAAGCTCGGGTGAGTTATCAGAATATTGGTGGCTTGATATGTCGACGGCGGCTACGTTCCGAGATGTTTGAGGCGAAGGAAGAGTTGCTCCAGGACCCTAGTGAGGCTATTGTCTCTGAGGTGTCGCTTGCTCCCATGGTTTTCATAGACGATACCTCAAATTCTATGCCCGCAGTGTGATACTCCAGTGCAATTGGTGATTCTTCAAGGTAACGTGAAAATTAACTGCTGATGGACGCTTGTGCTATGGCTAGCCTACGACCAAGACTGGCCTTGCTGTGTTCATACGTAAGGAAAGCAAAAGGGAGCTCCTGGTAATATAGTCGTGGATGGAACCTTCTTCGTGATTTGGGCAACTTAAAGCATCCCTTCCCAGTTAATAAGTGAGCACTCTAAGGTAGGTAGGAGATACCACGTCCGACTGACATGAATGTGAAAGAAGGACTAAGGGCAAGTCATGACTCCCAATGCAGGTGAGAGCAGAGTTCAACTCTTCCTTCTGTGAACATCAATTTATTTCTGAACCTACCTTGGTTGACATGTATCTTACACAGCAGTGCCTGCAGTTGAGATGTGGATTCAGACTCAAGTCAGGCACCGCCCGTTGTCAAAGGCTAAGCAAGTGCCACTTCCACATGTCTAACATTTCGTCGGGAGCTCTGAGGAAACATTTCCGAGGACTTCTCTTCTCGAAATTCAACACCAAGACATAGAATTGATTCGGTCCGAACGTATGATATGAACGACGAGGTGTTCAAATTCGGACCCTCCGTTGTTGAGGAGGTCAAATCTTTGTCGAATTTCGTTCCTAGAGGAGGGAGAAAGTTGAGAATCCCATCCCATCCCAACCGCAATGCTCCCCACCAGACCGCAACTGATCATCCACAGATGCCATTCCCAAAGTCGTTTAGCGTTTGGGCTACCCCGGTCACAGTCGAGCACCAAGACTCCTTTAGCTTCGTCTTTGGTAGAGACAGGAGGAGGGGGGCCCCTGCGAAACCCTGTCCGGACGGTTTTCTCGATTCCCAGCCATTCATTTTTTGGTCTTTCGCTTTCACATCGGATACGTACCAGCAACATGTGAGACCAAAAGCAATCAATTGGGATCAGGTTGAAAATACGAAAGGAGTCATATACATCTCAGAAAAGGGCACATACAGGACAACGAACCAGCGGTGAATGAAAATTCAAAACAACAGACAATTGATACGTTACAATCGAGACGTTGGACATCGCATTTTCAGGCTCTGATAGACTCATACAACTGGAGACCGTCCACTTCTCTTCAGCATCTAGACAACTAGAGTCACCCTCATTCGCCGAACCAAAGAAACCAACACTTGCTTCCTGTGCTCCTCTCCTGGCCAGACCTGTTCTCTATATCCATCGGAAGCGGGCACTCCCACGCAGGGCCACGCATCGAGTCGCAGAGGAGTCCAAAAATTTGGTTGCGAATTCCCACATTCCGCCGCTCCCCGTCCACTCACGACTTTTCAGCCCCCAGTTCGCACACTAAATCTTGCCATTTGCCGAACGAATTGCTTGCGTCGGAAATCGCTTGCATATTTGCGTATCCAGTGAAGAAAACGAACCCTGGTTCTTGCGCACGCGAGATAGTTGCGAGAGCCTACGAATTGCCTGGCCTGGGCCCTTGAGACTTCTGACTGTTGACAAGCTGGCAACAATACCTGAAAGATCCACGATCGGGTTCAAGTTGTTGTGAAGGAAATATCCACGGTTGGGCTGAAGTTGTCGAGCAAAACGGACTCCATCAAGAGCTCAAAACCAAGGGTGTACCCTCGTCGCTCTCGTCTATCTATCCCCATTCTTCGCCTCCTGGTCTTTCTAGACTCTCGTCTATCAAAAGCACGAACCAATTCCCCCTCCCCCTCCTCCGACCTTCCCACCAGTTCGTGAGCTTCAACATCGCTCCCCTGGCGAGTCCATCCAGTTCAATTAAACCCCATGTCATAAGGCTACGAAGACAGCATAGCCAGCTCTGCCCAAACGCATCCTCAAGGCTCAAGACAAGATAATCCCTCCCAGAGACTGTAAAACTCGTCTCCGTGTGTAACGCGCCACATCCCATCCCGCAAACCGTACTCCCCGAACCAGGCAGTGTCGCATTCTCCAGCCTCGCACAAGGGTTTTTTTATTTTTTATTTCCCTCCCCGGACTGGTTTGGCGTCTGTGGGTTTCCACCGCACCGTCTCACCACCTCCACGTCTCGATAGCTCTCCGTCTCTCACTCTCACTCTCACTCTCACTCTTCATTCTCACTTCCACTCAATCACACTCCTTACACAAACCTCTCCCCTCCTCCACCTCCCAATCCCTCAGCATCCACAGGAGCTCGCCTCTCGCAACTACACCCACAGCTTGATCCCAGCTGTGTCCCTCCCTCATCCGACCACCACGACCTCACATCCCGGACCTAGTCTCTGTACAGATAGCCTCAGCCACCCATACCCAGCAAGAAGCTCTCCCACTACAGAGAGCTCTCCCCCACCACCACCTACACCGCAAGACATCGCGAGAGAGGCCACACACACACACGCAACATCACAATGGGCTTCTTCGACTTGTCCACGGGCAGCGTCATTTCCGGCCGCTCCTCCCACTCCCGCCGGCACTCCTCCCACCACTCCAAAAAGCACAGCAGCAAGCACCGTTCCCGCTCCCGCTCCTCCTCGCGCTCCCGCAGCAAGCGCCACAGCGCACCCAGCATCGCCGCCTCCATCTTTGGCGGCGACGACTACAAGAAGAACAACGCGTCGCGCGGCTCCTTCTTTGGTATTCCCAATGCTTCGCGCTCGTCATTCTTTGGCTTCGGCGGTGGTATGTCTATCCATTGAATCCTCAAACCCAGCCTCCCCTCATCCAGCTATTCTACCCTCAAGAAACTCAATTGGCTTTTCCCCCAAAGACCCAAAACCTCAAAAAAACTAATATGACATTCGCAAGGCCGCCCCTCGTACTACAAACGCTCCCCGCGAAATGGCTTCGTCCAAAAGACCCTCAAGCAAGTCAAACGCCTCTGGCGCGACCTAGTCTACTACGCCAAAAAGCACCCCTACAAGGTCGTCGCCCTCGTCATCATGCCCCTCATCACGGGCGGCTTCCTCACCGCCCTCCTCGCCCGCTTCGGCCTCCGCCTCCCGCCGGGCATCGAACGCATGATTGGCATCGGCGCCAAGGCCGCCTCGGGCGACTCCATGGGCCTCGTCGGCGAGGCGGTCCGCATGGCGAGCGGCGGGTTCGGCGGTGGTGCCGCTACTCGTGCGCATGTTGAGAGGGGCTATGATGGGGATTATTCGTGGGAGAGGAGGAGTGTTGAGCGTGATGGTGGTGGCACCGGTGGTTGGGCTGATGGGCTTATGAATGGTGTTGCCAAGATGTTTGTCTGAACCACGCCATGGTTCACGAGGATCGGGCAAGAATCATGACTGGTATGGGTGGACATCTTGTTCAGCAATTTTTTTTGTCTGGAGGGCGTTTACATTCTGGGTTACGGGATTTTTTTGACTACTTCTGGTTTATCCCATGCATTTTCCTGGGAATAGGCCCTTGGAAAAATTGTATGCCACGTTAAGACCGTGCGTGCATGGCGCATTTACACATATACCTTTAGAAATATCAAGATACGATTTATGACCTTTTTTTATTAAAAAAGAATTGTCCAGCGCGTGTGCGTGGAAACGAATAGAACGCACGATGGATGCAGTACTTGGGCGAGCAATCAATTGATTAAGAAATATTGTTTCTATTATCGGCACCAGACACGGTAAACAACATTTGACCCAGCCCTCGGCAGCCAACGACTACTTCTTCTTGCGCCGGCCACCAGTGGGCTTCCTCTTGGACGGCGACGGGTTAGCAGACTTCTTACCCCGCGAAACCTCACGTGCCGGTTCACGGGCAGCAGCCTCCTCCACGGCAATGGCCTCCTTGCGACCCCTTCGCGTAGTCGGACCCGACGGCGGAGGCTGCGGCGGCTGGACAATCTGGGCACCGTTTCCGATGCCGTCGCTGGTGCTTTCCTCGCTGCTCGCCTCGCTGCTCTCTTCGCTGCTACTCTCCTCAGGTGGCGGCCCGCGCGGAGCCCGGCCGCCTCGACCCGTCGGAGGTGCAACGGATGCTCGGCGCCCGTCGGTGGAGCCCGAAACGTTACGTCGAGCGGCACTGGCGGGACCTTCAGTCTGAAACTGGAATGGGTCGACGCCATTTCGAGATTTTGGCAGAGACGAGGTCGAAGAAGCAGGCGACATGTTATCCGATGGCAAACGCTGGCCTGGAGCCCCCTGAACGTAGGCATAGTTGAAGGGCGACGAGCCCCTCTCGCCCATGATTCGAGACGTCGGTCGCTGCGAAGCGGAAGTTGCTGATCTAGGGCGGGTGCGCGAAGCGTTGGGCGGCGGGAAGTATCCCATGGGCGGCATTGCACCACCATCTTGGACATTGGCGAACGTTCCAGGCGACGGATGGCGCGGTAGATCGTCCTCCAAAGCCAAAGTAGGCGACCTTCTGCGTGAGGATGTTGGCTGGAATTGCGACAGTGGGATGGCGAACCGCTGCTCCTTTTCGCGCCGCTGCTTACGCTCCTGCTTGCGTGCTTCCTTTTCAATACGCTTCCTCCGTCGTTCTAGGGCGGCCATCTCTTCTTTGCTAAGGTTGACCTCGAGTTTGCCCCGTTCTTGTGCGCGTCGGATGCGGGCCAGGGCTCTTTGCGCGAGCGCCTCATCCCGCTCTCTCGGAGACAGCTGATCCCAATCAATCTCCTCTTCCTCTTCTTCGTCATCTTCCGAGGAAGCCTCTTCCGAGGCCTCGCTGTCGTCTTCGCTGTCGTCCTCGTCCTCGTCCTCGTCCGAATGCTGGTAGTCGTATCCTCTACGCAATGCCGTCGTCTGGTCACTCACATCTGTACCCGTAAAGCGGAGCGGGTCGCTTGCAAACCGCTTCCCTCGCGAAACCAAACCAACGCCTTGTGTATCCGAGTTGTCCAATTCCGTCTCCTCTAGCTCCTCGACAACTCTCGTCCCGTCCTCCCAGGACCCCTGTTGCGCAGCTCCCTGTTTCCTCCGCCCGCGCCTTGATGGTCTTCCCCACTGGGGCGCAAATTTGGGAGCTCGCGGCCGACCATCTAGACCGCCTCCCCGGAAAAAGCCTCATCGATAGGCTTGTCCATAAAAGCAGCGTGGCCGAGGATGACCACGCCAGAAGCACCAACGAGCCAAAGCAGCGTCGCGAAAGGCGACGCGTACAGGCCCAAGGGCACAGAGATGACGAGAAGACCGGTCCACAGTTGGGATGTGGTGGCCTTGAAAGAGCCAATCTCGAGATCACGACCGTCAAGCTTGCCAATGAGGAACATGCCCGCAATGACAAAGATGATGTCGAACAGCAACAGCCAGTTGGTCAGCAGAGCGTAGACGCTGAGCATCAAGAAGACGACACTGTAGTTGCTGGAGAAGTAGGAGAGGTTGTAGTTCCATCGCGACTGGACCTCGCCAAAGTTGGCGGGCTTGGAGAGGCGCTTCATGTCGAAGAACTCGCCAACGGGACGCAGGTTGGCGAAGCGGCCGCTCAAACCGCCGGAACGCATGCTGTTGAAGCGCTCCTGCAGGCCGAGACGGTTCGTCAGGGCGTCGATGGGGATCTGGATGCGAGCCATGGTGTCGGTATTGGATGTGGAAAATGCGTTTGATGCGCGTCGGTGAAGTGGAAGGTGTCGGAGGAGAATAGGTGGATGAAGATGCAGAATATCAGGGGGAGACTTTTGTACGGTTTGTTGATCGTCGCACAGGAAAAGACCGTGTTCTATATGAGCGGGTGCAGGTTAGCGGGATGCATGCGCAGGGCGGATGGTGTTGGTATTGTAGGAAGAATGGTGGATTTGAAACATTTTAGGAGGTTCAGGCCATGTGTCTTTTCAGCTCCATTCCTCGTGGAATTAGCTTTCCTGACGCGCGGAACGGAACACGTACGTACCTTGGGGCGATGAAAGGTACCTAAGGGGCGGTAAAGGCTAAAGAAAGCTGGTGCCTTGGGGATGGGCAAGCGCGATGATGCAGGCAGAATTTGGGTCCCAAATGCGGTAGAGAGTTGGTGCTGACTAGGCAGAGGCTGAGCAAAGTCGATCAAGACGTTTGGTGATGATGGTATTGTTGACGTTTGTCTCGTCGTGGTCGCGGTGGCTCGGTAGTGAGGGACCGAAGACAGTCTTTTTTTTTTTTTTCCACCGTCAGCTTTTCTTTTTCCGTACTCGGTACCCAAGCAGGGAAAATCTCGGTAGGTGCTGGGTAAAGCAGTGTGGGCTGGATCCGTAATCTCGTCAATTCAGTTCAGGGGTGCAATCGATGATTGGCACTAGAAAACCGTAAAACGGCACGGTTTTCCACACGTTTGGTTGGAGTGGGAGAAAGGGGGCCCCTGTCCGGTCGTCCATGTTCCCCGTCTTGGGTCTTGGATTTTCGGTCTCGTCTCGTGGGATTTGGGTAATGGGAAGGGATGAATGGATATAGTGCTGTACTGAGTAGGGGCTGAAGCTGAAGGAGACGCATGCTCGAGCAAACACTCGAGGAATTCGCTACCTTGGGCCGAATGCCAGACGAACCAAGATGCAGGAAGGGAAGGTACCGGAAGGTATGCGAATCATGTGATCAAGGCAGGGGAACGAAAGGGGAGGAAAGGACAATGGGCAGCTGTTAGAGATGGAAGGAGGCCCAACTTCCCAAGAGCTGGAAGGGGAAGGCGACGAGGGAAACATGGGATGAAAATGAGAAAGAGCGTCGCTTACCTCTTGCCAACTTTGCTCTAAATTAGCCACTTCCTTCCCTTGGAACTTCCAGTGTTTTCACAAGGAAACAACCCTTTCCCTGGGGCTTCTTTCTCTTTCTTCCTGTTTGTCTTTCTTTCCTAAGGTATCGTGACGATTCCCGTCGCTTGGTCGCGCGGGGGGCGAGCTGCGGGGCTCACCCTCTCGTTGGTCGTTGGTTGACCTTTGTATTCCTTCCACGCTCGGAAAGAAACAAAACAGTCAATGGCTGTTGCGATGCATCTCCCGCTGGTCCTCCATCCGACTTTGCCAGTCAGAAGTAGAGGAAACACAACAGGTAAATGACAATAATTTGAGGAAGAGAAAAGGAAGAACCCGACAAAGATCCGACCATCGAAGGGGATATGGGCAAGCTTAATGAAGGAAGCGGAGAGAGACAGACAGCTAGCTACCAGAGAGCTCTGACCGCCCCTCCATTAACCAAGGCAGACTTTTCTTTCTCGTCATGGTGTATCTGGCTTTTGGGCTGCAACTAACACTACCCCGTACACCGCACTCCGTACCCAAACCACCGCCTTGCTTTATGACACAACCGGTGGCTACTACTACCCATTACTTCCCTGGTTTCTATCTCCCGGCGTTGGACCCCCCGCGAGTACGGACGCATCCGGACGGGGGAGCAAGACAAACGAGAAAGCTTGAGAACCACATCCGAGGATAGCTCAGAGCCCATAGGTAGCTTCAAGCTGGGGCGACACACAATCCTCAATTGGGCTCCATGGGATAGGACAGCGCGGCAGCTGGATCACGGTTGGGGGACCCCTCTTGCATGCCTCTGGCAAGTCAGAGCCGGCCAAGTCGCATTCAAGGCTGTCGAGCCGGAGCGTGTTTCCACACCGCATGGTCGCCTGTCTCCAGACTCCGGTTTCTAGCAGCATCTTCTCTCTCTCTCTCTCTCTCTCTCTCTCTCTCCCGAGCATCCACGCATCTATGGACCCGTCTCCCCGAGAGAGAGAGAGATATGGGAGTTTTCTGGTGAAGGGAAACCTGGAGGCGGTGGGAGAAATCAAAGGCTGGAAGCTCTCCTAGACTCCCCCCCAAAACCCAAAAGACAACCACCATTCGGTCGACGATCGCCCCAAGGGCCAATGACGGACTAGCGGTACCTAACGATGGCGACCCAAGCGGCAGACCCCCAAGGAAACCCCCAGATGGCAAGAAAGACACTAATGTGAAGAAGAAGCAGCCATCGCCCGCTAAATCGTGACGTGAGGCCAATGGGCTGGAATGCAAGAAGGGATGACGGCCGAGCCAAAGCAGACTTTTTTTTTTCCTTGCTCGTGGCTCTATGTATCTTTCTCTTTTCCCTCCTTTCATCAACTCCAGCCCGACCGCGCCACGCCCTTCGATTCCTGCGGCTTTTGTTGGTGTCTCAAGGCAAGTTCAGATATCGCCAGGCCATGGCTCGCCAATGCGCCATCACCCTCTCACGTCCATCCATATCTACCGTGCTACCTTGCGACGATCAACCTCCCGAGGCAGTTAGGAACTTATTCCTGCGTAGGGTAGCGTGGGAAGCCGATAGATAGGCAAATGGCGTGCGCCAATGCAGTAATGCATTCATGCGGCGGCTCAAGGAAGGAGATCCGGGTCGGAGCTTCAAGCCTTTCAGCCCTCATGTTGTATTCCGTAGCGACGATTCTGGGAGTCTAGGTAGAGTCACAGTTACCCAAACGGCACAGCTTGTGTGGGTAACCTCGGGCTCGCTTAATGAGCTTGGGGCCTCTGGACTGAGAGCCTCGGGCTAGAATAATTGCCATGCTCAAACGCTTCGTGGCATCGTGTATCCATCCGTACGCTACCACTGTATCTATGTTCGCCTGGCACCTACCCAATTTACCTTACCTTATGTTCAACTGCTTGCTTCATCCCGTTGTGCCTGAGGCTTTTAACTTTACTGAGATGATATCCTGGGTACGTACTCTGAGCAGCTTGGGTAATCATCACAAGCGCTTCACCAACTTGGAAGCTACGAACTACCTCTACCTCTTAGGTAATCCGGGCCTGGGATGGAAGGGAATGAAACACCTCTGGAAAAATCTGGAGCCCGAGACAATACGTATCTAGCAGTACCTCAATCTTTCCTTCTTATAATGTAAAAGAGTCCAATCGCAACATCTCGGCGTCACAAACAAACCCGCGGCAGACCATCAAATATTTCCATCTCTACCTAGGTTAGCTGAGGTATCCGTACGGAGTACACTACCTACTAAGTACGCAGTCAGACAGTACTTGCTTCTTCCCTTACCGTCTCTCCCGCCCGCCGTCAGACTGTCTTGTCTCGCCGTGCCGCCGCCGGAGTCTCCATGACAGTTACAAACCTGGATTCCCAACTCTTTCGGTGTACATATCATGATCAAACATGAACAAATTGCTTGCTCCCAAAACGTTCAGGTTTCTCGCTCGCTCGCTCGCTCACCCGTCATCACATTCGCTCATCACCAACAACATGAGCTGGGGGGATATAATTAATCCTGAGATGCAACTGGACCATCGGAACGTGAGGTGGTCTCCACCCCATCCCCACAAACTGTTGGAGCCCGCACCTCCCAGGCTCCCATGCTCGGTGATCATCACGAAATCTTGTCGAGCCCACCTGGGCCTGAGGCCAGGTCCTTGACTCAGGGTCTCGCATCATCTACCATCCATGATCCAACTTCAACGCAGCGCAAGGTGAAGAAGCTCAGAAATGTAAGCACATCGTGTCAGGTTCAGAGCTGATGATAGCTGTCAGCAGAAACCTCGTTGAGATATTCATTCGGCTGGAGCTCACCGTATCATCCGCACGATCCGTCAATCACTCGCAGCATCGGGTCCCATCCCATTCGGACGGATACACTTCTCCCCTGCAGACACCTCATGGAAATATACATACGTGGACTTTCGAGGTGGAGGTGGTTGCTGCTGCCACCTACTGCGTAGTGTAAAGCCGTGTGCTGCTGACAATACCTTACCTTCTTCACCTTCCGCTGACCTTGCACTATGTTCGCACCAACGATCCTTTTCATGAAAGTTCCTTTCCAGCATCTGAACCAGAACGCTACCAACGTCATCTCCCGCTGCCGCTCATCAAGTCGTTGCGCCAATGCAGCCCTCTCAAACTCAGAATTCCAGACTCCTCCTATCCACGGACCGTGAATGCTCAAGGCTCAATGGAAGGCTCAAGTACTCGTCAATCTCGCCTCGTCTCATATGCTTCAAACAGACCCGTCTGTCGTCGTTGTTCGTGTCGTCTATCGGAATGGACACGCACGTCCTCGACCCTGGTCGCTTCTTACACCCCCCTCTAGGCTCTGCCCCTCCGATCCCAATCCTTTTTTTGAATTCGGATAATAAGTGACGGGGCAACTTTTATTTATTACCATTTATCAAATCTATTCTCATCCCAGAGCAGCACACACACACACACACACACACACACACACACACACACACACATACACACACACACTCACACACTCACACGCACACGCACACCCCCCAAAGGGCCTCTATCATCCTCTGTACCCTGGCCTTAGCATAGGGACGCATACCTCACCTTTACGGCTATAGACTATAGTCCAGCAGCAAGACGAGACAGACGCAGGCTCGCCCGCTCATCCAACGCACGCTACATGCCGTGATTGCTCCTGCTACTGCTGCTGCTGCTGCCGCCGCCGCCGCAGTTCCATCACATCTCATCCCTCACTCCCGCCAAGTCACTTGGTGTGGGAGGCTAGGAGCCACACCCAGACATCCTGACACCCCCCCTTACCACCCCCTCCTCTCTCAAGGCGCCCGAAAGGAATCCAAGAATTCAAGGACAAGTCTCAAGAGACACTCCCCCCCTTCTGCTCGAGAACGAAATGGGCGAACCGTTCTTCCCGGGGATTGGGCAAACAGCTTTTTAAACCCCGCCACTCTCACCAGATGCGTTGCTACGAATAGGATACGTACCATGTCCTTTTGTAGCAGTTGTGTCGCTGTCGCATGAGCTGTTGTTGCTGTTGCTGTCCCAGTTGCTGTTGGCCGTTGTAACTTGTTCCTGTTCTTACTGCTGGCGATGTTGCTGCTACATGATGCCCCCTACCTTACCGTACGGATACCTTGGCTTGACAATCCGTATTACCCTGCTCTTACGGGTCACCCAGAGCAGATATGGTACCTTTTCTCAACGCACCTCTAAAGCAATCTTGCAGTAGCAGTCGCAGTAGCATTTGCAGTCACAGTCACCCCCAATAAGCGAAAGTACTTTTAGCTGTGCCGTACGAACGGCCGCCGTACCTGAACCAACCTGGGACCTTGCTCAACCTAGTCTCTTCGGTCCCTTGGAACTGGCCCGATTGATCCTCATGCTCCTGCTCCTACAGCTGTTGTTGCTGCTGTTGCTGCTGCCACTCCTGCTTTGCCTCTCTTGCTCATTTTGTGTTTTAAAATCTCTCATTTTCTTTTTGACCATTGTAGGTAGGTACAAAGTTGGTTCTTCCCTTTGGATTGGTTGGTTCGCCCGGGTTTCGAGCTGGTTGGTTTGCTGTGGTGTGTTGTGTTGTGTTGCGGCTTGCCCCAGGAGGGAGGTGGGAGGGGAGGAGAGGAGAGGACAGGAGAGGAGGGGAGAAAAGCAATATTCATCTCCTGGTCCCCAAAGGAAGGAACGAACAAACAACCGAGCATTAAAGACCTTCCGTCCTGTTCGCAAATTCACTATTTTCATCCTTTCCCGTCGGGGGTTTGGAGGCCCGATATGAAATGATCCCTACGTCCAACTTCTTCCCTCCTTCACCATCATCATCAACAACGACGGCACGCCCAGACCAAACCCAGACCATCCCAGCCTTCCCGTTCGTTCGTCTGTCTGCCCTTTCCCATGACGGCTCCGTGATCCGTCTGAGTCTCACTTGACACGGACGACGATTGCTCTCTCTCTCTACATCGCCGTACCGAATTACCCGTATCTCACCTCTCTTTCGCCGCGCACCTGCGGCCTATTATGTCTCTGGCCAAGCCCGAAGGTTTGTTCTGCTCCCTTTTTCTGCGTTCCTTGAATTCAATTGATTGCTTTTGATTTTTCCTTCTTTTTTGTTTGCATTTATCTCGATTGCCGACGATTTGGATCGACTGTAGGGCTGCTGCGAAACACGGGAAATTGGCCATACGAGGCGCGGCAGGATGAGAGAGGAGAGGACACATTCGTCATGCTGGGATTATGGACAGAGTAAGAGACAAAACGCTGATTTATATCCTCGGGCAAAGAAACTACGTTCATCATGGCCCCTCCAACAGCCGCAAAACGACCGCACGCCGCCGTGAGCAAAGGCAGCGCAAACATGCCCACCATCGAGCCATGGTAAGTCCCAATTTGATGACAACAGCACCGCACATCTACCGCTCTTTTTACCCCCTTTTACATCCATTGGGAGAGTATCCAGGAGAGCTCCTCCATCTTCTCAGCCGACAATTGAAAACATGCGCGAGTTTCTCTAATAGCTCTTTTCTCAATGCTGACCCTTTCTCGCGACCAAACCATAAAGGGCCGAGTTACCGTATCCCAACTTTGACTGCTCAAAGTACAACTACATATTGACCGACGATGGCGGGTTCTGGCAATTGCAACAACAGCATTCGCCCTCAGAAGAGCTACCCAACGTAGTACCGCGCATCGCGACGAGCAAATCGCCCATACAAAAAGTCCAAGATATCGAATGGACCTGTCTATCGGCGGCATGTCCTTCGAAACCATTCAAGCGCAAAGTCGACCTAGACAAGCATTACAAACAGGCCCATGTCGATAGCCAAACCACGGCGCCTTCGCCTGCGCTTTCCCTAAAAGATATCACGCCCGCGACAAGCACCAGCAACCCAAGTCCCAAAATCACAACCAAGAAACCGCCAGCCGGTAGCAGCAAGGCCAAGGGCAAGGCCGCGGGCGCAGGAGCGGCGGGGGCGACAGGGACGGGGACGGCGACGGCGACAGCGGCGCAAGGGAACAGGAATAACAGCGTCAACGGCGCAGGCAACAATAGCATAAGCAACAAGGACGGCACCGCCGGGGTCTTTCTCTGCGACTATCCGGCATGCAACCGCAAGAACGAACCGTTCAATCGCAAAGACCGGCTGCGCATTCACCTTACCGACGTCCACAAGGAGGACGTGAGCGCAAAGACGTTTGAAATGACGGTCGCATGGCTGCAGGAGCGCAAGATCTATCCCAAGTGGTGGCGGTGTTCCAAGTGCCTCGACAGGGTCAAGATCGAGGAGAGCGGGTGGTCATGTCCGCGGGACGGGTCCAAGGTGGAAGACATACGGCGCGAGTTTCGCGAGAAGCAGCATAACATGTGAAAGACGCATCGCGACGTCAGCATCGTCTTTTGTGTCTCACCGGATCGTTCATCGCATCCACCCCATCATCATCGCTATTTGCATTGCGTCGCCACGCCAAAGGGGATCACAGGTTATTAAAATCGGAGTTTTTTTTTTTTCATCGCATTAAAAAGCTATCTTCCGGGGATGGAGGAACTGGCGTTTCTTTTTCTTCACATCCAAAGGCTTGGTTTAGGCCTGCTCCTGTTCTATTCGATTGAGGGTGGACGGGAAGTACTAAGATTGGGTCACGGTATTCTGGAAATCGCGGGAGTCTGTTCATTTCTTCGAGTTCGTTTTCAGCCCTCTGGCATTGTTACCTCTACTGGGCTTGTTGTCAGTAACTTGATTCCCCACCCATCTTCTAGGACAGATTTTGCTCCGTCTGGGTAGACAATTCTGGCGGCCCTTATTTTTCCCTTTCTTCATGCCATTGCTGGCACTCTATTAGGAATGATGACACGATTGGGATTTTTCTTTCTTCCCGCCTTCTTCCTGGGATACCGAACCAATGATGAAAGAGAAAAAAAAACCCCTAGATGCTGTCAGATGGGATGGGACATTTGTCGATCATTAGCCCGGGCAGAATTCCACTTGTTCGTAAGGTAGGTAAAGACAGTAAACCGGATGATTTTCCAACATTTTCCTCTCTGCCAAAAAAACAAAAAAAAAAAAAGGTTCCGATGAGACGGACCCCGCTGTTCATCTCGTCTCGTCTCATCATTCCATCCCTTCGGCATCGCCTCGTTTTCGTAGAGTTTCCTCGTCTAACTCTGCGGAGTATCTACTAGTGTAGAAGAAGCCCACCTGGCACCAAGCTGCTGCACTTCAGTCTTGAGCCCCGGTTCGGCGCCGATCGCAAGCTGGTCAACGCTCCCGATGCCAGAAATGCCCCCCGGGAATCCCGCGCATCATATCCGTAGGAACTCCACACATGAACCCTACGGAGTAGAAAGCTTTTTGTCAAAAAAGATATGCGCGCTCAAAGTTTACCGGAGAAGACCGCTTGTCTATCTCTCACACGTGTCTATTCGAACTTGTGATAGAAACTCTGAACGAACGAAGGCAATGGCATGAAAAACGGTCCCGCAGGATGGGGAGTCCATAGGGTGTGGTGGTGGTGGTGGTGGCCTGATGTATGAGAAGTAGAGGGGGGCGCCCCAGCCAAGTGTTGGGTGTGTGAGTTGCCAAAGTGGTGGTGCTCAGCTCAGCCTCCGAAGATCCGGGTTAAATTCAACTGCGGTCCTACGTCGGGCGCGGTCTTGCCTTTGCGTCTCACGGATTTTTATTTCGTGTCTCCATCTTGATGCATATGCTTGCTTGCCTACCCATGATTGGGGAGGGAAATACAAGACAGAGTGAGATGCGTGCGTGTGTGAGAGAAACATCCTGCAGCTCAAGTTGGGAAAGAGAGAACGCCCCGGCTTCTGCAGTCTTCAATAGTATCCCCCTTTATCATACCATGCCACTACGGATGTGCGAGATATCCCCCCCCCAATGCATTTATCCCCTTACTTTCATCCGTGATCATGATTCCTGGATTTCCCACTTCCCTACGGTCTGCTGCTCCTTTTCAACTTTCGAGTGTTGGAACTTGAGAGGTGAAGTGTCCAGGGTTTCCCCCCCTTGCGTGCCTTTGCCATTTCTGTATTCCTTGGCTTCTCTACTGGCTGTTGGTACGGATTTCTCTCATTGCGGCCGTCCCGCAAGATCAACCAACAACCGCATTTCGAGGTGGCCCGGGTGAGGTGGACTCGAACCCCCCTTCCGGGACGCCGATCGCATCGATCCCCTTACCAATCGAAGGGGGGGCCTAGTAACTTATTGGTGTGACAAGCTCTCCGCGCAACCTACATATCTACATGAGAAGTACACCAAAATTTGAAGGCTTCTCGAGATTGTAACCCTTAATTTTTTTTTTGACCTGTAATCAATATGATTATAGACCATGGAAGTGAGAGACTTACTCAACCTCCTGGTAGCCATACAGATGGAAGGGTTGCTTGCATTGTTTCCACGTACATGTAGTTTGAGGCGATGAGATCTGCTCTGCAGGGTTAACAGGTTTTGCGGGGGCCAGATGTAATCGCGTCCGAAAGGGCTATATACATAGTATATAACCTGGAGGCGATCCTGTTGATCACATCCCGTCTCTGAACACAGTTGAAGACGGACGCAGGAAAGGAAACAAAACTTAGCATTTGGCAAAGTGTACAACTATGGAACTGAGAGACTTTCAACTTAAAGAAGGACAGTTCGCTGTGACCTGCTTATACAGTAAGTTCCTGGAGAGCCCACCGAGTAGTCAAGTGCGCATAGTCAGTCCACTGCCATACGCCTGGCGAGACATACATATCGTGACCGTTCATGTTAAGTAGCCCTAGAATTCTGTACATGCAAAAGAAGCAAAGTATGTACATTCAAGTCCAGATCAAATCCCCCGTAAGTAGACATCGGGGGGAGTCAGTGACCTGAAACTCAATCGCCTTCAACGAAGAGCAGCTTCAACGAAACCGAACTCGTCTGACCACGCCCAAAGGCTGAAACCCCCGGTAACCCAGAACCACCACATAGGGGATACCTCTCTCTCGTCCCTGTGTCCGTGTTCCGGACGAATAATGTGCATTTTTCTCAAGCAAACCACCTGGAAAACGCCATGCCTGATTTTTTTAGAAATCCCTTAAACCCTCCCTATGCAGCCATAAATGCCCTTCTAACATCCTTGTATCATGAGAATCGTGTCCATCGTTTTGTACCGCACCAAAGGCGGCTGGCCGGTAGGGGCTTTCTCCTTGTTAGGCGAGGTAGCGATACGTCGGCGTCGAGGCATCCTCTACGCGCTCCAGATACTCTCGCACAATCAAATCCTCGATTCGCTTTTTGATAAGACTAATCTCGGGTTTGAAGCGACCGCTGAGTTGGTCAATGACCTCTGTAATGAGCTGCGAGTGACCAAGTTCCTTGCGTTGCCTATGATGGGGTTAGTGTATGCAAGAGGATAAGCCAAGTGGTGAGTAACGTACTTCATGATGCGGACAAGAGCGGCATCGATAACGTGGGCTCGAGTCTGATTGTTCTTCTCTTCGGTTGCCTTCCGTTCTTCGTCGCCCTCGACCTTGCTGGTAGCGTTGATGATGGGCGCCTTGATGCGGACAGTCTTGCTGACGAAAGAGGCGTTGAACTTGAACTTGTCGCCGGCCTTGATGCCCTTGGTAGCGGGTTCCTTGGCGAGCACTCTGGCCTTGGGAACGATGGCCAAAGAAGTTAGAGTTCTCGCGAGATCTGACATCGGGATGTTGGTCTTGGCTTGGATTTCCTCAAGCGAAAGCTCTTCGCCCTCCTCGAGTTCGTTGAATAACAACAGCACCACCATGCCATACGTCGGCACGTTAATCTCGTACTTACGCTCTCGCGCCAGGGGTCCCTTGCCTCCTGGAATCGCGGGGAAGGTACACCGAACATCCGCGCTACCGGTGGACCCGAGCCAAGTCAGCTTGCGGCCGCTGCGGTTGGTGAGGTAGTACTTGAGTAAGCTCTCCTGGAGGCGCTTGATATCGTCGGGGAAGATACAGCCACCGCTTTCAGAAAACTGTGACGTGCGACCCATGATCTCGGGAGGCCATGAGTTGGTAGTCAAAATATTTACAGCCAGCTCGATCTGCTTCCGAGACACATCGCCCAGTCCCCTAATATGGTCGCGATAGCCTGAAGTCAGCTCGGCAGACGATTCCATGTCTCTGAACATGCCCTCGAACTTGGCTGTGAACTGGTTGCCCAACTCCTGCTTCATTCGAGAAATCATTGACTTTTCAACATCATGACTTTCCGATTTGTTGTTGAGAAGACGCTTGGCCAGGTGCTTCTGGTAGTAACGCTCAAACAGATCCTTGTCTGAGAGATACCGGATCACAGTAATGGCCTTCTCCAGCACCGCCTCGGTTTCGGTTTCAGTCTTGCCGCGTATGCCGCGTCGAAGATTATCGTCAATGAAGAGCGATACGTATTCGGAGCTCTTGGTAAACATGTTGATGAAGTCGGAAAAGCTCTTGGTGAGCGAGGTTTGAATAATCAAATCCTCTTGGAAGCACTTTTTCCACAAATTGTCGAACTTGTCCTTGAGCTTGAGCACGTCGTCAACCCACTTGATCGCCGCGGCCGTCTGCTGAGCCGATGAGCTCAGCGCCTTCGCCTTCTCCCCACCCTCGTTGTCTTCTCCTTCGGCCGGCGCAGACGCTGCCGAGAAATTGGTCTCCTTGAGCATCTGCTCAATCTCGAGTCCCAGCTCGACCACCCGTGTTGACAAAATCTTTTTGAGAGACGCCTTTTTGGCATCAACCCTCGATACCAGTTGGTAGAGAATTGTAAGCTCCTCCTCACGATCGTAATTGACCATGGACTTCAGCCCACTTCCTTCGAGGTTCAAAAAGTCGTCAAGATGCGCCGAAATCAACTCGTCCTCAACAACCTTGATGGATCTCTCTCTCGTCTCATAATGGATAGTAGTATCGCATCGGTCGTTTTCTTCTTGTAGTCGGCGCTGAGTGTGCCGCAGCCAGGCGCCGGCGTCAGCCTCTCGGAGCAAGCGTTCACACTCACGCTTGTAGTACGCTCGCTCGGAGTCAAGGTATGCGGGCTCGAAGACTGTCAGGTACAGCTTCTCTGCCTCTTGCTCCTCGTCCGACTCGTAGAGAGAGTCGAGCATCCTTATGATGTTGCGCAACAAATGCCGATCGATAGTATCACCATCCCGCTCCATGTTGACGTGATCGAGGATGACCGAGTTGAGGATATCGAATACAGTATATTGACCTCCTGAGTTCAGTGATGCTCGCAGAATATGGTCGCGGAACAGGCCAATCGTAGCGGTGTAGATGGACGGCCGACGAGCATCCTGTGTGTAGCCACGGTCGAGGTACATCAAGATATCCGCCGTCATGTTCATTGACGTATTATGATGCTCCCATGATTTTCTGACACCGCTCAGAAAGTGCTCGCCCATCTTGCGTCGTTCGTTGACCGAAGTAGCCGCACCACCCATTGCAGCACTAACGAGGTTGGCCGTGACCAGCTTTTCGATGTCAGGGATGACGTGTTCGGAGAAGTACTGCTCTTCGAATTGCTTCACGCGGTCGTACAGCATCTCCCCCTTTTTCTTCAAGACTATCTTGTAGGATGCTCGGTAGAGCTGCTCGAATGAGAGTGTACTGCAGTTTTGGTTGTGAATGTCGGTCAGGGCTTGCTTCAGTGTATCCCAGCACTGCTCGAAATCGCTCGTATCGATGCCGGATGTCAACTTTTGTCGTATTAGTTTGCATTCTGAAAAGGCTAGTGGTCATCAAGGACATCCCAGCGGCCGCCTTGCAAGTTGGCGGTTCCTGAACAGCATGTACATGATGTGTGCGTGATGAACAGCGACAAGCATGCAAGGATCACAGTCGTAATAGACATAACACTCTTGGCGGCGCTGAAGCCATCATCACGTAGGGCGCAAGAGGCAACAGATACACATTGCAGCTAACAACAGTGGATCATGACTGGAGTTGGGAAGACTTACTCGTCCGGGGCGGCGCGGGGGCCGAATGCGACCGGCCCGCATGGCCGTACCCCCTCCACCTCTACCAGAAATCATCGTGTATGTATCTGTATTTGTCTTCGAGTCGTATCCGTACTATCGCTGCAAAATTCGATCGTGGTTGGCTGATCGTTTCAGGTCGAGAAAGCTATCGTGGGAAACTTGAGTCGGTGGCGGCGGGGTAGCTCTCGTCAGAAAGTGTGGCGGGCAACAACTGAGGGATGCCGAACAAAAAGAGGAGCCAGGCTGCAACGCTTCGTAATGAAATAGAGGTAAAAGGCCGTGAAGAGAGGAAGAAGAAGACAGCCTGACTACAGCAGAAGAGGTTGACCGCGTCAAGGACTGCGGTTTCTGCGGCAGGAGTCGGGGAATTTAATACAAAGCATCTCGAGGAAGGAAACAATCTCGGGATGTAAGTCGCACGTTCAGCGAAAGCCACAGCAGGGCAAGGCTGTGGAGCCCCGAGGCCCCGAGGCCGGAATGATCCGCGCTTCCAACGCGTGAGGCGGAAGGCACGACCGGGCAGTTGGATCCAATCAATCTAATCCTCCATCCTCGCGCCTCACGGCGCTCTAATTGGTTCCCTGGTGCCAACGCTCTACTACGTAGAGAGCCCGCCTGCGCCACAAGTGGCGCTCGTTTCCATCGTTTTCTTTGCAGGGGGAAAAAAATTGAAGAGCAACAGTGACAGTCCAGAAAAAAATGACGGCATTCCCAGTCCACTTTGAGAACAGCTCAGTCAAGCTTTAGCTCTTGTCCTACAAACTTCTACACCAAAGGCTTCCGCAATACATCAGCACAAAGCCATCACCACCACCACTATCATCTCTCCTCCGAAAACGCAGACGACACATCACAATGGCTTCGCGCTCAGCATTCACAAGATTCGCGCCCGCGTTGCGACAAGCTCGCTCGAGCGCCTCACCCTTCAAACGCAACAGCCCAATCCTCTCAGCCCTCCAACAACAACAAAGACCACCTACTCCCCTGCAACCCACAATCGCCGCGCGCTTCGCTCACACAGTCCCGAAGCCCAAAGCAGCGCGCGAAGCCGAGGCAAAGACGCCCGCCCAGATGCGCATGGAGACCTCGCCGCACTACCAGCTCGACTTCACGTGCGTGCCGTGCGACACCCGCTCCCGGCACAAGGTCTCCAAGCAAGGCTACCACCACGGCTCCGTCCTCATCACCTGCCCCTCGTGCCGCAACCGCCACATCATCAGCGACCACCTGGGCATCTTTGGCGATCGCAAGGTCACTGTCGAGGATCTGATGCGCGAGAAGGGCAGGCTCGTCAAGAGGGGCACGCTGGGCGAGGATGGCGATATCGAGTTTTACCCCGACGAGAGCGCTGCTGCTGCTGATGGTGCCGATGCCGAGGCCCAAGCTGCGGAGTCGAAGAAGGATGGGACTGCTTAAAGGCTCTTCTGCTTAAAGGCTCTTCTGCTCGAAGGCTCTTCTGCTCGAAGGCTCTTCTGTTTGAAGGCCCTTGGGGAACGACTGTAAAACTTGTACAACATGTATGGCAGACTTGGTGAGGGCAACCGAGGCCTCGGTTTGCCAATGGATTGGATGACTGCATATAAAGGCGTTCCGGATACCCATCAACACTCATGGGAACACAAAAAGGAGGCGGGACACAATGTAACAATAGAATAGATCTCACATATGAACGGGCAATGCCAGCCCCTATACTATACAAATACTACCCTTTTAAACCCCTCTTGAAAACCCTTTCTTTTTAACCTCCTTCCAGAAACGCCAGCCCATGCAAAACTTCTTTGACGATGATTACCACCCCTTGTACGCCTGCCTCTGCTGTTTGTGCTCCTGGCCTCTGACCTTCTTCCTCTCCTTCTTCTTCTCCGTCTTCTTCCTCTTGTCCCGGCCGTACTTCTCCGGCTGCGCAATCGCCTCAATCTTGCGCTTGCTCGACCTCTGTTGTCTCCTGTTGCGCACCTCCTCCCTGATGGACAGCAGCTGCTTCGTGTACTCGGCCGTGCCAAACTTCTTCTGGAGCGAGTCCATGAGGATCTGCGCCCTCGTTTTGAGCGCCTCGAGCCTGGTCTTGAAGAGCTCGTCCGTCGAGTACGGGACGGGGATATTGGGGTCCGTGAGGTTCTGCAGCGGGTAGAGGATCGTCTTGAACGAGGGCTCGAGGTGGTCCTGGGGGACGCGGCGGCAGATCGTCTCCAACACCTCCATGGCGACCGTCTTGGGCGTGATGGCGGTCGACTTGGGCCGGACGTCCTTGCGTAGGATGGACGAGAGCTTCCAAAACAGGTACTGCAGATCCTTGCGGTGCTCCTCGATTCTGTCCTCTTCCGCCTCGGCTTCGTCGCGGTCGCCGAGAGTGTCTGCTTCGGGCACGGTTTGCACCTTGACGGGTAGGCGGGGACCGAGGAAGATCAAGATCTGCTTGATCTCCTCGGCAAGCGCGTCGTCAATCTCTGGTGTTCTCAAAGCGTACAGCGTCAACCTCACGAGCTCCTCCAAGTCCTCAAGCTCGAGGTTCAGACCGTGAGATCCTTGGAGTACTTCGCCTGCTTTGCTCGACTTGCCAGCGTAGTCCGCGAGGAACGTGCTCAGTACCTTGGTAGCGCTAAGCTTGACCGAGTTCTCGGGGTGTACGAGGCAGCCGCGGACGTCTCCCCAAAGTTCCTTGGACTCGGTAGACAAGAGTCTTGCGGGGTACTTCTCCGTCAGTACCTGAAGGTCGCGAAGAACCGTGTTAACAAGGTCTTCATCGGCAACGCGGATATCGCCTGTACCAATAACCTCTCCAATCTTGGCGAGAACCAACTCCAGCTCCTTCTTGTGCTTGGACGAGGGCTCCTTGGCCTCGAAGAAGAAACCGAAAGCTTGCAGCGCTAGCTTGGTCACCGCTTGATTGTCCTCCTGCTCAACCCATGATCGGAGCAGCGTCATGAAGTTTTGTGTTCTCTCCTTATCGGCCTTGCGGAACATCTCCTTGACTAGTTCTCCTGCAGCCAGACAGCACTTCTCGCTGTCGTCGTTGGCAAGCACCATAACGAGGGGCAAGAAGCAAGTGGAAATGACCTCCTGCACGAAGTCGTCCGCAGACTTCATGAGAAGCAGGTGCACTACCTCCATGACAGACAAGCGTCCGCCTTCGCGTTCGTACGTCAGGTTGGCGACAACGAAGTTGAGCTGCTTCACCCATCGGGCCTTTCTCTGCGGGTAGTCCTTGAGGAATTGGAAGAACGCCCCTCTCGCCAGATCACGCGTATCCTTGTCGTCGTTCGTGATCATGACGGTGCCGACGTAGTCGAGGGTATCGTAGACGACTGCCGTCTCGATCTTGCGCTCGAGAACGGAACGCACAAAGTTGAAGGTGACGTGACGGTAGAGCGTCTCTGTAAGGTCGTCCTTGAGCTTGCCGAGGAGCATGTCGATGGCTGCGTCCTTGACGGGGATATCCTTGCGCTCGCGGAGGACAACCGAAAGCAGCTTCAGAGCCGCCTGCGACAGGTCGGTTGTGGTTGAGGTTGACATAGAGATGCTCTTCGTCGCCTCCTTGACTGCGACTTTGAAGAGCTGAATGTCCTCGTTATTGTTGAAGGGCACCTTGACAAGCACAGTGAGAAGCTTGAAGGCCGCAACCTTGACATCATCCTCCTCGCCGACGATGGCGTCTCCGAGGATGGGCACAAAGCCAGCGATGTTTGCGCCAGTGCGCAGGCTTTCGTACTTCTTCCATACCGACCGGAGGATGTCAAAGGTGAACTTGACAAGCTTGAAGGTGTATTTCCCAGCGGTGCCAGAGTTGTCCTTCTTCACGCCCTTCTGATAGAGGTACTTCTTCAGGCGGAAATCAATCTTGGGCTGCACCTCTGGCTTCCTGCTCTTGTAAACTTCTTGAATAACCTCGTAGCAGAAGACGAGAGTGTCACGGCTCTCTGCAGCCGGGTTCTGCATGAGCCCAGCGGTAATTCTGGCCAGCAGCGTGTCGATCTTGCGGACCAACTTGAGATCCACCTTCTCCATGAGGAGAGATTGCAGAGGGTGGACGAGGACGACAAGCTGGCTGATGGAGGCCGACTTGGCAATCAGCTCCATGGAATCCTGACTCTTGCTTGCCTTGACTTCCTTCATCTCGCTGATATACCCTTCGGCGTCCTTTTCTTGGCCGGTAGCGCCAAAGATGTCGTCAATGATGATCGAAACAATTGCCCGGAGAGTGTAGTCGAGATCACCCTGCTGGAACTGAGGAATGACCTTGAGGAGCATCGAGTGGAGGGTATAAGACATGACATGAAGTTGGTAACCTCGCTTGAGAGCGCCGCGTAATTCCTTTAGGATGAAGCCAAAATAGGTCGGGCCGAGGACCGACGCAATCTGCACGAGAGTGTCTCTGGCCATCTCACGGGCATCCCAGGATTTACTGCGCAGGATGTGGCAGATATCGGTAAGAACACCAGCAAGCTTCTGACCCATTTCTTCCGATGGCAGAAGCTTGAGAAGCTTGACGATGATGACACCGACGGGTACACGGTAACTGACCTCGGACTCGTCCTTCTCGTGGATGTGCTTGACCAGAGGGGGAAGGAAGAGGTTATTGACGTCCTTGCTGAGCTTTTCTTGCTTGGGAGTCGTGAGTACAAGTCTCTTGTTGGTAGGCGTGGAGGTCTCTGAATCATCAATCTGCATCGCCTCGGCGCCCTTCTCTTCGACTGCGAAAACGAGAGCATCGCAGAACTTAGCAAGCAGTCGAATCACCTGCTTCTGGTTGTTGGGCTTGGACTCTACGTAGCTGATGTATCTTTGCAGAATAACACGATAATGCTTCCAGTCCAAAGACTGAGCCAAGTTGCCGATCGTGTTGGTCGCCTCAGCACCCAAGCCCTGGTCGTCGCTACCTTCAGCACGGCCAAAGATGAAGTGCTCGAGAAGAGGGATGAAGAACTGGCTCAGATTCTGGCTGCCAAACTCCGAGGTGTCGTTGACAGAGTTCAGCATCTTGATGGCTTCCAGCTGGCGTGCAGTCGCAGGACTGAGAATGTTGAAAAAGAAGGGCAACTCAGACGTTTCCTCTTCCGTATCACTGACCAAGAGCCCCTTCATATCCGCAACAGGCTCCCAGGTTGGCATCTGAGAAAGAATGTAGCCGAAGACTCTCAAGTACTCTCTCCTGACGATGGCAGATTCCTCGCGAGCTCCAGTGTAGATAGAAGGTAGCAGAATAGTCTTCAGATGGGTTTCGAAGCCGCTCTTGGATGTCTCGTCTGAGCAGGCCGCCACCTCTCTGACAAATTTTCGCAGGGAGTCTGCAGAGTTCGATGCCAGAATACCATACTCCTCGTCGGAGCGAATGTAGTAGATCAAGTTGTGCAACAGAGGAAGCCACTGTTTGACAGTGAAAGGCGTTTCCTTGTTGGTGATGCAGTTGAAGGCGGCGAGCCGCTTGTCGTAGTCTGGCTCGTCAATGCGGTTCGGTGCGAAGGCATTGAGGTCGCGGCAGATTTCGGCAATCTCCTGGAGGGTGGTATCCTTCTCGGCCAAAACTGCAAGGACGCGGGCCAAAGATTGCCTGTTGTCCCTGTCTTTGAAGTAGCTAAAGAGAGAAGACAGGGTCTCAAAGATGGCAATATCGGCAGTCTTCTCTTCCGCTTCCTCGGAGCTAAGAATGGTGATGAATCGCTCCAGAATGAGGAGAACCTTGCCCTTGGCTCTGGGGTTGACTCGTCTCGGAGGCTGATTGAGGAGGAAAGTTGCGATCTTGAGTGTCTCACGCACGTTCGCTGAGGTCTCAACGAGGGGAGAAAGCTCGACAATGGTCTCAATGCAAGACTCGAGCAGTTCATTGCTCATGGTCTGCGTCTCCAGCGTGGTAGTGACGGTCTTCAACATCAGCTCCATGTTGGCATCCAGAAGCTCAGTACGGATGAGCTCATTGAACTCTGATTCCACGGCGGGTGCCTCTGCCAGCTTGATGAGGTTGCGGATGATGCTTAGGGCAAAGATCTTGACGTTTTCCTTCGCCTTGGGCATCGACACGCACTCTATAATCTTGGGCAGGATCTGGTCGTTGATCGAGATAAAGAGTGCTGCCTTTGGCAGCTGAGACCAAGTCGAGACAAGCTGCATGATGCTTGAGATTGATTGAGCCGTCTCAACAGGGAGCTTCTCAATCCTGGGAGCAACGACCTCGTTGACGATAGGTTCAGAGTATGGAGTCCAGTTAAAGTCTTGCGCATTACGGAACAGTGCAATGAGACACTTGACACCGACAGTCCGGATGGTCTTGAGCAGAGACTCCTGAGATTCCTCGTTCGTTTCCTCCACTTCTTCATCTGACTCGACGGTAGTGGACTCCTTGAGCCGTCGGCAGGCAAAGATGAGACAGTACAGAACAGGATTGAGCAGTTTCTCAACATAGGGACCCACGTGCTGACCAAGTTCATTGATAAGGGGTAGCATCATGTTCATGAAACCAGTCTGTTTGCGAACAGGAAGAATTTCTCGGTCAAACAGGTTGGTGCGGAAGCCGGAGTCGTCAACAACACGGGCTCCTTTCAGACACCCAATAGCGATGTCCAAAAAGCTGCCTGTATCTTCAACGCTGAGGGTTCTCAAGACGGCCAAACGAGTGGCCTGAAGACCATGCCGACCGCTGGAAACACCCTTTTTGGAGATAGTCCGTCCGTACAACAGTCGCAGAAGAACAGGCATAAGCTCTCCGCGGTGTTCAGGCTGAATCGTTGATTCGCCTTGGAGGAAGACTGTGAGTTCGTTCTTGAATCTAGCTTCATCGAGGAGGTACTCCAAGTTCTCCTGGTAAGGTCGGACGCCAGCTTGCTTCCAGGAGAGGATAGCTTTCAGCGCCAGCTTTTGCACCTCCACGTCACCGTTCTCCATGAGGTGAAGCAGTGCAGTGTAGACCCTTTCATGCTGGTAGAGCACTTTCGGGTTGATAAAGAGAGCGAAAACACCAACCAATGCCTTGCGATCGTAAAGAGACCAGTCTTCGCTCTTGACTTCAGCGTCCTCGTCATCCTGGCTTTCTGACGAGTTATCTTCATCAACGGCAGCCCAAGACAGGAAAAAGGGTACGAGTTTGCGGGAGCGCTTTTCCGCAAAGTGAGGCATGGCAGTAAGCACCTTCAATGCCTGTGCTCGAGCATTGCCGGCGTGAGCTTCGACAGTTTCCTGCTGCTTGTCAAATGACTGTAGCATGAGGTCGATGGCGTTGTTGACAACCTGCTCCACCTCATCCGCCGTGCTCCAGAGCTCTTGCATGTGTTGGCAGTCAAAATCGGTGATGGCTTGGCGACCCTGGAGTGTGGGCTGACTGAGCGGTCCAGACCACCTTGGAGAAGGAGTCTCCAACCAACTAAACGCGGTTGTCGCAATAGCCTCCTCGCCAGTCTTGGTAGCGCCAACCAACTTCAAGGCTGTAATGGTATCGTCCCACAATGGGGAGAGCTTGACCGTCAGCATGCCGAACATGAAGGAGGGAATTGCCTTCAAGAGCCAGGAGTTCTCGCTCAATTGTGAGTAATTTTGGCCGAGTTTGCGAAGATGCATCGCGATATTTCTCAAGCTAGAGGGCTCCAAAGGGGTGTTTCCGATGTCTAGCATAAGAGTGAGACAATGGTGTTCATCGGGAAGTGACTCGAACTGCTGTAGGATCTTGAGAGACGCAAGACGGAGTTCATGCGAAGGGGCCGAGAGGTTTTCGATAAGGGCTTCAACGACTGGATCCTCTTCTGAGCCCTCGCTGCTGTCACTGCTCTGACGGTCGACGGGAGGCGGTTGGTTTCGTGAGAGCTCGGTATAGGTCAGATAAGCCTCCAAGAAGCCCACCGAACGGCTGAACCTAGGGAGAGCAGCACGAAGAAGCGGGTCCAAGGCTGGATCAACCGGGCCCGCTGCTTTGCTCATTCGCAGGTACGCGTGGAAACCTTGGCTGATGCTGAAGTGTACCTCGTCTGACGCCAGTGTGGTTGAAGGCTTGAGTGCCAGCCTCAGTTTCCGAAGTAGAAGTTCCGCAATCTTCGCGTTGGCAGACGGGTGAACAGTCGTCGAGAAAAGGAGATCCAACAGGGCAGAGTACTTTGGCAAGCATCTGTCTCTCCATGTTTGCGGATCCTTATCATACGCTCCGCGCTCCGGGAACGGTGTGCTTTCGAGTCGCTCAAACTTCGACACGATCTGGTCCTGCCAGCTGCGCGGGAGGTTACAAGTCTCCTTTGCTCCCGGCGAAGGTAGACTTCCGTTTTGCACCATGCGAGGAAGGAAAACACACAGCATATCTTCGTTTTGGCCATCAGACCAGTGACTGACGATGAATCTAGGTCTGATTAGCTTTGGGCAGCTTCACGGCTGAGTGACGGCACATACCTTTGGAAATACGTCTGGAATAGACTTCGGAATCGTGTCGAATCTAGTTGGGAGAAGTAGGCACAGAAGGGGATGTACCACCTCATAAGCCTCTCCCTCTGGAGTGCGTTCATGAAATCCTTGATGCAGGGAATAAGTGCTTCAACCGGCGCTTGGTGCCAGACAATCGCAGCATTGACAATAACATGTTTCCACACAAGATCCAGCTTATCATCTGTCACCTCAGGGGCGTGATGTGCCGTAGAAACCAACATGGCAGTCAAATTTTCAACGAGAACGGGCCAATTGCTGATGCGGTTCCCGTGGCGAACACCCGCTGCTGTGCCAAGAGCCCGGATCAATGGGACAAACTTCCAAGTCTTGCTTGGCTTGGAGTCGTTCAAAGTCGCCTTAACTTGCTCCTGAATCGCCTCAAGGACGTCGGCGAGGTCCTTATCGTTGGAGTGGTGGATAATGCTGGTCAAAACACCACATACCAAGTCGGTCCAGGTCGTAGTCTGAGTGAGATCGGCTTCCGTCTCAGGTATCGCCTTGAGTAGAGACACGAATAGGGCCGGTCCGGTCGAGTGAATGGTCTGGCCGGGACCCTTCATGGCCTCTGCGAACATGGTCATGAGACCATCCTGGTACAGCTGGAATGAGCGCTCGCCGACGGCGCTCCGGAGATCGTCTCTCGCGTGACTGACAATCGCGGTGAGGGCGGTCTCTCGGTGTCCAGGCGCTGCAGCCTTCTTGATGAGAAAACTCAAAGCCTCGGCGGAGAAACGGGCAATGTGAGGGGGATGGCGAGCCTTTCCCAAGAGAGGTGCCACGACATCATATGTTGGTCGCAGATTAGGCACGATTAGCCTAGACAGGTATTTGAACAGGAAAGCCAGCGCTGCGAAGGTCCATTCGATAACGTCGGCGTCCTGGGGCTTGGCGGCAATGGCAACAATTAGATCTAGAGACTTTGCGTAGTACTTTTCGAACCTGGTTCCGATATCATGCGCGAATGCTGTGAGCAGTTCCAGGAGCGGCTCTAGCATCTCCTTATCCTGCTTCGCCAGCGCCTCGGCCAACAAATCGAAGATCTTCTCCTCATGGTGCAGAATCTGGGCCAGCGTCTCGCTCATGTACCATGCTTTCGTCTTGACGTCGTAGAAGCCTTTGTAGATATTAAGTTCCGACCATTTCTGCAGGCCTGTTCGGAAGTAGGAGGTTGTAGATTCGAGGTCTTCGGCTTCGAGGTCGTGTCGGCGGACTTTTCGCAGAGGATCGAGTGCGTTGAGTTTCGCGATTTTGGCTGCGAATGACTCCCACCGGTGGTTCTTTGAGTGCGGAGTCAAGTTTTTGCCCTTTCGGGACTTTATGATCCGCCCTGATGAAGTGGAAGGCATGTTGGGCGGTTTGACAGGTGTAGTGCGCAAGAACCCGTCGTGATCGCCTCCCAGCTTCACTGCTTGATCGCGAAAAAAAAAAAAGTCCCCCGCCAACTCTTCAGAGCTCAGCCAGAAAATTGAACTTTTTTTCTATCGGCAGAAGGTCGGCCGATTGCGATAGACTGATAAGCAGTATCTTTAGTGGGTCTCATCCAATAGTTGAGCTTGGATATAAAGGGCCCACATCACTTTCGTCGCGCGCATCTTTCGGTCGCATCTTCCACCTCGAGCTTCTTCCTCCACCAACAACCTTACCTCCAGCCACACAGCTTCAACTTCTGCACCAAAAGTCTAGAGGCGCAATGGCTGCACCCAAGGTGTAAGTATCACACGAATTGCAAGTGTAAATGCGCAAAGGTTTAGACTAATCAAAGCTTGTAGAATTGTTTTGGGAAGCCTCATTGGCTCGCTGACGCCTGCCTTCACGAAGCTTGCGACCCTCCACGCCAAGAACAGCTTCAGTTTTGCCATCGTCACAGGCAATCTGTTCAGCAGCGAAGACGATGCCACGGTCGATTCACTTCTCAAAGGCGAACTGAAGGTTCCCCTTCCTGTCTACTTCACTGTCGGCACAGCGCCCCTTCCCCCCAAGATTATTACCAAGATCGAAGCCGACGAGGAAATCTGCGAGAACCTCCACTTTCTCGGAAAACGAAGTATCACCAAGACGTCAGAGGGGGTCAGAATTGTTGCACTCGGTGGAAAACTCGACAAAGATATGGTGGGCGGGCAATCGAAGGAGCAACACCTTCCGTTCCACACCGCGGATGATGCGAAGTCGCTGAAGGGCGCAAATAAAGCCGACATCCTACTTACGACCGTCTGGCCAGCTAGTGTCTGGACGGGGTCCAAGGTCGCGCTTACCCCGGAGAATCAGGCAGCGATTGAGAGCACTTCTGAGATTGCTGAGCTGTGTGCAACCTTGAAGCCCCGATATCATTTCTCATCTTCGCCCACTGAGTTCTTCTACGAGCGGGAGCCTTTCGTGCACCCTCTCGAGGAAGGCGCAGAGGACGCGGCTGTAACTCGCTTCATATCGATGGCCCCCTACGGAAACGCGGTCAAGGCGAAGGCGCTGTATGCATTCACAATCGCCCTCAACGAAACCAATGTCGAGAAACCCGCCAACTCTACCTTGACGCCGTTCAGCCAGAGAAAGCCAAAGAGGCGGGCGCAGGACGAGGGCTCCTACAGCCGCTTCGCCAACGGAGACGACGATGGCCGCCATCATCGCCGCGGGAACAAGCGTCGACGTCAATCGCCTCCCCCTGGGCCGGACCGATGCTTCTTCTGCTTAAGCAACCCCAACCTCGATACCCACATGGTCTGCACCATTGGCGAAGACAGCTATCTTGCTACTGCCAAGGGCCCTCTAGCCACGTCCCAGACCTTTGAGGAACACGGTATCAACTTCCCTGGCCACGTCATCATCACGCCTCTCGCGCACACGCCGACCGTTCACTCCTCTGGCGTCGAGAGCTATGCTCCTGAGGAGGCGGAGAAGACCCATAAGGAGATGACTCGTTTCCGCGAGGCCCTTCAGGCCATGGTATCGACCAAGTCGAACCGCAAGCTGGGTGCCATCACCTGGGAAATCAGCCGCGGTCGCAACATTCACGCTCACTGGCAATTCCACCCTATTCCCGCGGACTTTGTCTACAAGGGTCTTGCCGAGGCCGGCTTCCGCGTTGAGGCCGAGAACCTCAAGTATCCCGAGTTTGAGAGCCGCGAGATCTCGTATGAGGACCAGGCCGACTTTGGTGACTACTTCCGCATCTGGATATGGGCAGATGATGGCGAAGACAGAATTAAGGGTTCTAGTCTCGTCATGAAGCTCGATCCCAACATGCGCTTCGATTTGCAGTATCCGCGTAAGGTTGTGGCGAAGCTCCTCGGCCTCGAGAAGCGTTTCGTCTGGCAGGACTGCACGCAGACCAAGGAGGAAGAGGAGAAGGACGTGGCAGCTCTCCGCGAGTCCTTCAAGGAATGGGATTTTGCGCTTCAGTGAGGCGCGCGGCACATTTAGCGGCGACACTGGAGGGTGTTGAACGAGTTTGAGCATGGTTAAATCATTTTTTCGGCATGGCATTTGGGCATGGGTGGCGTTTGGGGGGATACCCAGGTAACCTGCATATCTTCGCTATATAAGCAGATCGGTAGTAGGGAGAGACTATCATTTGTTTTTTCGACGTTGCTTTTTCTACGAGCTGAGGCATATTACGGGGAGCATATCTATCCACAGCTCCTTTCGAACCGGGGATACTGGGAAAAACTACGTTGCTTCGTCGCCTAGGGGCTACGTTGGACCTTCATAGACAGGCGAATTAGGCCTCAAAAAGTTTTTCTGAATCGTCTTCATCATTCTTGTCCTCGTCAAATCTCATCTCTGCTCATTTCACCAAGGCATGTGATTCGAGTTGTGGATCCCATCACGGATCCCAATTTCATCTTTCAAAGTCTCCGATGAAGCCAATGATGCAGCGATGCAACATAGCAACCGTAGTGCCTCGTTAGAAACCCCACATGAACAGCTTTTTCCCATCATGAAGAAACCAAACATATGCAAAGTCGATGTCGCCGCCTGAATAAGCTTCTCCCTTGCTTGCCGCCACGGATGGACCCTGTTTTGTCAGCAGACTACCTACCCTAGGCAAAAGTATCCGGACGGGAAACTGACTGCCAGAGCCTTTTCGGGACATACCCGCAAGGGAGACTGAGACCGAGACCTAGACCTTTTTTTTTCCCTTTTGGGCTATTCTCTCTTGTCGAGTCACCGTTTACCACTTTTCCCTATTCTCGAGATTCTAACCTCGGACGGGATAAGTTTCAAGACAACAGTGACATCCAACTGAGATGGCCAAGGCCATTTCACTTCCCGAAATGCACAAATGCCTTCTCGGCGGCAAATCACCGTAAAATCGTGAGACTAAATCATGAGTTTACACATTAGACTTTCCAGAATCCACCAGCAAAGGAGCGGAAATAGCACCCAGTTCCCAAGCTATACGGCTCAAGAGGTTCAAAACAAACAAAAGATTCAGCTGAGGTGAGACTACCGGTAATTGAGAGTTGACAACGAAAAACTAAGTCACAACTATTGACATCCCCTCACCGTAGCCCCCCCCACGAACGCTTGCTTCAACTACCTAGTGATTGATTACGGGCATTTCTAACCTCTGAGACAAGTCTCACACGAGAAAGAATGTACACCACAACGGAAGTGGCTGAACTCTTTTCAAGGCAAATTTCGGCAACCTTGGCTCGCTTGGATCCTAAAAGAGGAGGGAAAACAGCCACTGACGAACCACGACGCAAGGGAGAGCGCGCGGCTCAAAGAAGCCACGAAGAACCCGAACCCAAAAACCAAAACAAACAAGAGAACGCCCAAACGTCTTTCTTCTTTCCATCCTTCTTCAACCCCTTCGGTGAGCTTTCCTATCCGGGAAGCACACGTTGAAACCCTTGGTAACTCGGGCGGGCTCTCAGGTTTAGCCGGTGGTGCGAGGTTGGTCTGTCTGTCTTTTCTTGGCTAGTGACTTCACCTAGCACGTTGCCTACCTTACCTGAGTAGGTGAAGTAGATATTCTCTCCCCCAACGCCGAGTCCGTAGAACAAGTGAAAGGACAAAGAAATAGCATTGAAACAGACAGTCAAGCTGTTGAGCGGATTTTTTGGTTCTATGGGAGCCTAGCGAATCCCCCCATATGGCTTCAAACAATAGTACCACAATACCTACCTACCTTAGCACCAACAAACGCGTCTGCCCGCCTCTAAACTTGAACTTTCTTGACTTCGCCGTCTCCAGTCGCGGCACTACCTAGTAATCACTTTTGTCGATGAACGGACGCTAATCCCGTTTACACAATCAGTAGTCTGTTTCCATTCATTCTTCTCTTTTCTCGACCGAGAACGAAAGAGTTAGTGAGGTATTTGTGATGAATAAGGGGAAAACTCGTCGTTCCGCAACTCGAGTCGTGCGCACCAAGTCCTGACCATGACACGATACGATACGTTCAAAACCTTGGCCGGAAACGGCAACACGCCGCGTGGTTCTTTGAGTTGAATAGTAAGAAAAGCTTCGCACACACCAGACTAATTGTTTGTATGGAGTCTATTCATCTCTTTGAATTCCCCATGTCGTGAATATCACAACAAGGTGGAGAGAAAACAAAAAGGTCCAGTGACATTAGTTCCAGACTCGGTCAAGTGACTATTCCCTCTCCTCTCCTGTCATTGAAAATCTGCCCAAGAATTCCCCAAGAGGACCCCTTCCTCTCCATTCCTCAATGGGGGGGGAGAGCAATAACTGTATCAATGAATGAACGAGTGAGGAATTGGCGCACTTCTCAGCAATCAAAGAAAAGACCGTTAGGCCTGAATCATTACTTCGCTCGCGTGCTCGCGTGCCTACGCCCCCCTTTCCCACTCCAAGGGAAAGCCACATCTCGCCATCTATCCCAAAAATAAGCAACAGACGTTAGGCTGATGGGACATTGGGCTGGCGCGGAGGGTAAGAAGGTAGGAAAGGGGAAGAAAGAACAAAGCCACGCTTCCACGCTAGAACATTCGGCAGAACGAACCAAACATCGCAATCTTCGACCCGCCTTACCTATCCCAACCTTACCTCAGTAGAACACGCGAGACAACCAAAGCCCCAAAACAACTAAAGAAACCCAAAGACTCTAACAATAGGTCTCCAAGACCAGAACCACAAACACAGAAGAAGAGAGATCCTAGCGCGGAGACTACGTATGAACTAAGGAGTAAACCCGACCCTAGCTTCGGGAGTTGGAGAGGGGGGACCGAGCAAACAAGCAGATCAAGGCGTGCGAGGGTTCCCGTGAGGCTCTCTCTCACTTGCATCATAACCCAACCCCACGAGAGCCCAATCCCTTCATTACCTACCATTCCACTGGGCATTGCAAGGGAAGCAAGGGAAGCGAAGGGGGGCAATAGGACCTGAACTGATACCACCGTCATCTGCCAACTGCCAAATCTCCCCATCCATAGAATCTAGACATGGGTAAAAAAGACCACGATGTCACAGAAGACCTCTCGCGTCGGGTCAAAAAGAACACCAGTCAAAGCTGACGTTAAATCGTGAAACTCGAGACGGGTCAGGCGGTCACGGGAGCTTCCCTGCAGACTTGAGAACGCACCTCATAGTACATACGGATAGAGCCTCAATACGAAGTCTAAAAAGAACCACAACGGGGGCTCGCGAGGGGTTCCTGATCATTCTGGCGTCCGTGGGGGAAAGGAACTCGGGGATCGGGCCCTCAAGTTTCGAAACACCATAACCCACAGTTCGGGACGAACCAGAACAGCAAGAAAAAACCTCGGACCTCATAGTTTCGCACAGACGATCCAGGCATCAGCCCAGTGCGATCTCAACGGCCTTGGGGGTGTTCATCGGAAAAGAGGCTCAGACAAATGCGCTCGCACACAACAGAGGGAGCACATCCACACGCGTAGAGAAGCACGCGCGCGCGCATACACCATCATAGCCGCGCCTTGAGCACATGTCCCACGAGTCAAAGCAATGATGAGCGTGTTTTCTTGTTTGTGTGTATTTTCATTCAATTGTTATGAGCTAGCCCACAATGATCCGACCATGGACCATTGGTTTTTGGTTGGCAATTTTTTGTCTTTGCACCGCCAGTAATGTACAGAAAGAGGCAATGGATTCACCCATGCCGGTATTGCACCAATCCAGCTTCCAAGCTTGCAGCGCTATCTCCCCCATTGGCCAATGTTACAAGGCATTCCCAAGCAACTGCTTTTCATCCACTGTGCTAGCTTCTCCGCTCTTTGCATGCGTTCTTTCGCAGCTACTCCTACAATATACACAAGGAGGTGTAGTCCTCCATGAAGCTCAGCCATCGGAAGAAAAAAGGTCCGTGGGGCTTCTGTTTTGAAAAAATGTAAAGGGAATGGGTGTCGAGAGGTGAGTGCCATCCGATGACAAGGATGTCGGGTATCCGGCGTGTGGATAGAAAGGTGTGTGGTATCAGGTGAAGATGGTCAATGGACCGAGTTGAGCACAAAGGAAAAAGGGTCCGCCGAGGGAAGGATGGTCCGAGAAATAATGCTCCAAAAATATGTGGAGATTCCGACAGAGAGCAGACAGACCGAGACGTCATACTGAAATGCTCCCGCGTCCGAAATCTGTGGAGACAGACAAGCGGTGGTGGTGGTTTTGTCGTTGTCGTGTGTTTGTTGGTGTGTGTGTGTGTTTGTGTTGGGTTGCAAACCATCCTCCTCGGCGGGATGCAGAAGTCTTTGACAAAGGAAAAAGAAACAAAAAAAAACCAAGGACAATGCTGTAAAATGCCGACAGGGAGCCACCCCAAGATGCCAGATCCAAAGTGGACTCCGTACAACCATGTCGAGGCGATGCGGGGACAAATATGCCAAATGCGTCTAATGCCGGGTTGTTGGTTTTGTTGTATGTTCAAGTTGCAGAACGAGGCTCATAACGAAGTTCTATTAGCGTAACAATTGAAGTCATCGCGGCCGCGAGCGTTGCGTTAGCTGCTGTGTAGTCCGGATTGGTAAGGGTGGAAATATAGGCAGTCGAATCGAATAGGGATTGTTGAACATGTGCAGGAAGAGACGCGAAAAACATCGACAATCAGGCTGCTGTGGTTCGCCCTATTAGGGATGTCGAGCGAATAGTCGACAAAACAATGGACAGCTTCGAAGTCTGCGGAGATCTCGAATTTCCCCCCCTTGCCAAGCAAGGAGATCTCACCCCTCCACAATGTGCAGCAGACAGTAGGTGTGGGAGGGGCGCAAAATATGTATGTGCTAGTAAGACGCCATGCGTCGTGCATGGCATCGTTCGCCGAGGATTGGAGAGTTGCCAATCATGGCGATGGGATCTTGTCGGAAGCTGATGCTGGGTCTGAGGCCACTGGGGCGCGCGGGAGCGGTGGGTGATTGGTCCACGCAAGAGTCGCGCGAGCCAAAAGCAAATGTTTGCGCTCTGCCGAAGCCCTTGCGAGGGTTCTTGAGGCGGCCAAGTTCGCGTTCGCAAGTGCGCTGGTGAGCCTCATCCGACATTTCCACGTAGTTTTGGGGATAGCAACGGCAACGGTGCTCGGCGTAAAAGCCGCTGTATCCTCCTTCAAGAATATACACGTCAGGGTATGTGAGTCGCGGGTAGTGCTCGGCGTTGACAGTCCTGTCCTCGGAGCGGATATGGCGAGCCATCATGGGGGCGCGGTGCGCCGAGTATTCGCAGTGGAAGATGAGGATTGTTCTTCCTTGCATGGGGTGTTGGATCAGTTGGGAGGCGAGGAGGTCCTTGCTGTTGTAGTTGACAGCTCCGTCAATGTGTCCTCCCTCGTACTCGTACTCGAAACGGCAGTCAATGATCATTTTCTGGTCGAACTTGTCACTGTACTTTCCGTCCAAGAGATCAATCATGGTGGCCTTTGTTATCCGGGGAATGGTGTCCGTGGGGTCATCGGCGAGGAAGTGAGGCAGGATGGGCTCCTGGACATCATCGGCGTCCATGCTGGTAACAGACTCTGGGGTGGTAGGCGAGGAGTCGCCGCCTTCTGACTTTGCCTTGGCAACATCGCCAGGGTGCTCAAACATGCTCAAAGAGCGGCGGAACTGCTTGCGGGGACGCATAAAGGGATTGGAAGGGCGACGGCTGTGACCGTTGCCAAAAGGGCTGTTGCGGTTACCAGAGAGGCTGGAGAACTGAGGACGAGGACGAACGGCACCAGGCACGGCAGGAGTAGGGCTATTCGCAGTTTGAGGTCGTCGTTCTTGAGGGGGTGATGTAGCATCGAAGCATTCTCCCAGGGACATTGCGCTGTTCATATGCGTCAAGCGATTCTCACCAAATCGGAAAGTGGGGAGTTGGGTGTCTGTGTTGGAACGGCCGGGAACGCCACTAGTCGAGTAGCCTTTCATCCGAGTCAAGGAAGGCCGGCGCAAAGCTGGCTTTCTCCGTCTGCCCCCTTAGTTAGACGCGACCCCTTGAGCTAGGAGGAATGTGGCAATCAAACTTACTCGGCTACCAGTGGCTTGGGTGGCTCCAACGACGCCTGCCGAGGAATGGGGGCTGGCGAATCCAACATCATCTCGTCGTCCTCGCCGGTTGGGGTTGATCCCGGGGTCGGTGACGTTATCGCGATCTGGGTCATGAACGGGAGCTTGTGCGGCAACGGCGAGACATCCATCAAATCGTGGGCAGGTGACGATTCGGGCAGAGGAGGCGTAGTCACGTATTCTGGTCTCACATCAGCTTCCTAGTCCTTTTTCTGTCTTTTCTGCTTGCAAACCATAGAATAACGTACCGTAGGAATCCGCGTCACCCATCATGTTTGATGTGAACAAGGCACGACGAGGTGTGGGAAACTTGGGACTAGACAGAACGTTTGTTAGTTGACGGTTATCCACAGAAATGTAACGGATGCACGCCATCGTACCTTGCCTCGGTGTCCAGACGGAAGTTTTGTGAGAGATCGGCAGCCAAGCTAGCAGCAGGCGAGGAACCGTGAACGTCCTTGACGTTGAAGTAGTTGTCAGGCCTGTGAAGGTGTTCGCGAAGACTGATGGGTACGGCACCAGCGAAGGTGTTGGGGCGAGGGCGGAAAAGATCCTTATTTCCCCAAGAAGGAATTGCCATGGGACGGTGCATAGCCGCCAATGGTGATGAAGCCTCCATGATTGTGGTGTGTGGTTATGGGGGATCGATCGTGGGAAGCGAGAGTATTTGTTGCGGGGGGTGATGGGTGTTAGTGGTGTTGCGTATGGTGGTGGTGTATTCTTTTTTTTTTTTTCTTGGTGTGAGTGCTGCGTCCAAGACGATACTCGATATATCGTGACGAAAAAAAGAGGGACGATCGTTAAGAGGCCGCAATAAACGAATGTTGCAGCAAATCCTAAGATGAATTTCTATTTTAGTCGTTTCCACTCAATGGAGAGGGAACAAGACGTCGCGACGAGTATATGTCGGAGGGCGGTGGTGATGCAAGCGGGAGAGAGAGGCTTCTTCGATCTCGAATCGAGCGTCGTCGATGTTGGCTTGGTGAGATTTCGGCGGGGGAGGGTTTTCGAAAGGGTGCGTGCAGAAATGCAGCTGGGATCGAAAAAAGACTGGCCGTTCGTTATTGTGTCGGTGCAAGCAACATTGAAATACCCGAGGGATGAAAATAAATCCGTCCTATTTCTCCTTGATGCATGAAACGTATTTTTCTTCCTCCCAGGAAATAACGGTCGAGGTCGAAGTCGATATCGAGGTCGAGGTCGAGGTCGTTGGCGGCGTCTCTAACTTGGGGGAGAGAGAGAGAGAGAGAGAGGCGAAAGAGGCCGGCGGTCCACGATGGGCCTTGGGTGGTGCAAGGGGGACAAAGGTGGGCGGGTGATCGGAGGTGGGAGCGAGGCGCCTTTTGCATAGAACGTCTTTCTCGAAAAAGAGAGAGAAAGAGTGCACCGAAAAGACTGACCGAATCCTTGGTGCCGGAGCAGGAGCAAAGGCAATGCGGATGCGGTGCGGGAGCTGCAGTGCGGCGTCGGTGTTGAAGGTGCGTTTCGGGAGGCTACGACCCTTTTTAGTTCTTTGCTCGAGCTACGCTTTTTCGGTGGCCGAGCAGGAAGGGATGCAGCAGCAGCAGCAGCAGCAGCAGAGATGCAAGGACGCAGATTGCAGCGAGAGAGACTGGCTGGTTTGCTGGTTGGTACTGAGTAGCGACAGAGAAGATCCGAGTGTACAGCAGTAGCACCGGACAAGCAATGACAAGAGAAACGAGTGCAATGCCTTTGGGTTATCTAGTGCCGGCGCAGGGACGGGGAAGAAAAAACGTCAAGCAGTTTCTCCCAAGCGTCTAGCCTTCTTTTTCCTTGGTTTCCTCTTTTTCTTGTGTTTCTCTTATTTCCTCTTTTGGCTTCGTTCTCGTCCGTCTTATTCTTCCTGATTACCCACAATGCCCAACGGGGGAAAAGCAGTAACAGATGCAGAAAAGAGCAATAAAACGAGAAAGACGAAAAATTAGAGAGGAAAAAAAAAAAAAAAAGTCGTGAGTTGAGTTTTTGCTGGCTGTGTGTGGACTGGCCAACAGAAAGGGCGGCGTCGAGTTACGATATTGGTCGTCGACGACAGTTATGTGATACGATGGGAGGACGATTATAGTGTAGTCCGTGGGCGTGAGATTGTTTCGTGGTGGTTGCTGGTGGTGGTGTGTAGTAGGATTTGGGTGCACGTTGAGTACGATAAGTTGTAGAGAATGGCTGGACCTGGAGACCTGGGCACCTAGGGATGATTCCTGAACTGAACCTCTCTGATGGACCTAAGAATAAAGGTATCCGTAACTCTCTAAACCTACCGTACCGTCGGACCGTTGGTGGTTATGGTCGGGGATGAGGGGGGAAAGAAGAGAGAGAGGGAGGGAAGAGGTCGGAAGAAAGAGGAGACTAGAGGCTTTTGAATGAAGGTGTGGTGTGTGTGTGTGTGTGTGTGTGGTTGACTGGTGGTGGTGAGTAAAGTATGGATATGGATATGGATATGGATATGGGATGGGAACTGGGTGTGTGCCTTGTCTCTCTCAGTCAGTCTCTCTGGAACCATGGACCATGGATCAAGGTGTGTAGCGTAGTGTAGGGTGTATGGTGTGTGTGGTGTGCAGCAACCATGAGGTGTGTGTGACGGGATTGGGACAGGAGGATGGGATGGGGATGGGGATGGGGGATGGGACAAGGACAGAATGGGACAAGAAGCAGCAACCAAGCAACCAGAAGCAGGAACCAGGCTCTCTGGGAGTCAGGATAGGATGGGATGGGATGGGATGGAACCAAGGCATACGCCGCACACAGCAACGGTGCTATGTACCACCACTACTCCCAGTCTACCACGACTACTTTGCGTAGCCGACTAGGAAGACAGTATTAGCGACCAGACAGACAGACGCCAGACAACGACGACGACAACGGGAGCGAGCGAGCGAGAGAGAGGGTGTGTGGATGGAAACCTGAACCAGGTCCAGGAAGGCAACTCGACGGGGTGGATTGAGACTTGACCGGGATGGGGGATGTCACTGTCAATTGTTGCTAGCCCAGGATGGTCAAGATGGATGGGAACTTGGGAAGACTGGAGCTGGACAAGCTGGAACAGGAACCACCAGAAACGAGACAGGAACCGGTACAAGATGACATGCCGGGACTAAGCATACAGGACCAGCTATGATCATGTACAAGATCAGGTTAGGTACAGCCACAGAGAGAGAGAGAGAGAGAAAGCGAGACATCATAAGCACAGCATAGCAGTCACGCACTGCACACTGCAGCCGCCGACGATATCCCTCCACTCTTTTGTGATCCTCCTACGCAACCTCAACCTCAGTACAATGTACTTTATACAGACAACAATTCTGAACTATGTATTGTCTCCATGGCTCGCCTCGTCTCGCTTCTTGCCTTGCCTTCCTTGCCCTGCCCTCCTTGCCCTGCCCGCTCTACGGAGCATCTGGCCTTACGATATTGGATGCCATGTCTGATGCCGGACTTTCTCTCTGAGCAACCAGCGCCAGAACCAGGTACAGACCCCAGTCATGGGCCATCAGCTCCAGAACCAGACACTAGAACAGGGAAGCGCCAAACGGGGGGGACCAGCCCAGACTACGGATACCTTACGTAGTACTGCGTAGTGAAGCCAAGGTGCGGATAAGGTAGAGAGAAACGACCAAGGGGGCGGTACATGGCTGTCTGTACGTACCGTCTCTCACACACTCTCTCAGAGTACGTACCTGACTGTGTGCTGCAACAAATACGTATCTGACAGCCAGTACGTACCTTTCTTCGCGATGGGACATCCCCCCCTCCGTCGTGGAGCCTCCTTGGTGATCTTCTTCTTTCTGCGCGTAACTTCTGGTGCGATGCCCACCCTACCGCGACTTGAAAGTCAACTTTGAACTTGGTTGTCAGGGGAGATTTGGTTGCTGCTGCAGCTACTGCAGGACTTGCATCAGAGCTTCTGGGTGGACGGCGACGACAGGGAGTAGTGTATGCACCAGATGGAGATGGAGATGCAGATGCAGACACATGATGCAGATGGATGGGGCCCATGTGTCTCTCTGCCTTGCCTCTGTGGCTTTCTTGCTTGCTTTCCGCCGTTTGCCAGTTGCAGCAATCTGGGCTTGAACCTTTTCCCTCTCAGTCTCTGAGGTGGTGTCTGGTGTCTGTGTGGTGTATGTCTCTCGCTCTATCTCGACTTGTCTCTGAACTGTCACTGAGTAAATGATACTGCAGCCAACTTGCATCGATGCTGCTGCACAAGCTACACTAACCTAACTCACCTTAACCTACTGCCATTGGATGTAAGCAACATGGCATGGCCCTGTCTGCCTCTCGTCTATGGTCCTTCTCTGGGACTTTGCTGGCCATTTACACAGGGCCATTCCTGGTAATACATCCGCACCTTATTCTAGCGTGCCTTTTTTTTTTTCAGTCTTTTCCTCGTACTCTTTCCTCCCCACTTTACACGTTGTCAAGGAACAGTGTGTGTGTGTGTGTGTGTGTGTGTGCGTGTGTGGTCATTGAGCTGAGAATATCTTGCTTTCTCTCCCGTTCCCCTGCGTCGCCTGGTTCTCTTTCTCGGCTGCAGCATCGATCGATTGTCAGTCTTCCAGAATAAAAACAAATGGTCGGACGGCAAAAGCTTCCAAGGCAGAGGCAGAGGCAGAGGCAAGAGAACGACCCGAGCCCAAGAGCACGTGGCTCAAGGTACGTACCTGGGAAGCAGGGCAGGGCAGGGGAAAAGGAAGACTTTCTCACCTAAGATTCCTTCCAGCTCGTCGGTGCCTTACCTTGCGTTAAGGTAGAAAAGCCGCGAGCGGGCATAACTAAGGTAATGCGCAACAGCAAAAAGGTTATCTGTGCTGTGCAGCAAAGCAAGGAAATCGAACAAAATCGTGCCAATCGCACCAAATTCCGTCTTGCCTCAGCCAATGCGCTTCGAGCTTTGCCTGTGTGGTGCCCTCGGATCCGATGCACAGCACAAACAGCTGGAGCCAGCACAAGCATTTTCATCCAGCAGCAAGTCATGGCCCCCCAAAAGCAGGTACGAGTAATTCCTCATCTCGCCGCCATGCTGAGATTGGAGACGACTGGCGGCTGGCCACCAGTAAGTACCACATCTGCGAAGAATACACACAGGTATCCGTCCCGTCCACATGTCTCTTGCAGACACACACCCCCAAATCCACTCAGAATTACCGACATGAACCACGCCCACGCCCGCGCCCACATTCGCCCTGTCTTTTCACGAGGTACCTGACGCCGTACGTGACGCCGTATGAATACCAACGCTGTAATTGGGCCTCCCACCCTTCCACCTGGGGACCCTTCAGGGGCGGAAGAACTGAATTCGACTCCACGAACATCCTCCGACGACTCAGGCGCCCAACAACGCCGTTGCGGCGTACAGGGGCCCCTACTTTGGCACCAATCCCCTAGGGAACTTTCCCCCCTTACAGGCGGTTGCCGCAACAATTGACGGATTTACAGCGGCTTCGCCTGAGTGTTCCATCCCCCCACTGATGGCCGCTGGCGGCTTGCCCTGGAGCGTCGAGTTCATGCTCTATCGGATGAGGCGTCAGGGGCATGAGGGGCTCTCTCTCCATCTTCCTATCCGCCCCAAACGTGAGCAACCCTTCACTGGGGACTGGCGTGCTGGCTGGCGTGCTGGGCTTCCCGTGTGGTCGCTAGGAGGTTTTAGGGCCCTACGCAGTGTGCACGTACTCTACTCGGTACGCCGTAGCCCGTTGACTCGGTAGTATCGGTAGCGCCAAAAGGGTCAACATGTTTGATACGGAGAAGCGCGAGGCCTTTCGTGGTCTGGTCTTGGTCTTGTTCTCCAGTGATCGGAGGCGGTCTCCAGAAAGCTCGAGTTTGAAAGTGGTTCTCGTGCTCAGTCGTCACCCACCCGACCGGCCATGTTCCTGTCTGGCGTTAGATTGGAAACTCCCCGAGAAGAGATTTTGATGTTCTGTCCGCAACTTGGTCTGTGGGCAACATAGCATACCGTCCCTGAGTCCCTGAGTCCCTGAGTCCCTCAACAGTGGCTCGCGGGGTGGTCTGTGGTGTGCGGTGCAGCCGTGGACTGGAGCACCCGGAGCTGGTCGCTGGGCAGCTTTCGGAACGGGATCCAGTAAACTCGCCATCAAACCAGTGTCACGTTGGATGTTGGACCCGTCGACCCGTTGCGGACTTGCGGTTGCTGCAGCATCTTGAGGCTAAAGGTATCCGTAACCCGGACCGTAGTGATGGTCTTACATGATACGGATACCAAGCGTCGAGAAAACCCTTTCTGACCCCCGCTGTTTCCCATGGTATTGAGGCGGAAGAGAAGGAAAAGAACGGGTTGCCCAGTGGAAGGGTCTCGTAGCCCGGTGATCCGTCTGCAGGGAGAGAGAAAATTGAAGAGAAGAAAAAACCGTGCAGCGGACCCGGCGCCGACCCAAATGCTACGGCCTACGGGGCCTATGAGGAAAGTGCGGAGTGACGAGAGGTACCTTCCATGCGTATCCGTAGGTAGGTTCTTTCCTTCTCCCACACCACAGCAATGGACCTGAAGTCTCCAGCAGACCTCCACCTTCTGGAAGTGATATTGGCAGGCACTGAGTACCTGACCCAGGATACTTACGCTACACAGTACTCCGTACTTACCTACCTACCTTATTCCTTGAGTCCTTCCTGCCTCACAATGGTCAAACCTGAGGTGTAAGGCTTGACTCTAATTTGGAAGGCACAAAGTGTCCAATGGAAGTCTTTTCCTTCCACTTCCATTCAATTATTAGCCAGGAACAACCAACCTAAGGCAAGGGAGGTCTCGACCCCGTTGAATGAATTAAACGTTTTTTTTTTTTCTTCCTTTGTGCTCTTTGTGCTTTGTGCCGTTCCTCTTAGTGCTGTGCAAGCTCAAACATTCATACAATTCAGCCCAGCTTTCCAACAAAGCTTCTCTATGCCGCACCTCTGCTTCGACTTATTGCCCGTAAGCCCTTCGTCTCTTAATTTGTTCACTTGTTGGACAATTGGGACTAATTTGGCTCTCCCTTCCTTCGGGCAGAAAGCACCATTTGCGAAGAAGCGCCGGGCCCAGCAAAAAGCGGTATCAACTTTCGACTGTCTTCTTGGCTTAGTGCAATAAGCCAGACGCAATCCCAATGCCAGTCCGACTCGAGTACCCTGACGACAACAGCACATCGAGTATGGCACAGCTACAAGGGAAATCACTGAGGATTCTCTAGATACGAGTCAACCGCCGGTCCATTGAACTATAATCCGAGATCCAAAAGATGCGCACAGGGAAAGACTACGTGCAAAGGACCGCCTTCACGCGCCTCCCGTGATCCATCCATATGGCAACGACATGCGTCCATTGCAAGCCATCGTCCGCTCGTCCCTTTTTGCCCCCAACGGCCGTGGTCATTCTCTTACCCCTCCCCCCCTTCCATCAACTAAAGACCAACTTCACCGTCGCCCCGGCTATGAACTACGGTATCTAGTTGACGATGGCCCCCGTGTGGCTGATGGCTGGCGCTAGGCTATCCGAGAAGCCAACTTCTAAGCGCCCTTTACACGAACCTCGAACTGAATCGACAAAGTCAGCTCTTACTGTCCACGAGGATGCCAGCCGACCTGCCAGCCGACCTGCCGGCTGGACACTGTCACCTCTAAAATGCCACTCTCCCACAGCACTAGCAAACAGAACTTGGCAGAAGTGGGCCTAGACCGTCGACTTACATCATCGCCCGGCGCGGGAAACCATCAGATCAAGTTCAGCACCGCCGACAACGCCGCACTTCACCACCAACACCACCGCCAGTAACCATCGCGAGCCTGGAAATGAGCGGTGAGTTGGCGTATCGCCCTACTCAGCAGTCCCCTGTCCAGGGTGTGCCTTACCACGCAGTACAGAGCACCTCCTACTACTTTGGCAGTGCACTGGACGTGCGAGCTTGTACTTCTTCACAGAGGTACGGCTACGCAGTACGGCTACAAACACAGCATTCAGAGACAAGACAGTAGCGGCTTGTCTGTCCTGTCTGCCGCCTGTCTGCCAAATCACTGACTTTTATCCCCTGCTCTGAGCAACCGGCTTAACCTACCAGCGTTCAGAGTCTGGAGCCAGCAATTACACCAGGCGCCGCCTTGCCTATTATGTCACCCGCTTCCTGCACCTTAATCGTGATGCTTTCATCCTCATTCGCTAAAAGACCCCGGACCACGACCTCCATCCTCATGTTGGACACAGGGTTGGCAAGGCTACCTCACAGCAGCCGCAGAAACGGAAACACCTGGCGGCTTCGGACAGGGCTCCCACGCCCATGATCTCCCGAATCATGCCCGTCTCGTCATCCCTTCAGCTTGGGTTCACCGTTCAGGCCACACGGCACACCAAGCTTGCTACTCGGACCTGGTGGTCCCAAGCAACCACGCCCCCGGAGGCATATGCCCGAATCCAGACCTATTGATGCTGCTGCCGCTGCAGGCTGGGCACACCCGCTGCGGCCGACACAGGCGATGACAATTCCGGGGCGTCAGCAAAAATTTGAAGTGAGACTTCAGGGCCCAAAATGACTCCTTGCTGCATTCTTCGGTTGCCGGGTCGTAGCCTGCGAGAAGGGTCTTGCTTGAGACAAGGTTGGAATATAATGGCGTGGTGATTATGGGCCATGTCAGACTTTTCCCCCCCTTTCTCTGGTACGGACGGTACGGAGTACAAAAAAACTCGTGAGTGGCTTGTTAGCCGCTAATTATTCACAGGCTTATCCCGTCGACAAACAAGCCATTAATGGGGAGGATACAGTACAATTGTTCGCTAATTCGGGACGTAGATCCTTGGCTGTGATACCCTTTCGGACTCAGTCTACATTCCTCTTCCTACAGATACACAAGACAACAGCATTCCTGGGTGACCTCGAGATGGCCTCCCAATGGCCCGCATCAGTGACATGCACAGAAGGTCAAAACGTCAGGGCTGCAGGGAATTACAAGCCCAGCAATGACGTAGATTTGGGTGTCGACCATCTGCGGTGGCCTTGCTCGTATTCTCCATCTCGCAATCCTGATGCACTCCAAGCGAATCTAGTCGGCCCAGCTGTCCGGCCAGCGAACGGGGCCCGAGCCTCAGGAAAACCGGCCCTGCCGAGATATTCGGCCTCTACCGCACCGCACGACAAGAGCCGAGAAATGGCAGATCTGGCACATAGACTAGTGCATAGAGTCGCGTCGTGAGACTTTACACTAAACCCATCAACATAGCTGAGCATGTCTGCAAAGATTTTTCAGCACTTGCTCCAAATGCCCTCCCTCCACAAAGCGGACCTCAGCAATGGTCCAGCAACGACCAAAAGGAGGTTCCGAAGACAGGAAGGAAATTCGAAGGGAAAAAAATAAGTACCCCGTACACTAATAACCCGATAAACCCCCCATCGTCATCTTCTCCCCACAGCAACCAACGGGGCCGGCCCTGGGCTGAAGACGTGGGATCGGCTGGGATCAGCTGGGCTTTGACTAGGGTCCGACAAGGGGACATCGGCAGCTCGCAGGGCTTCACTCCATCTCCGCCATCGCGACTGGCCAGAGCTCTCGGCCGCTCTGCCTCAAGTTTTCAACTCTCTCAGCCAAGCCTAGGGCAATCCAATCCTTCGCTCTCCCCCGCCCATCGGCCCAGTACGTGACCCCGGTCCTGGCCCCGGCTTCTGTCTCGTGCGATGTGAGTGCGTGCTGGGCTAGGCTCCGCTCTCGTTACCTACCTGGGAAGCTCAGAATTGCTTATCACTGCCACATCGTCCCGTGCAACCCAAACTTCAAACCGACCGCAGTCCTCGAATAAACAATTTGGACCTGCCAGAGCCTCTTGTTCACACCGATTTGGCGTTGTAATTGGCTCGTTGTCAGTCACTACGAGAAACCCAGGGTCTGGTGGGCGCTGAGACACTGTTCTTGCGGCGCTGGCACAGTTGGCTTACAGGGCATCTTGTTTCGGGAGGCAAGTGGATACACTGTAAGCACGGAGTGCATAGCAAGAGCTCAGGAGCTTGGGAAGAAACGAGACACACAGAAAGAGAGCTTTGTTGGAGCTCTGCTATAGCTTCGAGCTCGGCCTGGAGCTGGGGCTGGGGCTTGGGCTGAAGCTCGGAATATTAGTAGACACCAAACCCGGACCAGGCGATGCACCGAGATGACGACTGACAACGACTGTTCTGACAGAGCAACAGAGTTCGAGTCTCGCCCCGGTTGTCCATGTCGACTCCCTGATAGTGATCCATCCAGCTGGTCTAGGCCTGGGTCTTGGCTTACCTGGCTTACCTGGCTGGCGAACAGACGGGCGAATGGCAGCTCGCCCGGTGATCAATGGCCACGCCAACATCAGCGGCGCTGGTCAAGCATTTGAATGATGCGGATTTGACGGCGCGACACTTGACTTCAGAGCACGGGTGTTGAAGGCTGCCAGATGCCAGATGCCAGTCAAAGTCTGTCTAAGACCGGCTGGCGGTGAAGCGGCACGCTCAGTCTTTCATCTCCACAATGAGCACCGTGCATCGAGGAAGAGCGATAGAGACATTGATTTTATCGCACGTCGGTACGTGTATCTCGCTCAGTGGTCAGGCCGATCCGAAGCCGGCGGCTGGGGAGATGAAGGTCGAATGATGGTTATCCGAGTTGCGACATGGTCGCAGAAGCGGCCGATGTTTGTTTGCAACGACACAGAGTCAGTCTGCATCCTTCTGCATCTCGTAGATTTGTTCGACGGGGCAACAGAGGCAACGGGGAAATCGGCACGAGCAAAGATACGGGCGCAAGTCCCATCTGTTCCCCCGCCTACAGAGTACACTACCGCGCGCCGGGCTGCAGATGTGCTGCATAGCTGATGCGTGTATGCGAGTTCAGATGCAGAAACTGTGCAGTACCTACGGATACGTTTGGATGGATAGTCGATGAAGATGGATACCTCGGATGCAGAGCTGCACTTTGCATGGCGGACAGATGGCCCGCCTGTGTCAAGCTGCTGCAGCTACTGCATGCAGTCCAGGTTTCCAGAGTATTACAGCCATGTTTCTGATGCTCCGCCATGTTAGCCGGCCCGCCCTAGCTTCCACAGGGTCGAAGCTCCCCCGGCGACCGCGGCTGTCGACGGTGAGATGCCCCAGCTTCTTGCAGGGCGAGTTACGCACTCACGACTCACGAAGTGGGGTTGAGGAAGCTCTCGATACAGGCAAGACAGGCTCTCGTGCCTCTCGTTTTCCTCTGGGACGACATGACAACATCAGCAACGGCAGGATCCTGGTTTGAAGCTCCAGAGCTCCACTTGCAAGGCACGGCCAAGGGCATGTTTGTCATATTCCCGTGTGCACAGAGGTTTGGACCAAGAAGAGCCCCTCTCGTTAGCGACCACCATGCAGCATCCCTGGCTCCCTCGAGACGCCCGCCGTCTTACTCTGTAGGGGACCTTTTGTTTACTTTGGACTCTTCTTGGAAAGCTCGTCTTCAAAAATCAGCTCGATCGACAAGCCGGCTTTCGGCTGTGGGCCAACCTTGACCGTGAGCATGACCATGTTGGTCACCTGGCCGTCTCGAAATAGGATTGAAGAATTCCATCCAGCCGGGGGGTTGCGCAACAATGGATGAGGCTCACGATTTCAAGAATGGACGAAACGTTCATAAAGGGCCGATGCTATCGTCAACCCTGTCGGTATTGACCGGCCTACCCTGTCTTGTTCCGCTCCTAATCTGCGGTTGCTTGGTTAGAGAAAAAAAAAATCGTCTATGGGTCGCGTCCCTATTCACCGAGCCCTTGAACCCCGCGACACTTTACCAGACAGATACACCATGAGCGCGAGAGGCTACACACAGCCCACTCATCCTCCCGATTCCAAGCCACCGGCTGCCATTGGCGCACTAGCGACTGGCGTTGGGGTCGTGATTGCGAGTCGACAGCTTCAAGTCCAAGCGGGTGCACAGGCAAGTGCACTTGGCCGTCGGTGAAGGCGGGCGGAGGAATTTAAATGATCACTGACAGTGAGTGGCTGACGCAAACTGCCATGTTGAGCTTGTCTGATCTGATGACGGGCCGCCGCCTTGGAACTATTCGGTGGGCGCCTCAAACCTTGTGACGAAAGTCGGGAGCTACGGCGTTGTGCCTGGCGCCATGGAGAACATCCTCGGTGCTACAAAATGAGTCTCCTTTCGCGTTGCTCTATCAATCGCACGACCTTCACGCCAACAAGGGTTCCACACGAACAGGTCAGCGGGACCAACTCCTGAAAGCCTTGAGAGTGTAAGATGAGGATGCTCAAACAGCAAAATGCGGATGAATCATCCGAATACTCGGTATCCAGCATCGCCCGATCCTGGGCTAGGACCAAGAAGCGACCGCAACCCCAACACCACCACACCAACTCCTCCATCAGTGCGGTCGGAGAATTACTGACATAAGAAGCTGGTTGGAGGCACGCCGCACAACTATTGATTGGGTTGCGATAATACGCATATGGCCCGATCGCGATTTGACTCATCAGACGCGAGAAGGAAATTCGAGAAGAAATGGGCACAACAAAAAAACATGGTCTTCAGGCATCTTCCCATGCCACAAGACATGGTTTCACCCGGCATTTGCACATCGAGAAAAACAAGGTCTGGCCATCGTCCATGACTTTGAGGCTAACAAGCCAGGCTTGCGTATCCGAACTTGGTACAAATATGGGCGGCGACGTAGAGGGCGATGTGAGAAACCCCCCGTGGGCCATCTCGATGTAAAAAGCATCGATCACGCACCTCCCGCCCCGATCACCTGCGGCCGGTCTAGTCCGGCTCTAAAACAGACGTCATCCTCTCGGGGTCGAGCCTGGCAGTGATCGTCAAGACTCAAGAACACCCCCCCCGGCCTGCGGCCCCTCCCCCAAGGCAGAGCGCTCGTCTCGCCGTCGTGTATCGAGATCCTGCTTAGCCGGGCCGTCATTCTCATGCGGTCACATCGTTCTTTTCTGGAGCATTTGCACAATTCGAAGCATCACAGCCATGGGTATTACTGGATCCAGTGCCAGGGCCGCATCGACGACGACCCCGTACCCATCAGCAACCAAAAACAGCGCCAATCACTAGAGAGATGGCTCATACGTACGACAACTTGTCGGTCAAGCTTGACCGAAACGAGAGGGGAGTCGACTCGGAGGGGGGAGAGAGCGACAGATGCCAACGAGAAATGGGATTGGATGGCTCGCCTTGTTTGTTTATTCGCGCGCACGAGACTTGGCTGTCGGCGCTACCAGGCCGTGATGCCTTGGATTGATGAGGCCATCTCACGCTATTGAAGATTACCTGCATGATAGGGAAGACAGGCATCGGAAACAATCCAATGAGGCGTCCCAATGCACTCGGAAGCTGTCAGAGCCAAACTTTCAGCTTGGTTTTGACATTGATAGAAGGTTTGCAAGCCTTGTCGTACGCCCGGCATAGACACATCAGTCAGTGCCGCGTGACGGAATCCGCGATGGCGTTGTCCCCTCCCTCTCCCTCGGGTCTCCGTGCCCCTCCTCTTCCCCTCTCCCGTTCCTCAGCTTTACTTACGCACACAGAGAGAGCCGTCGCTGCTTCCCCTCTTTTGCCCCTTGACCCCTCCAAGACCACGATCAAACACCTTTTACGCGGCTCATCATGGATCACGTGGAGAAGCAGAGAGTCGTCGCTCAAATCCTGCTCACATCGTTTTTGGTCTCTGGCTGAACGTTTGAGGATCGTCTCTAGCCCGGACCCAGTCCAATGGACAAACGGTGCCGTTTACGCCGTTATGGAGCTTTTTCTTTGTCTCGTCCTCGTTGGTACGGCTATGGTGCAGCACGAAAGCGGGTGCTGACGGCGCGGGCGCGTTGCACTGTGGGTGGAAAGCAAGCCACTCTTCATACTCAAGTGAGGGGAATTTTCTTCGCTCTCTCTTCTAGTTGGCGGGCACTTTGTTTACAAACTGCGGGTTCGCGATTCATGTCAACAATGGGCCCCTGCAGACCCTGTTTCCGGATCCTAGCTTCAACGCGAAGTCATGTGTTGATTCACGTGATGATGACAAGGATAGTGTCTCCAACAGTGACGTCTCTAGCCGCCGTCATCCCGGTTTGGCAGCTGGTTCGACGGTCCGGTTGGCGAACTCGGTTCAAGGTTGACGTTTTGGTGGTATGGTAGTGTGGGGGGAGGGGGAGGTTCTCGAATGGGACGTGCTGATGGGACAGGAACCAGGAACGTCCGAGCGGAGCTTCAGCTCAGGTTTGGGGGCTCAGTGGAGTCGGCATCCCTCGGCATGGCTCGTACGGACGAACTCCGATTTTCATTCTTTCTTCCTGCGGCTGCGGATACCATCATCACATCATTGACGCCGGGAATCCGTCAAGATGACTCCCGGGTCGTGAGGGTCAATACAAGAGAGGAGCCGCGTTACGACTGCTGACGATTTCGTGATGATGACAGGGCTGGCGAAGGATCTTGGTGTCAGCGCAGGGGGTTTACTCGATGGATAGAGCTCCTCTTTCATGCTTCCTTCACCCCTCTTTTGAAGCTCTCTACCTTACAGTTTCAATGACCGACCCCGGAACCACTGGATGTTGCTGGGCTGAGACTGACTTTGGACTTGCTTGGAGAACATGGGATTCTGGGACTGGGTTCCCCGCTTTCGCTATCAAGGGGAGCTCTATTTCGGGGCGCAGCAACCACGGGCAAACAGCTCCCAAGCTCCCAAGACCTCGCCCACTTGGTTGATGAACGATTCCTCAGCTCTCGGCTAATGCGATACGAAGATCCAAAGTTGGGTCGAAACATGTCGCCATGCATGCGGACCGGGGACTGGTAGTTTCTCATTAATTGTCCGGCCATAGCAGCTACCGACACTACCGACCTATGCCTTGGAGAAGCAGGGCAACCCGCACCGATGTCTGAAACGAACGATATCACCCGGTGAGCCGGGCCCGTATGCTCTGTTGCCCGTCTGACCGACAGGTCTGACCTGACTCTTCCATTCCCCGGTCCATGTCGCAGTAGCAGCAGAAGCAGCAGCAGTCCTCCGTAGCAGTAGCATGCTAGCAACAGCATCACCACCGACAACAACTGAGCCAACACCACAGGATCAAGTCGGGATGAACGAGCTTCCGGAATAGGCTCTCCACCGCCGTTCTTGCGTCTGAGAGTGTGAGCCAACGCAATGCCTTGAACGATGTTCACACATCCCAAACCAACAAGGCATCCGAAACTCGCCAGTCACATTGATTCCGCGCGCCATTGCTAGGCGAATGCTACCCTAGTCTCGAGCCACCCACGTCGCGTCTCCAGAGGCGAATAATTGTCCGATGGGCTTGTCCACGGTTGCCGCGACGGCTTCAGGAAGAACATCAGGGTCTTTTTTGCGTGCTCACTTGTCTCTCTCGCCTCTGGAGCCTTTGGGCCCTTGACTATCTTGTTCTTCCCCTCCCCCACATCCCCGAGACTTCAAACATCCTTTTCCCCTCCCGGGCTCCCACTGCCCAGGCTTGCCAGGCTACACAAGCAACGAAACAGATCGGGCGAGACCGCTACGCCCGCGCCGGTATAAACCGACCAGCCGGCCGAGCCGCCGTTCAAAGTTCGCGTTGGTGCAAAGGTGTTTCTGACGGCGGCGGCGACCTAATGTCCGCAACATTCCTCCCCGGTGGCCGTTTTGTCATTGCGGATGATGCGGTATGTAGGTGGGCAGACCCCTTTTTCTCAGGGACACCGCGTGAGCGTGTTACAAACCCTTTTTCTCCTGTTTTCTTTGTTCGTCTCGACTTGTTGAGTAGTTCCGTTGAACGTCGGACAGTCGGACCTGGGGTGGCTTGCGGTCCCGCTGGGACGGACTCTTTTTCTTCGGTGACGGCGCCACTCGACTAACATGCGTTTGTGGCGTGTTCGTTTGGCTCGAAGTCGGGAAGCCTTTTTTTTCCTAACTAGTTCCCTTGGTAAGGCATTTTGAGTAGGAAAGTAGGTAAGGCTCTTGTGGACGGGAAGAGTAGTCGATATAAAACGGGCATGGCGCCCTCCGAGCTAAAACATCTAAGCATTCCCCCCCACGGGGGTTGAGACAAAGAAAAAAAAGGGTGGCGGCGTGACGGGCGGCTTTGTGACGGGCGGCTTTTTGGAATGGCGGCAGGCTGGACGATGGAAAGATGACGAACCCGATGGGTTTAGCGAACTGCTGCTTCCCCCTGAACTAAGCGGGAGCGAGTGGAAGATGGTACGATGTGGTTACGGGAGGGTAAGAGTCTGGTTCTGCATGGTTTTGGGGCGGCTTGTTGGTAGTCCCATTTTGGATCAGCATCAGCATCTTGTATGCGACCTAAGGAATACCATCTTGAGCGTGGGCGGATGGCGCACTCTAGGGGTGTTTGAAGAGAGATGGGGATGGGCGGCTGGCTTGAGCAGAATCTGGTGTCTCTCTAAGTATAGTAGTGAGGTGTGTTCGTAGAGGGGTGAGGCCGGTATTTGGGGCTGTGATGTATGTCTGCTTGTCCTGGATAGGCATCAATCGTTCTGGAAGAACATGCCTAGTTCCCGTTGCCGGAGGCTGATCAGGAGTTTCGAAATAGACTACGTTTTGGGTAGTTGTTTTCTGCTAGTATTCTTCACGTTGCCCTTTACCCCTGAGACCGTTGATTCTGTTGCCATCCCGGCCCCTGAGTCTGTCTAGATAAGCGCGGTGCCATATCGTGAGAGTACGGGCTAAAGGTGAAAGAAGGATGGGAGCGTTTGGTGAGGGAAAGGGATCTCAGATTGGCGTTGGGAGCTTTTTGCCTGGTTTGGAATTGCGGTTTGGATGATGGGGGATGCGAATTGCTCGAGCTGCGGCTAGATCTTCAGGAGGACCGTCAACCTGACCGGATGTCTTTGATCTTGAGGCCGGTGTCGGTAGCTTTCGTGGTGTATGCTGCCGTTAAACTCGGCTGTCGAGGACTGAGCTGGGTGAATATATCTGTCCAGACTGGTTCCGGACCTGGAGCGGTATGGCTTCGGCGTGGTGGATGTCTGGTTGTGGGATGTCAGCATCCCGTGAGGCTCTCTGTGACGAATGTGCCTGGGTTTAAGTTAGGGCATATCAGTACTAGATCTGTGGCAATTTGATACAGTAACAGGAATGAATGCCGAACCTGCAAATGTATTTCAGCTCGTACTTTTTCCAGGGGCTGAGTTTCCTTCTTGTTCATGGTCTCGCTTGCGGAGACGTAGCTAGGCTCTTGTTCTGTGTGGTATTCAAAGCATGTTTTGTATGGGGTGCATTGTAAGGGGACACTGCCCTGCCAAACTTGCTTCACCCGTGCGAGAGTTGATGAATCCTGTCAAGTGAGATTACGAATGTCTGGTTTGACGAGTCTTTCGAATAGCGTCAAGGTTTTAATAAAAGTCACCGGCTTGGTCTGCTGATGTCAGTAGCGCTGATGTTGCTCTTAAGCACGCGTCGATAATGTGCTCAAACCTGCCTGGGAGATTGCCTTTGCCTTTCGCTGGATCGTTCTTTTTGAGAGCCACTGCCCAGGCACCAGGGCACAGCACCGAGGTTGCCAACAGAAGCAGGTAGATGTTGAGGTTTCCTTTGCTTTTACTCCTGGGATGAGATTATGTTTGGGCAACGTGGTCGAGGCACAAGAGGTGTCTGCCGAGAGGCGTTTACTCTTCCCTCGAGATACGTCTTTAACTATTGTTCAACGTCCATGTGAAGGATATTCTTCTCCTGTCTCCCATCTTCTTCTCTAGCTCGCTATTCTTATGACTCGTTTTGTGGAGGGCAATTACCAACTGCGGACCGGAGCAAGTATGGAGAGGTATGTTTGAGGGGAAACTGTCCCATGTATATGAAGTAATATAGACCAACCGATCTTCACCACTTGTAGTTGAGGCCTTACCATTTTGTGATTGGGTTCAAAAGATACCAAGTCTATTCGAAGAAATATTAGAGGGGTCTTTTTTCAAGGGAGGGAACTTGACATTTCAAACGAGCCAACGACAACGGGGTATCACGAGGTATAGCTCGAGCTATGTGTGCAGTTTAAGAAACTTGCGAGAGAAGGTTTGGGATGTGACCTCACATAGTGGTAGGAGCCGAATGGGTACATATCCACAGGAAGGTATTGGGTGATTGCTCAAGTTTATTCATGCTTCCAAGGCATGGACGAGACTGATAATGAAGACGGCGGATTGGGTGATATGACATGGAAATGTCGTATGGAACTACATTGAATGGTTATTGACGCCCAGTCCTTGATCAGATAGGCTGTTGGCGAGCCAAATCGGAGCCCCTCCCGCCGAGCACGGAGATTGAAGGTCATGAAGAGGAGAAAGACGTTATCAGTGAGTAGTATCCTGAGCCGTTTCGACGGTTTTTCGGGAATAGAGGCAGATAACGTCTATCAAGTAAGCGAAGCCATTTGAAGATGCAAAAAAACAGGGGGTTATGAATTGACCCGCTGCCATCTTCGATCTTCTGAAAGGTTGAGGTCCAATAGAGAAGAGCGGCTTAGACAGGCTATGTCAATAGACGTCCAGTTCACTTAGGAGAGATAGGCAAGACTGATTTCGAGGTTCAACTCTGTCTCGCAGGCCTGCCCTCGAAAATTCTGCTGGCATATCAAAGATTGACGTCCAGGGGAATAATGGCCACTTCTCATTTTCCCTGGAGGTTATCCGACTTGGTACTCCTTAGCCATCTATGTCTGTCCTCGCAACGTAATGTTTCTCGTCTGATCACTGAGTTTGGAGTGTCGTACTGAGATCTGCAAGAAGCAAAATTACAAAAAAATGAGCTGCCTGTGGCATTATGTAGGGCCACCAAATTCGAACTTGCGTTCCTTGCCGAAACCAGGCATTATCTTCCTCCACTAGGCCATATACACTTCAGGCGCTGCTCATGCCCTTTGTTGCAGTCTGATGGCCTATGGGGGCTTCGCGCGATTCTCTTCAGTGATTCAGGCCCCGAAGCAGATTACTTGCATGGAATATACGCTCACCTAACAGCCGCCCACTTGCAGTCATTGCGAACCAGTCTGGGCCCAGTTTTCCTACAGATAATTGCCTTTCCAGCGTCCTTATGCTCCTCATTGATTTTTCTTTCCAGGAAAATGGTGTATATACATATTCTATGCCTCGATCGATGGAGAAATAGACCCTCTGGACATGCTCTTTGTTTGTTACCTCTGCCGTGAAACTGGACGCGACGTCGATGGCTCAGTCAGATTGTACCAGTGAGATTCAAGTAGAGGAGATCATTCAGTTGCTTCATGGTATCTTTCTTCTAAACATCTAAATCCACTTTCACTACTCTGTCCTCCTTCAGGACCAGGTTGAGCCTGAGACCTGGGGACCACGATCGTATGAGACAACCAATCTTGGAACAAATAGTGAACAACGCATAAAGACATACCGTGAAACAATTTGAATACCTCGTTCGGAGTGTAATAGTCAGCCAGGTTCCAGATATTTGTGAAAGAACAGCCGGTCAAGTACACATACTGGAACGCTGGATGAAGCTGCCGATGAGCGAGCTTCACGCCCGGGACCGCGAAGTTACAGATGTGCATATTACTGTCTGAGATAACGTTAAATAAGATGATCAAAACTAGGGAGAGCAGTAGGAGAAGTGTGGAACATGAGAGTAGAGAAATTCTCCCTCAAAGCTACCTCATCACAAGGTAATGTCACCACCTCACTGTGACACTCAATTTCTGGCACAGGATTGAGTTGTGGATCTTTCGCGGGTAATAGTGGAAACCTGCAGGGACCCCCACCATCGGCGGGGCGTGGGTGAGGTGAAGTCAAAGCCGTTTTTTTTTGTCGGGCGGTAACATTTGGCAGAACTTTTTACGCTCCAAACTTTTTGGACGAGATCCTGGCAGCGATCACAGTGTATGCGCTCTGCGACCTAAGGACGCCAAAAGGAAAAAGAAAATCTCGCCAATTTCCACGATAATCTACTATTCCATTTTCTCGACGATTTCCAGCGCAATAGAACGGAAACGCCCTACACAATGACAAAGACGGCGAGCGCAAAGCGCAAGCGCGCCGAGAGAGAGGCCCTCAAGGCCGCCGAGTCCAACAAGCGCGCCAAATCCTCCCACGACGCATCGGCCGACGGCAGCAATTCCCCCGGACTCGAACGATGTCGCCGACGCCACTACCAGCTCCAATGGCACTAGACTGCCCAAGATCTTGCTGGAGAAGAAGCTCTTTGTCGAGAACTCGACCGGCAAGGACCGTGTTCGCGAAGCAAAGCTGTACGACCTCCTCAGCAGCGAGAACGAAATGGATCGCCTCGAGGCCGCTGGCGCCATCATTTCTAGTCTTCTCGACGATGAGGGCGTGACGGAGGCGTGTTTGACGAGACATCTCGATTGGCGACTATTCCGTGGTCTTGCCAGCGGTAGAGCGGCGTCGAGGTTGGGCTACAGCGTCGTCTTGACTGAGATCCTCAGCCAGCTCCTCGGCCCGCCCAGGAACTTGTGCCGCGACAAGTATCCCGGTCTGACGTTTGATAAGGTGCTGGAGATGTTGATGGAGAGGACGCGTTTCGGAGGTAACATTTCGGGCCAGGAGGAGCGAGACCTGTACTTTGGACAGCTATTTGGCCTCGAGTGCTTCGTGCGCGCGAGAATCCTCTTTCTCGAAGAGGAGGGCCCGGACAGATGGAACGAGATTCTCAGACTACTCGTCAAGCTGGGCGGCAAGAAGATTTGGCTGCGGCCGCAGTGCGGATGGGTCGTTGCGCAGGCTTTGGCGCAGCTGGACCGTCCCCGCGTCGAGATGGTGCTGCAGCAGCTGGTCGAGCTCGGCTGGGCCAAGACCCCCGAGGGTGTCGGCATCTGGCTTGTCGCATTCGAGCAGTGCCCCGAATTGACTACCGGCGACAAGGCGAAGCACCACCACCCCCTCTCTTCGAGAAACCTGGGCGAGCTGGCGGGTATCCTGAAGGAGAGCGGGCAGGATGACGTGGAGAAGCAGCAGAAGCAGCAGCAACAACAGCAGTCGAGGAGGGGCAACTATGTCAAGAACAAGCAGGCCAACTGGACGCCGCAACTACACTTCGTGTGGGACCTGATTGTGCGACACTTCCTGCGCAAAGGTCCTGCAGGTGTCGATGAGTTCAGATCGTTCTGGAAGCGAGTTGTTGATGGTGAGTATTGAAAGGTCGCAGCTTTTCAAGACACCGGGCTAATCGAGACATCACAGACAACTTCTTTGCCAAGACCGCCACCGAGGGACAAAAGTTCAGGGGCTTCCTGGTCTTCCAAAAGATGCTTCAGAGCTACGCCGATATCGACGACCTCCTCGACGTCCTCTTCAGCAGGAATCTAATGACATGCCTCATCAACCAGGCATCCCAGGAGGACCGCTTCCTTCACCGTGCAGCATTGAAGACATTGAAGGTCGTCGAGGAGACTTCTGCGGCGCATCCTGAGGCCACTGGCATCATTCTCGACAACCTGATTAATAACAATGGACTGTATCGATTCGATGTCATGACCAAGAGCAAGACGGTAGACAAGATTCTTCAGCATGTGAAGGCCGATACCGGCGAGGATGTTATCCAGGTTCTTAGCGGGCCTGTCATGAAGACTTCCACGACATCGTGCGTCGAGCCTCGTTTCCTTATTCTGCAGAATGACTTGAGCTTGATGCTGACTATTACACAGAAAGGACATTAACTCGGTTAAGCTTGACCTTCGCGTTTACATTGAATACATCTTCCGCTTGACCACCTCGGCACCAGAACCTGCGCTTCAGGAGCTGACGTCTCTCGCATATGCCAAGCCCATATGGATTCCGGAGAACGCAAACTCGCTAGTAACGGAGCTGAGCAGAAGCCGGCTTCAGTCGGCCTTTGCGAAGCTCTCGCGCAAGGCCGAGGACGCCAACTACCTTTGCACGGCGGTGCAGTCGATCAACCCAGACTACATTCGTATGGAGGGAGAGATGAAGAAGGAGGTTAACGCAGCACGGAAGCGGTTGGAGAAGCTCATGAAGAAGAGTGCCTCCGCTAGCGAGAGCTCGACGGACGAGATCAAGATTTCACAGGGCTTGGCGCTGCTTCACGCCATCGCCATCTTCCAGCTCTACAACGAGGAGCCGGATGCGTTCCAGCTTCTGAGCGATCTTAAGGAGTACCAGAGTCGCCTGCAGACGGACGAGGAAGGCGCTGCGGAATTTTTGGTCGAGATCTTGCTTTCACTCGTCTCCCAGCAGTCTTCGCTTCTACGTGAGATCTCGCAGCGGGTGTTTGGCTACTTTAGTAGCAAAGTCTCTCCCAAGGCGCTGGAGCTGTTGCTGGACGTCCTTTCCGCCGACGAGAGCGCCAAGGGCCAGCAGTCGCTCTTTGACGTCGACGCCGATGATATGGACGTTGAAGACATGGAAGAGGACGAGGAAGACGAGTCCGACGATGAGGCCGGTTCTGACGCTGAGGTAGACTCCAACGTCGAATTCGACGCTCTTGAGGCCGGCGATGATGAGGAGAACGATGATGATGAAGGAGAATCCGGATCGGATGAAGTGGCAGACGACGAGGAAGCACAGAACCTCGCAGACCTCGACGACGCTCTCGGTCAAATTCTTAACAGCCACCGCCTCGACAAGGACGAAGACGCAGAGTCATCGGACAATGACTCGGACATGGGCGACGACGACATGCTGGAGCTGGACGGCAAGCTGGCCGAGGTTTTCAAGCAGCGCCAAAAGGCGGCGCCGAGCAAAAAGAAGGAGCGCAAGGCCGCCAAGGAGTCCGTCGTCAACTTTAAACGGCGCGTGCTGGACCTGCTCGAGATCTTTGTGCGCAACGAGGCGGGCAGCCCGACGACGCTGGCGATACTGCAGCCGCTGCTGCAGCTCGTCCGCACGTCGACCATCAAGACGCTCTCTGATCGTGCGTTCGAGCTGGTCAAGGACTACCAGAAGCGTGCGCGCAAGGCGAGGTCTGGTGGAGGCGGCAAGTCGACGGAGGCCGACCTTCCAGAGGCAGTCGAGATCCTGAAGGGCGTCTACGCTGAGCTCAAGGCCGGCGAGACAAAGTCTCACGCCAAGGCCGCGGTGCCTGCCTGCCTGATCGCTGCTTCTGGCGTATTCCACGCCAGCAAGGGTGACCGGGCTGCTGTTGATGCCATTATTGGGGATGTGGAGGAAGCATCGCCGACGCAGCTGGAGATGAAGAAGGCTTGGGACGAGTGGTGCAGGAACCAGGAGGCTCTGAAGAAGAAGGCGGCCGGCGGTGCTGGAAAGAGTAAATAAATGAGGGAGAAAGACTCATATGGTGTCTGATAGATTTTCATCTGACACAAAAGCTTTTTGGTTTCTGGCGTATGGGTATGGGATGGGAACAAAGATCTGGAATTGTGTCACGTCGAAAAAGCATTGGCCTCACGAGGCAAAGGGAAGGTTCTGGGCTCGCGGTCTTGAGTGTATTTAATACATAGAGCCCAACTTCCACAATTCACACAGATTTCACAGGGCACCATACTTTCTCTTCTCACTTCTTGATCCTATCTGCTCACCTCAAATTGGCTAACTTTTTCAACTTGTCTTCTACATGTCAGTTTGATCACTGTACTAACCCGGCTCCTTCAAATGGGAGAATACCAACCAATGACTTTTTTTTTCTTTTTTTGATCTTACAAACTCGACCCAGAGTAAATCCAGCATACAATATCATCCCCTATACCAGAAGGAATCCCTTCAAAACTTGACATCCCAAACTCCACCCTGGCGCTTGGGGTCGTTCCTGGCAGGAACTTCGCCAGCCCCTGAGGCTGCACTAATCTGGACAACTGTAGCATCACCTGGGCCATATTCATACACCTCCAAAGCTTGAGCCGTTCCAGTCTCATCCCCATGCCAGGTGGCTCTACGGCTCAACAACGTAGCGGGAGTTGGCAGGTGGAATTCGGGGTGCTCATCCCCGTGCAGCCTGGCAAGAGTACTATCGTCCCTGCTCACCAGCAAGGCTAAAGCGACGTGGTTAACTTGGGGGATTTCTCTCGTATCATGCTCACCGTCTAGGTCTCCAGCAGCTTCTCCATGCGTCGACTCACCGCTAGAAGAGATGCTCTCGCTGTTGGACTCGGATGGCGGGCTACCTGTTTCGGTTTCGGTCTCTCGGTCCCAGAAAGAAAAGTCATTTGGCGGCCCCTCATGTGCAAGCGAGTCTGTAGAATGAGACCATCTGGACTGGTTTCCGGCATGACTACTAGAAGGCAAGTCCTGACTGGGTGAAGCCGAGGCTGGATCCGGGTTGCGGGCTCTGAGAGTACCTGTTGCGGCCTCGACCTCTCTAAGCCACTGAGAGACGCCGATCTGGGTTTGGTCAAAAGCAAGTGAGTCTACAGACTGAGACGATGTGGAGCCTGAGCCGTCCAGCTCTGAATCCTCGCCGAGGCCTACCGTGGCGTCCCCTGTAAGCTGTCGATAGCTTAGCAAGGAGGAGGAAGATGATGCCAGAGGGTCTTCTATGGGTAGAGACAGAGGGGGATACATAGTCCAGAGCTTGGTCAAACTCAACCTGGCGCTGGGCCCTGCACAGCAGAGAGGTCAAGCAGCTAAGAGTATGCATTTTGTAAGGTTTGTGGGGTGTGAGCTAGTATGTTTCTGAGCGCGTGTTTGGATGCGTATTTGGACTTGCGGCGAGGTAGTTTGGGGGTGTGTGATGGACTTGGGTGTGAGTATAATGGATTCAGGGAGTTTGACAATGGATTCTCCCATTATTTAAGCTCATTACTTCAGGCAGGAAACGGCGTTGGGTAGTGAGCAACGACCTTGGGTCGTTCTGCTTGAACAATGTATAAGGGGGGACAAGGGCATTGTTCTCTGTCTGGTTGAAGGAAGTGTTTACTTCACAACCATCTAACAAGCACTCTATATGTTTACTGTTGATATTGTTCAACCCTAATAGTTCAGCAAACAGATACCAAGTGCGCCGAGTCATACTAAATTCCCTTTCTATTGCACATGTTAGTTGCCTCAACTCTCTTCTTTTATCAAGGCTGATTGGGATTATTCGAACCTGACCATTACTTTAGGCCTACGAAAATGATACACAACTTCAACAAGAAAGTAACTTGATGTTAGAAGTGTCTTCTTAGACCCAAATTGAAATCACCTCAGAAGTAAAGAAATGTCATGATGTAGACTGGATATGAAAACTTGGGAAAGTTCACCCTCTGTGAGTATGTCTGTACACAATTACCCTTTTGCCATGTATCGCCAAGTTCACCCTGTATGAGGACCCTTTCATCGTGCAGGAAAGGGCACCCCCTGAGGCCGTCCAGACGCACCAGTTGTGTGGTGCAACACCCGGACGGGCAGATGGCCGGTGATGCTGTCAAGGTCGGAGTTGCCATACCTTCTCGCCCTCTGGCTCGCCAAAGCGTAAATAATATGCCGTAAGTATCCTCAGGTCAGCTTCATGAAGCCAATCGTCTTGTTATCCAATGTATCGGTTCAGAGTCACGAGTAAACAATACAATTTCGACGCAAATCAACCTTACTGACCTGTCCACTTCTCTCCCGAGTCCTGGCAACCATGATGGGGATTTGGTAGTATAAAGCCAACATTCTCCTTCATCCATCAAAATTCTAGGCTTTCTCCTTTATATCTCCACGCTTCATCCAAAAATCAAGATTCCTCAAGTCACCACCACCCATACAAATTCCCGACAATGCAGCTTACAACATCCTTCACGGCCGTACTCGGCCTGCTTGTTGCAGCCAGTACAGCTTCCCCCATCCAAAAAGACAAATTCTCTATCCCGGCGGACATCTCCGATGACCTTTCTTCGGCGATGACGGTTCCAATTGTAAGTCCCAGACCTGTAACCTCTCCTGCAGTTCCGATATAAATATCTAGACAAAACACATTTTGCGCATGAACACGAAAGCTAATAAACTTCACCTCAGGATGTACGAAAAAAAACTTCTTGATTTCATGTTACCCGAGGTTTATTTTAGTAGCTAACGAAATTCACAGGGAGAATGCTTCTTCCGCTGCACCCCATCGCTGTTTCTCGCTCTCACGTGGAATAAATGCATCCAGGATTGCATGGCGCCGAAATTGTCAAAATACGGAGGCAGGGCCGGAGATCGCGAGTAGAAGTGAATCAAATATGGAAGGATTTTTGAGATTTTGAAGGGTGGACTGCGGTGCAAGGCTAGGCTGGTGGACAATTATTACAACTCACTGCCGGACGAACTTGCGAGGTAGACGTCAACTTTGGCCGAATCAATCTCTCAACACGCCAAGATCTCCGACCCTAGCGAGATCATCAATAGCATTACAGTTAAAATACATGAAGTTTCCCATAATCAGTGAACAATGTTAACCGTGATGCGCCTTCCCATATCTGCTCCGGCCGAACGACGGCATGTCTATTTAGGAAAGTTTCATTTTCCACTTGCTTTTCATTGCCACAGAGGAGACGGTATGTCTGCGCCCTAGGCAAGCAACATAGGTCCTTACCTTAGGCTATAAGGGACTTGGGATATTGATTCACGCTTTATGCACGGTCCCCGATGCCGTTCCGTTGGCGTTGCAGCCTTGGGTCAATTGTCCGTATCAGGGGTAATAATTCGCAACGACCAACACGATCAACTGCTCTATGCCAAGACCTTTGGCAGCACAGTACACTCAGAATAAGAGAAATGAATGTTATAAATCCAAAATGAGCATGAGCCTGAGGATTTCGCCAACAATTGGTGCGTTTAAGTCGATCTCGGTTTCACGTTTTCGAGTTATGGCTGAACCGTTCTTCTTAGAAGAGACCCGAACACATCTCCGTCCACAGACACACTTAGTTTGCCACACACCTCGCAACTTCACTTGGAACTTTTAGGAAGGCTATGCCTTATGATCAATCATCATGGATTCGCCGATCAAAAGGGATCACGTTCTCGTCTCATACATCTACGCATCGCAACAGCCAGGCCTCAACATGAATTTACCTCCAGCCCCAAGTTAGCTTTCTCCCGTCACCTCGATATACTCTCAAAAGAGTCGGTCTATTTAACAGCGTCACAACCATGATTCCAAAACGAAAAACCAAACCGCCACTCTAATCAAGCACCCCACTGTGCCGGTCGATTATCCCAATACCCATCAGGATTCGCATACGCCCGTAGACAGGCATAGAAACTGAAATCCCTCGTATCCGCCGGCCCGCCCTGCCTGATATTCGGCGAGAAATGCGCCCCAATCTTCGATCTACACAAGGGACAGCTAAACTCCGCCGCCCACGTCTCCTCCGTCTCGTCACGCCTGTCGCGGGCCCCGCGGAGGTCCCGAAGCGCCAGCCAGCTCTTGAGGCACTTGCGCCCAACGTACTGCGAGCAGCAGGGCAACATGACGGGCTCGTGGTTCGGGTACTCGTTCCAGGGAGACATGCAGATATTGCAGTTCGGCGAGCCGTCGGCGATGGCCGTCGCGGGCAGCACGGCGTACATCGTGGTCCTGGCGTCCGCCGACCGGTTCCGCGCCCTTATGTCCGCGAGCGCAATTGCCGTGTTGCGGTTTATCACCTCAAAGAGATCGAGGCCCGTTTTGAGCATCAGACCGAGCCTGTCGGTCGGTCGGGTGCTGTGCGGAAGGATGGGCCAGTGGTGCTCGACCCAGTAGACGCACTCCTGGATGAGGTCGGCGGCGGCGAGGTCGGGGTCCAGGGTCAGGTACGCCGGGTGCGAGGTGTGGTTCTCGTAGTGCGGGTTCGGCCACGGGTTGAGCACGGCGAGTAGGGCGCCGCCAATGTACATCATGATCTGCTCGTCCAGGCCGGCGTCCAGGGCGAGGAAGTTGTACAGCCAGGAGAGGAAGTGGAAGCGGCGCCGCACGGCGCGGCTCCAGTCTTCTTTGCCCAGCCAGGGCATCCTGTGGGAGTGCCAGTACGCGCTCGATGGGTGTTTCTGGGACTCGTCCGAGCCTCGCTCTGAGATGGCGTTGCGGGCCCGCTCCGCCCTCTCTAATAGCTTGTGTAGGCGGCGTCCGTAGGTATCTCTGTTCAAACCCACGAACGCCACCTGGTGACCAGGAAAGTCACGCTTATCGTTGTGCATATTCTCCAGGTTGATCGCCCTCTCGGTCGGCCCCGTGGTGAGTTCCCACACTTCCTCTTCCTCATCGAAAACATGCCCCCGAATCTCCTCGGCAAAGGCCTCGAGCGTTCCAGCTTCCTCGGTCCTATACGCCATGTCCTCGAGGATATGAGCTGCTTCATTCTTCCTCATGGCAAAGGCAGGGTTCACGCGCCACACCTCGTCCATGGGCTTGCAGTCGCAGTGGAATACGTTATGCCCAATGTGTGTCCGCAACAGCTTGCACCAGATCTCGGGCCAAGCGGACGAGATCTCCATTTCCCACTCCCGGCTCTCGGCTTCCACGGGAAAAGGTTTCGATAGCACCGTCAAGGAAAGTCTGAGTAGCTGGCGGAGGTAATTCTCGCGGTAGATTATGAATTTGTGAGCCCGGATGGCCTCCAAATTGACACCGGGGCCTGGGAGCCTAATGGTTCTGGGAATTGATTGCATTACTTCGTCGGGGCTCTCAAAGTACGCATCGACGTTGCCGGTACAGAAGTAGCATTCTCCGTCCATTATCTGAACCAAGACTCCTCGACAGGGCCCGTTTATGCAATCCGTTGCGTGCAGATGAGCGCACCGAATCAAGTTGAAGACCCAATGGATATGTTTTCTGCGTGGTACCTCTTGAAAACCATGCTGAATGTTCTCCCTGTAGACATTGTCTTCTTCTTTAACCAAATGATGGCCATCAATTCTTCTGTCCGGCAAAGGGTGTGTTTGTTTTTCGCCATCGTTCAGCGTATATCCAGATGGTTTCGTGCAATAATACCTGCGCCATAAGTTGATACACATTTTGAAAACCGGGTCTCTTCGATGCTACTCAAACTTGCTCGGAGACAGATGACGCTGTTGTCGAATTGGTGAATTTTACCGGGCTCTTGGAGTTGATAGTGGTTACTTGGCCATATTGCAAAGCTGACGGAAAATGGTTCATTTATTGTTATTCATCCGCTCACCACTCTTGCAATGCTCCAGCTCAAGTTGGCAACTAAACGAGGGTTGAAAGAAACGCTTGCGCTCGAAGCAGTTGTTCTCGCTATGCCCCCAGCTGCATGGGACAAGGGCCGCTTGTTGACGACGAAGGCAAACAAAGCCCCGAATGGGATTTCAATTGTCAGAGGCCGTCAAAGACCCTTTCCCTTGCCACATGGATTCGCAGGAAAGACAACACCAGATAAGCCCTTGCATTTTTCCATTGCACTCCTTGTACCCATTGTTCTCAAATACTCCGACAGAGTGTCGTAGACCATCCCTTTGTCAACTTCAGACCGTTCGCTCTTTACTTTATTTAGAACTTCGAGGACGTTTGGAACTCCCAAAATACGACGAAGAGGATCCGGGAGGTTATCGTGTACAAGAGCTGCGAATAAAGGGGAATGAGGAGCCAGACCCTGAGTCACCAACCACTGGTGGACAAAGTGAGATGGGTCGTCATAAGTACGCAGGTGCCTCTCAGGTGCGAACTGGAGTACCAGCCGGTCCTCTCTGAGTTGCGCGACGTCCCACCAAATATACTTGGGTTCGTCTCCCAGCTTGAACTCCCACGTGCTGACCCAACTAATCTCTGCAGAATTTCCAGTGACGAGGTATCGGAAAACTCCAGCTGATTCTCGCCAGACACCGTATAATTCCATTACACGGAGTTCCGGCATTTGCTTCGCGACTCTGCCAGCTTGGGAAAGAAGAGTGTTGATGAGCTCGGGCTGCTTGCGGGAAGAAATATCCTGGGATGTCATCATCAGAACACGCAGACGCTGCCATGGCAGAGGCGATATAGGTATGCGTCTTCTTCTCGTGCAGGCGGCAAAGAAGTGTGTGGCATCAACGATGTTGCAGATGACAAGCTCCTCTAAATCGAGACTGCGAATGAACAGAGCTCCGACCAAGCCTCTCGGGGCTGATAGGGGCCGGTTATAGAGCATGTGTAGATCGCCGTGCTCGAATATGTGGATTTTTGATAACGGTGCTTCCTCTGGATGTGACCAGATTGCCAGCATCGTCGTCAAGTCTATTTCAGATATCAGAGAGTCTCCCATATAATGCTAAGAGATGGGGTAGAAGATAGGCTGGCTTTCACTACTGTACCATTGTCTGAAGAGTTTTGTTCTCGTGTATTAAGATGCCTCCAAGGTTCGAAGTGAATCGTGCGCAATCTCGGTAGATACTCTGACAGAATTGCTGCAAAGGGGGCTAATTGTATTCTGCGCATATTTCGACGCAGGATGCTCAACCCGGTGATGCAGTTGACGTAGGGAAGACTGAAATCCGTAAGGCTAATTGGGGCAAGCACGTATCGCTTCTCTTGCTGCCAATTGTCCAAGAGCCCTTCTCTTCCGCACGAATTGCCGACATCGTTTGGCGAAGAGGCACTGATCTCCAAGTTGATACTTGGGTATGTTGGCTTGCCAGCTGAATCGACATCCTTCTAGGCTTCGAGAACACAGAAAAGGAAGTAGATGGCGGTGGCGAAGCATCCCCGGTCCGCTGCAGTCTCTTCGTGAGTCTGAGGTCTCGAACGATTCTTGCTGCAATGGTCCGGTAACTCGATTTTGAACCAGATGTGCTCAACGTAAATTTGTCGCCAGTACTTATTATGGAATGTCTTGGATAGTATTCTTAGTGACTCTTCGTCCGAACCGACTTGAAGGGTCCGGAAGTTTCTTGGCTCGATGGCGTTTTGCCAGTCCCTGCAAATGCCTGCGAATCTTCCAGGGACGTATTCGAGAATCTTGTCTCTGATTTCCTGGGGTAGGTCGCTCCATTGGGCCTTGCTTTTCGATATATTCATATCGTTTATTAGGATAATTGGGGTAGAATACTTGGACGCACTCGTTGTGAGGATGAGAGCAGAGAGGTAAAGTGGGGGGAATTGAACTGGGTTGGCTATGTCAAGAATTTCCTGGGAAAGTTACCACCCAATGCTCATGGAATTTGAGGAAGGCGATACCTCAGCTCAGATGGAAGGGAACAATGAAGAAAGAGGAAAGAGAGAAAAAGAACAAGAGAGGAAAGAAGAGGAAGATAAGGTATCGCACCTGGAATCTCGACTCCTTCCTCCCGTCCTTCACCTCACCTTACCTCACCTTACCTCACCTCACCCTGCCTCCATCTTTTCCTGCTTTACAATCCCGTTGCCAGCCTGCTTCTAGGTACGCCCTAACACGCCGCATATTGAACGGTTATAAGGGAAATTGTACTTTCCATCGACGTCTCCTTTGAAGACTGTACCTTGCCTCCTTCTGACTAGAAAATACAATCCAAGGGTTTTGTGCTCCCTTCACCTCGTCGTTCATTTTGCTGACTTTGTACCGCAGCTCACATACCAAGCAGTCGTGCACAATATTCAGCAATGCCACCAACGCAATCAACGATGCCTTACGAGCAGTTTCTGATTGACTAGCTGACCGTCGTAAAGATGTGCCGGAGATGGACAGAAGTCGTCAACTGACACCTTGACGATCCGGAAAGCTTACCTCAGCTGCTCAGCACCCGCCTTACATAAGACATCAAACCCACACAATTAAGGGAGCAAGATCTGGATCAGTCTAGGCCCAACGAGGATTGGTGCGATTCGTGAAGGCGACAGAATCCCTGCTCGCAGAGGTCGGAACCTTCTCCTTTCAGTCGGGGCCCTCTTTGCAGATGCAGCAGGAGAGCGGGATCCCCTGACACCTGCGACCCTTTTGCCTTTGCTTTGCTGCTGCTTCCCACCCCCGGCCGAAGCAGAAAAAAAAAAAAAGATACCTTGTCTACGGGAAATTCCACCTCGTCCAGAATCTCCCCCAGAGAGACCACATTTCCCATTCGCAATCTTGTGGGAGAAAAATTTCCTTTCTCTCTTCTGCAGAGACTCGACAGATTCCAACCGGACGGGATACTGTCAATTCGAGACGACGAGTCAGGAGGATACTCGGGAAGGAAAGAAACCAGGTACGTGGTTGTTGTTGCTTAGCTGGCAGCTCGCTCCATGCCATCAGTCATTCCCCACGTTGAGACGAAGCTAACAACACCTGGCATCTATCCACAGCTGCGCTTTCTCGATCCCGATACTCCTTTACCTTTCGGCCATTGCGCGCCGCCTTCCCATTCCATTATAGAATTCGACTGGACTCGGCAACGACAAGATGAAGTTCAGCAGCATTCTGTCCGTTGGCCTTTTGGTCGTCTCGCCCCTGGCTGCGGCCTGGAGCAAGGAGGGTAAGAGCATCGCCATTCTGTCTTGTCTCCGTTGCGCAGCCTTTGCTAACGTGAAAACCCAATAGATCGTGAGATTTTCCGTATCCGCGATGAGATCAAGGCCCACGAGGCCAACCCCGAACAGACCTTCTACGACCTCCTCGGCGTCAAGAACAGCGCTTCCATTGACGAGATCACCAAGGCCTACCGCAAGATCTCCCGCACCCTCCACCCTGATAAAGTCCGCCAACAGCTCATCGCCGAGCGCACCAAGGCCAAGAAGAAGGAGAAGAAGACCCCCGGCGTCAATGTGTCCAAGGCTCCTACCCAAAAGGAGATCAAGGCCGCTGTCAAGATTGCCTCCGAGCGCCAGGCCCGCCTTGGTCTTGTGCGCAACATCATCAGCGGTCCCGATCGCGACCGCTACGACCATTTCCTGAAGAACGGCTTCCCGGCATGGAAGGGCACCAATTACTATTACAATCGGTACCGCCCTGGCCTGGGCACTGTGCTCTTCGGTGTCTTCCTCGTGGCTGGAGGTGCCTTCCACTACATCGCTCTGTACATGTCCTGGAAGCGTCAGAAAGACTTTGTCGAGCGCTACATCAAGTTCGCGCGCAATGCTGCTTGGGGAGACAACCTCAACATTCCTGGCATCGACGACTCCCCCGCCCCTGCTCCTGCTGCGCCCGCCGCCGACGATGAGGAGGGCCCCCAGCTGCCCAGAAACCGCAAGGAGAGACGTATGCAGGAACAGATGGCTCGTAGAGAGGCTGCTAAGGAGCGCGGGGGCCGATCCCGCAAGCCCGCTCCCGCCGCTCGCAGCACCAGCGGCAGCGGTACCGCCACTCCCCGCGAGACGGCTGCGCAGACCGGTCAGACCGGGCCTACCGGCTCCAAGAAGCGCGTTGTTGCCGAGAATGGCAAGATTCTTGTGGTTGATTCCGTCGGAGACGTCTACCTCGAGGAGCAAGATGAGGATGGCAACACCGAGCAGTACCTCCTTGATGTAAGTGCCGAGAATGCAAGCTAAGCTTGAAAACCTACCGCGACACGAGGTCTGCGAACGATGCTAACTCAAAGCAGCCCAACGAACTGCCTCAACCCACCATCCGTGACACCGCGCTCGTCCGTCTCCCCATCTGGGCCTACAACCGCACTGTCGGTCGCGCCCTCGGCAAGAACAATGCTGAGCTGGAGATTGACACTGAGGACCTGGACTCTGATGATGGCGAGATTCAACACACCCCCAGCTCCGACTCTGCCGCCGATGACTTTGAGCTCTTGGAGAAATCGACCGATTCTTTGGGCAAGGCCAAGGCTTCCGGTGCGCAGACTGGAGGCAAGACCAACAAGCGCAAGAACAAGAAGCGTTGAGGCATTGATTCAAGATCTGGCTGATGAAAAGAGCTTCCCGGTGGGCCTCTCTGGACCCTCTGACGGGTTTTGCGATCTTGGTTGGTCTTGAGGATCAGACAAGCGACCCAGAGGTGCATAATGCGTCATGAAGCTGCAGCCAGTCTCGTCATCTACGTAGATTATCCATCAATGCAAATTCTCGTACGAAGTAAAGTACAATAGGAGGGCCACAATGTTGAAGGTGTCAATGTGCTGCATCGTGTCTAGTGCATTGTGCGTCGGGTGATAAGGTGCGTTGAGTGTGTGTGTGTGTGTGTGTATTAGTGTGTACTTCACAACAGGCCGTGACAGATACATCATACGGGCACACTTGTTTCCATTCCATTTCTTCACACCATTGTCCTCGAGCACCGGAGGAAAGGCCCAATGCGGTTAATGTTTCCCGTCAAACATGTCGCGACCCTGCGTAAGTGCGTGAGGCCGTTTCCTGCCCCCCTGCACCTCATAACTCTGTTTCGTCCCTTCCTATGGCATCATGGCTGCATGATGATTTGTTGGCACAGAAGATCAAGTGTCGCTCGGTGGTTCGTCCGCTTAACGTAGCGGCGATAGCCTTTTTCACGACTCAACTTACACCAACACCACCACCATCACCACCATCATTACCAACCCTCGATGATGCTTCTTTGGCATCCATCGCAGCCCGTTAACCAGTCAGTCGCAGGCACAACGGCAGTCTGGATTCGACTCTGTTGAGGGTCCAAGATCATCAGTCCACCTCTCCTATCTCTTGCGCCTATACCCGTACCTCATAACGAATGTTTCCATCCAACACAACTACCACAAAATCAGCCTCTCAACTGTCGGCCTGAAACATAGGAGATCCCATGCCAAAAACAGACCACTTGTGCCTGGTTTATACCCAAAAGAAACTAAACCCGCAAGCCAAGCGCCCACCCCGCTCTTCTATGATCTACGGCGACGACCAGGGCTCGAGCGTCGCCGCACAGCAACCACGCAACCAAACGCTCGAGCCGCATGGTCGCCCGTTTCCGAGCCGGTTCCAGCTTCGCGGCCCCATGGACCTGATGATTCCTTGCCCTCACCTCTTCAACCACGCTTTAGCGTCTGTTCGCCAGAGACGCCATTTGAACCGCTAGATGGAAACCCTATCTCAATCAAGACGCTACTTGCGTTTTTCCTGCGCTTCTGACTGGCGAACATGTCATTGGCTTCAAGGCCGTTCCCTGTCGACCTTTTGGATAGATCCCAAGGTTGTCTCTCCCACCTCTCAGAGCTACAGAGCAGCCCAAGAACCTTCGCCAGCTTCGTCCCACCATTGATCTCACATGGATCATACCCCAACACATGAGCCGCTTTCCCAAGATCCTCGAGGGCGTCGGAGATTGTATTCGGACCTCGTTGGACGAGCGTTTAGTGACGATGGTCCCGCCCACTACCGTCGTCTAGACTCGTGTGTTCAGGTCGCCCGGCTCTCCACACCCGGGACACTAAGCTATTCTTAAGACTGGCTCGTACATCGAGATATGAAGCTACCCCTAAACCTATCTGCCACTTCGGTTGAGACGTTCTTGATATGTATATCGTGTAGCCCCTCCCTTGACCCTGGCGGGTCCATCCTTCTTACCGTCGTCCGCTCTCTGTCTCCCCCCGGTCTTATCCCGTCGACTCGGATCACACTCTGCACATCCCATTCTACAAAGCTATAAACGACGATCCAATGTCACCCTCGTCATGACGCCCATGTGAAGGAGAAACGAAAGAACACCGCCTACCAAGGGAATACTCGTGGATGCTTCGATCCCATCATGGAGGATCGCAGCGGGCAAGTGCTGGCCGTGGCGGTCCTCTTCTTCATATTATGTTGGATCGCCGTAGGCCTGCGCATATACTGCCGTGGGTGGATTACACGCTCGCTCGGCACCGATGACAAGATGATGATCGCCCTCATGGTACTTCCTTACGAGAGATTGCACAATAAGCCAAAAGTACATATTCTCTGACTCTCTTGGTAGCTCATCTTCACCATCTACCTCATCACTCAGATTCAAGGAGTTCGATACGGAACAGGCCGACATAGAACCGCTCTTACCCCGGAGCATAATCGGGACGCTCTCATGGTATGCCCTACTCGGAAGGCTTCTGGAGCGCAGACAGATGCTGCCAGCAGGTTCACGACTAACACCCTCCCTAGTATTGGTATATCTGCGAACTACTCTACATCATATCAACCTGCCTTCTCAAAATCTCCGTCGGCTACTTTCTCATCCGCGTGTCTATCCGCCGAAGCCACATCTGGATCCTCCGCATTCTCATGATCGGCACCGTGCTTTTCGGCTCGACGTACTTCTTCATGGTCATGTTCCAGTGCCGGCCAATTCAGACATTTTGGGAGGAATCGCCACGGACAGAGGGAAAGTGCTTTAACAATCGTGTGGTTGTCATCATGACTTTCACTGCCTCAATTATCAACTGCCTCGCCGACTGGGCCTTTGGCATCCTGCCCTTATTCATCGTCTGGTCGCTCTCCCTCCCAAAGCGCACCCGACTCCTTGCGTTCGGCATTCTATCCTTTGCTGCCATCGGTTCTACCGCGACCGTGGCAAGATCCGTGTACATACCGACCCTCCTCGACGGCGACGACTTCCTATGGGCGACTACCGATGTGGCTCTGTGGAGCACCGTCGAGCCTGGCATCGGCATCACTGCCGCGTCGATCGCCACCCTTCGCCCTCTTTGGCAACTCATTTGGTACCGCGCGGGTATGCGGTCTCAGGCGCCTCGCGCGATAGCATGGCGAGAACGGTTCAAGGGGCAGCCAAGCTATGTTCGCAGCGACGGCTCAGATCCTCGTCACCCACGACACCCCGTGCCAGACGACGCACCCCTGGAAGAGATCGAGGCTGATATCCAGGCCGAGTTTGAGGCGGAGGTGCCTCGCATCGCCCGCTCCCAAGATGGCTACAGCACATCGGCACCGACAAGACGGAGTGGCTTGAGCAAGGACTTTAACCTCGCATATGGGAGAGAGAGGCAAGACGAAGACGCGGAGTCCCTGGTGGTCCCCCGCGACGACGGCGATGGTGGGCAATGGCTCTGTCCATCACCACGCGAAGTAAGTCGCCCTTCTCCTGACATTACTTTCCAATCAAACCAGACCCGGACTAACGAATTCCGCAACAGGGAGGCTACTCAATTGAGCTCGAAGACGGCCTTCACTTGACACCGAAAGTGAGATCACCCGCGCCGACTGTGAACTGGTGTTCACCACGCATGTCTGCCATATCCATGGGCTTCGGCTCCCTCAACCGAGAGAACCGCGACTCGACACAATCAGCCCTCACCCTGGGCGTCAACAACTACGACGGCGCAAACCCCACAAGCAACCGAGCGAGCAGGCTAAGCAGACTGAGCAACGTCAGCAACGTTCACGATAACAATAATAGCCACAGCAACCGGGCGAGCAGACTGAGCACCCTCAACAGCCCAGGCCACCACTATCGAGACAGCAGGATGACCACGGAAACGTACACGAACACGACGAACCCCCGCCACAGCAGCAGGTTCGACAACCGATACAGTCGGACGACGCGAGCCAGCAGCCACTACACGCGCGGCTCGCAGTTCCTGGCGCCGCCCTCACCGGGAGACTTCCCCATGCCTAGCCCTCCGCCGAGCACGTGGCAGGTCAACGTCCCCGGGGGCATGGACTCGGCACAGTGGCTTTCGTCTAGGATGGCGGAGCACCCGGGTCATCCAGGCAATAAACGGTAGCAGACCTGAGGGTTGCCTACTTGGTACTTTATCATTCTTATCACCATTTAGACAAAAAAAAAAAAACTTATCATTACCTAATTATCGACGACGACGAACAACAACATATACCCGGCGTACAGGATACCACTACCACTTGAAATTTCGGAAACAGGGGAAACGGACGAGAGCGTAGACCGGGGGAAACACCAAGCTAGGATGCAACAAGAAGATTCAAGTATTGTCTAGGGAAGGCATGACCACTGCGAGGGAGGAGCAAAAAGGGGAATATGCAAAATGCCAGAGAATAGTACGGCACATGATGTATGATATATAGAACTGATATGCCTGCCAAGGTATCTCAATAATTTGAAACAACTACTTCAAAGAATTTGGAACACTTGTATAAGGATGTCACCACCATTGAGCCTACTGACACCTACATAAAGGAGGTTTTTCTTTTTTCAGTGACAATCTGCGAGAGTCTAGGCTCAACGAGGACGACTATGAGACATCAGAGACATCAAAGACATCCGTTTGAGGGTTTGACAGGAGAACCCATCCGACGACCTACGTATTACTTTGGAATCCCTTCTCTCTTGTGTAGTGGGATGACCACGTTCCCTCTCTATACTTTTCCCGCCTATCACAACTCCATTCGTATGCCGGGAAACCGCAGTACATCGTCATCACAATGGTAGCAAGCGAGTCCCACTGACCAAGTCACCATCATCAGCCCGACTTGAATTTGAATGTAATGTTTTATTGTTTTGGTAGTCCTGTTCGTTCCTCATGCATGCCTATTGGTATACGGCCATTTGCTTATTCATAACCTTCTTGACAAAAAAGAAAATCAAAAGACAAAAGAAAACTGGGGAAAGAAACACGTCTGCCGATGAGAGGCAAACCGATAATTGCCCTCATGATTATCCGACGTCGTCTTCCCATGCAGTGTAGGTATCAAGACAAGTGTCTGCTGCTATGCTGGAAAAGTGGTGATGTGCCGTGGCTCTCTTTCTTCGTCGCATTAAATGTCCATGGCCTCGATATTACCGCTTCCATAGTGCTGGAACGCTCCATACTGGTTCTCCATCTGCATCTGCATCTGGAGGCTCTGCTCCCGGGCCCAATCGTCGCCGAAGCCCTTATAGACAGGGTCGGTGGCGGGCTTATAGCCGCTTGTGCCGACTGCAGAGCCGTAGTGGGAATAGTTGCTAGGGGGGGAAGCTTGTGCCAGCTCCTGCTCGCGCTCGTACTCACGACGCATGAGCTCCTCGTAGCCAGACATCATATACGGCTCGACTTGCGAGGTGATGGAGCTTGCCAGCCAGCGGCTGTCGTCTGACTGAACTTGGGTGCCGTCGAGACTCATGACGGCGTTCTGCTGCTGCTGCTGCTGCTCCTGTTGCTGCTTCTCTGCTTCCATGCGCTCATATCGGAGTCTCGCCAGCTGCTCCTCTTGCTCAAGTGTTGTGCTTGTCCATGCCAGCGACGGGTTCTCTGTGCTCGAGGTGGGGGGTGCGGCGCGCCAGATCTCAAGAAGGCGCAGCTGGTGGGGTTCTTCGGAACAGCGGAAAAGCTGAATCTGAGAAGGAGAGAGGACAGAAGGGTCGACGCCGTGTTGGCTGAGGACGGCCTCGGGAGTCAACTGCTCGGTCTGGGGAGGCTCGGAGGAGGGGCGCTGAATGGGGGCTTCTTGAGCTTGCTGACGGACGACGTGGGCGGAGTGGGTGTAGTGCTGAGTGATGGAGTAGATGATGGGCGCCGGCGTTGGGGCGGGACTGGCGAGGGCGGGTTCTGGGGACTGCTTTACTTCCTCTTCTACCTTGGGCTGAACTTCAGGGTTGAAGGTTAAATTGCGAGAGAAGAGGGTTGCGAGATCATCTTGGACCTGCATGGTGGGGGTGAAGGAAACCATCGTGCTGCACGGGATGTTAGTAGTGGTTCATTGTCGTTGGGTCATGTTCCGTGTTACTCTCGATGCCGTGGAGGGGCCATCTCCGATAAAAGCCCGGCGGGGCTCCGGGTGTGGATGGTGATGAAGGGACCGATGGTGATCGGAATCTGTGAGGGGAGAGGGGGAAAACTTGCCTTTTTGTTTGATGGGAATCTGGTGATTGAAAAGCCCGAAAAGGCCCTTCGTCGTAAAGCTGCTTGCTGTAGAAGTAAATCTTGTCGGGGGTGGGAGCAAAGAAGACAGAAATGTGCTGTCTTCTTGATGCTTTGTTTCTTGGCTTGGTAATCGGTTTCGGGGGTTCGGACAGTGAGTGGTAGCAGAAGAATAGTGTTTCTTTATATTGGCTACTCTATGTAGGTACTCTCGAGGTTTTTTTCTTCTTCTTCTTGGTTTTTTGTTGAAAGCAGAAATAAGAGCATAAGAAACTCGAGAAAAGAGGAAAAGCGACAGCGAAGAGTCACAGGAAGGCAGTGGTCGAGGGGTTTCGTGAATCGGGTTCGGTACGGTGATTCCTTGGGCAGGAAGACAGCAGTAGTGGTGCCAGGGTTGGAGACTGGGTGGATGTGAAGTGGTGCAGCAAGGTCAGCGGATGGAGTGGGAGCGGGTTAGTGGTGGGGTGAGGGTTCTTCGTTGTCGCTGTTGTCAAATCTCGAGGGGGCGACGGCGGCGACACTCGGTTAGGTGTAGCAAATCGATTCGTCGATGAAGTTCGTGCCAGGTAATGCGAATAGCCAGTCGTGATGATATTTTGCAAAGAGAAAAGAGTCAAGAATGCCGAGGGTGAAAAGTGAAGATTGGAATTTTATATGGCAGAAGGAGCCACGGCCATTTTTTGGACGGGTAGAGGGAACCTGGAAGGAGGGGGGAATAGAAGCGGAGGGCGGCAGGCACGACGCACGAGGGGAGGGGAAGCCTGGCAGGGGGAGATTGCCTTAGCTAGGAAGGAGGGGTCAATTTTAGCGGTAGCGGGCAGGGTCATGACGCAGCAAGCCCAACGATGCGTTGATGGGGAGGGTAATGTGACCTGACGCTTCAGTCTTTCAGCGCACTTTCTCACTGAAGCAGGGCCAGCTCTTGTCTCTTTTTTTTTCGTCCCATCCCATGGGATCCCGTCTCCGGTGCAGCGTCTGCATCCACACATCACCACTTTCATCACCAACCAACATTCGCACCAACCAACGCTAGCCGACCCGACCCAAGTACTCCCTTGATCAGGCAGGAATGAATGGCTACCTGAAATTCCTGTGCTTCTATCATGAGCATGATTCATTTCTGGGTTATAGTAATTCCCGTGAGGATGGCCAATGATCAGTCAAGTCGTACGTGAATTCGATACCTAGGTACGGGTACACTCCAATGACATTTGATACTTGGTGTACACAGTAAGGTAATGGTGGGCGAAAGACACTTTGGCTAACCCATAGGCATGGCCATGCACACATCACATCCCCTGGCAGAGAGTCCGGCAGCAAGCGTCCAATTTGAAACATATTCTCTCCAAGATCCGCACTCCTCACCCAATGGTTCCGTGACACGATCAGTCCACACAGCTTCTGGAAGACTACGGAGGTATCAAATCAGTTTCCCGTGACACACTCGAGCCCACTCGCCATCATATGCGCACTCTGTAATAATACCTTTCCCACCACTGGGTATTACTTCCAGTCCTCGACAGGATGTGGTGAAGATGACCCTCAAACTCAGTACAAATACTCAATACCCTACCCAAGCTATTTCCTACACTGACTGGCGCATTTGTTGCATGCCAGAAACTCCTCAACACTTTCCGTCTTTACTCGAGTCTCTCTGACAAAGTCTCGGGATCCCAGTCCAGTCTTCACCGCTCCTCCCCGAAACCCCGTCCCAACACTCGTTTCGCCGGATCCATCCGGGCCTGGACTCCCCTAAGTCACCGTACTATCGGTACAAGACATCACATTACCTATGGGAGTCATGCCAAACGCTTCCACGATTTTCATCGTCTCTCAATAATCCCCTCAAGCAAGACGAAGACGACTGGATACAGATCCTGTACACAGAGAAAACGTAGAGATCAAGCAGCTCTCCAAAAGCCATTTAATTTTGGACCACACATGCCCAGCTGGTGCAACAAATCGTAGTTCCTCCATGTGATTTCACACCGTCTCTCTCATCACGATAACCCCTCTATCCGTACAGAACCTGGCAGCTGCACACCACTGCAGGGTCAAGTGCGGGATGGTGGGGTTATTTTAATTCCCCTGTCAGCTTCGGTGTTCACGATGACGGGAAGCCGGTCATCCCACAAGCCACATCATCTCGACTCCAGCCACATCTTTAAAGTGGCTGGTGCCTTCCTTCCTTCCCGGCCTGGGTGGATCCAGCCTCCCCCAGCTTCCCTTCTCAGCCTGAGGCATCCTTGCGTCTAGCCTCGCCCGTCAACCTCGCGCAGCAACACGCAGCTCAGGTTGCCTGAAGCTCTGATCTCAAGGCTCCAGATTCCCCAATTCCAAACCACGTCCCGCCATCGTCATCCACCACCACGAGCTCTCTCTCACGACCAGACAACGTGCCTACGACCTCCACTCCATCACGACACCTTTCGACGCCCAACGAACCCTCCAGTCCTCAAGACTACACATCCGAAGCTTTCCCCAAATACCCCAAGCTCTTCTAATCTAATTCACAATGGTAAGCTTTCCCTTGCTAGATTCCCGGGGAATCACCACCTCCAGCGACCGGGGGTTGGAATGAGCTACCAGAACCGACCAGTCCAACCTTGATTCTACATTTGTAGCACACCACTAATATGGTGTCTCTCCCACCTTGTTTAGACGTCGATAGGCACAGGTTATGACCTGAGCAACTCCATCTTCTCCCCCGACGGCCGCAACTTCCAGGTCGAGTATGCCGTCAAGGCCGTCGAGAACGGAGGCACATCCATCGGTATCCGGTGCAAGGGTGGTGTCGTCCTCGCTGTCGAAAAGATCATTGCCTCCAAGTTATGGAAGCCCAATGCCAACAAGCGTATTGCTACCATTGACAGACATCTCGGTGTTGTAAGTCATACATTCCCCTCTCGCAATCAGTTTACCCCTCCCTCCTCTGCTTCGATATGCATCATAGCTTCCGAGAGTAGCTTTACCAAAACCCCACGACCTACTCATATGTATACCTCCTGCTCTGCTGGCCGGACTGACAAATCAAAAGGTCTACTCAGGCATGATCCCCGATGGCCGCCATTTCGTCGACCGCGCCCGCGAAGAAGCCCGTGGCTGGCGCGATACCTTCAAGACCCCCATCTCCACCGCCGACCTCGCAGCTCGCATGGGCGGCTACCTCCAAGCCTACACCCTCTACTCCTCCGTCCGTCCCTTCGGTATTACCGCGATTGTCGGTGGTTTCGACCCCTCTACCGAAACTCCTGTCGATGGCGAAGTCGGTTCTGGCCCCAAGGTCGGCGCTGGCGGCAAGGACACCACCAAGAAGCACGGTGGTCCCTTCCTCTACATGATCGAGCCTTCCGGTCTCTACTGGGGCTACTACGGTGCTGCTACTGGCAAGGGCCGTCAAGCCGCCAAGGCAGAGCTCGAGAAGCTCGACCTCGCTGATGGCGAACTGACGTTGGAGGACGCCGTTAAGGAGGCTGCCCGCATCATCTACGTCGCCCACGACGACAACAAGGACAAGGAGTTTGAGCTCGAGATGAGCTGGATCAGTGATATTGACGGCCCCACCAAGGGCCGCCACGAGGAGGTGCCCAAGGAGCTGCGCGAGGAGGCGGAGCGGTTTGCCAAGAAGTCACTCGAGGGCGATGACGACGATGACGAGGACAAGAAGGAGGACGACAAGATGGAGGAGTAGGATACCGACAGCGAGGCGTGATTGGGTCCTGGCAGCAAGACGATGAGTAGAGCGGTGGCCTTATGACAGTATGAGACGAAATCAAAAAAAGAAATCTGTCAAACACGACACAAGGGAAGCTGTCGCCGTTTGGAGGATGGCGTTCCAGAGGACCTTTGTGTACTTGTAAAAACACCATGATGAGGGCTATGGCGGCTGGATCATAGACTAATGAGACCTGGTTTGGGCAAAACTTAAGATTCAAAGGACTTGTGTAAAGCGTGATTGTTGCTGCTGAGTGTCATGACGAGATGGATACCTGGGTCAAGCGATGGGCTTTACTTTCAACTATCTGCACCAGCAAAATCCAGCACCTCTGTCCCATGTCACCGGTCCCTGGTGCTTGACGACCAAAAAGATGAGAGATTCGGGTCCAGGTGCGTCGCCCTGATCAAGCTACAGGCAAAGGCACAGAAACGTGCTCCATCTCTATTTTGGCTGCAGAGGGGGTATGGGCGGTCTGGGTGTCTTTTCGCTACACCTACTTCGGGGCATTTGGGGTGTCTACAGGAGAAGAGGAGGAAGTCGTTCAGGGAGGGGGAGAAGGAGGGGGCATGCAATGTAAAGATCTCGAGTCGATGCGAAGCAGCCGAGAGAGAGAGATTTTCTAGTCCCAAGCAGTTTTTCCCCTTTTACCTTTTCCTTTTTGCGATTGGCATTGGCTTGAACTCTCTGTTGCGGGTGCCATCTCTAACGGGGGGACTTGGCGGAGGAGAGAGTGACTGGCCTCACGGCGAGAATGTGGTGTCGGTTGATATTGTTCGGTGATGTTGCGGATCGTACATATGCCGAACCAGCTTGGGGTGAAATCGTTCACCCTTGCTCCCAGTCTTAGATGGGAATGGTTTAGACGCGTTAAGCTAGTAGACCCGCATGATCCTGGGCGTGTGTAGGTTCGCTGCCCTGATATAGAATAGAAACGACGCTGATTTTCTGTCCATTATGCCAGACACTGGGACCAGTTGGAGTTGTCCGGTCTCGAATTATGGCTTCTGACCAAATCGATTTCGCCCTTGTCATTACAATCCTAACAACTGACTAGGATTAAGGAGGGAGGGAGGGAGGGAGGCATATTATACCTTTATATCTGCCTGAGTTGATCTCAAGCAACAACCGACATGCTTCCTCTTATATACTATAGAAGACTTCCGTCCATCGGCTGTGGAGATACGTAATAGGCAAGGAGGCGAATCGGCAACAGCCATCACCGACGGGAGTGGTCGCCAATATGCGGCTCGCTGTGTGTGAACGATGCCAGTAAGGGAGGCGAGGCAAGTAGTTGAAATACCATAACAGGACCATCCTATCGACGTTCCCTCCCCCACTAAAATCACATTCACCTTCAATCTTAGAGAACACTCTCGAATTATTCATTTCATAATACACGTATGGTAGTAAGATATGAGAGTTGAAATGTAGATGTTGAATGTCTATATGTCTAATTACTCTTTGTTATGCATAAGTAAGGAGTCCACCATAGCGTAATCAAGGCGCTGTAATAACCTTGCCAAGTACGACGAAGTTGCAGACGAATATTGATTCAGATTGTTTACTCAATCTTATAGAGCTTTTGTAGCCACTGGATATTACTACTTTTATGAACGCCAAGGGGCATAGTATCGTTTATTCGTTCGGCCGAGTGGTTGCAATACTACCGCCAAAGACAAAGGCACTAGTCATAGAGACGACACTGGTTCTAGAATGTACTTCAATTCAAACTACCAATATAAACCGTTCATCGCGCCCCAGACATTTTTCTCATGTCGAATTCCATGCCTCTTTGGTTTTCTCGCTAAATATTTGGAATCATAAATAAAGAATTCAAAGAAAGTTGCCGCTCTGCCGTAACCCAACCATGGTCCCCTTATCCAGTTTAAGCCTTGACAATTCTGCACACCAAGTCGGAGCCATCGACTGAGTCGCCCTCCTTGACTTGGAGGGTCGATACCTTGCCGTTGTGGGGGGCGGAGATGACCATTTCCTAGAATTATATGTTAGCAAACAGGTCAAGATGGTGCCTAGATGTGGGGTAAAACTTACCATCTTCATGGCGCTGAGAACAGCAATGGGGTCACCCTTCTTGACATCAGAGCCCTCCTTGACACGGAGCTCAACAAGCACACCGGCCATGGGAGCGCCGACCTGGCTAGAGTCGGAGGCATCGGCCTTGGGACGGCTGACATTCTCAACGGAAGCCTTGTTGTCGTCGACAGTAACCTGTCTGACCTCACCGTTCATCTCGTAGAACACCTCACGCTGGCCAGTGTTCTCGCTCAGAGGGCCAATGGCCAAGAGCTTAAGGATAAGAACCTTGCCCTTCTCGAGCTCGACGTGGAACTCCTCGCCAATCTCGGGACGGGACAGGAAGTACTTCGTCGGCAGGACGGAGAGATCACCGTACTTCTGGATGAACTTCTTGTAGTCCTCAAAGACCTTGGGGTACATGACGTACGCGGCGATATCGCACTCCGTGACGGGACCGCCGAACTTCTTGTGCAGATCGCGCTTGATCTTGGCGAAGTCGACAGGCTCGAGGAACAGACCGGGGCGCTTGTCCAGCTTTCTGCGGCCGCGGAGGGCGTCGGAACGCAGAGGTTCGGGGAATCCGCCGTACGGCTGACCCATCAGACCCTCGAGGAACTCGAGGACAGAGCCGGGGAAGTCAAGCTCACTGGCGCGAGCCTTGACGTCCTCAGCGGACAGCTTGTTGGAGACCATGAACTGGGCAAGATCACCAACAACCTTGGAGGTAGGAGTGACCTTGACGATATCGCCAAGAAGGTCGTTGGCGTGCTCGTAAGCCTTCTTGGTCTCGGCCCACTGGGTACCGAGGCCAAGCTGGGAAGCCTGGAACATCATGTTGGTGAGCTGGCCACCGGGGATCTCGTGCTCGTACACCTCGGGGTCGGGACCGCTGAGGTGGGCCTCGAAAGGAGAGTAGAGGAGACGCAGCTGGGACCAGTAGAAGTCCAAAGCACGAACGTGAGCCGGGTTCAGGCCGGTGTCGTGCTCACTGCCCTCAAGGGAGGCAATGATGGCGTTGATACTCGGCTGAGAGGTCATACCGGACAAGCTGTCAGTGGCAGCGTCGACGGCGTCGGCTCCAGCCTTGGCGCAGGCGACCATGGACGCAACACCAGTACCGGCGGAGTCGTGGGTGTGGACGTGGATGGGGAGGTCGGGGTACTTGGCACGGATGGCACCGACCAGCTTGGTGGCAGCGTACGGCTTCAAGACACCAGCCATGTCCTTGAGGCCAAGAACATGGATGTCGAGAGCGACGAGCTTGTCAACGAGGTCGAGGTAGTACTCGAGGTTGTACTTCTTCTTGGGGTTCAACACTGTGACGTTTGTTAGCAGAAGGCACATAACTCATGATGACAGTTTAATAGAGGGAAAACTTGCAATCTCCAGAGATACACACGGTACCCTCGACGACACCACCGGCCTTGTGGACGGCCTTGATGCCGACCTCGAGCTGGTCAATGTCGTTCAGAGCGTCAAAAACGCGGAAGATATCGACACCGTTCTTCTTAGCATGTTCGACAAAGTGGTCGATGGCGTTATCGGGAAGCGATGAGTACGCAACGCCGTTGGCACCACGCAGAAGCATCTGGAATGGAATGTTGGGGACTGCCTTTCTCATGCGGCGGAGACGGTCCCAGGGGTCCTCGTAGAGGAAGCGGTAGGCAACATCAAAGGTGGCACCACCCCAGCATTCCAGGGAGTACAGGTTGCTCAGACCGTGGCTAGTCTCCTTGGCAATGTTGAGCAAGTCGACGGTACGGACACGGGTGGCCAGCAGAGACTGATGGGCATCACGCCATGTGGTGTCCATGAGCAGCGTTCCCTTGTACTCGCGGACAGCCTTGGCGAAGGCCTTGGGGCCCTGCTCGGTAATGATCTGTCTCCAGCCCTTCGTGCAGGTCGCGGAGACATCGACCTTGGAACCATCGTCGTTGAGGAGCTCGGGAAGGATGATGTCGCCCTTGAACTTAGGCTCGCCAATCTGGCCCTTGATGCTGCTACCGTTGACGGCGACGTCACCGAGGTAGGCGAGAAGCTTCTGAGCACGGTTCTGGCTGCCAATGAGGTCGAACAGCTGAGGAGTGTCGTCGATGAAGGTGGTCCAGCAGTTGCCATCAATGAAGGTGGGGTGGGTAAGGAGGGAGGCGAGGAAAGGAATGTTGGTCTTGACGCCGCGAATGCGGAATTCGACCAGGGCACGGAGGACCTTTCTCCTAGCAATCTCGTAGGTGGAACCGTGGCAGGTGCACTTGACCAACATGGAATCGTAGTAGGGGGTAATGACGGCACCGGCGAAACCGTTACCACCGTCGAGACGGACACCGTTACCACCAGCGGATCGGTAGACTTCAATCTTTCCGGTGTCAGGCTGGAAACCCTTGGCGGGGTCCTCAGTGGTGATTCTGCACTGAATGGCGAAACCTCTGGTGGAGATGCGGTCCTGGGTCAGACCAAGCTGCTGCAAGGTGGCACCGGCAGCGATCTGGATCTGAGCGGCCACGATATCGATACCCGTGATCTCCTCCGTGATGGTGTGCTCGACCTGGATACGGGGGTTGATCTCGATAAAGTAGTATCTGTTCTGCTGGTCGACCAAGAACTCGGCGGTACCGGCGTTGCGGTAGTTGACCGACTTGGCCAGCTTGACGGCGTCGTTGAGAATGGCATCGCGGACGTCGGAGGGAAGGTCCTTGGCGGGGGCGATCTCGACGACCTTCTGGTGACGACGCTGGACGGAGCAGTCACGCTCGTACAGGTGGACAATGTTGCCGTGGTTGTCACCGAGAAGCTGGACCTCAATGTGCTTGGGCTTGTCCAAGAATCTCTCGACGAAGACAGTGCCATTGCCGAAGGCGGACTTGGCCTCGGAGGTGGCTCTCTCAAAGTTCTCCTTCAGGGTCTCCTGGTCGCGGACGACACGCATACCACGACCACCACCACCGTAGGCAGCCTTGATGATGATGGGGAAACCATATTGATCGGTGAAGCTCTTGACCTCCTCAAAGGTGGCGACGGCGCCTTCGGTACCGGGAACGACGGGGACGCCGGCAGCGATAGCGAGGGTTCGGGCAGAGACCTTGTCACCGAGCGAGTCAATGACATCGGCGGAAGGACCAACGAACTAAGAGGGCACACCGAGTCAGTAGTGTTATCAGATTTTAGGGGGGCTTTTTAGCGGGACGTCTCACGATCAGACCGGCCTTCTCGACGTTGCGAGCGAACTCGGCGTTTTCTGAGAGGAAACCATAACCTTTTGGCGGTGTGTTAGTTTCTTGACCACAATATCTAGAGAAGATGCGTTTTCTTACCAGGATGGATCATTTGCGCGCCGTGCTCGACGGCAATCTTGATAATCTCGTCTCCAGCGAGATAAGCACCGACCGGGGTGTACTGGCCGCGCTTGCCAATGACGTATGCCTCATCGGCCTCTGTGGAACACGGATTAGAATGGCGTTGGGGGGAGTGGTCAAAGGCTAGATGTGAGCTTACTCTGTCTGTGCATGGAGAGACGGTCCTCATAACTACCAGGGAGTCAGTATGTAGAACTTGGGGTTGCCCAGGTGGTGCGCTGTACCTGAAGACTGCGATGGTGTGCAGCGAAAGCTCGTGGGCCTGTAGAGAGTCAGCGCTGGATCTTCTAGCGCCAGGACGGCCATGTTAGTTGGAAGAAGTTGAATAACGTACTGTTCTGAAGATCTAGACACATTTAAATGTGAGCATCACTGTTTCTGAAGCACTACCTGAGCTGGAACAAGAATCAACATACACGAATGGCTAGAAGGTAGTGGTGGTTAGCTTGCGTGAGTCAGGAGCTCAGCTGGATGGAAGCACTTACGAATTTCACCACGGTTGGCCACTGTAGAGGGGTAAAAGACACCAGGTCAGCATAGTTCTTGGATCCAGATCCAATAGTGCGAGAAGCCATGGAGGAGAGAATCAAATGGCCTCTCGAGAAAGATGCGACTCACCCAAGATCTTCTTCAGGTGCATGATGCTCGAGTTGGCGCGGATGTGGTGGATGGTCTGGGGGTCCTTCTGGACCTCCTCAACGTCGCCGTCCTCGAAGACATCGTTGAAGGTAACCTGCGTTTGGGCCATACTGGGCGGTTGTGTGTGTGAAGAGAGGACAGGGAGGAAGAAGGAGAAGACCGAACGGATTCAGAAGCTACGACGGCCCGTATTTGAATGGACCGAGGAGCAGGGGAAGCTGTTGAGGTCTCAGTTGCGAGACAATTGCGTCGGGGTTGTCGGTTGGCGGGGTGGTTTGGTCTGGGTAACTTTGGTTTGGGTTGGTGGGGTTATCTCCCAGGTCTCCCAAGCTTTAAGCCGGTCTAGGTCTGGGTCCAGGGCCGGTTCGGACGTGCCGCTGGGTTTGGACTTCTGCCGCCTGGCTTTTTTTTCTTCCTCTCCTCAGGTGCAGATCAGGCGCAGCAGGATGCGGCGGCGCGGGTACAAGGCCAGGGGGGACTGATGAGCCGAAGACCGAAGTTTGAAGCGCGCAACTGTGGTTGTTGCTTGTGTGCTGTGACTGCTGGTTTGTGGTTTGTGGTGGTGTGTGGGCTGCGGAAGTTGAGCCGAGGGGGTATCGATTCGACACGAGAGGTGAAGATTAAGAGCCGAGGGGTAGCTCTGGGAGGGGAGCTGCTGCTTGTCTTCTCTACCGGGAGAGAGATTGTAGGGAGGAGCTTCGATGGCAGGCGAGCACAGCTCTACTCTATTAGCACCCGTCCGACCGAGAGGGACAGAAAGTGGGTGTCGGTGGTGGGGGGGTATGACGGTGGTGGATGCGAGTAGGTACGGATGGTTGTTGAGTGGTATCTTATGGAGGAGCACAAACAACGAAGCAAAGCAGCTGACAGCAACTAGGTATGGTAGAGAGCCAGCAAAGGAGGTGGAAGCACGGAGGACGAGAAGAGGAAGAGAGGAAGGACGGGATGAACTGGAAGCTTGAGGGACGAGGGGATTTATTGTAATTCAGAAGCTGGGAGCTTGTAAGTAGCTGTGTCAGGGCTCGCTCGATACATGTATCAATGGATGGGCTGGTTCCCCCCGTCTTCACAACTCTGTTGTGGTCCGGCTGTAAGTAGATACTTCGTGTAGACTGAGGTGTAGCAGTAGTCACGGTCTCATGGTAGACAGGCCCTAGCAAACATTCTTCGTCCAGAGTGCGTAACGGGCCATGATCTGTGATTAGTAGGTACACCCCAGCTTAGACCGAACAATGGCAGACGGAGAACAGAGATAGACCCGACCAGGCCAGGCCAGATCCATCCGCCCATGTCCACCGTCCACCCTCAGTCACAGTTCAGACCAAGCCAATCTTGGTGTTGCAGATGGCCGGAGTGACTTGCTCAACGACAGGGAACCCGCGACGACGATGTTGTAACTGGAGGCTGGCGGCTGGCGGCTGGAGCTGGGGTTGAGTGACAAGACAAGAGACGGAGAGAGAGGGACTTGTCCACCTTTCGGTGTCATGAAGGAGGGGACCTTGTCTCCAGCTTACTAGCGCCAAAGTAAAGCATTTCTCGAGGGTCGTCTGTACCAGTGTACATCCATCAACATAATTCGCAGCCAGAGATGCAAGAGGGACGCGTTGCAGACGCCGCTGGGACGGTGAAGATTTGGCTCAGACGGAGCAGAGGATGGTGGTGGGATGGATGGATGGAGGGGAAGAAGAGGGGGAAGGGTGAGACCGCGGATCATGTACCAAGGTACCGAGGTACAAGGTACATCCATCCAGACCTACCTAAGGTAGGTACTCCGTAAGGTAAGGTAAGGTAGTTGCCCCCCTTCCCTTCCTGCCCCCCTCGTCCACTGACACTCCTCGATGGTAGCTGCCCTGTCTAGGACAGGAGCTTAGGCCACTCTGCGATGTAAGCTGCACTACTCAAACAGCCGCTTTGTCGCGGCAAGAAGGACAAGAGAAGAAAAAAAGAGAAAAAGAGGGAGCCTCCAGAGTCCAGACAGGGAAAGAAGAGACCAAAGAAAGTCACCCCCATCTTCTATTAGGTACACGATTTGCCAATCAACCATCAAGACGATGACTCGATCGAAAATGACATGCCATAACATGCAATGGAATGTCTCCCCGGCATTCGGCTTCTCAATGTTCATCTCCCACGTCCCACCTGACTGACGACAACGGCGGCAAGGCATGGCTGATCCTCGCACTTGGGATGTCTGCAGTCCACCGCCTCGCCTTGTTGCCGTCCTTGGCATTGGGTTGAGACGGATGCAGAGCAATGTCACTCAAGTTCCATCCTCACTTGTCTTCAAGTTGATAACTCCATCTTGAAGAGGAAAGTTGATGGAAAGGCCCGACAACCTGCCAAGGATCAAGGTGCGACAGGTACCCGTATTCAGTCCCCATACTGCGTAGGAAACGTCCATGGGAGACCAACCTGACATGCTGATACCTCTTGGCTCTGCAATGCCCCCGCGAGAGAAACGCCGTGAAAGTCTGAAAAGAAGTACGGTTGCCCTGAGAATAGCAGCAAGACCCCCCAATCCCCGCCCATCCCTGACCGAGATCTGTTTCCACCGGCTCCAGCCTCCGTCTCCGTTTATCAGGTCGTCTCCAGCCCGCCGGCGCCTTGACCGCAGCTCCTGAGACGATTAGTGAGGATAGCCAAGAGATCTGCCCATGAACAGAAACGACCCCCAAAGAAACACTGTTATCTTTAGAATACGGACAGCCTCGTAGCGACCATGGCAGAACCAGAGGAACCCCACGAGAGGCGTCTATCGAGACCCTCAAACAGACAAGGCCTGGACCTGAAGAATGCAGCCAGCAGTAACAGAAAATGAATAAATATTCTAAAAGTAAAGAAAGATTGGCGGGGTCGCAAAACACCGCTAGACCAGGAGGAATTGACCAACCAGAGCCTGCCGATACAAAACAGCTTTCCTCCGGTTGACTAACGGTTTCTCGAGGTGACAACTCCTGGGCGGGATTAGTGACATTACCAGCATGACAAGTGCATACCTACTGTCTGTCTATGGGCAACATGGGAAACAGCAGGACGGGCAATGTCAAACGAATTACTCTACAATACAAACACAAAGGGCAATTACTCGTTACGAGGGCTAAAGAAGCGAGACAGACAGGCACCAGCAGTATCCAGTACAAACGAATAGAAGTTAACAACACTGTACCTGCAAATTAAATGACATGGAAAGCAACCCGATGAGTAAAATGTACCTTGTACCTCGCGCCTGTCTTTTTATCTCTTTCGAAGGTACCTTAGGTACAGGTGGTGGCGCCTGTCACAAGGCAAGACCGCAATTACCATGAGCAACTAAGGTAGCGGCAGGCAGGCCGACAGCACTGTGCCTCACTCTTTCCTTCCTCAGTGCTCTCGGCTTCCCTTCCACCATCAGGTACCTTGCAAGTTACCTTACCCCAAGTTGCCGTCTACCATGTCACATCAACTCGTCAACTCCCGAAAAGAAAAGCAAAACATTCGGCGAACTTCGCGATGCCACGAGCACTTCACGGCTTCACGAGAACAGCTACATGGGTCTTCCGGGCCTCTTGACTGCCGAAGCCGAGGATAACACGGCTTTGCGCCGTGTCGTTCGGGCGTCCGCCTCTTGAAACCAGCACCACTGCCACCAAATCACCACAACTACCGGCTACTCTCTTTTTGCTTCGGGACAACTCGACGCGATATCAGCCTTTGATGGATAATCTTTCACCTGCTCGTCAACTCGTCCCTGACCTTTTTCGCCCTTTCTGCCCCGCGGTCCAATCCATTGCAGAATGCGGGGTGACTTTCACAGGGTTCATCCGTCCGGCGCGTCATGCTGTACTCGTACCCCTTTGTCAGAGTTCCCGAGGCGTGTGCTAGGTACCGCCTCCAGCCTACGGCAACGAGAGAGCAAAGCAGACCGAAGATATCGTCGACCTCGGTTTCTTGCCCCGAGGGACATGGCGGCGGCTTGACGGCTGCGTGCCCAGAAACGACGACAAGGCAGGCCACGCCGACCTTGGCCCGGCCTGGCTATCTCACCTACCCGCCGACCAACCTCCGCCCACACTTCCTATTCTTCAATTAGGTGGATGGACATCACCACATGTGCAACAGGCCAGCAATACGCATGAAGCCACACAGGGAGTATGGAAGCGCACCACCCCCCAGACCCTCCAGGTTCTTCTTAATCTTGACAAAACCACGCATCTCCATAAAATACATGGGCGTTATTCCCGGTCCACTAGTCAAAATCTCTCCCACTACCAAATCCAATCTCGCATCATTGGTTACATGAGTTATTTGGGCTGTCCTAGACTCCTAGACCACGTTCGGATCGACTTTACAACGTCTTTGAAAACGACACCACGACCGGAGGTTTGGAAACATCAAAGTTGGCAGTATAGATGCAAGTCTTTGCATCAGCCATCTGATTCTCGACTCATCACACCGCCAAGGTGCCCTGCTGGATCTCACTTGCGCTGCAAGTTCAAGGGCGATTCGGCCAGATTATCCTACGCAGCTAAGCCCAGACTACTGGGTAACCTACGATCCAAGACTCTTGGCCCCCCATCTGCAACAAGGCTATTTTTCTTTCCGTTTCCTCTTTTTGTCCCCTCCAGATCGCGCAAGCACCCAAGCGGCGTTGGCAAGGCCGCAAAGCGCGAAGAAGCGAGAAAATTTGACATCAGAATTTGAAAACAAGCCCACCATGGGATGAGGATGACTCTCAACCCAGATCTGGATACTCCGACCTCGGCTGGTCCGGCATTTGGGCATTCAAGCTTCTTGGTGAAAGAAACTGCGCACGTCTACTCACGGCGTATCTTCAGTCCGCCACCAAACCGGCGCGCGGATGTCGATGGTAATAGCAATTAGCGATGGCTTCATGACATGCTGCGACATTTATTTCACCTGGCTGGCCCCCCGTTTCCTTCTTCAGCAGGAAAGGGTCTGCCAGCTTGCGTGATCGGCCTCTGTGTGACTCTTCCACGTCCGGATATCACAGGTTATTTGAGGCATACGCCGTCTGCGTACCCACCCTGCACCCCACGATTAATAACGCCGGACTCCAGCACATGCGCGGTCCCAAAAGCGAAGATGGATCTGCACTCGGCCGGCCGTCCGGCGAGATCTGCGGCCTGTCCAAGACTCCAAGTGCCAGCAACGAGGGAGGGGAGTGGGGGTCATCATGTCGGTGCTCTCGCAGTTTCGGAGAGGGCCACCATGTCACCATGCCACCATGCCATGGTGGTGCAGTATCCACGACTCTCGCGGCTTTTTGGTCCAGCAGAGATGAGACGACACCCTATTTTTTGACTCATCGAATTTAGCTCACCCTGTGCTGTCTCCGGCCCCGGCCCTTGAAACCATGCGCGATTCGCCCGAAATAGGAGGGCTCCGCTCCGCTCCGTCCGTCAGGACCGTCAACTGAGGCCCAGAAGAGCGGTTGATTTAGATCCATGATGTGCGGAAGAAGTAGACAACAGGGCCATTTTTTTGGTTGTAAGAACTTTGAGATTTCGGGTCGAGGCCCCGAGAACCGCTGGCCCACAGTCAAAGCACCGTCACGACGACGACAACCTCCGTGCCCATTTTCATTCGTCTACGGCTCGCCATTACTGCTACCCACCTTATTCAGGTCCATGTGGTAGTGCCTTAGTCCAGGCCGCTTGCTTGGCTTCTGGTCCTTGACCCTTTGCTGCCAAGAACATCACTTTGACTTTTCACGATTCAGAGCTGCCACACTTGCCGGGTTCCAGAAACAGTTCGCTGTTCTATTCTACGACTTTGCGGGCCGTAATGAAGAGGCTCGTCCCTGAGTGTTTCCCCGGGGAATCAGGGTCCGTTTCCGAAAAGCAAAACAACAATGCAAGGTGATGGTACAGAACTGCCAGCTACTGTCCCGCCGCGGCTGGGCATTGCCACATTATGCCACGCTATGCTGTGCCGTGCTGTCGACGGGGATTTCTTCCTGTCAAGTCCTCACCACAGCCGTGGGCTCGTGACAAGCTCTCGGCGCTCTTTTCACATCAAACTCGACCTCCCCTCTGCGTCGTCATTATGTTGGCGAGGGCCTTTCCACACCCAGCCAGCAAGTGTCTGCCGCCTCATATCGCCCCCTTTCCAAGCTTCTCCCTCTCCCTCGAGTGAGGAGTACACATTTATTTGCCAACAGCCTCCTTGACCTTGGTCTCGACCTTGGCCTCGATGGCATCAGCCTTCTTCTGAACAGTCTCGAACGCGTCCTTGGTTGCGGAAGCCTCCTTTCCTCCCCAGTAGTTGTACTGCATGTAACGGTATCCCTGGGTAAGCTGGGCGCCCTCGTTGATGAAGTGGCACATGAAGAGGAGGTAGTTCTTGGGCGAGACGGCGAGGGAGTAGCGCATGAAGGTGGCAGAGTAGATGCAGAGAGCGCCCGTCATCTGGCCGGAAATCCTACGGAAAGGGCATGGTGTATCAGCATCTTATCTTGTCCGAGGATTCGGATAGTCGGGAGAGGAAAAGGGATTCGACGTACAGGTCGGGGGACTTTTGGGTGTCCATGACAGCGGCCAGAGGGATACCAAAGTTGGAGACGGGGCCCCAGAAATCTGCGGTGCGTGACGGGTTAGCTTGCCGTCCAACGTCCATCTTGAAGCTATCGCGAGCGGCCGGCACCGGAGTATCGTGGTCCGTAAGCGCCGGGGGCCTGGAGGGGGGCGGTCCGGCACGCCAATCGCAACGGATTCGACCAAACAAGCTTCATCAATGATTGTCCGGGGACTCTAGGATGCCATGCGATAGCTGGTGATAGCTTCAAGCAAGCTCCCTTTTCCCATTTGATGTGTGGGATAATCCCCGCTAACTCCGGACAACGGAGCCGCGAGAGGGAAAAAAAAATTCGAGAGACGGGCGCGCAGGCACAAACGTACGGGTAGAGCAGACATAGTCCGACACAGGGTTGGACCTGATCTTTGCGTTGATCGCCTTGACAATAGCAGCCATTTTGAATCTGGTATTTGTGGTTTGGAAAGGGATTGTCGTGACGGGGCAATTGGCAGAGGTTGGTCGGGGATGGAAGAGCGGCGGACAGTTTTCCAGGTTTGGATCGCGAAATTGTTGAGAGGCAGAGGCGATGACCAAAGCTCCTTCCTCCCTCTACAAACAGACGCTGCTGCGGCGCTCCGAAATTTCGCGGGCGCGGACTGGACGTGCACCCTACGCTGGCACACTGTCTGGCACACTCCCGCGCACCTTAATCGGACGGGGGACTCGCAACGGGCGCCTCTTTACTGGTTTGCTGCTGCTATTACAGTGTTGAAGGTGCTGTGGCTTTTCCCCGGGAATAGGAAGTGGGTGATGGTAGAAAAGGGAGTGTCATGATTGGATGGAATTTTGCAGGTCCGTTTGGGGAGGGAGTTGGGATGTGATGACTAAGATTGCTTACCTCATATTTGAAGGTGAAGGAAGTGTGAACCTCGAGAAGGGAGGATGAGGTTGGTGAGAGCCATTATGCATGGTCAACTTACGTACGAGGGGAACTGCAATATTTTGAGATGCCACATGGCTGTGTACTTTCTCAAGGCGCCCACCTCACGTATATTTGAGATGGAAAAACAATAGAGTGGTGCTGGTTGCCAAAGGCGGTTTCTAGACTTTCAGGTGATTGATTTGAAGAAGAGTGAAATAAATCTTCAATTTGGGTTGAAAAGAAGGAACCGCCACGTCTCCATTCACTTCTCCCCTCCTACACCCGCTATCAGGGAAGGTCAAATCGCCTCATCTGAACGAGAGAGTTCAAGAAAGGCCACGGATCTAGATCAGGATTACCGGAGTGGTGAATGTTGGGACGGATCTCTGTGGACCGAACCGAACATCTCGCATTGGAGCGGATAGAGCCGCGGATAGAGCCGCGGATAGGGAAACCACGCCATCATCAGCCTATTTTTTGTCGTTTTTTTTTTTTTTATCTACACCGCATGACTGATTCTGGAGAAGGTATTTGCCTTCATCCGATTTATTCTTGCTAAAGACTTCGATAAGGTATGCTTGGGGAAAAGGGTGGATCTGTCATCGTAGAGCGTGCAGTCAGTCCATGTATAATGATGTTTTGAACTCCCAGGTCTGACGCGGTATCCCTCTCGTCCGACCATTGGACCTTGCACACGAGGCGCTCATGTGGTGGTCCTATGGGAGTATCTTCTCTATGTTGTATTGTAGATTGAGGGGAGCGGGTAAGGCTGATGGATTGGTGCGGATGCCCGCACGCCCGCCGTCCTCCTTTCTGCCAACGTGCATCGATGGCACGCCGCTTCAGTTTCAGGCCGTAGCTCCTCCTCTACGAGATATGTATGTGCGCATTATTCTACAAGTTCACATTCAATCTAGACAAGACTGAGGATCAAATGGAGGAACCCGGGGGCTTTGCCGGGGTAAAGGAAAACGCGGGGGGAAGGAGCGAGATGGTAGTTCTCGGGGATACTTCGTGTGGAGTCCGGGATGTTTGTGGCGGCTAACACATGCCATCCGAACCCCTTCTTCGATACGTCCTCGGGGTATGTCTGGGGTTTCGGAGTTCTAGCTCTTCGTCGCAACTCTCTCAATCTTGAAGTACCTTTGGTAGTCTTTGCTTCCGTCATGAGAGTTGTCGGGTTCGTAGCCGAGGAGGTGTAAGTTTGATACATGTAGTTCGGGGGTGTACCGGGGGGGGGGTTCGGCCCGGATCTGGTTCCGGATGAGGTTGGTGACGAGAAGGTGTCCGTAGTGATGGAGGATTTCAAATCGAAAGTAGGTGTAGGTGCCCAAGTGAAATGTTGCTCTGCTGGGTTTGTAGAATCTATTCGAGTTGAGTACTTCATAGTGAGTGTATCTTGGTCAGAGTCAGCTTGCTTATGTTATCAAGATATCAGGCATATTATGAAGCCTTTAACTAGGATTCTCACAAGTGATCCTCTGTCTATGCTTTAGGTTTTCGACAGTTTTCAAGATGATTCTCTATAGGGGATAAACATTCAGATAGTGATCTCCGGAGGGGATATTCGTACTGCTCTCGAGTACCCATTATGACACTGGGCATGATCATTGGACCTTGATCTATTAGCTTTCATCTTGCAAGGCCTGGTGTATCAAAACTTTCCAGATAATCCTTCATCTTGGGCTTCCCCTTCATCGTTTCAAGAAAAAGAAGTCTTCCCTGTTACTATCTTGCACGCCAGGTCTCTAAAGCGCATCTCTGCACTTCAACGGTGGCGTTCTAAGACACTGCAACCTCAAGGGGCCTCCTTGCCGCTTATCTGTAGCAAATCCCAGTCTATGTGTCATAGCATCTTTGTATTTAATGTACTGTTACAATGTATTATGTGCATTATCTCTCACAGGTGTGTGCTTCAAGTTGAGCTTGGACATTGGAAGTCGAAGATCATGAGGCTCTAGGTTCCATCCGGTTCGTCTGGTTATTAGATGAATACGTCGACAAGAATGATTTAGAGTGATGGATGAAGAATCAGGAAGCAAGTGAGGATGTCTTGGATAAGATGGAAGTAAGGCCACCTGAACGAACCACATTATTCTGCCAACAAGCTATGGCTTTGGCCAGGCATCCTGCCATTTCCCAGCAAGTAAGTTTGTGTCAATCTCAGCCTTGGAGACCGTGACAGGCCGTTTGTATGACCCAAATGATTAGCAAGTAGAGCGTTAACATCCGCATATCGATTTGTGGCACCTAGTATAAAGGTCATGTTCAGTAAATACGCTTTCACAAAAGCACACCAGCCCGTATCTAGTCGAAGTTCCTAGCACGCTGTTATCCTATAAATGGCGAGTGGGATAAGTGTTTCCTCACACTCTTCCTAGATGACTATCTTTCAAATAGCAAGGAATCACTATGTCAACACTTAATACTGCCCTGTTCGCGTTCTTACTTATTCATCCCACGAATATAAAGCAGGCCTGGTGGAGGAGCAATGGTAGAATTCTTCTTTCTTTAGAGAGGATTTTGCGGCAAGATCATGCTCTTGCCATGACGGTCGCAGGAATGCGACTAAGATCGATGACTCTATCTAATTCCTCAGATGTAGCCAATGGTGACGGATTTCATTCATGAACGTAGGTCAAGTACACCATAAATAAACCCAGCATTAAATCATGCCTTTGAGCGCTGTTCGCGGCATCACGTGGTAATACACAAAAGTTAAGAGGAAAGGCTGGATGACGGCTTGTATGTGTGAGTCTTTCTAGAGTATGCCTCTGAGATAAGGGTCCTGGATTTACGCTGTCTTGCCTTGATGAGATCTCGATACCAAGGACTATGATGCTTATTACATGGCATTTCTTGTCAATGGCTAAATTGTATGACCGGGGAACGCCTAGGGGAAGTATAAGTTAAAAAAAGAGAGAAAGATATCTAGAAAGAAGTCAGTGACTTTGTCTTAAATAAGAGCTCAAAAGCTGTGCAAATCTTTGTTTTCATAGTCAGTAGAAGGGCATGCGTCCTATTGTAGTGTTCCAAGAATACGCACGGAGGATATTGTTCTCGCAGCCTCAGCTTACCATTAAAAATGGCTGCCGCATTTCTGGATGGCCTATAAGTCGACAGCCTTATCCCATCTTCGCTCCTTCCTTCCGCAGCACCACTCCCGTCCAATCCAGGCATGGGGCCTCGCTTTGTATTCAGGTTGAGGTCGTCATTCGTCAACCAAGCCCGATCGATCCCCATGGCCGAGCGGTATAACGCCCTGGTCCGTTAGTACAGAACTTGGTATGAAATCTCGAGAAGTCAACGGATGGAGAATTTCGTAGGGGCTCAGTTCGATTTACGGACTGCGCACCTGAGGTTTTGCTTTTTCAAACCCTTTGCCCCTTTTGATGCCTTCCATCCCACAAATGCAATTGAACAGGCACCTTCCAATTGACTCGAAAACTTATCGGGGTCGAGCGTCCTTTTGACGATTTTTGGAGCTGCTGTTCGAGGAAGGAAGCTGTCAATCGATATTGTTTACCGCATGGCATGATATTCGTCTACGGTACTACAACTACATGAGCCCCGAGACTTCTCCTTTCATCACAGCTTGGTGGCGCCAGCATTGCCATCCACCTCGCCAAACAGCGTCATGAAGGCACCGTGGACCTCGTCAGTCAAGTCACTCGCCTGCAAGCTGCGTCCCTTCTTCAGGAAAGCACGCCTCGAGCATTCCTACAAGCAGTCAGTAAGCCACTCATTCATCCAGAATCTCAGCAACAGCAATCGACTTACCCTCGTAATAGCACTCCCTCCAAAGGCAGCAAGCCTAACCAACTCATCCTCCTTGATCGTCTCGCTACCCCTATCCCACAAGCCCTCAAGATACGCATGCCTCCATCCCAAAAACGTCGCTATTGACCCCGTAAGTGTATCACCCTGCCCACCACTCCTCTTCAACCCGCCCTGCAGGTCAACGATCAACGTATCCTTCCCATTCGAAATGAAGTCCTTGGCCCCCTTCTGAACAATAGTAACACCCTCCAAAGCCCTCGCCAGCGCCTCAACCTTGGCCGTCTCCTTCTCCTCCCCCCCACCACCCGCCTGATCCTTCACTTTGCCCTCATCGACCTCGAGCGCCTTACAAAGCCGCGAGAACTCGACGACATTGGGCGTCAGCACGGCCAAATCGTAGCCCTTCACCAGTCACGGGTCCTTTTGCACGATGAGCAGCGCGTCAGCGTCGAGAACCAGCGGGATCGAACGCTCGCGGGCGGCGCGGATGACGCGCGCGACAGTCTCCTGCATCAGCGGGTCACGGCCGAGCCCGGGCCCAATGACGAGCACGTGTAGGCGGGCGAGCATGTCGATGATGGGACCCGAGATCTTGTCCGGGTCCGTCGATGCGGTGTCCCGCGAACCGGAGCTGGCGGATGCCGCGTCTGATGGGGTTTGGCGCATGAGTGGGTGAACCATGAGGTTTGGCGAGTAAGTCTTGATCACCGAGGCCGCGCCGGGAGTGCAGATTACGTGGGACTATGGTTCCCGGTCTCAGCTGAGTGTATCATGAAGCATCCCGCGTTGCCCTGATGAAGCTGGGGGATGGATGAGAGACCGGACTGGGCTGGACTGGACTTACCATATCGCAACCTAGCCTGGCACTCGCCATGGCTGAAAAGTATGGCGCGCCCGTGTAATCGACACTGCCGCCAAGAACAGCGACGCGGCCCAATTGTCCTGGTATCGAAGTGTAAGCAAGAGAAAGAGCTTCAACCATCATCACATTGGGATTCTGAGCCACGGAATCACCTTTGTGGAACTTCTCCAACATGGGCGGAATCATCCGCTGCACCCGGCTGAGAACGTCTTTCGTTGCCGCAGACATTTCTGGAGTACTGGAGTCAGATGGCATGATGAGGTTGTATAATTCACAGAGGACGTTTGAACTTGAGTAGTTGTGCGAGGGGCAATAAGTCAAGTTGACGTTGGGAGCTCTGACAGCCAGATGATGTCACCTGCCGACATCCCGTACGATTTGTGAGTTGACCCGCTAGGCGGCCGAGGCCGTCCTCATGTTCCGGCGCGCCCTTAACGGCCCGCCGTCCTCTTCGCGTTTCGGAATGCTATCGAGAGCCCGACATGTTGATTTGTGAACGGCATTTGACTACTTCAACGACGCGGTAGCTTGCCGTCAGTACAATGAAGCGGCTGAGATTTCACGATTAACAGCCGAGCCTCGTCGGCTTTGCTGTACGAATCCCCAGAAAATAAGAAATCACGGCGGAACAAATTACTGGGAACAAGTTCATGAAAGGACAAAAGGAATCGAGGGCGTTAATTGAGTCTTGAGCTCTATTTTACAAGTGGTTCGACTGGAGATCCTTCCCCAAAAATCGCGTCCCCTGGTGCTTCCCTCGGACCGGCGCAAAACCCTCGAGATTTCCTCACGCCTCTAGGCAAACAAAAACTTCGGTATAGACAGCTACATCAACCCCGAGCGCTCCCAGTCGGACCATTTATTATGTCAGGTGAGACTTAAAATTTAGCCCAGGAAGCTCTTGGTGAAGGTGGTGATGACGTCCTTGAGGCGGGCCTCAAGGTCCTTGCTGAGGGCACCCTCCTTGTCGATGGTGGCAATCAGGTCGGACTCGTTGGTGCGGAGGTGGGACAGGAAGTCAGCCTCCCACTGGAGGATCTTGGCGACGGGGACGCTGTCAAGGTGACCGTTGACACCAGCGAAGATGAGGGGAACCATCTCGTTGACGGCCATGGGGGAGTACTGCTTCTGCTTGAGGAGCTCGGTCAACTGTAGAGGTACTGGTTAGTACTTGTCACGAAGTGAGGTAGTGATGTACTGTCAACTTACGCGTTCACCTCTGCTGAGGGTCTGCTTGGTAGAGGCATCCAAATCGGAACCGAACTGGGCGAAGGCAGCGACCTCACGGTACTGAGCCAAGAAAAGCTTCAGGGAACCAGCGACTTGCTTCATGGCCTTAAGCTGGGCGGCGGAACCGACACGAGAGACGGAAAGACCGACGTTAATGGCGGGACGGATACCCTTGTAGAAGAGCTCGGACTCCAAGAAGATCTGGCCGTCGGTAATGGAAATGACGTTGGTGGGAATGTAGGCGGAGACATCACCACCCTGGGTCTCAATGACGGGAAGGGCAGTCATGGAACCACCACCAAGCTTGTCGTTCATCTTGGCGGCACGCTCGAGAAGACGAGAGTGGAGGTAGAAAACGTCACCGGGGTAGGCCTCACGTCCGGGGGGACGACGAAGCAGCAGGGACATCTGACGGTAGGCAACGGCCTGCTTGGACAGATCGTCGTAGATGATGAGAGAGTGCTTGCCGTTGTCACGGAACCACTCAGCGACGGAGGCTGGAGGAGGTTATTAGTCTTATGCTGACTGAAGATGTGATAAAATTTGCACAAGTGTTACTTACCACCGGTGAAGGGAGCAATGTACTGAAGGGGAGCGGCCTCGGAGGCGGTGGCAGCGACGACGATGGAGTACTTCATGGCGTCGTTCTCCTCAAGGGTCTTGACGAGCTGGGCGACGGTGGAACGCTTCTGACCGACGGCGACGTAGACGCAGTAAAGCTTCTTGGTCTCGTCGTTGGAGTTGTTCCAACGCTTCTGGTTAAGGATGGCGTCGAGGGCGACAGCAGTCTTTCCGGTCTGACGGTCACCAATGATCAACTCACGCTGACCACGGCCAATGGGAACCATGGCGTCAATGGACTTAAGACCAGTCTGGACCGGCTGGTTGACGGACTTGCGAGGCAGAATGCCGGGAGCCTTGAGCTGAGCACGGCGCTTCTCCTTGGCGTTAAGGGGGCCCTTGCCGTCAATGGGGTTACCGAGAGCGTCGATGACACGGCCGAGAAGCTCGGGACCGACGGGAACATCGACCTATAGTGTTGTTAATAAACATTGACCGTCTTCGACCAGGCCACATTGAACCTACAATCTCTCCGGTACGCTTGACAGTCTCGCCCTCCTTGACCAAACGGTCAGAACCGAAAAGCACAACACCGACCTGGCCGGCCTCGAGGTTCATGCACATGCCCTTGACGCCGGAGGCGAACCTATACGTGACAGAGTTAGACGCGATGCATCTCCGAAGTGAGTAAAGGGCGCTTAACGTACTCGACAAGCTCCTCAGCCTGGACGTTGGCCATGCCGTGAACACGGGCGATACCATCACTATTGTTCCCTCGCCGTTAGCAAAACTTTTTCTTGGGGCCGATCAGTTGACATGCGAGCTCCTCGTGCAATCCGATGATGCATTGAAGCTTTTCCGATGGTGGCTCGCGATGCCGAGAGATGCCGCTTAAACGTACCCGACGGACAGGACGCGGCCGGTCTCGGCGAGACCAGCCTCCTCCTGGACACCACGAATTCTCTGCTCGAGGATGGAAGAAACCTCGGTCGGGGAAGCCTTGGCCTCGGCGTATGTGCGAGTCTGCATGTTGAAGACGGCGGGTGCGGCATTTCGGGCCTGAGGGTGAAAAACAGGTTAGCCGAACGGCCGAAAATGTTATGGGCGGCTCCCGCCCCAAAACACCAACGCATCCCTCAAGGGAGCTCGATGAAAAGCTCTTCCACGCCAGCAACGCGACTCCCGCGAGGTCAAAAAAGCTCGGAGGGACCTAATTGGATATCGCAGAATCGATTGCTGATGTTTTTGGATGGAATTGACGTCGGTTCGGGGATGGGGAGGTTGACGGAAGATGTGGACTTACGGCGGCGACTCTGCCGGCAGCAGAGACGGCGCCGACGGCGCGCGTCGACTGGCGGAGGGCGTTGCGGAACATATTAGGAGATCTTGGACACTGTCTAGATCGAAGGAGAATCAATTGCAATAGATGCAATTGAGTGGAGGGGAGATTGGGGTTGATGAAGGTGCCTTTGAAGGAGTGCAAATCGAGTCTTTTTTGGAAGAAGCCCAGTGGAGGGAAAAGAGAGTGAGGAAGCAGTGGAGCCGAAGCTGTGCTGGCCGGCCAATCACGGTGGGTCGTCGAGTTTTGCCTCAGTCCAACCCGAGATCTCCCTAACAATTTCCGACCACTGCATACGTGCCCGTCGTGGCCCCGTAACCCCGTGAAATGCCTGACTTACATAACACAGGGGAAAAAGACGCTCTGGCATTGACAGGTCTTTAACGCGCTGGGAGGACGATCTAATCTCAACCGAAAGGAGAGGGAACTGGGCCCGAGGAAAAAAACATAAAAAAATCAAAAAAAATCGGTGCCAATCTGGCTTTCTGCCGCACCCATTGAGTTTGCGATACAATAGCTGTCGCCAGCCATTGCGATACCGGGACTTTTCATCCATCGCCCCGGTATTTGTCTATCATGATAGCTTCAATTATCCCTTGACCTCACCTATTCTCATATCTGCATGCATGCAATGTTCTCTTAGTCCAGGTAGCTTCCCGGTGCCGTCGCCCCCCTTCCCCGACATTTTTGGTGCAGAACTCTCCACCGTGTCATTCCACTCTCTTGAGGAACGCCAACTTCTCCGACTTCCAAGCATTCGTTGGGAGCCCAGAGGCACAGGACACAGTGTACGTAGACGTCAGGCGTGCTGAAGCTGTGGGACTTTGGTGCCTCCGTCCGGCCGGGAACACCGAGCCTGACCGCCTCGGAGCAATGTGAAATCCGAGTCGCATTTCTGCCGTCAGCCTCGTAGTCCTACTTGAGCCTTGAGGCCAAAATCCCAATGCAACATTGGTCACGTGCAGCCACACGAAGTGAGGACAAACCTTGGCAAGGAAAACCGGCTTACCACTTCACGCGAGATGAGAGACCTGATCCGTGAGTACGGGAATGGAGCTTATTTGGACTAAAATAGACTAGCTAAACCACCAACGCCTAGGCCGCTCCCATATCGCAGGCCATCGTCACCAAATAAAATCATGAGCAGCATCACGGTAAGAAGGAACTTGTGTTGTAAGCCGGCATGACGCCGGTCGGTCTCTGAGGCCGCGGCTTGACTGAATTTTTGCTCAAGTCAAGCGTGTTGTATGAACAACTGCTGGAAAGTACATGCCTTGCAAGCCAGTTTTCCCATTTTTCGCCAACCGTTAACCCAAGCCGTCCCAGTGTCTTTTTTCGTTCGTCGCAGGAAATGAAAGCATTTATCGGACAATGCCATCGAAGCGAGACTTGAACCACTTGACGGTCTCGTCACGCTTGATGCGGTGGCCAGAGCCGATGCGGCCCTTGCAGCGGCGGCGGGTGCCGACACGCTCACCCTTGCGGGTCATGCAGACGTAGAAGTCCATGCCGTAGATACCGATGGAGGGGTCGTACTTGATACCGAGATCAATGTGCTCAGAGATACCGAATCCGAAGTTGCCGGTCTCGGAGAAGTTGCGCTTGCGGAGCTCGTACTCCTTGACCTTGAGGCCACGCTCGAGAATCTCCTCAGCCTGGAATCATCAAGTCAGTCCATCATCCTTCCTGCGCAGTTTCGAATCTCGCCAAAGTTGTCGTACCTTGGGGCCACGGACGGTGACGTGGACAGCAATCTTTTCGTTACGGCGGATACCGAAGGTACGGACGGTGTAGCGGGCCTTGCCTATCGGGTACTGTTAGTCCATCGTGTTTTATCGTGGGAACTTTTGGTGATGCCGTACTGTAAACGGGGGTTTGACCGGACAGCTGCTCCAAAACCTTCGCGGCACGGGTCAGTCTGTCACCAGACTCGCCGACGGAGATGTTGAGGACGAGCTTCTGGATGTGAAGCTCGCGCATGGGGTTCTGGGCCTTCTCGGACGACATTTTGGCGGTTAGTACTGCGGTACGGCTGGCTGGGCGTTTGGTGTCGATTGTCGATTGTCAAAGTGGGAAAAAGTTCGGCGCCAATTGGCAAAAAAAAGACTTTGTGTTTTGGGGGGTTTGCGAGCCCTTGCAAGGAAGGTGGGTGACGACCCACTTGAGAGCGGTGCTCCATAAGGTAGCCACAGGCGCGAGCCACATAAACCCAAGTGGATGCTCCCATCAGCCACATCAAGCTACGTACCGACTCCAAGCATGGAGGGTCCCGTCGTTTGGCCTCAGCCTTTCCAAGGTTCCTTCAGCCTCCCGAAATTTGTCTCCATATCCTCTGACTGCTGGAGCTCTGCCTATCGCAAGCATCAAAAGTCTCGCTGAAGTCTCTCAGGCTTCGCAACAAGCATAACATCAATTTTTTGAAGACTTAGAGCAGCTACGAGAGTAGCTACTCACAAACATCGGCCAAAATGTCGAACAAACAGGGCAAGATGGTGAGCAACTCCTGACCTTTCTCTCAAAGTTTCAAGGTTGACAATACAGGCTGACACAAAGTTATTCATATCTAGGCTGGTTACGTACGTACTTTCCCTCGAGAATTACCCGACAATCGATTTCGCGGACCACGCAGAGAACTGACTGACGCGACTTTATAGATCAACTACCGCATGAGGGTTACCTTGAACGATGGCCGCCAGATGACCGGACAAATGCTTGCATTTGACAAGGTACGCAACCCAATTCAACCCTCAATCGCGTCCCTACAACCTTGCTGACAATATTTATAGCACATGAACCTCGTTCTCGCCGATACCGAAGAGTTCAGACGCGTCAAGATCAGACAGAACAAGCCTGCCGCCCCTGGCGCTAGCTCTAGCTCAGGCCAAACGATCGAGAAGGAGGAGAAGCGAACCCTCGGCTTGACGATTGTCCGCGGCGCACACATTGTCTCCCTTTCAGTCGAATCAGAGCCTCCTGCGGATCCCAGTGCGCGACTTGGAAAGAGTGCGCCTGGCGGAATCTCGGCCGGTCTCACCGCTGGTCCTGGTGTTGCGCGACCCGCTGGCCGCGGCGCCGCTCCGGCTCCCCCATCGCTGGCCGTTAGTACCTCAACAATGTCTGTTTATGAGCTTCGGGCGCTGACTTTCGATATAGGGCCCTGCTGCTGGTGTTGGAGGTGGTGCTCCTCCCGGATTCCCTGGCTTCCCTGGTGCCCCACCCTTCGGTGGACGTGGTGGTGAGTACACATACCCCTCTGACCCGCGAATGCGCTTCTCACGCGTTACAGCTCCTCCCCCAGGTTTCCCCGGCGCCTTCCCTGCCCCCGGGATTCCCTCAAAACGCCCCCTTCCCTCCTCCTGGTTTCAACCCCGGCCCTCCTGGTGGAGCCCCGGGCTTCAACCCTCCCCCGCGAAGATAGGTTACGGATAAAGATATCGATACCTCGCATGCTTTGTAGTTGGAGGATGGTTCACGGATACTATTGGCGTTTGGGGATGAATGTCAAGATTATGAACACAAAAGAAATCGGGCAGAACAGGCACGTTGTTAATCGGCCTCCTCTCTACCCCTGAACAAGTCATAGGTCAACTTGCCAACCTATACTCGTTGGATTTGCGGAAAGAAATGGCAGCATGGATTCATTCGACAGTTCTTCAAGTCACTTCGAGGAGGAGCATAGGTAACCGGCGATTGCTGTGATATCATTAGGCAGCACAATATTCACCACAACGTACCACCTCATTGCCATTCTCCGTAACCGCCAAGTTGGTCCTTCATGTTGATTTTACCGTGATTCCTGGTTGTAAAATGGTGCCTTGGTGATCTTTGAGCTTCTCGGACGGTCAGATAGTCAATTGCTGGCTGAACATAAACAACCTATTAACGGCTCCCATCTGGCACAACCGTCAGGGGGTGACGTTCAGCATATCTTAGCAGACTTAGAAGAAATCGATGGAAACCTGGAGATACTTAAAAGCGGGATCGGAATTTACCCTAGAGGCATGGCATGGTCATCGGCACACTGCAGATTTGCTTCCCTTCTCGGAGCATTCGTTTGTTTTATGGCATACACTCAAATACACGCAGACTTGTTATCAGAGATCAGACACCGCACATGACTATGAGATACTTAGACGTGAACGAGACTACGTTTGCTCTCGGCAAGCCTTAAAACTTGATGATTTGCATTCTCATCCCTACACATGCTGCGAGATATTGCCCGTGACGCAACCTTTGCGAGAGGGCCATGAGAGTGCGCCTATCTAAGTTCGGGTAAGGTAGGCAAGGTATTTGGGTAAGGTAGGTAGTCCGGGTTGGAAAGAGCAGATAGGTGTTGACCGTGCCTTCCACCTGAATACACAGGAAGCCCATATATACCCCCCCAATTCCATTCCTGTCACCAGCCAGGAGGCGCCCGTCTAGGTCGACGGGTCAGGTCAAACTGGCTGGGTGGCGGAGTGGTTAATGGTCAACAATCAAATTCTACACCAGCCAGCCTACTCGACGACAGGCTCAGCGCATACCCGAGTTCGAATCCCAGCATGAGCACCAAGAGATGTAGCCCCCAGTTCAGAACCGGGGGGGGTGAACTCTTTTTTGGCCATCTCTGCGTGTTGATGCTTACCTCATGCGGCTACCTCACAGTAACGTTTACTCCTTCCTCAATGTTTAGTGAAGGAGCGGTCGTTGCCCTTACTTTCCTTACAGACGGCAGGTGCGTGATCCCGTCGTCTACATGAGGTACTTACCTACCTGCCTGCTCCAGCTCTTCCACATCTTCTCAGACTTTCCTCACTTCACTCCGTTTTCCTCCGCTCCCACCTCATCATTCCTTGTTTGCGAGCACATTCTCATACCTGAATCATCACGTCCTACGGTCTGCTCCCTTCACGATCTCAAATCGTTGGTACACTGGCCCTTCCTGAAAGACCTAAAGTCAGCAGAATGGGTCGTTGGGGATTCCGTATGGTGTCCTGCCCTTTCCCCCTCCTATTCTCTGCTGATCGGTGACACATCAGGTCTTTTCGAGGGCGACGAAGACCTCGACATCGTCGCCGCCATCAGAGAAACTTTTGGTGATGGTCCTGAGCAGCTCAATCTCTATCTCATGATCAACCAGTCCGACATGTTGGCTCCTGTGGAAACAAGAGAGGTCTACAAGACCGAGGAACACGCACAGGTCCTCCGCGCCCTCATCACAGAAATCCGAGGAAGGCTTGACTCCGGAGTCGGTGACGAGCTTTTCAAGAAGTATCGAGCTCTCGAGCATGAGCATCAAGGCCAGTATCGCACCATTGTGATCGGCGCCTTGATGATGCGTGCTGGAGCAAAGATCAAGGCCGAGGACTTGCAGCATCTACACAACCTCGTTCCCAAGATACCTTGCCAGTATCGCTTTGCCTTGCCGATTGTGGACTTTGGCTTCCGTGACCCTGGTAAGGCGCAGTTCCTTGCTGCACTCGACAATCACCAGCCGGGGACGCCTCGGGATTTTCACGAGCCAAGGCAAGTCTAGCCAGATTCTCCATGTGAGGCATCGACTGACATCTTGGGCTTAGCTGCTTCCATTGCGGCAAGATTCACACAGACCACGGAATCAACCTGAAGAAGTGCGGCCACTGCCAGACCGCTTGGTACTGCGGCATCGTAAGTTCTCAAACTCCATGGAATTCTTGGAAAACTGAAGCTGATGTTCCCAAAGAACTGCCAGAGGGCCCATCGAAAAATCCACAAGGTTTCCTGCAAGACTCTTCGGGAGAAGATTCTTGTCAATGTCTAGGACCTTATGATGAACAGGGACCAGCCTTCAACACCTTTACAAGGCCATTGGGCTTGATATTTGACCGGGGTTGGCAAATGTTCGGGTGGGTAGCATGCGATGCCGGCGTTCGGTTAGTATGGGTTGAGAAGGAAGATATGGAGGGAAACGGACCTTTCTAGGACAACTCTGGTCTAGGTGCGCGATTCGAATCGCCAAATGAGTTAAGCAGATAGAGAAGATCCAAATGATACGGTTACAACCAAACAATCATGTAGTGATCCATCTTGTAGTCGTTTGCTCAAGTCCTTGTCCCGAAGTGACCGGGGGCCGTTGTATAGTTCTTCGAAAAGAGGGTACGCAAAAGTAGCCAGATAACATCGGAAAGTCTACAACGATCATTCCCAAGACCCGAATGGGAAAAGACGACTCCTATGATTGCTCTAACTCAACCATTAGGCCAGTCGAACCGAGTATCAAGCTCAACTGCTCGAGCCCTACTTGTAACACCCAGGGACAAGACGTTAAACAGTCCTGATTAGGGCAAGGTGATGCAGAAGACAAGACTTCCCAAGTGTCCGAGTCCATCAAGTCATGTTTACGTACATTCATCTTAACTACTTCGCTTCATCTTGTACTCAAGACGTTGGCGATTATTCCCAACATCAGACCTGCGACTCGAAGATATGCATATGGAGGTAACATCTTGCGGTGAGGACTTCGTTGCCATGTCGAAAGTGGGCATTGACTTTTACTGATTGAGATACGGCCAATGCAACGAAAGATGAAGGCTCGATGCGGGGAAACAGCAGTAACACCATAGGACCTGTCACGTCCGATGCCTCCATCATGAGGTAGAATAAGCTCAGAAAAGCAAGTCAATCTACTTATCTCATTTGACCCTAAAAACCAATGTGTGAAAGAATGGAATAGCCACGAGGCAGAGTATATCCACCTGGAGAACCAGCATTTAAAATATGTATACACCTCAGCATCTCCAAGACTAGCATAAACCACCCTTATATCCTTGGTTCACATGGCTGACAGAAGCTCTATCATCGTGTACGTACTCCCGCCACGTCTAACACGATACTCATACACCAAACCAACACCAAGGCATCAACACGACATTACATCGCGTTCAGCAAGCTAGCAGTCGACATACGAAGTTCCAACGTTCGTCACATTTTCAAACATCTACAAATACAAGCCGAAACACGCCATTGGACTGCATACGTTTGATTGCCCAGCTTACCGATCAAGAGTCCGCTCGCTTCGAGGGTGAGTCAGACACCTGAATGCCTTGCCTGGCACGCCTGGATAGCTAGCTTCCCACGATGAAACGAAACATCGGTTGTCGAGCAAGACCAGACTAGCAAATGGTGAAATCCATGGTCGGTATCGCTTAAAGATATGAGAGACAGTTTACTCCTTCTTCCACTACCCTTTCTCCATCCCTCGGGTCTTTCTCTCTGAGCACAACGCAACGCTCGATAGTCCATGCAAGTTCAACAATAAAACGTGGGAAGTGGAAAGAAAAAAAAAACGTAAAACGATTTCCTTCTGTATGGCAAGATAAGGAGGCCTAACCGTTCAAACGTGGTTTCCAGGATTGAAATCGGATAGATCATCCCTTTGCATCCCATCCCGTCGTCTTTTCCACTTTTCCATCCCTGCGTAACTCGCCATCAACGGCCGCGGCACCGAGGGCACCGGGGGTATATTAAAACAATATTACCTACTTTCACTTCCACACTTTTCTCTTGTCTCTCTCCCTGCCACAGCATTCACGCAAGATTACATTGTCTCTCTCTTACTTACTCCATCCCAAAGCACGCGCCTGTTGGAACGGTTGCCAGTCCACAAACTTCTCTATTTTGTCTCAGCTTGGGTCGCTTCGGTCGTCGTCGACCACGCACTCCCCACGGGGCCCCCATGTGGAAGAGGGAAGCGATGGATCAATGGTCTTGCGTATGTCTGGGGCTGGAACCCGCGTGGAGATGAAGACTTTCTTTCTTTGCTTCGTTGGCGTCGCACGTCGCGTTTTCGCGTGTCGAGGCTTCTCGAGGTCATGGCTAACAAGCGATGGCCGTCCCGGCATCTCGGTTCCACGATGGAGAGAAAACATGGATACGAGATCCGCTTGGAGCATGTCTACCTCTGTGGTACCATGAACGAAGGTTGCTTTCCCCAGGCAGCGACCTCGTAGGCTCATGGACTTGACGTTCTAGATCTCGAGATCTTGGCTACCTTTGAACGGTTATAGGCCGGATGGGGACTCCCGTCGAGAATCGAGGTATTAGTCATGTTGCTTTCCGACTAGGCGACGGGAATAGCCAGTGGCTTGTTAGTACGGCCGTCCTGCTCTAAGAGCCGTACGTCCGTGAACCTCCGCCAGGCCATGGAAGATTCCGGAAAGGCTTCGACGGGAGGAGCACTAAGTCAACAGCAAAAGGGTCCAGGCCGACTACCGCAGTCGGAAGCAGAGGCCTAGTATCCCCGGCCACATCGACCGCAGCGTACCTGCACCGACGGTGTGTAGGTCTTACTGCTGCAAATGTCTGCAAACAGATGGATGACATTGGGAGGGGCCGCGCCGCCATGCATACCCGGAAGCTGCACGACGGGGCAGCCGGTCTCGCCGGTGTTCAATTATGGAGCAATATCTCCTCGAGCATTAGGGTATCTAGACCGGAACGTCCCCGGACCCTAGTCGTGATCCCACGTTGTGAGCACGATGTAGGCGAGAGCTTGCTGCACCCCTTGCATCGCCAGCTCTGCGTGGTGATGGATGCCTGCCGCCACCGACATAGGTATTCGTCGTCATCCGGCACGAAGAGGCGATTTTCTGACTCGAAGGCTGGTAGGTAGGTACACACACACACACACAGACACACACATCCTGCTATGTTTTTGCTTTTGCGAGGAATCGCTTTCCTGCTAACAAGCCTAGGAGAAACACGTTTGATGTCTCTCTTCTAAAGGGGCTTGGCCAACAGACAATCGACGACTGCGGGTAGCTACAGCAGACCTCGTGGCTTTCAGGGTTGGAGGTGATTTGCTTCCGATATTGCCAGTTCGAATCAAAGGTGATGGCCCGAGATCGCTGCTACCCGTGCGTCACAGAGTGTCGAAAGGTGCCGAGAACGGTGATGTGCCTTCGGTAGTGATTGGTGATGAGATCGTGTGGCTGGCCCGGGAGGGTGTGGCTGTCTGATGATCCGATGATGTACCTACTGCGGCTGGCAACATCTGCGATTGGATGGGGAAATCTAGCCGTTCAAGGTTAAGTCGACAAGATATGGGAGATCGGATTAGCGAAAGTGTGGGAAGAACTTACTTGGCTCATCCTCCGTGACACGGGACTGGCCAATGTGCTCTGGACACACAGTACGGCTACTACATGTTACGGCCGCCCGCAAGGACCCGGGAAACCTTGGACGACCGAAACCGTGGTAGTATTTGTGTAGGCCGAAGAGCAGACAAGCTGAAGAATTTGTAATGCCACGCGGGATAGAAGCCTTTGAAGTCTGGATAGACAGTCGCATTTGGTAGTCTGGCATTGATGCTGAGCCGCAACACAGTCTTGTAGTTCTGTCGATCCATTCGGGGACGATATGCAATCATTGACGGCAGGTGATCCGATTATGAAAGGTGCAATGCCAGCTGCTTCGGGACAAACTTCACTTCAGGTCTAGGAGCAAGCACTCTTTGAGTACCTTGGACGGGAGTAAAGGCGATGAACTGCTGCAAGACTCGGCTAGCGACCTCCGCCAAGCTGGTTTGCTGCCGTTGACTACAGCGAAGCCATCATTCTCTTTCCTGTTACTGAGAATGATGTTGACAGGGCCAGTACGCACTTCAAGTGATTGGCAGTTGACGTTATGGACGCAATTGACAGGAAATATCGACTAGAACTCGCGAGTCGTGGACTTGCAGTCTCTCAGTGCCCACGCCCGAAAAGTTGCATGATACGACGGCCAAATTATCTTACTCAAGAGTCATTGCTTTTTCCTCTAGATGCTGGTTGCCTCGCGCAACACCTACTATGCAGGTCTCAAATCAAGCAGCAGGTATTGGAAAAATCAACTTTATTGGATGCACAACAGTGCAGCCGCGTCGACTTTCGCCACGGGACACCTCAGATGACATTATTTCGTTAGCCGTCGTGTGAAGTGTGTCCCGGGTCTCTTTCCTGAAGGAATTCGCAACACTTTGACTCCTGCTTTGCCTCTTGTCGACAACTGTCGAAGGGCGCCATTGGGTGACTCACGAACTGGCTGCTCCATTTTACCTGTGAGGGAGGTGGCAGAGGCGGTGTCCACAACAAAGTCGGAAATCAAGACTGTGGCGCATCTTCGCTTGATGACACTGCCATTACTAGTGCTTGTGTATTGGCTGACGTGGCCATGGCCAATCACAAGTCCTCACGAACACTGGTATCTTCTCACTGAAGATGGGCAATTGGATGAGCCTGCCTGCCCCTCTCAGGTTTAGCTACTTTGGCGAATGTCGAGTTGCATCCGGAAGCGTGAGTGCGGCGTCCGGAGGTATTGTCTCAGTCATCAGTGTGATGTTTCCGTACTGGAGCGGGTCTGCCCTGTGATCGAATGGGAATCCCGGAAACGGTAAAGCTGCTGATGGAAATCCATTGGAAAATCATCCATCGATGAGAGGCTAGAGTCGGGATTAATTGAAGGTACGACAGAAGAACTGCCCATCTTGTGCTCGACGATGAGACCTAGGACCACCAATGTGGCTAGACCACTTCAATTGTAAACTGACTTGAGGCTCGAAAGCGGGCTTGACGGTAGGAGTGAGGCGACGACCCAGCTTGCCAGCATCTGACAGCTTTGCATCGTCCCGTAGAGGAAGGACACGACGTCGTTTGTGTCACATGAGGTTGCGGTAGGCACGGGCTGTCGAGCCGCGACCGAAGAGCGGCTCCAACAAAAGTAGGTAGGTCCCTGTTGAAGACGAGCTCGGGCATTGGCATCAAGCGACGCAGTCCCGGCCAGCCAAAGAGTTGCGAGTTCATGAAGAGTCTTCTAATCGGGCTTTGCGAGCAGAAGTTGCTTTAGCGACACTTGTTCTAGGCGTTTCTTCCCATTGCTGTTGACGAACCCCCTTGCGCAAGACGCTGGTCAAGCTGGCCTGCCCCTTGCGTTTGGAAGTCCTCCTTAGACCCGCATACGCAACATTATCATGGCTTCGTGGCTCAAAGTCGCTGGTGTCACGGGCCAGTCTGCGAGCGGGGTGGCTTCCAACTTGGCCGAACAGACGTTTAAAAGCAAAAACAACCGAGAGATTTCTGTGACAAGAGCGGTTGGCTGTGCCCGTTCCGACATAAGACTAAAAATCCAGGGAGTCCTCAAGGCAAGGATCTCTGACTAAGGAAAGGGGCGTTGTTTTGTTCATTCGAGCCGATCAAGCTCTTGGATTTGAAGTCTGGACCCTGGGGCCGGGACGTTTCGCGGCCGTAGTCTCGTCTCGTAAAGAAATCCAAGCCATTGGTGGCTAGGCTGTCAACTAGGAGGAAACTTCGTGACTGCATTCAGCAATGAAGGTTTATGACAACGTTCCGGCTGGGAAGCGGAGCTGAGGGAAGATTTGATATGGAGACGCTGCCGAGGGCCCAATTCTTGAAATCCAGTCGGGGAAAAGCAGCGCCGGAGGGTAAATTGCGTGTTGGGACGTTGACAGAAATGGGACGCTTCCGATGCCAGGGTAGTATCCCGGTGGATTTTCTCTGGGTCAACTTGACGTTGCCATGTTGGAGACAACAAAGGCTCTTCCTCTCGGCCTTGATATCCATACTCTTTACGGAATAGGATACAGGAAAGCCTGGAAGTAGGGTGTTGTGTAAGAGGATGCAAAGCTTCCTTCGACTGCCCTACTTGCACCCTCGTAGTGCTGGTTTATTGGCTCGATGCAGCACCCTGCGGTCATGGTGGCTGCAATGAAGACACTCATCTGAAGTTGGCAGGTTTTGTGTGTTCGCATTAGCGGCGACGATCTTTTCGGTGATGCCCTCAGAGGGTTACAGGTAGCAGAAGTAGCGCGGCTGCCAGGCCGGCCTCGAAATCGTTCGTCGTGTTGCCCTGGCCGTCCAATGCACCAATTATCTGCCATGAATTTGCGCTCTGACGACAAAGCGAGTCGTGTCTGCGGGATCAACAGGCACGAGGCAGTGGAAAAGGTGACAGCCAGTGTTGAAGACGACGCTCGAGCCCTGTTGCATGCAAGCGAGAAAGGTTGCACAGGGTGCTGCTGTCAATATTTGACGGCGTTAAGTCCAAGCTTCCGTGATGGTGGAGAGAGCCGGGGTGAAGAGGCCGATCACAGCGGCATCATATCAAACTAGGTGCGGACTGGCACAATTCGTGCCTGGGTCAAGCTGCCCGAAGTGTGCCTGAATCCGGGGGTGCAACTCTCAACGTCTCTGAAAGGCTCGCCAGATGTCGTGCATGGCGTTGCTTCACGGCGAATAGAGTGCGTAATCTTTAAGAAAAGGCTTGTTCGGTGCCCAATACATGGCGACATGGTAGAAAAGAGCCATGATCCGACGTTAGGATTGGTACCAAAGACTCGTGAGGTCTGTCTTTGAGTTGAGGCTATCTCATGTCATGCGTCTCGCATCTTGTCAGGATCGACCTCTGGTGGGTGGCGTCGAGGCTGTTTGCGACGAGAGACAAGACGTAACGGCCGTGATGGGTTTGATAGATGGCAGGAGTGGCTGGTGGATGTCGCTCTCCCCCGCTGACAGATGATAAGCAAACCCGCTCGATGCTGACAAGGGAGGGCACTGTGTTACACAAAGAGACTCTGGCGACTGACGGAAGAGGGTCCGAAATCAGCCTCGAAGCGGCGGCGTGATTGGCCTTCGGAGGGTGTAGCATGGACGACGGCTCGAGAGCCAGAGAGAGATTGGGGGACCACTGAGGAGCTGGTATTGTGAAGATGGTTGGGTTTATCCTGTTTTCGTATTTAGGTGACGAAGATGGGGTGACGATGCGCGATGAAGGATCGGAAGGTCGTTTGGAGGGAATCGATCATATTGGCCCGGCAGTGGAATAAGAAACGAAACGGAACAAAATGATCAAAGAGGCAGCGAAAAGGGCATAGAGCGTGCAGCGGCAAGAAGCCAGTAGGTCTGGGCGAAAATGATAGAAATGTCGAGAAAATGACGGGAACAGAAAACGACTGTCAACTTATCAAGGAGTACCTTAGAGATGGCGGCGATGGTAAAGATACTCAGGTACGGATACTCCGTACCTGTTAATTACCTCAGCAGTCGAGCACTGAACCTCGAAAAAAATAGGTTCATCACCTGCAGATGCAGGAGGGAAGGAACGAAGGACCCTTGTTCCGTGCACTGGTGCTCTTTCCCTCTTGGTCCTCTTCCAACGTCCTTGCCCTCTGCCTCATTTCTCATACCTGGTAGGCACCTACCTCAGGTAAGGTAGGAACCGAGTGAAAAGTACATACGATGTTTACCTTCAATGTGCAGGTGCAGGTGCAGTGGGAGGAGGATCCGCCGGGAAAGATACCTTGAGCATTTGACGAACACAGGCATAGCAGGGACAAAAACCAGCAAAAAGAGGGCCATGCAGAGCTGGATGCTTCTGCCCTTGCATCGGCTCATGCGCTTCTCTTCCCTTTGAACAGTGCCCTTTGGGCGCCAATTGGCTGCTCGGTTTTGAGCATGGGGTAAAGTAAGAATTAAGGTAAAGTAGGGCAGTCAAGATATGCACCCTATCTTGCCCTCCTGCTTGGCGCTGCCTCTCACGATCGGTCCTGCCTTCGGGTTTGTTAATGGTGTTGCAGCTTGCTTGCTTGCTCCTGCCCTCTGAGAATCCGTAGCTCCTGGTTGACCTCGGGCTGTTCTTTCCCTCGAATTGTATCAGAGCCGTAGCTAGGCCCAAAATGAACCCCCTCAAGAAACATATCCAGTCACAACGTCTGAGAACCCTGCACGATCCCTGCTAAGCCATGAGAAACCACCCCTGTTTCTTTGCTGCCATGTCCACCCACATCCGTAGGGAAAGAAGGAAGAAATTTTGACTGAGCAGTTGCGACTGAGAGCTCCTGCCCTTGCTCCAGAAAGCGCAAAGGTGCGCCCCACCCCACCATCCCACTTTCCAATTGCCTCTCCCGCCCGCGGACTCACCCCCGGTCTGCGCCTTTCCAGGGATGGCTACGCATGTGGCACCGGCTTGAGGTGAACTCCTCGGTACGTATCTTTTTTAGCTTCATCCAGCCGTCTAGCTTCTTCCCTACCCGTCTTCTCGCTGTCTCTCAGACTCTCAGTCTCTCGTCGTCTCTTACTCTCACTCTTTGCACTCTTCGTGTCTCGTCCACAAAAAAATCCAAGACATCCATCTCGAACTTCGCTCACAGTCCTCGCCTTTCTTCGCACTAATACGGCGGGACAATACGCCCTCGTCCTCTCGTTCCCTCGCTTTCACCCACTCCTACTGGCCACCACGTCCACTCTTGCTCCCACGCCCGCTAGAACCTCTCTCTACGGATACTTCACGTCAGAGACACACACACACATTTGGTCCTCGACAGTGTCAGAGACCACACAAGACCTTAGACAGCAGCCACACTTTCCTTCCCCGGCGTTGCTGCAGCTCGACATGGACATGGACCTGGATCTGGCCCTCGACCCAAATCTCTGACCCCGACGCTACCTCTACATCTGAGCGCACCCTCACCCTCTCACACTCGCCTTGAGAGGTATTCGACCCTCAAAAAGTACCTCAATCTTTTGGCCCGTCCCGTCGCCGCGTTTCAACCAGCCTCGACTGTCATATCTTAAAGCCTTCACTTCTCCGGTCCCTTTCTTCATGCCCGTGTCCCTACTTAGTCCTCAGTACCGTACTTAACCCTCGGTCTTGTGCTGATCTTCGGTCGATTCTTCATTTTTCATCATAAGCATCCTTTTAACTTAATTCTCGGCTCGGTCCTATCGTATTCACCCTCACCTCACACTCACATGTGCCATTGGCTCCAGCTTCAACCTTCAGGTTGAGCTACCTTCCTTACCTTTACCCCTTGCCTACAGCTTCATCCGACTGATACCGAAGGCTGCGGTACCTACTGCCTCTTTCCACTTTTCCACCTTTCTTATTCTCATATCGTGTCTCGCCTTTTCCTTCTGGCAGCACAATTCTACAAAACGCCCCCCATCCCCACCCAACCATTTCATTCGGTCGACGACGACCTAGAAGCCCAGGAAAAAAACTAGGTGCCCGCCATTTATATATTACGACCCATCTCGCCTTGACGACCTGTCTCACCGAAGAGTCGTACAATCTTGATCGTACAAGTACCGCCTCCAGCCAATCTCTTCACGACATTCTCAGTCAGGGTCTCTGTGTGGCCCATTCTTCGGCTCATTGCTCTCGAGTTCGTTCAACCGACGTCGCGCAGACGAGGGACCACTTCATTCCTGTGTCTAACCCTTCGCCTTATTACCGGTTCAACTCTCGCGTCACCTTTGGTGTTCTGGATTCACTCAGCCGATCCGGTGAGACTCGATTCACTCCAATTGTTGGCCTCTCCTGGTCTACAATTACTTCTGCCCGGGTGTTCCTGCCTACTTTCGTGGCCCCCGAACTTTCTGTCTCACTGTGACCTCACTTTGGTCAGCTCCCAACAGTGTGGCCGAGGCCTCTTCTTCCCATTTGTACTCTCTACCTCGCTCCTTCCCTCACGCCTCAGTGTTTCGACGACCACACGTGTCCCTCACAGGATTAATTTCAAAATATTTCCTCCTTTCCTCGTCATACCATCCGCCTTTCTCGGGCCACTTTACTCATTCCTCATAATACGTAAAACCACGTCTCATATCTGGTATGTTTACTCTTGTCTACCCAAGTGGCCCTCCTGCCAAACTCACATCCGAGCGCGAAGAACTTACAAAACTCTCTGGAGATCAGACAAACACGAGCAAGTAGCCGTCACTCGGCCTCTTCCACCATGCCCACCAGCTTCGACCGCTTGGAGAAGCTCTTCTCCCGGAGAAAAGACTTCTCCGTCCAAACAAGCCCATCAACAACGCCAACCATGGACTCATCGGCTCCCAGAACCGCAAGTTTAGATCACAGTTTTCCTCAGCCTTCCTTCATCCGTCCGCGTGTCTCCCGCATGAAGGCTAGAGAGGAGCGCATTGTAGCATCACAAAATGAGAGACGTGCCCAGAGCCTCCCGGAAAACCAGTCCGAGCGCATCTCAATACACATCTCTCACCTCAGCAGTGCAAGCACGACAACTCTTACTCTTCCAACCCGCTCCATGTCGCTCAATCACCGCAGGGAAAGTAAGCCGGTGGCAAGTCTGCGTGGATTCGATTTTCCTTTTCCTCCCACGTCCCCATCCCCGGCTTCGCCATTTAGTACCACTTTCTCTCCGAAAACTCTCCCCACAACGCATAAGGTTTCCCTCGAGCACCGCCACAGCTCTGTCATCATCCCTCCCAGAGCCGACACCCCACCTACCTCGGACCACGAGGACGACTCAAGCATAAAGGGATCCCAGGGCCGGCCATCTTCTTCTCTCAGCAGAGACCTGCCAACACCTGCCGCATCTCCAGAAATGAAACCTATCAACGACATGAGATCCCGGGATTCTGCAGAGTTGAGCTTAGCCAAGAGGAAGGCAGCTGCTGCAGCGACAAGACGTCGAAGAGAGGAAAAGGCAGCCGCCTTGCGTCGGCCTCAGGGCCAGTCCAGACCTCACAGATCCATCACTTCATCAAGCCAAATCCTTAAAGGTGGAGATGTCATGGATTTCTACAACCTCTCTGACGAAGACATCTTGGAGGAGCCCGAGTTGGAGGATGCCTCGGAAACCCCGATTATGCCGGCGCCTTTACGGCTACCGCCCTCCCCGCCGACCCCGGCCTCTACAGTGTCATCGGTCGGTTCCAAGCGACGGACATCTTCCATCCATGCTGACGACGTCGCCAAGGAAGGAGCGCTGCAGGTTGCTCAGATTGCGGCCAAGCACAAGTTTGACCTTGTCTATATCGTCAACTTGTGGCCCGAAGGAGCGTCAGAGTTGTCGTCGCCCACGTTCCGCTTCTATGGATTTCTCATCAAGGCCCTCAAGCATGAGAAACTCTCTCCTTGGGCCCATGGATGGACCCATGGTGGACACAACTCCCGGTATGACCGGGCGTTTGCTCGCCGCCTACGGCTTATCGAATCTGACCAGCCCTTTCCGCATCTCGGCCACTGTTCAGTCCAGAATCTTGAAGCAGGAGGGCTGGATGGAATACCGCAGTGACGACGCGCAGGCGGGCGAAATCGCACGGGGTTACGGCCACGCCTTTCACACGGCCACAGGCCGAAGAGGCTCCGCCAATTCGAGTTCCCGGAGCCCGGGTCCGCAAGATGTAGCCCAGAACGATCGCGGCATTGTCTTCGCCGCCTACCGCTACCCGAGCAAGGACTCACAAACAATCGGATGTACCAAGGAGGAGCTGGACGCATTGCGCGCAGATGCTGAAGGCCTCGTGGATTATCTCGTCGCCATTCACAAGGCTCGACGCCTCCGAGATCCCATGACACTACAGACCTTGGTCGACGAGGACGCCACGCCTTGATTAACGCCAACCCCAGCGCCACACTTTAAAAACGCCGACACGACCGTTTCTGATTTATACCAAACGCGATCAGTGCAACGGATATTAAATGATTACGACCCGTCATTCCTTGACACATTCTTCTTTGGCTGGATTTACACATTTTTGCGATTCGTCTTTGATATGATACCACATGGAGAGCATCGTCCTTTATTCGCGACGTGGACTTCGTCATTTAGCTCGAAAAAGGACATTTTCAGTCACATCCAGACAGTTCCGGTGCTATGCATAAGCATCGAGCGTTGGAGGTGACTTCACAGAGGCATGGCATGGAGAGAGGATGGGTTCTGAACTAGTCCATCCTGGACTCTTACGTAGCAAGTGGACTCGATCCATAATGAAAATAAAAACTCATGATACCTCAATCCGGTTTTCTCCCCAGCCACACTCGCGGGTCCCTGCTTTGGGCCGAGGCCATATTCCCATAACCGCATGACGAATCCGAGCGTACGCATTCTTCGGCTTGACCGGTGCGACTCGTACTTTTTCCTCTTTTTTTTCTTTTTCCACAACAATCCGATCTTTTTTTTCTGAATGAACTCTTTCTCTTCATGCCTCAAAGCTATTTTTTTCTTCGGCTGATATGGACAGACAGCACCACAGTTCATGAGTCGGGTTTGATTTTTGGGGGCTGAGCTGAGCCCATCAGCGGTGGCGCATATAGTAATTGCTCATGGGAGGCCTGGCCAATTCGCCCATTCTTTTGGTTCTGGTAGGGTCACTGACAGGTCCCATCTTTCCCGGCATCATCATGCCATCTGGCAGCGGGTGATTTGCAGTACGCACTTGCTTGGGAGGCCGGGGAACCCCTGGTTTCAAAACTTCCCGCGACGCTGGTTGGGTGGGGGTGGAGAGAAAGAGTGAGAGGGGATAGAGGATCCGGGTCATTTTTGGATCTTGTCTGGCCCAGGCTTTTTCTTGCCATTATGGATACTCCAATGTCGATGGGGAGGAGGAGGGAGGGGCTCTGGGAGGCGAAAAAGGCAACGCCGCAACGGCGAAGCATGGTCAGGCATTGAGGAGGTCTCCGTTCGCCATGTGGTTAGAGGTGGGCTTGTGTGGCTTGCTCGATGTGACGATGGTACGCTGGCGTGGGTTCGGGGATGGAGTCGTGGCCGTTGAGAGCGTTGGTGAACTTGGCGCCGATGGGATTTGATTATCGTTGCGTCGGTGCATTCTTTTTGCTCTCTCGCCCTCAACCCTTTCATCTCTGCGTGACCCGCTCTTGACTGTCTGGTTACTATTCAGAAATTCAGACAGTGGAAGATGAAGATGCCCAGTTGGAAGGATCATTGGGCCAACTCTGAAAGTTTGAAGGGCTTGACATGATGTCAGCTGTAGTTCTGACGACAGTCTGACAGAGAGCCGCAAACTCTGGCCGGGGACAGACAGTTCATGATTCGATGGGAATAGCGTGCGGCTTTTTGGAGACTCGGTTATGTACGGACGTAGTGTACGGGATACTGCACGGCATGGCATCCCTGGACTTTGTGAACTTTGCCCACCCCCATATTGCCTACATGACTGCATGTACCTAACCCTGTCCACCCGCAGAACCCCGTTTCGATAGGGTTGCAGTGGATTGGGAGGAGAGCTTTCGAGCTTTCCGGGTGGTGGGAGGAGGCGATTGCGAACGTTTGGCCGGCTCTCCTCATTCTTTTTTACATCCTTGGCAACTACCAGAAAACCGGCAGGATTCCTTGGGTCTAGTGATTGACTACCTACCAGGCCTTTACCTGACTTGAGCGGGGAGAAGAGACATGAGGGGGCGAGCTTGTAACCTTCGATCCCCCGCGCAAGCGAAGAAAGGGCAAAACGAGTTCCTGCGTCTCTTGGGTGGATGCGACGGCGGCAGGACGGCACGAGCGGGCGTGGTGGATGTGTGCCGGTGCCATGTCTCGACCTCTCTGGGCTTACCTTTCGCGCGATTGTGGCTTTCGGTTTTTTTTCTTTCTTTTCCTTCTGGTTTCCCCCGCCACGCCCGCGCGGATGGCTTTTGTTAGTCAACCAGTGATGAACGGCGTTTGGTACGGAACTACGGAGTATGATGCAACTCTCTCGCGGATCGCGGATCGCGGGCGCGCGCATGCGTGTCTTGGGGGTCAGAACTAGATGAGGGCTGTGGGCATGCAGGCCTGGGATGCATCTCTGCAGGGCTAGTTTGAGGGTACGACCACATCTTGGCTGCGGCGCGGGCGCGACATGCAGTAGGAGGGGGAGGGGGGGGCACAAGGGAAAGAAATGAACGTCTGCTCCGTCTGCGGTGTATTTTTTCTTTCTTGATATTTTGTCCGCGGCGTGCCTTGCATTAAGTGCGTAAGGTAGGATTCTGTCTTTGTTTCTCGGTGTTTTGATAGCGGATGGAAGCCGAAGGATGGGTTGCAGTGGTGGTTCTCTAGTGAGCTATGTTCGTACCGGTAGTGAATCGTGGGTAGGAGGGCTAATGCAGGTTCTGGATTATCAATGACGGAAGGGAATGGGTTGCAATGCTTGATGTTGATGGGAATTCTGGTGTGGTTTGACCGTTTGAACATTGATTGACGGTGGTATTGGACCTAATTTTGAACATGTCTGGTTCAACTACGCATTTGGTCGGGAATCTCTCGTTATTCACATTTCTTTTTTCAATGTCTCGGCAGAGTCTCGTCAAACCGCCCATCTACAAACCCGAATCCGAGCTGCAGGTTGGCGTTCAGGCGTCCGAGAAGGTGGCTGGCGTCCTCTTTGGACATGCTCTTGATACTGCCACGGCTGCAGCGTTGCCCTCCCAAGTCAGCGCTCAGACGTTGATGAGATCGGGACCGATGGTCCGGCTCTCTTGAGGTGAAGTAGGATAGCGCGGATGGGGGCTCATCATTGGTCTTGCGGGGGGAGCTATTCGCGAGATTGCTACGAGATAGCGTTCTGACTGATCGTCGATGGGTGGTGTGGTTGCCATGATGTTTGTCTTTGGCGGATGATTCGATACCGGATTTGGTGGGGGGCCTTTTGAAGATATGATTTGACCAGCTATTCTACCTTAGTTTCAGGGGCACCCTCTATCTGAATGATGTGGATCTAGCACTGGCGACAGTGCGATGAACTGCTCCGGTGGCGGCCAACGTCAGATTAAGACGTCCTGATGCCATTGGACGAACTGGACGATGATCTGAAATGTCAGAAACACCCAATCGGCTCCGAAAGTACGTCTGTGACACTACATCCGGCGCCGGCGTGGAACGAGAGGAAGGCCACGAGGGCGTGTGGGAGAGGCGTTTTTGCCCGTTTAACGTCCGGGCGCGGGCGGGCGGAAGCGGTCGCGAATGGGTTGAAGCTAGGTTAGTAGGCTGTGTTGGACTAGGGGAAGCGTGGCTAGAGCTCCCGGGGCCGACGCTAGACTCTAGACGTGCTTTGAATATCAACGTCCGGGTTTCAACTGCGAAACGGAACTAAGGCGATGATCGATTTTGATGGGATGGGGAGGGGAAGAGACCTTGATGAGCAGGGTCAGTGTGATGAAGTTGAACAATGGGACAGTCTTCAATGTATAATGGATCAAATGGGCTAGGAACATCGAGGTGAAGCTGGACGGGGTGAGAAGGTCGTCGCCTTCGAGCGGCGAGTGTCAGTGTTACTTGGTTCGTTGAAGCCTTTGTAGGCAGCTCTGGTAGAGATAGCGTAGCGACTGATTGATGACTTTACTCTACCAACACAACTCTACCAACACATAAGTCAAAATATCCAAGAGCAAAGAAAATGAAGAAGTGACTCAACTATTCACCAATTTTGCTGTGCTATCTCGTAGGTATGGAAAAAGTAACCATATCAACGTTTCCGCTCAGTGCTCTAAGAACCATCTCATTGACTCAAGCTCTTCCAAGCCTCAAACACTTTGGGCGGCATACAGCTCTCAATCACATTGCGAGCCTCTGCAATAGCTTCTCCTCTCCGTTCTCCTGATGACGTGGGTAACACAGCCTTAAGGGCAGTATGACAGGCTAGTACAGTGCTGAACATGGTCCCGTCATCATTCTCCCCCAAGGGAAACCACCCACCACCCTCCCCAAGGACTTTGATCATGTTGGCTAATGCCTCAGCCAAACTTCCACCCTGAAAAGCATTGGTCACACAGTCTCTATCCCAAGTCTTCGTGATAGTGTCGAAGAAGTGAAGCAGCGGGCTCCATTTCAGATCTATTCCAGGTGTTACATTCGGAGAAGCTCCTTTTGTGATTAGCCATTTGGCGTTACGAACTAAGGCTTCATTGCTGCCTTCGTCTATGAGAAAGGGCCTAGGTTCGAAAGCAGCGACCGTCGCATGCAGCGCAAGCATTCCAATAGTGCAAGTCGTGGCCTCGGAACGATCATCTTTTGCGTCCATATCTGAATGAACCGAGGATTGAGTGCCCGAGAGGTCAGTGTCGTAGGCGTATTCTATTACTTTAGACCCAACATGAAGATCGACAACCTTTTGAAGATGAATTTTTGACGTGTATAAGAAACTTTCAAGAGTGGAGGTCTCTAGTGCTGGAAAACTGCATTGGCATGCAATCAAGAAACAGTCGAGAATCTCTTGATCAAGAGGCGCAAAGTGTGGTTCGTGTTGCGCTATGGTATCCCACAAGATATCCGGCATCATCTTGTTCAGGCCCGGCGCAAGAGGGGTGTGATAATCCTGACCCCAATACTCGGACCTCGCCGTTAAGAGCGATTGTCTCAGCCTGGAGACGATCTTCCCTTCGGTTCCTGAAGGACAGTACCAGGCGCCTCCCGGTTCTGAAAAGAGATAACGTGCCGCGTTTGACTTTGCCACGTTTGATATGAATTTGAAGATATCAGTTGCCACTTTCGATGAGAATAGTTCAAGAACGTTGAGTGTCGGGTCGGTCTTTTCCATGGCCAGAGCATATTCGAAAGCGTTATCGTAGTGAATACCAATCCTGCCCAGCGTGAAGGACCGCTCCGGGTTCGCCCCGAGACGTCGCAGGAGGGCCACCGAGAGCTCATTATGCGCCGTTAATGCGTAGTACAGCGGCGTCGCACCACTTTCCACCACGACTTCGTCAGCATCCACTCCCATACACTGCACGAGCTCTTTGATGATGGGCTCATTGCCGGAATAGGCGGCGGATTGGAGTGCGGAAACCGCTATCGCTGGACCTCTATACTTTGTCGGATTCAGTCCCTCCCAGGCGCGGTCGAAGACCTGGTTGAAGCGAGGATATTTTGGCGAAGTATGGCCCACACTTACGCTTCGAGACGAAGCGCCGCTGGAGAGCAGCAAGCGGGCGACGGAGACTTTGTGGTGGCAAATAGCAATGTGTAGGGGCGTCCAGGCCGGTACGGCTTGCCCTATTAACCTATAAGTAGGAACCGGATAGGTGCCTGGGGGAATACACTGGCACAGAAACCTCGCCGGCATCTCCACATCGACAGAGTGCTGGTCCAGAAGCCACCGGACGGTATCGTAGTGCCCGCCCTTTGCGGCGAGGTGCAAGGGGGTTGCGAAGCAGGCTTTTGACAGTGCGACCTCGACACCTTGCCCGTTTGGAGCCTCTCGGCTGTTCCACTCCTCCTGCCACTTGAACCAGTCTTTGAGATGCTGGGGAGCATCGGCTGGATAGATCTTGTTCATGTCCGCGCCGTGCGACGCTATACGCTGGAGAGTGGCCAGGTTCCCCGTCGCGGCGCTCCTGGAGATGATGTGGGTGTTGTCATCGCGCATCGCCGCGAGATAAACCTCCTTCTGAAGGTTCATGTGGAATTCGATGCTGACTTGCGCGAGTGCAGCGACGTCGAAACTGTGCAGGAAATTGCAGACGTGTAGCCAGATTTCAGCAGGAAATCCCACGCGCGGTATAGTCGACGACATGGTGGTCGTGAGTGAGGGATGTGTGCTGTGATTGGTGGTGTGGGAAGACGATCAATGCGATTAATTCGAAGATTTTTAATAAGCTGTTGAGGACTGTTAGAGTTCTTCATGAGGAGTCATGAGACAAGAAAGTAAGGCGAAATTATATACTTCAGTGCGAATCATCCGGGTAACCACCAATGTGAACCCGGAAGGAGCAAGGAGATAGCTCAACCTTTCTCCTTCTCCATGAGCCAACCTGGCAAAGGGCTTCAAGGCTTCGATGCGATCAAATGTTACGAAGCCAGAAAAGCCCTGAAAAGTGCTAAGGGACTCTCCGGCTCGCCGTTGAAGTTCGGCGCCGGGCCACCTTCCGGAAGACTAGCCCCACCGAGCCGTTCCGATCTTCGGGACTCCACTCCTGCGGGCCACTAAGTCCTCCGCTGAAAGTGCATTGTCCGTGTCTCATCAGACGCACGAATTATGAATTGCGCTTGGAAGTATTCCGTGCAACCGAGATGAGGCTAGAAGCGCATCATGGCAGGTTATTCTCGTGAGAATGAAGACTAGCAACCTTCCAGGTACGCGAGACAGCATGTTGCTTCGCCATATTTCAAACTCTGAATTACTGCCGAGCGGCTCCCTTTTTGAATTGACGATCTTACAGTGGCTGTAGGGAGAGGAGGCGGTGGCGATGCCTTTCAAGCTTTCGTACGCCGACCATGCCGGTCTTGTAAGCCGTTCGTGACCCACCCGGCGGAAAATACCCACATCGCCGATGACCCGTGCCGCACCGCCGCGGCGGCCATTGGTCCCACCCGCCCAAGCTTTCGCGTTTTTTTTCCCGATATTTTTTGCGCCAGTGAACTTAATTGAACCCTGGCTCAAAAGAGATAAGGAGAACGCCCCCAAATCTTCCTCACTGATGAGTGAAGGCGAATGAGTAAACATGCTAGGAGCTGCTGGGTAAGTTTGATTGCTGCAATTAACGAGATAATCCCTCGCCTCGGTAGATAGTCATGTTGGAACTTTGTAAGTACCTTCCTTACCTTAGGTGAGTGACTGCACAATGCTGCATGGGGCATCCCTTCGGTCACGCCGCCGGACACTAGTCGCGGACTGCGACCGACTCAAGGGATGAGCGGGCGCCGGTGGAGAACAAGCCTTGATTGTCGCGAGAGAATCCAGGCCCGATCACGCAACGTTGACGAAGGGGTCTTTTTTTCGTTTATTCAAGCTTTCCCGGCGTCGGAGTCAAGTGCCGCCTTGCATACCGGATCTTCCGGATGAACACAACAGCTCACTTAGTCACTCTTGTCTTTTGACTACGACATATTCTCTAGTCGCTACGCTATATTCGCATGTTAGCCTCTGGAAGAAATCTGGGAATAACATGCGGATAAGAAATCTTGCCCGTCGCTCAAAGTTTCATGATGCAGGACAGACACACAGGGTTCAACCCGTTTTTCCCGGATGTGCATGGCACCAGGCGGTAAGAGAGGTTTTCACCACCTAGTTTCACGCCGGTTCATTTAGGCCCCAAAAAACCATCCGACGTCATGACAGGCGATCCCTCCATCTCAGGTTACGAGTAATCTATTTTACCACGAGAGACTTTTTCACACAAGCCGAGGACCAAATGGCTAATGGCTGCCAAAGTGAGACCACGTTCCCGCCGCTAGGGCCGCCGACGCAGGCATTCCCGTTGATCGGTTGACAGGGCGGCCAACATACTTCAGCCGCCCGATGTCCGGAGAGCTGAAAAGGCTGACGTCCTGTCACCTTTCTTCCGTCCCATCTCACCTCATCTCATCTTATCTCACTTTGCGGTCACATACGTCAGACAACACACTGTTATCAAGTCACCACCATCGTTCAAACCGTAGACTACCATTTCACACCATTGAGCGAAACCAGTAATCAAGGAAGCGCAAATCGATACGGGTACAGTGGCCGAATAGTTTTAGCTATACGTCCGCTGCGGAAACAACCCCATAATGTCAATCACAAACGCCATCCTCACATCCTCACAACCAACAATGACATCGCCACACCCTCCACTCCCGCAAAGCTGTCACTCGTTCATGACACTCCCCCTCGAACTCCGCCTTCTCATCTGGGAAACCTTTAGCTCGCAACCCCGCGTCTTCGAATACCGAGAAGACACCCACCTCATCAAGCCGTCCCGCGAGTACCGCCACGCACGCGCCGCCGGCCTCATCACAAACGCCGAATCGCGAAAGGCAACCCGCGCCCTCCTCCGGCCCTTCCCGCACCCGTACGACGTTCAAAAGGATTCTCGCCCGTCGCCGCCGCTTCCCCTGCAGTTCGTGCCCTCATCTGATATCATCTACCTCCCACCGCTCGTCTACCGCACACGGCTCGGCGCATGGGACTCACTCTGGACCACGAAACCGGGCATCGAGAATGTTGGGATCCACTGGTCCGTTCTACTCGACGAGCGGCGTATCGCGGAGGCGTTGCGGGCTTGTTCGCGGTGTTTTAATGATATGAGGAGGTTGTCCGTTTTTATCGAGTTTAAGCCGCTTCCGCAGCCGGAGGAGGAGGTGGGTAACGGCGGGATTGTGAGGTTATTGGGTCCTGCGGAGGATGAGTATCGCTTGCCGAGTTTATATGCCGAGGCGCATGGGTTGACGGATGAGTTTTGGACGTGGGAGGAGTTGAGGATGGCACTTGAGAAGGTGAAGAGGGCGATGAAGTGGACGCCTGAGATTGAAGGGGTGTTGTACACCAGGGAGGTGGAGGAGGCTTCTGCTTTCTGAGATGGGGTGGGATTGGTATTTCGATGGCTTTCTCTCATCTAAGCTGGTCATATCGATAAGGACGTCAGGTTGACGTGGGGCATGCCCTGACAAAGGATGTAATGTTTTGAGGATTTATCAGGGATCAAGCTCAGCATGCGGCGCCATGATCGAGCGAAGGTTACACGGCATTTCAGCGGGGGTTTCGGGTATTTTCATGGCAGGACTGATATTAAATACCACTATTGAATGAGATATGAAGACATTTTGAGCGTTGTTTGCAGACTTGCCCTCGCGTGCCTTGAAGTGAAAAGTAGAAGAGAATGATGAAGTTGCTTTCTTCCACCATCTTGAATTCCGTTCCATCACATTTTCGAGGATTTCAACTTTCAGAGCCCTGTGTACCTGGGTATCGTCTTCAACTTATTCATACATCTAACTTTAGCTCCTATTCACGCCGTTGAGATGGGGTGCTCGTGGCCACAACCTCGTTCAAGCTCAGATCCACGCCCATCAATCTCTGAGAGCCTTGAGGCCCATATTCATGATCACCTCAACCTCAACAACCTCTCCTCCGACCTCCCCCCACACTCTTGCTTCAACCTCCCACTCATCCAAAATATCCTCATCCTCGTCGTCGTCTTCATCTTCCAATCCCGAGTCCGACAATTCCTCAAGCTCGCCACCCTCCAATCTCTCAGCTTCGGACTCAACCTCAAACGTAGATTCATACCCATACCCCTCGTACTCCTCTGTGTCCTCTACTACATCTTCCTCTACCCCACTTTCAAGGTTCCCCTGTCTCATCTTCACTCTCATCTTCATCACCAACTTCACTCTCCTCGTAGTCGCCGTCTTCCTCTTCGACATAGGTACCTTCATCGATAAGCCCGTGCAGGCTCAGTAACTCCTCGATTTTGGGCCTCTCAGACCAATGATCAAAGGCATCGCGGATGGCAAGATCCTACTCTTGGCGGAGAGGAGGAGGCCGGCAACGGAGCCATGTCGTTGGCACAGGGCCACATGTAGGGATGTGCGGGCCGAGCGGCAGGAGGAGGGAAAGGACCTGCCCCTTGCCCTCTTGCCGACTGGCATGCAATAGCATAGGCTTCTCCCGGGGCCATCAACGTCGACGTTCTGATCTGGTAGCCACTCGACCATCTCAAAGCGGCCTCCAGCGGCAGTCTGTTACAGCGGCGTGCCCCAGGTCGTCATCCTGTCCAAATTTTCGTCGCCTGTGGGGCCCCATTGTAGTGGTGCCACGGGATAAGTCCTGGCAATGTCTCACTGATAGCTCATCGGTCGACATCATAGATCCTCTCGCCGCGATGCGAAGATGAATCCAGCTTCGAAGTTGATGAAGAGAGCTATGATGAGACCGATGAGTACCCTGTGTTTAGGCAGCACGAATGCCCATGTTCTGCAACCCCTGCACGATATTCGGCGACGGCACAACAAGTGTGGATGGGCAAAGCCACACACCGCCACAGGGCGACTATGAGCCATGAGAACCGCTTCCACTCGTCGTGTGGTCACAATACGGGCAGTTTGTGAAAATTGGAGATTGGGCCGGAGGTCATGCTGATGTACAGTCGAGTGGGCGATCACGTCGTTGGGTGGACCCCGGGGATCATGTAATCCAGATTACCGGACGGTTGACGCCATCACGACACAACTCCAACAAGACGGTAAAACTTATATGAGAAGCATTCTCAGGCCAGTGTGACAGGTTCTTGGTCCGTATTTATGTTTGCTTTTTTATTTTGGCGAATGTAAGGTGCTTCTGGTGCGTATCGGCGACCGCGTTAGAGTTCCGCGATCGACAGGATGATCTACGGGCAATGATAGAGCAGCACTGGTACGGATATGTCCCAAGGACTGGAGCAATATTTATGTCTCTCCATCACAGCCCGTGCCGATCCGGACGAGAGTGTGGTCGTGTTCCGGCACGAGTGCTACCTTGTGCCTGGTACTCAACTCGTTGATGATACCCATCGTTCGTCGAACCGCGTTGAGGCGCCGAAGCTTTCGATTTGTCATATCGGGAATGAAAGGCTGAACGAGATTTAGCCAAATGCTTTCATATCTGCGATGACGTAAACCTGCTTTCCCGCATATGCTGAAAGCTCATCTCGAATTCGGGGAGAGTCTCACTCATGCTGGCGTGCTTTCTTCCGGTGACAGATGCCCGTATTTCGGTGTCCGGTGATGAAGGCAAGATGGCTGAGAACTGCATCATGGAAGATCCCTCGGACATGGCTTGTGGGACGCTAATGATTCTTGATTTAATCTATAATGCTTAGAGGCTTGGAAAGCCATCGAAAGACAAAGTCCACAAAAGTACAGCCGGTCAGCATCAACGCCGGCGATACTCATCTCTCTCAGAAAACCGAGGCCATCGGCGTTTCAACACTCCAAAGGACGTCTACCAAAGCTCACATGTAGGCTGCCTCTGAGGGCAGTTGAAAACACTGCGGAAGTCTTTAGAATTATCCAAGGGCCCTTTGATGCGAGCGAATCCTGGAGAGTGCACGTCGGCCCCAAGCAGGTAGACGTCGTACACCTTCGAAGACGACACGTCGCACCAATTCTGTGCCCATTTCAAGAAGAAAATCTGATCATGCGAGAAACTCTGCAGGCCCGGCAAGTCGAAATCTTGAGACTTCTTATCTGCTTGCAGTTTCTTCCATGCCGTATAACTCGTCGCCACACCTCCAGCATCTGCTATGTTTTCACCAAGCGTGAAGTTACCCCGAACGGGAACATTCGTACCATTGGGCGCAATGACTGTGAACTGCTGATACTGGTTGGCAAAGCATTTGGTACGATTACTGAATGCCTTGAGGCTCTGCTCATCCCACCAGTTTGTGAGGGAGCCGTTGGCAGCATAATTGTGCCCGCTGTTGTCAAAGCCATGGGTGAGCTCATGACCAAGAACGGTGCCAAGTGCGCCATAATTGACATATGATGGATAGGCAACATTATAGAGGGGCTTTTGCTGGATACCAGCATTGATGACAATGTCGTTGAAGGTTGTAGAGTAGTAAGCATTTGTTGTCGATGGGGTTTGCAGCCAAATGTTCTTATCAGCAGGCTTGCCAAGCAGAGCCCACAGCGATTTGCTAGAGAAAGTGGCAAACGCAAGGGCATTGTCGAAGTAGGAGTCGGTGACCTTGAGTCCAGTGTAATAATCTGCAAGCTTGCGTGGGTTTGTGGTGTCTGGAGATACATCGGGGTAGCCGATCTTTTTCGAAATGGCGTTAACCTTCACTTCGGCCTCTTTCTTGACTTCGGATGTTAACCAGTCCTTTTCGCCGAGGCGCGAGATAAAGGCCTGCTGGATCGTGCCCATCATATTGATAGCCAGATCACGAGCTTCGTTCGAGTATGCCTTATCGAGGTAAAATCGACTCAGAATCCAGCCGAGCCCGGCAGGTAGGCCACTCCATGGGACACCCTCATCCACATGACCGACACATTGCTGCCATCTCGGTGGCTTGCCAACCAACTCCGGATCTGTAGCGCGAAGCTTTGATTTCAAGTCGTTCAACCTTTCCGTGACATCTGTCTCAACGAAGTTGGAGAAGGTGGACACTGTTTTCCAGATGAAGAATCCTTGAACTGTCTCGACAGAGGTGTTGGCGAGAAGCTGGGATAGGTTGCCAAAGTAGGCGGGGGAAAACACAAGTTGATCGGGCGTATAGTCTGCAGGAATCAAGTTGTTGATGACGAAATCGTGACCGAGTTCTGGGGCCACGCTTGTGACCTCTTCCAACTTAAATTTCCTAGCTGGCGACTTTGGTGATTGTCAGTCTCTCGGCCAGACCAAAAGGTCAGGAAACCACTCACAGTTGGGCTTGCCTTGCTGTCATCAGTAGCCTGCAAAGCGACCGCGTCCTTTTCAAACTTAGTGACGGCTAAAGCAAGTCTCTGAGCATTCATAACATCGAGTTTCGCCGGATGGACTGCCTGAAGAAGTGCTGCCATGATGCGCTCATACTCTGCAACAGTATCATTATTTCGGGCTACTGAGCCCGTGAGCAACGGCGTGCCTCCGGGAACGACGGTTATGAGTGTCTTGTTCTGCTCACAATTAGTATGCGTCAATAGTGGCAGGCCCTTAGGTGCCAGGTAAACGTACCGTATTCTGGTCATCAAAGTCAACAGTGACTGACTCGAACGTAGAAATGCCTAGTTGACCAAAGAACAGTAGCGTCTTGCCCATGTTTTTGGCATCGTTCTTTGAGATCTTGCGTTCCTTGTCCTCTGTAGTGTTGGCCACAGGAAACGCCTCCGCGACGCGGTTGACGAGATTGATGAGAGGACCCAAGCCTGCCGCCTTGACGGCGGTGTCATTGATGCAGGCATTGTAAGTCTCCACGATCAGCTGAAAGTTGTCCCGATCTACGCCGACTTGCTCTTGTGACAGCGATGCCGTGATGAATCCAGCGTCTGGTCCGCTGGGATAGGTACCTTCCACGATGTTCTTCAGCACTATTGAGACATCACTGCCGACGATACCCAGCGATGAGGCCTTTCCTTGGCCAGCCCCAGGAGCATGGGTTGCTTTCCATCCAGAGCACGCATCTGCCAAGAAAGTATGTTAGCCAACCAGAGTCATGCAACATACAGAATCCGCGGCAGTGCCGAGTAGGAAAACAACGAAAAGAGAAGTGAGACAAGGATCGGGAGCTTGGGCGCGGGGAAACTAGAGCTGGAAGCAATGCGAGTGGGGGAAACAAAAGGCAATTGGAGTCGTGCGACGCACATTTGTCAAAGTCTGTGCACGGATCGATGTCGGTATGGTTCGGCGCGAGACTCATGAGAATGTTTGAGGCGATCTCGAGACAGATCGGTGTGGTGCAAAGGCTGCTGCCGTCCGCGGCCGTAGTGAAGGGGGCCATTTTGTCGACTCGCGAGCAGTACTTCGAACGTACTCACAGAGCTAGCATCACAAGTCAGCAGGAAGGCTCCTGGGCAGTGGAAGTACTTGATAGACACACCTTGGGATGAAGAAGCGACCTGGTGAGCCGGACAGGGAAGCTGAGACGCTTAAGACTGGAACCAGAAGCGCCTTTCACCAACAAGCTGACGCCTGAGTTGATGGAGAGAGGAAAGCTAGCGAGGATCGGTTGGAGCTGGTTCATCCAGTGTGGGCTTGGGGACGAGCTGGTCCCTATATATAATGGCTCGCAAGGGGAGGAAAATATGCTTTTCCTGCAAACCTTTTTTGGTCTTAACGATGTTGGGCATCGAGAACCATAGAATGCAGGATAACGATGCCAAAAGCGGTAATGTGAGGGCGGCGGTGGTGTGGTGTCGTGGATGTCGCAGAAGAAGAAAGGCAGCGAGGCGTTGACCCAGTTCTCTTCAGACAGTCCGAAGGTACCCCAACAGACCAAGTACCTGCCCTTTTCAACTTTCTCACGATCTTCACTGCTTCTAGCCAAGGCAGAGTCCAGCTAGTTGTACCTTCCTAACCCGTCCTTAGGCGTGCTGGAACATCGCAGGCGAGGCTGCCTTGTTTCCTGCCAAGACTGCCATTTGCCAAAGTCAAACCAACCCCAGTTCGTTGACACATCGGAACTCAATGTGGTGACGAAGTTGACTCGGCGGATGTTCATATGTGCATGCGGCGAAGGTAAGCATTGCGGAGAAAGGCAGTACAAAAGTGCCGCTCGCCAAGGATCGGGGGCTTTCGCAGAGTAACCTCCGAAGTGACATTTCAGCCGCGGGAAGCCGATCCCGACTCCCCGTCCCGTAACCCCCGCGTATCTTAGCTTAGCTTATTCTCTCAAGTTGAGCGGCGCGATGTCGATCATCTATGTGCGTTTTTGCACAAGTGTCGCTCGCAATCTGAGGCTGCCGGATGGACTGGCTTGACTGGTATCTTGGCCTGCCCAGAACGGACAGCTGGAATATTTGGCTGATATGTGGCTGCGAGTGAGCTTCCTGGTTTCGTAATGCCATGTGGACGCACGTGTATCCCAAAGGCCGACGAGTTGGTTAGCGCGGTGGCCAAGAGAACGGCGCGATTTGTTTCTGGAGGCTAGCTGGTACTCTATCAACTGCAGTGAGGGCAGCATAGCAGTTGCTCACCTCCAGCGCCATGACACAGGAGATGCAAGTCGGCGACCAGGCCACGCAAATGTCTCATATCACGAACCGCAGAAAGGATGCCATTTGGCCAACATATTGGCAGCGCCAAGAACCTTCGCATGACTGTTAGGAAGCGGCTCATTCTCGGCAGACCTGCGTTTTGACTTCCTCTGAATAGCCTTTTAGCATGAACCTAGCATCGAAGGCTAGAACATGCGCGAAATGTGCCTCACAAAGGCTTTGGAATGCATAGCGATTCGTTGGGTCGATAGCTACGATCTGCCAGGATCCAATGGGACGAACGAAAACCTTGGACAAGGACCGTTTTCGAAAACGAATGCGGCATGATTCTTTGCAGCTTGCCACGCCTCGTCAAAAGCACGCGAGACCAGACGATGGCGTTCCTTGGTGGCAGAGCCTCAAAGTAACCTGGTGTTACCGTTCCTGGCGTCGAAGCACAATGATAGATCCTTCATCCGGGCAGATGGGTCGATACTTGGGACGAGAAGGTCTGCACTATATGCGACTGGAAGCATTCAGCCATTGCGGCGACTCCAAGACGTTGGCGCTGCTGATGATCCGATATTGGCACTTGCAATATATCACGATCGAGAAGTATGCGAATCGTGGGATAGATGCGGCGAGGCGGAATCTGGCAAGCCAGCCACAGGTATCACAAAGCTCTTGAAGGTAAGGTACCTAATATGTGTGGAAGTCTTGAAGGCGGAAGATGTCGAAGGAGGAGGGTCAGCTAGGCACGTGCTTCTCTGGAGTGGCCTGTGCACACCTTGCCTCAGCAGAGCTGAACAGACCACATACAAAAAGACAAGTGGGGGAATCCCCGGAGGGAAGGCCCCGCATCGATCAAGCCACGTTCACCATTTGGTTTCATGCGCCACAATGACGTTGATGTCAGTCACGCCTGGTTCCTCGGGGAGGCAATACCTCAAGCGCAATCTTTCGCTTGATCACCTCGGGCCTGTAGCCTCTCCTTCTCCCTTACCTTGTGGTTTTTATCGCTATTCTACCATCTAGAACAAGCCTTTTGTACCTACAGTTCTACCGATCATCAAGATGGCGAACACTGGTGCCCCTCCAAATTACTGTGAGCTTCTCTCCGATACCCCACCATAGCTATCGAGCTGCGACTAACATTGCGCCAAAAGACAAGATCCTCGAGATCTCGGAGGCGGCCACGACCCAGCAAGTTCGCGATGCATACAAGAAGTAAGTGATTCAAACTATCGATCCCAACTTTCCTCGAACTAACTCTTACATCTAGAGCCGCCCTGAAAACACACCCAGATAGGGTCCCCGCCGACTCGCCCGAGCGAGCAACGCGCACCCGCAAGTTCCAGCTCGTCAATGACGCATACTACACCTTGTCCGACACACAAAGACGCCGAGAATACGATGCCCAGAGAAAGATCTTTGGCGCATCCGCCGGCACAACGTACGGCGACTTTTCCGACGACGATTCCGACCCAGAGGAAGTACCCCCGCAGGCCGGTCCCAACCCGCAAAATGCCTACTCGTGGGCATGGAACTTCTTCACCGGCGGGAAGCAGGGCCAACAAAACGAGGGTCAGCGCGCACAGGCAGATAATGCGCAGTTTGGCGACGTTTTCGAGGAGATGTTGCGCGAAGAGGGCATGGCCGAGGAGGGTACCAACCGCCCGACGAGCTCGTTCTGGAGTATGGTAGGCGGTCTTAGTGGTGGCGCGCTGGGATTCATCGTCGGAAATATGCCTGGTGCGTTGGCTGGTGCTGTCGCTGGAAACAGGCTTGGCTCTGTTCGAGATGCGAAGGGCAAGAGTGTCTATGCCGTTTTCCAGGTCAGTGCGAATCTGGAGATATCTACCGGGTAGATCCCGTCAGCCTCTCTTTCAAGAATGTCTTGCAAGGTGGATTTGTACTAACATGTTGTAGGACCTCCCCCAGGCAGATCGTGCGAGGCTGCTCACCCAGTTGGCTGCCAAGGTGTTCAGCCATACTGTAGGAGCTTAGGAAATTTTGGTATTTCAGATGGGTTCAGGATGATATCACATGGGCAGCTCGGAGTTTTGGGTTCGGTCGACACGGTATGAATAGGTAGTTTCACGAGGCCACCTTGGCACTTTGGCATCAATACATTAGATAGCTTTTATCCCTTCAAAAGTCTTGCGTCTCGTCAGTAATGTGACGCATTTGTAAAGCACAGCTCGACGAACCTTGCCTTTTGACACAACATAATGCACGATCGGATTGGGACCGCCTTAACACACATCATGGCCTCCACTGGCTGGCATCTCACCAATTACACCATCAGTCACAACTCCACCAGTCCCCACGAACCATGCCCAGGTGATGTCCAGGGTTCCGCAGCTGTGGATGTGCGCGGCGGGGTGAAGCGGGGTTGTCGCGCTTTATGAACAGCTCCCCGCTTCTAAACCTCAACAATCAGTCACTAGTCAAGGTGCCAGAGTGGTTAATGGGCTGCCCTGCTATCATACCTTGATTCCAGATTAGGCAGTGGCTTCGGTCGCGCAGGTTCGAATCCTGTCCTTGACGCACCTTCCCTTTTGATGTTCTGAATAGTCAGCTCTCAAGCTCAGCTTTTGCCAATTTGTCCGTCTCTTTTGTCTTATGGCTTATGTTCCGCTATTGCACGCCGGAAATGCGTCCAAGCGGGCGACAGTGCCCGAGCCCGGTTGTTCTGTGCCCCACTATACATGGATTAGGCATGGAAGCGAAGCAAAGCTGCGTGATCAAATACAACGTGATGGTAGATGATGAGTGAGTAGCGAATGTAAGTACATCTATGTACACATTCAGTGCCATTTGATCATCGTACACTATTGCTATCTTCTGCTTAAATATGTGAATACGGACGAACTCCTGTTCAACATAACCTTGTAAGAAACTCTCTTCTAAGGGAGCTCATCGGTCACAAACGCCGCACGTGGTGGCCGGGGCTTGGCTTGGACTTTTGCTAATGGTTCCTCAACCTCGACATCCCATTCCTGGCGACTGTGAGAGCCGCCTTTGTATTTCTGTGGCGTTTCCGTTCCTTTGTTGGATATTGGCATGGCCGCCAGCTGCGAATACTGATTTGAACCCACGAGTTTCAACAACATGAAGAGCCACTTGAACAGGGCCAGTGCTACAACTTCCGACGCCTTCAAAGATTTCTGAGAAGTACCCAAACCAACTGACTGGCCAAGTGTATCCACGGAGTTTTGGTCACTGCTGTCGTTGACGAGGGTATCGTCGCTGGAAAACACGCTCCCGCTCTCTGCTGGCGATCGTTGGCGACTCATCCCCACCGAGGTAAGCTGCTGGTGGGAATATTGGTTCAAGATATCCACCGCCGCATCTTTCACTACATCGAATTCTTGGCTAGGTATATCGGTCGGTTGAGACATCTGCTCAAATGTTGCCGACATGGGTGCTGGCATCTCAATTGGGACGGTTTCGTAATTCTCCTTCTGCATGGCCATGTTTAGACCGCATGCGATGCCGTCGAGCTGCTTCTTGAAGACAGACTTCGCTGAGGATAAGTCGATCCGAGTTGTCGTCGAATTATCGGTGTCGCTCGACTTTGAGCAAAATCTCGAAAACTTGTATTTCCCCTGGCGGATCTTGCTCTTGAGACGCCCCTCGACTTCAACGCACATGGTGACCGGCCGACCACTGTGCTCGAATGCGAAGCCAGTATGAAAGATGTGCCGTCGGAACGGATTGCAATCCGTCTCGTTTTCTTTGAGCTCCCATTCCAGGGACCTGAACCCTTCTCCATGTTTGGCCCTCTTTACCATTCCCTTGAAGGTCCAGCTGTCGATGATTCGTCTGGCAACGCTGCGACGAGTTCCCACTCCTCCTATTTCAAAGAGACCTACCACCCCGAGTGTGGGCTCAAAAGATCTTTGCTTCAGCTCTGATGTGACCATTTGAGGGCCTATGAGAGACTGAGGTCCAAACTGTTCTGTTACCTGAACCGCGTAATCCGAGTTAAGCGACGTTCGAACGTGCTTCTGACACGGTCTTCCCCCATACTCAGCTCCAAAAGCGTCTTGCTCAGCCAGAGTGACGAGAACTCTGGCGTCGCGCAAAGTGTGCCCCGGCGGCTGCTTAATTGAGATGTCGAGGTAGACGATACCGGCAGGGTTCCTGGTAGAACCGAGGACGCCCCATTGGGCCCTTTTCCAGTGATATTTGCACTCGATTTGGACTTTGCCAATTGCGCCGTTTCCCACACAGAGATAAGATCCACGAGCAGCGTCTTGGTCAAAACGTTCATAGTCTTTTCGACCGTATCGGCGGATGTGGAGTTCTGGGCGAAGAGCTTGCTGTTCTGTAGCAGGTTGACGTGCAAACACTGTACTAACGGGGGCGGCCATGGTTCGCTGAGAAATCAATCCGTCCTGACCATGATGAAGAGGAATAAACAGCAGCCTGATTATGTGTTGGAGGACAGGATCGCATGAAAAATAGTAAGAACAGACTGAGGGCTGCCTCCTGCAGGCTATCAAGAAATGAACAAAATGAACAGTTTGGGAACCCCTCAATGTCGTGCATACATGATGGATGGTCGCGTCTGCGCCTGATGCGCATATCTGCAGGCGCCTATCCTTGGGAACAGCGAGATTCGTCCAAGTTGTCTCGGGAGAAGCATGTTGAAGCACGTTAATCTGGTTTCATTGGCCTCTTCTCGTTGTCTGTTAGCTATCCGTGGTGGCTGGGTAATTGGCTGCAGGCCAGGCCATGCAAGCTTACGGCGTAGTTGGCGCAGACATTGATCGAGCTCCATGTCCCTTTGGTCCGCCAGCTGCCCCTCACAATGGCTCCTCAGCTTGCTTCATCTTTTGAATGTCCCGTTCATCCCGACTGTTGGTTGATAGCTTCAGAAACTACCCAGGCAATACCTTCTTACCTTTCTATGAGCTATGTCGTTTCGTCCAGAGTACGACATATTTGAAAGAGGGGGACCTTCCACATCCGCAAATCCTTTAGGCAGAGCCGAGACAGGTAATAGAAGAACGGCGGTTCACAAAGCCAAAGCGCCAGGGCAGCGACCAGATCTGTCATTTCTCGACAGAGATACGGAGAGCGATGCTACCAAGGCCCTTCAACACAGACTTGCATGGCGGTTCGGTATGCTGCCTTTTGTGCCCGCAGCACCACAGACGCCGCAGGATCAAGAGAGGCCAGAGTACCATGCTAAAGCAAAAGCCGAATACATGAAGCAGCGCCAAAGAGAACCATCCCCTCCCGCAGCATCCCTGCCCATCAATGAAGAAGCTCCTTCCAATTCCAAAGGGAAAGAACGGATGAGAGAAGACCAAACGAGTGAAGAGCGAGTCCGGGAATGGCAATCGAAAAGTGCAAGTGCGGGCGAAAACGATAGTCGGAGAGCTCAGAACGGTCGATCCGCCGAGTCGAGCATGGTGTCTGGGCCATCATTGGACTCCAATTACGACGGAGATTCGAGTGATGTTGCTACATCCCCTACATTCCCTAGCTTTGCGAAATGGCCTCGAACTGCCCCATCCTACAAGGTGCCAAGACCTTTCGCTCCCCAAAACCCTCGTGCTGTTAGACAGCGTTCGAGTCTCAATAGACGGAGACCCTGGCGACATCAATCATTCCCAGAGCCTACATATGGAGAACGTGGTGGACCTGCGATGGCCGAAGCCCCGTTTAACATCCCGACGTCTACATTTTATCATTTACCTCAACATCCTGAGGCTGAAAATCCGTTCAAGTCTTATGGAATCTCAGAGGCTACGAACGATCGATTACCTGAACAGACCAAGGCTAAAGATCAGCCTAAGGTCAATGTCGACCCCCAAAACCCTCAGGATATCACAATTCATACAGAGCTTGCTGCGACTATTGACCTGGAAGAGGAGCTAGAAGGGTATTCAAGACTTGTGAGACTCGGGCGTTTCAAGGCTGCTCAGAAATTCTTCGCCAAAAAGCTCTTGGGTTTCATCGAAAACTCTTACGTTCTGGACCACTATTGCGAGGGTCTTTCCGCAATGCCGGATTTTCATAAACTCTCCCAAATTGGGGAAACCTTTATCCCAGCACCTCAATGTGGAGTTGTTCAAGCTCATACTTATATGCTGCTGTCTAAGGCTGATTTCGTTGGGGGAGTCAGTATGTTATCCCAGGCGGCATACAGGCAACCGCCAAATTGGGAGAATTGTATGAAGACAGTATGGGAACACTGGCCCAATTTAGACTCTACAGAGGCAAGTACCTAAAAACGTCAATTCGTGAACGGAAGACAAGATAATTATGTCAGCTGACACCAAGAAGATTCAGATGCTAGCTGGCGGGCTTTCCCCGAAGGAGAATATCGCAAAGTTCCGCTCCAATGAGATTGCCGAAGTATACTTACACCTAAGAGCAGAAGGCAGAATTTGGGAGTTTGGGGACTTGCTCCAAGCACTCCTACGGGGATCGCGAGAACCCGTTTGCCGAGTATTGGAAGTCTTGCTTTATTGCGATCTTGGCGACGGTAAAGACCCTTTGATAAAGCTAACCGAAGCTATCGAAGAGGATTGGAGCGTGGCCGAGACAAACGAGGAGACCTCATTTGCTCTACTGGAAATATTCACAACTATAGTTTTGGATTCGATGTGCCACTCAGAGGATATTGGACTGGTCAATACGATATTCGAATTTTCCCGGAAGAAGGCACTGGATGTTCTTGAATTCAACCCAACCAACTCAAAGTCTCGACCATATCTTCGGTGGATCATATCGAAAGTCTTGCTTGAGCAGTACAGCAACCCACGTATCACCGGCTTCTTTTCACTCAAGCAGTGTCTCCACAACCTTCCTGGACACCGAATTGCTCCAAATCTGTCTGACCTTCCAAAACTATGTATGATTTCGTATGCACCAGACGAAGATGAAGCCCCAAGGTGGAGTCCTGATCCAACTACTACGATTGGACATGATGAGGCCCTTCGAACGGTGCTTAGCGTGGCAGAAGAGCTAGGGGATGTTTGGCTGCAGGCGACTTGTCTTCAGCTGTTGATTTACCAAAGCCCAGAGCCGAGAACTCTGCTTCGCAGCCTAGATGATTTGTGGCGCGCGGCAGGAACACACCAGAGACATCTCGAAACTCGTCTGTATTGTTACATACCTGAAGCTTTGAGGAGTGCCGAAGACCGCGCTGGCCTCCAGAGACAGATCCTCCTGTCTGCCAAAGCTTCATCTCAAGGGTTGAAGCCTTACGCAGAATACATGATCCTCAGAGCGTTGACACCTAGACTTGAGGAGAAGGACTCCTATCTCGAAAGAGCGATGGATGCCTTGAACTCATCATTCCAGGGCTATGTACCCCAAAGTCACAATCAAACTCCAACTGAGAATCCATCGACGCGAAAGACTACAGGTCATGATTGGACAAATGGGAACGTCTCGGCGCCTCCAGGCGGGCCATGGCAAAATCTTCCACCTGAGTCATCTGGAGGAGCGAATTATGTCGGCGCACAATATCCACACATGGGATACGCACCGGCACACGGATACACGTATGCAGCAGACATACATCCATTCCAAGAAATGAGAACGACGGCAAACCCAGGTTACATGGGTAATTCAGCAAATGCTCCTTATGTAACCTCAAAAGACAGATTTGGGTGGACAGGAGGAGCACAAAGTGGCCCTTTCAGTCAATATCAGACGAATTTTGGAACTCCCTACGCACAGAATCAGTTCCCTCATTATCAGCCACCACCACCTCCTCCTCCTTCTCCTCCTCCGACTAAACCTTCAGCTCCTGGCCCAAACTTCAACCGGGGACGACAACATGCCTGTCGGCCAGGTGCGAAAACAAAACTGAACAATAGTGGCTCACCCGATCAGGCAAATAATCAGGCTGGCAGTGACAATCGCAAGCAGAATGAACCTGCCGACACTTCGTCATCGGACCAGAGTGACATTTTGGAAGTCTCAGATGTAACTTCTGAGTTGTATCTCAATAGGCATTAGGATCTGTGAAGAGCTCAGAAAGAGATAAACCTAAGACGAAGACTACGAAGATTTACACGCACACATGACACAGGGGTTTCAAGGGAAAAAGTCTGCTGAGCGCCCGAAATAGAGGGTTCATGATAGCTATATGCGAAGTTCAGTCACTGACTCACGCGTGAAGCTTTGTGTGAATGATGTGATCGCGACTGCTGCAGGGATCAAGTCAGGCCTTTCAGTGACGCCTGCATACAACATGTGCTCCGACATCGAGTACCACAATCCCCTTTACAAAGTCATAACTACTTTAAGCAACTAAACAAGCCACTCAATTTAGGTACCTTGACCATATTCAAGTCTCAAACCCCCTCGAATCAGCTGTGCTTCTGTGATAGATCTTGCCACCGCGTTCTATAACTTCGAATGACTGACTCGAATTAGTGGAATCAGTTTCCACAAACAACTCTTTCCTTTCGCCAAGGATATCTCGTAGCCAGAAGAGCTCGTACATGAGGATGAATCTGCTGACCATCGCTGATGCCATGTAGCGAGCCATGATCTTCAGACTATCCGTTGCGGATATGAAAACAAGACTAGAAAATAACATACTTCCGTAGATCAGATGACATGTACCTAACAGAGACGTGAAATATGACAAGGCCATTGAAAAATATGTTTCATCCTCATCAATGACTGCTTTAGTCCAATCCTCCTTATCTAGAGGTTTGAATTGTCGCGAAAGCACTTCCCCGATGTACTCACGCCGAGTACCCCTGGTGATCCGTGTTCGAGCCCACAAGCTAGCAGCTGCGGAGACATGGGAACTGATACCGATGATACTCCAAAGGAACTCCAAATAAGTCAGCTGGGGGGCGAGCATACTGACAACCATCACGCCCAGCTGGTTGCAAAGTGTGTAGGTGTTGATGATGGCCGCAATTGCAGCAAGGAATTCGATAGCGAGAGTAACCGTCCTAAGCGGTACGGATGAACGTTCAGTGCGTAAACGGTAGTGCCGGGGCTTGACCAGCTTCATCGGATTCATGTACTCGAACGATCGGACGGGATGGATGGCAGGCGATCCAGCAGCCACAAGTAGGGCGATGAGCGGTCTCTGTCCGATGACGCAGAGCGTCGAGGTTTCTTCCACGCTGTTACCGACTGTGGCGAGGATCGTTGGCATGAGTCCGAGGACGACTGCGGCAGCTGCCATGTTGCTCATGATATACTCAGAAGTGTTGCCCAGAATACAGTTTGCTACGGGCTGAGCCAGCCTGTTCGTATTGCCGCCACCGGTAAACCAGTCGATGGTGGCATTTTCTCTCGGAATCGTCAAGTATCTTTCGTACTCGGCGGAGCAGTTGCCCTCGATGATCGCTTCGAAGGTAGGCCCGAACTCAGGATACCAGCTTTTGAATTGGTCTTTGGCAACATATACTGCGAGACATGGCCAGCAGAGAAGGGTCACAAATACCCAGGAAAGAAAGAACCGGGGCATCTTCAACAGCGAGAGAAGCGGTGCAGCACTTGCGATAGAGCCGGAAATCAGGAATTGTTAAAGATTTGACTAGAAGCTGGACAGTTATGGCATGATATTGATAGTAAGAGAAGGAATGTTTCGGAACCTCATGAAATTTAGAACATACCGAGACTTTTACTTCTCACATAAGATACTGCAGCCTTGGGCAACAAAACAAAAGTAAGTAGTGCCCCCTTGGGCTTTGGAAGAGAAACCTAGCAACACCAATGTTGGAAAGGCGAAAAATCCTGTTCGCAACAACCTCTAGATGGACCATACAAACAACGCAGGACACAGAGCTGGACGAGGATGACATCCTTTGAGCCACCTTCTTTTCCAGGAAGCACCCGGGAGATAGGTTAGAAAGCGGCATTCTTCCGACAAGTAAGCAGCCTCGGGAGGCGAGAGCCTTCACACCTGAGAGTCAAGTGGTGTTCTCGTATGTATACTTCCCTGTGGGCATGCCATTCCACCATCATCCAGTGGTACCAAGACATGTACTCGGAGTTGCGAAGGCTACACGACTGAAGCCACATTCAGCACGGCTGATTACTGGAGTGATTGGAACCGATCAAACTCATCGAGGGCGGTAATAAGGATCTAAAAGGGTTTGCGAGAGAGCGAGGCCGGGGTCTTATGGCACTACAGGTAAATATAGCAGGAAGTTCCAAGCTGAAGGGCTGGGTCGTCAAATATGTTGACCATGTAATTATGTAAAGGCAGAGTCGAAACTGACTCGTCCTGTATTCGGTGGAGTAAAATTGTGAGAGGTCGTCTTGATTGAACTTATGCATGTCAATTGGTATTGCAAGTCAATTTCTGCATAGAATTGTGACCGAGACCCTGCTGTCTAACTTCCAGTGGGATTAAGTTGTGCATTCCAAAGGGAGGGTTTTCGGACCATTTGGGCAGATAAATCTGTCTTAAATCCAGCCGGGGCAAGCACCCACTCCACCTGCCGAGACCTTTACGGATTAATATCCAATGGATTACTCAGCTCGGTCTCGGTACGAAGGGCTACCCTGCAACTTGCCGGATATCCATACTGTGGCTTCAGGCTCGCGCTTTTTAAGAACCAGCCAGACACACTTAGACTTTGCACCTATTTACGACTGTTCCATAATCCCTCAGCAATTCTCAATTCGCCTTTCGCACAATTCGATACAAGCCACCGGGATGTTCATGAAACTTCCATATTCCAGGCGTGCAACCTTCCAACACAGACGATTCGAAACCGGCGGCTTCTGAGAAACAGCGTGATTAAACGGTAGCTTTGAGCCGTAGCCGTGCTCACACGTAGACCTCGAAGAAGGCGGTCTAAGTCTCACAGCAACATCTACGGTGTTCGGCTTCCTTTTCTTACCCTCGTCTCCTCAGTCCTACAGCCTCATACCAAGCCGGAATGCCTTTTCCGTTGCCATCCATATCCTACCCACCCTCCAGGGACGGGTTCTGGAATCCTGTCACAGCAACCATCAACTGGTGCGAAGAGGTAGGCTTGTTGCGCAATATCCCAAGAAGATCTATGAACACTTCTACCATCTGTTCGAACTCCACTGACTCTGATTCATCTTCCTAGGACTACTATGTCACATCGTACGTGGCTGAGTTTGTCAACACTTTCACAAATGCGATATTTGTCTATCTGGCATTAGTTGGAATTTCCAGCTGCATTAGGAACAACCATCCTCGAGTGTTCTTGGTGGCATATGTTGGGTACATGACCATCGGTATCGCAAGCGTGGTTTACCATACCTCTTTGAAATGTTCGTTGCCTCTGGAATCCTTGATCATGCTGTGCTACATTACTAACACTCGAAAAAAGACTGGATGCAGCTTTTCGATGAACTGTCCATGATATACACCACATGCATCCTCTTCTATGCGGTATTTTCTCACGGGAAATCCTTGTTTGGCCAGGCTCTTCTAGGCGCCTTTATCACCGGCTTAGCCATTTTCATCACCGTGTACTACCACTATCTCGGGGATCCCGTCTTCCATCAAGTCATGTTCGGGATACTCACAGCCACTGTCGTGTTTCGAAGCATGTACATCATGGAGAAGATACTCCGGCCCAAGTCCACGCCTCAAAGCAAGGCTGAGCTTCTCGACACGCAACTCCTCAATAAGATGTGGACGCTGATCACTTGCGGTCTTGTCTCTATAGCCATTGGATTTCTGGCTTGGAACCTCGACAACATCTTCTGTTCACATCTCCGACAATGGAGAAGGGAGCTTGGATTACCTTGGGGCGTTCTTCTCGAGGGCCATGGGTGGTGGTGAGTGTCAATTAACATTGGTGCCAGAAAGAAGCTAACAGCTGGCTTAGGCACCTATTTACCGGTATTGCATGCTATATCAACGTGACTTACGGTGTCTGGCTACGCTATTGCAGAGACGGAAAGAAGGAAGAAGTCGTATTGGCGTGGCCATCGATGTTGGGTTCCATTCCCACTGTTGAGCGAGCGCAACATGGAGGACATCCATCGAAGCCCGTCTCTAAAACCGAGTAATCTTCAGTGCAACAACCGCTAGAACGAGGCTGTTCAATACCAAGAACTGTGCCGGATAAGCGGAACAGTGATGGCGGCGAAAGCTTTGGTTGTGTGTCACAGTATTTGAATGTTACCCACGGTCTCGCTCCAAAGAAAGGAGGGCCGAAAGGTGCCAATGAGGATGTGTAGGACAACGAAGCGGCTGAGGAATATTATCTGCTGTGGCACCGCTTGGCTGTCAAATCGCAGACATGTAAGATGGAACTGTGCGGTCACATCTTCCCGCCAAGTCAATAGAAGATGAAGGACGACAACAGGGAGCCACTCAAAACACACCGAGGCTTGGTCGCTACATGGCTGTTTAGGTGGGTGTGAGAAGCAGGCTACCAATCATGCTCTGGACTGGGAAACCGGTGTGAGGTGGATGCGACTGCATCCAGCAGACATCTCCAACAAAGGAATACACTTCGTTTCTCGTCGCGGCGCATTGGTCTCGTTTCACGCCACTATACACGTGACCATCCACTGGACCTCATCCTCTTCTTTTTTTCTCAAAGGTACTTATTTTCCCTAATAAGGAACCGCGCTTTACTTCAACAACGGCCAGAAATGAACAGAGCGTGAACAAATCTCTGTCACTGAGATGAGCCATCCTGACCAATAAGCTGCGTCGCCGATGCGCGCACCAGGCCTGCCAAGTGTTGTACAGACTCGAACCAACTGTCCAACACCAAAACGCTTGACTACTTGAACCAATCACTCACTGCCCGGTAGCATGCAGCTGAGCATTGTTCACGGTGCTTCAATGGGCGCTTCTCAAGACGGAGGGAGGGCGGTATCGAACGCTTCGCTTTTCGGGCAGGTCCTAATCAATATCTTCATGCGTGCGGTTACACAGCATCAGGCTGCCAAACCAGTGATCTGCCCCTGCGGGCCGAAGAATTTTCGGAAAACTCGACCATCTGGTCTTTGTTTTCTCTCAGATGGAAGCAGTGCCTCAACCTGGATTCACAAAGTTTCCTCTGCAGTATCTCATTATACTGCTACGGAAGCTGTTGAGCGACGATCGAGTGCTCCACGCTGTCAGTACACACCCGAACATTCTTTCCACGTCCAAGGTCGACTCGGAAGCTCTGTGCGGCCAGTACCCCAAGTCGCATAAGGTCTGCCGTAGGCATGGCCCGCCCATGGTTTTTTGCATGTCGCTGGCGCAATATCTTGGCTTTACTATCAGGTGTTTTCATTTCCACTGCAACATCCATCCCAGAGGGTACCAATGCGCATGGCTTCTCGTTCATATCTCGCGATGTCGGAAAAGCAGTGCCAGATTATGTGATTCATCATGGTAGGAGAACATCTCAACTACCCTCGCTTGCCTCGAAAGATTTCCACAGATCAAATTTGGCAAAATATTACTGATCTGCTCTCATACTAGCGCCACTGATATGGCTACACTCAGACGACCCATTTCGCCCAGCAGATATACTCGAACATGTCCGCCATACTACGCCGATGGTGCATATGGAGCCCATAAGGGGACTGCCACAACTTGATCTCGACAATTTGGCAATGCTGAACGATTATTGGAACAACGGTCCAGTTTCGCTGACTGCGAACGGCGACATCACCAGCCTTCCCACTTGGCTCTTTGGAGAGACGCCAGACGAGTCGGGGAAGCTCCCAAATGCCACCTCTTGTGTTGTCATCACAGTCGACAGGGGCTCAGGAGATCTGGATGCCTTTTACTTCTACTTCTACTCGTACGATCAAGGAGCAAACATCACACAAGTTCTACCACCTATGAATGGATTGATAGAAGACACAGAGCATGGGATGCACTTTGGTGATCATGTTGGTGACTGGTCAGCTTCGGGTTGAGATCCGTATCAACGAGATTGTGTTTACTGACCTTTCGTTGGTCAGGGAGCACAATATGATTCGATTTCACCACGGGAAACCTACCGGTATCTACTATAGTCAACACTCTTCAGGCTCTGCCTACAGTTGGGATGATAAGGGTTTATCCGTGGAAAATGGCCGGGTATTGAATGCCCCTGATTCTTTGACCGACTTCGACCACGCAGCTAATGTTGTCTTAGCCCATCGTTTACAGCGCATGGGGTTCTCACGCAAACTGGGCATCTCCCGGGTGAGTGCGCTATACTGTCCCGTGGATAATGTGTAATTAACAGCATTCGACCAGCGATCATGTTCACGACTCGGTCTTGCTAGACTACTGTGACGCAGGTCAAATATGGGATCCCGTGTCCTCAGCATATTACTACAAATTCGAGCCCGAAACATCGCGGCTGACGAGCATTTTCCCTCCCGGCATAGAAGCTTCCACCAACCTCACATCCTTCTTGTACTATTCCGGGATATGGGGAGACTTTCAATACCCCGACGACCACCCACGTCAGAAGATCGTACCCTACTTTGGTCTGAAGCGTTACGTCTCCGGCCCGACGGGTCCGACTACGAAGCAGCTTGTAAGGAAGGGACTCTTTCCTGACCACCCTGAAAGAAAGAATCTTTTGCAGTGGGGAGTTGGAATATTCATGTCGCTGTATCCATGCTGTTTTCGGGGATGGAGAGCCTGGATTTCTGGCATCGCCTTCATTGGGTTGTTGGTGTGCATGGTTCTTGGGATTAAACGCTCTTTGAAGTGGGCTAGGGCGCGGAAAGAGGGGTATAAAAAGATCGGCAACGAGGAGAGCATACCGTTGCGAGAACTGGACTACCTAGATGACAGAACCTCGAACCACCAGGATTGAGGGAAAGGGTTTAGAGCGCCTTCGCCGTAAACCGAATCTCTGAGGACATGCTGACGAAATCAGGCGAAAGTAGTAATCAGCTCTGAGGATGTATGGCCTTATTATTTTGTAATACAATTAGACCGAGTCTGTAGTACATATGGGCAAAACATAGAGCTGCGTCTTTTCTTCTCTATCATCAGGTTTTGAGTCTCTCGAGGTCTGATACTTCCTTGCGCCCCTAGGCTTTCTCATGCTAGCTTCTGCTTCCTCTTGCGATTCGGCGAATGGTGCTACAGTCGCCTGCTGATATATATAGAAGAATGCTGAGCAAAAATCATGGATTCCAAGGTAGGAAGTCTTACAAGTCTGGGAAGCTCACATCTTCGATATCGGGTCTCGATTCGAGTATCAAGACTCTGGTCGGTCTTTTGGGCCTTGAAAATATGTAGGGTAGTCCACAGCTGCCTAAGCATACGGGCCGAGTCTGTAGGTGAGTAAAGTAGATAAATGCTTGAAGCATCTATTAATCTGAAAGATGGATTTCATGAGCCTGTAGGCAACGTCGCCTCGTCGACGAGCCACGATGCCAAGCATGCGGTCTTGAAGCTTAACAGCCCGGGACTCATCACTTCAGTCAAGGCTCACGTCTTTGAAGGCCATTTTATTTGATCTGAAACGTTCACTACGGACATCTTGGACAATCTTCTCATCAACGCTCATGGTCCAAGCTGGCATACTAGAGCCATGTGGCGCACGACTAAGACCCTACGCAGTTAGTGAGAAGGTCCAGCCCGTCTAGGCGGTGCGCCTAAACTTGTGTTGAGGCTGCAAGACACCGTCAGCGTCTAGCCCACGTCGGGATAAGCGCCATTCCCGCCCCCAAGGGATTGAGCTACCGGCTCCCAAGGGGGGGAATCCGAGGAAGGAGAGGAGAAGAATGATTACAATCACAGAGCCTCCCTTCGACTTCAACTCGTAATGATCTCACAGTCTGTGCACTCAAACAACAAACAACATCCCATCGGCGAGCGAACACGACTCAAGCAGAGCTTCCCCGGGATATCGAACTCGAGAAAGCGAGCCTATTGCATACTAGACCACTGTCCGATACGGAAACAAGATGTCCGTATCAGCTTATCTCGCAGCTTTCGGCAAGGCATCGCCAGCGACGTACGCCCTCGGCACCGGACTTCTCGTCACATCATCACTTTTCTTTGGGAATATCGGGCTGTCTCTCACTGGGCCTCTTCCCATCATCAGGGATCAGCTTGGCGCGTGCACTTTGAGCTCAAAGCAGAAGATCAAAGTATGGAGGCTATTCTTCGACGAAGCGTCTGTGAGTGAACCCCTGCCTCATCATCAGCGACCATCTCGCATAAATGAGAGAAATGTCTGCCGTGATGAGATCCCTGATAAGTACTGACGCCTTGCGCCAGAGATACATCATCGGCGGCACCGGCGTGACAGCGACGCTTCACCTGGCCGCCTTCGCACTGGGAGAATCGCCCGTATCCCGCAGGCTCGCCGTCATGTCGGCGCTCTGCAGCATCTGTATCCTGCCGTATACTCTCATCGTCATCATGCCCACCAACAACAGCCTCATCGCCCTGGACGACAAGGTGGCCCTATCGGAACTGGACAGGAAAAAGGTCGGCTGGCTGATTGAGAAGTGGGACCGGCTGCACAAGGTCCGCTTCCTGATGTACGGATGTGCGTGGGCTTTGGGTCTTGCTGCGTTTACGTCTTCTTTGTGAGCTAGATCGTTGGAAGGAGTGATTAAGGGTAAACGGTTGATCGAGGCGTTTTCTTTTGTCTTCCTTTCTCTAAATGAGTTTTGGGTTTGATGATCTGCAATGGCTCAACATAATGTTCCGAATGTAATGTTAAATTGGATATGAGTAAACACAACGAGCCTGATAAATACCGTCTGATTAGGACGAGCCATATCGCCCGCAAGACCAGAGTGAGGCTGAAGGATCGGTCGGCTATGGCTTATACAGACGGAAAAGCGTGACCAGGAACCCTGACGACTGCTGTTGACATGGCTCAATACCCGAATTCATGACAAATTCAGAGTCCAATCGTGGTTACTTAAGCTTGATAATAAGCAAAAACCCGTAGCCTATCAGGTACAAGATGCATGTGATGAAACGTCAAGGTCTCATGGCCAGAAAGCTTCCACGGAATATAGACCTGGTGTGACCTGCAACACGTGCTTCGTCTCTCTTGAAGGTTTTGGGGGAAGAAACCTTGCCCCGATTTCTGGAAAGAGTCCGAGTCCCGGACTCCGTGGAAAGTTTGGCGGCAACTGCACATCACCACTTTATGAGCCGATCGCCGTTGGCCGAACATACCGTGTAGATCCGACAGTTGTTTCCCCGGCATGTTGTGCCGTGATCCATATCCTAGTGATCTGACATTTGACAATCTGGTTTGAGGGAATTCCTGACTAGAAATATGCACCGATCGTTAGCAGCCTTATCCTAGTTTCGGGTGTCCGTATTTTAAAAGCTCTGGTGGCTTAGGACTCATCGATAGTTCTCTGGCAACATTTGGAAGTTTGTACGTTTGATGGCTATTATACGGGACTAAGACTAAGTATTCAACGTTGGACTGCACCAGTCGTTCACTTAAGACAAGACGAGATAGCTGTTGACTAAAAAGAAGATTTTCCTTCTGTGTGACAACCCTGATGCCATCATCCCCCTCCAATCCCGGAAGATGTGAGTCTATGTGGCCAATCCATGCGCCGCTGCCCAACTAAACTCCAAATAGACTTTACCAACCCATTTCTGAAAGCAGGAAAGCCCAGCGCTTATAGAGGCAGGCTCTACCTTTTCCCCCTCTCGTCTCAACTCTACGACAGTTCAGGGATCCTGGTGCCGAACATGCGGTTACCGACATCATGTCGGATATTCCCGTTGCTGTGGTCCAAGACAATGGTCCCCAAACTCTCTGTCATGGAAGTGTCATAGAACCGAGGGAGCGGAGCTCAGCCGTTGAAACGGCCCTGTTGTCAGGTCTCTCTAAGCCATTCGAGTGCCATCATCATTCGATGATTGAAATAAGAAAGAAAACGTCAAGAACTCTACAAGGCCAAAATCGCCACCGTGAATGTCGCGATGAGAACCGCGAGCCTGAGTCCAGCACCAGAGATACCCTCAGCAGCGGCGCTCTTGCCAGCACCAGGCAAGCCGGTGTTGTTCTGGCTCTGTCTGAACAGGGGATCCATTGTAGCATTCTTCGTGACAGGCACCTGGGAGCCCGCAACGCAGAACTGCGTTGGGTTGCTCCACGTGGCGTCGACGACGCGCTTCCACGCGTTCTCGGGCTTGAAGAGCATCTCGCGGCTGTAGAAGATGCGGCAGTTGGCCGGCTCCCAGAGGAACTGTAGCGGCGTCCGGGCGTCGGACATGCTGTAAGCGTTCTTTGCGTTGATGGCACCGGCGCTCTTGGGCGTAGTTGCGCGCTTGATAGCGTAGCCCTTTGCCAACTCGCCGAGCTCGCCGTTCATGATCTCTTCCTTCTTGTCCTTGGGGGTGAGGGCGATGATGGCCTTGGCGTCGGTGGTCATGTCGTTGAAGGCGAAGACCTGGGCGCCTTCGACACCAGCGATGGACTGCATAATGCCGGCTTGGGGACGGCCGCCGATGACGGTGGTCTTGATGCCCATTTGGAGGATCATGAGGTAGGAGAAGATCGTGCAGGTTGAACCGCAGGTACCATCGGTGAAAAGGACCACGTTCTCAGGGTCGAAGACGCGAGGGGGCGGATTGGCTTTGCTACCGACGCCGGTGAGATTGAAGGTGGGGTCGGTCTGGTTGAGTGGTGCCTGCTGGTACGCAGTGAAGGTGTCACCATTGAGCGAGACCGGTGCCAAGATCTGATCAACGGTTGTGAAGGCGGCTTCATCGGGTGTGTAGACGCCTCCAGGAAGCAGGTTGCTGACGATAGAACTGCCACCCAGAGCTTCAAGGGCATCCTTTTCCTCGGGCGTGGTAGGCGTGAAGTTGGCAGGGATGGCGGCGGAGAGACGAGCGAGAGTGGTGAGACCTTCAGACAGACGCAAGTTGTTGGCCTGGAAGCGGTTGACCTCAGGGAACAGCTATTATGAAGGTTAGCATGGAAAACATGGCGGTGGTATAGTGTGACAAACCTGAGCGAAGAGCTCGTAACCGGCAACGACGAAACCACCACCGTTGGCAGCGACATCAATAACGAGACGCTTCTTCCCGGCATCCTTACTCTTCTTCAAGAACGTGGCGACGGTGCTTTGGAAGTTGGTCAAGTACTCCGTAGCGTCAATGGAGTCGGGAGGAGCGAAAGACGAAACAGAAAGCACGGCAACATCTTCGTATCCCGTTCCGTTGAGGAAGTAGCCAGACGTGGTGTTGGCACCGCTATCACGGACAATCGGGAAGGGATATCCCTCGATTGTCGGCTTGGGAGGCGGCGGCGGACCCGAAGTCTTCGGCGGGGTCGGCATCGTCTGGTTAGGCTTCATACCAGGCTGCGACGGCTGGGGCTTAGCGGGCGTGTCGGGGTTGCAGAACTTGTTGTAGTAGTCCTCGCCGCTGTTGACGCCAGTGAAATTTGCGCCGGTGCGGATGAGGGCGAAGCTGTCCTCGGAGCGCTCTTCGCCATTGTCGTATGTGATTGTCACCTTGGGACCTTGGAAGGCGAGAGAGGCGGCGACAACGATGAAACTCTCCTTTGAGGCGTACGACTTGAAGTTGGCGTTCCATTGCGAGTCGGGGTCCTGGTAACCGCTGAACTTGAGGTTCAGGTCTGCGATCATGGTGGCGGCATCTCTGCCGTTGATTCTGACGATGGCGGGAGCAGTGGAGTTTCCATCAAGCTGCGCTGTTGAGGAATATCAGTGCCTGATCATAGGAACTGAAGAGGTAACCTTGGGACTCACCAAGATGGTACAACTTGGGCACCTCGACACCATCACGCGAGACCGACACAATATCAGCAGCGAGATTGTTGCGGAAGCTGAAGCCCTTGAACACATCACCGCGGAAGGCAAAGTGACCGTCGTGAGCCGAAGCAATCAGCTGGAAAACGGCAAGCTGGAACTCGTATTCGCTCTTGTACGAGCCGGCCTCTGCCTTCTTCTCAATCTCGTCCAGGCCGCCCTCGATATCGGTAGGAGGGAGCATGTACGACGCCGGCGGGTTCTTGAGCCATGACAGCGTCGACTGCCATTGGACGTAAGCCTTCAAACTCTTGATGAGATCCTTGGCTGGACCCTTCTTATTCGGCACTGTCTGGAGGCAGTCAAAGGCCAATTGAGCCGGGACTTGAGGGGTTGCTGTTGGTTGGGGTAGGCTTTGTTAGCGGATTTGATATTATGTTTGCTTTACACCATGACGTCCGACGCTTTCACAGAGGATCTTGGGGAATCTCTCGCGTTCCCCGCTGTAATAGTTGCTGTCTTCCTCCCCTAACATAGCATGCTCTTCCCGTAACGTACCTTTCGGGCTCGCCATAAGGAATTGTTGAACCTTAGGCTGAATCTGAGCACATGCCTGGGCATTGCCGCTAGGAACCGTTCCATTGGGGGCGCTGGGCGTTGTCGGCGTTCCGCTGCTCGTGGGAGTTGGCGTTTGTCCCGGGGCCTGGGGAGCCGGCGCCGCCAACACAACGGCGGCCGAGGCCAATGTCCACCAAGTGAATCTCATCTTGATCGTCGGCTTGCGAGGTCTCTTTTGTTTCCCTTTCTCTTCTCTGTACGACCTTCCTCGTCTACTTCGAACTTGTCACACCTCTTCAAAGAATAGAAAACAAACAGATAGCACAGCTATCGGCGAGGCCAGCTCAAAGTCTCGAGACCGAGACGGGCACTGAAAGGAAGGGAAATAATGGGGCTGGAAGCAATTCGCCGAAGCCTGAGAAAAGAGTCTCAAGAACAACCACGGCCGGCGGGATCGACGAGCATATGGGGTTTTAAGAGTTGCATTGTCCTCTTCCCTCCTTTGCCTTCTGGACCAGTTTCCGTGGTCGAAAGGTAACTCGCGAAATAGGCCGGGTCCCGCTCATTCGCTCTCGTTATTCCCTTGGCGGCGGGCGTTCTGTGTCTCTTGCGGTGCGCTGTTACCCCCCATGCCCACACACGTCCCAAGTTTGTGCTCCCAAATCATGAAGCCATCATGAAACACGACAACCCTCACATCTTCAGATAAGCATCCGCGCATCCTGGGGGGTCCCGACGCTGCAAGATTTAAACTCGGACATCATGCAAGGGCACCCCCCTCTACGACCCTCTTACTACTTGGGAATAGGCCAGATCTGTGCACCAAGGTAAATACAAAAGAGGCTTAGGGCAGGCCCCTCCCGAGGCTAGACAGGCAGAGTGCGGCGACTATTCAGAGGGTAAGAAAAGGGCCCCCGTTCTGTTGCTTGGCGGTTGGTTGGGTTGATGTTTCGGTGCAAATCGGGAGAAATCAGTCTCTGTCTGAAGTTCCAAGACAGGCCATCCTCGACAACACACACGATACAAGATATCGACGAGTGATACTCGCGCCGGCTATCTACCGGGCTGGGCGTCGGAGGCTTAAAGACTGAGCAGATCAACTGTGTTTTGTGCTGTGGCCTCTTTTCCGTGCCTTTCCTCCGTCTCTTCCATTCTTCCCGTACTCTTCCCCCCTCATCCCACCCTCCTTCATCCCGCCAGAGCCTCATTGTCCCTGTCCTGAGATACTCACATCACATCCGTATCAGCCCGGCCGCTTCCATCCCCAGCCGCCCGTGAAGCTTCTCGTCGCCTCACCCTTGGCGATATTCTTGGCAGCCCTACCCTGCTGTAGCAGATCCCGCCGGAGGAAACACATTCCGCGCCAGTCACGCTCAACCCCCACCACCACACCACCCACCAAACCACTGACTCTGGGCAGAGCCAGATCTTGTGTTGCATACAGGCAAGGAACCCGACTCGCGTGCTTCTCTCCTGGACCATGGACCAAGACCCATCTGTCTCGGTGACGCCCGGCGCTAGCTCGGGTCGAACCCCACGGGTCCTCCAAACCAGTAAACAGCCCTAAACACCTTTAAACTCACCTTTGCTCCGTGGATTAAAACAGAGTCAGGGGACCATCCCCCACGGCCAGACCTCATTTGAAATAGCCCGTCCGGTCCATCGTCTACCCACTTGCACTATGGACTCATTTCTTCTGCGCAGAAGCCTGTGAAGAAGCCTTAGCGACGCGCACGGGTAAGAGCTCTAAGTCAAGCTGAGGCGGGCAGTTTCTTACACACTGCACGCGATGAAAGGCCATGTCCCTTGTGTCCAAATCTGGTCACGATGGTTTTACCATTTTCCGCTTCGTCTGGAACGCTTCTACCCCGCCACAGCGGAAGAAGCCTTATTCACTTGACTCCTTTTTCGTTGATCAACAAGCCCCCTCACACCCCAACCGAAGCTTCGTTAAAAAGGGTAAACTGGCGAAACTCTAGGTGCATCGTATGATAAGGTAGCGACCGGGGAACCGATCAACTATGCCAAGCGGGATGTTTGTCGATCGAAGCTTCACTTTTTTCACGCAAATCCTATAACTAACCCCGCGGTGTTACGGAAACCGTGGAATGCGGATAATAAAAAGCCAATTCGATATCTCATCTCTAGGTACGAGAACGACAAATAACTCGTTAGTGAGAAAGGTAAAAAGCCCAGTATTGAGCAAACGAGCTTGGCGAGCCGCTCAACCGCTCGCTCCCTCACTCAAATCAAGCACGGGTATCTCAGCATCCGCCACTCTGCCCAGAGTCCCAAAGTCCAAACACCGCCCCAGCCGTCTTTTCCGCAGACGGTAAAACACACGAGTAAACTCCTCTCTTTCTCTCTGCTCCTCCTTCTCCTGCCCCCCCTCGCCCGAACTATCTTACCGTCCGTTTTGACGTCGGCCTTACCTTATCCCTTCCCTGTCCATCCATGCAATGCGTCCATCATGCCTGACTGTTCCCTTAGCCAATCCGCCTCAGACGATGACACCCAAGGCCTCCATTCCCAATACCCCCATGGCCAAACTCAATCCAGCCCCCGCAGCGGCAACGCCTACTAGGCCTGGACCAGTGCACCGCGCCGCGGCGACGCCTCCGGTGCTGGAGCTCGGTGACGCTACTCCGCCCGTCGCCGTTCCTCCGGCCCCGCCGCCGCTTCCGCCGCCGGATACGGGACAGCTCGCCGTACAAGGTAGAGCAGAGGCGAACGGCGTGGGAGCCGTGGTTCCCGTCTCCACCGTCCCTGTGACCGTGAAGACTGGCGACTGCGAAACGGCCGTCACGTTCGGGGCAGCGTTAGGTGCGTCGATGTTGAGAACCGCGTCAATCATCTGCACTACGCCGTTGGCAATCAGGATATTTGTCTGAATGAGACGCGCCGAGTTGACAAAGATGTCGTTGTTGAATAACGTGATGTCCAAACTCTTATTGCCAGCAGCAGCGGTCGCGAACTCGGTCCCGTTCTTTAGGGAAGACGCCTGCACTACCCGTGAGGGTACCAAGTGGTACTGCAACACGCGGCGCAGCGCCTCTTTGGTCATACCCGAGAGCGTTCCCGCAACCTGCTGGAAGGCAGCGTTCCGCGGCGCGAAAATGGTGACATTAGGCGTCTCGGCGAAGTCGGCGACGAGGTCCGCCGTGTACAGCGCGCCGAGAAACGCCGTCAGATCCTGATAGGCGTCGCGCGCGGTGGTTTCGAGCCGCGCGGGCGTGACCATGAGGCTGTCGATGATCTGGACCAGCCCGCCGTCAAAGGGGACGTCGGTCTCGAGGACCGTAGTGCGGGATGCGACGCCCGATGTGATGACTACATCGTTGTTGGGCTGTTTTGTGACGAGGACGGTTTGGCCGCCCGTCACGTTGGAGTAGCGCACATCGGTGAGGAGGGTGGAGAGGATGCTCGAGTCGCCTGGGGAGAAGGCGTCAAAGGCGACTTTGGAATCGAGGATGCCGTATTGGAGGGCGATGGCGATGGCGTCCTTGTTTGAGTCCCAGCCTTGGCCTTTGAGGTATGCTGCGTCGCTGGGGGCGAGGATCTAAGCGTTGGTAACATGGTCAGTAACTACGTTCCGCATTACAGTCAGGGCTTTTTGACGTCTATGCGTTGGACTGTTGCTGAAGTGCAATGTTCCAGACGGATGGATCGCATCAAATGTCTTTTTCTTGACTGGCCTGAAAATGGGACATAAATGCGAAAATAGGGTGAACCTTACCGTGACGCCGGATTTGGGCAACTTCGAGAAGATGTCTGCATGGTTCTATAGCGAGAGCCGTCAGCTGTAATTGCACTGAATGTGGATGAGGTTCAACCCAGTCTAGAGTCTACATCGCAAGTTCGCCAAGGCACCGAGGTCCGATCGTTGATTGCTTGTTGCGCATGCAATGCGCAAGAGACACATGTCTCGGACCTGGACCCGCGGATGAAGGTGCGTTGGAGATCTGAGCGCGTAGCCAAGAGTCGCTGTTTTCTTTTCTTCTTCTTACCTTGACCAGTTCGCGGAACGTTGTCAGATTCGCTTGCTTGCCGAGTACTTCCTCTAGACTCTGGGCTGCGACTGTGGATATGCCTGATACCACTAATACGACGGTAGCCCACAGGGCGTTTGTAGATGGCCTCATCGTCGGGAACGGCTCGCGTACTTGCTTGGGAGGAACTGAAGTCCGGAGTTCTCAAGTAGAAAATTAGAGATTGAAACACTGAAGGATGATTACTTCGAGAAGAGGCGATGGCGGCGCGGTTATTAACATCTGCTGCATGCCCGGCACAACTGGCAAACGAAACACACAATCGTCGTTACCAGGACGGGAATGTTTGTGAAATCAAGGGATCAATAGATGAGAGAAACAAAAGAAGGTCTGACAGAAACCTCCAAGCGTGGAACAGGATGCAGATGTCATTTTCAAGGGTAACTAGCTAAATCTTCTTCCTCCTTTCAACCTTCCCAATTCGCGATTCCGCATCCCGCATCGAGTGGGCGACGCGGGCCTGGACCCCTGGGTTGAAGCAACGGGACAGGGTCGCAATGCAGCATGGCAATAGGATCGCGGGCCCTTTTGCTGGCAGACCATTTCGTGGCGTCGTTCAACGCGACCCTGGCACCACTTTTCGAACAATCAAACACGCCGTTTGAGTCTTGACAACTTTCTAAGCTTCTCAGCTCTTCCCCCGGTCGAAATTGGGCTTGAAGCAGCTGAGAGATCACAATGTAGCCAATCCGGGGGTGGCGTTCGACTCTTTGCGACTTTGCAGGATCGTGCGAAAACGTGGTGAAAGGGTGATGAAAGGAAGCTTAGGACGCGGCGTGGACATGTGCAATTAAACTGTAAGGGCTGAGAGATGGTCAAAGAGGGAATGGCGGCGCGTTCGTTGGGGGGTTTGGCCGCGCTGCCACGCTGGTCAGCTTTTAGCGTCATGTTCTTGTGCCTGGACTAGAGCCAAAAGGGTGCATCGCGCGTGTGTTGTAGACGAGCCGGGGTGTCTAGGGCCTCTCTGGGGAAAGGTCATTCGTTCAGAACTCCAATGAGAACCAGTTGAATGGCACACACGCAGGACAAGATTAGGCCGAGTTGGATGCGACTGTGAGTCTGTGCCTGGATGCTGGGCTTGGAGCGGCGCGGGAGATCTTCATTGTGTGGGCGGAATGTGGGCAGCTCATGTCCAAAGTAGATTGTGGACAAGGGAACTCCGTCAATCCAATTACTCAGTTCCTTGAAGTAGGTTTATCGATGGGCACTACAGGTAGTCAACTTCCAAAGCCATGTCCTGGATGTTTGAGCTGTCGACCGGGATGTTCTGAGTAAGAACCACGACTAGATCACCAGGCTATCCGTCAGGCTCTGGATGGTGTTCGAGGTATTTTCGGGGCCTCGAAACTGTTCAAAGACCAGGGGGCGCAAATCGGCGGCACGGCTCAGCTGCCAAGCCAATACCCTGCATCTAATTGATGATTGCATGTCAGGCTGCAACAAAATGTGACTGAAATCGGCCACGACCGGGTTCTCGACGAAAAGTGGCCGGTTCTATGGATATCACCATCCTACGCGATACATCTAGGCGTAGTATAACCTTCTCGGAGTTCTACAATTATCGGCCCCGCTTTATTATCGGCAGACCCGACCCGGTTCTTCGGCGCTGCCCATGCCGCGTGGACCCCAGCTGTCAGCTTCGGTGGGCTCCCTTGCCGTAAAGGGACAGTATATTTGTGGCTTAGCAGTGACAAGCGCCGCTTACGGAGCTGTCGATGATGATCGTGATAGGTCTCTTATGTCCACAGCCACGGTTGGTGATGCAATTGAGTAGAGGATCCGCTAATTGGGACTTTGGAATCCCAGTTCCTGCACACCTTGCTCGTTGCCTACGATGAGAATGGGACTACAAAGACATTCTGGTTTGCACGTTGATGGACCTGCTGGGTGCCCCATTTGACAACTCATTTCAAACTTCCAGATCAAACAATGTCCTACCCTTCAGAAAAGCAAAAGGAACCAGTGTACTCCTCGACAGCCGACACTGATCTAGGAGCACCTCCTCCATCGTATGACGAAGCCGTGCCGAGCGCCGCCCAAGATAACCTACCAGAATATGGCAACCTATCAGACAACCTCAACGCAGAAGCCGGGCCCTCATCCTGCACAACTCTCACAGCCGCGACACACAAGTTCCCGCCCACGATAAACTGCTACTTCCAATGGGCCTTCACGCGAACCTTCATCCTCGGCCCTTCCAACGAGGAGAGACTCTTCGCCGCCTCGCCGCACGCGGGCTGGCGCACCAAGAGACGAGAAATCATCCTCCACGATGGGCCTACGGACAAGCACCCCATGCTCGCGACGATCGGCAAGTGGTGGGCCGCAAAGGCTCAGACGCCTGCGACGATCGTAATCCCGCCCCGGGAAGAACGCGGCGAGACGAGCGGGTTTGAGACGGAGATTACCGGGGTCCCGTGGGGCTTGGATCAGAGTTCCGCGCGGGTGTTTTCGATGACTGTCGGGGGAAAAGAGACGGGGACGGAGGCTAGGACGGAGAGGTTTCAGTGGAGGGGCAGTCGGGGCGGAGAGGTCTCCGAGCTTGCTCACGGGGGGACGTATGGGTGGAAGTTGGTTAGGTTAAATGAAGTTGCTGAGGGCGCTGGGGGAAGCAGGCGGGAGAGAGAGGCCGGATACACGAGCGATGGGCATGAGATTGTTGCTATTCTGGCCACGAATTACAAGAGTTTGACAAAGGGGCTGAAGTTCTCGTTTGCTGGGTCGGGGTTGACGGGGATACTGGGAGAGAGGTGGGAGATTGTTACGGTTGCGACTGCGTTGTGGACTTGGTATACTCACATTGAGGGAACTGAGGGTTCTTAATCTTGATGACGGATGATGATGATGATGGGAGATAACTGTCTTTGCGTATACCCTTTATCATTGCATGCCTTATCTCCTAGAATACCAGGATTTCGTTTCCAATCTATGACGCATGTTCACCCTGTCGTTAATCGTCTGTAGCAAACCATCCCACACCTGAGAAACCGTGAAATGGGCCATATGACTTTTCCACCGCGAAGCCGTGGCAAGAATCTGAAGTGGTAAGACAAGAGCCGGCTGTCAAGGAATAGTTGAAGGGGTAATCAAGAGCTTTCCCCGGGCTGATGGCGACACTCATCCGAGCGCCGCCGACGGAAGTGCTTTCCGTCACTTTCGGCATCAACCCCGCATTCAAGTAAGAAAACCGCTCCTTAGGTAATCACCATGTCTGTCAAAGGGCGTGTTGTCGATCTCATGAACTAAGAACCAACTGCTCCTCAACACAATACCAACGCACAATTTTCAGCTTCCCATGCCTTTGTTCAGAAATGGAGTATTACGAGCCATGGCTGACGGAAAAGGAGATGCGCGAGAAAACTTTCCGTAATGTAATCGCAATATGCAACGAGGGCAGAGACTTGACCGGTTTAGGATGGCTCATCGACACGGCAGAAAGGCCTCTTGGCTCAAGAGGTGACTGGCAACCAAACTTCGTAAGGCGCCTCAATCAACCCTTTGGACCAAACAGCACCAATTTGGTGAAGATCGATATGCTTCTGCTCGGTAACGACAACGACTTCTTCGCCCGTCTCATCAACAGAACGACGCTGAAGGACTCCGACGAAGTCTTTGAGTTCCAGGAAATCGTCCTTTCTAGTTTCATACGGGATGACGGTGTTAGCGGTTGGCGGTCGTTACGGGACGTGGACGCATTGTCCAATCGCCAGTACTCAACGGTCCCTGCTTCGCTACCTCCACCAAAAGCCTCGGCAGTGGCCCCTATGACGGCGGGGAAGCTGAAGGAATTCTACAACAGATACATTGACTGTATCAATGAAAAGACAATGGAACGGGACTTTGACCAATTCTGCCAGCCGGAGCTTTCGCATAATGGTCGCAAGCTCTCGATCGCCGAGTACATACCTCTGATCAGCGAGAGCCAAGAAGCCATTGAGGGCCTCGAATTCTGTGCCTACCCCGTCATCGCGGTCGAAGAGACGCAGCAGATCGCGGCGAGAATCGAGTTTACGGGAACTCCCGTCAAGGAATGGGGAGGCGCGAAGCCTAATGGCGAAGGCGTCTTCTTCGAGGAGTTTGTTATATATCAGCTCGAGGATGGGAAGATTTCGAGTGTATGGTCGGTCGTGGACTTGGAAGCTTATCGAAAATGCATGGGTCCTGTACTCACGTACGAGGAGCACTTGCGCGAACCTCGTGAGAGGATCTCTGAAGTGGACATAGACAAACTTTGGGATGTGTAACACCTCTTCTTGCCGAAACCGAGCATAGCATATCGTCGATGACGCACTGGTGCCGGAGAAAACATCCTCTTATTGTAATAGCAACTGAACACATAGTCTCATGTTGGTAACGATTGGCTTCACTTCGCTATTGTACTTCGTGGATAACCTTTCGGCAACCGGCCTCCATCAATGTACACGATGAGATTCTCGGCTGTGCTTGATGAGGACCTTGAGTTGTTGTCCACTGGGACTAAGCTTGGACGTATCCTGTTGGTTGACCCACTGCGATTCTCCATGTTCCTGCGCAAGCGGGTCATGCTAGCAACCGCGTGTATCTGGCTTCGCTCAAAGCTGCTAATTAAGGTAAGCTCCTTTGCTGTCAGCTAAAACCCGGTCTCATCATATGCGAAAGACGTTTGAAGGCGGAGTTGAGAATGGAGGAGGAAGCAGAGATGGCCAAAGAGGTCAGACAAGCGAATGTTCACACGATGAGAGCGAAGGAATGAAAAACCTACCTGCGCTTTCACGCACGTGGAGGCTCGTGGCAAGTCACGGCAGATCAGCTACCAGGCGAATGCCCAGAGATGATGCTGCATCTTGCATCGAAGCGGTCCAACCCGATCCCAAGAGCCCAGGCTTTACTGCGGGGTGTTGGATGTAAGGCTAAGGTAATGGGGAGGACTTGATGACTTCTAAACTGTCGATGACTTGTTGCCCCATCGGCTTCAGAAGATCACAAACCCCGAAGACACCATGATCAAGTCATGATGCATGCCATGTTCTCATTTAGCGTCAGGCACGAGGTGCTCGCACACATGGGGCAGGCACACTCTCTTTGGCGGTAAAAAAGGGAGCCCCGATATTGTTGTTGATGCGCTCGAATGAGAGGACGCTATCGCCACGCTCGGAAACCGGTAGATGACGAGGGTGGATCCGGGGGATATCCCAGACGAGGCCGCGGACCGCTCCCTCTTTCTCCAACTTCCCCTCATTCTTTTCATCTCAAGAAGCCAAAAGTTCTGCCCTGGCCTCCCTGTTCTCCTCCTTGCCCTCCAGGTATTTCCTTCCCCACAGGAGCGGAGGAGGGGAAGCTTGCAAGGGGGGTTAAATAACGTTGTCCTACTTTCGCATTTGCGCGCGAAGCTTCAGACATCAACCGGTGCGCGGCCGATGTAACGGTACTCTTCACAACTTGCGCGCAAACGCCCAATCCAAGCTGCTGTTGCTTCTGCTCTGGGCCTTAGACCCTTGCTCTTTCAGTGCTCGCAGATGAAGACGCGAAATATCAACCGAGCCGAAGCAAAGAAGCCCCCCTGGTATCCGTAGACTCCGCGGGGCAAAAGTCTTGCCAAGACCACTCGTCCTCGGTCCTGAAGCCACCGACAAGCGACGCTCACGATGTGGGTTCTGCCGTCTGGGCGAAGAGACGTTCACGCCGGGTACCACCTTATCTGAGCAGAATGCGGGGTGGTCAGGCACATCAGGAACACCGGTCCATTGCGAGACGATCTTTCCCAATGGCCCTGTCTATCCGGGCGAAATGAGCACATGTTCTTCCTCCACCCGGTTCGCATGCGATGCTACGCAAGTATGGCAACATTTTCCCCGGTCCATTGAGTCCCGTGGGGATCAGCTCGTCATGTATCCGTGGAGCTTGGGGTTCTTTATAAAGAGGATGTCCCTTCGTGGCGGAATTGACGGTTTCTTTTGTTTGACACCCTCGCGTCATTGCAACCTCAATCTCAAGCAATAGGGAAGCAAACATGGTGTCGCTCAAGTCAGCCATTCTGGCCGCAACTTATGCCGTTTCGGCTGCTGCTGTCGATGTCTCCATTAAGGCGTCCGGTGGCAATGCCACCAGTGGTCACCAGTATGGATTCCTCCACGAGGTTTGTGCCCCTATGCCACTTGTTGCCCGAAAGTCTTTCACCTAACGTCTGCAATCTCAAGGACATCAACAACTCTGGTGACGGTGGCATCTACGCCGAGCTGATCCGCAACCGAGCCTTCCAATTCAGCCCCAGATTCCCCGTCTCCCTCGACGCCTGGCACGCCATCAACGGCGCCAAGCTCACCCTCAAGAACCTCACCGAGCCCCTCTCCAGCGCCCTCCCCGTCTCCGTCAACGTCGCTGGGGGCAATGGCTCCGGCGTCATCGGTCTCGAGAATGATGGCTACTGGGGCATGGACGTCAAGGTGCAGAAGTACACTGGCTCTTTCTGGGTCAAGGGCTCGTATGACGGTGTCTTTACTGCTAGCCTCAAGTCCGCCCTCAACGAGGACGTGTTTGGCTCTGTCGAGATTGAGTCCAAGGCCTCAGCCGACGAGTGGGTTGAGCATGAGGTTGAGCTCACTCCTGAGAAGGATGCTCTCAACAGCAACAACACGTTTGCCATTACCTTTGATCCTGCGGTATGGACCTCCCGTATAACTCCAAGCTGAGCCACATATACTGACGACTCACGTTTAGGGCGCTGCCGACGGCTCGCTGGACTTCAACTTGATCAGTCTCTTCCCTCCCACCTACAAGGGCCGCAAGAACGGTCTTCGCGTTGATATCGCCGAGGCTCTGGCCGGACTTCACCCCGTAAGAAATTTCCCCGATCCCTTCAAGTTACAACAAGAACACACCTTTGACTGGTAGACAGAGCTTGCTTCGCTTCCCCGGTGGCAACATGCTGGAGGGTTTGAACAACGGCACCTACTGGGACTGGAAGGATACTCTTGGCCCCCTCAAGAACCGCCCCGGTTTCCAGGGTGTCTGGGGCTACCAGCAAACCCACGGCCTCGGTCTCGTCGAGTATCTCGAATGGGCCTTGGACATGGGTCTGGACGTCGTCATCGGCGTCTGGGCCGGCCTAGCCCTCAACGGCGACGTGACCGCAAAGGAAGACCTCCAGCCCTTCATCGACGACGCCCTTGACCAGATCGAGTTCATTCGCGGACCCGTCGACTCCAAGTGGGGTGCCCGCCGCGCCGAGCTCGGCCACCCGGAGCCTTTCACGCTCGAGTACGTCGAGATTGGCAACGAGGACTGGCTCGCCGGATATCCTGGGGGCTGGACCTCGTACAAGGAGTACCGCTTCCCCATGTTCATGGAGGCTATCAAGGCCAAGTACCCCGACATCACCGTCATTTCCTCCGGCGCCACCACCGACGGTGACGGTTTCGAGATCCCCGCTCCCGGCATCGGTGATTACCACCCTTACCGCACCCCTGACGCCCTTGTCGACGAGTTTGACCGCTTCGATAACGACATTGGCCACATTGTCGGCGAGGTCGCTGCCACGCACCCCAACGGCGGGACCGGCTGGGACGGCGACCTGATGCCCTTCCCCTGGTGGATCGGCACCGTCGGCGAGGCTGTCTCCCTCATCGGCTACGAGCGCAATGCCGACCGCATCCCAGGAACTTTCTACGCTCCCGTCCTCCGCAACATGAACCGCTGGCAATGGGCTGTCACCATCGTCCAGTTCGCCGCTGACTCGGCGCTGACTACGCGCTCGACCAGCTGGTTCGTCTGGGAGCTCTTTGCCGCACACCCGCTGTCGCACACCCTTCCCACCGTCGGCGACTTCGGCCCTGCTTACTGGGTCGCTGGCAAGAACGAGGCTAAGGGCAGCTTGATCTGGAAGGGTGCCGTGTACAACACCACAGACAGCGCTGATGTTGATATCAACCTCGCGTTTGAGGGTGTCACTGCTGGTACTACTGCCTCCTTTGACTGTTCTGACGAACCCCAGCGGCGACCCGTTTGCGCACAACGACCCCCTCAACGGTGGTGAGACTACTGTCGCTAGCAACACTACGACTGTTGTTGCCAATGCCGATGGTGTCTTCACTTTTAGCCTGCCTGATCTTAGCGTTGCTGTTCTTGATACTGAGGGTTCCAAGGGTAACCAGACTGCTCGTGCTATTAGACGCTTTCATGCATAAGTGATCAGAAGGTTGAGATAGCTGAATATATTACGTAATTGTTTCCGCAGGATCTAGACAGTTAAGAGTATGGAAGGAATATGAAAGGTCATTGGTCATCGTTATTCATTAATCTGCCTATCGGAAACGTAGGGCAAACCACCACCATTGCCACACCAGCCAAAGTCAACATCCACCGAAGAACATGCGTCTGAGTACTAATGTCCAGCTTTCCTTTCACGAGTACGCAAAGCATCGCAAGGAGGATCTTGAAGTAGCACCAGGTCTCAACCGCCCCCCCCCCCCCCCCCCCCCATTAGTAACCTTGGACGTTTGTCTTTCACTGCTCATTCAATGTTGAGGCTGTACGAACGGGCTAAGGTTTCGGTGTGTCATGCAGGCTTACCGACCTACCATCTGCTGTCTGATAATCGCTTGGTTTGCTGACCGAAAGATTCGTAATATATGTAGCCTAAGGACGATGCGGCGAATAGGAAGCGAATGCGGTGACCATATCACGAGGTTGCATGTTTGCATGTGGCGCAGCCACATTGACTGCAGGACTACGTATGTCTCATCCGACATGGACTATTTCGCACTACAGATCAGGCTCCGAGGCTGATTTCATTAGAAATACTTGTTTCCTCTATAAAGAAGCAAACTTCACAGGGCCCGCCAGATGTTGCTTCTTCCGTGCTCACTGGGCCCATGTTACCATTCTGTTTTGCGCCCCTTGCAAAAGGACTTGACAGATCGAGACACTCCATGTCTAGATGGCATGAACGAGGTTGCAGGCGGCCCGATGTCGTGGTCTGCGGCGGTCTTCCTTGTTGTCAATTCTGTTACGCTGTAGCGTCGATTGACGATGTCCAGTTCGGTGCATCTTTGGAGATACCACAAGCTCCTCTCCACACAAAGGGTTCTGCATACAATCTTCGGTGGCCACACTGCGTCGATTACCATGATTCACATCGCGAGGTTGCCTCCAGCTCAGTTGACAGCTTAATCTCTACCAGTCATTTTTCTCTCAAAGGGGAGGAAGGCTCGTGGGGGCCAAGAAGCGTTTTAAAAAGACCGGACACTACCCCAAAACAGTGTTCATCGACCGAGGAGCCGACTCAGAAGCGAAGACGACTGATATCGGCTGATTATATATATCAGCCTCTTAAAAACTACCCGATTTCGAAAACTAGAGGCTCAGAGATCCGAATTTTGGAATTGGACTTGGGAGATAACGAGAGCCTTCTCCACGCAAACTTTCGAAATATCCAGCTGGGTTCGAAAGACGCAAAGTACGAGGCCCTCTCTTACACTTGGGCCGACTTAACTGGTGACTCTGTGAGACGAAGACAGATGTTTATTGGACCCTACTGGGATATCATCCCCATCACTCGAAACTGCGAAGATGCCCTTCGCAGTATTCGACTGGTGAGTGGAAGCTTCCGGCCTATGTGGGTTGATTCTCTTTGCATCAATCAAGAGAACAGCGACGAGCGTAATTCCCAGGTGGCCTTGATGCCCCAAATATACGCTACTGCGAAGAGAGTTTTAGCATATCTAGGGCCGGCTGCTGACGGTAGCGAGAAGGCCATCAGCGCGATACTCAACACTATCTCTCATCCTAATTGTGGCCACAACAAGGATATCAGAAAAGCATGCGCAGATTGCGAAGTACACATCCGGAAGCTTTTCGAAAGGCCCTATTTCCGAAGATTATGGATTGTTCAGGAGGTCTTCTTAAGCAAATCGCTAACGCTCTACTGCGGTTCGCAATCAACTCCATGGCCCTTTTCGGATATCTTACTGCCTCTGGTACAACAACCCTGGATGGCAACAAAAGGTGAAATCCGTACTCGGCAAAGTCTTCTCAACATTATGGTCGACACGTATGATTGCTTATGCAAAGATCCCCGGGACAAAGTCTTTGCTCTGCTGGGGTTGGCCTCAGTTTGGCCTTTTCAGCAAGTCTACCCCGATTACGACCTGACTTTGGAAGAAGTCAGTATTGGCATTGCGTCATACTTCACGCAACGATGCGGCCTTGGAATGCTGGTCCTTCTCTTCGCGGATGCAACCCAAGCCCGGAACAACAATCTACCATCTTGGGTCCCAGACATCCAAGTGCCATTTCGCAAGCGAGAAAGCATTAGAGTCCTCTTTGAAAGACTTTCGCCTACTGGAAGATTTTATTCTTGTGTAAGACCTAATTACAATGACCTGCTCATAGAAGGATACCCAGTGTATCCTGAGACTGATGGCTTCTCCAATATTTCCATCATGTCACAAAGCGGGCATCTTCGGGTCAGCGCAATCAAGCTATGCAACGTCCGGGAGTTTTTCCTCGAACAGAGAAGACGCTGGGACCAGCAGCCATTCGTTCGTTATGGTCCTGTCTATGGCCCGAGGATGAAAGCCACACTGGTCACCCCACGACCACTGTCAACTGGTCCCCTGGAAAAGCATGACATCGACGTTTCTAAGCATATCCAGGAGAGTGATTTCCTTTTTTGGCTGCATGGATTTAATGGGTATGCAGTTCTAAGGCTCATTGGCGGCTCTTCAACTTACCGCCTCGTGTGTGCTTGCGATTTGTCACTTCAAAGCCTCGACGATGGCCATGTGATAGAGTTCGGTATCGAAGCATTCACTTACGATGATGAAAGAGAGGTCCAGGATCAGATGAAAAGCATCATAGAAGGTGCAATTCATTTAACCGGATCCACTCCATCTTCTTTGGAAGACATGTGGAAAGCTCCAGCAGAAAGCATTCTATTGAAGCTGGCGACATATACTGATCGCTTCGCACACATCTATCGATCGAAGATAAGTCTTTGGGAGACTTGGAAGCAGCTTGAAATGAAGTTTAAACCTTACCTGGAAGATAAGAGGGGAATTTATCTCCTGCTTGAGGCTATTACTCCCGCCGAACCCCTCACATTGGGGATTGAGCAAGATGGAAGCCCTCGACAAGTTTTTATGTTTAATGGTTTTGTTCTGAGATCTTCCAAAGCAATCGCGGCTCTATTGTGGTCACTATTACCTAAGACGCGAGAAATGGGCGAAGAGCGCACTGGTCTGGGGCGAGCTATGCTACCTGTCGAAGACGTCCTCAGGGGTATCCAAGAGTGGGCTGATACCACAAACGATTTCTTGGTTGCCTTGGCTTATGAAGCTGAGTTCGAGGAAGATTCTTTCCTCTGGAAACGGTATTTCATAGACATACAACAACATTGGTTAAAGAACATGGAGAGATTCCGGTGCAAGATGATTCCTGAACAATACGGACTGGGAGATCTGAGCACGGTCGCCTGTATTCTGAAACTTTTCCCCCTTCATAATGCACATAAATTTTCAAAGCCTGACGTGGATGATAGACTAGAAATGCAAGCGAACGAAATCGCGTGGACACAATCTATGAGAAACGCCTTCTGGAGTTGGACAGACTTGGGCGAAGAGTTAGAGCGAAGGTGGAAGTTCTGGCAATACTTGGACCAACATCAATGGCTGTCATCATGGCGAAGTGGCCCAGCCAGTAATTTGAATAGAATGGACCAACAGATGTGGATTCGCTATCGGTTGGGCTCTCTCGGGTTTGACTTCAGTTCACCTTCTGATGTTACTATTCATTAAGTTACAATATAAATACAGCCAAGGGGATAAGAAAAATGCCACCATGATTTCAAGTTAGTGTTCACTGCCGATTTGCTCTCTTGGTTACCGCAACCTCTCGGAATTGCGAAGAAAGCACACAGTATCTAGTTTGAAGGTATGAATGGAAGCCTTGATAGTCCAGTAGACATATAGGCACGATTTTTCAGCTCACAATGATTGGAATTATCAATAAAGTATGGTTGTCAGCAGCTCATAGAATCGGTTGAAAGGCTTCGAAGTTTGTTACATTGAGAATACTACCCAGTAAGTAGACTTCGTTTTCCCGATACACTTTTCCTCCTTTCTTGATGCTCAGGGAGAACCACCATCCGAAAACTTCAATTCCTGGCCGGAAACGCCCTTCAGCACATTTCCAATGCCTGGCACTTCGCCATTTCCTCCTTGCATAATCGCAGCATAATTGTCAGCAATCAGCTGGATTCCGGATCCAAATCCCTTCTCATCAAATTGACAATGGCCTCCCACTGGCTTGTTATTAGCTGTCTGAAGCTTGTTGATGGCTTCCGTCTTCATGCCCTTGTCTTTGACAACCTTCTCATACGCCTTCATCGTAGCGGAGATTGATCCTTGTAGGTGCTGAAGCTCTTTTTGAGTGCTCTGATAGTGAAGTCGAGTTTTCATTAGAGCGTCGCGAGAGGACTGCGAAACTTCGACGCGGGGTTCCATGGCACCGCAGCCAAGCATCACTCCATTCCCGGCGAAGTTACCCATATGCGCTGGCATGAAGTATCCGGAAAGCAGGAGAGAGCCGCCTGAAATTCCAGAAAAGAAGACATTAGAGGAGTTGAAGGCCATGTATTTTGGCAGGGTCTGGAAGACGAGATCGTTGACTGCTTGAGCGTGCGCTGCGCCATCTGTGCGATTGAACCCAGAACCCCCTCCCCAGTGGAGGTTTCTGTCCGGGGAAAGTACTGTAACCCCCGCTAAATTGTTCTTTACGCCTTGGTTTGGCATGTCGAAGAAAGATGAGCCACTGTCGCCGTGTAGCAGGACGTGAAGCCCGAGGTTGCCCTTCGCGCCTGTTGTCTTGCCGCCTCCGGGTACCTTGCTCGCTGTTGTAAATTCACCTGCTGGACCACTGATGCGGAAGCGGATTTTCAAGTTGCTAGCTCAAATATTAGCGCTTGCTCCGTTAAGAGTGTATAACGAGTGTGTTTTTTTTTTTTCAGCCTTCACTTACTTAATTGTCTCTGTAGTATCAAGAATAATCGAACCATCCTTTGCGGGCATGATCCCTTGTGGTATCTTGTTCGCTCTGTCGGCAGGAGACTCTCCACCCGTCTGCTGTGGCAGACACTGAACACCACTGTGAAGTAGGACAAGCGCTAGCGTCAGAGCACGCTGAAAGTGGAAGATCAATTCCATCTTAACTGCTATTAAGGGTCCGATTCACTCTATGAGGCGAGCTAAATAGGACGGAGGGTTTAGGTTCTTGAAAATGGGAACGGCAGCCCCAAGGTCATATATCTTTTCATTCAGTTGCTCTACAAAAACACCCTTTCTTCCCCCACGAACAGTGGTGATAGCCGTTTTATCACGAAGGTTTCCTCGCAAAGAGTTTCATCTGAACGACCAAGGGATGTTTTAGGTCGGATTCGAGGCTCCCGGGGATGGGGACGAGCAGGGTGAGGAGCCAACAAACAGATGAACAAGGTTTTGACTCGCATAGGTTCGTTGGTGATTTGTGGTATACTCTGAGGCTAGGCATGCTACATTAAGCCATGGGAAGCTAGGCATGGCAACAGGTAACATCCTTGATATTGGAACATTGCCATGAAACGGTTGTAAACACAGCCCAACAGGCGGTAGATGCTTCTACTGCACTGACAGCCTCAAGTTGTGAAGTTGAGTTACAAAGGTAGAAATCGAATTGAGTCTCAACCGCCAGTCATGGCAGTCTTGATAGCGGGATCTGTGATGGACCATGCGCAGATCTTCGCAAGGAATGGAGCCAATGGGAGGAGAGCGGTTCGATATTCCAGACAGAGCACCGAAGCTGCGGTCAACAAGTTGGTGGCGAAAGCTAAACATGGTCGACATATCACAGAGCCAGTTTCCGGTAGACTTGAGCTATTTGCTAGATTTGAGATCACCCTGTAGGTATTTCTGGCGCATCTCCAACAGATTTGAAATGCTGCGATAAAGACTCCGGCCGGGATTCGACCAGCCGACGGCTCACATCCGCCCCAATGATCCAGTGCCAGTGGACCGACGAACCCCCACCAAATGTCCCCGCCTTCGGACGACAGCGCACCGATGCGGAGATCTGTGGTGTTGGTCCTTTCAAATAAAGATTGCAACTTCACGACTCATACGTATTGCTGAATTCTATTTCAACGTTATTGTTATTCCCAAGACCTTCAAAACAGCACATAATATCGTCAAGATGTCGATGTCCACTGAAGATTGCGCAAAGTCCCGGGAGGGCTTTCCCCGCCCGTTCCCCAACACACCATCCAACGTCCTAGACCAATTGAAAGTGACGGGCAAAGTCATCGTGGTCACCGGTGCTGCTGATGGTATTGGCTATGCTGTTTCCGAGGCCATGGCAGAAGCCGGCGGCAATGTTGCCTTGTGGTACAACTCGTAAGAGAAGGCCTCTACTGGCCTACTTCTATGTCTTTAAAGGAGTTCAATGACTAATGACGTCCCAGAAATGACGCTGCAATTCAAAAGGCACAAGACCTAGCAAGCACACATAGCGTCAAGACCTCGGCTTACAAAGTGGATGGTTAGTTTGCCAAATGGTTGAGTTGAAGTAGGAATATGAAGGCTAACATTCATCTAGTATCCGATTCCAACCAGGTTCAAGAGACTATTGCCAAGGTATTGAAGGACTTTGGCAAGATTGATGTGTTTGTTGCCAACGCTGGTGAGTGATGCCGCGCTCAGCACACGCTTTAGTTCTAGCCGAGTTGTGACTAATTTCACGGTAGGCATGGCCATTTCAAAGCCCATTCTGGAGCAAACCCTGGACGAATACAGGAAACAGATGTCGGTAAATGGTAAGTTCTCCGAAGAAATCAAAGCCAGGAAGTATTCCACTGACATTGTTCTTAGTGGACGGAATCGTGTACTGCTCCAAGTATGCCGGAGAAGTCTTCAAGAACCAAGGCTTCGGAAATCTCATCATCACTTCGAGCATGAGCGGTCACATCGTCAACGTCCCTGTCGACCAGCCTGTCTATAACGCTACCAAGGCGTACGTCACGCACTTTGGAAAGTCTCTCGCACGCGAGTGGAGAGAGTTTGCTCGTGTCAACATTGTGTCCCCAGGCTTCTTTGACACCAAGATGGGCGCTGGTCCAGATGCTCTGCAAGAAGCATACCGCATGGCAGCTCTAGGCAGACAAGGCCACACCAAGGAGATCAAGGGCCTGTATCTGTACCTGGCAAGCGACGCTTCTACTTATATGACTGGTAGCGATGTCCTTATTGACGGCGGATATGTCTTGCCTTAAGCGATCATACATAAAGAAGACGCGTAGTTTGGCGCTGTTGTTAGAAGCGTTAGAGATAATAGCACGCACTCGATACCTACAACTCTTCTCATACCGCAAGAATGACATTGATGATGGGTGGGCTCTGTCTGAGAATTGTACAGATAGTTGACCATGAACTGCAGTCTACCTATCGACTTGATTATTTCCATGCGCAACCACCCCTCACACCCTTCCCATTGTGCAAGTGCCCGTAAATCCTTCTCAAAGCGCTGTCATTCTATTCTGATTTACCTGGCCACCTTCAAATACGCGAGCTGTTTTGCACAAACTTCTTATCAAAGTCAATTCCAAGATCCTCGAGCACCCTCTTTGCTACCGGACGACCACCGCCCCCAAACCCCTCCACCCGGATGCATGAAAGGTCCGGCGAGGTAAAGACCCCGAATTCCAGGCACACGATATTGAGCGAGGGCAGGTGTAGGACGGTTGATCCCCATCTGGTCCCCTCTCATGGAAAGACCGGCAATGTCGCCACGCTGGAAACTGGGGCTGTCAGATTGATGATCCGGAGGAGCAACAACATGATAGGAGCGAACAATGTCGGGAGTAAAGTTTTCCAAGTACTTTGAAAAGTACGAGAAGACTCGCTGCACCCAATCGTCCTTGATGCGATCCCACGCAGCCCATCCGCCATCGGCAGGCTCTGCCTTGCACATGACAACACAGTGCAGCAGCGACTTGCCTGGCGGACAACGAGTTTCGTCACCTGCACTGATACAAGAGGCTCCGATCATGATATTCTCTGGAAGTATTCCTTGACTCATTTCGTCGTAGCTCTGGATGAGGTCTTTGAGATTACCTGGGCAGCAAGTATTCATGACAGTCTTGTCGGCGATTGGACCCGCTTTGAACTTTAGCGGGCGTTCGAGAGCGGCGTGAATGACGAGAAGAGTGAAGTCAGAGACACGAGTGTTTGAGGCGTCTGATATGACTGATGGATCGATTCCGTCGACAAGATGTCCAAGATTGTGGGGGTGGATCTGCCCGATGACGGCCTCTCTCGCCCTCAACTCTCCAAAACGAGTTCTGACTCCGACGGCGCGCCCGCCTTCGGTGATGACTTTAGTGACTTCTGTATTCAACTTGACATCGCCGCTGTGGTCTCTGAGACAGCGAATTACAGATTCTGTCCATGCAGATCCGGACCCTTCGGGGACGCAAAGGCCGTAGATATCAAGAAGTCCGAAAGCCAAGTAAGCCATCAAGCCCGTGCCGGTCGTTTTTGGATGAGCGAGCTGGATCTCAGTTACGAATCTCAGTAACGCAACTTGAAGAATCTCGCTCTTGAAGTATCTTTGGATAATATCCAAGGATGGGCTGGTTGATGCCATGGCAATTTCTTCCCCGAAAGGGCTGCTGGCAATATCCGCCGACATGTCGCGGGGAGGTTCGAACATAGAGGGCATCAAAAGCTCGGTGATGTGTCGGCTTTTGTCCACAAAGACGTTGTAGGCATCGGCATCTTCCGACGAAAACTCTCGAATGGCATCGATAGTCCTGTGACGCTCTCTGTAGATGGGTAGGACTTTGTCTTCCATGACTATGGCATAGCACGGGTCTAGCTGCTTGTAAACGAGGCCGTACCGAGATTGTAAACCAAGTTCATCGTGCGTGATCATGGGGTTCGCGAGAATCAGTTGATGAATGGCGCTGTGACGTTCGCTGATAAAGCCTGGCTCGGCCATCTGCAAGCTGGCCACCCCACCTCCGGGGTAAGAAGCCTTTTCGAGGACGAGGACTTTCTTCCCAGCTACCGCAAGGTAGGCGGCTGCGGTCAAGCCATTATGGCCAGATCCCACGACAATGATATCCCATTCAGTCATGGCTGGCGAGGAGGTGAATCTTCCCACCTTGGAGAAATCTGTGGCCATGGTGTAAAGGAGCGCGATGGATAAATCTTCCAGTTGCGGGATAATTATCGGCTAATGGCACTGATAGTGTCCTAATATCGACTTGCGTTGAAGTGAGATGACAGAGTGATGATGTGAAGGTAGATAGAGGGGAATATCATGGAGTATTTAAGATAATGTATGGCAACATAAGACGCTTTCATGGTCAGTACATTTACACCAGATTAGTCCCAGTACCCTAGAGGAACGGGGCTAATGCCTTGGCGCCCGAGTTGTAACAATCCTACTTTACATATTTCTCCATCAATTTTGACGTATGGATACCTTGTCTAGGATTAAGCAGCGCTTAGTAAAGCTGTACCTGAATTGTCTTTGCGTACAGGTGGCGTAGAGCCAGTGGACGAACTCCGTGCCGGTGACAGGAGGGTCGACACGTCGATAGGTGTGGCCAGGATGTATCATCTATGAATGCTCCACTACAACACTAATCACTGCTATGAGTCTCTATTGCTGCACTACAAATCGGCAACGGACAGTTCATAGAAGCCGATCTTTTCATTCGGCCGTATTGTGATCTGACACGCCGGTAGTTGACTCGGGCCGTCTCGTGCATCCGTGTTAGATGCCGCCTCCACAAACTCTGTCCCCGCGATTCTCTGTTTCGAGAGGGGTATATAGAGCTATGAGAGCCCCCCGCAGCCTCCGAAAACTACTTGAGCTCTTTTGTGGCAACTACCCCACAACGTCCGACGACACCAGCCTGTCTCGAGAATCACCGATGACAACTCCATAACAGGTCGGAGATTCAGAGCGATAACACAAGACGTCTGCGCTCTACTTCCCCTGCTTCCGATTGGGTTGAAGCGAGACCATGGCTCTGAAATGTGACATCTGTCAAGCCGAGTTTCGCCGTACGGAGCATCTCAACCGCCACGTTCTCCGTCATCTCGGCGTGCGCCCTTTTGCGTGTCCGATATGCACTGCTAGCTTTGCCCGACGGTAAGATGTTCCGAGCGACATCCATCTCGTATACCACCAGGTTGCTAGGTGTACAATTGCCCTGACGATGAGACCGTGCCCTAATCAAGTGGCTGATCTTCAACCCCGGCAGAGACTCTCTTCAGCGCCACATGCAGAGTCATGTAGACGTCGACACTTCACCCACAGGCTCCGATACTCCGAGAAAAACCCGCAGACTTTGCGTTCCTAAAGCTTGCCAGCATTGTGCGCGCTCGAAACAGCGTTGTGATGGTGCCTACCCCTGCGCCAGATGCCAATCCAGAAATCGTGCTTGCCTTTATGCAACTGACGACCAGCGCAACCCTGATTCTTCTCAGGAGTCTCGGGCGTCAGTATCAGATACCGTGGAAGTTTTCGATGGGTTCAGATCATCCGGTCATCCTAGTCAGACTGCAGCCAACAACAGAAGCGAAGTGGTAAGTGGCTACAGTCTTATAACTTCCTCCGTGAAACCCCTTTTGTGGATAGGGAGAACAGTAGTTTGCAGCTAAACTTACGCAAGCTTGTAGTTGCCAGAGTCTCAAGTGGAAGACTCGCAAGAACAGCCCTCTCAAGACCCAGGCCCAGATGCCAGAGACAATTTCCAAGCTGCTCTCTGGAACCAAGATGGACTCCAATTAGAGTTAGATCCGCTCTTTTGCACGCCAAGCCAATGGTGCTTCCCATTTTCAACAGCTAATGCATGGCTGAGCTGGGATGATTTCCTGAACAATGAGTGGGCGACACAAGAAAACACGATGGCTGCCCCTATGGCCGATGTCAGCGGCTTGCGGACTCAGTTTATCTCGGAACATACACCAAACGAACGAAATGAAGAAGCACGGGATCATTCTGTGAATGCAGAAGCAGATAGTACAGTGCTCAAAACAGCTGTACAAGAACTTACACCTACTTCTCTATTGTCAGAAGATACACCAAGGGCGATCTTCACCAATCACTCCCAACTTTCTTCTACATTCGCGAATGCTTTTCGCCGGTCATCGGCTTTCAGCCGAGACTATGTTGACTCCACAGAAGTCGAGAAAAGCCGAGGCAGTCGAAAAAAGCACTTCGTCACCCGTGGCCTTGAAGACTTCCGTCGAATTGCAAGTTCTTCCTTTTATCCCGAAGGTGGTGATGGGAATGAGAAGGACTGGGATCTCGAAGTCTACGGCCATGTTCCGAGCTTGAGCCTACATGCTTATTTGATCCTCCAAAATCAGTTTGAAAAGCTAAATGCGGACACAGACTACTGCAAAGCATTCACGGATAAGCCATTTCCATCTCAAGAGGCTATCAACGTTTATATCCAATCTCATTTCGAACACTACCACCCTATTTGGCCTTTGCTCCATCAACAAACCTTCGACCCAGAGTGTGTTCACTGGATTCTCCTTCTCGCCGTTGCGGCGACAGGGTGTGGATTTTCGAAGTTTGGCACGCTAAGCGATGCCTTTCTCCTGCAAGAGCTTCTGCGGCGCTCGATCAATCTTTGCGTAAGTTCGATTCTAATACTGTTCGTGCATGTAAGGCAGTCTATGCTAACAGTCTGTACAGTTGGACCTTGACCCTGAGCCGGATGCGGCTTCAGAGTTGTGCTTGACACAGGCTGCACTACTGAGTCAGATAGGGTTGATGTTTTCTGGAAGCATGTCTTTCGCCGAGCACGCCCAAAGAAACATGTCTTTACTTGCAACACTTTGCCGACGAGCGGGCTACTTCAGCGAATCTCAGTCACTCACTGAGGATTTTGTACCCCTACCAGCCAATTGGGAAGGATGGATTTGCGCGGAAAGCAAAAGAAGACTTGTACATTTCTCATGGGTAATTTTTCCAAGTTCCACCTCCGATCCGTAAGCGCGTAAACGCTGACGCCGCAACTAATCTCAAGCTGTTGGACGGTCAGCTGGGCTTGTTCTTTGACTTGCCTCCGACTATATCAACGGATCTCCTACTACTCCCGCTGCCATCGGACGACACACTTTGGGCATCAGATCATGCAGAAGTATGGGCAAATCAAGCCTCTAGATCACCAAGTGAGCAACGCCCCACACACCGCAAATGTTAAACAGGTCGGCTACTAAACCGTCAGATCTTGCCAATAGCAGCCTTCTTCGACAATACCTCATGGACCTCCGGCGTGACGGGAAGGTCCCAGAAAGTTTGAGTAGCTTGAATAGGCTCTTTCTTACTTTTGCCGTGTATCGAGCCTCCGCAAACAATCAAGAGGCTATTCACTGCCTTAAAGCCTTGCGTGGCGACGCAGACATGCAGCCACCGACTGACGAGATTGAAAGGATCACACTCCAGCACAACCACGCTTTCAGTCTCCTTCTCCATATGCCTTTACGAGTCCTTACTGCATTTTCTGGTTGGGGTGTTAGCTCTCAAGTCAGAGAAGCTGCAGACCGACGACTTTCTCTATGGCTCTGTCAGAATAAGGGGAAGGCGCGTGTCATTGTTTATCATGCTGCCAAGTTATTCTCATACATTCGAAATCATCCCACTGGTGGACATCATGAGGACAATGCCTTGCTGTATGCCACACTCTCCATGTGGATTCACACTATTTTCGACAGTTGTCAAACGAGCCCTTCAAGAACCCTCCGCCTTGATAAACCAAATGACGGAGAGGCCTTGATTCAATGGCTTTCAGGGGGTGCCGACTTTCGATTATACGTGGCGGGCATTGGAGATTTGAGTGATAAACGTGCTTCCGATCGTTTGGTCCAAGAGAGTGTGCGGATATTGACTCGGAATTCGGGCTGGTCTCTGGGGCTGGCTGTGAGCATGGTCATTAGGGCGCAATGGAGGTCAAATCGTGGAACACTAGGATAATCTCTGGATTAGGTTCTCCATTTGCCGGCCATTTATTACAAGATCTATCTGGTGCTAGCAGGAAGCTCTTGTATTGCTAGGCAATCAAATTGGAAGTGTCATGCCATTCATCAAGAAGAATCACCACCACCAATTCAGAGTCTGAACTCAATACGTAGATCACTCATGCTTCAGTTCCCACGGTGCTTTGAGGTCATTTAGTATATAATTATAGTAGGGCTAGAATTCCAAATCCTTCTTCACCACAATGTTTTCATCTCCGATCACCGCAAAAGATTTCTGTCGTGATGGCTTCAACCATCCATGGCCTCACCGCATGTCACGTGACCTCGGTTACATAATCACCCGAGGTCCACACTCGCTTACACTCTCTATTTCAGGGCGAACCTCGTGCCCATTTCCTACTTTCAATAGATAACCGTTCTCTACATTTAACGTCGATGCCCCTATTTGTGACTATACGACAGTTATGAGCCCAGCTCTAACTTAGACCACTGAACCTCTGTTGAAAAGTCACTTTCTGGGAGCTACGATTTACTGTATCTTTTCTCACACTCGATTTCAACCCCCACCACGCTCACGAAGCCCGTTCCTGAGCGACTATGTCTTCCGAGAAGGCTTCTGAGGCGATTGGGCGTAAGCTCAACCACCGACGAGACTGGCCGAAGTGGTACCTCGCTCTACGAGTAGAGGCCCGCTCGAAGGACGTCTGGGACCTGCTTGACCCAGACGACACGAAGTCACCCTCGAATCCTTCACTTTTTACTGAGTCTATTCCACCTATTGAGGAATACGTTAAGACACGAAATGCCGCCCAAGAACAAGCTCACAGAGCGGCTATGGCCGAGTACAACCGACAACTCGATTACTATACTCAGCAAGAAGCCCTGGAAGACGATGCCAGGGACGATCTGGCACAACAAGACGGCCTCGTAGAGCAGCCTTCTCTCCCTACGAGGCCTAAGCCAGTTACGGCCAACCAAGCGCGTCTTCTTGAGGAATATACCTCTTTCGTCCAGCAAACGGCATCCAAGATAATCTCTCGGTCACGAAAAGAGAGATCGTACGAGTCAATGGACCGCTGGATTACCAACTCCGTCGTCCAGGACATCCTGGAGAACGCGAAGGAAGAACTTATCGATTCGCCCGACTGCTCACTTCGTGCGATAATCAGAGTTCTCAAGCGAAAGTACGCCCCGAGCGACTCAAGTTCGCTTACAATCGCCCGAGAGGAATTCAATGCGGTCATGAGCAGAGCAAACTCCAACGTTAATCCCACTACTTGGATTAAGGATTTCCATTCAGCCTACCGCCGTGCGGTACAGCTCCAGCTACCCGAGGTCCAGGGGACTCTCGCTTCCAAATCCTTCCTCCACGCGACCGCTCGCCGCTTCGCTCCAAACTGGTCCAACCAGGAGCTCACTGATATTGTGAAAATGGAGCGAAGGGGCGAGGTGGTGCCCGATATGGGCCATTACGCCGAGATATTCGACGACCTCCTACACGAGGAGGCGGTGTACGGCAAAAGTCGTGGACGAAACCTTGCAATTTTCGCAACACTGGCGGGTCGTTCAGACTCCCCTGAGCAGAGCGAGGCAAGACCTGACTCGTCCACGAACTGCCCTTGCGAAGGGACCCACCGCTGGAAACCAATTGAGTGCGCGAAGGTGGAGTTCGCCCTTGTTGGAAAGACGAAGTGGGAACACATTCAGCTAGACGGAACCGAAGTCAGCAGGATAATTACCCGCCTGAACACTGATAAATACACCGATCTTCGCGCCGACCTCGCCCGGAAAGGATGGATACGAGCGAGAGCCCCAGCAGATCTAACAATAATAACCGAGGAAGAGGTAGAAGGCCAGGTAAACCGGGAAAGTCGGCAAAGAAGCAGGATTCCAAAGCGTCTTACCCTCGAATGTCGTGGCCATAATTATCGATGTCGCTCTGCTACCAGAGTTAAACACGACAGACAGCAAGAACGCTAATCCTGCCGTCTTCTCTATCCCTTTCACGGGCCCACACCTCCTTTCTAAATGTACGGTTATGGATAACTGCGGCGCAGTCCACCTCGTCAATGACCAGTCGCTTCTGGAACCCGGATCAATCCGACAGTGCGATGGGACCGAGAATGTGGATTCTGGGACGGCGTCCTACCCTATACTCGCTCGCGGGACGAGGATTATCCGAAACGTCCTCACAGGAGCGAAGGGACCCAGAACCGAAGACTTAACCCTTCACAATGTCGGCTTCGTTGAGAATTTCCACGTTAACGTCGTGTCGGAAGCCCTGCTTCGGAAGACGGGTATCTGGTACTCTGGTTTTGACTGCACTCTTCGCTTCGGCGACCCGTCTAAGAACGTCGTAGTAAAGCAGCTCGTCAGGAAGGTCAACTTAGTCTTCCTGGAATACCAGCCCTATTCGTCCTATTCACTGCCCAGAAGTCTCTCTTCGCTGGTAAACGTGATTTCTACCCGTGGTCAGCATACACCTCGTCCCTCGTATCAACTGAGGGGCGAACGAACAGATTCGGCGTGGCTCTGGCACCTTCGGTCTGGACATCTCGCGCCAGCAGCACTCGAGAAACTCGTGCTAGCCGCTCGGGGGGTGAGGATCAAAGGGACCAAGTCGCCTAGAATGCCAATACTGTGCGACCACCCATGCGAAACAGGTCATCTCAAGACGCACCTCAGAACGAAGAGCAACCAGGCCGTATTTCAGGATCGCCTGGGACCTCTTTGACTACCCACCTGCATACGAACGAAGCAAGTGGCTTATGCTAATTAAGGACGAGTACTCGGGCAGGATCTTCGTTTTCCCAAGAGTCATGAAGACCCACGACATGGTATTCAGGGTCTTATACCTGTTCGAGCGATGGGTACGCACCCAGAAAGGTCTTGCCATTTGCAAGATCCGGCAAGACGTAGAACGTGCAGTAATCGCAATTAACGGCGAGACTCGCTTCCAAACCTGGGTGAAGGAGCTCGGAATCGAACTAGAGACTACCCCTCCGTACACGAAAGAGCCAAATGGAGGTGGGGAGCGAGCCGGCCAGGAAATCATAAGCAAGGCGATCAGTATGATGTCTGCAGCCGGGCTGCCGAACGACCTATGGGTAGAAGCTGTGTTAGCAGCAGCCTACTTATACGACATTAGCCCTAGGCAACGTACCAACTGGCTCTCGCCAGTTCAAATCGAGGAAGTCTGGTTTAGCCACTACTTTAGGTGGTGGCAACCGATAAACACGCCGAGGCTCGCCCGCGATCTACGTCCCCATTGGGGGTGGACGTACGCATACGGCTGCCGGGCGTACCCTCTGAAGAGGGACCGTGAGAAAGGAATCGACAAGAGACGCTTCAAGGTGGAGCAGAGGGGGCATATCGGATACCTCGTGGGATACGTGACGAACGCCCACAACATGTACAGGATCTGGATCCCCTCGCTTTCAGAGGTTATTATCACACGTAATGTGACGTTCGACGAGACCGTTTTCTACTCGAAGAACGACGCGAAGGCCGCAATTCGACTGCCCGAATCAAGGTCCGTGGCGGATGAAATCCAACAGCCGCTCACGACCATCGATCCTGAGCTTCAGTTGCTCGGAGTCGTAGATGAGGAAGAGGCCTCGCTGATAATAGACCAAGAGCACCCATCACCACCTACGCTCGCTCCGCAGGAAGTAAACCAGACCGTGGAAAAGTCTAGCTTGCTTTCGAGCGGACGAAGCGGGTGGCTGCTCACCCCTCGAGCTAACTCCCGACTTCCAGAGTCCGGAACTAGGCCCGGCCCTCGCGCAGCCGACCGAGGTTGTGAACGAGGCCGCAGGGGGAAGCCGACCCTCTTGCAGAGAGGGTTGAGGACGTAATATACGTACAGACAGAAGAAGTGACTCCTTCGAACTCCCACGAGGAGGACTCTTCTGCCCGACTAGACCCCGATGATCCCATCCAGCCGACGAGCCCACGTCGAGAAGCAGGAGAGGTGAACGACCCAGCCGGAGATTCCGAAGCGGCCGATTCCGATGGCCGTGAGGATGATGGGTATATTAGACGAAGCCGGAGACTGAGAAATCAGTCGCCGGAGGTAGTCGCTCAAGACCCGAGTCGCAGGGAGCGATTCGGGCAGTACTCGTTCTCGCTTCGTATAGAACGAGACTGGGACGCTTTCTTTAATACGTACATGCCTGATCAGCAGAAAGCGATTAACGAAGCGACCCAGGGGCATCGAACGCTCCATTACTGCGTTCATGCCGCAATTAGCGGAACGAAGCACGTTCCGCCGACCGCACTTCCTAGCGATAGGATACATGCGGATAACCTCATTTCCCCTCCCTAGGATGTGGAAAGACGTCTCAAAATGCCCTGAGCCCCTCAAAACCCACTTTGTTGAGGCTGCTCGTACAGAAATCAAGAAGCTGGAGGAAATGAACACCTGGAAAGTCATTAGCCGAGCGACGGTCCAAAAGAAGCCAATACCGCTCAAATGGGTGTTCAATTATAAGTTCAATGAGGACCATTACCTCGATCGCTGCAAGGCGAGAATATGCGTCAGGGGCGACCTCCAAGAGCGACACCCCTTAGAAAAGACGTACGCAGCTACTCTCGCCGCCAGGACTTTTAGAGTAGCGATGGCCGTCGCTGCCCAATTCGATTTGGAAGTCCACCAGTACGATGTCGTAAATGCGTTTCTGAACGCAGTACGGAAACCAGGCGACCCTCCCATCATATGTGAGCTCCCAGACGGCTTCAAGCAGCCGGGTAAGTGTGTCGAACTCGAACGAGCCCTCTACGGTGCCCGTGACGCTCCTCTGCTCTGGTACGAAGAACTCTCGGCGACTCTGAGATCCCTCGGGCTTACGCCCACGAACGAGGACCCATGTCTATTTCAAACTCAAGATAAAAGGGTCCTGGTTCTCTTCTACGTAGACGACATCCTCGTGTTGTTCCATAAGGACCACGTCCACGAGGCCGGTCGGGTAACCGAGGGCTCAAGAGGAAGTATGAGTTGAAGGACCAGGGACCAGTTTCGTGGTATCTGGGTATCAGAGTCGTCCGAGATCGACCGAACTGAAAGATCTATCTCGCCCATGACCAGTATATCGAGAGAGTTGCTAAGAAGTTCGATCTCGTCGACGCAAAAGCACCAGTAACGCCGCTGCCGACCGTACTAATTGAAAAGAACCCAGGAGTCGCATCGCCGGCCGAAACCAAGTCGTTCCAAGAAAAGATAGGGTCAATCCTGTATACAGCAATAATGATACGACCCGACGTCGCTTTCGCATGCGCTTTGCTATCTCGGTTCCTCACGAACCCGTCTCGTCAGCACCATTCTGCCGCAGATCAAGTTATACGATACCTTTTCCATACTCGCTACCTCGCCATATGCTTCGGCATCTCGGGGGTGGGCAGGTATTGATGATCGCAGGCGACGCTTCGTTTGCAGACGACGAAGAGACCCGAAAATCCTCTCAGGGATACATAATCTCTCTTTTCGGCGGACTCGTTCAGTGGAAAGCCGCAAGGCAGAACACGGTAACGACTTCGACGACTGAGGCCGAACTACTCAGCTTAGAACACACTGCTAAGGAGACACTCGCTTTGAAACGCCTTTTTCAGCGATATATCGCTTGAACTCGGGGACGTCTGGAAGGTTCACTGTGATAATCGTCAGACAATAAGGCTTGTAGTGGAGGAAGGGGAACGTATCTCAACTCGCCTTCGCCACGTCGATATCCAGAACATGTGGCTACGTCAAGAGCACTCAAAAGGCTCATTTGAAGTGGTCTATATGCCAACAAATGAGATGCCAGCCGACGGTCTCACAAAGAGCCTCTCACGAGCGAAGTTCGAACACTTCGTATCGCTCTTGAACATGAGGGACACACGAGGAATGGTCACACAGAACGAGGGAACACTGGGGAGGCAGCAGAACGCCCCGGGGGGCCCGGGTTTTCAATTTATAAACGTGGCCCATGGCCAGGAGCATAAAGTTGCTCCGGCGACCCCGTCGGGTCGCCACGAAAGGATTACTTGCCTGAGAGGGCAAGCGCGTATTCGTCCAGAAGGGACTTCAACGCGGGCACCACGTCCGCGGGGACATGAATGCCAACGAGGGTGTCGATTCCGATCCGGATACCGTCAGCCTTCGCACGCGAGGCAGCCGGCACCTTCTCTTCCTCAACAGGCTCTTTCAACTGGGCCTCGAGCACAGAGAGAGCGCCCATAGACGCCTCTCTTGCCGAAGCCTCGTCTACACGAGCCACCTCGTCCTTGACCTCACCCAGCAGCCCGTCGGCCGCCAGGGCCTCACGCAACGCCGCCGTTACGCGAGTCAGGTCCTGGAGATAGTTAGCAATTGATTCAGAACGACGAGCACGTGTAGAGACTGACTTTCTGCGGGGTCTCCGCCGGATTCTCCTTCTTCGCCCGCTTGAGGCGCAGGAACTTCTCGCCCAGCTCGCGCGTACGCCCCTGGAGGGGGAGCGCAGCCGGACTTCTTGCCGGCCTGACAACGCGCACATTTGCTGCCAGCGCTTGAGCCTGGGAGGCACCACCCCTCCGTTCGTCCACTAAGGGCGCTTTTGATGCAGCCCAAGCATTCGGCACCGAACGGCGGTGGCACCCGCTCGAGAAGTCCCTCGGCACCAGGGGTGCCGGAGGGGTACGCTATCAAGAATCAGAATCGTAAACGACGACGTCGAGGAAAGGACATTGTACTCACGGGGAACCGCCTCACGCCCGCCAGGAGGGAGCGAGGGAGGGGGCTCTGAACCACCCTCACCTCCACCCACCTCCTGGGTGGTCTCTTCTTCGGCCGGAAGGCCGTCGCCTATGGATAGGAACGTCAGCAAGTCTGAAAGCAAAGTCACGGCACGATGCTATCGCTTGGCCGACCGGAGTCCAACACGAGGAAGGTATCACTTACCCGCAGGCGGATCGTCGTCGTGGGTGGGGGAGCCGCCGCTCTCCCCCGAAGTCGTCTTGAGGCGCTTGGCCTCGCGCGCTGCGGCGGTGCGAGCGCGCTTTTCAGCCCTGGTACGTTTGGGCATCTATCTCAAACGACATTATTAGCTGCGATTCCTACTTCTGCCGACGGGCACGCGCGCGAACGCGGGCGCGGAAGCGAAAAGTGAGGGTATATACGTACGGTTGGTATGTGGATGTGGGTTGAAGAAGGAAAGGAAAGTCAAAGCAGTGGGCGGCCGCAAGGAATTCACTTACCTACCTGCCTCAGACCGTAGGCTGATTATTCGGCCAATGAGAGGCCGCCCCCTCGGTCCTGCCTACTGTCAACAGAGGAGCCTCGAGATCACCCATGGCAACGAACACGGCTGGCAAACTACTGCCCATCTACCCTACGCCCACAACTCAGCGCGCAGCGCGATTCACTTTGTAATTCCTTTTGTAAATAGATTCCTACACGGTATTGTTTAGATTTACGCGTTTAGCAGCACTTTTTACGACGATGCGGATGGTTCGGCGCGCTTCTTCCAGACGAGGATTCGTCTGGGGGGGTGTGTCGTGATGGCTTCAACCATCCATGGCCTCACCGCATGTCACGTGACCTCGGTTACATAATCACCCGAGGTCCACACTCGCTTACACTCTCTATTTCAGGGCGAACCTCGTGCCCATTTCCTACTTTCAATAGATAACCGTTCTCTACATTTAACGTCGATGCCCCTATTTGTGACTATACGACAATTTCCCTGTATCAAAGGACTTTGGCAACTTCTTGAAGAGAGTCTCTAGCTTGTTCTTCTCGCTGACGAATTTTGCGGCGGCGGCTCGGTCTGGGAACCAGTACTGCTCAAAAGCAGCCATTGTGTGCCAGTCAGAAGTGGCAAATGGTGTTCCGGCAAAGAAACTGGCAGTATCTTCGGGAGTGACTTCTCGGTTGAGGACATATCTCATCAAAGACGTGCCGGCGCCGACTTCCGTGATGGACGCTGCTCGATTAGTAAGGTCGTCTTCAGTGTAGGTTGAATCCTGAGATTTTGCTAGGAAGACTAATAGCAATGCTGCTTTGTTTCCACGCTTTTCAAAAAGGATGGGATCAAACAAACTCTCCGCAAAGTTTTGACTGAGTATGCCAGTCTGCGATGAAGTGTCCGCGAATTCATGTTTACCAGCAGAAGCTTTGTACTCGGGAGCTTGAAACGAGCCCCAAAGACCTTTCAATGATGTCCAACCGAGCGTCGTCACCGCATCCCAAGGTTCTAGACCCCCGTTCGGGACGCCTGGGATACTAGAATGAGGGAGTGCGACGGCCTGAGTGTAGTTCCGGAGGATGGGAACCACGTCGGAGATATGCTTCGTCATTGCAGCATGGACGCTGGTATATTCCTCAAGAAACTTGTCTTCCGTCCAACCGGGAATCCGTCTGCAAGCAATAGACATCTTGACGAGGGGCCTCTTTTGGCTATACGCTTCCTTGACCGGTGGAATTACGGGCAACAGCAGATGCGAGTCGTATATTCCGCCAAAATGAATGACATGGCGTCCTTTGTTGATTGTGGAATTATGCCTGGGGATAGGAGCACCTGGAGGGTACTTGCCGTAGTCGTGTCCAGAGACTACGAGGCTAAGTCGCTCTCCCGCCCGGAATCGACAGTTCGTCGGCTGTATCTCAATCTCCACAGGCACCACGTCTCCGGCTTTGAGAGGCTCCAGATCTCTTCGATGGAGATGAACTGGCTTCCATGGGGTCGAAGCGGTCTCATCCAACTCGCGTCGAGAGGCTCGAAGCCAACCGAAACCAAGGGGGCCGGTATCGACGACTGTGATCCATGGGAAGTCGACATCCTTTCCATCTTTACCCTTCTTTCGCAGAGTTATGAAAAGATCCAGGTTATCGCCACCATCAATCACTTCAACCCAGAGTTTGAGCTTGGCATGGCCTGCAAACTCAAGGGAGTTTCGAAGAGGAAGCTCAAAGGCGACTTCACCCTGGCTCGCGTCGTATGAAGTATGGCTCTCCGCGCGCTGAGCAACCTTGCTCAAGCCAAAACTCGGGGTCGGGAAGTACTGCGTATACTGGGTTTCTGGAATTGGAAATGCATCACTATATCGCCATTCTCCGGTGTAGTAGCGTTCCCTCATGGTGTAACGGACTTTGGGCCAGTACTGAATTTCTGTCGACAGCCCGAGCAGATAATGATCGAGGAAAGCCTTCTGGCGGTTTAACGACTCCTCAGTGACCGACCACTCCCATCTATAATTCATCGTGAAGGTTAGCGGTACTCAATTTGGCCGTTGCAGTTGAGAAAGGCTGACTTTTGGCACTGATGAATCTCGAGATACTTGTCCTGAGAAGCGATCTTCTCCCAAGCGTTGAGTGTCCCACCACCCCATCCACAAATGATGTATGCTGGAGCTATGATTTTTGAGAGAGCCGGAATCTTGTTTTGCCAGTACTCGTCAAAGTATGGGTGTGTCTTGGCCCCGTCCGTCGTATCCTCGACGAGATTCTTTCCCCAATTAAAGAAGTATGGATAGCTTCGACCATTTCAGTCAGCTTTACTTCTTGAAAAGTCCAGAATATTACAATTCAGGAAAATGACTTACACAGCACTGAATTGGGTTTCTGGAATTCCGCCCTTCAAAGCCATTTCACGATACATGTCAGTCATGCCGTCGATGGGAATAATTGCCTTCACCATTAGGCCGTTAGCAACTCAAAGAGGTGTGAAGCAGGTTCAAAGACACATACCGCGAGTGATGGAGGTTGTTCAGCTGCTACAAGCCAAAGCACCATTGCGTAGCCACTGGCCCCATACAAGGCAACCTTGCCATTTGACCAACCCTGCTGTGCAAGCCATTCGACAAGATCGTACCCTGCGGAGACAGATCAGCTTAACAATTGTCCTTTATTTAAAGACAGTGTGATGCAGCCATAGTTATAGTAAAAGCTTCCAACGGAATTGAGAACACCGAAATAGACGCTTACCGTCAATTCCAACATCTCTAGAATAATAACTCTTATTACCATCCGACTGAAAACAACCCCTGGCATCTATGCTGGCAACGATGTACCCGCGAGGACACCACCACCCCGGATCCGCCGCTTCGAACTCGTAGTCTTTAGTGATACGGGCTTTGTCGAAGCCTGCACTTGGTGGGAAGACTGCAATGTCGGTTGCGCCATCCTTGCTGTAGACGCTGTAGTTAAAGATAACGGGGAGCTTCGTGCCCTCAAGGTGGCGAGGCCGGTAAATGTTGCCCCGCAGGACTGTACCGTCTCTGATCGAGATAGCCACATCCATGTCCGAGACGATGTTGTCGTCTTTGAGGGTGCGAGGATTGGCACCCTTGACGCCCAATACCTGCGGGTCCCACGCTGTGTGTGAACTTAGCAAGTTCTTCAAAGGAATCGGTGTGTTTCGTCCCACGACGATTTGGCTCAGTGACAAGATTCTCACCTTTGATGAACTTCCCCAGTTTATGGGTCTTGGCCAGTTCAGCCTTGAGAAGCTCAACATCAGCCATGTCTAAAGGGTCTTGTTGAATTATCGATCAACAATACAAAAATATAGATGTTCTAAAGTCGAGAAGAGTTCATCAGATTGCAGAATGAATGACCTTAGGATCAATGACAACTTGTATTCAGTACCTATATATCTCGATGGCAGCCCACTAAGTCTCGCTCTCGCTCTCTGACTTCGTTACGTACTATCACCGAAGTTGCCTGCTCCAATGACAAACGTGATCTTAGACAACCCCAGAACAAACTGAACATTGCGGGGATCGGACATCGTGGGGTAGCGGGGCCGACGCCGGTTGGTGGGGCCGATAGAAGTTGGCATCTCGGCAACAGCACTCGGCTCCGGGTTGTGCAGCGCGGGGAATATGGGGAAATACGATCTCTAGCTCGCCGTAGTATAGATCAGTAGGCCTGGAAGCAGTTTAATATGGAACTTTTCACACAGAGTTAGGTTCCTGGATTCGTTGGACCACCTATCATCTGTCACTGACCACTACAAAAACGATACACTCCCACCATCAAGAACTGAGATCTTGTAGGGACATTATGTAATAATATTATCTGTGGCTAATGATAGAATGGAACCATCTATGAGCTCATTACGTGCCTTTATACCGTAAACCACAGATCCCACATTTGTAGACATCTCCCAGGTTTTCTTAGTGGTTGCACTGGCTGGCGGGCTTCTGGCCCTTGACACCCTGAATGCAGTTGTTGGTAACGTCAAGAACGTGGTTCTTCAGCAAAGCAGTGCAGGCCGGTCCCAGGGTTCCGCTGAAGTTGTTGCTGGTGAGGTTCAAGACTCCCAGAGTATCAAGCTTACACAGTCCCTCGGGAACGGATCCGGACAGCTTGTTATCGCTGGCGTCAAAGACGGTAAGGTTCTTGATGCTGTAATCTCTAGGAAGCGATCCGGACAATTCGTTGCCAAGGAGGAGAATCTCCTGGACGTTCTTCATGTTTCCAATGCTCTTGGGGATGGATCCGTTGAGCTTGTTGTTGGCCAACGTCAAGTAAATGACAGGGGACGAGCCAACGTTGCTAGGAATGCTGCCCGAGAACTTGTTGTCGTTCAAGAAGAGGACTTCGAGGTCGAGGTTGAAAGCCTCCTTGGGGATCGGCCCGGAGAACTCGTTGAAGCGCAGATCGAGGAAGGTCAGATTGAGGTCAAAGACACCGGTTGGGAAGGGACCGGAAAGCTTGTTGTTGCTGACGTCGATTTCCCATAACCACTTGAGAGCTGACAGGTCCTTGGGGAGCGATCCAGTGAAGCCGTTGCTGTTGGCGTGGAAGAAAGTGAGATCAGTCAGCTTGTCGAGGAAGCCATCAAGGACCAGGTCCTTGCCCTCAAGCCCGAATCCATTGAGATCGATCCCTGACAGAGCGTTGTTTCCAGTGTTGGGGTTCTTGGCGCAGCTGAAGCCGTCGAAGTTGCAGACGTTGTTTCCGGTCCAGTTCTTGGTGACACCTGACGGGTCGACGGTAATCTTGTGCTTGAGAGATTGAACGAGAGAAAGATCTCTCCCCAGGTTTGAGCCACTGGAGGCGGCGGGCGCACCGAGCGCAATAGAGAAAAGGAGCGACGAGAAAAAGAGCGAAAGAGTAGCCATTTTGGAAAAGAGTGTCGAGATAACCATGCAAGTGAAGTCACGATATTCTCCACAGAGCGTGAAAGGGAACGCCTAAAGATTTATATGCCGGCTATGCCCACCGGCCAGGCTGGACTGCGACCGCCTATCTAATTTTTGCTGAGTTTCGACAAGTCACCGGCTCACGGCGCCTTTGAGTTTTCGTATTAAGTGTATCACGACTCGGTTTTATTTCGCCCCCACAAATACACTCATGAACTGAGCTGCGATTGTTTATTAACCTTCGTGCTAGGGCGTCCGTGGGGCGAACAAGATGAACACACAATCAAACTGACAATTCCGCTTGGAACTCTCCAAAAGCAAAGCTCTCTCCTCCTACAAAATGTCTCGGCGAAGCGGGAATTGCTTTCTAAGCTTCTCAACTAGCTTCACCGATACTCTTCAAGTAACCCTTCGAGAATTGTGCACTCAGTCAGACGGCGACAGATAAGTGGCCAATGGCAAAGTTCTAGGCGCGGGTGGGTATGACAGCCTTCATAACTGATCCATCATCCAGTCGGAAAAGGCCTCTAGCGTATTACAGGCCACACCCCATGGCAAAAACTACTTCATATGCAGCTAATCTTCTGCCATGGCTTTAAATCACAGCCAGCAACACTGAGGCGTTTATGCGCGGGCTACGGGACTGTGTTCACACGGCCAGCGGTTTAAACAAGTGTGCGTCAGCCCAAAATTTGGCAAGTAAGTCTTCAAGGCCTAAAGAGTTACGAAAAACAAAACCGGCGGCAATATCTCAGGCCAATTAACATCAACTTCATACTCATTCAAACCTTGCCGGTGCCAGACCGGCCTGTTCTATATGCACATTATCCTAGTCTAAAACGCCGGCCTCAGATGCAATGTGCTAGAATATTACGAACCATTAAACCCGCCCGGCAGAGTTTGGTTCGTCTTCCAACTTTTACATGTCAACGTGACGGCGACTGCTCAGGGCAATAGCAATGGGAGTGTGCTATTGCCGCCCGGTACAAAACGCCGGCGTCTTTGTCCCGATGGACAGCTTACCAGCACAAGTTCCTGCTTATGGTTGTCGACGTCGCGCTCTGCGTCCAACACGGAGTGGAACGTCGCTTCACTGTTGTGCAACTGAACTCAGAATGGAACGGCCGTATCGTCGGTCATTATGCGGTTCAGGAATCAGATTGAACGAATCTTATTTGACCCTCGTCCCTGATCGGACTGTTCATTATGGTATCCCACGCTTAGCATTACTAGATCTCCCGAAAACTTTGTTGCAAATAATTTGTGTGTGAAAGAAGAGAAGTGAAAGGAAAAACCAATGTGTAGCCGTCACTGCTTACATTGTACCATTGACGGGACCGCTTCGGGCCTTCGCAGCGTCAAACAGAGCCTTGATGTCGACCTGCCATTGCGCGAGGTCGGGTCGGAGAACGCGGCGATCGTAGGTGACCAGGCCGTTGACTTCGCCCTCGACGTCGGTCGTCTGTGTCCAGACACCGCCGCTGCAGGCGTACATCTCGACCTGCTCGCGGAACTCTCTTAGCAGGACGCGCCCGCGGTAGTTGTACGCTTCGAGGTTTTCATTGATTTCGTAAGTGGCATTGATCGAGTCGATTGCCTGCTGAACGTTCCAAAGACTATGCAGTGTTAGTCTTCCCTGATTGATTTCGAGTTTCATGTAGACTTACTGCTCAATCGAGACGTTGTGTCCGATGCCACCAAACTCGCCCTGGAATCCGATGCGCCTATTATCGTAGGGAGGCGAGGCGAGAGAGTAGAATGGTGTGCCGCATTGAGGGTTAGCGTAGTGGTGGTTGTCAGCGTAGTCACCAGATCCGTGGTCGAACCAGCCGCTGTTTGCGTTGATGAGCCTCGTGGGGTCAATCCCGCGAACGACGTCAACAAGTTTAGCCTCCGGGTAGGGTGGTGTTCTAAGTTGACCCCAACCTTCGTTGTAGATGGTCCAAGTCACGATGCTAGTATAGCTCTTGTGCTCCTCGATCATAAGCTGAAGCTGACGCTCGAACTCGGCTTGTTGGTCAGCGTTAGGTAGACGAGCCGAGTTGGCTGTCAGACTTGGCATATCCTGGATGACAAGCAGACCGAGGGTGTCACAGGCGTGGTAGAATAGATCCGGCTCCACCTTGATCTACGGGTTGTTAGTCTGACCTTTAAGAGAATGTGCACAAGACGGGTATCAGACATACGTGCTTGCGAACCATATTCATTCCGATGTTCTTGAGAACCTTTAGGTCATACGTCATTGCCTCTACACTTGGTGGAGTGTGAAGCCCATCAGGCCAGTAGCCCTGGTCGAGGGTTCCAAACATGAAGATGAATTCTCCGTTCAGCAGCGGGCGGTTAATGCCGTCCACAATACCATGTGAGATGGTGCGGAAGCCAGTGTAGCTGAACACCTGATCGCTGCCCATCTTCAAGGTGATGTTGTACAGGTTAGGGTTTGTCGGAGACCAAGCATTCGGGGATGGCACGGTGAAGTTGAAAGCTGTTCCAGAGTTGCCGGTGCCTGTTCCTACTGTGTTACCGTCTGTGTCGAGAATCGCAATGGTAACCTCCGATGAGGTGTTGGAGGAGCTGTGGACGAGCGCATTCACTACGGGAGGTTAGCAATGACACCCACTCGTTCAGATAATGAAGCTCTGTGCTTCTTACCATTTCCGTTGTGGTCAGCCGAGAGATCCAGCTTGGTGATGTAGGTTGACGGCGTGCTTTCCAGCCAAACCGTCTGCCAGATGCCAGAGCATGAGCGGTAGAAGATGTGCGAAGGAGTTCTCGTCTGCTTGCCAATTGGGATGACATACCCATCCGCGTCGGTAGGATCAAAGACAAACACCAGCCTGGAAAGCCCCAAAGTTAGTTTGAAGAGTGATTGAAGCAAAAGATGGAATGAAGTACTAACAAAGTGTTGTCTCCTCCAGCATTGAGGTACGGTGTCGCATCAACCGTGTAGCGGAAGTATCCTCCACGGTGGAAACCAACCTTTTGTCCATTGATGAACACGGTCGCCTCGTAATCGACAGCTTCAAAGTTGAGGATCACAGATTGGTTACCCCAGCCGCTAGGCACCTGGAACGTTGTCGCCAGCCAGAAGTGAGTGACGCCGAGCTCCTGAATCCCGGACAATCCGCTCTCAATGCACGAAGGAATGAGAATCTCGCGATCAAGCACGGCGCTAGTGGGCGGGTGGTTGACATCGTCGTCACTGCTGGCGGCCCTGTAGGTCCATAGGCCGTTGAGGTTGAGCCAATTCTCTCTGCGAAGCTGCGGTCGCGGGTGTTCCGGCCATGGCTTCGTTCCGACCTTGGCTGTCCAGTCTGTGTCGAGGGGCGGAGTTTGCAGCTGGTACGGTTCCGCGGTCCCAGCCGTCGGCGCTGAGCCTCCGGCAGTCGTCGTCGCGTTTTGCGCGTTAGCAGCGACGGCGAATGACAGCACTGCCGCTGCAGACGACAGGAATGAGCGCGTGAAACGCATCGTGGAAGAAGAACTGGAGTCGCGCGCCGAGGAGGAGTGACAGAACTTCCTAGTCCTAAGGGGGGAAGGGCTAATCGACTGGAAGCTATCGACGAAGCTTCGAAGAAGATGCAAAGAACGAAGGATAAGACGCGAACAAGAGGGGTCAAAGCATTCAGGGGGGATTACTCCTATTATACTTCTCTCCTGCTTGAGAAAGTAAGATTTAAACTTTCTTCGCTGTTGGGACGAGCGTTGACATTCAACTGACTTATAAGCTTCGTATTAAGACCTGCGGCGGCGCACAGCTTGTCAGGCAAGGCAAGCACGCACATCAGATTCTCCACCACTCCCGGACATCTCGGCATTGAGTCAAGTGGTCTGGTTATGGACCTGACTTGGCGGCGGGAAGGAGGAACTACCGCAAGCTTTTCGAAAGTTCCTTGCAGCCTGCGCTTCGAGGTTGGGCACTTCGCGGTGACGTGCCATTCAGAAAAGGAGACAATGCAATGTTGCGCGCCGGTGAGCTAGACGACCTAGCTCCCCCGCACTGGAGAAATCGGCGTTCGCGACAGAATGTTTAGTTTCCCATATCTTGGCCTGCTTGGCCATGAGGGGAAGAACATGCGGGATTCGCTCTAGTGCTACTACGTCGCGTTGGTTGGTTGGATCGTCCGATGGCATGTGAGTAAGAGTAACAGGAGCTGTTCGAAAATAAGCCCAAAAAATTGTTCTAGTCTTTGCGCGATGTGAGCTGTATGGTTGTGTCCATTGGGCAGCACGTGGAGTCGTTCGCTGGGTGGCACAAAATAGCTGCATGATGCGGTCATCTGGAGAGGGGGAAATGGCTGGCCACAAGACCTCTCAACGGCCGATCTTGTCTGTTCTCGAATGTCGAGCAGAAAGGGCCGTAAGCTTCCCCTAGTTTTAGGCTGACATCTATGGCCGACGACGTTAAAAAAAAATATTTAGACACGGAAAAGGAGAAGCGGTGCGGATATTGTGTAACCATGGAAAGTTTGTAAACCCTGACCGGGCATTACACTTCTCCCACCTTAACCCAAAAGATCCCATCCTGATGAGGCGCAGCTGCTAGATGAAAAGAAATCTGGAGCATCATGCTAGCTTAGTCCTTGGGACGAAGGAGTGATCGACAGGTCCTTTCGACTAGAAGAAACGCCAAAAGTCGTCCGGTTTTTGTCATGGCGAACTGTCACCGCTTGCCAGATCACAAGCGGTCAAAATACCTTGTTCCCCTTCTCCTCATCTATCCATCTCGAGCTACTACCCTAAGTCATCAGACATCTGCACCTCAACAGGCACGACACCAGCCAAGATTCTTGTCTTTCCTCCACTTTCTCGCTGATGCGGGGAGCGGTAGGTTCAGTGGGCATATCCGACTGGCTCTCCTTTCTCTCCTCGTCGCGGGAGGGGCTGAACCTTGTTTAATCCCCGGACCGTGCATGCGGGGATGGCTGCTCGAGATCGACGGCAAATGTCTTATTTTCCCACTTTCCCTCTATCGGTCTGGGTCCAGATGGCTTGGGACCTACCTCGACAGGAGAAACCATCCAGGTGACCTCTTTCTTTGCCTCAAGCGATCCAATGGTCTTTTCGAGACTCGAACTGATCATCGCCATCGGCGGCGTACTTGTGGTTTACACGTGAGTTGCATGTCTTGTGGTGTGTCTCGGCTGCCGGTGGAAAAGCCGGCATGACTGTCTTGCCCCTATGCTGAGCTTTAGTGAAAAGTCGACCGAGATGCATGATACCGGCAAACCCTCGCAAATGAAGTGATGGAACCATGCCCTTGCGCGATGCATCTTGACTCCATCCATCGCTGCAACCTGACATCCCCGCACGTTTCTCAGCGGTTACTCGACCAGGAATTCATGTCATTTCTGATTGTCGATGCAGGTGCAGTACGGATGAACATGTGTGGTCACGTTGAGAAGATTACTGTACCAAATTGCAGTGGAGATCGCGCAAGCAATCTTGATCGCAAAGAACAATGGATCATATTCGGCCTCGGGAGCATTCTCGACTTTTTTGTAGCTACGAATGAGTGTCTTGTCGTGTTTTCGCAATCTCCCATCATTTTTTAACTCAGGACATTCACATCGATGTAGTATGTTATCGGATTAAGTCGCGAGCGATACATAAGTATCAGGTAGTCTTATTACCACCTCAGTCGAAGCTGCTTCTCATGTCATGTAGAGCAGAGGAAAGTGTGACGGCAACATGACTTTTCATATGCAGCCTCTTGGCAATTGCCGAAATCTACATGCACAGTCAAACTCGTGCAAGAGGTGACGGAAACTTGCAGCAACTTCTGCGAACAGATGCAGCGCGCCTCATTCGCGATCTCAACTGGCCCATCTGATCAGTGTGCTTCGTCTGAACACCCGTAGCTACCCGAAACGTGGATGCCAGATGCATAAGTCAATCCACGATCTGAAAGTTTCGGATTACTAGGATGGGGACTTGACGAAACATCAAACACGATTCAAGCTCATGAGCCAACCTGTGGCCTTGAGGGGAACCAGCTTGTCTCATAATGAAACTGTCACCAACTCTAAAGTCTCTTCCAATCGAAGGATTTTGGTAGTCAAACTAAGGACACGCTCGAAGTTGCCATGATTATCTTCTATGGGGCTTATGACTGAGAAAAGATGGCCTTATTGGCATGGATTGACAGTCAACTGGAAATCTTAGGGTACATTACCCGCATTCCATCACAGCATCACATCAACCCTCCAATACGGGTAACATCATAGTATAGGCCCTGTTTCCCGAATTTAATGATCGGCATTGATCATCAGGGTAAGAACCAACTTAGCTAGCGGAGCGACGATGGGATTTCTAAGTTGGGATTTGCTGCTCAGTCTTCGTGTATTACTCACAGGGCGTTTGAATATCACGGTAATTCCATCCATGGCCTAGCCCAAATAACTATCTCATCTAAGAGATGCTCGACGTATGCAGGAACGGATTGCTGGCCAGTAAGAGCGGACGCTTCTAGATCTATACTGTGTCTTTGAAGTAAGTTCGGCTATGCCACGTGGGCTCTCAAGGTACGGCCACCAGCATGCTTCTGGTTTTCGGATTGACAGCTCCTTGCATTAGGTATCGGGCAATCAGCGTTGAACTCAGGAGGCTCTCATCACGTCTTTCAAGGCTCGATATATGACCATAATCCATCTTATATGGCTAAACTCCATATCAGCTTGATGAAGGTAAAGTGGGATCCGTCAATGTCAATAACTCCTCAAAGTGAAATGATCTAAGCTGATGTTTCGGTATCATGTCAAGCACGGTATTATCACAACTGGTAACCAGTCATGTAAGGTGCCCACATGTACAGCCCTCTAAGCTTCCTTCGCCTACTGGTTTCTCAGCAATACGTCAACTCATTCTTCGATCAATAACGAATTTGTTATTATCGAATTGATTGCCCAGCAACGTACTAATAGCATAACTCAATTGAATCCAAATCCGTCGTTATTAATGAAATGCTGCTCTCTATGCCAATCACTGTTGGTGAAAAAAGTCCATGACGCGTGGGATATGGTCCCAAGATACGCGACCTACTATATGGGCCTAGGCCAATCTTCGCGGCCAAAACAATTTGTAAGATAAGCAATGCGCATAACTGCAATCCTCCTGATAAGAGGTCACTCAATGTGTCTTATCTGCACAACCGACACCTCGCATTACCCCGCGGTGTTGAACCATGACGGTTATCAACAAGCCATCGTTGGAAAACTGATACTGCGATTCGTTTGAACACATCTGGCCGCTTCATTGTCGTTGAAGATAGGTTTGATTTCTCCATTGTGCCAGAATGAAACAGTATCGGGACACATATGACAGGAGCGAAGGGGATGTTCGATATCACAATGACACTAGTCGGCCAGTCGTGTACGATGACCTCGACCCTTTTGGACATGAAGAGAATCATCAGGTGCGTGGAGTGATATCAAGTTTTTTTCGTCAACAAAGGAGGGATGTAAAATTGACCACGAACCACAGATCAAGTATAAAACGATGTCGTGGAAGCTTGTCGCGGTGCTCATGATAGCCGAAATTGTGAGCAACGGCATGCTGTCTCTGCCATCGTCCTTGGCGGTCGTCGGCATAGTCCCTGGGCTGATTCTCATCATCTTCCTCGGCATCTTTGCAACGTACACGTCCTGGTTGTTAGTCCAGTTCAAGCTGCGGCATCCAGAAGTCCACTCCATGGGCGACGCCGGCCAGATCCTATTCGGGCGGCCTGGTCGAGAACTCCTCGCCTTCGGAACCGTCGTTTTTGCCGTCTTTGCGACAGGCGGGCAACTATTGGCGGGCCAGATCGCGCTTGCGACACTGAGCGACAACAAGCTGTGCCTGATGCTCTACACCGGCATCTTTGCCGTCCCGACCTTGCTCTTTAGCTTTCCGCGGACAATGGATCAGCTCTCCTGGCTTTGCATCCCTTCAGTCGTCTCGATCCTCGTCGCCGGCATCGTGGGCATGGTCGGCGCCGGCGTGCACCCGGCCCCGGACCGACAAGTCTCCGTGGCCGTGTCCTCCGACTTTTACACGGCCTTCATCGCCATCACGAATCCCGTCTTCGCGTACGCCGGCCATTTCATGTTCTTCATCCTCATGTCGGAGATGCGGCGGCCGCAGGAGGCGATGAAGGCGGCGTACACCCTCCAGGGCTTCGCGACGACGTTTTACGCCGTCTTCGCGGTGGTGTGCTACGTCTATCTCGGCAGCGAGCTCGCTTCGCCGGCGTTCAGCAGCCTAGAACCGAAGTGGGCCAAGGCGGCGTACGGGATCGCGATACCCAACTTCTTGCTCGCGGGTTCGCTGTACGCGCACACGGCGGCGAAGTTGATTTTTGTGCGGATCTTCAGAAAGAGCCACCATTTGCATAGTCATACGGCTGTCGGGTGGGGGACGTGGGCGGTATTGGTTGTGCTCATGAACGGTGCAGCGTTTGTGCTTGCGGTGGGCGTTCCGATTTTCAACTACCTCATTGGTATCGCGGCAAGCTTGTTTGCGGCGTGGTACACGTACGGTATCGCGGGTGCGTTTTGGCTGCATGATAACTATCACGACTATGACGGATGGAGGCAATGGGCGCGCAAGTGGTTTCAAGCCACGCTGGCGGTCCTGACGTTTGCTGCTGGTGGCTTCATCTGCGTTGCTGGGACGTATGTCACTGTGAAGGGCATCGTGGAGGCATATGAGTCTGGTGCGGTGGGGGAGCCTTTCGATTGTTAGACCTGGAGTTTATCATGCTCTGATGAAGAGCTGCGGTATTAAGTTATCGATGGGAAAGTGAATGCCATGGGGAATCCCGAAGTTTTATTCCCAACTCGATGTCTTGGATATCTCGACCCCTGCGATACCTCCATGTTTCTCACTCTGAGGCTGATACTGTCGATCAGCAACATGTTGAGGACACAAAGACTGTCACATGGCTAGTATTGACAAAAATAGATTTGATTTTTGAACGAAAACAGCCACGCATATCGTGATTTGGCGGGAACCGTTAGGTGGTTTGGCATGACACACTTGCCACAACTGCATCCGGCATCTCTCGTAACGAATCTTTCCCAAGCCCGTCCTGCTCAGCCACTGGACGATATCGGTTGGTCCATTGATATGTTACTTGACTTGTATTTTCTGGTAGCATGTGAAGCGTACCTTAGGCATAATTAAAGATTAACATGTCAATAGAGTACGGATAGAACTGGAGAATATGACCTGATGGTTGGAAGTACGTACTTGTGCCCGGGACGGAGAAAAAGGGACAAGGATCTTCCTGAATGACGTCAAGCTCGGCGCTGGAGACCGCATTTGTTCCGGTCTCCGCTCCCTCCCGCTGTCCTCCTCCACCTGTGGGCCTCCCGGACTTCTCCCTCACCAAACTTACCTTGAGATCAGATCACTAGACAGACTCACTCTTATTCACAGTCTATCATATCCTCCCTGAGTTATAGCTGCTTTCAAAGGTGTGTCGGTGTGTGGTGTGCCATCCGCTGATTGATTCTCATGAACCTCCAATCGAATCAGACCGGACACGCGACACTCGCCAACTAGCAAATCATCCTTCAAAACAGGCCGGAAGCCAACGTGCAGGGCTTCAATCCCCTGGTGTTTCACTGGTTCCTGTCTTGGAATCTCGATGGAACCGACTCTCAGTCCCCTTTCTGGATGCTAAAAGAGGGCGCCCAGCGTCGCATTCATACAGCGTCTAGGTCGCAAACATGGCCTGCCGATGATGACTGGTGAAGTCATCGCCGCCAACCGCACCCAAGTGGGCATCCAATCGCCGCCAGCGCGCCAACGCGGTTGGTTCCTGGATTGGATCCAGCACCGACTGGCGTGCCCAGCCCTTCCAAGTTTTGGCTCGCCTACGTTCTCACGCTCTTCTCCCCGTTGCGCCGGTGCTAGCCATGATCCGCCCCCCTCTTCGCTTGTCAAGACGGCTCTTACCACCACCGGGAGGCGAGGGGTCTTTGATGGAAACGGTATGATAGTGTGGCGTTTTCGTTGATGGCTTCCTGTTGGTCCACGGCCACCAGCACACAGACTGGAGCTACTTGGGCAGCTCCACGCCTCATCACGGCCACACACAACCCTCCACCCTCTCTCTTGTCTCCCTCCTTTGGGCCCGGCAGCTGTCTGCTAATTAGCACCGCGGCCATCGTTCGCAATGTTCCATCGACCGGTTGAATATGCGGCGCTACTTTTGGCGCTATGTACTCGTGGCAGAGGATGAAAGCTCACCCCCGCGTTTTTCGATTTCTTGGATTCAGGGCCAGGCCAAAAGTCGCCTCAGCCAGGGATCCAACTTCTAGACCGAGATGGGGTGCCACCAAGTCTAGTTTTTCCCCCTGGATTCTGATTCTGATGCTAATTCTTATTCTTGTTGTTGTTCTTGTTCTTGTTCAAACTTAGTCCTCAATTCTTCTATCCATCCTCTCAAGGGCTCGTTGTCACGTCACCTCACGAGTCAAGAGGTCCATATTCTCAACCTCAAAATCGTAGCCTTCATCTTTCAAATCTGTCGCTTCAGTCCTCCATTGCCCCGATAATAATAATAATCCTCTATCTCTCCCATATACCTCAATCCCTCTCCCTGCGCAAGGACTGACCTCACAAGCCTTGTCATCCCGCTCCTGTGCTTGCGGGCGATGTGACAACCCCTACCACCCAACTGCAGGTGGCGACATCATAGTGTGCCTCGAACCATCCAACCGCCGTCCACACATCAGAGCCTCCCCGTCACTATCTGGCATCCCTGACGGAACGGCCTCTGCCAGTTGCCACGCCTCTTTTCTCTCACGATGTCTTTCGTAAATCTCTCCCGTCCCCCTCTCGACCATCGGGCCCATAGCGATACCAACGTCCGGCCTAGATTTAATTCACACAACACTTCCGACCGTCTTAGAGAAGGTTCAGGGCTTCGACCCAAGGCGTATCCAATGGTCAGCAACATCAAAAAGGGCAGGAAATCGGTTTTCAAGGAGGTGGGACTTGACGACGACTTTAGCGACGACTGCGGCTCCCCCGTTGTGGAGACTTTCCAACAGTCTTGTGGCCGACAGGAATCGATGTCTAGCGAGAAGGAATTCGAAGATGCACCTGGGTTGGAGGAAGCAAAACGCGACGGCACATCGAACGATGAGGAAGACGACGCAGAGGACGATGGAGATGGGGACAGCAGGCGTTCTGAGACGGAACAGCGCGAAGCAGCGAACGACTCTAGACAACAGAACTCAAGTCAGGCTGTGAAGCTGTCTTGGTACAACAAGCTTTCTCAGGGTTATCGACGGCCGAGGATCAAGACGGTCTCTAGCGCACCACCACCTACGATCTCAAGTCTGCAGCGCATTGGCATGATTGCACTGCTCATCGCGGTCATCATCCCGGCATTCAGCTATAACAATGGCCGCCAGAAGATTGAGAGTGGTGCAATTGCAGGTGTCGTGCGTCCACGAGCAACGACGTCAACGGATGTCTGTCTGAGATGGGCACAGCAGGGTGAGCTTTGGAAATCGTAGCGTGGGTAAATTTGCTAACAGTTGTCAGCGGCTTTACTCAACGGCACTCTTTACATGTATGGAGGTCAATCCAAGACGGAGTCCTCGCAGACCGTCAACACCTGGAGTATGACTTGCGCATCCTTGGCTGAGACTAGGAAATGAATCTGACAATCACTTACAGACAACGACTTTCTCAGTCTTGACCTAACGAAATCATGGGACACGAAATCGCCCTCCCTCAAGGGCATGACGATACCTAGTGGACCTCCAGCAGTCGCCAACGGCTACTTGTGGCACGACTACGACTACCTCTACCTCTACGGCGGCCAATTTGCTGATAACGACGGCGCTGAAGGCACATACGCCACCGTTGCTCCCATGTCGATCTGGCGATACTCTGTCAAGGACAGCTCCTGGCTCGAATTCAAGGACCCTCGCACGTCAGCCGGCAACTACTCGACCGCCGCCAATACTCCCGTCCAACGTTCCGCCGAAGGCGCCGGCTTGTCGGTACCTGAGCTCGGTCTTAGCTGGTACTTCGGCGGCCATCTCGACTGGTTGACCACCGAGGGTTGGTCGACCCAGACTCCCAGGGTGTATCTCAAGAGTCTGTTGGAGTTCACCCACCCCGGATACCTGAATACTGGTGTTGACGCGCTTCGTGCTGCGGGCGCTGCCGACGGCGGGGTATTTCGTAACGTGACTGAGGGCGGGCTGCAGGAAACGGATGCGTTCCCGGAACGAGCTGACGGTGTCTTGGTTTTTGTGCCCGGGTGGGGTGCGAGGGGAGTCTTGATCGGCATGGCGGGAGGATCCGACAAGACATTTGTCGACGACCTTGGCACACTCGATGTGTACGACATCGCCACTTCTGAATGGTATCATCAGCGAACGACAGGCGACCGGCCCTCAGTCCGCGTCAACCCATGCGCCGCTATTGCGAGTGCACCAGATGCCTCGAGCTTCCAGATCTACTTCTTCGGCGGACAAAACTTGCAGCCATTTGTAGGCCAGCACTCGGTTTTTTTTGGGTTTTCTTTTTTTTTGGAGAATAGGAGATGGACTGACACATTTATGCAGGGCAACCAGACACAGTACAATGACATGTACATCCTCTCCATCCCAGCCTTCGCCTGGATCAAAGTCGACGCAACCGATGGCGTCCCCGCGCCCCGCGCCGGCCACACCTGCACCATGCGCGACGGGCAAATCATCGTCGCCGGCGGTTATCTCGGCCCTGACGCCGGATGCGAATCGCCCGGCGTCTTCGTCTTCGACGCGAGCAACCTCAAGTGGAACACGGGCTTCAAAGTCGGAGCCCACGCAGCAGACTTTAGCTCCGAGAACTCCGTCCTGGCTGGTTCCTACGGCTACAAGGTCCCCGGCAAAGTACAGAGCGTCATCGGCGGCAGCTCCGAAGGTGGGGCTACCGCTACCACGCCCGCTGCTGGCCCAGCTACGGGCGGTCCGTTCAAGACGGGTACGCCACCCGTGTTCACTGTGACGCAGGGTGGTGCGACGGCTACAGTCACGGGTGTAGGACCTACGAGCACGTCTGCGGGCCAAGCGCCAACGACAAAGGATCACGGAAGCGGGACCAGTCCAGGCCTCATCGCCGCGGGCGTCATTGCCGGTATACTAGGCGCGTTGGCCCTATATCTCGGCTTCTGCGCGTGGCTTTACCGTCGCCAGGTCGCAGCGTATAAGCAGCATCTGTCTCAAGTGAATCGGTACTCGGGTGCAAGCTCGATGCACTTTGGCGCAGCGGGCTTCTTTGGCGCTGGAGATCGTGGCGAGGAGAGGAGGGAGCGAGGGCACCGCCGAGACGCGAGCACAGTCAGCGACGAGTCTTTCTCATGGGTTGGCACCGGCGTCGAGCCAAAGTGGATGACGGATGACCCTACACCGGGCTCTGGATCTGGCGGCACGGCGAGCGGTAGCGGTGCTGGCAGCGGGTTGAAGCGCAAGAGTGAGGACGCAAGGACGTTCAAGAGCGGGCCGAGTGGGAATGATCCGCGCACAAGCTCCAGTCGACGCGACAATACGGACAACGAGAGTGTTTCCAGCACGGAGCAGTTGCTTGACGGGCAGGAGCCGAGTTTCTTCTCAGTTGTCATGGGGCCTAGGCGTGCTTTGCGGGTTGTCAACAGTACCGAGTAATGAACAATACACGAATGGGTCACGAAAAGGTCTGGAGCTGGGAGGGAGTCAGGATAGGAAAACACGAGATATACGAGGATGTACGAGGATACAGGACCTTTTCTGTATATACACACACGATCAAGGGGAGAGGATCGAACCCTCAATCGCTCAAGCTAGATACCCTTCCTACTATGTACACGCTTTCTTCATGCTAAACCTCTCACATCCAAAGACTTGGAAAACTTTGACATGTTCGTCCCCATCAAGGTAGCAAGGTATGTCCCTCGGCCGTCGGCCGTGGGCAGTCAATGTCTTTTCTTGACCGCCTCTCCCCAGAAACAAGATCGTCATCCCATGTTTCTCAATTGACTTTTTAGCAGTGCCGCCATGCCGCGTCGTATGTCTTGGGTCTGTGGAACGTGCTCGCCGCCACTTTCTTGAATTGAGTTGATGGGGGTTCAGAGCTAAAACGTATGCAGACTGCAGAGTGCCAGTGAACGCATGGCCCCTCTGAGACAAAAACAACGACCATTGGCGGAGAGGATTGCGATCAACCGAGACAACATGAGCTGTCGAACATGATTTTCTCAATAGTGAGGGAAGAGATCACAGAAACGCGCATTAGTTTGGGTAGTACAGAGAGGGACGGGCCGGCTTGGGCTTCATACACCTCGTCCCAAGGTCAACGAATTTGGGAGGAACACGACCAACCCATCGACTTTGTAGAAGTATCACTTTCGTCCACGGGCCTCGAGTCGTGTCTCTCCACAGATTGAACCACGGTACGGAGCAAATGAGGATGCATTCCGGATGGCTTCTAGCTCGCGACATAGCGGCATTCGGTCCTTTGACGCTTGTTTACTCGTCCATTCGGGGCCCTACCGGTGAGGAAATTAGCTAAGTGTTCGTTACTTCGAGATACTGAGTAAAATACCGTACAATCAGGTACACGGTCGAGATGTTGAATTCAAAGTTTGCGATGGAGCCCGCGCTAAACCCCAAAGCATCTTTGACAATGGAGAAAATCTGTGGAGAGGGATGGGCAGTCCATTGACTCGTCGATTTCTCAATTTCTCAGTGGGCTCATTTCCCTATCAAACCTTGATCTTTTGATGCTATTTCTGCCCACTGGTTTGCGTGATCAAAAAATATTTTTTCCCTTGATTGTTTTTTGTTGAATCCACGGTCAGTCTGGACTTTTCTTCGCCGGCGACGGCTCTTCAGGTCAAGCTGCTCCCGAAAGACCTGTCACATTTCCAATCTCTTGACTCGTAGCCACCTGAAAGTCCGACATGGTCCTTATCGCGACATCGAAGGGCATGGCCGTTCTCCTTTAAAAGGTTACAACGACGTCCGTCACGTCATCACGTATCCCCAGGGTCTTGACTCGACCCTGTTCCCTATTACAGCCAAATAAGCCCAGATAACCCTAAACAAAGCAACCCCCGGTAATACCGATGTGCCATAGGGATGAACTCTAAAGCGAAGCCCAGGTCCCCATGGTTCCCACCGTCCACGGTCCACGGCGAGAGAGGAAGTCCCACTCTCGGCCGACCGAGATCGACTCTGTACCTTGAGCCTCGACGCGGGCATTCGGGTTCTCATGCACGAACTACCACATTCGTCAAAGTTGACGATGCTTGATTGGGCAACATCATCACAACTTCTCAACTACGCTGTGCCCACACACACCACTCACTCTACTTGACGCTAATGTCGCGGGCCGGGCACCTCCCCCACACCAGACGGGCATGCCGGTGCGGTGTAAGGCGTCTCTCTCTCTCTCTTGGTTTTCGACGAGGATCGACAGCCGCTAGGCCTCATTCCAGATGTCTTAGGAACATCGCATCATTCAGCTGCTGTGGCACGGAATTCTCAATCATTCCCACCCCGCGAAGAAGCGGAGGATGAATGGCGTTCATGTTTGTTTATAATGAGCGGCGGGGAACCCTCTTCCCTCGTCAAAGCTTTCTTGATAGTCTCGTTACTACAGTCTCGCTCGAACTCGCCAGTAATACCAAAAAGCCTAGCTCTCGTTCATAGGCTTTCTCTCCCTCCACTTTTGTTCTTTTTTAGCCCGCCATGAAGTTCACTCTCAGCTCCCTCGTGCTCTCAGCAGCATCGAGCCTTGTTGCGGCCCTGCCCATCAACGACACCCAGGTCTACGATGCCATCATCGTCGGCGGTGGCCCGTCTGGTCTCAGTGCCGCGAGCGCCCTCGGCCGTGTGCGCCGTAACACCCTCCTCATCGACTCTGGCGAGTACCGCAACGCGCCCACTAGACACATGCACGATGTCCTCGGCTTCGATGGTGAGTGATTCTCGTTCAAGCAACTTTCATATGCTTCTGGATGGTTTCTAATACAAGAACAGGCGTCACTCCCGCATGGTACCGCTACGCCGCCCGGCAGCAAATCTCACACTATGACACTGTCACCTTGACCAACGGCACCGTCACCAAGATCGGAGGCAACGATGCCACCGGCTTCGTCGTCTCCGCCACCTACGCGGACAACTCCACCAAGTCGGTCCGCGCGCGCAAGATCATCCTGGCCACCGGTCTGCAAGACGACCTCCCCGAGACCCCGGGTCTGTGGGAGAACTGGGGCAAGGGTATCTACTGGGTACGTCGCTATCAAACATGCATTCATCTCCAACGAAACTTCAATTCTAACATCTGGATTCAAGTGCCCCTGGTGCGACGGCCACGAGCACGCAGACCAAGCCCTCGGACTCCTCGCCTCAACCTTTGACGACCTCCCCTCTCTCGTCCGCGAGATTCTGACCCTCAACACGGACATCATCGCCTTTGCAAACGGCACCGACACCCCCGCCGCCCGCGCCGAGACGGAGGCCAAGAACCCCAAGTTCCAAGAGTACCTCGACCTCCACAACGTCACCATCGACAACCGCACCATCACGGCCATCACCCGCCTCAAGGACGGCGGCAACCCGCCCCACGACCCTCCCTCCCCACCGCGCCCGAGGAAGACCTCTTCTCCGTCAGCTTCAGCGAGGGCGAGCCCGTCGAGCGCGCCGCCTTCTTCCTGAGCTACCCCGACGAGCAGCGCAGCACCATCGGCGCCGAGGCCGGCGTTCAGCTCTGGGGCGGCCGTCTGGCTGCTGATGTGAGCAAGGGATACGCGACCAACGTGGCCGGCATTTACGCCATTGGCGATGCCAACTCGGATAACAGCACCAACGTTCCCCATGCGCTCTACACCGGCAAGAGAACTGCTGTCTTCCTTCACGTCAAGCTCGCAAAGGAGGACCAGGCTAAGGAGACTGGTGTCAATGTTACTGCTCTGAGGAGAGAGTTGGACCTGGAGGAGCGTTCCATCTGGGATGTCGCGAACGGTCAGCCTACCGACATTCTGTATGCCGGCGAGTACGACCAGTAAATAATGGATATGGAACATATCTCACCAAAAGCATTTTGATTTTTTCGCAGCAGCGATACCAAAGATACCTAAATAGACATTGTACAATTTTCAACTTCATTCACATGCTCCCACTCATATGTGTTCACTCCGCTTCGTCCTCAATCTCAAGATTGCCCACCCGAAACTTCTTGCCCTTCATGTCCGCATAATCATTGTGATCGTGGTAATCCCTCACCCGCTCCCTGACATACTGCAACCCCCTCACCGGCGCAGCCTCCTCCGCATCCTCCCCGATAAGCCCGAGCCTCTTCAACAGCGGCGACGGCGCAGGCTTGATATCGACATCATCACCAGGCCTCACAAAGTAAAACAACCCCTGCCGGAACAAATGAGCCTGATCCTCAGGCGGTCTCACAACGCGGTGCGTCGTCGACTTCAAGTACCCTGCGGACCAGAAATCGAGCGTGTCGCCGACGTTGCAGACGATGCCGCCGTCCACGGGCGGTACGTAGCGCCACTCGCCCGCGCCATTGGGGGCTGACGAGGAAGAAGAAGTCTTGATCTGGAGCCCCGCGACGTCCTGGCTCCAGAGGAGGGTGAGAGAGCCAAAGTCAGTGTGGGCGCGCGACCAGGTGTTGCCGACTTTGAGGTCGTCGGCGAGGGGGCGGGGGTGGTAGCCCATGTAGCGAAGGTGGTCTTCGCTCGGGGAGGCGTAGGCGTGGCGGGAGGAGAAGTAATCTTCTGGGAGTTCGAGGATGATGGAGAAGAGGGTGAAGACTTTGCTTGCTAGCTCAAGAGAGCGCTGCTGGAGTGTTAAATATGTGCGAGTGAGGATGAGAGGCTAGTTTTGTAAAACGGAAATTTGTATAGATGGTGTACGCACTCTTGAGAAGTTTTCGATCTCTTGTCGAAACGGCTCAAAAAACGGATGGAATGGCTCATCTTTGTAGTTTGGGATGAACTTGGCAATGTTTACCGATTCGACGTTATTGAGCACATCCGTTCCTTGCATCTTCTTATCATGGGCCTGGTGCCTTGATGAGTTATTGTTCCTTACAGAATGATATCTCCAAACGCTGCCAGACTCACCGATCTATATCCAAAGTAGTTGCCCTTGGAAAAGTCGCACGTGTTACCCGGTCTCGCCTTATCCTCGCCATCGAGGTCGAAGAAGCCTTGGCCGATATCATACTGGCGCTGCACTTCCTCAGGTGTGAAGCCTGTGTTGATGAGACTGAAGAAGCCAGTCTCGTGTACCTAATTAACTTATTAGATTCCTGCCTAGCTTAAAGACTTGAATTTCCTCACGGCTTGTCGAAGTTCTTCGGCCAGCTGCTTCTTCCCGCCTGGTTGGTCAAACTTGCTAATGTCAATCACCGCGATATCTGCCCAGGGCAATTCGTGCTTTGTCTTTGCAGGCCGCTGCCATTTTGGCAGGGAGACTGGCTCCGGAGATATGGCTGAAGGCATCTTGATTAATGGATTGTAGTTGTATCCCGAATTGATGCGAGTTCTGGTTCCAGTGCGTAGGTTGGAAGTCAATTCCTGTGAGGTCATAATTGTCTTTCCATAAATACCCCTCCATCTGATATCAAGCCGTTTGTGTCTTGCCCCCGCGCGCCCCGCGCCACTCCCGTTGTGCCGTGTCGGAGCGAGATCGCCGGAATTCGAGCACGCCATCTCATCCGGGATGACGAGCCGCATCCTCATGCTAGTATTGGTACCATGCGTCCAATCACCAGCTTCAATGTACCTCTCCAAGCATAACTCCCGCTGTTATTTTGTTTTATCTTCGGTATTTTCCCGAGGCTGTCCTTTTCCATCATTGTGTGTAGTCAATGGGTGAAACGGGGCATACTTCTCTCTCTCAACTAGAAGGTGTGATGCCAAATGATGATGTAGTGTCCGAGGAATTGCAAGTACCTTGAGCCAAGGTCCGAAATCTCGTCTTCATCTACATGATTATCGACTTCTCCGAGGAAATCTTCGTCAAATCAAATCTTACTCTATCTCAAAAGGATATGCAAGCCATGGTGCGTGTTGTTCCTTTCGAACTCAAGCTAGGTCACTTAAGTTCGCCTCAACATGTAGCATTGTGATTTTGTAAGAATTAATCCAGGCACCTCACGAGAAAATGCTGAAGAATTCGACCAGGACAAGACAACAACCAATGAGAATGCCCTCAGTCGTCGATTGCAGGACGTCACATAGGCGAACTTGCTGTGCACATGGCCCCGCAGTAAGGCGTGCTTCGTGCAGACATATCTTGGCTTTGCATCAGCCGTAATCGGCATCAAGTTAAATCAAAGATTGCGAGATTTGAAAGACCATGTAGCTTAGATACTTTATTCGGACAGAGGTCTTAGCTAGTTAATACCTTCTCTTGTACCAGAAGCCGTGGTCGATCATTCGTCGCCAGTGTGACCCTTCGTGGAAGACCTCATCAAGTCAACGCGATCATGGGCACTCAAACGAGTCCTGAGGGCACAGCAATCTCCTCCTCCGAAGAAAAGCCTCTCCTCAAAACAGCTCATCGCAAAGTCGACAAGAGGCTTCTACTATGGTACTCCTTCGTTTACCTCATCATGCGAATCCACGTCAGCAACATCAGCAACGCAGCCATCATCAACCTCGAACAAGGCACCGGCATCAAGAAGCAGCTCGGCAACCTCTCCAGCTCAGAGTGGGCGTGGGCTTTGAGCATCTTTTACTACCCCTACATGTTCTTCGAGCCTCTCGCCACGCTCGCGTTGAAGAGGTTTTCGCCTTCAGTGTGGATGAGTCGGATCATGATTACTTGGGTACGTTGGATTGCCAGCTCCATGCATGTATGTTTTGATTTGCTAATTCTTGATGAAAGGGGATCATATCAATGTGCCAGGGCGCAACTCAGAATTATGCTGGCATGCTGGCCTGTCGGTTCTTCTTGGGGCTTGCTGAGGCGGGGTTCTACCCTGGTGTTTTGTACCATCTAAGCTTCTGGTATCCGACTCATAGGCTTCCGCTTCGGATTGTAAGTTCAGAGGCTCTGGCCAAGTCAAAAGAAGTACGCAATTACTCACTTTTTTTAGGGCTTCTTTTACGCTTGCGGAATGTTTTCTGGGACTATTAGCGGTCTGCTAGGTGAGTACTGGAGAACTGGATGTGCTCAACTAATACAACGTTGCTAAGAATGATTCATAGCATATGCGATTTCGTTCATGAATGGCGTTGGGGGTCTATCCGGTTGGAGATGGGTAAGTCATCTCATCTCTCAAAGGTATCATGGATGCCATTAACTAACACGACGAAGCTCTTCATCCTTGAAGGGATCCCCGCTATCTTTTGCGGCATCTATACCTTTTTCTTTCTACCAAACTGTGAGCATTATATCATTCCGATCACCTGGGAGTGTAGCTACGTCTTGGCCTCTTCCTGGGGTATGCTCACATAGAACCAACCTCAGATCCCGAGACCGTCGAGTTCCTCACAGACTCGGAAAGAGAAGCAATCCTATCCGATCTCCCCGAGCAAGCACCAACCATGAAGTCCAAGACAATCAATCTCCAACAAGTCAAGGATCTCTTCAGTGATCCGACATTCATTCCGTTCTTGATGATTTGGATTACCCACGGCATCGGTGGATGGGGAATATCCTTTGTCCTACCCACTGTCATTTACGAACTTGGCATTTCGAACACTGCTATTTCACAAGTGATGACTATGGTAAGTTTCAAAGTCATCACTGCCGTGCTCGTGGACCATGTTGAAGAAAGACTTATCCTCGAATAGCCCCCTTTTACGTTGGTCTTCGTGATACTGTTAACATTGGCCTTCTTCGTACACACAAAACGACTCAGTCCCTGGATCGCTGGCCTGGGCCTGGAAGCTGCCCAAATCGTTTGTTACGTGCTTCTCATTACGGTCAAGCATCCCATTGCCAAGTAAAAACTCGCCCTACTCAATGGTGATAGGGCTGACCTTATGCTAGGTATATATTTGTCATGATCGCAACCGCCGCGTCACAGAGTTTCTTCGCCATAATATGGCCAGGTAGGTCGGGCCCGCTATTTATCGCCGAGGATACCTCACGCTTACAAAAGCTAATAAACGCATACTGCAGAGCGCATCAGAGCCGCGAAGGGGACAACGAGCGCAGGCCTCGCCATCGGTGTGACCAATGTAAGAAAGCCAAGCTCCCTACCTACCAGATTTGAAGCCATGCTAACCCATGACCAATTTCCAGGCATCGTGTCAGCTCATGGGCATTGTGGTAAGTGCAATCCTCGTCGGCATCTCGCTCCTTTCTCGTCTTCTAACGAACTTTTGAATAGGGTCCTCAGATATACCAGTCGAGATTCGGTCCTACGTACCGAGTAAGCTATTCCTGTTCCATCGGCCTCCTCTGTGGAACGTTGTTAGCTGTTTCTGCCGCATGGTTCTTCGTGGCTAGGCAAGACGGTAAGGAAACAAGCAGAGGACGCGTAGTAGCAGAAGAAGACTCAGAGAATAGTTCCCAGATGCGAGCGGCCATCGTTGAAGGCAAGGTCTGAGTACTGGTAGTTGCATCTTAAAGAAATCGGATGAATATATGTAACTCCCTATGCGTGGCTTCGTTATATGTGGCACCGAGACTGGTAGTTCCCTTTGCCTTTGAGACGTTGCATACTTTCTAGTCCAGGCAAGATTTACATGCAGATACATAAAGGTAGGAGGAATTTGTAACATATTGAGCGAGTACCTAGGTATTGTAATCTAGTCTAAAGGGCACTGTAATGGTGGAGAAAATCCACCTCATCAATCTAGTAGCCAGTCTCGCCGCTTGTAGAAATGAACAGGAATCAAACCTGATATTTCACCTTCCTAATCGGTCCAAAAAAAAAAAAAAGTCCGTTGCCAGTGGACGGGCTGATCACTTGAGCTAGTTTCACATGGTATGGTTAGTCTTGGTGTAAAGCAGCTTGTGGCGCTTGTCGGTCATGAGATATCTCTCTTCCCGCTCCGCCGCGGCGCGCCTAGCCATCTCGGACTGCGAGGAGCCCTCCTCGCTGGGAAGCATGATGGCGCGGTCGACCGAGTACGGCAGCCCGCGGTGGCGGCCGCGGGTCATCATGGCGCAGATGACGAGCTTGCTGAACGTCGTGAACTCGCCGCTGAGGGAGGTCATGACTGACGGGTGTCCTAGGGACAGCCCGACGTTGCCGCTGGAATTTAGTGAGCGATAAAAGACGGGGGCGTACGGGGGGAGAGGTCGGGGTACTTGCTATGCGCTGACGACTTCAAAGAAGACTGGGAACACGGAGAAGGCCTGATTGGGTATCTGTGTTAGTAATCGGGGAGGGCAATTGGGTTACTTGAGTTCGGGTTGGGAAAAAACGCACCGGTTCGTTGAGATCCATGATACGTTCCGACTCTGCGATACAGATGCAAAAGGTTCCCAAGAAGATGTACCACAGGTCAAAGCTGAGTTGGTTGCGGACGTGAGACATGATGTACCATGCACCGTTACTCTCGTCGAGCTGGCTGTCGTCGCTGTAGATGCCCAGCGCCTTCTCCTCGTATGTGTTGGACGCACGGATGCTGATGGCGATCGGGTAGATGGCAATGTACATCATGGACAAGAGACTAAACTGCACAGCCGGGTTGACGAGGCTGAGATTCAATGTCGCGGTTCCCGTGTGTCGCGCCGATGCAGCCTGGAAGAGCGCGGATAAGATGCGCGGGCCCATGGGCAGGTCGTTAACGGCCGCGTTGTCGAGGTCCAGGACAATGATGAGCAAAACGTCGATGAAGTTGAGGGCGAAGACTATGCCGAAGAGAATCCAGGTCGGCTTGCTGGGGAACAAGAGCGTGTAGCACCGTCTCGGGTGGTCCAGCAGGAATTGCAGATGTTCCCTGGTGGCCGAGGTACGAGGAACGACTTTGGACATGGTCCAGATGGCGAGGCGGAGGAAGACGGGGTAGCAGGTGTTTCCCGCAAAAGCGAGAAACGTCATGACGAGCATGGGCCAGGTCGCGTCCCTGAAGCTCGCCATCGAGTCCGGCGTGAGCGTGAAGCCCAGGTTGTCGACCATGGTCTGGGCCGAGTAGATGGCCCACCAGGTCCGATCCTGCGCGCTCTGGGCCAGGACGTCCTTGTACTTTGACGGCGCGTTGTGTATCCACGGCACGAGGCAGACGACTCCAAAGAGATGGAGTCCGACGAGGTAGACTACCGCTGGATCAGCCAAATCTGTTTCGGGGGACGAGGGGGGTTATGCAGGCGTATACTAGAAATGATCCTGAGCAGGAGCTTCAGGCTCCGGTACTCGATGCCGCCGAGAAGTTCGCGGTCTTGTTCGGTGAGGTTGAAGAACTGAGAATTCCGCCCGACGGTCGCTTGCTGGGATAGTCTGGGAAGATCTAGGGTGCGGGAGCGGCTGAACGTTCCGGAGCGACGTGATTCGGTCTCGGTGTGTCTTGTCCGTCCGAGGACCAGCATCGAAGAAGCGACCTTCTCGATGGAGAGGGCCGCACGCATCGCGGGACCATTGGTGTGATGCGGTCTCCGTCTCGACAAGCCGACCGATGACCGGCGAACAGGTCGAATCGTATCAGTGTCTTTTCGCCACGTCAGCTCAACTGGATTATCTACTAGATAGGGAGTTACAAGTGCCTACCATCAATCTCACCACGTCCAACTGGAATCTCAGTGATCGGCTGGCCTAGAGGAGGGTTGGTTTAGCTAGCGAAAGCTGAAGGAAGAGGCATAGCACATACCGTTGATGCGATCTATGGGACCGGGAACGTGAAGAACAATGGTATCCGCACGACCAGGAGGCCTGGGCAGTGGCAAATTGTCGTCAAAAGTAATGTTAGTCGGTCTAGGCGTAGGTTTGGGCTGGTCGTCCATTTCGTGGGATATATCCTCATTTCTTGGTGCCTGTAAGGAATGGACTGGTAGTGGAGCAGAATTGTCATCCGGATCACGAGTTGCTTCCGGCTGTAACGGCATCTCAGCTCCCTTGCCAGGCTTGCTTTCCGACTCCTGGTTGGCCTCTACATCTTGGTCGCCACATCTTCCGAGTGAAGAAGGAACTTGAAGGCGCCGTTAGCCTAGGTAAACAAGAGTGATACCCTTTAGGAGCCTACCAGTGTTTCGAAGGCGCTGCCGGAACCAGTACAGACGCGCCACGACGACGATAATGTTGACAAACATCAAGTTGGTGATCATGGGGATCACGTAAATATACACCTGCTGATAGGTCTTCAAGTCCTTCACATCAATGCTGCATCATCAAACAGTCAGATTGTCATCGCAACTTTAGAGAGCAAGAAGGTCATGCGGCCACGCACGTATTCAAACCAGACTCTGTCGACGAACTGCAGCCGAAGAAGAAGGCGTCCACGGCGGCCAAGTTGCCGTACGGATACAGAATCACCCATGAGAGGAGACTACAGAACAAAATCCACGTGTCTGTGGATATTCAATAGAACCCAGTCAGCTCATCTCAATCATCAACCCTGACGGTGTCGTTGTCGCTGTACAAACACGAGTAACAAGGCCAAAAAGGACTCGCTCGCGTTTGCGGAGAGCAAGGGCGCAACTTACAGTGAAGAGAGATGAAATTAAGCTTTGGCTTCCACATATCAACGGCTGTAGTTTTCGAACGGCGGGGATGTATATGTGGGCGCGAACACGAACAATGACGAAGCAAAGAAAAAGCGCAGGGTCAAAGTCTTTTGCAAAGATGCAGTTGAGGGAGAAAAGAGGCAACGTTCAGGAGCCGAGGAAATCCGCATCGTCGGAAATGGCGCATGACCAGCAGGCTGGCACCGCGGTCGGTCGAATGCCTGACAGTCACAGACGTAATCTCATTTCGCCAAGACCGGAGGCCGCCATGAGCATTGCCAATGCCAAGAACACCCCGCATCGCACACATATAAGCCTGGCTGCGTAAGGCAATTTTCGACAACTTTTACAAGAATAGAAGCATCTTGATGGCATTCGCACTTTCTTTATGAGAATACCATATCCACTGTGGTGTAAAATGACTGGTGTTCACTTGAATCTTAGGATAAATCTATCTATATGCGTCAGGCGGGCTCATAAGGCTAATCCAAGGATGATGACCCAAATCTCAATAATGTCTCGGGGTACAGGATTGGATATAGTTGAAAATCGTCCCCATTCACTCTAGACTTCGGAATGCCTTACAACACATCTTTCCAATATCTACCTAATAGCGCGGGGAAATGGATCGATTACTTGGCCGCGAACTGCCAATCCCGCGATATTCAAGTCAGAGCCAAAAGGGTAGCAAGGCCACATTCGTTCGATAACAACCATAGGCTCGGTCGAGGATGCTGGACAACATAACGAAGAAAAAGCGCTAAAGACATCACACATCAGTTGGAAAGAGTATTTTGCAAGACAAAAATGTCATGTGCCATGTGTCTTCATTGGCTATCGTGCTCCCTTTCCAAGGAGTTCAATCTCAGTATTTGGCCCTCCATTGGGCAACGACCAACGACCAACCCTCCCACCGGATCCGTTCCATCTGTCATTTCAATCGAATTTTCAAGGCCGCATACCACCACGCCGCCGGCTATCATTCTTAGAAAAGCCTGATGAGACCTTCCCATCGCGAAAAAGAAAACAAAAAACACAGTTCCGTTGCGGCCGGTGACCATCCGAAAGTGTTTCCCCTCCCTGATTCTTTTTTTGTTGATAGATCGTACACGCTCGAAGACCATACACTTGGGTAATGAGTAGAGAGAAGAAAGTTTCCCCGTAGAAAGAGACCGCATGAATTATCCTTGCCACCTGCAGCTTATAACCATCTGCAGGCCCAAAGAGAGAGAGAGAGAGAGTCTTGTAAACAGCTAACGACGTGTTTGGGGGCACCGAGGCCTTAGCCACCTCTCATTCCACCGTAATGACGTGGGTGAGATGGCCGACGACCACTACCTTCCTAGTGGTAGTTTCCGCCCCAACCGCCGCGCTGCTGTTGCTGGCCGCCGCTACCGTAGTATCCACTACCGTAAGCGCCCTGCTGGCCGTAGGATCCGAACGGAGCGCTGCCGTGCTGACCGCCGGAGGCGCCTCCCATGCCGTAGGCACTGTTTCCGTGCAGGTTGTGGCCCTGAAGATGGCTGGGGTAACCGCCGTAGCCACCCATCTGGGAAGCGGACTGGGGCGGGGGGAGACCAGTCTGGCCCGAAGGGGTGTTCGTGGCCGAGCCGGGGCGAGCGCCGCCGAGAGAAGGCGACGGACCGGCACCGGGCTTGCTCTCACCGAAAGGCTTCAAATCATCGTTAGCAGAAGCAGCGTTCGACTGGGCGGTGCTGTTAAATCCTTGTCCAGCAGGGCTCTGGAACGAAGAGGAGCCACGGCCAAAGGTGTCCTGAACACCGCCGAAGCCACTGCCGGCCAGGCCGGGCTGGTTTCCAGACTGAGCGGAACCAGCGCGGCCGCCAAAGTCACCTCCAAGTCCCGAGCTCAGACCGCTATCGGCGCGGTGCAGAGATGACTGGCCGAAGCCAGCAGCAGGGGACGAGGCGTGGTCGTAGGGGCCCTGGGGCGACATGCCGTATCCGGGGTGGCCGCCGTATCCCTTGTTGCCGCCATACGGAGCACCGCCATATCCTCCCTGCTGACCGTAGTGGTTTCCGTAGCCCATGTAGCTCGAGTAGTAAGCGTTGTTGTAGTAGGGGTGGTTGTTGTAGGGGTAGCTTTGTTGGCCGTGAGACTGAGGCTGCGAGGCCTGGCTGGCGGCCTGCTGGCTTTGGGCGGTGGGGTTCGGGGTGCTGTGTCCGCTGTTCTGGGCATCGTTCGTGACGCCTCCGTAGCGAGACTGGTTTTGCAGACCGCCACTCTGGGGGTACTGGCTCAAGTTATCAGCCTGCGAAGCATTGTAACCACCGAAAGATCTCTGCTGGGAAGACAGGTTGTCCTGGTGACCCTGAGCTCCCTGCTGGCCGTAGGGCTGGCTGTAGTAGTTGTAAGGGGGACGGTTCTGTTGGTCCGCCGTGTAGTAGGAGGAGTAGTCGCTGGGAGCAGAGCTGAAGGCTCCACCGGGTTGCTGGCTCTGCTGCGATTGCTGGTTGGAGAAGCTGTCGAACTGAGTCTGCGAGGCAGCGGGGTTGTTTGACTGGGTGAAAGGATCGATCGACTTTTGGGGGAAGGACGAGGGCTCCTGAGGGCCAGCCTGGCCGAAGCGGGAGTAAGGCTGGGCGGCAGCAGCGGCAGGTTGAGGGACTGAAGCTTTTGTCAGTATTTTTGAACAGGTAAGACTACGTAACCCTGGCATAGAAGCGGACATACCCTGAGCGGCGGGCGCCTGGGGAGCAGCGCTTGCGGGTCCTGAGAAGGGGGCATTAGCAAAGTCGGTGACGTTGCTAGTTGAAGCAAGTGTACCGGTAGGGGTGGCAGCAGCAGGAGGAGGCAGGCCAGGAGCAGGCTTCTGAGTGCCAATGGCCTCGGGAACAGGAGCCTGCTGAGGAGCGGGAGGAAGAGAGGTTCGGGGGTGAGCGACAGGAGAATCAGCGGGGGGCTGGGTCCGGGTCTCCGGCTCTTCGCGATCACCATCAATGTCATCATCCTCGTTCAAGCTGAAAGCACCGAACTGGACGGCAGCCCGGTCAACCTCACGGTTGCCAGGCATGCGGACGGCCTCCTCCTGGTCAAGAACGCGACGCTGGTAGCTCGGGGTACGGGATCCTCTTTCGGTGGTGGCCTTGATGGCGGAAGCGGCAAAACCGCTGTTAGTAGTGGGAACAGCAGGGCGGATGGGCTGGTGCTGCTGCTGGGAGGCAGACAAAGGTGTCGCGGTAGCGCTCGCAGCGTTGTGGCGAGGATCCCAGGAATCGGCGGCGGTGCTTGCGACGGTAGCAGTCGCGGGAGGATGCGATTCGTCGACGACCTGTTCAAGATTCGTCTCAGTAAGTTGGTCCTTGGAAGGCGGCAAAACCACTTCAGGTTCGATGACGGTTGGTACTTCTGCAGGAGCTGGTTCTTCATGGGCGGGTTCCACGGGGAGTTCGACGGGAGCAACAGGCTCAGGCTGTGCCTCGGGTTCGGGCTCAGGTTCGGGTGTAGGTTCGACGGCAGGGACGGCAGGAGGAAGGGGTTCGATGGGTTCGGCGGGCTTGGGCGCGGGCTCCTCCTTGGGCGGCTTCGGGGCAACCTTGGGCACGGTGGATTGACGGAGCATGCTAGCCCACGTCTTGGGAGCGGCGGCGGCAGGCTTGGGCGCGTCGGTTGAAGCGGCGGCGGCCGCGGGAGTGGGAGCAGGAGCTGCAGCCTTCTCGGTCGTCTCCTTGGGGGCCCAGGGGTCCTCGGCGGGTGCGTCCTTAACGTCCAGCTTCGGGGTATCCCATGCGTTCGACTCTTCGGTAGGAACGGAGAGCGGCTGAGCATTCTCCTTGTTATGGCGAGAGCCATTAGTAGCTACTGTGTTTGAGGCCCTGCCCCGGCCACCGCGACCTCCTCTCTCAGCAGTTCTTCCGCGACCGCGACCAGCCTCCGAGACGTTGCGTCCGCCACGAGTGGGTCTAGCGTTGGATGAGTCGATGTTCGAGGCTGCGGTCGTGGAGTCCTTGGCCTTGGAGCGGGGAGCCTTCTTCGTGACTTCGCCCCATTGGGAGATGGTGCCTAGGAGTAACAATCTTTGATTAGCTGAGAGCACCAAAGCGATGCGATTGAGCAGTGCTTGAGGGGAAAGAGGGAGGGGAATTGATGGATTGTCGATTCGTCGCGCGGGAAGGGTTTGGTTAGCAGCCTGACGAGGCAGGAGCCGTGCGCTCACATACCTTCAGCAATGCGGGTGACGGTGAGGTTCTCATCACCATCCGTCTCTTGAAGAGCGTAGAGAATATCCTGCTCAGACCAATCGGGGAAGAGCTCCTTGATGAGGGGCGCCTTGGATCCGTATTGCTTCTTCAGCTCGCCGAGCTCGCCTTGGTCCTCAAACGCATCGTCGGCGTTGGAGTCAAACTTGTCGCCATTGGGTCTGCCCGAGGTGCGACCACCCCGGCTGGCGAAACCACCTCTTCCACCGCGTGCAGAGCCTCTGCCGCGCGAGGCGGCAGGCCGAGTCTGTACCTCAGACATTGCTGGGTTTCTTTGTATGAGGGGAGGGGTTTTCCACGATGGGAAAATTGGAGGGAATCAATTATTTACTGTCCCGTATCGACACGACAGCTTTGGTGGGGGGTGGGGGTTTCTTCAGTTGCGGAACTCTGGCCGATGATGAGCAGGAAGAAAAAAAGAAGTAGGAAAAGAAAAGGGTGCCGCAAGGTGGGAGAGACGACGTCGTCGTGATCGTGGCTGACGAGACGAGACAAGTGAGGTTTGGGTGGTGGTGGATGTTGGTGGGAGAAAGACGAGGTGTGGATGGTGGATGGATGTGGAATGTTTGTGCAGAGGCAGACGCAATTGCACTGGGGCACTGGGAAAAGTTCAAAGGGAGGTTTTTTGCCCAGGCGCCCAGCAGAGCAGCACACAACCTGAAAGCGCAGGAGCAGGCGACCTTTGGGTAAGGTACCTGCTCAGGTACCTGATGTGGTAAGGTACCTTAGGTAGCGAGAGTCTGGCAGCTGGGGTCCCGTCAGATTCGCTGTGGCAGCTGTTCCAGTCACAATTGGCAGCAGCAAAGCCCAGTTGGGGCACGGCCGCCGTAGGGTAAGGTACTTTAGGTAACCTAGGTAAGGTAAAGCAAGGTACCTTACCTAAGTACGTACAGTACCAAGGTTCCCCGTCAACTTTCAAGCTGCCCTGGCTGGGCCAGGGGACAAGAGTTGGGGGAGGAGAGGAGAGGTGGGAGGCAGGTGAGATCTAAGGGTACGTATCGTCAGATGGTATGTACCTCCACGAATTTCGGTGCTTCTTCTCTTTTTTTTTCTTGCATTGCTTCCTTCTTGCTGGTGTTGCTTGCTGTGTTGCGTTGCCCCCATTTCTGATCCAGTCAGGCTAAGGTTTTTTGGCCTGAGCGACCGGCTGCAGCGAATGACGCCCCCTTCGATCCGCAAATGGTTAGCGCGTCGTGATTTTTAGCGGGGCATTGCAGATCCACTGCCTCAATCGTCGGGCTGAGCTGCGTACCGATACCTACTTGGACGCAGAAAACACGTGAGCCCTCGAGTATATGGACACGGTTGCACCAGCTTCGCCATCGTCAAGGAAAGTACCTAAGCAAAGTTTCTCTATGCTCCTGCCGGTAGGTACCTGACTTGGGGACCTTCTCCTTGGCTGGTGGTGCCTTACCTGCTCAAGTCTTCATGTATCTTTTTCTATCTGTGGAGGGAGAAGGTGAGGTAAGAAAGTACCTTGGAGCAGTCATGTCTAGTCTTGGACCTCAGATTGAAGGATAGCTTTGCTCCAGCTCAGCTCACTTCCATGGATTGGCCTCAAGGTTCCAAGAAACCCCCAAACATGAACGTTGAACAAATGCATCAGTCTGTAAACAACGAAAACAATCAACGGAGGCGCCTGGTCAAGTTGCCAATTATTATTATTATTATTATTATTCCCCCCAAGGAGTGCTGTTCAGTGACAACCAGGTAACAAAGCAAAACCTGACAGTGCCACAGCCGAGGCCAGGAATGTTGCAAGTCAGGGAGCTCCAAGTAGCTGTTTCTAGAAAAAAGCATCGTCATTTTCGTTCAACTCAATTCGCAGCAGGGAATAGCATTCCTAGTTGTTTGCTCTGCCCATCGGCGTTGGCCGAGATCCTCTGTGCGTCGGTGTCTTCTTCGGATTCTACTGTTTTATCATCCAGCTTCACATCATATTGTGGTATTTAGGTACATGCCAATACACAATGGCGTTGTCGCGTTATTGCGAGGTACTGCCTCCCGCAACCAGCCCTTAAGCTTTCGTCCCTACTACGTACATTATTGCGAGGAGAAAGACACCCTGGTCGACTCAGGTCATACTTTCTCAGTCACGAGGCTGTATTCGTCACTCAGAGCCACCCGTGGTCAATGGCGAGCTGAAGCTTGAATGGAAGGTAATTTGTGTGACTTTCGATGAACGGATAACCAGTCAAGTAACCGATACAAGCGAAACCTCGAGCGACAGTGGCGGACCGTGGGCGACCAAGCAAAACATTCGCTACCAGAGCCTGGATCACAAACTCTAGACCTTTTCACACAGAACTTGCCCTCATCAGAGAGGAAACAGCTTCTCCATCACGTCTCCTGGCCACTCAGAAAGACAGCCAAGAGCCCGCAATTAGGTTGCCCCACGCTTTCGATACGTACCCGATCTCTGCCCTGAGCTTTGGTGTGGAGTGGAGGTCCAGGGCCCCTAATAAATCTGCCTCAGGTGTCAAAGGGGACCATCTCCGCATTATCCATGTCACATGACCCGTCAGTGGCATGACGGAGGCCCGGCTCTGCGGGCAACCTGACTCCATGGCACCACGATGATGCGTATCTGACCTGCCTTACCAGTTCGTACTTCCACCTGACATTCCAAGCACCCCATCACATCACCCTTCTCTGGGATCGCCAACTCCGCGCGGAGAGATATCCACTCCGTTCTCCCGCACTTCCGGCGAGCACCATCGGCCACTGTCTATTCTTGCAACAACATCACGAAGGGCCGTCTGTGCCGCCAGAGCCATTCCGATAGCTCGAATCCTACGATACGACTTTCACAATGTTCGCCACAAAGCCTCTGAGCTCTATCAAAAATGCCATTCCCTCGATTCACCAACCGCTACCCCTCTCATCGAAGCAGTCCAAGAAGCTTCTCAATGTCTTGAAGACTTCCTTCCGCAAGAACCTCGACAAAGAGCATGGCTTCGCCCCCGAGGCCACCGACTTGTCCGCAGCCAAAGCGACTTCTTCAACACACTCTCCGTCTCGCCCGACCGATCAACATCTTCGTTCCATTCTCTCCAATCCGCTATTCAAAATTGGCGCTCAGCTCGGCAATGTCCCCTCCTCAACTCCCAGTCCTAGAGATCCGATGGACGTCTTCGATGAGGCAGTATCGCGAGGCATGATGACAAATCGTGCGGCACAAGGCTGTCTGAAGGCGAAACGACTACAGATTCTCCAATCCAGTACTCTCTCAGTAGAGGATTCAATGGCGGCATCTGCAGCTGGTTTGCGGGTAGTTCAGTGGTTGAGGTCATCTGGCCAGGAACGGAACCTAGAATTTCTCGCAGACGTCGGATTAAGCCGTGAGCTCCTCACATTTATGGTTGCAGAGGGATTGGAGGAGGTTGCGTGGACTTGGGCGGACCGACTAGTTCGCGGCGAAGGACCTGTGGACGGTTCCAGCCAGATAGTGGGATTCTTAGTCGCCAACTTGGTGCGGGCGAAGTCTAGGTTGGAAGACCGCAGCCTAGACACGGCATTCTCAACAATGCTAAGAGCAGAAACCACTTGGAAGGCGAATTCTCAACTTCCTCAGATTCTCTGGCAACCCTTCCGCCACCTTTCCTGGGAAGCCACAGTCGATGCGTGGAAGCGACCGCTACCCTCCGCGCCGTTATACGAATCCTTCGCTAGAACCGCTGCTTACCAACGACCCCTGATCAAAACTATCAGACTCGACCGCGCACATTTGGACCTCCATCACCCTACAAACCCAGATCACACGGGGGCCCTGGCTGTGCTCCGTTGGTTCCTGGACGATCGAGGCACTTTGGAAGGCGACGGTCGTCTACCTAGAAGACTGAGGACAATGGCCATGGATATTGTCACCCATCTCACAAAGATCGGCCGGGCTGAAAGTGCCGATACGGTTTTGCGCCTGTTGCACGATAACTCTTCGACCAACCCGTGGCAGCAGCCTGGGCCATTGAACGTGTGAGCCATGTGAGAGGCATTCTCCCAGGCTCACACCAATACAATTTCCAGCATATTCGGCATCACTCTTGTCGCCGTCACCTTGGTGGTTGGATCACGTCATACGCCAAGGTGTCATTGATGTGATAATTCTTTCTCACACAGAGCCTGCCCGGCAAAATCGAGACCCAAGCGATCGTCGGTCGTTGAAGAATCGACGCTGCTGGCTCTATCGAGAGTGGCTCGAAATCCATCAGGTGGATAGATCAAGTCCGGATTAGGGACTACACCATTTCCTGCAAATGCGAGACAAAAATTGCTGAGATGTGTCTCAAGCAACCTGCGACTGGATACAGGAAGGCAAATGGCTGCCGGCCACGACCTCTTTTATAGAACATAGCTCATGAGATACCCGCAAATGAACAATCATTTCACCCCTTTACCTGTAGAAAATCTTTCAAATTGCAGTTTGATAATGAACTAGTTCTCATCACTTTAACCCCGGGCCATCTGTCTATGCGCAAACAATTTATCTGCTGTTTCGACACGGGAGATCCCTTACGCCAAGTCCGACTGAGGGATGAGATGAACCGACTGGCCGGCTTACTGGCTCGTGCCCAATCACCGTGCAATAGGGCGGATTGAAATGAAGATGGGGTGCATACATTAGTGCTTACTGGTCGAGAAACTCAATCGATTGACGACAGTAGTTTACTACGAGACAATTCTCTTATTGATTAACATCTATTCTTTCCAATAACCAAGATAGACCTTGCTTTGCGCGACTGCACATAAACTCCACGAAAACGCCATAGGAAGAGAAGCAACCTGCCCAGCCATCTCTTCCATATCAACCGTATGGAAGGATTGCACAATTTTCCTGTTTACCCTTCATCCCCCACTCTTCTTCTACATCATTCCAGAGATATGAATCCCCCATCCCCCAGCTGTGAACCGCTCAAGCCTTCTTCGCGACCTTCACCACAATCTTACCAGCCGCCGAGCCCTCCTTGAGCTTCTCATACGCCTTGACGGCATCCTCAAACTCGTACGTCGAATCAACCACAGTCTTCACCTTACCCTCCGCCATCCACGCCGCAATCTGCACCAGATCCGCGTGCGCATTCTTCGTCATGAAGGCCTCAAACTTGTGTTTTGCGCCCCCGAGGAAACCCGGCAAGAACATGCTCGGCACAAGACTGCTCACCTGCGCAAACGACACCGCCCCGCCCACAAACTTGAAGTGGCCGCCCTCGAGCAGGAAATCGTCAGACGCCTTGTACAGGTTCGGCGGCGAGTTTCCGACGTTATCGACGACGACGGCGAAGACCTTGCCCTTGGCGCGGAGGGTCGAGACGACGTCGGACGTCTTGTAGTCGATGATCTCGTCGGCGCCGAGGGATTTGCAGAGGGATGCTTTGCCGGTGGAGCAGGACACCGTCACGGTGCAGCCGAGCGCTTTCGCGATCTGGATACCAAATGTTCCCGTGCCGCCCGAGCCGCCGTTGATGAAGACGTGGTCGCCCGCCTTGACGTACGGCGCGATGGTCTGGTACGCCGTCAGGCCCGCCGTGCCCACGGCGCCAGCCTGCTCCAGACTCTCCGCGGCCCCGGATCCGTGGGGGAAAGCGGCTACGCCGTCGCGCTCGGCGACGAGGTACTCGCTCAGGGAGCCGTGGCTTCCGAGGGGGTCGACGCGGCCGACGACAAGGTCGCCCGGGGCGATGTCGGTGATCTCGGAGCCGACGGCGACGGCGTGGCCGGAGAAGTCCATGCCTGGGCAGCGGGGGAAGGAGACCATTGCTTTTGCGACGAGGCCTAGGTCTGGGAGCTTATAGTCTGCTGGGTTGATGCCCGCGGCGACGACCTGGACGAGGACTTGGGTTGGTTTCAGGGTCGTGGCGGACGGGGTTGGGACGGTGGTTAGGGCGAGGTCTTTGATGAAGGCGCCTGGGGCGGGGATCTGCCAGCGGCGCATTTCGGTGGGCAGTTGTTGGGTCATTTTGAATCGTCTTTGTGGTTTCAATGTACTGTAGCTTTGGATTGAGGTTTGGGAGGTATGTTGATGAGATGGTGATGGGTGAAGTGAGGTAAAGTGTGAGGTTGTAAAGTTGTGTGTATGAGTATGAGGTTGAGTGTGGGAGAGAGGAGGTCTAGATAAGGCAGCTCAAGCTTCCTCCCGCGGAAGCGCCCCGGTCATGATATTAACTTTCACAGACGGTCTTTGCTTCCAAGGTGGGGTGACGGCCACTGACGAAATCAAAAGTCAACCGGGCAGCACCAGCCGGGGAATGCGGGAACCGTCCCCCCCTCGCCAACCATCAGTCATCAGTTCATAACTCTCTTCCCTCCCTCTCACCGGGGGGAAAGGCAACCTAGCACAAGCACGGCCACACCGCACCCGATAAGTCAAATGGCGTCACGACTCGGCTTGCCCCGATCCGGCTTGTTCGCTCCGATCATTCTCCCGGAGACCCCGATCAGACCACGGGACATCGGAGACTGGTTCAGACGTCAAAAGTCCAATCCGCATGAATCCTAAAGGTTGATATGATTAGGTGCTCCACCTCGTTGGGGCTGCCGATTGGAACAAGTGGGCGAGAGAGCAAGAAAAAAACATCCTGCAGTCGAATTTTTCTCGAAGAAAGTGGGGTTTTGTTTTTGGCAGCTATGGCAACCAGTGCATGGCATGAAGTATTAGGCCTGGCATTTCTCAAGGATGCAACATACTACCTTATGCAGAGCATTTACTGTAGCAAGTGACTCCGACATTGAAGATCATGGAAATACAATCAGCCGAGGCTCGACTGACTTGTGAACACTCGGTATCTGAGGCAACACCAGCGTCGGGAATGGCTATGGTTGAAGAGTCGATGAAGATAGTTACTACTCGAGTGTTACTTGGAGAAGGGTACCCTACTTCTAGCCCCCGTTTCGGCCTATCAGAATATCGCGAATGCCACGCTGCATTGATTGGGTGCTTCCATGTCGCGGGTCACCCCATTCTCCACGACAAGAGTCTCGATGAGGTCTAGGAATATCATTCAGTGATTGCCATATTCCGATTGACACCCAAGATTGAAGCAGGCCCATGAGATCTTTCTGCCGAAACTTCTTGGGTAGTATTTGAAAGCTAGGCAACGGGTTATCAGGAGCGTTGTGGGTAATTCTTCACCTTCTCAATCGACCATATTTGAAATCAAGGATAATACCCAAGCTATTCGGGCTGGGTAAAGAGTCTAAGCCATGACATTCATATTACGGTAGGATGGAACATCATTCTATCAACAGCAATTCTCATTATTTATTTAGTCTGAGAGCCAAGCCCTCTTGCCTAAGTAATTAGAAGAATACGAACAAGCTTCCCTTTGTCGCTTAGAAAGGCCCAATGTCTCATTCTTTCCTCCTGAATCCCTAATGTCATGAAGTGACAGGTATCTGACTCTTCCTCATCAAGCAACCCAAAAACGCCAAATGGCAGTCCAGTGCGTGGCGCAAGTCACGCAGCACGTCCCGAGGTGCCTTGAACACTCCTTTTCTGTCGATATCATGAGCCCGGACAATGCTTACGCCAAAGCAACACAATAACTCCATCCTTACCGCAATTACCAATATAGCGATTCATCTTGTCATTGGAGGTATCCTCATACGAAGCAATAAGGAGAAGACTCGTCCCAATTATCGTCCGTTTTCCCCCTTATTCTCCCCCGGAACGGAAATCTCCACATCTCTCATACTTATGCGCACCAAGTAGACGCCCAGCGACCAAGCTCATTCGGCCCACAGATCCTCTCCATATCGTCCTCTCTGAGCGCAAGCAGAACCTCCCAAGGGGCATCACCCTTGGTAATCCCACGACGCTGCATGATATTCATGCTACCGTCGTTCGCAGACCACGTCTTACGCACGTAGTCAGCCTTGCCCCCCGTGCCCGGGATGCCAAAGTCCACATCAGCACCCATATGCGTCCAGACGCTGCAGCCAAGACCAGCATGGCCAGCCTGGAGCGCCTTCGTAAAGGCCTTGCCTTCCATCGTGGGGTCAGGAAGGGACGAGGCGAGGGCGATCCGAGCGGGGACGTAGCCCGGCGTGCTCGCCTTGCTGACGGCCTGGCGAACACGCCAGGAGGCGTCGAGGATAGCAGGCACGGCGTCGCAGGGGAGGGTGCCAGAGGTCGAGATCTGGATAAGGTCCTCTACCGTTACCTGGCCGCTGGTGGTCTGTGTGTATACGTTGCCCCATGCCCCGGGGGAGAAGGGAGGAGATAGACGGGAGCGGGCATCTGCGGCGGTGGTGAAGGAGGTGTGGTCCTGCTGGGAGAGGTGGGCGAAGCGGGATCTGGTGACGTGGACCCAGATCATGGCGGAGAGGGTGTCTGCCTTTGAGACAAAGGCTTTGTCGCCGTGCCTCCCACGTACATGGGTGAGGGCTTCGCTGTGGAGATTAGAGAGTGTCTTATTCGGGATGCTGAAGAGTACACAGACTGCTTTGGGGGGCTTCTCTGAGATGGGCTTGGTGCTGGTGACGGTGTCGTTTGGGCTGAAGTCGTACTCTGGGAACGTGGCCTTTGAGATATCGGTGGTGGTGGTGTAAGGGGACATGAGCGGTCGTTGAGTCGCCTCGTCAAGAAAGGCGAACTCAGGATATTCATCATTGCCCTGGCCAAAATACTCAAGGAACGCCTTGATAAAGCCGCCGTCAAAGATGGCGTGATGTGTAGAGAAGCAGACGAAGAGACCGCCTCCAGAAACTTCTGTGATCTTTAATGTAACAGGAGGGTAGGATTCCCCCGGCTTCGGGTGGTTTGGAGAGAGGGACAGAATATCCTTGTCCATGAACGAAGGAGGCATTCCACGCTTCTTGAGACTTGGGTAATCGAGACCTCCAAGTTGCTCAACTGAGCTATATGCAAAGATTTCTGGTCGCTGATCCATGTTGATCTGGGGATATAGCCGATCGTAGGTGAGCTCCAGTTCATTGGGTCGACGACTATTGCTAGCTGGCCCAATGTGGCCTGACAAGAAGGGCCAGCGGGCAAGAGCAATCCCGAAGCGAACCTTGAGATGGGCAACTGTCTCCTCAGTGTGCTTCTCATTCTGGTCGAAGACAAAGATCGATCGTACGTAAATCCGCGGGGCGATCTGGTCCAGGGGACCGAGTTCAATGGTGTTGAGAACGATGATACTACCCATTGTGAATATTGGTGATGACTGTGACGATTATGGGGAAGGGTTGTTGGTATAAGTGACGAGGGAGCAGGTGTAGAGCGAGGCTCACGAGACTCGTTTAGGAATCTTGAACTGTGTAAAAATTGAGTGAGGCCAACTTGCATGCGAGTGAAGGTATCGAGAGGAAAGGGCAAGATGTTGTACTCAGGATATAATCACCTTATACTATGATTCGAGGAAGATATCTCCGGCTCTTGTGCGGCGTGCCTGGCCCCCTGGTACGAAGGTGAAGCTGAGTCCAACGGAGATACAAGCCCTGCGCTTTTTCGGAGATAGATTGCTCTCACAGCGCTCGCAGCTTTACAGCAGGTGCGTTGGCGTTGTTCTTTAAAACCGGGCAGGAAGTTATCAAGGTGGTGAGGTGACTTGCCCGGCCACTGATATAAGTTCGACTTCCTGGGACCCGTGGTTGATTTGGTGGGTTTTCGAAGAAATAATTCGCTGAGTGGAATGTGAAGTCGGAGTGAGTTATCTGAAGCTTAAGGGGACATATCCTCAGTACCAGCTCCACTGAGGCCTGTGGATGTTCCAAAACAGCCGTAGCATTTTTTTTTTTTTTTGAAACCTTTTGTTCATCTCGTTTGGAAATCAACTTGCGTTAGTTCAGTCTAGCAACTAGAAGTATGACAGAAAGTACAATAAAGAAAATCGGCTTGAACTAGAGTTGAGATCAACATGGAAGCACTGTGTTATATTGGACAATGAAAGCTTCAATGACATTGTGTGTTTAGTCCTTGTTCCTCAAAGAAGAGCAACACAAGCTCCTTATGAATGGCCTGCCCGGTTGAGAGAGCTCTGAATACGGATGGTCAATCTCGAAAATGCCTGCAGCAGTTGCGACTTTCATTTTTAAACAGAGAAATGAAAGAAGAAAATTGAACGTCGATAAGGTTGTAGAGTCCATGACACAAAGGCGAGTCTAGTCCGCGGAACCAGTTGATTCAACTTTCACTAGCATCTGGTGATGTCCTTGCTGGCGACAATAGACAAACGCGGGCCCTGGGTCTGTTGTGGATACTGTCTTCTGAACTAATGTTGCAGGGAGAGCGTACGGGTCAGTCAAGTTGATCGCAGTTGACAGTTTATGAACGGGTCTCGGCCTTCAACCATGTGGGTAGTGTTCTCTGGAAAGAAGTAACCTCGACTCAAGACGCAAGCGTTGGGCAAAAAGATCTAGAACTCCTTGAGAAAATCGACGCACAAGGTGGTCTTGATGTAGCACTGAAGCATTGAATGAGTGAGCTGTCCTACGAGCTCTCTACTTTGATGTCTTCTAAGCTTTCCCTAGGGATCCTCATTTTTGCTCCAGGCCTGCTCTTCGGACACTGTTCCATCTCGCGGCCTTCATTGTTGACGAATGAATGGGGAATCGGGATAGCTTCATCCCAAGGCGGCGCAATGCAGTTCGTGATTGGCGTAGCCTCCAGCTCTCCAGGACACGAAGATTGAAGGATCGCCACGCCAAATACCACATCAATGGTATATTTGCGTTCCTTTCACCTTCGAGGCGGCGGCTGGCCCGGGGCGACCTTGTCCCCAGCTGCTTCAGCGGCCTCTTTCGCAAAGAGATTGCCCCGGCGATTGCAGGCCGCATACACTTTGATTCATTCCTCATGGATCCTTTTCTCTGCCTCCGAGAGGTTGAACTCCTTCTAGAATCTCATGCTCATAATCAAGTGAGAAGGTTCTTAGTTGAGTCGGGGATGTGTTGACTGCTGCGACTTTAGGCTTCCTGAAGACATGTATACGTCATTTGCAAAATTCGTTGATTTCCACTTCGGAGGGCGTATTGTAGAGTAAGGGGTTAATCTGGACGAGGGAGAACAGCAGGACGGAGATTTCGAAGAGTTTGAACATTTCCCCGCCAGACCCACAGCTGTTCGTGAGTCAACATGGAGTCTTAAGGCATTTGGAGGTATCGTCGTAGTAGTCCTCTCTCGATATGATTCCGTCCTCGTTGTAGACATGGTTGTATTATTGTTTGACTGGCCGACACAGGCTTTCAGTGTATATAAAGAAGCAAAAAGAACGAGCCACTATTAAGATGATATCAATTGCGTCCAACAATAAGAACTGAATCATAGCAGTGGACTTGATACCGCCCGACTGTGAGAAAAGAGGGTAGGAAGTTCATGTTATACAATGATCGGAATTTTCTATATTATCAGTGGGAATTATCCATACGCCTCGCTTGCAACTATTCATGATCAAGAGACATTTCTAGTATCCAATGATATCGCTAGAGTCTAATCGTTTCACTTCTTGGTGTCTGATTCTCTATCTTAGTATGATACATTTGATAGATGCGCACTTCTGTAGCCTCATTTGTTCTCTGTCTTTTGCGTCACCTCTCTTGGGTTGCTTTCCCCGACAAGCATGTTTCTTGAGTCTTGAGAAACTCAGTCGTAGATGTGAATCTTGAACGAACACAACAAATGGCCTGATGACAAGCGATATGCTAAACATTCTGTTGCTTTTGCGGTACCGGATTGTTCCTCTGCCGAAGCCTGTATTCCCACACTTACGCAAAAAGCAATTTTCCGAATCGCTATCATATATAGTCATATTGAAGTCACAAGCATGAGCAAGAGATGGCTGCAAGAAGCAAAGTATTAGGTAATGCTATCATTCCATTTGCTTTCCAAACTCAGCGGAAAGCAAACAAGTCAGGCTATGGCTTTTCTCCACTCAGTCGCTCTATATGCCATGAAGAGTCTTCATGTCCGCCACTTGCACTATACACGCCAATCATCTCATGCCCTAAAGCGGATTTTGAAGTTACTGGCATCTGGGATAAGAGCTTCCGCAATCTGGGGTTAGGAAACCACGGGTATTTCCCGGAGGGCAGTACTCAAACTCCATGCAGTCTCCCGATGACAAAGTGCAATGCTCCCCGTTGAATCTCTGGCCTTCGGGACATTGAGGCAGGGTCTGGCCCACGCATTCCTTGGAAGCAGCATCCCATGTAGTGTTCGTGGGACAGACGGGGTCCTGCTCAGATTCGCAGATCCGGCCATTGAAGTGAGTGCCCGGAGGGCAACTAGGTTCCACGGTGGCCGCACACCGCTCTCCGTCAAACTCTGTTCCAGGCTCACAGCTCGGAGTATCACCGACGCAGACAGTTCCGTTGAAATGAGTACCCAGGTCACACTCTGGTGTCTCATCGGAAATACACTCCTCCCCAGTGAGGATGTACCCAGGAGGACAGGTTTTCTCCTCGATATCCTGGCATCGGCCGCTACGCCACTGGTGACCGGGCGGGCAGTCCGGCGGGTCGATGCTGACGCAGGTGGTACCCTTCAAGACGAGGCCTTTTGGACAGGCAGGCGGACCTCTGATACACTCGCCGCCGACGAGTGTCGTATCCTCAGGGCAGACTGGGCTTTGCCCGGTGACACATGCTCCGTCACTCAAAGACGATCCCTTGGGACATGCGGGCGGAGTGACTGATACGCAGCGTGAACCGTCGTAGATGGTGTTCTCAGGGCAGCTTGGAGGGGAACCCCCTACTCGGGTGCAGTCCGCGCCGTCGAAGTGGCTGCCGTCCTCGCATTCTGGCCGGCCGCTGATGGCGCAGTCGCGTCCATTAAAGGTGGTTCCAGAGGGGCACGAGGGTGGCTGAATGCTGATACACTCGTCGCCCTGGACGTGAGTTTCCTCGGGGCAGACGGCTTCGCCCTTGTGGATGCAGTTCCCGTTGGACAATGTCGTGCCGTCGGGGCAGATGGGAGGCTCTACGGAGATGCAAGTGATCCCATCGCGAGCAGAGCCAGGAGGACACTCCGGCGGTGTTATAGAGATGCATCGGGCGCAGTCCAGCTTGAATCCGGGAGGGCATGATGGGGGAAAGACCATGATGGCCGTGCATTTATTGCCGACCTGTTTCGTTCCTGCCGGACATCCTTCAGGGGGAACTTTGTATGAGCAGATGTCTCCATCCCACCTTAGGGGTGGTGGGCAACATCGTGAAGTGCCCGAAGCCTGGTCGGCAGACAACTCCGTCCCAGGTGAACAGGCGGGCTTGTATTGAGAGACACATTTCGTGTCTTCTAGGGTATCGCCAGGGGGACACGATGGCGGTGTCTTCATGATGCAGGTATTTCTCTTGATGCTGAACCTTGTTCCGACTGGGCACTCGGGGCCACCATCAGTGATACAGTTGCCTCCTTTGGAGAAGGTACCTGCTGGACATTGAGGGGACTGGCGATGGTTGCAGACATTGTTGATTTCGTCGTATTCACTGTCGGCGGGACAACTGGGTGGCACGATACTGATACATACTCCATCGGAAAGATTCGTGCCCTCAGGGCATACTGGTGGGGTGGAGCTGACGCAACCTTTGCCGTTGAAACGATCTCCATTGCCGCAGATGGGCAACTTGGTCGAGATACAGATTTTATCGGCCAACTCTGTGCCAGAAGGGCACTTCGGTGGAGTTTCCAAAACACAAGCCTTGTCTTTCAGGATCGACGGGGAAGGGCAAGATGGTGGAGTGCTCGTGATGCAGACAAGCCCGTTGAAGGTCTCACCATCCCGGCAGATAGGGCCAGTGACAGAGATGCAGTGGCTACCTCTCAGCTTTGTGCCGTCTGGGCATCTCGGAACACCAAGGACGCAAGAGTTTCCATCGAATAAGGTCCCTTCCGGGCAACACTTGACGCGGCCGGACTCTGGGTCGGTGTGAGGCTTGATGGCGTCCAGAGTCCATTTGTTGCGGACTGCTGACCCAAGTGGTATTTGGTCAGCTACTGCCTGGAGTGCAAAGAGAAAAGAAACAAGGCCCGCCGCTTGAAAAGCGACCATTGTGATAGATTTTGAAAATGTTCCACACCAGAGCTTGATAGATGCTTGTAGAGAAAAGAAAAACAGCAGCGTTGATTGCGTGATACTCCTCTTATACAAGTCGCTGAATGGAATGATTCCGAGGCCTTAGACAGGGCGGGAAATTCCATCTGTCAAGGCCAGTAAGCCGCCCACATAGCAATGTTCTGAACTCCCTCTACAACAGCTGAGCAGGAAACTGGCTCATTTCTTTGGCAAAGTATACGTCATGATCTGCAATCTTTCTCATCTAGGCCTGCCAGTTATCCGCAAACATTATGTGGTTTTTTGCCGCTAAAATGAGCTCTCTTGAATGTGACATTCAAGAGTTAACCCCGTTCCGCGATTAACACCAAGTCAAAAAAATATTTGAGGCTAGAGAGACACAGTGTGAAGGCAAGGAGCAACTCTTCTAAGTCCCCTCTATGCTGTACTGAATGTTGACGGTCTTAGGGAGTGAGACCAATAAGCCACCGTCTTAATGCATTGAGGCTGTGGAAGACTTTGCTTTTTTGGGACGTGATCAAATGTATTTGGTACCAAACATGACTGAGCTAAAACATCGATAATACAACGAGATAACGCGCTAATCGGGTTGGTCAACAGCCATGTCGATCTTCAGCGTCGCTTCAGAGAAGCCGATACAAGTCGGAGTTCCTTCCGTCGAATACGATTCGTTGAGATAATGGTAAAAAGTGTTGTGGACATACTGGCTTTTCCATTGTGGCAGTGGCTTTGCGGGCAAGACACTTTATCGGGTAGATCATCTATCTTGATAAGGGATCTACCGAGACATGATCCTTCGAGCAGGTTCAAACAGTGCCTACGGCCGTATTTCAAGCTTTCAGGACCAAACAATTCATGATGGACTTGTTCTCGTTTGGTTTACCATTTCGCAACGTTTGAGCTCTGCCAATGTTTGCAGAGCGCGGCAGACTTTCAGCATTCCCATTGGCAGTTGCGCGTGTTCGACGTTGCTCCAAGCCATGGATTTGGTTCGAAGATCTCGGGAGATTAGCCGATGGAATGTCTTTCAAACGGCCGCGTAGATAGTAGATCGTTCCTGAGAGCGTATGATATCGCCGGTTTGGATCGAAGCTGCGGGGTATTTTGAGACAATATCAAGGAACGGGACGATCCAGTTGCCCGGCTATCGACTTGAACTAACCGAATGCCTCACAAAAAATTCCTGCTCCCCTCAGACAGCTCTCAATTTTTCGACAAGCCATCTGTGAGACATTTAGAACGCCATTCAGCGAATTGGCTTGTGCGGACGGCGAGGAGGGCTGCATCTGCTCAAGAGCTACAGTCTGCAGGAGCTCTCAGTAGAATTCCGGAAACAACAGTTCCAAAAACCTCAATCTTTCGGTGACATCATTATGAGTGCGTTAAACGATATCAATGCTCTATGAACTTCCGGATGAGATTTCAAGTTTCTCGGATAATGGTTTTGAAGCTCACGCATGAAGCTAAAGGTTGTTATCCTACCATATAGGCTTCAAGTGCCGGCTGGTCGGACAGTCGGACAATTCGGAATTTATGCCATGCTATGATGGCGATCGCAACTCAACGCAAACTATCGTGGCGTTTGAGAGTCCATCTCGGTGGAGAGACAGTCATGAATCCAGTAAGACTAATCGCCTTGGCTGCATCCATAATTTCATCGCCATGGTGGCCTACCATTGAATCAGTCAATAATAGATGCTCAATGGTCACCAATCAGAGGTTTGATACCTCAATTATCACCGATATTGGTCTGGAAAACCGGTAAGACAAGAAGCCATTTCCAATTTAGCGTAATATAAGATGATGCGTCGATTTAGTCGGTATCTTTGAACAGAACGCAACACATGAACGGTCGATGTATCTTTCTGGCAGGTTGTGTGTTGTGTCTTTAGTGTCGGAGAGAACTGTATGTTTATGAGGTGACTCACGAGTGTCGTTGTGAATACTTCTCAAAGTGTTCCCAAAAGAATAAATTTGACCACCTGTGCAGACTCATTGGAGACCTGCTCAGACGCACCTAGCATCCACCTTATTCTCTTCGGCTGAACTTGGTCCGACTTTACCTTACTCAATCTCAACTGCTTCTCTTGTATGATCCGCTACTATGCACCTATCTTTGGCCACACTCGTCGTTGCTCCAAGCATCATCTGGGTCTTAGCAGCTGAGCAGGCGCCCCTCACCGGCGACAACGGCAGCTGTCTTTCATCCCCAAGCTACAAGTCGTGTTGCCCTACGCAAACATCTTCTGGAAAAGGTGTCATCAGTGGTAGCACATTCGAATATACCTGTGCATCCTGGCCATCGAGCCCTTACACGGGTACGATCATATCTCGTACGCCTGCTCATTGCGCCCAGGCATGCGCCCAGGATCCGCAGTGTGTTGCAGCAGCCTGGACTATGGGAAAATGTTATATAAGCACGAACGCTGCCTTCAAGCCCGTAAATGGCAATATGACCGATTCCATACTCCTCGTCAAGACGGATGATGCTTTCGATGGCTCCATATCAGGCGGGAGTGGCCGCCAGAACGCAGCCGAGTGCGAGAAAGAGAAAGACGCCATCCAGAGCCAGATGACATCCCTCTGCGAGAGGGAGAAACAAAAGCTTCAGACTGATTGTAATGATGATGTCAGGAAGGCGGGGGATAGTTGCAATCAGGAAAAGTCGGCACTTGAGACGAAGGCGGCCACGCTTACACAGGAGAAGATCCAATGCGAAGCCGACAAGGCGCGAGGGCTTACGGATGCTAGGGCGCAGTGTGATAGCGACAAGTCTCGGGAGCTTACCGACGCTAGAACGCAATGCGACGCAGAAAAGTCTCGAGAGCTCACCGATGCTAGAACGCAGTGTGATGCCTCGAAATCCGCCATCGAAAAGCAACTACAACAATGCCAAAATCAACAGGGTCAGAGTCAGAACAACCAGCAAGAATCTCCGCAGCAAGCCGAGTGCAAGACCATGTCATGGCAAGGTATGTGTGGCAGCAGGCAATGCGCGGACAGATTCTCCATCGAAGGCGTCGAGTATGAGCGAAGGTGCGGCGTGGCCACAACGAACACAAGACAGAAGGTAATCTCGACTGCCGTTTACCGCACGCCGTGGGACTGTTTGAAGTCTGAATGTAACGGAGTTTCGAACTGCATGGGTATTGGTTGGACTAACGCATTTGTAAGTCTCCCGTTCTGGCTTCAGACCCATCGTTGCCAAAGTCCAATTTGGAAGTACACATATGCTAACGGTTCCTGATGTGAAATAGAATCTGTGCCACGTTCACCTCCATGCGAACACTGTAGGAAAGGTCCTAAAGCCTGTCGGTTCACACCATGCTCTGTTCAAGGTGGACTGGAAACAGCCATTCTAAGGATAGTCCAACATTTCAAGGATATTATGGAGGAGGTCATCCCCTGTGGTCAATAGGTGATGGCAGCATCCAGCCAGAGCAGCAAGAATCTTCGAGGCCATACAGACTGTTAAAAACAGTAAGCAAAGTTTTCTGTTCATCAACACGGTTATTTCTTCGTATGAAGTGACTCAAATTTCTCGGTCTGTGTATGTTACACCTTGACAATGGCCGATCGCGCCTCTTATTGATGCAACTGGTTGCCGTCAACATATCAAAGCTGCTTCATTGATGGCATGGAGGTAGGCCACGTAGGCCTCAACTGACAACAAAAACTAAACGACAATTGCCAGAGGAAAAGGCTGCATTTAAATTTGAGTAGCAACAACTCATTCAATTTGATCTCATTCTGTTCCTGAAGGCGATTCATTCTCCCTCTCGAGGGTTCAACTAGTTACCTTAAGCAGCGCCGTATCGAGTCCGAAGCAGGTTTCCAGAAGTTGTCTACCGTAACGCCGCGCAAGAAAAGAATCTTCAAATTCAACTTAGTCATTCCAAACGCTTCTAATCGAGCTTTCGCCATCGTGTTGAAAAATCACGGTGTTGTAGCGTCAGGTTTGGCGCCAGGTAGCATCATGCGAAACGTCCAACCCTGAGCTTCATAGACCTCACGGGTGACCTTCTTCAGCCACACGGTCGGTACGATAGGAAGCCAGAACTCGCACGTCTCAGTCTTGAGTATGTCCGATCCAGCAGCCCAAGATGCCGAGGCACCTACTGCATCGCCGGCAGCAAGCTGTGCATGAGCCAAGGACAAATGTATCGTCGCCGCCGTGAAGCCGGCTTCTGCTTTGAGGGCGTGCATACGCTGAATCTCTTGCAGGGCGTATCTCCACCGCGTCACGGCGACGTTCTTATCTGACCTAAAGTGGGCTATCCGAGCTACAGCGAGAACAGCACGCATGTGTAGCTGCTGATCAAAGAGCGTGTCTATGCCAATCGGTGTGGCATGTTGCGTCTCGAGCTCCCTAAGTAGTAGCTCTGCTGCATCGAAATTTCCGAGTCCGATATTGAACTCTGCTGATGAAAGTAGCAGACGCGGATAGGCTCTACGTGAGAGTTCGGGCTTATTTGAGCTACTCAGCTCGGGCCGAAGAATCTCGGCCGCCTTTGAGTATTCTTGCATTTCGCAGTACATGTCGGCAAGTCTGCTCACCAACAGACGCCGCGTATTCCCTCGCAGCGGTTTTGTCATGTCAAGCGAGAGAGTCTGTTCCAGAGAAGCCCTGGCTGCAGCAAAGTTTCCGATGGATTGGAAGAACCGCGCTGCCGTGCTCTGAAGCCGGAATGTCACCTCGGTATCCAGAGTCGAGAGCGGCAGTTCTGCTTTCCATTCGTAGATGAGTAGAGAAACGTCGTCGTCAGTGCACTTGATCTTATTCTCCATCTGGGATATGTGAAGTCGTCCATGGAGCGAGTGGTCCCGTCGAGTAACAGGTCGCGGGCCACGCCATACAAAGTCGCGTATGTGGGCTTCTGACTTTGTGAATTCCCCATCATTGCGGTAAAGAACGCTGCGGAAGAGCACAACGGTAGCGTGGAGATAGTAAGGCATAGATTTTCGCAACAACGATCTAGCCCTATCCACAGCAACATGGCGCATGGCAACCGAGTCTCTTTCGCAGAAGAAAAGAATGGCCTCGAGGAGTTGTGTCCTGAGCGGTGTTGGCACTTTATACGCTCTCGTCGTCTTCTCGACGATAGGCCAAGCGGCCAACTTCAATGGCTCGGACCTGTAAAATGTCAGTTTGAAGCCAGGTGTCGTCGGTCAAAATTTGGCCATACCAGTCCGTGTTGCCTTCGTAACATGGTGGACAAACAAAGCAAAGGACCTTCAACGCAACCGCCCCTAGTTCTTCTACAGTTCTTGGTCGTAAGACGCGAGACAGAAAAACTGAAAATTCGGGGCATAGCGACAAAGCCAGGGTGTCGTTATCCAGCCTGCGCTTGATGATGTTAGGGCTTTCTATGGCACATGCATATTCAACGTCGTCGGAAATAAGTTTGACCAGCTCGGTCGAAAGACCAAACTTGGAAGCTTCGACAGCATCTATTTCTCCGTCGGCATTCCATCGACGCTGCTGGCTTCGCACACCTTTCAGAAGGACCTCGGGAATTTCGACTGCGCCGAATGCTTGAAGTAACAGTGACAGCTGATCCACTGCTGGTATCAACTCTGAATAGTCCACAAAGAGGTTATAGTAAGATAATTTTAAAGATGAATCTGCGGTCGTGGATAAGTATATAAGCCCAAAGAGGAAAGAGGCACAAGGCAGCTCACCACGTAGCTGACTTAGAATGAGACGTTGCACTACGTCCGCATGATCCGTGACTTGCGGAGCGAGAGATATTAAATGATTGAAGACTTCCTCATCATCTATGTTCAAGTATCGCTCATAACTTCCCGGTATAAGTTAGTTTTGTAAATAATTACATGGGTAGTGCACCCTCTTGAGTCTTACGTGGATGGCGGAATGTCTAAAGGAAGCCAAAGAATCGATCCCAGACCACCCAGCTTTCGGGCGATTTGGATATACTTTCTTCCAGAATTGCGAATATCCGCATAGTTTGTCTGTCCGTGGAATGGCTTGGCGATATGTGGTGGCACTGAGGCTTCAGGATCCAACTTGGATCTCAAGAATATTACTATGCAAGCCAACCGGCGACGCAAGTCGGCATTGACACGGTCGTCAGAGGCTACCCAGAAGCCATCGACATTCTCGCTGAAGACCTCGTAAATCTGCTTGACGGGCGCGAGGTCAATTGAGTCCACGGACAGGGCCTTGTTCGTACGCTGGTTGCGTGGCGTGATTTGATACTGCACGTCCCGGGAAAGTGCCTTTGACTTTGCCAGGAGTCGGCGGACGTCCTCAAGGTGGCTGTTGAGGGCAGGGATCAACTCTCTAGCTCGATCTTCGTCATATTGCTTGGGATAGAAGCCGAATCGAGCTACAGAGACATATAGAGTTATCCATCGCGCGGCGGCTCGGAGCATTTGATGGCGACTTGTGCGAGAGAGGCAATGGCACCCCCCCCCCTTTCATGCAGAATTTGAGCTCCACTCGTGCATCTCGGCTTTGGTCGGATTTGCGGAGAACCGACCCGCACTAGGAGTTATCAATCAATTAACCCTTGACTTATGCCCACATTTACTGACAGAGACAGTTAGACAGCGATTAATTTAGGTCTTTATCAGCTTATCAGATCAAGGCGGATCCCGTGAGTCCGCCGAGCACCGGAAGCATGGCTCGGAGATGCTGCTTCGGAGCACTTGGATGCTGAGAATACTATGGACGAGGTGAGTGATAGGAAACTCGCTTTGAGACATCTGGAATATTCCCTCTAACAATTTGCCACTCAATTTTTCACTATTCTGAGAGATCAAGGACATTGGTGTTCAGTCGCACGATCCTCAACTTGTTTTGCTTTGCAGAATGTCCACACGATTTTGTCAAAATTATGTAACATCCGTGAAACTAATCGCACTTAAACCACGAGCTGACGTCTCTTTTGAGAGCTCGGCGAGTCCACGTTGCAAGTAATCATATATTATGAAATGTCAGTACCTCGCTCTAATTCGAGACACTAGTAGATGTTTCGCTGCACAGAACCATGACTAAGACCGTCTCGCGAGGGTTGATTGAAAAAACTTTATGTTCTGAAGCATTATTGATACTCAGAAGTGGCAACAGTCTTGCAATACAGTTGAGGGGTGTACATCTGTCGCCGGTCGTAGTTCAAATAAGACAAGATTGTTCTTCATCATCCAAAATGCTGAATCATGAGCTCTGGTTTCGCCCTCTAACCCAGACAACTGATCCCTCATTAGCACACTTGCTCCAATGTGTTGGACAGACTAACGCCACAAGCTCACGGAGTCCGATGCCGGTAGTTATTCTGACTTCCACTCGTTGCGCTGTTCTCCACTTCACCCGCTATCCAGAGATGATTACTCACCGTGAGAAATCTGCAGCATTTTACACCCCTGTCGTCTGGGTTTCCACCATCGAGGCTTTTCTCACCGTGAGAGAACGCTCGATGTCAACTACCCTGCAGCCTTGGGGCAACCCAGCTTAAAGATGGGATTTTGTCAGCTGTCAGTGACCAGACTGGGACTTCCCAAGCTGTCTTACATAGAACGGCCAGCTGGCCAGCTCACGTGTCGAAGCATTTGTCTCTCAAGCGACCGCGTGGCATACTGCATGTGGGCCCCCCCGAAAATCTCTGTGGTGGATGATCTTATCAATCTTATCAATCTTCCCCCACGTTCATCTTATCAATCAGCGCACATCTCCCGTTTCGTGACTCGGTCTGCCTGTGCGTTCGTTCTACCTCGGTCTCACCACATCCGTCTCCTCAACCATCCTCGCCGACAAGATGGTGCAAGCATTCAAGAGCCCAAAGCAGAAAGCTAATGAGGATACTTTACATTTTTACGTCGCGTTTCTTTTTGGTCTCGTGCTCTTGACCTTCGTGGCCTATTGGCTGCGTGAGACTTCCAACAAGAACCCATGTTCTAAATCAGCTCAGGGGCTAAAGGGTCCCGGGCGCCGGGCATGCGTTGACTTCTTCCGGTATGTGGGAACACGTCTTGTTGGCCCAAAACTCAGACGCTAATGAGGCTCTTAGAAAGTTGGAGAGGCGCGTGGATTGGGGATGGTTTGGAAGGCCCTCTTTCGGGTTCATCGCGATGGTTGGGGTCTACATCGTCGTCAACGTCACGTTATGCTCAACCAACATTGTCATGAGGCGCCTGCTCAACCATTGGGCGTCTAGGTTTGGATGGTGACTCTCACACAATGTTCAAGTTCTTTTTGCGACAGCTAACATGGTCCAGGATGTGCGCCGCAAATATGACGCTGTGCATCTTCTTCGGAATGAAGAATACACCTTTGACTCCAATGGTGGGAGTATCACATGCACAACTCAACATTCTACACCGAATTGTGGGATATACTGCTGTCTTCTTACTAGCTCTGCACGCCATCTTCTATACGATACACTTCCATCGCTATGGCAAGTTGGCCAGCTTGCTGAAACCCGAAGACTTGGCTGGTATCGGCGCCGCGATCGGAATGATCATTCTCTTCCTCGGCATCATGAGACACAGGAACTACGAGCTCTTCTACATTAGTCACATTGCTGGCTTCGCCGCCGCCGTCATCTTAACGGGGCTGCATCGACCAAATTGGGCAAAGAGAATACCAGCCTTGATGAGCTTCGCGTTCGGACTTTGGCTGCTAGATCGCGCAATCCGAGCCTCCAGGATGCTTTACAATCTCATCCATAACTCCGTCACCTTCTATCCACTCCCGGACGGGGGAACTCGCCTGCTTCTCAAAAGGCCACGTCTCCAAGCTGTCTCACAGGGGACTCACATCTTCCTCTGGATTCCTCGGGTTCATGCATATGAGAATCATCCATTCACGGTTGTCAATAATGGTCCCTTCGGCATGGAGCTTGTGATGAAGTCTCACCAGGGTTTTACCAAAGCTGTCAGCAACTTTGCTGCACGCCATCCTCGTTCTACAGCGTGGGCATCGGTTGATGGGCCGTACGGTGTATGTCCTAACATGGACAACTACGACAAGCTGATATTTATCGCTGGTGGAAGTGGAGCTGCTTTCACATTTGGTCTAATGAACCGGATACTGGGCCAGTCTGAGAGACCTAAGCTTCAGTCAGTTGAGTTCGTGTGGACTGTCAGACGTACAGGTTAGTTGTAGTGCATCCATTTCTTTCGGTGTTTTTTTCTCTAACGATGCGATAGATCATCTCCAGTGGTTCTCCGAACATCTCAGCAATCTCATGAAGATGGGACCAGCCGTCAAAGTATCACTCTATGTCACAAATGAAGAGGCGACATCAAGCTCAGTAGCCACGGCATACGATGGTCCTTACGACGTTGAAAGTCAGCTACTGTCTGGAAACAGAACCCCGGGTTACGGAGCCATATCAAGCGCCGACGACACAAGTAGTCTGCTTGCCCGAACAAACGGCCATGAAGTCGAGCAGGCTTATAATCTCCATTTCAGGAGAATAGACATAGAATCGGTAATAAGCGATGCCGTACAGTCCGTCGAGAGTCGCCAAAGAGTCCTAATGGCCACTTGCGGCCCAGAATCGTTGATGGAAGCTGTGAGGGATTCGGCGGAAAGTTGGCGGAAGAAGCGAGACCTTCGAATAGACGTACACTCCGAAGACTTTTAGGCGGGGAACTAGAGATATCAACGTAGACTTCAGATCATTAGCGATAAATTTCAAGATTCTTTCACTCCCATGTAAGACGCTTTTACCTGCCAAAAGAGTGACAAGGCAAATCTTACGAGGGGTAAATGAGGAATCCGTCCCAGGAAAGCCAAAGCCCCTGCTGTCAGCCGTCACAATGCCACCCAAGATGCGCCCACTTGTCTAAAAAACCCGCCCATGCCCATCATAAATGGGTCGCGTTGGGGCGCTTGCATTAGTGCACTTTGCTAGGATTTCAATGTGTGTGGAGCCAAACCGACGCCGAGCCACGGTCTTGGCGGTTTATCTGATGTACGAGCAAAGATCGATAAAACCTGATCCTTTTGCGCCTCCTCAGTGGTAAACTTCTGGCTTTTGCACGCTCAATTCTCTCGTCTTTTCCCTGTTCTCTCCTCAGCTACTTGTTGTAGTGATTTGCAATGATCTCTAAGGATCCAGTCGAACGGCCTCTGCCTGTTGCGGACGGCAAAGATAAAGCTTCACCAACGCGGTCCGAGGCCGACGAGAAGGGCATCGCAGACGCCACGACTTATCCTTCTGATGATTCTGAGTCCATCAGAGACTTCCCGTGGACTTGGAAGGCTACCGCTCTTTTTTGTGGTGTAGCCCTCTCATGGGGCTCGTCTTTCTCTGAGAACACCCTTGGCCCTCTTAAGAGCACTTTGATCAAGAATCTGGATATCAACAACTCTCAGGTAAGGTTTGGAAATCATAGTTTTCCAGAGAAAGACCTATACTGACTCTTTATAGTACGGAGCTATATCCTCAGCCACATCGCTCGTGAATACCGTTCTTCCAATACTGGGGGGTTACGGGCTCGATCATTATGGCGTCGAATGGTAAGCCCCAGCCAAAGTTCATTTTGTTGGAGGAAAACAAACAATATAAGACCTTTATTCGCTAACATAATATCAATAGGGGCTCCTTGGCATGCTCAGTAGCAATCTTCATCGGCGCGGTGATCTCAGCGGCTGGCTCCAACCAGGATTCATTCGCTCTAGTAGTCGCTGGCCGTGTCATAATGGGCTTTGGCAGCACTGTTATTGAGACATGTACATCTAAGGTCAGTCTTCATTGAGTTTCATAATGTTGTATTACTATGACCGCGGGCCTGGCTAACACCGATTGAAGATCTTGGCCCATTGGTTCCAACACAAGGGGCTCGGTTTGGTATACGGCTTGGATTTGTCGATCGGTACGGCTTCCGCTACTACACACACACCACATTTTGCCCTAGACACACAGATGCTGATAACCAGTTTGCTTTCAGGAAAACTCATCGTCCTTATTGCGAAAGCCACCGCGGTTCCAATGCGAGATGCTACATCTTTCTGGGGCTGGGCGCTCTGGATCCCAGCCATTGTATGTTTCGCCAACCTGCTACAAAATATCTTCTACGTCTGGTGGGTCTGGACGCGTCCAGATTGGACTCGCATGCCCACTGGCCAGGAGCGAGCGAGGGAGATCACTCGTCGTGAACGCTTGCAGGCTGGTAACACCGAAGTTGCGACTACAAACACCAGTAAGAGCACTCGAACATTGCGAGCTCTTCCTGACTGGAGCTCCCTCCTCCGCGTTCCTCGCTTCTTCTGGCTCGTTGCCTGCACGCAAATTCTTCAAGCTGGTGTGGTAGGCGGATTCAACGGTCTCAATGCCGACATCATTACTGAGACTCGAGGGTCTACGGCTCAGCTTGCCGGGTATACATCCGCGGTGCAACAGGTCATCCCTGTCATTTGCGCACCGTTGATCGGTTCTTATTTCGACTTCTTTGGTCACAGAATGGTATTTGTGAGCATCACATCCGCTATTTGGATCCTGGTGTATTGCCTCATTGGATACACTCAGACGAACGCTCTTGGTTCCATGGTTATTGCATCTGTGGCATCGACAATGAATGCTCTTCCCTTCTTAGCGTCGATTCCCCTCATCGTCCCTGACCAGCTTGAACTTGGACTCGTATTCGGAATCTGGAAGGTTTTCAACAATGCTGGAAGCGTCATCGTCGACATGATTGCCGGAAGGCTGCAAGACATCACCCCGGGGGGCACATACGAACGTGTCATTGCCTTCTTTGTTGCTGTCAAGGGTCTGGAGTTCTGTCTCGGCCTGTTCTACGGGATCTTGGACCGAAAGTAAGTTGAAGTTACTGAAGTATGATTTCCACTCGTCATCTTTACTGATATTCTCGCTTAGGTATCTTTCGGGAATTCTTAGCATCAACAACAAGAGGCGCATGGGACTTGAGAAAGAGGGCAAGCTTGAGGATTGCGTTGGACGTAAGCCGTCTAAGGTATACACTGCAGTAGGCATTGGCCTGGTTTGCTCGCTGATCATCATTGCCTGGGTCTTGTTCATCAAGTATTCCATTTGAGGTTGTTCTGTCATAGAGCATCAAAAATAGCAGTATTTAGCCTTGCATCCTGGACAAGCCGCGGCATCGCAGTCAGGACAACGGAACGAGAATTTGGCTCTTTTCTCCCCGCAGAATGTGCAAATCGCTTGTCCTTTCTTCCTTGGCCAGCCGTATCTTGTATGATCGCACTTTTTTTCTTGCTTGAAAGGATTGAACCTCTCCGAATTTGCCATTGCCTCACGCTTATCCGCCGCCTCTCTTAATTCCGCCCAATGCCCACCGGCAAACCTCAGCTTTTCCTCTATGTTAAGCATCTTCAGCCGCTCCTGGGCTGTCTCTTCCATTTGCTTCTGCGCTCTCTCCGCGGCATCCATGCTTTTTCTCTCGGCTTCGGCTTCTCTCTTTCGATGGAGCTGCTCTTGGGCAGCGCGCTCCTGTTGATGCTTGAGCTCTCTGGCCTGTTCTTCCTGTCGACGGAGTCTGTCCTTGGCGTCTTGTTGTTGTTGTTGTTCTCGAGCTTTTCGTGCCGCTTCCTTCGACCGCAACTCCGCAAACTCCTCTTTCAGCTTTCTCCGCCACTCATTTTCTTCTCTTACCCTTCTTTGGGCATCTTCCCGTTCTCGGAGCTTAGTCCAATACTCTCGGGCTCTTTGTTCCATTTCTTCCTTCTTAGCGTCCCTTCCGAGTCGCTCAGCCATCTCTTCCGCGGCCTTTCTGGCCTCCTCCTTCCTACGCGCCCTTTGAGCCTCATCGGCTTGCCTCTGTCTTTCTTCCTTCTCCGCTTGTTGTTGACGTTCTCGTTCACACTCTTCATTCTTAAATTCCCGGTATGCTCTCCACTTCTCTTTGACGTCCTCATAATACATGTCATATCGGTTCCGTCTCGATGCATCTCGAAGATATTCGTACGCCTCTTGAATCTGAGTTCATGAAATCCAATATCAGTCTCTGATACAGTATATGTCATGTGCCGAGCAAACTTGTGAAATACGCCCTACAAACTTACGATGCGGAACTTTTCGGTGTCAACTTTTGCTCCTGGCGGCTGTTTATCCGGATGAAGTCTGATGGCTAGCACTCGATGCGCGCGCCGTATATCCTGTGCCGTTGCCGACTGCTGGATGCACAAGTCTGCGTAGTAGTCTCTTATTCTGGGAGGCTCCATTTGATGCAGTATGAAAATTGCCGAAGCCTCAACGATATGGAAACCCGAACCTCCAGCTCAGGCCGGGCAGCCTTCCGAGCAGGCCGCTTTTGAATACCGTGGCCCATATTTTGCCTACACTTCTGAGTATTGATGGCCGGCCAAACAAAGAGCTTAATCTCGATGGCATGATCTATTTGCGTTGCTACTCGCTGCCGTCTCATGCAGCATGCAGGAGGCCTCAAACTTTGACTCAAAATAATCTCGCCCTTGCATTTATAATAAATCCGTTGTTGTTTGCCCACCTCATGAAAAGAGAGACAATCAAAAGACACTATTAATCACTTCACAGGACCATTGATAACGGCAGGAGTCCCGAACTTTGATTACAGATATGCGAGCATGAATTTCGTTATGATGAGGTAACTGGAGTAGTATCATTAAAGATATTCTGCTCACTGGAGAAATCCCCCAATGGCTCAAAGCGTGTATCGGAAATCAGGGTGTCTATCGCCCTTCTTTCCTGAGTCAATCTCTCGTGACCTCTCATCGATACTCATGTTCTCCCTCTTATTGTTGATTCCGTTTAGCAGAGTCCACATGGTAAAGTAGCCAACCGACGCAATCGTAATGGTGCAGATAGAAACTGCATGGCCAATTGTGTATCTTCCGTCCGAAGTAGTGATGCGATAGATCTGTCCAGCCATGATACCAGCACTGTTTCCGATAGTTTGTTGCAGGCCAATAGCCGTGGCACGCTTGAAGTATCCAGCGTTACTATTCGAAATCCACGTGACATTGAGGCCGACAACACAATAGATGCCTGTCGCCGTGACGAAAGTCGCAAAGTAGAGGACCGAGGTTGACTTCATGCTTACACCAAGCATGAGAGCGTAGCCGGTGGCGGTAATTAAAGCCATAGGAACCATAAACACAGCACGCTTGTTGATCTTGTCCGAGATATAAGCAATGGTGAGGTAGACTGCCGACGCCCAGATGTAGACCGGCACAGTCAGGAGCTGGGTCTTGATGCTGCTGTATCCAAACCCGCGGATGATGACTGGCAAGAAAGTTCCGAAGCCGAAAGAGCACGTGTTCGCGCAGAATTGACAGCCAGCTGACAGCCAAACCTTGGGATCCTTGAATGCGAGTTTGACTTCTTGCTTATCGAACGTCTCTGACTCGCCTTGGTAGACCCTGGACTGCTCAGCTCGGATGCGCATCAACGCCTTGTCCTCTTCAGTAAGCCACCTGGCTGACTCGAAGCTATCAGGAAGCAGAAGGATAAAGGCCAAGCCAACTGCCACGGAGATGACACCTTCAATAAGGAAAAGCCATCTCCATCCAGCCAAGCCACTTGCACCGTGCAAGCTCGTCAATCCGTAGGCCAGAAGACCGCCAAAGGCACCAGATAACGCAGACGCGACAAAAAGGTATGAAATTCTTCGAGCTTGTTCCTCGCGCTTGTAGTATGTGCTGAGGTAGAGCGTCAGGCACGGGAAAAGACCACTCTCAAAGACACCGATCAGGAGACGAGTTGCGAGAAGACCGGCATAGTTGGTGACAAAGGCCGAACCGATGACTGTTGCGCTCCAGGACAGGATGAAGAATGGGATAAGTCGACTCGGTCGTGCTTTTTTGAGAATCAGGGATGCCGGTATTTCGAAGGTGATGTAAGTTACTAAAGTCCGTGTTAGCCAGGGCTCGTTCGCGCGTTGAATAGGGTGTGGCATCGTACCATAGAACACAGTAACAGCGACATTCAGCTTGTTGCCCGTGAGGTTCAAGTCCTCCGTCATGCCTGCAATTGCGGCGTTGCCTAGATTCAGACCCAATTAGACTCGGTTAATTGCAGTACACCTGTGAGTTGAGCGTTGCGTACCGATGTTGCTGCGATCGAGGTAAGCGACCAAGAAAGCAATGATCATCATCGGCGAGAGCCATGCGTCCAATTTCCTAAGGAGACGCTTTTCCGCAGCCGGATCGATCGTGAGGTCGGAGCTCGCGGCCGCCGAATGGGGCACGAAATTACCATCTTTGGCGTCCATTGGTATCTTTTCCGAAGACATTGTCCTTTGATCGGCGGTTGTGGAACGTCTAAGTTGATCAAGCGAATTGATGTACATATGTTGCGACTCTGTCTAGAGCTGACGACATGTTCATACGACTTGACAGAGTATCCCTCAAAGGGCATATATCTACCTTAGGCCAAGGATGCATCACAAAGGCACGGTGAGGTCACTGCATTCGCCTATCAAACAAAGTCGGCTTTTGACTGACACGCATAGCTAGGCGTCGGGAAATTGGCAAGCTTATCGTCACATCAAAAGACTATCCTTGTGGTCTAGCGGGGGCAAAGCCGGGGAATGTAGGATTCTTATCTCTTAGTCCGCGAATAGCCTGGAAGCGCCGAGCCTTTCCTTTCGGCAAAATGTGGAGAGGCTGATAGCCAAGTCTCTTTGATGACATGAATACCCCGACATCGCCCTCTGGTCGGTACAAAAGAGGCCCATTTCCCGATCTCGCAAGCACGCGACAATACTTCGGCAGACAGTCCGAGCATCTTCTCAATGGAAACCCCAACGCCCAGGACGACTAATCCGAAAAGTCCGATTGTTCGCAAGAGGAAGCGAGGTAGGCATGCGGTTGCGTGCGAGTCGTGTCATCGGCGAAAGCAGAGAGTGAGTGAGCTTGCAGTCTCCTTGTCATTTTGGCACGATACGTTAGTCTCATCGAAGCCATCTCGTCATTTCCCGGCAGCCTACATGAAGCACTAGTACGCTGAGACTTCATTTTGAGCAGGTAGTTTCGGTGCAAACGTAGTTGACGGCGCCAATGCTGAACCCAATTTGACGACGGCTTGCAGAGCCTACTTAGACTCTAAATTAAATCCTATCATCTCACTGACTTCACCTCATCAGTGCAATGGTTCGCGGCCATGTTTCAACTGTGAAAGGCGAGGAGTTGGCTCGTCGTGCTCCTACAGCCACTTAGTCGAAGACGATGGCCCAAGAGTGTCTCAAGGCCACCGCGATTCTCTCATGACTTCGCCAACCGCCAACCTTGCGACCCCAGTCTCACCTCCTTCCACGAACGCAATCCCTGCACAAGATGCTGAGCAACCTGATAGCTCCTCGGGTTCTAGAGCCTTTCCATCAAGATCTTCAAGTCGTGGCAGAGGGCGGCAAGGCGAGAGTAGCGGCCAAGACCAGCCTTCAGAAAACCTTGTCGGTAATCTCTTCAAAAGCCGCGATGCGCCATCCTTCTTCGGCTCTTCGTATTTCGGCCCTCAAGCCGCCGCAAAAATCATCCAAGCGCCCGCTCCAGAGTTATCATCTGGGCTCAGCTCAAAACCCCAGGCGGGATCAACTCACTCATTCAGAGAGGAGAATGGTCCCTTCTCTCAGATTTGGGATCTTCTGGGACTGCTGCCGCGCAAGAAGTCCACAGTCGACAGGCTGACGGAATGCTTCCTAAACGAACTCAACTGGGCGATTGACGCGGTTCAGCCAACCTCTTTCAAAGCCAAGTACGAAAACTTCTGGTCTCGCAAGTTCGGCTTTGATGATTTTGCTACGATTGACCTTCGCTGGCTGGCTTTGCTGTTCATCGTCTTGGCGTATGGGGTGTTGTTAGATTGCCCAAGACCACGGAACAGGGAGGTTCAGCGAGAGGTCTACGACACGTCTCAACGGTTCTACTGGGCCGCCCGAAGAGCCATTGTGATTGCCCCGACTTTCTACGGCGAGTCGACGGATCTCGTGCGAGCTGGTGTTTTGGTCACTCGGTATCTCATTTACACCCGCCGTGTGCCGGAGTCCTGGCTCACAACGAGCTTCGCTATGAGGATGGCTCAGGCGCAGGGCATGCATATCGACGGTGAACGGTGGAGACTTCCAAGAAAAGAAACAGAGACTAGACGACGGCTATGGAGCAATCTCTACATGCTCGACAAAACCATAGCACTAGCTCTCGGACGACCGTTTGCGATTGTTGATCAACAGTGTCTTGTTAAGCAGGCCTCCAATGTTTGGCTAGACGACCTTGATGACGAGGAGGCCGCCTCGGCCCCAGAAGCACCTCTTTCAGAGCCAACCGCGAGTGTCTTCAGCCGCCTAGCTCACGAACTTGCCGTGGTCGTAGGCAAGATTCAAGAGCGATGTTTCGGTCTGTTCACAGTCTCCTACGAGACTGTTCTCACGCTCGACAAAGAGATCGATACTTGGAGAGGCAGATTACCACCATATTTCGAGTTGGAGGACCCGGACATTTCCAAGGACGACCGCCTCCCTTTCCTCCCTTGGCAGAGACTACATCTGCACAGCATGTACCATTTCGCAAGAGTCACACTACACCGGCCTTTCCTTCTCCGTCAGTCCATCACAAATCGGTACAGACATAGCCACGACGTATGCATAGCTTCCGCCTGCGCAGACCTTGACATGGGTCTAAAGATGTTCAACCAACCTCTTAACGACAGGCTGAAGTGGAGTCTGGGACCACACAACCTCTTCAACAGTGCTCTTGTACTGGGTATTATTGCTGTCCGCGACCCCCATTCTCGGCGTTCTCAGGCTATCCTCGAGGATTTATCTGCATACTGCGAGATGCAGAGAAATGACGTCTGGCTCAATGAATTTGCCCTCGCTGAAGTCAAAATAGTTGAGCTCTGTGTCAAAAAGGCAAGGCAGTCTCACCCGCCACCAGCCAACACCCTAGTACCGCTAGCTCTAGCGTCAGCTTCACCTAGCAGGCGCTTCTCTCAGCCGGTTGGCCAACCGCCAGTAATGGAGACACAACCTCAGTTGCCAGTCGAGAGTCCCGACTTTGACCCTCTGATGGCTGGCTTGGGCCTTCCTTACAGCACGACGAGCGCACAGATGACATGGGACGATCCTGGATTCTTTCTTCCTGAGAGCGGAGACTTATCTCAATGGGAGCATGTTATCAACACTCTTATGCATGATCAAGCAAGCATGTAATCTGAGCACGAATTCAAGAATGATAGCTTAAAGATCAATTATGAGGAAATCATAAAGCCAAGTCTAGACCATTGCAAGAGCTGTAAGACAAGCTCAGTCCAGTTGCAGCTATTGCTCGGTGTCGGAACCGAACATCGCATCATCCGAAGTAGTTTACCTAGTAGAGTTCGAGTGTCCGCTGTTGAGACCAAGTTAAGTCCAACAGTAGCATGGATCCCAGGCGTCCAGCGTTGGTTCGGAAGATCATGCGCAGAAGAGTATCAAACACGACCTGTCAAGTCGATTTGCTAAATAGTGCACCAGGAATATGAACCTTCTTGGAAAGATACTGTTGAAATTTCATATGCTCTATTTTGCTCTCTAAATTCTTCGACACCCCCACTCGCTTTTGCCGCTCGTCATAAGTACAGTAGCCTTCCCTAGTTCCCTTACGCAGCGGGGCACTTATCTCCGTTCTGAGGTAGTCGATTAGTATGTAAAAACAGTCTTTATGAGAAGAGGATAGACTTACCTCGGAGATGTCACCCGGCGCAATGCACTTGCAGCCATCCTTGTTGTAGCGGACGCAGCACTACTCAAACAGTTAGTCAATTCTCTCAAACGAACAAGTTCATCTACAAGGCCACTTCTAGTCTTGAAGCAGCTTTCGTGAACGATGAACATTCCAGCAGGCCGCTGGCAGTGTGACTTACCCAGGCACCAGCGCAAGCGGCTCCAACACCACCGCAGTTGCTCTTAATACACTCCATACGGACGTCGAAGACACTGTTGCTGCTGGTGCGCTCAGCGGCAACGCTGGCCATAGCCAGAGGGGCGGTGGCGAGGAGGATCAGCTGGGTGATAGTAGAGAACTGCATGATGGCGGCTGGGTTATTTAGTTTCTGGAGAACTGGCTGGGTGGTTGGGTTGCTGGTTGCTGGTTGCTGGTTGAAAGAGCGAGTATTGGACTGATTGATTGGCTGTTGATGAGGAACTTCATCTGTTATGATTACTGAGACCAGCTAGGTATTTGTACTTCTGATATGTTGAGATACGGCATCATTGCCATTCGGCGTCCGGCACTGCTTTCCCCGGTCGTTGCGGTGGGCATAATTTTTCTTGCCCCGGAGGCTGACAACAATCAATCTCATTCAAAAGCTGATGCTGTATTTAATTATTTTGACTTTGTTTTACAGTCCACAATACGCTCTGTCCGAGTATCGGTGTCGGTCTCGGTTTGCTGCGAGTCAGCGCAGGTGAGCACAGTACTCTAAGTATCACTTGCACGACGAACCGACCTGTATCCGTACCTTACTCGTAGCCAGCAAAGCCTCTTTTAAGCTTTCATACAATTTCCTACTAGGATAGCCAGGGCAAGGTCCCGCGATTATGGAGTATAATTTAACTGAGTCTTGGGCCACTTTTCAAGGGCGCGACTCGGCGACCTAAAATACTCGTATTCCACTCTTACCAGAGTTCAAGCTAACGCGCTGGGAAGTTCTCTGTCTAGAGAAGTGATCAACACACAACTATACCCTATTCGTTAGGCATCCAATCCATTCAGATGAAGATGGCAACATCATCGCAACTCGTTGCACAACTCATTGCATTTAAGCGTACGGGACCTCAATTTCCGTAGAAACCTATTGGCGGTATCCGTACGCATATTGAGCCCCATTTCTTCGGACAATGTAGAAGCCCGTCTATGCCGATTCTTGGCCTTGTAAGGCTTAGGAGCCCCGGAAGTCGGAGTTGCTCCGCAAGGCATGTACATTATGGCCATGCATATCCGCATTATCCGTGGAGTAGCAAGTCGTAGTTCCGGGGATTTGGAAACTCTAAGTCGTGTAGGGCGGAGGGATTTCCAACAACGCATGTATACTTATCTAAGCGGCATGGCTCTGGGAGTTAAGGCCTGGAAGCAAGATAGATCATACTACCCCCTGAAGTTGACTAGCGATCCCATCGAGACGTAAATCTCGATGTAATAAAGAACTAAGAGTTGTGATTTCCAGTGGACAAATATGCGCTGTTCATTTTGCAATATTCTAAGAGGGCTCCCTCGGTTTAATAGAATCCATTGACCTTGACTTCTTTCATTCCATTCACACCGTTCACCGCTCTAACCCCATTTGCCCCAATCGTGCTCTTCTGAGGCTTCTCCTCATATTCCACCTTGTTAACTAAACTTCCTAGGCCGTGGCTCATCACGATGCGGAGATCATCTCCAGGAGCCAAGAAAACAGGTGGAGTCCTACTCACACCGATCCCGTGGGGGGTCCCCGTCATGATCACAGTCCCGGCCTCCAGCGTCGTGCCTTGAGACAAATACGCCACGATCTCGGCAATGGAGAAGATCATGTCGTCCCCTCTACCCTCCTGCATTACCTCGCCGTTGAGGACCGTCTTTAGCTCAATCACGGATGGGTCCGGAACGCTGCTTGCACTGACGATACACGGACCCATCGGAGCGAAGCCGTCGAATCCCTTTCCGAACCCCCATTGAGCCCCAGCGAACTGGTGCTTTCGCGCCGTGACGTCGTTGGAACAAGTGTAACCGAGCACGTAGCCCATGGCATCCTCCACGCTGACATTCCTCGCGTCGCGGCCAATGATGACGGCTAGCTCAGCTTCGTAGTCCGCTTGCAGATCCGTTGCTTGATGGGGGATGAGGAGCGGTGCGTTTGACGCGTTGAGGCAACTTGCGGGCTTGAAGAAGAGAGTCGGGTGCTCTGGGAGGTCGAGGTTCATCTCTTTGGCGTGCTTGCGGTAATTGAGGCCGATACAGCGAATTGTACCGATTTCTTTGCGCGTCAGGGGCGGAAGGAGTTTCTGAACGTTGAGGATCCTTGATGTTGGCTCTGCTGAGGCGTCCAAGGCTGAGGTTCCAGTGAAAACTCGTGCCGGAACCGGGAGAGATGCGGCCAGAGCAGCTCCAACTATTCAGAGTGTCAGAGAATACGATTTTACTTGATAAGGAAGAAGCATCCATACCATCAACAGTCTCATCGACTGGTTCGCCGATATATTCCCTCCAATCGTCTTCTGCGATGAATCTCACGAGCCGTTTCCATCTCTGAAAATTGTCAGTAATAAATACCTTACGATTGTTATGTTACTCGAAAGCCCACTTACAGGAGTTATCATCTTGGCTAACTAACTTTAAGGCTCAGTTGACGAGGATGTCTAGATCAAATGTTGATGATGCACTCGCAGCTCTTGGTGAATTCGAATGAGCTTGCTTGCGATAAGAGCAAACATGGCATTAGCTATGAGACGGATATAAACACCCGCATCCAGGAGATGGCTCTCCGGCCGTTGACCGGATGCTGACTGCATCGGGTGACGTCGGTCATCCTCCGTAGTCGTGGCGTTTTCCCGATGGCTTCGGGAAATGTGATCGGCCTTTTCTCCAACACCACGAACAGTATCCGCCCCAAGATAACGTCGGGGATCCTCACCCCGCAAAGCCCACCTTGAGTCAACATGAGATGGCTTGGTAGATAGATAAAGACTGGTAGACAATTATGTAAAAGCCTGTCAATAATATGGGGAGAAACGTGGCTCTGTCCCTTTTCTCCAGATGTGCACGCATGCGACGCCCACTCGGCCACTTTGCCGGACCTATCTCCGGTGGGACCGGCCCCTCGGAGGCCCGAACGCTTGGGTCGGCCTTCCTGCCTCCATGTCCACGAGCGGTAGGCTATGGCTTTCGAGAGACCCGTCTATCCGTCCAGGTCCATCATAAGAGTCAGACAGCTTTCCCTGATTAGTCGAAGTCGTGGCATGACTGTTCCACTGAGGCCTCTGAGGCCAAAGTTGTCTGCCACACTAGCTGGTGGGCCAGCAAAGTTTGCGGCCCTTGAGTGGGTCACACTTTCATCCACCCTTCCCACAACATTCTTAAAATCAAAATGAGCTTCGCCATTCAACAACTAGAACAAGCACAATAGCTCAGGGGTAGAGCGCTGGGCTCATAACCCAGAGGTCCCTGGATCGAAACCAGGTTGTGCTATCGACGCTTTCCTTTTGAAGCTGTTGCCTTTTGCAGCTCATTTCCTGATCCATGCAATGTATTCTTTTGTTCTCGAGTAGGGTGACAAGAACTTGAAGAATGCAAAAGACAAGGAAAGCTTTTGCCGAACTTCAGTTGACTACTTCTTCGAGCCTCTATTGTTCAGCGAGGTGTTTGTTAACCAGTGGGCCTGCTTTCTTTGGCTGGGGTTCAACGCCAAGATGTCAACAAACATCTTCATTATCTTCATTGTACTCATGCCATGAGACGACTTTCTGGTGAAAGCTCATTGTATGCTGAAGCTGATTTGAGTCTGTTGACCTGATAAACTTTGCTCAGGACTCTCTCAATGATTTCCGTGGTCGCTGGTAATATTTGAGTATCATGGACATCCCCACAGGGTGCTTATAAATGCTTCCAGTCCAGAGCAAGTCTTGACCCCTCTTCAACCCATTTTCAACGTATGAATTAATTTCAAGCGCTTCTCCTGCACCGTATTTGGGGGTCTAACTGAAGTATATCAAAACAATGGATCCACCAACGCCCATCGACCATTACAGTATTCTCGGCATCGGGAATGACGCGACACCAAAATGCATCGAAGATGCGTTCTATGGCCTGGTGGGAAAAGCTCGTCAGTATAGTCAGCACGAAGCACTTGACAGAGCAGGGAGATCTCAAAGTACAGGCATGGCTGGTTCGTCCAGAAACCAAGATTTCAACGGAATGCCAACCCGACAGTTTTCAATCCACCAAATGCAGATCACAAAGGCTTACGAAGTTCTCAGTGATCCCGTTCTGCGCACACGATACGACAAGTCAACACAACCAGTGGTCAGGGCCAAGAGCTTGCGCCTCCGCAGGTTTTCGGCGTGGGAAAGACGCACGTCTGATGGCGATGCCCTACCGGAGGTCACATTTGCAGGCGTCAAACAAAAGCTGAAAGAAAAGCTGAAGAAAGGCAAGGAGAGACTAGAAGCGGTTCTGGAGACAACCGCGCACAAGGTGAAAGAGGCTGAAGCGCGACAAAAGTCTCGGTGGCCTGAAGTGCTCGCAACTCCCCAAGCAGAGAGCTTCTACCAGCAGCCGGCAATGCCACGGCCTCAAATTCATCAGCCTCAGAAGCAATACTATGCAGAAGAACAGACCCCAACGACCTATGAAGACTTTCACAAAACTCCCAAAGACTACCAAGTTCGAGATCGGGCTGCTACTACTGACGTTTACACTAGGAACTCGCACATCTTCAACGAAGCCGTGGAGCCAAGAGAGTTGAAAATGCGCAGTCCGCCCAATAGGGCGCGACTTGTCACTTCTGGGCGACAGCCGGGATGCATGGACAATGGGCCTCATGGGTGGAAAGGATGGCATTCAACGAACAAATGTCTTGCACCCCCCGGCTGTCCCATTTGCGAAGAGTTTGGTTCGAAGTTTTTCTGCACGAAGTGCAACGCCACGACTTGCATGATGTGTAGGCTTGTTTAAGCAGCGAAACTTTGCACATCCAAAGACTGTGGGCGTGCCCCGTAACCCTATTGAGATTTAGCAAGTGCACAAATGTTTTGGCTGTTTACATTGTGAACATAGTAAGTAGAACCCGGGAAACCCACGGCTTCTCAATATAGAAGTTACCTCATTGCCGTGACTGATGTGATATGAGTTTCATTGTATGAAGACAGATGGGCAAAACAACCTGTGCCCCGCATCTCCAATCAGCTATTGAAGGTAAGGCGAAGGGTACGTGCGTACAAGCAATGAATAGAGTTTCCAGGGAATGGTATGGCAAAAGTTTGAGTTACATCGCAGAGATGTCATCCGAACCATGGATATAAACAAACACTGTTCGAGCCGTCCGTGAGTGCGCGCAGAAGACATCGCGTTCGTCCATTTCAATCCTAAATCCAATATAGGCCATAATCCAGGTCACAATGAGCATCTCCACTCCTCAAAGAGTTGACCAATCGGCGTTGTGGCAGAGTGGTCTAATGCGCAAGACTAGAAATCTTGTTCCTTCGGGAGCGTCTGTTCGAATCAGGCCAACGTCGTCTTTTGCTTTTGGCTGTTCTGGCTCGTCAGCTTATGTCCTATTTCCAGACGCCTATCCAATACCGCAAGGGTTAGAGTGTTTTGGCACAGCAGTATGCAGGTTTAAGGAAGAACTTGTGTGATTGTTATCCAGGTGCCTGGAGTAATTCGTACAAAGGATTTTGCTCGTTGGCCTTTAACCCTGTTGGGATTAGTTCATTCATTTGTAAGCGGGGTCTCGTCAAACTACCTCCCGAGTCCCTGCTTCAAGCCAAAACCATAATCTACTTAACCACTTGGCCCCATCCAAGAGGAAACGAAGAGCTTATCGCAGCGTGGCTTCCATTACTGAATCGTCAGAGTGGTTTATTTTACATCGCACCGAACGACAGAGCCTGGACGAAGACCCAGATACGCTTAACGGAAAAGATGGAGACATCCAAGCCCAAAAGAATTAGGAGGAGAAAGGCGAGTGGTTCCAGCATCAAGCACCTACTGAGCCGGGCGGATGCAGCCTTCAATTTATTAGGACTAACAATGAACCTGAACCATACAGGCCTGCGATTTGTGTTATCTTAAGAAGATCAAATGTGATGCAAAAGAGCCCCGATGTTCCGGTTGCAAGTTATACAACTCAGAGTGCACTTATACGGGCCCGACGAGGGCGGCTGCTGTGAAGTCAAATCAGTAGGTCCTCACTTTCGAGTTCTCCGCCAAAAACATCGATCGACTGACAGCATAATCGTCATAGAGCCAAGAAGATAGAAATTCTGGAAGCAAGGCTAGCTCAACTGGAGGCCCAAAAACAACCCTCGTCCAAGGCAGCCAACCCAGAATCCTCACTGACTTCGTTGGAGCCGGGTTCGGCTGCAAGTATCTCTGAAGAGGAGCACAATCTCTGGGCGACAAATACTGACTCAATACTCAACGAATCACCCGAGTCCTCTACCAATCCAGGCTCAAGCATCTCGGGTCACGAGCTTGGCAAAATACTTCCACCCCTGCGTCAGATCCTGCCTTCAATAGAAGACTACTTCCAGAATTCGAACCAAGTGCTCCCTCTGTTTGAGCGAGAAAGCTTTGTCAAGATGCTGCGAAGTTGGTACGCATACCCGGCGCACCGTAAGTCAGACGTCTGGGCCGCCATCAATGTCGTCTTGGCCCTCGCACACCGGCATTCCTACGCTTCAAGCTACGAAGAGACGCAGAATATGCAGCGATATATCGATAACGTCCAATCCGTCCTAAACAGGTTGGTCATCAAAGAGCCGAGCATGCTGGTCTTGCAGACTTTACTTGGACTGGTTCTGGTATTCCATGGCTCAGCGGACCAAGGCCCGGCGTCCATACTTATAGCAACTGCAATTAGGCTATGCCAGGGCCTTAGACTTCATACGAAGTCTACGGCGCAGGAGTTTGAGCCGGCCGAGGCTCTGCAGAGGAGCCGGGTGTTTTGGATCGCCTTCATACTCGACCGCGACCTATCCATGAGGTTGACGCAGCCGCCTATGCATCAGGAGTCAGATATCGACGTGGACATCCCATCTCTAAGCCCTCCAGATGATGTAGGTATGATCATGGGTTTCTCTGGCCAAAAGTTCAATTACTTCCGCAGTACTGTTCAGCTTGCCTACATTCAGGGAAAGCTATACCACATGTGTTTCTCAGTTCGAGCTCTCAAGCTGTCAGACCAAGAAAAGTCTCAGAACATGCTTCGCATCCGAAAGATGCTGGAAAATTGGCAAGACTCAATACCCATCGACTTCCAGCCAGAGCTTGCAGCAGCGACCGTGGCCACGGAGTATCTTCGATACATTTGCCTACTTCACTACACCCACCTGCAGCTCATCGCGACAACGCACTACGCAGACTCGCACCATCTCGAGTGGCTTCAAGGACTGCTCAGCTGTAACAAGGGAAGTACTCCCGCAGCGCGTTCCGACTTGGCAGCACGGCTTCCGAACTGCTGGGACAAGCTGGTTACGGAGGCGCGGACTTGCATGCATCTCTATGCTGCAACACCCGAGAACGACTCTGCTCTCACTTGGTATTTGGGCTTTCCTTCTTCACTCCTCACAGTTGTTGCTGACTATTCCGTTGCAGGCTAGTGTCGTGCGGCTACCTGACAAGTATCATGTTCATCACCGTCAACAACCTGGCCTGTCCAGATAACCCGTGTCGGTTGACGGATCAAAGCAACGTCGAATCAGCCTTGCTCTTACTCGAGCGTCTTATCAAGGCTACAGATGACGGAAGACTCAAGAGAATTCACAGTGCTTGCAAAGAAATCAACGAGAGGGCGCGACTCGCCGTGATGTCAAGTTCACCAGACAGATTCTCACACTTCGATCCTCCCGGGCTTGAATTTGGAGACGAAGACCCTCTTGATGACGGAAGGTGGGGACTAGTCGACAATAATCTTTGGACGATGAACGAGTATGCCTCAAGTTGATCTGACCACGTTGGAGAATGGGGGTGCAGGCGTCGGTACGGGTCGTAAGAAACAGAAAATAAGGCAGGGTACGGTTGGGAAAGGCACAGAGGAACGGTGACGGGAGCGGCCTTGTGTTATTATCCAAGAAGCAGTGGCTCCAGAACGAAGTGTATCTTACAATATCTTTGTCCGTATTACATACAAGAACATCTGCTGTGTTTTGTGAGGATTAAAGATCCCAAACGAATAATGCAATACATAGAGCTAAGTGATTCATTGTCCGATTTTCGCCTGACGGGAGGTGTCTTGTGGTGCTTGTACTCCCGGTACCTGCCTGCCTCCTGTTTCCCTACCTTCCTTCCCAAACGACCTCACGCTCCCTCCTTCCCAACCCAGGTGTTTTTCCGTAGCTTCCTTATTTTCTGTTCTCTTGGGTTTTTATAAATTCAAAACCTTTTCCTCTCACCACCAAGTCTCCACTCTCATTGCCTGCCGACCAGAGTCAATTTCCCCCAATCACTCGAGAAAGATGGCCGACTCCCATGCTTCTCACATCGATGGAGGCATCCCGCTGCCTACCGATGTCGACGATGAGGATTTGGCATTACGGCCATCGAATCCGTAGGTTCAGCTTTCAATGTTACGGCACCTCGATGTGGAAATTATTTGTTGTTGTTCATTAACCCGTTGTTCTCCTAGTGATTCTGCCGAGCGCGTCACCCTCAAATGCGGCGAAAAAGTCTTCACCTTCAGCAAGTCAAAGCTGGTCAAGGACTCTGACTACTTCAGAGCATGCCTCAACGGCTCCAATTTTGTTGAGGGCAGAACTTCCGTCATAGAGTTTGACGATATCGAGCCAGAGGTTCTCGAGGCTTACCTACGCGTCGTCGATATGACGACTACCGGCAATCCAATGGATGAATTCATAGCTATTACCAAGTGGTATGGGGAAAATGCGGAAGACTTCATCACCGTGATTGAAGTTTACCAACTTTCCGACCGGTTGCTAAACGAGCCTATGCGTGTTGAACTGGCCGAGTCTATCCTGGGCTACATGCAGCACGAAGCAGTAAAGATGGTGGACAAATCATCGCCAGAGGGTATCAAATGGCTATTCAACACATACAAGAACGCATATGACACCTTGGATCCCAGCATTCCCGATGAGGCCTATCTCCAGTCTCAGATTGCGGAGGTTTGCTGTCAACAAATCGATATTGACAAAACCTACGCTTTCGCCCGCACAACTACCAAGGGAGAGGCTTTTCTGGAGGCCGTGCTGATGGCCACGACTCAACGTATGGCTACTCTCCTGCAGAAGACCAGATCTCTCGGCACCAAGGTGGAGCGCCTTAAAGCGGAGAAACAGATGATTATCGAGTATGGATACATTGAGACTGATGAGTACGACGATGATGACGAGAGCGATGAAGATGACGAGGACGACGATGATGACGAGAGCGATGAAGCTGACGAGAACGACGATGAGGAGGAGGACGGAGATTATGGCGAAGATGGCATGCGCCGAGATCATTGAGGACTGGGACTACAGCTCATCACTTGAGCATGACCGGAAGTGGATAGTTGGAAGTAGGAAAAGATCCAGGTTCTCTATGATTGGGCTATCAACTCGTTTTTTGAACTCAACACAACGGGACAAGACTTTAAAATACATTCCTCTCATACCCCTCACGAAACACTCTCAAGACTGTAAGGAACCATGGTGGCGACTGGGTATTTACGCAATGACTATTATCCAGCCTCTTCTTCCGTGTCCGCAGCTTTGATGTACGTACTCACTGGGTTCTTGAGATCTTCAGTGCCTCCGTCGCCATGCGTGTCGACAGTCGTGCCGGTAAGTCACTTGAGGAACATATTTAAGCAGACCAACAGCCCCGTGTGAGTACGTAATGTATAGAAAGACACGCGCTGAATCAAAGAGCACAGAGGACCTTGAGCGACCGCTCTCTCGCTTGGCTTTCCTTCCTCCATGGCATAGTCATTTCACGCACACAGATGGTTTTGGCTTTTTGTCGAAATAAATACTCGGTCTACATACGTTTCAGGTCGCTAGGTCTGCAATATTTGAACGCGAGCAAAGCGCTTTGAGAACGGTGAACGCAATCGTTCCAGGCCCTGTTTGGAAGTAAATACAAGCGCTCGGTTCTCTTGCGAGCTAGATCTCCTGGCGGTCGAGTTAACGAGGGAAACTTTGCGTCATCTCGAGTATCTGTGGTAGCTTTGAACATCCTGGTTCTTCTACAGTGGTATGATGCTTTCCTAATGCCCAGTGCCCAGCAGCAAGAGTATCCAGTTGCAATAATACGGTACCCTAAGAATACCTGCAAAGTTTGCAAGTATTATTATGACGAGTGTGCATTTGCGCAATGCTCCACATATCAACCTCAGTGAGTGCCGAAAACATCAGCACTTGTCCTGCGTACTTGTCGTCAATTTCTCTTCTTGCCGACGATTGGCGTTGGAGCAGGTATCTGAAAGAGCCTTGACAGTGATGCATCGGACAGTTACACCGCATTTCCGTAGCTGGAATATCACACGCGGATCATTGGCTGCTTGCATGTGAAGCCAACAGGCTGTCATGCAGCTTACTCCTTCGTATTCTCAATGGAGAGCTAAGTCGTAGTCTGTCACATCACGGTACCAACAAAAGAAAGTGGAACTTCTTCATGTCTCTGGGTCCGCTTACCTACGTAGAATGCAGCATTGGTTACTGATGTGCTCCATTCGGCATACGTGGATGAAGTTGCGATGAGGGGTGCACACTTGGCACGACTAAGCCGAGATGATGATATGTGAGCTGCCGTCGACTCCCCGCATAGTAGTCGGCAGAGCAGATGATGGCTAGCAATTGAAATTGGAACTCGCTGTCGCCCTCTCGGTCTTTCTCTACTTCAATCCTTCCCTATCGCTCCTTCCATTTTACACCACTGACCGTTCACGGGAATCTTCCACGCCCGAATTCGAAGCATGGCATTCCTGTTTCTGATCCCGCTGGCGATTTTAGGTATTGCCGTCTTCAAGCTGCGGAATGTCGGCCGACGGCCCAAGAACTATCCTCCAGGACCTCCCACGTTACCACTGATCGGAAATTTGCACCAGATTCCGCCGACACAGTCGCATCATAAGTTCAAGAAATGGGCTGAAGAGTATGGGTATGTTCAACGGAGCGCTCTCCCATCTGGCTGGGAAGCAGAGTATCTGTACACTAATATTTGGATCTTGGATAGCCCAGTATACTCGCTCATTCTCGGCACCAAGGTCATGATTGTGCTCTCTTCCGACCGGGCAGTGAAGGACCTCCTGGACAAACGCAGCAACATCTACTCCTCTCGCACCGATCTCTACCTTGGGAATGTAGTCAGCGGTAATCTCCGCGTCGTCATGATGGTGAGTTGCCCCGCGCCTTCCATGTACGGCGGCTTCTGATCTAGGAGCTAACGGAACAAAAGCAATACGGCGAAACATGGCGCATGATCCGAAAGATATTCCACCAAGTCCTTCACATCAAGGCCGCTAAGGGCTACGTACCGTACCAAGACCTCGAAAGCAAGCAGATGCTGTCCGGAATCCTGGAAGAGCCCGACTCCTTTGTCGCACACATCCGTCGCTTCACGACCTCGCTGACGACACAGATGGTATTTGGATTCCGTACGACGAGCATACATGACGAGAAGCTCAAGAGACTGTATCATTGTGTCGAAAAGTGGAGCGAGGTCGTGGGTTCTTCTACGGCTGCTGTCTTGGACGTGTACCCGCACCTGAGGAACCTCGGATTCATGTTGCCTGGGAAAAGATATGCTGAGGCGTTACATAAGGAGGAGAGGGCTCTGTACGTCGGTCACTGGATGGATGCAAAAGAGCGTGTTCTCAAGGGCACGGCGAAGGTGAGCACTGCCTGGTATTCGAGATTGCGCATGCGGTACTGACCAAGGCTCAGCCCTGTTTCTGTGTGGGCATCGTCGAAAGCCAAAAGGCTCTCGGTTTCTCCGACGCCCTGGCCGGCTATATATCCGGGTCCGCTCTTGAGGCTGGTTCGGACACCACCGCGTCCACGCTGACTGGCTTCGTCCAGGCCATGGTCTTGCACCCCTCCGTCCAGAAGCAGGCCCAAGAAGAATTGGATCGCGTCTGTGGTACCGAGAGACTCCCGAACATGGATGACTGGGACTCAATGCCCTACATACGGGCATGCATAAAGGAGTCTTTGCGTTGGATGCCGACTGCGATCCTCGGCCTACCGCACGCCGTCATACAGGACGATGAGTACATGGGCTACAAGATTCCCAAGGGCGCAGGCGTCATGCTGAATGTATGGGCGATCAACATGGATGAGAACCGATTTGAGAATCCACGCGCTTTTGAACCTTCTCGTTATGAAGGCGACGAGCAGAACTCATTCGAGTCGGCGATGAACGGAGACCCGTCGAAGCGCGATCACTACGTCTTTGGCGCTGGTCGACGGCTGTGCCAAGGAACGCATATCGCTGATCGATCACTCTTCCTAAGTATTTCGAGGCTGCTGTGGGCTTTCAACCTTGAGAAAGCAGTTGATGCTGAGGGAGTCGAGATCACTCCAGACGCGGATGACCTTACTGACGGGTTTCTGGTCCAGCCAAAGCCGTTTCCTGCGAAGATTACGCCAAGGAGCGATGCTCATGTGCAGATTATTCGAAGGGAGTGGGAGGCTAGCCAAGCACTTCTGGACGAGAGTAAGCAATGGAAGGAGGTTCCGAGCGGAATGGTTTTTGAGTCTTTGGTATCGTCGGATTTCAAAGAATGATCTGATTGGAGACATTAGGGATGAACAAATGATCTTTTCAAGAATATCACAGCAGCACAGATAGCTGAATGAATTGTAAAAATTGTCTCTCATAATTTGTGGTCTTCGTTAAAGTTGGAAACATTGTCGTGCCCTTGCTTGTAGGCACCAGAGTCTCGTAGTATCGCTCATGCTTTGAACTTCTCAGGCGCCCTCTCCTCGGCCTGATCTTGAGGCACTGCCTTTGCCTTTCCTCTTCCCGGTGCGTTCTCAAATCTGTCCTTCCACTTACCCTCTTGGTTGAACATTGTGAGGCACTGGATCGCTGATGGCTTGCCATATTCTGGGTCAGCACCACCCTCCAGGAGGACCTGCCAGAGTTAGCGTCAGCACTATGAATGAGTAATTCTTCCCGCCCGTGATTTCCCTCGCCAACTTACCTCAATCACTGCATCCAGGCCCTTGAAGACAGCGCCCGCGATCGGACTTTGACGCTTGTCATTCAGTCTGTTGGGGTCAGCTCCATGCTGGATCAGGAGCTTGACCACGTCCGCATGACCGTAGTACGCGGCCAGCATCAGCTGGATGAGATGTTAGCCATGAGGTGACTCAATAACCATCGTCAAGGTCTCCGGCTCGGACGCTGAAGACGGCATCCCCCCGCTGAGAAACAACAACTGAGGTGAGCATCGCTACGCACCAATGTGTCTCCCTTCTCATTCGTCAGGTTCGGCGGCAACCCGTCGAGGATGCCCTCCTCAATGACAGCCTTGTTGCCTTCGCGGGCCGCATTATACATGCTGGCGGCCAACCTGACGGCCTCCAGTGATGGCGAGAACGCCGTGGCGGATGTCAACGCGCTCATGTTTTCTTCTGATGGATGTTTTGAGAACGACGAATTGCGCAGTAGTCTCCGAATGGGTCCGGCACTTAGTAATGCTGATAGTGATAGTGGTTCCTCGCGGCGGAGGGCGACACTAGAATGAATAGGATAGGCAAGGTCGTCGCCGGCTTCTGCTAGGTATTCGGTGAGGTCGGAGGGGAATGTTCGAGAAATGCCCGGTTAGTAAGCTGGGCTGCTGATTGGCTCGGGCAGTGAAGGGACTCCGTGCATCACCGGAAGCTGTGGCTGCGGAGTCAGAAAACGGGTCCCACTTTTTACCTGCTAAGAATAAACATGAGGTGGACAAGACGCTTTGTTCTAATAGGTATTACACAATGCTCGCTTTCGGGTTGCCTGAACTGTCACCAGCAGATTGTTCACTCAGCTTTCTTGTGTTTTCAATAATTTTTCATACAAGAAGTTGTTTGCCGTTTTCAATTGGGACAACCCATTGCACGACCGTTGTCAACCGAGTTGCTAATGACCGCTGATGTCGAAACACAACACTTTCACTACCAATGGAGGAATAAAACGTTGGATAGACTACTTCTCTGAAAGCAAGGCTCACTTGTATTGTCGCTCTTTGTGAGGCCTTTTTCCGACAAACCTCCTTTTCAATTGAACACAAACAAGACAACCATAACCAAGGCATACAACATCCTTCAAGCTCTATTATCAAAGTAGAGTTCGGGGGGTCAATACCGATCTTGCGTACAAATACAAGCCGGGGCTCCCGGGTGTATGAGCTTTCCTTCCCTCCTCCCATCAACGATTTTGGCAAGCCTAGCTGAATAGATCAGTGATGCCGCACCAAGTCTCCTCCCAAGCTATTGCGGCGACATCTAGTACTGTGTTATACAAAACCGCCTTAGACGAGCATTAATAGCAGAGCTCCAATGTATGGTACCACAGTACGGGGGGCTCGACGTGGTACTTTAGCGCTTGCCGCGGACGTAGCTCCGTCTATCCCAGGCAGGAGAAATCACCAGTCAGCCACGCAGGTCGGCATCGGAATAGAGCCGGACAGCGATATTCGTCTAGCTTTCCATTGCACTTATCTAGTCGCGAGGCCGTTTCTTCTCAGTCCTGCTCTGAAGAGCCTCTACTTCAGCTCCTTCCATCCCCAAAGACCATTACAGCAGTAGCTACCTACGTTAATGAGGTTGGAGTATACTACGACGCCGCAACGGTATGCTTATGGAGCTACCTAGTGGGAGAATCAGCATCATCACGGTGGCTTCAGCTCGGCGTTATGTCTAACCTTTTGGAGGTAGATTCCCACCTGATTATTCTTTAGTACTGGCAGGTGATATGTGTTGGATGAGTAGCCAGGACTATATTATGGGCTGGATTCGAATAGTTATATCCTGGCTAATACCTTTATCCTACCTTTACTTGCCGCGCTGGGCCCGCGTACGCCCTGTTTAAACGCTTCACCGCTATCAAAGTCTTGCCTTGGAAATCTCTTCCCCCCTCAGCTTAGATTATATATACAGAAACTACCGCTATGTTGCCTAACACCCTCAGCCTTGACCTGTGGTAGTACTCAGGCAAGGCAAAGGAAATGTCATGCCAAGGTCGCTGGTAAATGCCTTTGGCAGGGGTGGCCAGATGGTAAGAAAAGAATATTAAATACAAAACATGGATAATCAGGTTGAGTCTTAGCGATAGGGGGGGTATCGACGTAGACCGCAGTACCTTCATGCTTCTTTCACACTTCACCTTCTATGAGGGCGTGCCAGCGTTGCGGCACATACTACCCTTAGGCCACCATTTCGAAGATGGCAGTATCCGCACAGCTTCTACACTTTATCTAGAGAAAGCACTTTTATCGCTGGGAAACAGGCAGATCTTAACAGAACAGACGTTGTGTACAGCATCACCCACAGTTCTGTTTTATTCGGGCCCTCCCTCGGCGGTATCGACTTACATGTACATGCATCAATAAGCTGGAAGCGAAGATGAGCACCGGCAACCTGATTGCAATAGGCCAGGTAAATGTGCTCTGAATCTTATGTCTTTCTCAGAGGATGGACCTTTAACCAAGATAGATAGTGGTGGTGACAGTGGTCGGCGGGCTTACGTTATCACTATGTGCTCTGAAATCAACCATATATGATTCCTTCTTTAGAAAACCGTCCTTATTCGACATGCCAACTTTCCGCACGTCAGTCTTAGGTACAATTGAGAAGATGATAGGTCAGGGAACCTTAGTGGCCGCACTTAGCCTGTCACTCTCTATGGCAGACGCTCGCCCATGACAATCCGAAGACTGCATCATTGCCTCCTTTACTCCGAGATCCATTCAGTACTCATCTCACGCGGCCGAATGAGAGACATGTACGTGTCATCCAGTGCGCGTCTCCTTCGGACATTGCTTTATCGTCATTCTTTATCCTGCCATCGAGACTGCAGACGCCGTAATCGGCGGTCTCTTGAAGTAAGTGGCAGCACGCAATCATGACGGTGCGGACTTGGATGCGCATATATCTGCGAAGAAGCCGAAGATACCCCTCCTCTTCCAAGTTCTGGGACATCTGAACAAGGCGAGTATCATCGCAATCACCGTGGAAGGCAGCTTCCACAACAAAATATGAGAAGGCGAATAATGCCAAGTTGAGAGGCATCCAAATCACCCAAAATCAATCACCGCGCCAAAAGATTCGCGAGAGTTTCAGCGATCGCATGATCGAGAGCTGCTACCGACCAGATCATGTCCATATCTTATCAAAGCAACAACATGTTTCAGAATCTCATTTTGCCTCCGAGTACCGAGCTATATCCTCGAGGACGATGGATCGACCTGCGTGTCCTTCAACTCTAGTGGTTACTTTGCCGCAGCGGAGGTCGGGGGGGGTGTCCCCACTAGTTGTCGAAATTATGCTGGATATGAGTTTTCTAACAGCCCTAATGAATCAGTGCAAAAGGCGTCATCATCATCATGATCTAAATTTGGCTTTCCTTAAGAAGGAGGTGGACTGGAAGTCACAAGAATCCTGGGCGATCCTGGGAGCATTAGTGTGGCGAAGAGTGATTTGACAGTGCTTTTGTGGTGTAAGCCAGGCAGTTCCAGGAAGCGACGCTAAGATGCGTTTTCTCCGATGCGTTTGAGCTCATGCTTGAACAAATTACGGATAGAATAAGCGTGGGGTAGTGTGGTCATTTGGAAACGGGGAAGCTGTGGCTCAGACTAAAAAGACATCCGTACGGTGTACCAGAACATACTTGAATGATCACTATGGTTGGCCGTAACTCCGTTGATAGAAAAAGCGGCAGCCTTGTCACTTGAGATTTTCATCCCATCCTTTGCTTGATACTCCGTCAGGACATCTTCTAAGGCTTCAACCTCAGCCTGAGCCTCCTCTCCGGCCTCCGCCGCACGCCTCGCCAGGTTTTTTCCAATTTACATGGCGAGACAAAGGCCAGGATGCCGAGTGGGTTGATTTCAAAGAGCGATTTCGCAAGGCTATTGGGTATCGACGGCATTTAGATATACAGAGCTTACAATAGACTTGAAATCCGGTGATAAACATGTTGAACAATGAGCTTTGGTCGAGTGCTGCGGGTAGTCATGGCATTTCTCCAGTCTACTGGTCGGACGGGAGAATCAGCCCGCTTGACGATCACCACGAAGAATTAGCAGCTTAGTATCCAGCTTCTACATCATCTTTCCTGCTCTTTTTGAGTACCCCAGGTACCTTGTTATCGAAGAAAATAGATTCCATATGAGTTACCAAAACGAGAGTGCAGTTTCTATGACTAGACGGATATCAACCTGGATGGCTGACCGGATTGAAGATAAAAGGTAAAGATCTCCAAAACGGGCCATATCTCCGTTACCTCCTCCCTCTCTTGTACCTTCTGCCTCCTATCTTGCTAAGTTACCAAACCTCTCTTCAATGCAGATACCCCAATTACTAATAACGGGCAGAACTCAACACAAGAAATACCATTCTCATCGCCACTTACACCGGCCCTTTTTGACACAGAATTATACAATGCGTAATGCACCTGAAGCCACGATGGATCGAGACGGAGAAGTTCTCTTTTCTATTAGGTATTGTGCTCCGATGCCTTTGTTCATAAATCCTTCTTTCCTAATCTCATTACAGCAGTGGAGATGGCGACGATCAAACTCAAATTATCATGGAGTGTGCCGAGAACAAGTCTTTTGTCGTTCAGAAATCTCTCATCACCAAGCACTCCGACTTCTTTAGAGCCTGCCTTAGACACGATTTCCAAGAATCGAGGAATTCCACCATCCGCCTTCTCGATGTTGACCCGGATCTAATGGTCTTATACCTCGATCTCGCACATCGTCAATGGCAAAAGCGTCTCAGATTGGGGCGTGAGGTGGTCATCCTGTCGAGAGATTACCCACTCGTCGCCGATTGGGCGCGTCTAATCGAGCTTTACCAGCTTATCGACTTTTTACAAAACGTGGGACTCCTGAAGCAAGTAGCCTGCGCTCTCCGAGGCTGCATCTCTTTTACCCCACGCCGAACGTTCACCCTCGATGCGAAAGACGCAACAATAGACCGCATCTTGGAGGCCTTTGAGATGCTGGAAGTCAATCATCGGTACCAGGCCAGGTTCCGAGATGACATTGTCTCGGCATTCTGCAAGCAATGCGATTGGGATGTCCTTGTCAGCCATCATCAAACTTTAGAGTCTCACCCTGAGTTCCTCGCTAAGCTTAGCTTAGTGCAGGCTAAGTATATTTCGTCTATTGTGGAACGCGTTGATCCAGAGACCTGGTACTTTGGAGAAGTTCCTGTCAGCAATCATGACATTTTAGAGGCTCATCCTGAATTGCTCGCTAAGTTTAGCTTAAATCAGGCTAAGCATGTTGCGTCTATTATGGACCAAATTTCTTCGAAGCCCTCGTCTTTCGGAAAATTGCCTAGGATGTGGAAGAAGAAGGCTCAGCTGTGGTCTCTACTACCATAGGCTGTAGAGGATCCCGGAAAGGTTATGACCTTGCAGTTGGCACATTTCTCATCTTCATGCGTGTATTCCACCACCTGCTAGATGGTGTCGTTACACCGATTTACATGATTTCTGTAATTCGGCTCTACCTTTGAACTGTTCAAGAGCGGAAGCACAAGAATGAGGTAGGATCAGATCATTCCATAATTTATGATTACCCCTTACAAGAATATTTTCATTTGTTGACGCTTTCGAGCAGTCGATAGAATATCATTTATAAAACAGGAATAAGTACCTTGAGGGGAGCCTCTCTCTAATGATGGGCGCTAAATTCGGTCTCAAAGGAACCCTGCTCCTCAATAGGCCCAGGCGATCCTTTTCATTGTCTCAGCTTCTGCCAGTAACGTACGCCCGAAGTGGTGAAGTTACGAGCCAAGTAGTTCACCGAATGCATCCAAAGCTGCGTTCTAAATCGGAAGCAAGGGCTTTTTCTTTTCCTAAAATGACCTCTACTACTGGCTATTGAGATCGAGGCACCACAGTCGTGTCCAGGTGGGCCGGGCACCCTGTTGTCAACTTCCGGGTTTAAAGTTGGTGAAAGCACAGCCTGGCGGCGAAAGTCACGCTGACGCAATAGGGGGTATACCACTTGATGGGTCGGCAGACTTTTCCTTGAGCTCAAAGGGTTACATCAGGCGTCGTTTCTATTTGGTGTGTAGTCTCTCTAGAGTTCATCCGTTGACAACTTTTGCCAAACCTGAACTACACGTACTCTCGAACCAGGAGATTATTTACTCAGCGATACGCTCTCTCACAGATCAATCCTTCTATCATACCTACCCTAGTAGCATCATGGAAATTTCTAAGACAAATACCGACATCGAAAAGGGACAACCTAGCGATAGCAAAAAGAACCTTCCGGGTACACTCGCTATGAACGTGTCGCTGGCGCCATTGCCTGGGTTCTTGTGTCAGTTGTTTCCTGTTGAAATTGACCTAGTATACTGCTAATAATTTCGATTAGCCCTGTTGCTATCCCAGAATATATGCTTGCACTGAACGAAGTTCTAAAATTACTCGAAAATAAGCATGCATTTTCGATATCATTATGGACTGGTGCAATGCTGTTTGTTATTTGGCTTTGGGCCATGCACTACCTCAATGAACGCCGCATTTCAAGATTGAAGGAAACAGCGGACACGAATCCGGTTGATGGACTGTCTGATGTCGTCCAGTCGGGAGAATTGGAACGCAACACCGTCGTCGGGAGATTCAAGCTTCATGACTGGGGATTCGAGGAAACACAGCAGTGATTTTGTCGTCTAGGCATGCTTTGACGAAGTGAATTCGAAGTGGTCACGAGTCTTAAGCTCTGAGTTACCAGTATTATGCCAATAAATCCCATTGGTAATTAATGCCATAATCTTGCCTGTACGGGAATGAACAAGGATTCGGGGTTATCGGCATAGCTTCGATTAAAGACCTAACTGTCATACCAAGCAGCTAGAAGCCATAAGGCATACCGAGTTTCGAGACGCTTTTGTTGAATTCAGGGGTATCAAATGCAACATATCTACCATCCCAGCAATAGCTCCCATCACTTTGCTCTAACCTTCCGAATGACAACCCTCGCCCCGTCAAGCTCCCACCCAACACCGTGATCCCTCGTCAACGACTCCCAGTCCTGACCCGAACACTTCTCCAACCACTCCCGATCAACGCCCAAATACGTCCTCCCAAAGCACTTCAACACGTGCGTCCGCACATCCGCCTCGGCGAACTCGAGCAACTTGGCCCGGTGCCCATCCACGCTCCCCTGCACCCTCCGAAACGCAACATAATTATCATGCGCCAGCGCCGCCAGCACGGCATCCACCTTTGCATCACGCAGCTTATACCGGTGCCGAATCGCGTACGCCTCCGCCAAGTCCGCCCTTCGACACGCCGCGTCAAGGACGAGGTACGACAGCACCTCCTGCAGCTCCACGCTGGTCAGGTTGCGCGCCGGGTGGATGGTGCGCAGGACGTGGAGGATGGCCGGGTGGTAGGATTCCGGGTGCTTGACGAGGACCGAGAGGCGGATGTTGAAGAGATATGCCTGGATCGCAAAGTCGTCTACGCGTTTCGAGGCCACGATACCCTCGCGGAGCTTGCGGAGGGCCATCATTACGTCCGAGAGGGCCTTTGTGCTGGAGGGATCGTCGAGGAGTCTCGGGGAGGCGGCAGGGGAGACGGAGGGGTAGTCTGCGATGTCGAGGGAGGCGAAGCGGCGGAGGAGTTCGTCGCGCTCGCCGGCGTCGGAGCAGAATGTCATGTACCGTTCGACGATCTTTGTGTAGTATTGTTCTTGCGTCTTGAAGGTCAGGAGTCTGAGGAGGCGCATGGGTCAGCATAGGTTCGTGAATAACGGAGCTCAGAGTTACAGGCCGTACCTTGTGTCACCCTTTGATGGAAGACCGTAGCCGTCGAGAGGATCCAAGTCGACGGGCTTGAGTCTCCCCCATGGTCCTGAATGTGAACGGCCTCCTCGGCCGGGACCACCACCAGCACTACCGCCGCCGCCGCCTCTTACTATGTCTCCTCCTCTTCCTCCACCTCTCCCGCCCCGAAACCCTCTGTTACCACCTGCTCTCCAATTTCCTCCTCCTCCTGCTGCATACCCTCCCCCTCCTCCTCGACCTCCTCGACCTCCGCTGGTTGACATGGCTGTAGACTGGTGGGCTTCGAGGCTTGGCAAGACGGGGTGTTGGACGGCCTGGCGCAGGAGGCATGTCGTCAAAACAGAGACGGAGACATCCCACCTTCCCCCTTATCTTATCTAATCCCCAAACCGGGGCGCCAAGGCTCGAGCTTGGGGTGCCACCAGAACGTCACTTCCACGAATTGATGTGAGAACACGAAATGCTCTTTCTGATGTTCATGTTGTAGAAACAGTCTCAATCACTCCAATGATTTACACATACAGCCACGAAGACTCACCTCCATCATTGCCCATTGGCCTCCACTGTTGACTCGTTAGAGCTATGTCATCCAATGCGTCCAGCGATTTCGTCGCCTGGGCCCCGACGGTTCTTACCCCACTACCGGTACCTCGTCACCTCGTCTAGGGCCGGGAATGAGAACCGCGGGGAACCTCGGCAGCCCAGGGGGTCTTCACCTTGGAGCTCCAATGACATTTCAACCCTTGCAGAGCTGTTTCTCAAATCTCACTCCCGCCTTTGAATTATATACTGCGTAGCACCATATCGTCACTTGAGCTTGACCAGCTTCTTAACCACGACCTCGATCAATTGAAGACAAGTCAACTACTTTGAGACCATCACCAATATGTCGGACCGTGTAGCGCAAATCGCATCTCACCTGAACTACCCCAAGGGTATGCTCGCCGGCCAAGTTGCCATCATCACCGGCAGCGGACAGGGAATCGGCGCCGAAGCCGCGCGGCTCTTTGCCAACGAGGGCGCAAAGGTTGTCGTCTCCGACATTGACGGCAGTATGGCTCTTCAGTCTCTATCACCCAACAATTCCTCATAACTGACAATATCAAACAGAAAAAGCACAGCAAGTCGCAGACAGCATCACCGCCGCAGGCGGCCAAGCAATCAGTGTCCCCGGCGACATGCTCTCAGCAGACTACATCACCACCCTCGTCGCCAAAGCAGCAGAGTTCGGCGGCGGCAAGATCCACCACATCGTCAACAACGCCGGCTACACCTGGGACGGCGTGATCCACAAGATGACGGACAAGCAGTGGGACACCATCATCGCACTGCACTCCACCGCACCCTTCCGCCTCGTCCGCGCTGCGGCCCCTTACTTCCGCGTAAAGGACGGCGAGAACCGCTGCGTCGTCAACATCAGCTCCACCTCGGGCGTCCACGGCAACGCGGGCCAGGCGAACTACGCCATGGCGAAAGCCGGTGTCACGGGCTTGACCAAGACGATTGCCAAGGAGTGGGGCCCCGCGTTTGGCGTCAGGGCGAATACTGTTGCGTTTGGGTTCATTAAGACGCGGTTGACGGATGCCAAGGAGAAGGGTGCGTTTATTACCGGGCCGGATGGCGAGAAGATTGCGCTGGGGATTCCACAGGCGCAGAAGGCTGGGGCGGCTGAGCAGGATGCGCATGCTGATATTCCGTTGCGGAGGCCTGGCTCGCCTACTGAGGCGGCTTCCGCGGTGCTTGCTGTTGTTAGTCCGCTGTTTAGCTACGTGAGCGGCCAGACGATCATGGTGACTGGTGGTCGGAACATGTAAAAAGCTGTGTTCGGAGTGGATGTAGTTAGTAATCTCGGGGCATATGACGGCCCCCTTCACATGACTGAACCAAATTGTAGATTTCATGCGACTTGTTCATAATTAGGTATCGGTACTTTGGATTCCCGTCGTCCCCCAACGCCCAATTCATGCCAAATGTGTCCAGCAGCAAACAAAAACTCTCGGTATCGTATCACTTCTAATTTTCTTCTCCCGTTCCCTTTTCCATGTTCATTCTTCCACTTCCCAAGGAGACTCCCTTAGACCTTGGCCCACAGCGACAACACACCCTTGGCGTACTCGACAATCTCGTCACCACCGAGCTTGCTGTCGCCGTAGACGCGGTCGACAAAGGTAATGGGTACCTCGGCGACAGAGCACCCCATAGCCTTGGCGCGAACCATCATCTCCATCTGGAACGTGTAGCCCTTGCTCTCGGTGCTCGAGATGACCTTGTCGAGCACGCTCTTCTTGTAGAGGCGGAAGCTGCCCGTCAGATCGCTGACGCCGGGGCGCAGGACGGTGTCGGCGAAGAGGTTGGCGCCGCGGGAGACGAACTTGCGCTTGAGGTCCCAGCCGTAGACGCCGCCGTTGCCGGCGTAGCGGGTGCCCGTGACGATGTCGTAGTTGCCCTCCTTTTGGCGGGCGACCATCTGGGGGATGAACTTGGGGTGGTGGGAGAAGTCGGCGTCCATGATGATGACAAAGTTGCCGGTGACGAACTGCAGGCCGTGGACGTAGGCGGTTCCCAGGCCCAGCTTGCCGGTGCGGGTTTTGAGGATGATGTGCGGGGCGTAGGCCTTGACGAGCTGGTTGGCGACTTCTTGGGTACCGTCGGGGGAGCCGTCGTCGACGATGATGAGTTCCCATTCGAGCTTGCTGTTGGGAGGGGATGTTTGTCAATATATAGTACGCCGAGAAAGAATGTCTATTGGAGGAAAGGGGAAGTCAGGGATGGGGGGATCGCACTTACTGCTGGGTGAAGGTGCGGTTCAGCAACCAGGCGACGATGGGCAGGTTGCGACGCTCATTGTAGGTCGGCAGGATGACCGAGTACTTGTTGGTTGCCATTGTTGCGGTCGGAGAAAGGTTTCGGTATCGAAGAAGGGGGGAGATTGAAGAGAATAGAGACACAAAAAGTCGAGCTTGGCTTGGCTGAAAGGAGCGTGGTGAAGTTGGCGGCGCGTTTGAGGCTTCACGGCGATGAATGCTGTCTGTCCTTTGGCGGTGGAATGCCATTTGGCACCTTGAGCGGCTGATGACTAAGCTCCATCTGGCCCCTGAAATCTAGGGGGGAACCACAGGGCGGGACACTGGAGCACCAGACATCACCACCTGGCAACACTGCACCTCGAGTTTAGGTTGTGTTCATGATTCTCAATTGCTAATAAACCCGTCAATTGTTGCACTCATCAAAGAATGTCTCTTAATACAAAAATTTGAAGCACCAAGATTGTTGAATTTCTGGGCGCTTCTTCTTTGCGTTAAATTTTGGCAACTTGTCAGACAATATCTTGCCCAAGCTTCTTGCCTGAATCGGACTAGAGCTTCAAGTCTCGACCACCTTTGCATGGAAGGTATCAACCGTGGGATACATACCTTCCCTGCCTAGAAGGCAGCCACTCATATGGGAGCCGACCATGATGAAGAAGATGACAATCGCATTCGACTATTTCCCATTCACTCTGAGAAGTGTCTTTTACAGCTCCAAGAGAGCGATTGATTCCTGCTACAATTTGGGGAATTTCGAAACTCCTTCCACGAGTCAAGATGGAAGCTACCTAAACTTGCCGATGAGTACCTTCCTTCGCAAGTCAGTATTGCATTTCATAGAAGTAGGGGAGGTTCTCAATTAGAACAAGAACAAGACTGTTGGGTTTATCCAAAAAGGAGAACCACAAACATCTATACCTCGGTAAGATACAAAGAGTTTCTTTATAGGAACGGAAAAAATGTCTGCGCAACGTCCGTCTACACAGATACATCTACCTCTCATGACTTTCCGGGGTAAAATCATCGATCACAGATGGCGTGCAGCTTGTCCAGAAAGCTCAGACGTGGTTCTTTCCTCGCGTGGTGCTGATTGGCTGACGTAATATGGTTGGCTAAGGGTGGAGATGATGCTCTGCCTTCGAGGCCAGTCATTGGTCCTTCCCCGCATCCGCCTTGCTGCACCACCGTGACGCTGCAGTTCTGCCCTGGCAAGCGTCGCCCGCCAGCCAGGAATCGATCGCATCCCATCGGGGACTGAAGAGTGAGGTGAGCTTCGCTTCGTTTGTACAGTGTGTCTATGGTGGAAACACACGGTCTAGATGGTTTGACTAACTATCTCCCATTCTCGGCGTTACAAGACGTTGAGACGGACCTGCAACACCGTCATCTCAGTGCCGAAAAGCTTTGCGTCTCTGTCTCGATCAAACATGGCCTCTCGCTTCAGCGTGAGTCCACTCATCAGATGCTGTTGAACGATATGAATGGCAGCATGCATGAAAAACCGTTAAACTCCAGCTGCTCTCATCGGCGACCGCTCGCCTCAGCAGACTCGACCTAAGACACTCAGCTTGCCAGCTCTACCCATCGGCCATGTCTCTTTCGGATTAACCGGATCTTAACCGGGCCTTAGCTTTTCCTCGCCAGCCCTGTAACATCCCAAGATCGCCAGGTTTGGCCATCGGCGTCCGTGGAGCTCGCAGTCACGTCAGATTGACATGACGGTCCAAGGTTCCTCTCCACCCAATATGCCGCGAGGGGAACCTTGCTATTCCCGGCCTTCTCCTTGCAAGCTCACAGCTTCACTCTCGTCGCTCGAGGTCCGCTCCCTGTTGTCCATAGGTAAAGGTAGAGAGCTAAGGGTCAGCACAGCGCACACACTCACACTCTTTCGCAGCACGGAAGCTGTGAGCGCAATGGCTGAGGTAATAGTAATGGCGTGTTCCGAGCCCGCCCTTTCAGTTGCTGATTCGTCCCATCCCCCGTGGAACCAGAAGCGTTCCCTCCCACCCCGGTGTCTCCTGCCTCCCAACCCCATGTTTCTGTGCGATGACTTGCTGTGTGGTTGCAGCAAGGCCCAGCCGGTGAGGAGCAGGAGCTCTGCCGAGTCCCATGCTCCGACGCCAACCTCACCTCTCTCTTCTTCCCTCTTCCTTTCGTTTTCCCTCCTGCCACAAACTTCACCCTCTATCCTTCGGCCTTCTTATCTTCAATCGGCATCACCACAGCCATCTCCATCATCTACTACTCTCATCAATTCTCGAATTCGGCCATTGAGCCCTTTCCCACCACCGACTGCTACATCTCTGATCGCGCACTGTGCGCCCACCGGATACCCGTTACGTCATCGCAATGGACCCCAATCCCGTTCCTGGAGCTGTCCCAGCCGTAGCTGGCATCGACAAAGGTGAGTGGAAGATGTCGTAAAGCTTCCATCGGTGTCGCGTTGCCTCTGTACAGAGGTGCTGATGTTTGCGCCCTGCGTTGGCTCATCGTCTCTCGGTATACGGGCGCATCGCATCTTCCCCATCGCCGCGCCTATACTCACGCTCGGACCTTCTTGCGCTGACATTCTTCCCCTTGTACAGCTCCCGAGACTGTCGCAACCACCACCGCCCCTAGCGCCGCGGATGAGAAGCCCACAGAGACTGTAGCTTTGGAGACGAAGCCAGTCGAGGAGAAGAAGGACGAGGTCGCGCCAGTCACAGAGACATCAGCTACTGAGACTGCCGAGCCCGCCAAACTGGCGGACCCTCCTGCGCTGGCCCCACCGGCCGATGCGCCAGCTGCCCCAGCTGTGGCTGAAGCTACCACCGATGCGCCCAAGCCGGCCTCCGTCGAGGAAGTCCCCGACAAAGACGGCCCCGTTGCGACAACGGGAACCGAGGAGGCCAAGGTCATCCCCGCTGAACAGCCTACGGAGATGAAGGCCGCAACCTCTGCACCCGTCGCCGAGCCGGTCAAGGAATCCGTCGAAGAGCCCACTCCGCAACAGATACTCAAGGCACCAGCGGTCGAGGAAGAGGCAGTCAAGGAACCTATCATCGAGAAGCCCGAAGCCGCCAATGGCGCTGCGACCAAGGATGTCGAGATGACTGGTGCCCTCAACGACGCCGAGCCTACCGGCACTGGAGAGCGCGAGGCCGCGCCGCAGGCCATCCCACCAGAGGCCAAGACGAGCAACAAACGCAAGGCGGATGAACTAACCGAGACCGATGGTACCAATGGAACTAACGGTACCAACGGTACCAACGGCGTCGAGGCTGTCGAGGCTGCTCCGGAGGAAAAGCCTGCAGAGAAGAAGGCCAAGAGAGGCCCTGGACGACCCCCCTCAAACGGCGCTGCGAAGCAAGCCAAGGAGAGTCCCAAGAAGGAGAAAGAATCCTTTGGACACAAAGTCGCCAGCAAGGTCAAGAAGGTTCTGCACTCGCCCGGTCGAACTGAACGCAAGACTCGCTCTCAAGGCCCCGTCTAAACCAGGCCACACAGTGAGCCAGATACTTCTGAGGCACGTATCCATATGGCCTCGGATTTCCTTGGATGTCAAAAGAGTCCCACAGACTACTCTATCAACAACGTGACCATAATGGTCGAGGCTTGGATTCGGACCAGCCGGGCGGGCGTCTCTCTTTTCACCCCGCGGATTTATGATGGGTAGGCAAAAAGGAGGCGCGGGTTTTTGTTTTTGTTTTTGTCTTTTTGTTATCGTAGCTCAAGTCGTCGTCGTATCGACACTGGGTGGTTGGGAACTAGGATACTGTATATACTAGGATGCTTGCACATGCAGCTTACCAGTCTCGTCGTGGTCATTCCAACGCAACGTGTGATGGGAGAGCAAGGCCGATGAACGATTCGACTCGGGAACACGGGCAGTCGAGAATTGTCAGGCAATCATGGCATCTACCAAGGGCTTTTACTTAACTTGCTTCTACATTCATGCTCCAGTGATCGTTAGAAAATGGAAAGTGACAACGAATTGGTTAACGCGAGACACAATTTATGAAGAGACGACGGTACAATATGAGGTCGGAAGTCTGACAACACAACACCGAGGAAGTCCACTGAAACTTTGCCTACGAGGTAAAGCATGCTATAATTTGACTTGGTTTTTGGGCTTTTGCTGCTTTACGTGATGAGGTCCTGAATGGTCTATCGAAACTGTCCTACCACTACTGCTAGTTCGGTGTCTGAACTGATTATTCGGTCGATACATCTTTGACGTGTAACTCGGCTCATCTAGGGTGAAGTCGCGATGTGTCTATGAAGGTACCCGCACACACAGGTATCCAAGGGTATCGTACATCTCGATCGCTTACATACTGGACTGCTAGCAACATCGCTTCGAGTCAGAAATACTTGTGGAACCTGTGCCGACGTCTTTGGGTGCTCAAATGTTCAAGTCACACATACGGAGTAGCATTTGATCATCTTTTGACTGATCAATCGAGCAGAGAGGCGGGATGACGTCTATACAATACTTAGGCTGGGGGAGTCGCTGACTTAAGTTGAGAGCGGGAAGCTCCTTTTCGGGTCCAGACCGTGACAGAATCAGTGTGTTCTCCACCCACCGCGTCACCCAAAGGCCAAGGGTTTGTCGATCAATTCGTTGTAGGATACCTACGCAATGGGGAGACGTAACAGAGAAGGGTAAGCTCAAGCACATGCGCTCTCTTTTTTTGCATGTTGCCTCTGGCTTGGATCACCCTCTGTCCCGCGTGCTTCAGCCCTTTTGAGGGTTCACGGCATTCAGGAACGGGCTGTTTTGGAATGAAGATGTTTGAGAAGCTTCGGGAGATGGCAAGATTGGAATGGGGAGTGAGAGACGGGCGTACTTGGCATGACTTTTACAAGCCGAGGATAGGGGACGCGCGTGTGCGTTGTGTACGTGTGATGGCAACGTCTTTTCTCGAGGAAAAAGAGAGCATTGAGAGAGAGAGAGGAACATGATGTTCCATGATCCATTTGTGCCACAGGGGTCCAAAAAACCGTGAGGAATGTGCGTCTTCAGCCTCAGACCAGGCGTGTGCGTGTGTTTACTTGCGGTAATCCAAATACGGAGAACAAGTAAACAATGGAGGGGAGGAGCATAGACGCTAAGCAGTTTCGAGGAAAACACAGCGCTGGATCATGGAAAGATCGCGGTGGCGTTGCGTTTGGTACCTTGCGCCTTTGTCATTTATATGAAAAGTAGATGTGTGAGGCGGACGGTAAAGTCTCTCAACATGTTTTACAGTTCCAACGGCACAGCGTCGTGGCGGCGGCGGCGGCGTACCCATACGGTGGGAAAGACCAGAAGTTTGAAAATGGTATAGAGGGCCGCCACTTTGGGGCGATGAAGCCCTGTGACGTAGGGGATCTGAGTCTCGGGTTTTTGTGCAACCAAAAACGGGCCGGTTGGGAACGACGTAGATGGGATCTTCTTCCGTTTCCGTGAAGGAGCAAAAGGTACGGTGGCTCAAGGTAGTTAGTCTAGCTTCCTTTTGCATTGTTCTGGAAAAAAGGCGGCGGGAGTCGCGGGAGGGGAACATCGGTGGTCTTGGCGGTGGGAGGGATCGGACTGGGACGCCTTACCTGACCTCAACTCAGCTTTGACGGATTTTATTTTGGGTATGAAGTTGAGAGCCTTTAGTCGCGAACTTTGCGATGGTACGAGATAAGCAGTCATCATGGGTGTTCAGGAACAGAAAACGCAAATGTTATGAAAGGTGTATGTGTGTGTGGATTAGAAGGGTAGCAGTGGAAGGGTTGAAGCAGAAGAATAAGGAATGCTTATTTCTCATGTCATGCATCATCCCCCGAGGAGCAGGGTGGCTGAGCAGCATGCAGAGAAAATGCTCCGATTGAGGGAGGAGAGTTCATCGCTATTAGTATTATTTTGTCTATCCATCTATGATAGTAATTCCTCGCAAGAAGTACATACTACTTACTGCATGGGGTATGCTCCTCGCTTACCTTACTACGTACGCACCGGTCAATTCCTTTGACATTGAACCACCATCATTGAAGATTGCAGTACGAATATTGTGAGAGAATATTCATCTTCTTTATGAGAACCCCCATCTTCTGTCCCGTCTCTCCACAAATGAACAAACCTCCCCAACTTCCCAGAGCCCCCCAAAAGGACCTCCCCTCAATGCACAGCCCTGTCGATGAGTCGCTGCCGGGGTCTTGCTTGTCATGTGAACCCTCCTTACTGCGTATTGTACTCCGTAAGGACCACTATAAACTTGTACGCAGTAAAAGGTTGGAAACGACTTCCCTTTCGGCATTGGGTCCTGCGGGGACACTTTGTTGCCCCTTTTTCACTTAACCTGACACGGGGGCGCAAGGTGTACGCTTGAGCACGGAATATGTATCCGTGTCTATGTAAAGATGAGGGCTCTCATATCTCTGACCCAGGGGGAAAAAACTTCAACAAGAGGAATCATGATGCTGGGAAACGGAGGAAGAAACGGAACGAGTTTGGTACCGCAATGCAGTAAACGCCTAGAACTCTTTTGAGGTTGGGCAAACTGCGGCATCAAACTTTTTTCCCATGTGGAATGATGGCATTTTTTTTCGCCTCTAGCGCGGGACCAGAGGAGGCTTGATGCATAGGTTCCTCGGACGCAACACGGGAGCAAAGACCCTTTTCCTCGATACTTGGACTCTCCCAAGTGCAGATCTTCCAGTATTACTGCTTGAACATTTCGGCCGTGTCAAGGATGCCGCTGGGAACAGAGTCCTTCATCGGCCGGATACGTGATATCCCGACCTGCATGATCTGAAGAATGGTATCCGTACTCTTTACGCAGTATGAGAGGACTTTGTTGAATGGGCCTCGTATCCATCGACCACCAGTCCATCCCCTTCTTGCCGCGAAGAGGCTAGCATTCCTTCGGATCGTCTGCCACTGCACAAAAGGGTGGTGCAGGGCGTGTGATGTGGGTGAGTGGGACACATTCGAGGTGTCAAAAATAGCCACAGCCACAGCGAGCGGCGGCCCTGCCGATGCGCTACAGTGCTACTACGCGGTATGCAAAGCGTTCCCGTGCTTCTGGGGGGGCCCATGCTCGCAGCTCTGGGCTCTTCTATTGAAGCCAAGCGGCGGCACGGCATCTCACGGAGTCGCGGGGTGCTGTGCACGGAGTACAGTAGGTGGTGGGTGTCCCAAGCTCTGGCAGAGGGAGAGAATTTTGGATGGCAGTTTTAGCAGTTTTTGGGGTGTTCTGCCCAATGAAGTCGTCTGATGCTCCGTTGTCTTTGCCATTCCGTCCACGAGACTGACCATTAGGTACCGCTGCGTGTACATACGTACCGGGGCTGGATAAGGTACCTTACCTTCTGTTCTTTCCAACTGAGCGTTACATGTTCCTGCAGATGCTGACATGTAAAGACATGCATTGAACATGGAGAACGGCCATCGTAAGAAGTATTCTAGAATACGAATATCGGACATTCAATAGCAGACATAATCAACAATTTCCAAATCCTATCCAACGTGAGGTGAGCAGATAGGAAGCAAACAGCCACAATGTCAAGAGGATGAGGGAATGACTTAAGCAGCAGGTACAATAGAGAGTACGTACTGCATCCCTCAACCTGGTACTGGTGGGTCGGATCAAGTGGACCCCAAGCCTCGAGACCCTATTAGCGCAAGAATTGCCAGGACCTGAGGCGAACCAATCCCCTTGGCCGTGTTTTTTACGTATGCATTTTTTTATGATGTTTTTTTTTTTAATGCTGTGTTTTTTGCTCTCCAAGGTACTACCTGTTGTGAGTGTTAATGAGATTTTCCTGTGCTGCCAACCACACTCCTCCAGCGATGGACCCGGATATCGGCGCACCCATCGACTGGGATGTTCCAGGAGTGACATACGCAATCCTCCAGGCTCAACAAGCTTCCTTTCCAGTGGTCGTTCCTTCTCACAGTTCTCCTCCACGCCTCTCCACCTTTTCCCATCCCTCCTTCGTCCCATCCGTTCCCTACTCCTACTGTACATAGCAGTCCTTCACTGTCTCTTCACCATCCCTCCGTGTCGTGCCGTAACCTAAACTTCGTCCTACACTCGCTCGCTTGAAGGCCGACTTCCCCTCGCTTTTCCCAACCCTTCCTCCTCCTCCTCCTCCTCCTCCTCTTCTTTCCCCAAGTCCCGCGATCCCGCCGACCCTCCGCCAGTCGTTTCAATCTCTCCATCGTATCCCTCTCTTCGCGGCGCTTCGACGACATCTGTGGCTCCACTAATTGTCCCAATCGAACCCTCCCGTTGCTCGCGTGCGTGGGAACAAGCTCCTCCTTTCCAAGAGCCCTTTTGACGATCTCTTCTCTCCTCTCCGACTCTCGCTACAGCAATCCACGTCATTCACCTAATATCAGGCCTCTTTGCTACCTCCCGGCGGTCTTTGTGCGCCCGGTAACATTACACGAAGGCCCAAACCGAAACCAATTCTTTGCGACGAACAGCCAGTAGAAGGACCCCTTTGAATAAGCAAGCCTCTGTGCCATTCGCCCTGAATCGATTTCACCCAACCGACTAGCCGACCGAGCTTCTCCCTCAACCACCAATTTTTCGAAGATCCGGTGCAAAGAAAACATCATCAACCACGTCTCTCGCTGCCCACCTCCTCTCCGAGGCCAACTAGAGACGCGACTCGCCCCCCCTCGCCCCAAGGGGCCTCAACCTTCAAGATGAGCACCGACGCCGGAAAGGAGCTGTTGGACCTGCTGAAGAACCCTTTCAGTTCTCAGGTTTGTAAACCCTCCATCAATGTTGAGCTGTCGTGTCGAGAATTCGCGCTGGATGCTGATTGCCATATAGCTCGCCAAGAACTCAGTCTGGGCTGCTCTGGGCACCTCACTTGGTGTCACTGTCGGTATCGCCGTGACCTTCTCCTTTCTTCGACCGTACAACCAGTCCGTTTATGCGCCCAAGCTGAAGCATGCCGACGAGAAACATGCTCCGCCGCCCATCGGCAAGAAGATCTGGTCCTGGATTCCGCCGCTATGGAACACGACCGAGGATGAGCTGGTGCACCACGTCGGCATGGACGCCACCATCTTCCTCCGCTTCGTTCGCATGTGCTTATACATCTTCGCGACCATCTCTGTGTTTGGCCTTGGAATCCTGATTCCCACCTACCTAAGCACTGCAGAGAGCAGTTCGACCAAGGATAGATCCTGGATCGATTTGATTACTCCCATTGCAGTATGGGGCAATGCATACTGGGCACAAGTCGCAGTTGCGTACATTATCACTTTCGTTGTGATGGGCTTCTTGTGGTGGAACTATCGCAAGGTCTTGCGCCTTCGACGCAAATATTTCGAGAGCGAAGAGTACCAAAACAGTTTGCACGCCCGGACCCTCATGGTAAGACTGGTTTTCGGATGACGTAGTACTGGAACCCCAAACTGACCCTTAGCAGATGTACGATATTCCCAAAGCCAAATGCTCCGACGAAGGCATTGCGACAATCATCGACGAAGTTGTGCCGGCCTCCTCCTTCTCTCGCACCGCCATCGCCCGTAACGTCAGGGAACTTCCCAAGCTGATCGAGCAACATGACCATACCGTTCGCAAGTTGGAGGAGGTACTGGCAAAGTATATGAAGAAGCCCGACCAGCTCCCGGCTGCCAGGCCGATGTGCAAGCCCTCCAAGAAGGACCCTTCTTTCGCGACGTACCCCAAGGGACAGAAAGTCGATGCGATCGAATACCTGACACAGCGCATCAAGGAGCTCGAACTCTTGATCAAGGAAGTTCGACAGAGTGTTGACAAGCGGAGCACCATGCCCTACGGCTTTGCCAGTTACGCAGATATTGCTGAGGCGCACAACATCGCATACGCCAGTCGCAAGAAGCATCCGCACGGCGCAACAATCACCATGGCCCCGCGCCCGAACGATATCCTTTGGGATAACCTGGTACTGACGCCCTCGGTTCGCCGGATGAAGCGTATTGTGAACAACCTCTGGATTGCGTTGCTTACCATCGTCTGGATCGCTCCCAACGCCATGATCGCCATCTTCCTTATCGATCTCAACAACCTGGGCAAGGTCTGGCCGGCTTTCCAGACGGAACTTCAAACCAACCCCGAATGGTGGTCCATTGTCCAGGGTATTGCGTCTCCTGGTTTGATGTCGCTGGTCTACCTTGTCTTGCCCATGATCTTCCGTCGCCTCTCGATGAAAGCCGGAGACCAGACCAAGACGGGTCGCGAGAGGCACGTTCTAGCCAAGTTGTACGCTTTCTTCGTGTTCAACAACTTGATCGTTTTCTCGCTCTTCAGCACCGTCTGGTCGCTGGTGTCGGCCATTGTGAGCGAAACTAGCGAAAAGAGCGTCGACGCTTGGCAGGCCATCATCGATCAGAACCTTGCAACCACCATCTTCACGGCGCTTTGCTCAGTCAGCCCCTTCTGGGTCACTTGGCTCCTCCAGCGCAACCTTGGTGCCGCCATCGATCTCGCCCAGCTTTGGAAACTCATCTACAGCTTCTTCGTGCGCAAGTTCTCGAGCCCGACGCCCAGAGAGCTCATTGAGCTTACGGCGCCTCCCACCTTTGAGTACGCTTCTTACTACAACTACTTCCTTTACTACGCGACAGTCGCTCTGGGTTTCTCTGGGATCCAGCCTTTGGTTCTTCCTGCTGCCGCGTTGTACTACGGAATCGACTACTGGCTCAAGAAGTACCTGTTGCTTTACATTTTCGTCACCAAGACTGAGTCCGGAGGCATGTTCTGGCGTGTGCTCTTCAACCGCATGCTCTTCGCCGTCTTCCTGTCGAACTGCGTCTTCTTCCTCAGCTCATGGGCGCGGGCCGACTGGGCCTACCACAGCCAGGCCTTTGCCATTATCCCTCTGCCCATTTGCTTGATCATCTTCAAGGTCGTCTGCTCCCGATTGTACGACGACAAGATTCACTACCTCTCGACAACCAACGTTGCCAAGCACCCCGAGGCTGGCGTGATGAAGGAAACTCGCCTTCGCAGTGAGCGCCTGGCTTCGCGTTTCGGTCACCCAGCCTTGTACAAGCCCCTCATCACTCCGATGGTGCACCAGAAAGCGCAGCCTTACTTGCACGTTGTGTACAAGGGTCGCCTTTCGGACGGCAGAGATGTCAACACTGGCGACATGATGAGTGTTTCTGGATACTCGGACGTGTACGCGTTGGATCCCATGAAGTCTGGCAAGCCCGGCAAGTCGGCGGGTATTCCTGGCTTCGAGTTCGTTTCTGAGTCCAACCTTGATTTCGAATTCTATAAGAACAGGGCAGAATTCGCAGAGGAGCATGGCCAAGGCGACATCTTTGGACGTGATCCCGACATCATGCGCCCCGGTACTCCTGGATCAATGTCCGATTTCGGCTCTCGCCCCGGAACGCCCACGAACGCTGCTTTGCAGGGTGGCATGACGGGTCAGCGCCGCGACATGTCCGGTTCTAGGCCTACTCCGCCTGCCGGGTATATGTCACCAACTGGGAGCGGCCGTCAGTCTCCTACCATGGGACCGCCCCAAGCCGGCTTCGCTCAACAAGCGACCATGGGCGAGCGGTCCCGTAGCCCCCTGTACACCATCAACAGCAACGGCAGCGACACGGCGCTTGTGAGAAATGCCGCGGGTATGCCAATGAGTGCACCCACGGGTGGACCGAGTGTTGGAGCTCTAGGCGGCGGACCGAGGGGATATAGTGGACTCCCCCAGGCCGATGCCGAGACGCCCGACCCGGACCCGACCCAGTACGACTACTTCCGTGGGTCAGCAAGGCGGCGCCAAAACGACCAATGGTAGTCGATTGAGAAAGTGTCATGATTGGTTTTCAATTTTCTTTGTGTTGTGAGCGATGGTAGAGCGAAGGGTTGCCTCGCAGTCCGGGATCTGGTCTCCATGTGATGGCATTGCATTCTCGGCGTTGATTTGTGAGAGGGGGGGAGTCCGAAGAGCGACTCTTCCGTCGGTGGACTGCGGGCTGTGAACAGCAGGATTCCCGTCATCTCGACCGGCCCTGTTTTTACTTTTTTCCTTATTCATCAAAATGGTAATGATCAAAGAGACGAGACATAGACTGAAGAATTGCGTGGGACGTTAGTACATAACGGTGCTCTCCCTGGAGCAATATTTCCCCTGGCGCGATGCTGGTGGGAAACAGATTATAGATTTAATGAGTAACCCTTCCGCAATTTTTGGTTTAGAAATGTTCGACCTCGTCGATGAATGTCACTCTCTGGCCAAGGTATTAAAGTCATATAATCTGCGGTAGACAGTATGGCCGTACCACATGTTGATCCAAAAATCTTTCGTTTCTATTATCATTACTTTGGTCTCTATATGAGAATATTTCATCTTGACATTATAACCTTTTGGGGAAAAGCCAGCCCCTCATCACCTCATCAACTTTTCCCCCAACTACCAATTGCTCACAAGCTCCCACCCTCGGCAAGCTTCCGCGTCCACACCTCCAAATCACCAACCAACGCCTCGACAACCTCCGTCTCGGTAATAGCCTCGTTCCACGTCACCGTGATCGTCGTCGCTCCGCCAGCGATGCCGGCGACGTTGACGCAGAAGGCTTGGGCGACTGTGCCGGCGGATTGGGAGAAGACGGCGCGGGTTAGTTTCCAGTCCTGGCCGTTGTTCTTATCCTCGCCCTGACTGTGATTGTTGCTGCCGCCGCGGTTGTCGCTGGTGTTGTCTTTGTTGTTGTTGGTGGTGGTGGTGGTGGTGCTGCCGTTCATGGCGCCCAGGTTACTCACCTCCCAACTATTTCCCCTCGCCTTACCATCCTTTTTTCTGAAAAAGTCGCGGAAGTCGCTTACGTAGCGGAGCATTGCCGTGATGTCGTCGTTGGGTAGGCTTGTTAGCCGAGTTTGGAGGTCTCCTTTGATGGAGGCTGCGACGGCCCAGATTGCGTTTTCGAGATTTGGGCCCAAGGAGGCAGGTTCGCGGAGTGCGGTGGTGAGGGTCGTGGAGATGGGATGATTCGTCGACGTAACGAGAACACACATTGTATTATCGATATCGAGACTTGCGTCCTGCACGAAGCGGCGCATGCTGATGGCGGAAGACGGTTCAAATGACGGTGCTGTCTCGGCAGGGCTATGTCGCGCGAGGGAGGCTGCTACCAGCGCGTGGATGAGGGGCGTCAGCGTTAGACCCTTTGCGCGGGACGCAGATAGCAGGCCGGCGACTGTTCTGGCCTCGAGGGTGACGATGCGGACGTTTGTATGAAAGGGCGTGTCGAGGTGTACCGCTTCGCCCGTCCATGGTTTCGCGGCTGGCTTCGGTTTGAGCCAGGCAGGGCCGAAGGCGGACCATAGTTCGCGAAGGAAGTAGGGCCAAGAGATGTGGCTGTTGACGAGGTTTTCTTGTGGGAGGGGGAGCGTTGGAGGGGTTGGGAGGGTGAGGATGGTGGTTTGGAGATGTTGGATGGTGGAAGGGTTGTTTAGGGCGTGGAGGAGGCGTTTGTGGAAGATGGAGCCGCTTGTGCCGTCGCTGATTGCGTGGTGGAAGAAGTAGATGACTTCGATCTCTGCTACTGGTTTACCAGGTGAGGTTTGGATTGGGAGTATAGAGATCTTCCATGGTGGACGCTGGTCTACCTCGGGCCAGAGCTGGTCGTGTTGGTGGGATAGGTGTTTGCAGAGGGTTGCATCCGGACCGCTGGCACCGGCGCTGGAATCGGGGCTGGAGCCGGAGCCGGAGCCGGGGTGGGACGGACCGAACCACTGAATATGGTTTGACAAGTTGATTTGTGGCACGCGCACGAACGAGGCTGTCTGTTTGTCTTCGTCGGCGATGCCGACCTGCATGAAGGGTTGCTCTGCAATGACCTGTGCGACGGCGTCTTGGAGAATTGACTGTGCTTGGTCGAGGGTTGAGACTCCTGGTGGGAGTGCGTAGCGGCCGGTGACGGCGACGCAGCGGTAGAGGCCGAGGGAGTGTCGGGCTGTTGAGTACTTTTCCCTGTGATATCAAGGTTTGTTAGATTTCATTAGGATATGTCGGGTCCGAGCGATTGGTGGTTTGTTTGGATGTATCGTACATGTTGCCGCATGGCCGGATTACTTCTGTCTGGGAACTCATGACTTGCTGCTCAAAGTACCTAGCTGAAGCTGGTATGTGGATGGGGTTAATGGATGGGGTTTATGGATGGCAGATGGTATTGGCACTCAGAAAGTTTCTAGGCAGATGAGTCGCGAGTCGTGACTGCTAATGATGAATCGTGACTTCGTGAGAGCTTATGCTCGGATGAGCTGGAGCCTGGAGATGACGGGATATACTAGAGTCCTCCGCTTTGTTGCGTCGACTTCCTGGTCCCTGCAGGTGTTCCTGAGCGCCCAGGGGTACCCATCCTGAAGGGGTATAGCTCTCCGATATGCCCGTTGATTGAATGGGGCCATTGGACAGGGGTTAGGCATGGCGAGTCGTAACGTATAATCTTCGCTTAGGATATGAGAGTTGAATGAGTTGTGGAGGCCTGCGGGCAGTGAACACGATACCAAGAAGATAGCCAGGCACGCACGTCAGACATGTGAACAAAGATCGTTTGTTCTTCTGGGGAACAGACCCAGGCCCAGAAACGTGGTTACGGGATACCGTTAAAGCGTCTTTGAGAGCCGCTTGACGGCGCACCGTTTCTAGAACGGGGATCGGCCATTCAGGGTCCAGACCGGTGCAATCTTGGAGCTTGGACCAGTTTGAACCGGAAGCTCCCGATTAGTCATTTCCTATCTGTTTTTCCGCTCCGAGATTAGGAGGGGCAGTGTGGGGTGTTGATCCAAATGGGAAAGAAGCACCAGGGGTGACCCCCGGTCAATTTCCCTAGGAAGACGCGGTTCACCACTTGCTCGTTCGCCGACCCAAAATATTGTATTTCCCCTTTGCGCGACCACCTTTCCCCTGACGATAATGCGAATAAACACGACTAGGCTGACCATCTTGGCCTCGTAGCTTCGAAAAGCTCGTGTCGCTGTTCCCAACCCGTTCTCGTACTGTTATGACGCGACTAGTCGCCAAATCGCATCGCAAGAAAATGCAGCTGCGCGCAGCTTGACAACATACCATCACTACCACCGTCGCCACCACCACAAATTACGAACGTGGCCACAACCTTAGTCGCCATGGAATTCAATCGATCGCCATCCTTCGGCCTTGGCGCTCGAGCGAACCGTCGCGCTTCTACTCAATTGACTATCGACGAAGAAGGCCGTAAACCGCTATTCTCCAAACCCTCTCGCGAGAGCCTCGAGCCCCAGAATCCCTCCCCGGCTGCAGCAGGAAGCAACAGATTCGGATACTCGCCAACGAACGCCCAAACCGGTCCGACTGGCCGACCCCCCTCTCGCGCCGCGATCCCCCGACCTTCGAGCTCCCTTTCGCAGACGCCGTCCCTCAATTCGAACCACTCCATCGAGATCGTCTCTCCCGGTTCTCGCATTCCCCGACCCAAATCCACAATCGGCATTTTCGCAAAAGGCTCCGGAGTCTCCGTCGCCGAGGCCTGGAAGCTGGCGGACGAGAACCGTGTACAGACTCTCGAGAAGGCGCGGCGAGCCACTCCCGCAGCCATCGACGCATCACCAAGCCCTGCACCACGCCCCTATACCAATCGACAGGTCTCCGACGAGTCAAAATCGCGGCGATCGTTAGGCAAAGATGCGGTCGACTACAGCCGGCCCAGACCCCTTTCGAGGATGTCGAGCGACTCGTTGCGAGACAGTTACGTGGGACGATACGGCGGTAGTCCAAGCTCGAATAGCCTCTCTAGCTCTGGAAGCTTCGATCGTCGACTGAGTCAATACGAGCGCGAGATGGCAGAGTCGCCGAGCGCGTCTCGGGATCAGGATCACTTCTTCGGTAAGACCAGAGTGGGACCAAAGATTGCCGAGACAGGACACACCTTGGCGAGGAGAACAAGCAACAGCAGCCTCAACGGGTCTCAGAGTGTGAACCGGCGGGTCAGTAATAGCAGCTTGAACGGAGGCCCAGGCTTGGGTAGGAGGACAAGCTACGGCAGTTTGAGCGCCAGCCCGCGTCCCGGAGCATTTGCCAAGAGCCATGTTCCTGAAGGACACATAAAGGAGCTCCTGGAGCAGGATGAGAAGGGTATTAAGCGATCCGCCAGGCCAAAACCAGACGATGACATTGCAGCCGACACACCGTTGCCCTCTGTAGAGACCTCTCGTCTGCCTCAGGAGCCCACTCCGCCAACATCCCGACCGGCCTCTGCGAATCCGGAATACCGATCCCCGGACAAGAGTTACGCGTGGCAGCTCGACGCGGACTTCACGGCGGGAGACTTGCAGATTTCAGACAGTCCACGGATAAGAACCGGTGGCGCTGGCTTGAGCGAAGCCTCCGATCGACGATCCTCTTACGGCAGTGCTTATGCTGAGGAGCAGCTCTTGGGACTGAACGGAAATCTCAGGCGGGAGTTATCACTGGGGCCCTCTCCTAGGGCTGGGCGCTCTAATACTAGGATCGACGAGATTCGCCAGCGGGAAGAGAAAGCCAAGGAGGAGCTTGCCGAGTCGCGAAAGGCGCTGCCAAGAGCTAGGAATAACACAAGGCTGGAGGAGATCCGCGAAAGAGAGGCAGAGGCAGAGGAGCAATTGGCCAAGCTACCCCGACGCTCCTATTACCCGACGCCCGATGATCTGCCAGACCGCGAAGTCGATACACAAGCTCCGCGAAAGAACACGAAACTCGACGAGATACGAGACCGAGAAGCCGAGTCATTGTCTAAGAAGGCCGTTGCTACTAGCCGATTGGAGGAGATCAGGGAACAGAACTCAATGTCGAGATCCATGTCACCGGAAGCGCGGCGTAGCGGGGATTTTGCGAGAGACTCGACGCCTATCCGAGAAGCAGCTGGGGAGTCGTCATGGCCCACAGAGGACGGCGAGCGTATCGCCAACACGCCAGTCACGATCTATCGTAACTCGCCGGTGCGGGAGCGAAATAAGTCACTGTCGGAGTCGCCAGCGAACCGAAACGAGCGGGCGAGTCCCAAGCCTGCGAGGCCATTGGGTGCGCATACGCGAACTGACTCAAGGGACTTGTTGCAGAGGCTCGCCAGAGCTGCAAGTAGCAGCCCTGCTCCTGAGACTAACATCCAGCCCGCAGCGACAGACGAGACAAGGGGGCCTAGCATTGAAGACCTCGAGAAGGAAAGGCTGGAAAAGGCGAATCAGGAGAGAGAGAGACTGGAGAAGGACAGACGAGTAAGAGAGAGGCTCGACAGAGAGAGGCTTGAGAGCGAGAGACTCGACAGGGAGAAGCTGGAGAGGGAGAGGTTGGAGAGGGAGAAGATCGAGACGGACAGGCTCGAGAAGGCGCAGCTCGCTAAGGAGAAACTCGAAAAGGGGAAACTCGAGAAAGAGAGACTCGAAAAGGAGAACCTCGAAAAAGAAAGGCTCGAGAGGGAAAAGCTTGAGGAGGAGAAGCGTGAAAAGTTGAAGCTTGAGATGGAAAGGCTTGAGAAAGAAACGTCCAAGGAGACCTTGCAGAGGGCCGAGACACAGCGGCGCAGAAGCGAGTCTAGACAGTCTGCCCCCGAACCCGAACCTAAGGCCAGTTCACCACGACGGGATCGCAGAGAAACCATCAAAGTATCCGAGCCAGCTTCTACCGAGACGAAAGGGACAGATGACTCCAAGTCCAGTTTCGCAGATGAGCTGAAGGCGCCGGAGGCAGGGAGGCCCAAGTCTCGCGTGGATCTCGTTGCAAGGCGCCGGGAACGTCGTCAGAAGTCAACCGACTCAGCCAAGGACAACCGGAAGAGCGTGGCCTTGTCGGATGGTGATCCTACCGACCGCATCGAACAAGAGATGAAGCTTTTCGCGCCTGCGGACAATCAGTCTGAGCGCGGATCCAGAGCACCTTCTGCGGAGCCTACTACCGAGGATGAGGATAAGGACCTCGCCGGCGAGACTCCGCGACCAAAGAAGGTTGACCCGCTGTCTCTCCCTACCCCCAGAGTAACTGGGGCTTACGTCGAGACACCTGCGACCCTAAAAGTTGAACGGATAGAGGAGAACACTTTGCCCCCACTGAAGAGACCTGATCCGTCGTCAAATGCAACTTTTGATAGACCGCAGAGTAGAAGAGGATCACGGCCGTCGTCAAGGGGAGGTACATTCTTCAAGGCCACCGAGTCTGGTTCCGAAACAAGTGATCAGAAGGAGATGACCGGAACGAGTACTACTACCAGCCTACGACGCCGCAACAGATCGACCTCTCGGCCGCGTAAACCTCTGACCAACTCAGTCAAGCCGCCGACAGTCAAGGACGATATAATGGAACTTCAGCGCATTCATCAGATTGAAGACTCCACATTGGACGATTTCGAGGAACTATTTAATATGCAGAAGCTTCAGAACGACCCCGACCTGGACATTGAATCGATGCTCGATGATATTGCGGTTAAGAAAGAGGAAGTCGCAGCTAAGCCGAACATTACAAAGAGCCAGCGAAACCACGAGCTAGAACAGTACGACAGGATGAGCAAGACATTGAAAGACGGGCTTTTCAACATACGTACTGCCAAGCAGGGTATCGAGCGCTTGGAGGGGCAGGTTTCTCACGCCGAGGGCGGCAAACATGGCAATGCCGCTACACTTGAGAAAGTGTTAGAGAAGCAGCCGCTAGTCAAGGGGACGCATCACCGCCACAACCCGGACCACGCCCGCGATTGCCCAGATTGCATCCGCCAGACTCCCATCAAGGAGGTGTCGTACCTTCACCTTCCGGTGCCGAGCCTTTACCGTCGCAACCCCTTCCGCCTTACATTCCTCGGGCTAGTATTCCTACTTGTCTCGCTTTGGTATGCTGCCGAGTCTGCCATGTGCGAAGCTTACTGTCGGCCAACTTCATGTTCTTCGACACCTTGCGTCTGGTCACCGACAGATCCCACTTGGGGTGTTGCTCTTCCTGTGAAGCTCGACGAGTGGGCCACAGGTGGCTTGGGCCGCCAACTCGCGAATCAGTATTCCGAGGAAGTGTCAGATCTTTGGGCGGATGCGTTGGATTTTGTGACGGGGACCGATATTACGACTATCGACATCAACACACTTGACTTTTATGACAAGCGGCAACTCCGCCGTCGTCTTCGCAAGAAGGGACTTGCGAAACGGACAGTAGTCGAGTCAGCCAGCGACAAGGCCAAGTGGGATGCATGGCACGCCACACGCGTGGCCAGCGAGAGGGCACAGGACGCGAGGGAGATGGGGTATGATATTGGTGACGCGGATGAGAGCCTTGGGGACGATGAGATATTGTGAGAGGAGGTAATTATTCCCGATCACTGTACATTACTACTAGTCTTTTACATGCCGCGCTTGCTGCCGGATGACAGCACGCTGGATAAGACGCTTTGGGGCACAGAACTCCTTTGGTAATCAAGATATTTGCAAATCACAACCCGCAGACCTTGATACGTGATTTAGTCATGCGTGGGGGATGGATCGGCTGAGTCAAACCACGACATCCCGGGCCGATCGCGGGCTCCGCCGGTTTCCGGGGGTTCAGCCGTGATGGCCCCGGGTCAAAAGATGACATTTCATGACTTTGCATACAGCTAACCAGAATCAACTGCGTTCTGCAAACGAGCCTAATTCAACGGACCCTCAACATGAACCAATCCAACATCAGCTCACAAGTCAAAGCCAGCTTGGTAGAGAAACCCTGGTTCGGCTTCGACCTCGACGACACCCTCCACGAATTCCGCCGCGCCTCCTCCGCCGCCACGACAAAGACGCTCGAAGCCATCTCCAACAAACACGGGACTCCCGTTGATGAGTTGAAGGAGGCGTACGGCCACGTCCTCCGCGCCAAGACGGCTGGTGCTTTTTCCGACGGTAAGACGTCGTTTGCGTATCGACGGGAACGGTTCTCTTCGGTGCTGGACCGGTTTGGTTTACCCAGCGACGATGCGGCGTTTTTGGATGTGTTGTTGGATGTGTATGAGCGGACGTTGAATGAATCGCTTCAGTTGAAGGACGGCGCGGAAGCGTTACTGAAGAAGTTGAAGGGTATGGGGAAGAAGGTTGTCGTGATTACGGAGGGACCGCAAGATGCGCAGGAGAGGACTGTGGGAGAGCTTGGGATCGGGGGGTATGTTGATTTTCTGGCGACAACGAACTTCTTTGGGGTGGCTAAGACGGAGGGGCTGTTTGGGGAGGTGCTGCGACATCTTGGGATTGGGGCGGGGAGATTGTGTTTGTCGGGGATAGTGTGGTGAGGGATATGGAGCCTACTTCGAGGGAGGGATTTTCAGTGTGCTTTTTTGATGAGAGGGGGGAGACGGCTTGGGAGGGCGGGATGGTGAAGGTGAAGAGTTTGAGGGATCTTGAGGGGTTGCTTGGGAATGGGGATGCGTGAGATGGTAGATGGTCACTCATTCACGATTGCAGCGTCGAGGCGAATGAAGATGTATTGGCATTCTCCTTTGGATTAAGGGCGGTCTTGGGTCGCCTCTATCTTCAACTACCGCGGCGCGGGGAATCTGGTTATGCCCTGCCTTGGGACGAGTTATCATTCATATTCAAGTCATCGCGGAGCTAACATATCCGCCAGAAACAGTGGTAGATGGCGGCGGCACTCGTGCAAGATCTGCGGCGGGACTTGATTTGAGGAATAGGGACATCATACTCAAGAATAAACGTCAAGTTGATTAGTATCATTTTGCTTAGTTCAACGGCGCAGACGTGCCCGTATGGAAAGGCGGTTAAGACAAGCATCGCGACCCATGCTTGGCGCATCGACGTCACTGGTAAGCGCCTACCATTGTCAACCGCAAGAGATCGCCAACGAAGCCAGGAATGTCTACGCCTCTGTGCGTTTAGCCTTGAACCCAGGATCCTACCCACCTACCCCGGATTTTCGCCGTTACCCCTGGCCACGATAGCCCATTAGAACCGGGTAAATATCCCGTCAAGTGCTGGATGACATCGTCACATAGGCCTAGAATCAGCTCTGCTGCGCCGTATGACTTGGCGAGACTGCAGTCGGGCGTCTGCCAAGCTGATGTTAAGCGACCATTTAGAGCACGACTGATTGGTTAATATTGGAGTGTGCGAGCTGTGTCATCTATATACATTATAAAATCTTTGGATGATAGGTGTTCCATGTATCAACTTCATACGAGATCATTCAGTAGCGACATCACGATATCTTTGCGAAGCTTCATCTCGCCCACGAACGGGTCCGAGCAACAGAGACAATAATGAGTGGTACTATCAACCATCACACAGAACTCCAGCTCCCATCCGTCCCCATCATCGTCAACTACAACTCCCGAGCTCTAAATCAACACAACCTTTTGCCGCAATGGCCACCGCAACATGTCCAGACCCTCACCTCATAACACAGCCCACCCACTTCCCTATCCTGGAAAACCTCACATATGTCGTGACGCCAGGCTACAACACATCGGACGCGCCCATGGCGGCCTGCTGCACCCCGAATCCCCTCCAGCTCGCCGAGGGCTGCTACAAGTGGTGCGAGCTTCCCGCGACCTACGCCGACGAGGACACAGCGCTGTCTAGGTTTGTGGCCTGTCGTCGTCGCTGGGCCAGCAAGGGAAAGATGAGTACTAATGGGACATTGACTTATAATGAGACATCTGGATATCCTTTCTACTTGCACGTTGCTGCCAGCGAACCAGTGGGGTCGGGTGTTACGACTGTAGGGCTTAGTATGTTTGTTTTGGTGGCTTCGATGTTTGTGGGTTTAGTTTGATTGTGTCATTGGCGTATTGGTTTCTTATTACGGTCGAGATGTCATCCGAACTGCATCAGCATGGCATTGGGAGCTAAGGCAGGAAGTTGTGGGGTGAAGGTATATTCTTGGTGTTCTTGGGTGTAAACATGGCGTTGCCGGCCTCACCGCAGTCAACTCAATGGAGACATGAGCTTGGGCGATGTATGTCATTAATGAGAGAGTCGGGATTGACGAACAAATCCTGACACGTTGTATGCTGTACATCTCTACTGATTGCGAAGAGGTCAAACCGCGGAGCTTCGAGCATTATCCAAACAAGAGTCACATAATTCAAGAGACATGGAGGAACGCGTTGCAGATCTGTTGATTCAGATTCGCACCCGCTCGTGTCTCTCCAAGTGTGACAAATCATGGGCAATGGCTTTCTTTCCACGGAGACCACGAAAGCTCACTTGGTGTAGAACACCGTTAATTCCATTAAAATCTCGATATCAAAGCGAGGGGGATGTTGATTACCAAGGTGGCTGTAACCCCTCTTCCAATCGACTTACACCGCGATGCGCCAGCTTACAAATCGGCCATCACATCATCTTCAGTCTTACACACCTCACCTACATACCATCACTTCACTATAAACTCACAGCCTGAACCATCTCGATATAACAACTCAATCAAATAATCTTTCATCCAACTGTCATCACCAACAACATCAAACAAACCTTCATAATGGCACCCATCAGAATCGGCATCATCGGCCTCTCCTCGACCGCAACAACAGCCTGGGCATCAAGCGCCCACCTCCCCTATCTCCTCTCCCCGCGCGGCCGCTCCAAATACACCATCACAGCCCTCTGCAACTCGAGCGTCGAAGCCGCGCAGCGCGCAGTGAAAGCCTACAACCTCCCCTCCTCCACAAAAGCCTACGGCAGCCCCGCCGACCTGGCCGCGGACCCGGACGTGGACCTCGTCGTCGTCTCGACGCGCGTGGATCAGCACTACGACACGGCTCTTTCTAGCGTCGAGGCGGGCAAGAGTGTGTACGTCGAGTGGCCTCTCGCGCAGGACGCGAAGCGCGCGGGCGAGCTGGCGGATGCTGCTAAAAGGAGCGGGGCGAAGACGGTGGTTGGGGTCCAGGGAAGGTTTGCGCCACCGCTTTTGAAGGTGAAGGAGATTCTGGAGGAGGGGAGGATTGGAAAGGTGTTGAGTAGTGAGGTGAGGGCGGCGGGTGGTTCGTTGGATCGGAATGTTTTGCCGGCTGGGTTGAAGTACTTCACCCAGCGCGAGGTTGGTGGCAATGTGATCACCATTGGCTTCGGTCACTGTGAGTTCTTCTCTTTGCCCTTTGCCATGAAACCTCACCAAGTATTGACATGGGCCTCGAGTGTTCGACCAGGTCCAGCACGTCCTCGGCGAAGCAACAATCCAGCATTCACACACCCAAATCCAACGCCCCGACGTCAAGATCCGCGACCCGTCAACGAAACAAATCGTCGAGACGGTACCAAGCAACGTGCCCGACCTCCTCGTCGCAACAGCGATCCTGCCCGCATCAAATCTCGTCTCCGCCCAAGGCGCCACGCTCCTCGCGCGGTTCCGACGGGGCCAGCCCTTCGCCGGCGAACCGCAGCTCTCGTGGACCGTCAACGGCGAAAAGGGCGAGATCCGGCTCACGTCGCAGAACAGCGTCGCGCTGCAGGCGTTTGCGGACGTGGACGGGGTCAAGATTGAGGTCCACGACTTTGAGAGCGGCGAGGTGGAGAGTGTGCCGTGGGCGTGGGAGGACGGGTGGCAGGCTGGGTTGCCTGTGCCGGCGAGGTGTGTTGGGGCGGTGTATGAGGCTTTTGCGGAGGGCGATGGGTTGCCTAGTTTTGAGGATGCTGTGAGGCGGCATGAGCAGGTTGATGGGATTCTTTATAAGTCGGGTTGAGTGAGATGGTTTACATGATTATGTAGGCTCACTGTCTTGTCACGGGGCAGGGACCCAAGTGAGGCGTTTATTTGAGTATCATGAGAAACACGACACAATCTACTTCTTCATTATTACGGTCATTATTCAGAGTTGATTATTGTGCTGTTTGACATGTCTTTTTTCTTAACTCACTTCATGTTTTTCCGTTCACGCTCACGCTCGGTTGAGTCATCCGGCGGCGGCACTAACACGCAGCTAGGCAGACAGTTGCCTTCAGAGACAGCCTCACTTCAACCTCAACCAACACATATAAACCATGAAAACCTTCCACTCACTACGAACAGCATTCAAGCTTCAAATTCAAAAAAATTCCATTTGAATTCTACACTCGTAGTCACCATGGACACATCACCAATCTACTTCTGGCGGGAAACCGGGCCAGAAGGCTACCTCTCCCAATGGTGGACCTCCAACCCCTTCACCCAATCTCCTCTGTCTTCATCCCCATCCTCACCCTCACCCTTCTCCACATCCATAACATTCAAAACAGCAGAACACTACATGATGCATGCCAAAGCCCTCCTCTTCGCCGACCCCTCCGTCGCCTTATCCATCCTCAAAGCAGACCACCCGCGCAAAGTCAAAGCCCTCGGCCGCAAAGTGCACGACTTTAACGAAGCGCAATGGAACGAGAACAGAGAGCGCATCGTCCGCGAGGGCAACCTCCTGAAATTCCGCTCTGCGCCAGAGTTACGGAAACAGTTGCTGGCGACGGGGGACCGGGAGCTAGTGGAGGCGAGTCCGATGGATCGGATCTGGGGGATCGGGTTCGCGCCGGACAAGGCAGCCATGGCGGATCGGGGACGGTGGGGGTTGAATTTGCTGGGTAAGATTCTGATGGAGGTTAGGACGGTGTTGAGAGAGGAAGAAGAGATGGAGGCGGAGAGGAAGGGGAGGAAGAGGGAGGTTGCTGAGGCAAAGGCGAAAAGGAGGCGGAGTTCTGAGGAGGGTGAAGAGAGTCAAGTTGTAGACGAAGGGACTGCTAAGAAGTCAAGACGGAGAGAGGAAGAAGTTGAACATGCCACGACGGTGAATGACACGGCGAAAGAGAAGGCCCGAGGGGAACAATGATGGGGTGAGAACATTTTCCAGTTCTCGTTTGGTATTACATCGCGAAGTATGGGTAATCGCCTCGTCTACATGAAAGACACATTTTTTCCTTCTACACGTACACATACAGCCTTCAAGAGCGGTGTTGGTTTTTTGCCTTTCCTCCCCCTTTGGCCACACTAAACATCGTGGCAACGTCGCGCCCAATGTTCGCCAGTCCCATGTGCCCCCCCCAGTTTCTATTTTGTACAAGTAGTAAAACACTTTTTTGTCGGCTGAAGATTTTTTGCGAGAAGGGGCTTTTTTGTAGGTTGTTATTCATCATCCAAACATCTTCGTCGCTTTTGAGAAATACACCCCTTTAAAAGTCGGGAGTAGGGGGTTATAATAGTGGTGTTGAGTGTTGGTGTTGGTGGTGGTTGTGGTTTAGTAGTAGTCCTTTCCGCTCTTCTGCATCTCAATAAGACGCCATCCTCTCGTCTCTGGGTTGCTGACGTCCTCTGGTACACGGGTGATACCGATGGCGTACGTCACCAGCTGCACCTTATCCTCCATGCCGGCGGCGAGCTCGCCAGACTTTGCGTTGCGGTAGACGTGCACCTCCTGTGTCCTGCAGGTGATGACGAAGACGGGGATTTCACCAGGGTCCAGCATGCGTGCGCGGACAATGTCGACGTGGCGGATATCGAGGATCTTGCCGTCCGACTTGAGGCCGGCGGTGAGGTACTGCTTCGTCAGGGCCTCGTACACGGAGTACTGCGCCTCGGAAAGCCAGAGCTTGAGCGTCTCAATGTCACCCTTGACGTAGGCGTCGAGGACCTCGGGCAGAATGTATTCGCGGAGCTCCTTCAAGAAGGGCTCCGTTCGGAAGCTGGGGTCCATTGTGCGGAACTTCTTAATGACCTGGGCCGTCTCGTTCTCGGCGAACCATCCTCCAATCTTGTCCGTGACGAGTCGCGCGGTCTCGATGAGGGGGTTTTCGGATTCGCGGTAGACCTTGCCGGCGCTGAAGAATCCCTGGGCGAACTTGTTCGAGTCCTTGAACTCGTTCCATGCCTCCTTCCAGGCAGCGTCCTTGTGGATCGTGACGTTGGTGCCGGCGCTTCATCAGTCAGTAAAGAGCCGTAAATCTGTGTTCTCCAAAACTTACTTGGGGTCTTCCTCAAAGATCTCGGGCTTTCCGTGCTTGAGGGCCTCAGCCTCGCGCTTCTTCCTACGCTCCTCCTTCTCAACCCAGCCACCGTAGCGCGAGCTGCTACCGTCATCGATAACATCCTTGACGTTCTTGTAGGCCTCGGTCTCGCGGATGGGTTTGGTTGCCTTGTCGAGCGCGTCTCCCGTCACGTTGGCGACCTTGCGGACGCCCTTCATGGCGGTGGTATCCCAGGTCCAGGCGGCACCCTTTCCGATGGCTCCAGCAGTGGTCTTGACAGCGGACGTCGCAGCAGAGGAGATGGCGCCAGAGGACTTCTCGTAGGCCTCGCGGGCCTTGCGGACTCTTTCGCTCTCGGCAAAGTCTTGGATCTCGCCGGACAGCGCCTTTGTCGACTCGTTCCACTCCTTGGACTTGCCAAACTCGGCTGTGAGCGTCTCTCTGAAGACCTCCCACGGCGTCTTGTCACCGTGGGGCGGAGGAGGCGGCATGTCCTCCTTCTTCTCCTTTTGCTTCTCCTCGCCTTCCTTACCCTCCTCTCCCGCGGCCTTCTCGCCCTCTTTCTTCTCGGATGACTCTTCCTTGCCCTCAGACTCGGCGTCCTTGGCCTTGGCTTCCTCGGTGGGCTTCGCAGTATCCTCGGCGGGCTTTGCACCGTCCTCGGGTGCCTTGGGCTTCTCGGGCTGCTGCTGCTGCTGAAGCTGTCTGGCTGTCAGGTGGAAAGACCTGGATTGCATCGAGCTCGAGATGCTGCGGACATCTTCAGGGAGGAACTGTGATCGCAATGAGGTGGGTCGTGCAAAGGTTTGTCGTGATGAGGCCAGCGCAGCGTTGCCACTGATATCTGTGGAAAGTAACCGGCTGAAGGCGGGTGTCCTGCTGTGGTTTTGGACCGTCGCCCGCGCGGAAGCTCTCACGAGCGCATTCTGAGGATTTCTCCTCGCCGACTGCACGAGAGAGTTCATACTGTGTATGTGTGTAGTATAATCCAAACCAACCGCCTCTCGACGATAAACGCAAAAGAGGATATCAGGGGAAAGAGAGGGAGGAGAGGGGCGGAAAGGGGATGCGGATGACGATTGGGGGCGAGTAAAGTTGCAAAGAAATTTTGGCTCGCGACAGGTTCCGACGGGGGTTTCCAGAAGCTCTGGGCTCTGCTGGGCGAGCGATCTCGGTTGACAGCGGAGCGCGGAAAAAATCTGGGCCCCTGTTCAACCGAAGACAACCCGGCGCGCCACTCGGGAGCCAATCAGACAGCGGCAATGTCTCCAGACGTTGAACGGGAGCTTTGCCAAATTTCTGAAATCTTCATTGCAGCTGGGCCATCATCGTCACGAACAGGCTGCCCTCTCTCCCCTCATTGCGACAGGAAGCCTGACACAACTCCCGCGATGAGCTCCGCACCGACGACTCGCCTCTTGGCGAGATCCATATTCCAGACTGCCGCCCGTCCATCCCCGATAGCACGATGCTCCCCGGCCCTTCTCCGACCCTTCTCCCAGACCCCGACTCAGCGCGCCGACGATGCGAAGAAAGGAGGCCAGGAGCTTCTCGCCGCCATGTATGGCTCCCGCTCCACAAACTCAACAACGGCCTCGACGCCGGGCACTAGCTCGCCCAGCCACAACCAGACAATGCTTCTCCAAACCCTGAACAAGGCTGCCGGCAAGTCGCTAGATGGCGGCCTCGCCTCAAGCGGCTCAGGCCTCGATGACCTCGTCCCCGAACAGGAGGATCTCTTGGAGCCGTACCACATGCACATCTACTCCCATAAGCACAACACGCACGTGACGGTCACGAAGCCCGACCGTGGCGCCATCATCTCCCTGTCGACCGGCAACATCGGCTTCAAGAAGTCCAAGAGGAAAGGATACGACGCCGCGTACCAATTGACGGCATACGTTCTCGAGAGGTTGAACTACGCGGGATGGCACAAGAAGATCAACAAGCTGGAGATTGTGCTCAGAGGATTCGGTGTCGGACGTGACGCGGCAGTCAAGGTTCTCATGGCCCCCGAGGGTAAGCTTTGGAGAAGCAAGGTCATTCGGGTGGCGGATTCGACGAGATTGAAGTTTGGTGGAACGAGGAGCAAGAACCCGAGACGTGTCTAGAGAGGGGGTACGCTGTCTGGGGTTCGCGGGGGAAGAGCAACACAACAACGCCTGTACAATACATGTACAACTGTATCATATCACAAAAGCAAAATTTCCTTGCATTCTGATGGTTTCATATCGAATTGCAGATGTCCAATCCCGCTGGTATCAAGTGCTGTACGCCAACTAAACCCAAACGCCAGACCTTTGTAACGCCAAATGTGCCGTATACCTAGTTGTTGTAGAGCATCGACGACGACCTCTACTTTCGAACCGGAGCCCTCTCGGCAGCAGGTAGATCGCGACCCGCAGTATCCCGTACGGCCTTCTTGCCCTTGCCGTTACCGCCGCGGCGTCGTTCCTCCTCGCTATCCCAATCAGCGTCCTCCGCTTGACCCTTGGAGTTCTCGGTGAGGAATCTCGGCGGCGATTGCTTCAGCATCCTAGAGCCTTCGTGAGCACGATCGCCGTCGTCCTCCTCTTCCAGAAGTGCGCCGTCGGCGGTATCGTACTCGGGTGGGTCGATCCAGTCCCTAGGGACAACGCAGGGTAATGCGACGCCGATGCTTGCCGCACGGTTCAGCCAGCCGGGACCGGGACGGCCGGTAAGCTTTCTGCAGAGATAGGAAGTGAAGTGGTTGCAATTTTTCGTCAAGAGGTTGTAGGAGGTTCCGAGGAAGTCTCTCGAGGCTTCTTCCAGAATCGCGTCGATCTCAGCCTGGGTTGCAAAGGTAAAGCCGTGGAGGATTTCGGACTTGAAAGTGCCGCCGGGGGGCTCCGTCTTGGGCTTTGTCCAGTATACTCCCGTCACACCTCGTCGCTCGTGCCCGCCGTAGGCATACTCTCTGCCATTGATCACGACACCCGAGTGCAGTAGTGAAGCGCCAAATGTCCAAAGAACAGAGGATAAGCGTCCTGGCTGCAGTCACTTTGTTAGCTGGGCTGGCGGTGACGGAACCAAGCTGTCGGTTCGGTGGGTCCAAGCAACTTACAGGTAGCAGATCATAGACATGGATTGTGACCTCAGTTTTGGATAATGACAATGTCGACCTATGCGACGCGGTAGACTGCCTGGGATTGCTCGATCGTGGAGGCATTTTTTTTGCAAATTTGTCGGGTGAGATGTTTTTGTAGGTTGCGGGTGCTGCTGCCTTTTTTTGGGGTATTCCAGGTTACGTCGTGAGAGCCCCGGCAGCTGCAAGTCGGGTGAGAGGGGCGGCGTTGTTGGAGAAGATGAGACGAGGCACGAAACGGGGAAGAGGGCCAGTCTGGGGAATAAATGCGCTGAAGGAATACTTTCTAGGACACAAGATATGGAGGATGTTTCAGTGAATTAAAGACGCAAAGACAATGGATTAGGCTGGCTGCAGAATGAACAGAAACGTTTGACGGAACTCGCGACGAGAAGGAGACGGAAGCAAACGCAATGCACCCGGCAAAGAACCTCAAGGCAGGTCTCGTAGCTTAGGTTCATTGGGCTTGGCTCGGCGCAGAGAAAGCGGGCGTCAGCAGAAAGGCAAAAGAGGATGCCCAGGTGAGGTGCCCAGGTGAGGTGCCCAGGTGCTGCATTAAACGACCTCAAGGGGCCTGGAGGTTGCTGGTTGAGCTTCAAGGTAAGGTCAGGTACATGGGCAGCCAGAGTTGTGCCATAGAATTTGAGTGGTGTTCTGCAGGATGCACAAGTACTCTTCACTGCATGCGGGTTGAGCCAATTGCGATCCAATGAGATGCAAGGAATGAGGTCAGAGGTGGCTCCCAGCCCCGCGCTTTCCTCCAGCTTCCTTCGGGCTTCGAGCTTCCCAGCTTGGTTGCGTGGTGTGCGTACCTAAGGTAGTTGCTGGGATGGTTCCTGCCTTGCGTGCTTGCTTCACTGTTCAGTGGTGCTGTCAGCGCCTTCCAGATTCAGGTCGACCTGAGGTACTTCCCTTCCGGCGTTTCTGTTCCGCCGTCGCGCCGCCACCACCTTCAGGTACCTGGGCCCCGTTTTTGGTGGGGCACATTAAAATTCATCTAACAAGGCCGGCCACAACACCTCCGTCGCGAAAGCTTTTTCTTCTCGATCAAACAATCTGCGAGGTTTCTCTTCCTCTTTCTACTCTCTTCTCTCTCTACCGCTCTGCTCTCTGAGTCGTCGGGCAAATCCGCGTGATTGAGGGCTGGTCACACAGCCAAGAGTCGCCAAAACGACGTCCTTCATCCTCCTCCCTTCTTCCTTCACTTCTAAATCTCCCTCTTTGCTACCCCGCGCAGCTAGCTCTGCCTTTCGCCAAGCTCAAGTGCTTCACTGCACTCTACTCTACACCACCACACGTCACTACGCAAAATCAAGACGCACAATGCCTCCCAAGAAGCAAGTCGTCGAGGAGAAGATCCTCCTGGGCAGGCCCGGTAACAACCTGAAGAGTGGAATTGTGGGTGCTGCGCCTTGAGCCTTCGCTTTCGCCTTGGCCTTAGAACCTGTCCGGGATCAGGCTGACCCCCCTTCTCTTCTCTTCAGGTTGGCCTTGCAAACGTTGGAAAGTCCACCCTCTTCCAGGCCATTACCAAGTGCAACCTGGGAAACCCGGCCAACTTCCCCTACGCCACCATCGACCCTGAGGAGGCACGTGTCATCGTCCCCGACGAGCGCTATGATTGGCTTTGCGAAAAGTACAACCCCAAGTCGCGCGTGCCTGCCAACCTCACGGTGTACGATATCGCTGGTCTGACGAGAGGTGCCTCCACTGGTGCCGGTCTCGGTAACGCCTTCTTGTCGCACATTCGCGCCGTCGATGCCATCTTCCAGGTCGTTCGTTGCTTCGACGATGCCGAGATTATCCACGTCGAGGGTGACGTTAACCCTACCCGTGATCTCGACATCATCAGCGACGAGCTGCGGTTGAAGGATATCGAGTTCACCGAGAAGGCCCTCGAGAACCAGAAGAAGAAGACTCGCTCTGGCGGCAAGGGTCTCGAGCATAAGAAGGCCATGGAGGAGCAGGCTACCATTGAGAAGATTCTCCAGCACTTGAAGGACGGCAATGAAGTCCGCAAGGGTACCTGGGGCCCCAAGGAGGTAAGACTGACAACCGCATTTCTTTTCCTCATCTCACGCCTCTCGTCACATGATGACAAAGGATCTAAGATCCGAACCATAAACCCAGCTCTTCGAATGCTACGGCATATTGAGACAAAAAACCCATTCTGATTTGACACAACTCCCTCATACAATTTCATCGCAAAACATTTATGAGAAGGAACTGTTTCTGACAAGAACAACAGATCGAGGTCATCAACCCCTTGTTCCTCCTTACCGCCAAGCCCGTCGTCTACCTGGTGAACCTGTCGGAGAAGGACTTCATTCGCAAGAAGAACAAGTACCTTCCCAAGGTTGCCGAGTGGGTTAAGGAGCACGCTCAAGGCGACCCCATCATCCCCATCTCCGTCTCTTTCGAGGAGCGTCTGACCCGCTACGAGACTGAGGCCGAGTCCAAGGAGGAGCAGAAGAACGTTGGTGCCGAGTCCGCCCTTCCCAAGATCGTTCTTCAGATGCGCAAGGTCCTCAACCTTGGCAGCTTCTTCACCACCGGCACGGACGAAGTTCGCCAGTGGACTCTCCGCAACGGCACCAAGGCACCCCAGGCCGCCGGTGTCATTCACACCGACTTTGAAAAGACCTTTATTCAAGTCCTCGTCTACAACTTCACCACACTCAAGGAGCTCGGCACTGAAGCCGAGGTCAAGGCCAAGGGCAAGGTTATGACGAAGGGCAAGGACTACGTTGTGGAAGATGGAGACATCTTGCTCATCAAGGCCGGTGCTGCCAAGGGTTAGAGAACGAATATCTGATGGAAACTTGAGATATTGGGAATGGTCAAAAGCTCTGCCTTTTCGGTTTAGATATCACTACCGGCTAATAGAAGTCCTTTGCCACCACGATTTGCTACAATGTGAGATGTGTGAGAACATTGCACTACGGTGAAATACTGGGATGAAAAATGTCGTGCATGTGAAGTACTTCAGTAGCGAAAGTCCCAGGTGCTTGTTCCTGATGTAGTTGCCTGTGCCCCTTTATCGCATAAATGGGGGTTTCCCTGCCCAGCTTCTCATCGACCGCTGCACAGACCAACTGGCCGATACTTGCTGAGCTTCACCCAGGTCCATATTGCTGCCGTATGTTCACTTTCAACACCACCTTTGAGATCCCCTCAACCGTTCAATACGATGTCCCAACCTCCGATAAACCGCGGACATGGACGAAACATATCAGTGACGAGGCGTAAGTGCTTATCATTCACCAGCAAACCTCCTCTAATCTCAGAGCCCGCTTTCTTCTCACTCTCGGTCTATCTCATCACCCTGGTCTTGGTAGAAGCTATGGCGCTCATGAATAAGACTGAGAATGAGGGGACCAAGTATCACCGAATGTTCACTAATCTTTCTCGTACAGCGGTGCGTCCACGTTCTTCGACTAAGGGTCCGCTCGACCTGGACGAGTGAGTTTCACTCAACGTCTTGTCTTGGAATACTTGCCTTTTCTAACAGACTCTCAAGCACCCCTCTGAATGACCCATTGTCGCCAAAAGCCGCCGCCACAGAAGACACGACGCAGCAACGCCCGATATCAGGACAACGCTCACCAGCGCTACCTCACTCCCCCGCAGCACCGCCCGTGAAGACGACCGTCACCAAGGACTTTGGCTTCCTCCTGCGGCCTGAGATCTACCACACCATCCAACCGGTCAACGTCCCGGTCGCGTTCAGGAACTCTTCCAAACAGCCGCCAACCGATGCTCCGCTCGAAGACCTGCTGGCAAAGGGTCACTTCCGCGCCGCCGCCATCGCCGCGGTCCAGGAGCTGACGGCTACAGGTAGTCCGGACCGGCCACGGGTCGCGCCTTCGGACCATCAGAGGATCTTTAGCCTGCTGTACACGCGCCTAGCATGCCTGACGCTCATCGACGCGACGGCGGTGGCAGCGCAGGAGGTGAGGGCGCTGGAAGATTTGAATGCGGGCGTCTACATTGACGAGACCACGGGCGAGCACTTGGTGCCCTGGGAGCTGCGCGTACTCAACGTGCGGCTACAGGCCCTCGGGTTCAGCGACCCGCGCAGGTCCGTCATGAGCTACCACGACCTGGCGCGGGAGGCGCGCGAGCAGATCAGCAAGGCGACGGCGCGGCACGATAACTCGGCAAGGGAGCTCTGGAAGGCGCGGCTGCAGGATCTGGGCGTTGCTGTCGCGGGCGCGCTGGTGGAGATGGATGACCCGGCCGGCGCTGCGCATCACTTGGCTACGCTCAAGGACCGCGGGGACGGCAAGATGGTGCTGTCGAGGGCTCTGCTGTGGCTTCACTTGGGGGATGCGGACGCGGCGCGGCGGTGCGTCGTGCGAGGGGAGGGTTCTGGGGAGGATGGGAAACATGCTGAGACGGTTGTGGGCGCGCTTTGTCAGATGGCTGATGGGGAGTACGAGGCGGCGCTTGCGACCTGGAGAGGACTGAGGGAGGAAGTTGCAGATGAGATGGTTGGTGTCAATATGGCGGTGTGTCTTCTTTACACTGGCAAGTTGACAGAGGTGAGTTTTCTTTTGTTTCTTCTCAAGTCTTTTCTCTCGTTCTCGTGTTGTTACTTGTGGTCTCATTTCATGACAACTCAAGCATGACAAAGACGGCTGACAACTAGGCATACATCAGGCACGAGCCATTTTCGAGGATATGGTCGGATCCGGCTACTCATCGCACACTCTCCTCTTCAACCTCAGCACAACGTACGAACTCTGCACGGAGCGGAATCGGAACCTCAAGGTGAAGCTTGTTGATAAGGTGGCCGATCTAGAAGAGACTCCAAGGGGCTGGGAAAAGAACAATGCAGATTTTAAGCTGTAAAATGCACACAAAAAATAAAAGCAGAAGTCATGACGATCCTCCGAGCCAACGAGCCTATGGAGCACAGGATTAGGATTGTTCATGTATTACTGTGCAGCCTCATTCCCGTCCTTGTGGTCCCCCGAAAACGGACTTGCCCAATTGGAGCCATCCTAGCTGATTCTACCCCTGTCCGTTCAATGAACCAAGTCTCCGCACTGGCATGCACAGTCGGGGACCGGACTTGCTTACAACGCTTACCAAGATGCTTACCTACGAGACTTGCATGCTTTTGCAGACTGACAAACCGCACAGTAAACACCAGACGAAGTGCAGGTCGGCCGCTGGCCGCTGGCTGCTGGGGGAGCCAAGACTTTTTGAGGCGGGGGGGGTTGATGCGAATACGGTTCTTATTGTGTTTAGATGTTCAGATGGTGAGGTGATGTAAAAAGGATGGACTTCCCGCGGTTTCCGGCGCCTGGCGGTGAGTTTTTGAGGCTGGAAACTTGTAATGTTCTTATCAGAGACGTCGCCGGTGGAAGATCTCACGAGCCACGCAAACCTTCTCATATTGATTATCCGTGAAGTCAACAGCTGAAGAGGTGTATATCCGACTCACACTAGGAGTCACATCCCAATCTATCAGTTCATTTCAAACAAAAGTATGGAATCAGAGACTTTTCAGAAGCAAACCCTTCACCTCCTCGAGAGAATCGCACAATCTCAAACAGCCCTGGAAAAGCGCCTCGCCGCAATGGAGACAATGCTCTCCCACCACGACACGCAGCCGCCACAACATCCAACCTTTCCACAATTCTGCCAGCTGCCTCCCGAACTGCGTCTCCGAGTCTGGTCCCTCGTTGCGATCCCCTCGCGGGTCCTCCGTGTAGACGCACGGGGCAAAAAGAAGACAAAGTCGAACAAGTCTCCATCGTCACCGCCGCTATTACGCCCGCCCGCCATCGCCGGAGCATGTCGCGAGTCGCGAGCTGTAGCGATGAAGCACGGCGCGCTGGCGAGGCTCACGTTTGAAGGCAGTGAGACGGGCAAAGGGGGCAGGACGCGGTGTTATTGGTTTGATGGGGACCGCGATGTGTTGGAGCTGGACAGCTGGGTTGACATCGAGGGAGACGAGCCACGGGGGATTAGGGATCTCGTGCAGAGGGCGCGGCATGTTCTCGTGGGTCGCGCTGAGGCGGAGTGGTATGCCCGTCTTTTTGAACGCGCGGCGCTGGTGAAGCGCGTGAGTTTGAAGTTTGATTCGTTGGGTGTGCGGTGTAGCACGCATGGCCGGGACGCCGTGAGGCGTATGTTTGGCGGCGGTCACGTCTACGGCGGAAACAGTGACTGTGGGACTACGATCGTCGTCACGGACTTGGAGGATGCGGATGAGATTGCGCGTGTGAAGAGCGTGCTGGGCTCTCGGTGGCGGAATCCGGTGTTTTTGGAGTTTGATCTGGAGCTCTGGGCGAGAAGCGGGACGGAGAGAGTTGGACGGGCTGTGAGAAATGACAAGTGGATGAGGAGGTTGAATGGGACGTGGGCGAGTGAGGTTGCGAGGGGGTGGGTTATGGCTCGGGCTGCTGCGGCAGGTATACCAGCGAATGACGGCGGTATAAGGGAGGAGATCTATCGAGAGAAGGATGGATTGAGAGTCACGAGTGACGTAGGAGACTCAGAGATGAAGTTACGGGGTGCGAAGGCGACGGCGTTGGATGTGGAGGATGGGCTCGTGAGGGAGGCACTTTTGAGTATGCCCGAGGTCAGGTTCGTGAGAGCATATTGTCTTGAAGAAGATTATGGTGCTTGCCATTCATAGCGAAGTGGCCTTTACCATCTTTCACTTTATATATGCCGAGACCTTGCAACTTCAGGCTCCACGCCAACTTCAGTCTCGTCTCCGTCCCGTCAAGCCCACTCGGCCATCAGTCTTCCCGCTCCAGACGGCTTTCTAGAGCTACATATGCATCCTTACCTTGGAGTTCTACCTTTCTAATATTATAGACGGAATAAAGGAGCAAAGGCTTCAAGTCAAGGCTTCTGTCAAGAGAACGAGCATCTCCACGAGGCGCTGCTCGTCTAACCGTTGCTCGACAGAGGCATTACACCGTGGGCAAGCCAGTACTGTTCAGACCGTAAATCAGGCTCCATTCCTCTGACCTCCAGAATTCGAAATGGTCTGGGTTGCTACGGTCACCATTCATCCTTAGCGCGAGTACCTCCCAGACATAGGTTCCAGTCGGCACAAATGTCCTGTTGTTCTCTGAGCCACCCCAGAACCAAGCTGCAGTCATTGGCTCCGCGTCTGTTCCGACGGTGTTGTTGTGGAATGGTGCTTCGCCAGTCTTGGTGTTCACCATAGAGTAAGTGACTAGCCTGCTCCTCACAACTTGCTGGAAGGCGAAGCCGGGATATATGCCGTCAGGATAGGTGATGGGGTTCTCGTCGATGCCAATACTGGCGTTACATATGGCGTTGAATATCCTTCCGGGCTCAACATTGATGAATGCGAAATCCGGCAGCCTGACTCCAATCAATTTAGTCTGAGTCCGATCAATGATGGGTAAGTTCAGCAGCGATCCTCCATAACCAGTATAAGGCACAGTCAGAAGATTCGCCTCCGAAGCTGATGATTGGACTGCGATGTAACCGCCGAAAAATGATAGCCGACTTGCTGCATCGGCCAAGTCGGGTTCGGAGAGGATCGTTACTGCCACGGAAGCAGACCCGCCGCCCTTCAGAGTCAGAGTTTTGGGAGAAATCGATACGCTAGCGTAGGCATCGCTGATACTTGGCAATGAGAAGGTGTAGGGGGCCGCAGGATCGATCACGTAACCTGAACCCGCTGGTACATGATCCAGTTGATAAGTGAGCTCCTCGACACCAGTGTTTGTGAATGTGAAACTTAGGTACGGCGGTCTGTTATCGGTGTCGTTGAAAGCAAGCTCCGTCACGTTGACAGTCGTGGCGCTCCGTACAGCAGACCAGGCATCGACCCTTCCACCTCCTTGCTGCTGGACCGGGGCCTTGATATCATGAACTTTGAAGTTCGGAATACCGTCGTTGTAATTGACAGGATGTGCCGTGGCCACGATAGCATTGCGAATCTGGCGCGGCGACCACTCGCGATGAGCAGACTTTACTAGGGCCGCAACGCCGCCCAGGTACGGGGTTGAGAAGCTGGTTCCGGCCCATACGCCGAGGCCGCCGAGGCGTGCAGGGAACGGCATGGCGACGTACTGCGATGGTCCAAGAACGGCCACGCCCATGTAAGTATCCAAGGCCGGACCCCATGTTGTCCAGGATGACGGCGTGAGACCCGTCTGGTTGTTGGGGATGAAGCTGAGGTTCATGTTGGCTGACGATGGATCGCCGGTCAGGGAGAGATCAACGCGGCCATGTTTTGCGAGCAGCGATACGAGTTTTGCGGCTTCATCGAAACCGATGTTGACTGTTGCACGTACGGAAGGGCTCAGATTCGTGCTACCCATGCGGGGGATGCTGAGTGCGTGAACGGCGTAGTTGGGAGCGTAACCCATGATATAGGGTATTCCGTACTTGGTGGTGATATCCACTGACGTATCGTCTGCGTCGCTCCAGCATTCGTATCTAGACTGGAGAAGTATCGTGGTTTTCGGATCTGAGGGCAGTTTCGCGCCGGCTGGAAGAGGGCGGCAAGAAGACACAATATCTTGGGGTCCCTCCAGAGCTGCAGGATCGACAGCGCCAGGCCACCACAATGTCAAGTTGATCTGGGCGGGCAGGTCAAACATTTGCGTATCGGTAGGATCACTCGGGTGGTAGTACACTGGACCAGTCTCACCGCCTGCTGTCCAGTTTCCTTGCCATGTGTAGACCGGGACGAGGGAAGTGTCGTAGGTACCGATAGCCATGCCGCCGCGACTAGCCGTGGGTGCTCTGATCGAATACAACCCCGGACCGGTGTTGCCGGCAACGGTAGTTGCGAGAGTACCGTTGTCGAACATACGCTCTATCAACGCGGGCCAAGGGGCTAACCCTATAGTTAGCAAGTGAACGTGGTCAATCCGCAGGCGGATGGATACACAACAGTTGCCGAACAACACAGAAAAAGCACCCCTTACCTTCAGGATATTCCAACTCGTAGCTATAAGGAATGGAAATGATGTCCAAATGTCGCTCGTACATATGAAGGAAGTCATTCACCTGGTCGTCCCCGTCAATGGGGTTGACGCAGTCAGAGTTGGCGATCGCTTCAAAGGTGGCATCCGGTGCGACACCGGTATAGCCCCATAGCGGATCGCCTTTCCCGCCGGCGATGCCGAGATTCCCGGTGCCGTGCGGGTCACAGCTCCCGGCTGAATTATTGGCGCCGGTCCGCAAGTTGGTGGTGTATGCAATGTTCGTTTCGGTCAGGCCGGGCGCAGTCACGTCAATCGCGGCATCCATGATGGCAACGCGGACGTTTGCGCCAGTTACATTCTCGTCGTGTAAGCGCAAAACGCCAGTGTCCTCATGCGAAGCCCGGAGAAGCGCGGCCTTGGAGGCGATCCTGGTGCTGTCGACATTGGCTTGCACAGCGCTTCTGCGGCCAAGTTCGTTGATTTCTGGATGCTTTGGCTCTCCGGGTGGGAGTTGCTGTTGCTTTGATGTTCTCTGGTTTTTGAACAAGCCCCCTTCGGAGGGAAGACGCCAAACATTTTGGGCATTAGTGACGATAGCGATTGTATCCAACGATGGTTGGTGGAGTTGAATCGCTCCTTCGCCGCATTTCAGCGAGAAAGAGGCTCCGTGAAGAATGTTTGAGTTGTACTCGCGAAACTTATTGACAGAGCAGGAGAATCCATATTCTACAAGTTCATCCTCGATGGTCAATGGCATACCTTCAGACTATTGCCGTATGTTAGCGCCTTCAGTCATGGAATGTCCCACAGACAAGGTACCGCACGCTCTCCGTGGTAACGCCATATTCAATGACATAGCTACTACGAGGTTTTCCACCTATAGATGATGGGACAAGTGCAGCGGTGAAGCCTGCAAAGATGAGTCCGAGATGTCGAATGTAGCGCATGATGCGCAAGCGAGTGGGTGAGAACTAAGGACTCCGACATTGACGACAGTCTACCATATACATATTTGATGAAGCTGCTTATTGAGATTATATATACTAAAGATGTTATAGGTGGGTTAAGGCTTTGCAAAGGTACTATACCCATCCGAACAGGCCGACATCAGATCACTAGGTCGAACTCTAGATAGATGACTATAATCAGGATTCTTGCTCTCCTTCTTAAAACAGTTTGGTATCTCGCGATCTTTTTAAAGAATCCGATACCGAACTTCGTGGGCCGATCTTCCCGGCTTACCTTTACACCCGCGCTTGCCACGCGTGCCGCGCTCCCGATAGGTGTAAACAGTTAAGTTACGCCATGAGAACATTCAACAATTCTTTCAAAACCCCTGCGACTCGGCTATTCACTCAGCATCGGTGCCGTGTACCGACCACACGACGAAGCTTGGTCGCCTTGTCAAGATCGTCGTCCCATCGTAAGCATTTTGCGGAGCATCCAGGAGTTGGCCAATGGAAATGGTATCATAGTGAGAATGATGGAAGATCAGCAAGAGCTGATGCATAGCAAACCGGAAGCCGCATTGCGCGGATGCTGTTGTCTTTGAGAGCGAAGGGATTTTCATTAGGACGAAATCGACTGTGCATTTTCCGGCCTAAATAGTTTTGGGTATTGAATTCTGTAGGATCCGACTTTGAGGAGAAATTACGGATCACGTGTGGACAATCCTGCTGTCAAGAATACAGCAGCCGAAACTGTCTTAGATCCATATCTTCATATTTCTACGGAGACTTCACCTTCAGCAGCTCCCAGTCGTCAAAGTTGCTCGCCTCTCGCAGGTCGTCCGTTTCCCGCTGCCCGTTGTCTTGCCGCCACAGACGGCTGCTCAAGTCATGCGTCATATAGGCGTGCTATGATACGGCGAATATTTACCGTTAAATTGATGATTTTGCTTAGTTAGCAAAACACTCATTATGAACCATACGTGATAGAACAGCACTGAGCAATTGGAAACGCCAAGGATACGAACATCTGGGTCGGCTACATACATCAACACCTAAAGCATCTGGAGGCCGAAGCCTTTAGCTCCCCCGATTTTCTCCAAACCTTTTTCCCGTACTCTTTGATGTTCCCCCAGAAGAAGCAGACAAGTGCTCTGAGGACAGAAACCATGGTAGACTCTTTGACGGCAATGACAGACTCTTCGATCTTCTCCCAGAAGAAGGCAACGAGCCCTATGACGACAGAAACCATGATAGATCCAAGGACTGAGGGTTGTCGGGTCAAAGGTCATCGGGTATCTTGCACGTACTAGAAGCTATGCACGATGAGTAAGACTTACATATTACAAAGAATGCCCAGTTAGGCGTCTGAAGGAAGGAAGAAACGTCCAGGGCGAATAGAGATGAAAGGAAAGATAAAGGAAGCTTGACGAGTTGGTCAGCGCACAAGCTACCAAGCAAATAAATTTTCTCAACACATGGAACTTACGAAGAGCAAGGTCGCAAAAGTGAAGACCATAAGGACCTTTGATTGCTCGCCTGCTAGCGTTGCTTGGCGGTTTGCAATTTCGTTTTGCTGTAACGAGATCGTTGTGTTGACCTTTTCACCGATTCACAATCAGCTGTTGCGCTGTCCTGCGGTCAATTGCATTAGAGCGCTAGACTTACCGCTGATTGTATTCTGTCGGCAACAACATCCAGCTCTTTAACGTTGTTCACAATATAGGCCGCGGAAAGATCGGTAGTCTTCTTCTGGCAGTTTCTCAATCTCATTTGCACAGTTTCCTGGTATTGTGCGACCGATTTGAGGATATTCAACTCGTCACGGACATCCTTGATGTCACCGTATAATTCCTCTGCCTGCTTGATTGTCCTCTCCATGCCACCAACTTGCTGCAAATCGCGCTGCTGGCTCCGCCGCCCATTCTGTCTCCGATTCTTGAATGAGTTATAAAGTGCCGTTTCATCCCTCCCCTAACATCTCATTAGCTACTTCAGATCAGCAGTATAGTGTGAGATGGGCTTGAGTCACAATTCGATTCATGTGGTTGGAGTAGATTTGACTGATAGACAGTTCGTCCCTAATCTCATCTTTCACAAGCTTCCGGTTCTCACCAACGTCAGTCGAAGGCTTTTGTGGTCGCCTTCCAAGATCCGGCCGCCTCTCAAATGAGCCTACACAGTAATCGATGATTAATTCGCTCATTTCACTTGCCGATCCTGGCTGAGATTTGCGGCCTCCATATTCAGCTTGTTTGCTGAGTTGGTCAAGGATTCCCTGTACCAGCTTACCGTCGCGCCTACTTAACAAGCAAGAATTCGCCGTTATGAGCCATTCTAATAGTCGGAGGTCTCAGTGAAAATATACAAAGCTAGCAAAAAGATTATTTCACTTACTGTCATTGATGATCCAAAGCCAAATTTGATTGACTCGCAGCATTGTCAACTCACTAGAGTGACTAAAGTTTCCAGGAAGCTTCTTTCTCTGCCCATTTCGCTCTCTCGCCTCTTCTTCTTCTTCCAAATACTTAGTCACAACCTGATTTCTGTTGCGATGGTTTCTATCATCAACTGATTCCTCGTCCTTTGCGAAGTGGTAAAACCACTCATCAAGTGTCGGCGATCCGTGGACGACCGACTGGGTGAAATCATCCCCGTAGGCTTCCAACAACCTCTCATAGTGCTTCCTGGCTCCATCGAGCTTCCCTGATTTCTCATGAACCGAAAAACAGAAGTAAGGCATCTGTGATCTTCTTTCAGTTTCAACTTCGTAACATGGGATTTGAATGGGATACTTACGTAAACTGCCGATGTGGTAACAAACTCATCTGGGCTGTCTCCGGCGCAACTCTGCTCTGTTTTCTCAGACTTGCATCTCTCACACTTTCCTTCATTGTTCTCTTCTCCTTTTTCTCCTTTCTGAATTTCTTCTTCCCCAATGGATATTCTCATTCCCTTGACTGCAGATACGGTCTGCTGAGGGTTTGTCTCATCAACTCGGCCCATTATCTTACCTGCCGTCTCTTTCGAATGCCTCAAAACGGCTCGCGGCCTCATGATCCTTGAATCAGATTTCTTATCCGGTACCTCAACCCAGCTGTCCTGAAAAAACGACTTGGCTTCATAGTATTGGCGAGGAGTGAATTCTTCATCCTTCGAAATCCTCGTCAGAAGGTCCTGGGATGTTTGTAAGTTTTGACTTTCTCTCAGACTCTCGCTGCATGCATTCGTCCATCATCCCTTCCCCCTTCCCTTACTCCGCTTACACATATACACTATTATACAAACCGAAGACGCATGAAAGGTAGTATAGGACTCACATTCATCCAACCCATCTAATTCACGTCAGTTTTTAGTCAATCGAGTGTATTTATAGCCGATACTCACATTCGTAGCAGGTAGATGGATCCATGTAAAGCTTGACTCAACCTTGCTCTTGTCTCCATCTAAATTGGAGACGGCTTCTTGCATCTTTGTTCCTGTTTGCATGATCTTGGCTGGACCAGCCTTGTAGATGACCTCGCGGATTGATCTCTTGACTTGAAGTGTTCCAGATACGCGATTCATCTCGTAGAATTGTACAATGTTCGCTTTGAATTCGTCCAGCAAGTCTAAGGATAAATCCTTGATTTTTGGACGTGGTAATCCGTAATTCATGGGCTCTTTATGAAGTCGTGCAAAGGGAGGGTCGCGGAGGATATCTTTGATAGTTTCCCACTGCATTGACTTGAGGGATTTCTGACTCGAACTCGCTGGGTCCTTTCTGACACTCGTCGTTCGTTTTTCCTTTTTTCTCTCTGGTTGCTATTTCCTTCTTGTTTCGACTTCTCATCGTTCAACTTTGCCTTGAATGATTCCCTGCGGTCCTCTGTCGCGATTTTTGAGTGGAGGTTTGGTTTTCCAGTGTCATCAAAGCTTCTTTCAAAGCCCTTCTTAGTTCATTGCTCTGACTAGAAGCAGCAATAAGCAGCCATAGCACCAGAGGAAGTTTGTCGATGGCTTCTTTGCCCCCTGACTCCTTCGCCAGCTCCGGGGCTGACTTCAGGACTGACTCCAAGGCCTTTTCGATTTCGCCAGTTTCCGAAGAGGTAGAAATCAGCAGTAGAAGCGCCTTTGGTAGCCTTCGGTGAGCTGCCCACCTGATTGCGCCCCAGTCCTCTGACCCAGATGGCGTTGAAGGAGTTCTGGTCTTGTGTCGTAAAATCAGCACTGCGATGTCGTGTAAATGAGGATCGCTTGCAGCCCAATTCAGAGCAGTGTTCCATCTGTCATCTTGGACGAAGTCGGAAATTTTGACCAAGTCCAATTTGAAAAAGGTTCTCATCGCGGTCGCCCGCCTCTGTCCATCGAGTTCAAAAATGGAAGACACTGCGGTCTCGTCTTTCTCATCCTGAACACGCAAATCTTTCTTGTTCATCTTTTTCAGGATGCACTCGAGGCTAGAAAGTTCTCCACATGACATGGCAAGATGCAGAGCCGTCTGACCCGTCGAGGTTCGGGCTTGAGGTCGGGCCCCTTTCTCGAGCAGAAGCTTTATCGTAGCCACGTACGGTTTAGTTTGAGGTAGAAGCTCCGCGTTCCGTTGAGCTTGCCCTTCTGAGTCATCATAGCCCGGTCGATTTAAGGCCGATATTTCTTGGACTCCGAGCAGACCATTGAGTGCAAGGTGAAGAGGTGTCTGACCGACCTCATCAGTTGCATCTGCAGCAGCTTTCCTCTCCAGAAGCCATCCAGCAATGGTTTCATTGCCCTTTCTACTCGCTAGATGCAAGGCGGTCTGTTTAGATTGGTCAATTACATCGGGATTTGTCACCGCCAGCAATTTGATCAAGCTTTCACAGCCTTGTTCGGTTGCAATGTGCAAAGGCGTCTGTCCATCGTTAGTACGAATCTTCACATTGGCCTTGGCGCCCAGCAACATGTTGACCATTTCAACACTCTCTTCAATCACTGCTGAATGTAAAGCAGTGAGTCCTTCGGAATCTCGCAGATCGACATCTGCACACCCATTGGGGTTGTCAGTATCAAGGATGAGCTTCACTACATCCTTGTAACCCCAGCTAGTAGCCAATATCAGAGGTGTTGATCGGGAACGCGTAGTCCGAACGTTACAATTTGCGCCAGCTTTGATCAAACACTCCACACCTTCCGGAAAGTTGAAAAGGCATGCCCATGAGAGAGGAGTAAGTCCTGAACTGCCGCAAATCTGCAGTTGAGACTTCATATCACCGCCAAACTCGGGTCGAGGCTCGAGAAGCTTTTTCATGACGTCTACTTTCTGGCACTCAGTGGCTGTCATCAAAGGCGTGAAACCTGCGCGATCCTGAGTTTCGAGCTCGGCACCAGCCCTGAGCAGCTGTTCAACGGCACCGACGAGGCCATTTTGAGCCGCAACGTGAATAGGCGTCTTGCCCGTGTCTTCATCTTTGGCGTTGACTTCCGATTTGTATCTTTCAATCAGGTCGCGGAGCGTATCGAGTTCGCCCACTGTTTCGGAGTGGGCATGGCGCGCCATTGTCAAAAGTTGCATCCTTAAGTGTGACTGTTGTTGATCAGTCGAATGTACCGGATTGCTCTTGGAGTCCGAGGCTTGGTCATCTTTTGGGTCGCTGGGTTGTAGCATGCCGGAAGACTCATCGATGGTTTGATGAATTACAATGTTGTCAGGCTCGGACATGATGGCGGTTGGTGTTGATCGAAATGTTCGAAAGTGTCGAGCTTGATACAAAAGTTTGGCAGATGAACAATCAATTCATTTCCAAAGAGGGAACTATAATATGGACTGAGGCTCAGAGGAAGGGGTGATACAAGAGGACTGTCGAGTCCTCGGGATTTTAAGAGCTCCAAAAGTATTCACACTTCTAGAGCAGGGCCTTCACACTTTCGCTGTCTTCTACTCATAGAATCAAGCATAGTTGCATGCAGAGGCTGTTGATGCTACAACCTAACTTCTATTTGAGGTTGACGTTACGCAGTAGGCAATATTAACTTATCACTGCAGTCATCATACATTCTTTGCATGACCATGTCAGTCCGGTTACAAAACGCCAATGCGAGAAAACAACTCTAGCGTTTGATCGACTGCTGTTGTCATACTGTCTATTGAACCCATGCAGGTAATATGGACCAATGAGCAGAAATGGCTAAGCGAGATATTGGCCCAGAACAGACTCATCTCTAATCGAGTATCATCGGAATGTTACTCGAGGTGGGCAAAGGCGGCAGCTTCGACACTAGCACTTGTTGGCAGAGATTATCAGCTGTGAGACATTTGCTCGCCTCACTTCGTTTTGGATCTGGTTCCGACCTTGGCCGCATTGTATCGTCCCCTGTCCGTATGCATGGAGCTCCTACGCCCGATGCAAACCCGCCCAGCTATGCCCTATTTCAGAAAGAGGTGCAGCTTGTCCGGTCTCGAATCGTTGAGCTGTCAACAAACCTCGTCTGGGAGCAACTCTCCAAACTCCCGCACCCTCGCGTTCGCCTCCCCATACGCCGTGATGTCCTCGCACACCATCTGCGGATGCAGACAAGCCAGGCAAATACCCCTCAGTATTCCGCTCGACTTGAATTGGCTCACGGTACACTTCATCAACGTCTTGTGGTGCCCCAGAGGCGGGCCCGACACGTGACATTGTCCGACGCGGTTCCATTCCAACACCTTTGACATCTTCTCATCAGCTAATCTCATCATCGAGCTGATGGACATGTACGGCGTGCCCCTCGATAGGATATCTATGTCTACGTTGCGGAGGACTGAAGATGTGGCTGTAGTCGTGACCCGGTTTGTGTTTTCGTGACGGCGGAGAAGCCGCTTCCACCAGGGAGCTGGCTTGCGGATGCTGCATTGGCAGTAGGGTATTGCGTGAATCTGCTTCATCATTCGCGTGTAGAGAGATAGACGGATTTCGTTGCGTTTCTGCTCCAGTGCAACTATTTGCCCTCCGTGTTAGCCGATTTCTCCTGAATGCCGTGTATTAGATAAGTACGCGGTGAATATAGGAGTAAAGAAGAGCTCACTAGCAATCCTCAGTGCGACGACTTCATCCTCTCCCGATTTCCCATCTGCCAGAAAGCCGAAACTCCACGCTATTTCGGTGATCAATCGCAGTGACGCCGCCTCGAAAGCCTTTTCGTACCTGAACCAGTACGCCGCCAGGAGGAGGTCTTTCTTCTCTGGGCGTACGACTCCAGACTGCGCGATGGTATCCATGATCTCAGGCGAGAGCCAGTACTCTGCTGCCGCCCTAAGGGCGAGAGTACAGTCGTACTTTGCTGCTAGGATGGCGACAACCAGAATCAACCTTGGCGGTATTTTTCCCATCTCTGCGTTCAGGCTATTGCCATGGAGTATGTGGCACATGATTTCCATCGCCTTGGGATCGTCGTCTGGGAGGGAAAGACGCGGGTGGTCTGACACCACGGCATTGTCGCTGTAGTTTTCTATTGATATCTTTGAGGCAAAGATGGAAGAGACATTGGTCAGGATAAGAGAATAGACGCGGACTTCATATCTAGATGGACCGACGACGAGGATGAGGTCGCCTGCTGGTGCCGGAGTTGCACTCGTCGATTCGAAGGCTGCTCCATCTTCAGTGGCCAAGGTGATGTCTGAACTCATCTCACTCCCACTTTTGCCTTTCAACTGCGGTGACGGGCGAGGCGCTGGAATGAAAGGAGACTTCAGTAGGAATATATCACGAGTTTGAGACTTTTGGCTTGAGCGAGGTTGCCTAGGACTTTTGAGTGAACAACAACGTGCCCCATACGAATGTGGCGGAGCTACGTTGCCGTGAATCCTTGTCATGAAGGAGCGCAGGACTCTTCGAAGGATCAGGAACCCAATATGAGAAATTGGCTGCATACATGGGTATTCCTAGGTACCAATTCGATTGATACCTGTGCCCATTTGTTTGCCTAAACCTATCCCAGAATAGACATGAAAGAGTCACGTCACCATTCGGCGACACCATGCGTATTGGCCGGATCGATTTCAAATCGTGAATGAATAGTTATACTTACGATGACTCTATAGTTTGGCGTTCAAATGAATAGTTTCAGTGCGTGTTAACGATCTCAAACGTTATCGTAACCCCCACAATGAGACTACCTTGTAGAAGGACTTGCTGGTGTTTGGAACTCCATCAATGTTGCCATCGAATTCGGGCGACTCACGGCTGAATAGACGACACCGATACTCATTGAAGACAAATATCTCCATAATCGCTTCGATTGATGTCATTTGATACGCCTCATAAATATTCCGTACAACCAGACGATGACCCGATAAATACAAAAGATTAGGCACATCACAAGATGTGATGATTTGAATGGTGAAGGTGAAGTGAGCAAATAGCAGTTGGCACTGTGTTTTTCATGGCGGAGACGCTAAGACCCAAGACTTTGGGCGGATGTCTCCGCCCCGGTCCTGCCGCAAGTCCCGCTGCAGAAATCGGCCCCGCATGAGGCACAGTGCGCCGGCTTCCGAGACTCGTACCTTTCTTAGGTTCACTTTCTTTTTTTCACTTCACGTCTCATTCCTCGTCAACGTTAACCACTTCAACTCACAGAAGAAACACCACACTCGTTTCGTCGTCATGGTGCGAACACGGCCCCGCAACAAGACCAAACGCGTCGCCATCATAGACTACGGCTCAGACGGCGAACCGCCAGAAGAGGCCCACGATGACCCAGAAGACGAAAATTTCGAGGCGCCGCCGCCAGACCCGGAAGACGATGATGAGGACGACCGAATGGACGTAGACGGGGGAGACGATGATTTCGAGGCAGAAGATCCATCCAACCTAGCCATTGATGACGGGTCACGCAGAAAAGGCAATGACAGTGACGAGGAGCGGCCCGCCTACACCAGCTCCGCTGGGATCAAGAAACGCCCGACGGACATGACTGCCCTCGACACCTACCACGCCGATGGCCGGCCCACGCGCTACTACACCGGCGAGCTGAAGCGCGGCCAGCGGATCCAGGTGCTGGACTTCTTTTACGGGCCCGAGGCGGAGGCTGTTGGCGTCGCGAGTTGGTTGCTGAATCGGTGGGCTGGGTATGCGGTGCTGCCGAGTAAGTTGCGCGATGGGCCTGCGCATCCGGTGCCGAGTCCGTGGCTCGGGGAAGGGTTCAATGAAGACCAGGAACGCGCTGCGAAGAGCTGGTTTGAGAGACTAAAAGGCACCAAGGGGGTGGCCGAAGCCGAGAGGGAGATGGGGTCAGTAGAGGCGGAGGGGTACCGATTGAACCCAGGCGGCCACTTGGTCACCGTGATCGGGCCGTATCAGGACCAGAAAGAAGTCGAGATTCCGCCTTACGATAGCGTCGTCCTTGGCGAGATGGGACAAGTCTTGATGAAGGACGCCGGCGACGAGCAGAAGTCTTCTGGGTGGATGTTTGATGTCGGCGGCATGGTTATCGGAATGGACTGGGCCCCGAGAACAGAGGGGGAATCGCAGATTCTCTCCCTCGCCGTGGTCCCGCCGACGGACCACCAAATGGGTCTCGAGGACGCTTACAATGAGAAGAAGGGTATCGTTCAGCTGTGGGAGCTTCGCGGGCAAATGGACAGCGACGGCGTCTCGAGACCTGCCGCACGCCCTGCACGCCTCGCCAGGACGCTTTGCGTCGACTGGGGCAGGGTGAAGAGGCTGAAGTGGTGCCCGGTACCCTTTAGGGAGGATGGCTCTTCGGGTCTACTTGCACTGCTTTGTGGCGATGGGCAGGTTCACGTCGTCTCGGTCAAGGAAATCGGCGACCGAGAAGAGGACGCATTCAGTAAGAACATATGCGCCTCTACCTCTTGTGTTCTTTACACTGACGGACTCTACAGCAAAACTCGAAAACTCAGTCGTGTCTCTCGGCGTCTCCTCAGAAACCAACGTGACAGCAAGCTGCTTCGCCTGGGTCAACACAAACCGCATCGTCTTAGGCCACTCTGACGGCTCCCTCACCCTCTGGTCCATCTCTCCACGCATCTGCCTCGCCCGTCATGACGTCCACTCAACCTACGTGATGCACCTCGACACAGCCTACCCCTCGGATCCATACCTCGTCGCCTCGACTCCGATCGCAGGCTACACCACCCTCGTCGACCTCTCCGACCCCTCGTGCGAGCGGACCAGCTTCCCCTGCTTCGCCATCACGCCCCAGCCGAACCTCATGCAATGGAGCGACCACCTACGCGGCTTCTTCACCGCCGTGCCGTCCGCGAACCCGCTCAACGCCTCTGTCGGGTTCGTCCACGCGCGGTGGTACGCCGCGCAGGTACGGAAAGTCATGGACGGTGACCGGCTACCGACGTGTCTTGCCGTCGGCGCGCAGCATCCGTTTGTGTTGGTGGGGTATACCGACGGAACGGTGTGGGCTGCGAACCCTTCAAATCGCATCTTTGCTTCGAAGCATCACTTTGGACACAAGATGAAGGTTCTCGACCACCAGCACATCCCGCGCGAGAGGCTTGACGAGGAGGCGCTGAATAGGCAGGAGGGCGGGAGCACAGCGGACCGATGCCGTGGCGCGTCGAGGATATTGCAGGGGTTCCGGCCGGTGCCGAATGTGAATCCCAAGGTGGACACGTGGAAGACCAAGGTTGCGATCAACAAGAAGAAGGACAAGAAGGGCAAGGCCAAGGGGAAGGCTAAAGGGAAGGCAAAGGGGAAGAAGGGTGCTGCGACGGCGGCGGCTGCGGATGCTGGAGAGGAGGAGGACGCTGATGTCCAGGGCGGTCAGGAGGAGGTTGATGGACACTTTGCTGATCCCGAGCGGGCCGTGATATCGGAACCATTAACGCGGATTACGACGATGGCGTGGAATCCGAACATGGAGTATTCGTGCTGGGCGGCGATTGCGATGGCGTCTGGCCTGGTGAGGGTCATTGATTTAGGGTTGGAATGCTAGAGAGAGAACCTGCCCAAAGAATATGGCAGCACAGGTGGAATAGGCAAAAGTGTGAATGATACCCTCTATTATCAACGTTCTATCGAGCAGAAAACATCATGTATCCGAGACTCATGAACCTCATTACACCATTTACCACCTATGAACCCCTCTCATCAGAAACACTTGCCCCCCGTAACAGTATGATGATAATCAAAAGCCTTAGCCATGCCATACAGATGCGTCACGGCGGCCATCACCACAAAAAAGTGAAAAATCTGGTGCGAGCTGCCCCAGATGTCAAAAGTCCGCGGGAACGAGCGCTCCGGCCAGCGGAAGGCATATAGAAACGCGCCAAAAATATACATGAGGCCGTGCAGGACGACCCAGCTGAGGCTCATGCGGTCCTCCATCTCCTGGCGACCGTAAATTGTCAGGCCGTGGAGGACGGGGACGACGCCCGAGGTGCCGAGGGCGGTGAACATGCAGGCGCGGAAGGTGCGCCATTCTGGGGCGCGGAAGAATTCGATCCAGGAGACTGCGCCGCAGCCTAGGCCTAGGAGGTTGATCTTGGGGAGGGTTGTGTTAGTGAGATTTGTGGTGTTTGGCGTGGTTCATATCATGAGAAATAAGTCAAGGGTGAGTGAGGGATGAGTGAGACATACCGTTGTGAGGTAAAACTTGAGCAACGCAGGATGGCAATAAAAGCCGTAATACATGGCCGGCACATAACTGCCCACAATAAGAAACACAATGCCCGAATAATCCAACTTATTCCCCCACTTGGCGACCTCGGGCGAATGGTTGCACATGGCGTGGTACGCGGCGCTCATCCCCAGACACGCGACGGCGCCGGCGAAAAAGCACCCAAAGACAATCATGTCGGCATCGCTCGCCGACTCGTAGCGCGGCGCGATGACGGCGTACAGAACCGCGCCCGTAATCACGAAGGCGACGGTGCCGAGGAGGTGGGACCAGATGTTGACGGACTCATTGTGCAGATACCCCAAAGAGCGGAAGGAGGCGCGGTAGGAATTGGAGTCGGGGCGGTAGCCCGTGATGATGAATTGATTGTCGCGGCGCCAGGCGGGCAGGTCGTCCCAGAGGACGAGGAGGGCCTTTTCGACTTTGCGTTCGAGGGCGGCGGCGGAGGATTCTACTGTTGAGAGGAGGCTTGTGGTGTCGTGGGAGGAGGAGCGCCGGCGGTTTCTGAGGCCGGCTGCGTCGTCGGCTGTTTCTGGGGCTGTCATCTTGGTAGTGTATGTCTTTGCTCTCTTCTGGTGTAGTTTTTGTCTATATGCGTCGCGAATCATGAGAGAAAAGGATGTCTATAATAGCATGTGGCGTGGTCCCTTCTTAAGCATTTGAAGGCCGTTGAGATATCACGGGCGCGCACGTTCAACGAAGGCACATAAGGTAAGGTGCTGCAGCTGCTGCGATGACGGATTGACGTCTAGCGCCGGGTGTGCGGCGGCGGGTCAGGCCAGGGGTAACTCCGTAAAAGGGAGGAGGGCCCTGATTTTGATTGGGATGGGAATTGTTGGGATTTCCTCTTTTTTTTTTTTTTTTCTTCCCTGCTGGCATCTGCATTTCCACATGCTTGAAGATTTCCTTAGCAGCAACAGCAGACACCACTAAATCATGTGTTTTTTTCTCTCGGTCCGCACCGAACGGATCCGAGGCCGTTGTCGTCACAAGTGTCGCCAGCTGGAGCCGGGCGAAGAATAGACTGAACGGTCGGCCCGTCGGTCAGACTGGACCATCCGCCGGGCAAGAGAGAGAGCGGGCATCAGGTGAGACATTTGGACGTTTGCCTTACATAAGGTAAATGTGCCTCAAGAGTTCAAGGTCAGCCAGCATTAGCATGTGCAGGACAGTCAGACGTGAGCATCGACTGTGAAACGGGCACTGGATGGAGAACAGAGGGCCGGTGGGTTCTGTGGAATTATGGATGCGAAGCAGAAGCATGTGCTGAGTGTGACTCTCGAGCGCAAATCTTTGCTATGAGTAGCAAAAGACGACAAACACCCGTGGGCGCATTTCCACTGTTTAAAAGCCCCCCGCCTGTTCCAGTTTTTGAGTGCTGCACTGCAACCGCAAAATGAAGACCCTGAGTCCGACTTTCGTGTCTCGAGTCAACACAATTGTAGTCTGACACTTTAAAAGACCTCAGAGCATGAATAACAACACTCAAGGCAGTCGGCATCATCCATGTCGATTTCCTCAAGGATCGAGAACTCTTTTGATATCATTTCATTGCATGCTCGTTGTAGGTATGTAAAAAGAAAAAAAGCGCTCCTTCGTGGCCCCGGGCTTTCGCGAATCGGGCACATCTCTCGTTGTGTGTGCGCGCGCGGTCGTCGATTCTGGTTATTTCGCAATCCCGCCCAACCAGCATTTGATTTATTTCTTGCCGCTCTTTTTGATGCCCTGGGTACCGGTGTTTAAAGGTCCCTTTCCACCGGCCTTGGCGGCCATCTCCTTGCGAGCCTTCTCCTCTATATTCGTGCATTAGTCTCCATGTGTAAGAAACTCCAAGACGGGAGAGGGGATGCAGTATCTGTCCCGTCAATCTATGTGTGAGACCTACCGGCGCGCTTCTTCTCGAGGAAAGCGAGGTCGTCCTCGTCCATGTCCTTCTGGGCCTTCTTCGCGGCCTTGAGAGGCTTGGCCTTGCCACCTGTTGTTGTGAAGAAAGCATTGTCAGTAACGCGTGGACTGAGTCGGAAAAGGCTGGGTTGTCCCATCCTGTGCGACGGCAGATTGCTTACCTTCACGGCTTGCACCACCCATTTTTGCAGAGGTTGTCGAGGGAGGAACTGGGTTGAAGATCGGCTTTGGGCGAGGAAGAGCGGTGGACAGTAAGGCGGAGAGGCAGAGTCTGGAGTCGCAAATGTTGCACAGTCGGAAAGTCAAAAGGAGAAGAGGAAGCGCGGCGCAGCGAGGCGGGCGGACGTGGGGTGAAAATTGCCCCTCCTCGACGAATCGGTCAAGGGTCCCCGGTTATAGCAATTTTTCTATGGTTAATTCCTTTCAGAGAGTAGTATGCAAGTATACGTAGTATGCAATAATATGCAGTGCGCAGCGGTGGAGCCGGGACATCCACGGAACATTCCAAGCTCGACGTCGGTATGGTCGGCTGGGTTCCGTGCCACCTTGATTTCTCCGGCGCGGCGCCAGTGTCTCGTCACCACCAAAATCACAACTCGTCGACCCTTGATCGCTGGAAAGCACCGAGTCGTCTCGACACAAACAACACTGCTCTTCCTTGGCATTGCATTACGACACTTGATCCTCCTTTCCCCTCCTCTTTGAATTGCCCTCTGGTTTTCTAGTGTCGTCTTACTTCCTTCTTTTCCCCCATGAGCTGAGTCGACACAGTCATCCGGTTCGCAAACAATTCCTGCCGCACATCAATCTTCTGGTGATCTCTGCTGACACGTCGCTGCTGCTTCTTGCGCGCAAAAAGACCTAGGGGATTCCCTCCTCTGGCGGATCACTGCTGCAAACCATACCTTACACAAGGAACGTGTTCGTCGTTGGCACACGTTCGAGACTTAGAGCTCAAGAGCACCGCACTTGCTATCGCATTGCAAACATGGCGTCGAGTTCCGACGAGGGCGAGATCATGGAAAATGACGCCGTGGATTTGAAGGCAACTTCACTGCCGAAGAAGTTTGAAGGAAACGGTGTTGACCGTCAAGACAGAACTCGAGATAGACGCTCGGCCTCCAACTCCCCTGAGTACGACAGTTCCGCCAGGCACAACCACCACCACCACCTTTCGAGACGCAGCCGTTCGCCCCCGCCGCCCCGCGGCTTTAAGCGCGCCCGTGACGAGCGTGACTACGCTGGTGGAGGACGACAGGATACCCGCCGCTTCCGCGTGCACTACGAAGACGGCGCGAGGGATGACTACCGCCGCTCACGCGTATCGTACGAAGACCTAGACCGCCCGCCGTCCCGCGGCTCGAACAACAGCTACGAAGGTCGTGAAAGGAATCGCAGTCGCGAGAGAGACGCATACAGAGACAGGGACAGGGAGCGCGATCGCGAGAGGGACCGATACCCGGATAAGAGACAGCGTAACCGTACCAGGTCGCCTTATCGGCCCCCGCGCGGTGAGCGAGGAGGTCGCGATGATCACTACGCCAGAGACGGCGGGCGCGATCGTCTCACCGATTCGTTCCGCAGCTTAAAATACGACGACAACAGGGACCGAAACGCCCGAAACGGAGGCGCGGCGCCGAACGGAGTCGCTGTAGGAATGGACTCGCGTGCTTCCAGAGAAGATGCTAAACCTGTGAAAGACTCTGCAGACCGTGAAAATTCTGCGGCTTCTCGCTCTCGGGGCCAGACGTCCGTCTCCCCTCCTCCCTCCAAGAGGACTCGGTTCCTGCTAACGCCCGACGATAGCGCTCCGCAGGTGGTAGAGCCTGATCATAGCTACGAGGAGCCCGAGGAGCCGACGATCATTGACGAGGAAGCCGAGATCGAACGCAGGCGACGACGCCGTGATGAGCTACTCGCAAAGTCTAGCTCAGCTACTCCACTGCTTATTCACGCGTTGCATGCGGCTGACAAGTCAGCGATTCCATCACCAGCCCGGGAAAGCACTCCAACAGCGGATATTGGGACCCCAGGCACAGGTAAGAATCTTGCCATCCAGAGTTTGACAAATGCTAAGTCTCCAGATATTGCGTCACCAGCCCGAGACGGAAGTTCGCCTGGCGCTATTGACATTGTGAATGAGAGCGACCTAATGAACACTCATAGCGGTGGCGACGCGACGGAGGAGGACGGCCCCTCAGCTGCAGATTACGATCCCACGGCCGACATGAAGGAAGACGAGAGGCGCGATGAGATGCGACACGGTAACGTGGGTGTTCATGGCGAAGCTCCTGACACAAAAAACGAGACGCAGCCACAGGATCAACCTCAGGAAGCCCCTGCGAAAAAGTCATCAGAAGACGACGACGATGATGACGATTTCGACATGTTTGCTGAAGACTTTGATGACGACAAGTACGCCGCACCCAACCCTGTCAAGGTGGCTGTGGTGGACGAGTCCAAGGCCTCACCCGCTCTTGCCCCGCCAAACGGAGCCATTCTCGAGGGCGACGACAAGGACGGTTACTACAAGCTTCGCATTGGCGAGATCCTCAACGGCCGTTATCAGGTCCAGTCGGCTTTGGGCAAGGGTATGTTTTCTGGCGTTGCGCGAGCTGTCGACATTACGAACAAGAAACTGGTCGCTGTCAAGATTATGAGAAACAATGATGCTCTGAGGAAAGGAGGTTTCACCGAGATTGCCATCCTGCAAAAGCTCAACGACGCCGACCCAGAGAATCGCAAGCACATTGTCAAGTTTGAACGGCATTTCGACCACAAGGGCCACCTGTGCATGGCGTTTGAGAATCTTAGTCTGAACCTTCGCGAAGTGCTCAAGAAGTTCGGCAACAATGTCGGGATCAACTTGGGCGCTACGCGAGCATACGCCCACCAAATCTTCATTGGCCTTGCTCACATGCGTAAATGCAGTGTCATCCACGCCGATCTGAAGCCTGACAACATCTTGGTAAGTACTGCCAACATTCGACTGTTGGACAAAGAACTTCACTAACCGATCGCAGGTCAACGAGAGCCGGAATGTGCTCAAAATCTGTGACTTGGGAACCGGCATCGACAAGTCCGATGCAGCCACGGCGCACAACGAGATCACCCCGTACCTGGTCAGTCGCTTTTACAGAGCACCAGAGATCATTCTCGGTATGCCCTACGACTACTCCATCGACATGTGGTCCATCGGTGCCACCTTGTACGAGCTGTACACGGGCAAAATTCTCTTTGCAGGCGACAGCAACAATCAGATGCTCAAGGCCATTATGGAAATCCGTGGCAAGATCACGCCAAAGCTCTACAAACGGGGTCAACTCTCGGCGATGCACTTTGATGAAATGGGCAACTTTGTTAGCATGGAGCGGGACAAGGCGCTTGGAAAGGTACGTAATTGGTTCGTGGTCTCGGTGCTTGTTGTTTTCCTTGCATCTGTCTCCCACCCCTCTTCCCCATATCTCAACGCCTCTGCATTCTGCCTCGTTTCAAGACTTGAACCCATGACCCAATCATCCCTCAGAGATGCTATTTTGGCCGACGGGGCCACGAGATGGGTCTAGTTGAGGCGGAGTGCGGCTGTAAGCGCTGAGGCGCGACTGCACAGCACATGCGTACGCACGCATCCACCCTCCACAGCTATGCGGGCCGTCCGTCAGTCAAGTCCGAGCCCGTGCTCCGGAACGCTCGCGTCGCGATGCCGCCCAGCTGACGGGTTGGTCGTCGTCGACAGTGACCAGTCACGATACTGTTGGAGGCAAACACTTCGGACTGTTCGGACTCGCATGACTTGCTAGGGTGGAATGGTCCTCCAGTATGGAAGGTCCGCGAACAAATCCTCTCATCTTCGGAGGATGAGCTGTCTCAGGGACTGTTTGTCACGGCCGCATCATCCCAACTTCGCCCCCTATCTGTCTTCCCCTACTTGCCCCTGTTTTTGCCCCTTGTATCCTGCACAAAGGGTCCAACGCGTCGGGTCGATTTGTCAAAGTTGACAGGAAATGTTTCCCCCGACCGGAGGGTCCCTCCGCAGCAAGCCCATCCCGGTGGTCCCTCGCTACGCTATTGCAGCATTCCTCCTTTTTTTTTTTGTCAATGGACCGATGATGGGCCTTTTGTTTGAAGATAGTAGCAGAAAAGTTCAGCTGGTCGCTAACCAACATCCTCACACAGACAACCGCCAGGGTCCTGCCTGTAGTCAAACCAACGCGTGATCTGCGCACCCGCCTCTTTGCCGCGTCAGCGGGTATGAACGACGCCGAGACGAGGGACCTGAACCATTTTGTCGACCTGCTCGAGCACTGCTTGACGCTTAACCCGGAGAAGAGAATTAAACCCGCCGACGCGCTGAAGCATCCCTTCTTTACTGCGAAGGTCGCCGCACCTATGAAGAGATGAGGGGGCGTGGTGAGTAGTCCCTCGTTGGGAAGACACCGTTGGGTGTGTTTGTAGGATGAGGGTAGAGGGGTATTGGAGGTCATTGAGGCCATTACTCTTCTCCCAAGGTCATCCCGTTCAGCTTCGATCAGTGGCCGTGGCTAGGAAGTGTGGCTTGTAGATGGTTGTATGAGGATAAGGGAGGTACGATTCTTACTGCGAAGCGCCTCTTTAGACACAAGGAAAAGAATTAGATGAAATGGAGACGGCATTGACCTATGACTTTGTATGATGACTTTGGGTCCTCAGCGTGCCATCCTGCGAAGAAGCCTTTGACAACTCTATGCCTAACCTTGCGTGATATCCATCCTGGAGTCGGCTGGATACAACACGACGCATTCTTCCCATGACGGGGAAACGGGGTTGGACAGAAGAGAAGTTACGGTATCACGGGTACAGGTCAAAAGGCCCAGATCCTCTTCCGCCTCCTTTTCAACCATTATGTTCACGTCTCTCGCATCTCCACGTATCCCTGGCCTATGCTTCTCTCATCCGACCTTGCGAAGTGTCAAAGGGCTGGGGACCAGCGCACACCACGGGTGAATACCTGAATTCCAGATTTCTTTCTTTTTTTTTGACTCGTTTCCCGTGTCTATCCATGCTTGTAAGAAGAAGTTTGACCTTTTTAGAGGGCATGACTGTTGTAGACGCGATACCTGATAATTCAGCTGAGGAAACGTGGTCCCTGCTGGGTATAGTTCACCATGACACTTTTGTTTTACAAGGGACGAAAAGGAGTTGAAACCGAGAGTCAGGTGGCGGATCTGTCATAGTTGAACGAGGGTCCAAGGGCCCCCCTGGAGGTTCGAGATGTGAGGGTCGAGAGGCTCCGAAGGGCCAAAGGTCCCAGAAGGTCAAAGGTTTGAAGAGGCCAAGGGTTCAGGGGTTCAGAGACTAGGGGATGGATATCAGCTTTAGCATAGGCATTAATAGCACAGATCTTTCCGACTAATCTTTGCACACTTGGGCGAACTGACAAGGACACACGTAACATCGCTGTCAATGTCGCAGAGCTTGGATCATAGAGATGGCCCATGGCATCATGTCAAAATCCAGGATGGGAACTTTTTTCCCCGTGCGAATGGATCGCTTGTCTGTCATACAGCAGTAGAGTAAAGGGGTTCGGGAAATTGAAGTCCGTGATTGCTGTTCTCCCTCCTTTTTTCTTGGGCCTCGGGGTAGAGATCTTGGGATGTCGGGGGAGGGGGCGCGCGTCTCGGTGCGGATCCTTGAGACCGAGATAGTTGAGCTCGGATGGGTAGGAGTGAGCGTTGGCAAGAACGTGGTACGTGGGATTTTGGTGAATGGGTTAGATGGGATGTCTTTCTTTTTTTGAAGTCGGGTGAGTAGGGCGGGCATAGGGTGGAGGGGGGTAACTTAACGCCTTGGATTCATCAGGGTCCAACTTGACAGAGGTCGGGGCCCTCGTCTTTCTCGCGATTTCTTGGAATGACTATGGCGTCGGTGTTTCTTGGTCACAGGGTTTGAAAGGTATCACGAACTCACTCCAGTTCCTCCAGGAAGCTGTCCCAATATCTCGGTCCTTAGGTGTCAACGCAAATATGGTGATCCCGTGAGACGACGTCTTCCTAGGGACAGATGTCTGGACGACCTAGTTCAAGAACTGTGCGAGTACATGTTTGTCTTCTTCGTACTGCCTTCTGCAGGGTAATGGAGGGTTGTGTTGCTTGAGGTGGCATGTCTTCGTGACTAGAGACTAGCTCACAGGCACCACGCGAGGCTGAGATATCTCGTACCGTTTATGGAGAGTTGCGACGATGATGGTTACATTGACAACCTGAAAGACTTTCCACAAGGGCACGCCCACACGACGAAGTGATGAAAATGCCGTTGGTGATATGGAGCTCCACACTAGGATATCACAAGGCTGGTGGAATTGTAAATCTAGCTCTAGCAAGACACATGGGGAAAAGAACACTGTACGTAAGCTCACCAAGTAATTCATTCGCCTTACACCCTCCCAAAGAGGACCTTAAAATGCTAGAAAAGCAAATCATGTTGATTTGGAAGAAACCATAATACGTAATGCCAGCCCATTTGCAGTCTCACTAAGCAAAATAACCCAATCTCATTCTAGAAACGAAACGAGAAAATGTTGCGAGGCTGAAATTCAGTAGTAGGCATTTTCGCGCGATATAAAACACCAGACCTACACCCCCGAGAACAAAAAATACTCATCTTCTACGACATGCGCAGATATATATTGGGATCAGGACAGATCCTATGTGAACACACACACACACCTGCCTTCCGAACAGGTTACGCTAGTCGTGATATCAATATCCCGCCTCGCTCGCCCATCTAAACCACAACCACCCTGCTCACATCGATATATCCTCGCTATAAAATCCTCGACTGCATGGAAATCCAACAAGTTCAAAATGCAACAAACGTCTAAATCCAGTCTGAGTCACCCAGCGCTTGTTATCATCGGAGGACAAAAACCAACAAGGCTGTCACTGCCTAGTCCCAACGCACACGTACCACCCGAACCGGGAGGCCACCTGCCTTAGAACGCAAGGCTACGCCCAGCCAACATTGACATCGTGACAGGGATCCAGGCAAGGTAGCCAACCATGAAAAACGCGGGAGGCAAAAGCAAATTCCCCCACACGAGCGCGAGACGCCTGCAGGAATGCTACAGGCGGCTTGCTGCCTTGCTAGGCTGGCAGGACACCCTTCTAATCACGTACGGTCGTCTATGTTGGCTCGTTGACGCGTCCGAATTCATCGTTCAGCTCGGCGCGCCGCAGGATTACATCTGATTCTACATTTACAGCTACGTGCATGGCATCAATCGGGTGGTATCCTCCCGGCTAGTGGAAGGGGTTTGCTGCCAAAATACAAAGGAATAAGGATGGAGGCACAGTTCCTATATGCATCGCCCTTGAATCACCAGGTCTCGCGGCCCTCGCCTGTCGTGCAAGCGGTTCACGGGTGCTCTCGAAATTGACCTTTCAGGTGAATCTCAGGTGAGCAGCAGCAGCAGCAGCAGCGGGGGCGGCGGCGACGAGCGTTGGGGGGTTTAGTCTGGCACAGCATCGTCTCGGTGTTGCACAGCGTCAATGACGGCCGCTGGAGTCTGGGAAAGAATACACTTTTGGGGAGGTGAGGCGTGGTCACCTCCCAACAGATGTTACAGCGACTGCGGCTACGTGCTTACCGCCAACCGCAACGGGCATCATTGGAATATAGCACAGGATGGCAACACGGAATCCTCCAGGTTCCTAATGCGCGGGCAGGGCGAGAGACCTGGCAGAATTCGGTTGCTGGACAAAGTCTTGTACCCGTACCGGTAGAGTCACGTAGGGGCATTTTCCGTTTGACGGAAAGCCCGTGGGTTGGAGGCCAGAATGCGGGATCCCGGTGGCTGGTATCCTATGGACCAACATAATCGACCTGCCTTACCAAGTACCGAAGAGGTTGGACCGAAGGGTACAGGTATGTGAGGCGAGCGAGGAAGAAAGGGAGAGAGGTGAGAGGGTATCACGATGCCGTCGTTGCACGGCGCCGGGAAACGGCAAGTCATGGATGAACGTTATTGCTTGATGCGGCCAGCCGGCGGGTAGTTGTACTGCACACCAGAGGACGGCAAGTTGTGATGGCGGCAGTCTAGCACAGGAATGGTAATGGTAGTCTGGACGCTGGATGGTGCGTAACGGCGTCGGCTGTGCCCCCGCCCCCGTGGTGCCCCCCGGTAGTGCCGAACGGAGATGGCGGGGGCCTCAATCAACGAGGCGGGGTAGAGCAGAGGGAGAGCCGGGGACGGGGGGCCTAAGGACCGACAGCCCTGCTGTGACCTGCCGCCCTGTCTCCGTGAGGTATAACTGAGTGAGTGGTGCATCCGTATGCCTTGCTGCGAGTACGGAGTATATCCGTAAGGCACTGATCAACGGCGACGACGTCGCAGGGTCTCCCGTTCGAAAGACGTACGGAGTCCGCTTCACTAGGGCTGTCGTCGCCCGCTGATTAACCATGAACCAAGGACCGTTGGGACCAACCAGCCAAGAAAACTCTCTCGATAACTTTTCCAATGATCGTCGTCCGGCGTTGGTTGGTTGGACGTACATAGTGTCGGGCACCCATCTTTGCTGCTCCATTCCCTGCATGCCTCAGTGCTCACAGGCTTACCCCCTGGGCCATGCTCTCATCATCATCGTCGTTCGACTCGCCGTGTTGGTACGTAACTGGGCGAGGTGGAATTAGGTTCGACACCCGGCGGAGAGAAAGAACAAGAAGAACATTCAATGCCACCCCGGACGTTGCATGATTGATCGACCCCTCTGAGATGGACCCTGAAATCCTCCACAGTAGTAGTAGGAGTGTAGGACCAACTTTTTTTTTAGTGGCATATCTTCGTTGGCACGGTTGGTCATGAATTCTGGTTATCCAAGAAAAGAATGTGCGTACCGCAGATCGGCCATCCGAGGCTTGCTGGTGCTACATTCTTTCGCGCGCATTGAGCAGATCGAGTCGATCTTCAAAATGGAGAGGGGGGGGGGGGACGACATTCTCCTGAGTTGCTGACCAGTGACGGCAGACGGCTGAAGGGGTGACGCCCGCGGGCCGTTTGGCTTATTGAGCCACGGCGCACCGTTGGGACGGTCGCTTAGATTGGTTGTCGGTGGCTTGTTGGACCCTGAAGCTTCGAGCCCTTCTAGTGGAATGCCATCACGTCGTTTGGCTTGTCTCGCCTCGGGAGACGAGAGGAGATATGACAGAACACACGCGCCATGGAACCACGCTTGACGCAAGGGGTGAGGTCATTGAACGGTCCTGGCGCACGCCGCCGCCCTTTTTAGGGGTCTAGTCCCTGACTTTGCATTGCTGAGCGAACCTCATGCTCTCTTAAGAAATTCAACTCGGAACTATTCTCGTGAATGGCGGCGGTTTGAGCGTCATTTACTCCTTGTGGTAGCTCGATGCTTGAGACCACCACCACCACCACCACCACCTGCTGAGATGGAGGGGCGGTGTTGTGTGGGATTTGGTGATCTGCAGTACGGCATCCAGTAACGTACTGACGGCCATCCGAAGGCGCTGTGACGAGACACTGGCACGCCTGGCCGTCCGTCCCAAGACCGCTGCAGATCGCTTATGCCATCGATCGTGTAGGTACCAAGAAAGCCCCATTGCTGGTTGGCATTCAACTACCCCCCCTCTCGCGGGTCTGTGATGCGGACCATGAGATCACAGCTGCACAACACAGTGAAGATCTCTACCGTATGGTGATAGGGAGAGACGTCCCTTCCACAATCCTCCTTCCTTCTTTGGTCCTTCGCCACGGTTGGCTCGGAATCGCTGTTGGAGAATGAACATCTCGATGGGGGTGTCCTCATAATCAGGGGATAGTTTGATAATGCGAAAGTCGAACCCTAGGGGGGGTTTTCAGATCTGCAAAACCGATATGCGAACAACTAGGCAATGCGACATTTACTCCATGCCGATGACATGTTGATGATCGATCACTGCTGTGGCTGCCCACACCGCTGATATCGTCATCAAGAATTATCTTCCCATTCCCATCTCCAACGCTGGTCCAGCATCCCAAACAGTCCTGAGGGAGCATTTCATCTTGGCTCTCGTGCGGCAGTGCTTCACCTATACGAGGGCGGTGTGGAGTTGACGAGGCTGTGTTTATGGTGTTTGAATCGTGGATCGTGAACCGGAGAATGTGCGGTTACTTCCCAGAATACTCCCCAATTAATTATGACTCTGTGGTCTGTATCAAAGTGCCCATCGCAGTGGATGGTTGGATGCTGTGTGGGGCGCATCTCTAAGACTTTCAGAGCTGCCAGAATCTGATTTGGGTTTGCAATTGACAAGTTGTTTCGTTTGGAACACCTCGTTTTACTGGCCGGCGGTTCATTCATGATTCGAGAGAACCTTTATTATCGAGATAGGGCTCCCTTGCAGCCTCCGCGGCCTGCCATCAACTCTGCGAACCGCCCAGGCTGCAGAAAATTCCGGGCTTCCATGCATAGCATATTCCGTACAACCATTTAGGGGAGATGGCAAGCATGGACTGATTGTCGGATTCCGAGTCGATACGACTGCATCCATCCATAATGATCCAGTCCAGTGGTGCCCGGGCTAGCCGGTGCGTAGCTGTGAATGTGGGCTCGTAAGGGCTGGCTGCATGTTGTCCCTGATAGAGTGCAGCCTCCGTGAAGCCCACTCACACTGCCCTCGACTTGCAGCGTCCATTGACAAAGTAGGGTGTGATGGTCAAGGACATCAAGCTGATCGTGATCACTGACGTGCCGCGATGCGAAGAAAGGCCGTGCCAAAGTAGCACAGATAGCCAAATGCCCGTGTCAGAGGTTGAGTCACTTTGCAGTCCGTTCCTCTGTGCGTTGAGTTGTGACAACAACATCGCGACACGCTGCTCTTGTTTATTTGCCCGTGTCCAAGGTGGCAAGGGCTCTGAAGTCACGATCGAGCCCGTTGTATTCGCCAAAAGATCGGGAGCACGCGTACCTTACGGGTAGCGCCATCTGTCAGCCGCGACAGCCTCAATTTGCATAGTTCTAGACCATCATGGCGCGCAGTCCCTTGACCTCAATTTGTTTCTTTGGTAGCGCCTCGTCGTCAGAGTCTCACCTTGGACCCAAGACCCCTACTATGTATCCGTTAGTCGGACGTACCTTCAAAAGTTGCGGCTTTGAGAAGGCAAAGGCCGTGTCTCCACGTCTCTGGCGCCTGGCATCGGGCTTCGACAAGCACGGATCGACCATGACACAATCCCGCAGGGATAGACATCGCTCTCGTGAGAACCGTCCAGTCCAAGTGTCGCCTGGTCCGTGAGTTTAGCTGCAGCGTGGATGCTGAGTAACATGCCCGGCGCATTCGCTAGCGCAGGGGATGGAATGGAACACTATTGGAAGAACCAGCCGCGTTCACCTGACCTTGCAGATTTTGACTTCCGGCGTTTCTGTCATGAACGACTCCGAGACGATACGAAAAGAGACGGCCGACCGAGACTAAGCTGCCGGGATCCCTCGGTGTGACTATGGAGCCCCTGACCGCAGCGCCAATCTGGCCATCAACGGTTCAACAGTCGTGGATACTATCCGCACTTTTTGCTTCTTCGGTCAGCCTACGAGTGCTCGGCTGAATGCAAAATTGCGATCTGCTCGGCAATTCAAAAGCAAGCGGGCAGACTTGCGCGGGTAATAAATTATCAGAGGCAGACGCCAAGTCGACTGCAACAACGAACGACTGACTGTCGCTGTGAAGTCTGGCCAGCCGAAAACCGACGGGCACTGAGGGAAAAGCAAGCGCAGTCTTTTCTGTCACACAGCAAACAACGGTTTTCCCTCTCCTTGCGTTCGCCGGCCGTGCTTGGGCTTTTTGGAGAACAAAATTGCCATGTGGTTCAGGACGGGGCGGGTGTTATCCACAGGTTGCAACATGTTTCCAGGAAAGTTCCATCTCACCGGCGGACCGTCGAATTTCGGTCAACCCTTGTCAAGCGATTCGAGTCTATCGCCTTATGGCGGCCGTTAGCGCTGCGTTTGTCTCCCTTTGCCCACCTCTTCAGGAGAGCCTCATTAACACGAGGCAATATGTTGCAAGCTGTGGTAAACGTCCTGCAGCGTTTTATCCTTGTTTAGTCAAGTCGCAGAATGATTTGATGAGCGCTAGGCCCTGACCGTGGCCCAAGTTCCGTAGCCGATGGAGTGTATATGGTCGGCTTATTTCACAAGGTTGCGCTGTGGGGGTTTTTTTTTTTTGGGCAGAGAATATTCGTGCTTTCGTAGTGTATGTACGGAGTGATACTGTGCCCAAGGCCTTATAATGGTCTCGCCCAGAGTTCAAAGATGCACAAGTCCAGGGTGCTATCCGTCCTAAGGTGGCGAGGATGGGTAGCGACAAGGGCATCGTCAAACAAGAGAATAACCAGGCGAGCGCGCTGATTGGGAGCCACGCCAGCGGATTTGCTTACGTTTTCAAAGCAGCCCCGGCCTGCTGGGCATCGCATGAATAGATTGGCCCCGTGAGTGACAGGTTGGCCTGGTCTTGCATGTTTGAAGTGCGTTGCGAACAACATCGGACTACTGGAAAAGTCCAAGCTCAAGCCGGGAGGGGGGAAAAATGTAAAAAAAAAAAATAAGGGACAAGGTTGGATCCTGATCGGATTGCTGAGGTGGCTTTGGTGGTCACCGCGAACCCTGTCTTATTAACAAAGCAAGCCGCGCCCGCGCAGCTGAATACGTGGTTGAGTTGCCTCATGCGAAAGTTTGAGTTTGTACGGCAGCGTGGTACCCAGCTTGCTGCACGGCAAGACCGTGGGGGATCTCCTCCGCCCCGGCCTACCAGAGACAGTGACACCTGATGGTGCAGCAAGTCTGTGGTAGACCGAGTCTCAGGTCCGTGAGCCATGCTTGTGTTTCTCGTGATCTCTCAGCCGCGGAGGCCAAGTATGTAGCGGAGAACGACATGAGCCACTTCTTAATCCTAGCTATCGTCTTTTGGCGCAGGATGTGTGTTTGCTCAAGCAAGGAATGTCTACGACTCTTGAACATTTCGAACAACGTTGCCGAGGAATGCTAGCTCGGATGCGTCCGCTGTTGATTTTGGGGTTGGCTGGAGAGCCGAGTGACACGCTCCGAATATCCCCTCAATCCGCCATGGGAAATGTCGACCTAGCTGATTCAGCATGCCAGCATCGACATAGTGATTAGGTGTTACGAGGGTCACAAAATGCATGCCAGAGCTTGCCACGCCGACTCACGTGCCGAGCGAACTTGAAGCAGTAGTCTGATGCAATTCCCTCGACAACAGGGTGTTTCTGGCCAAATGCCTCAACTCGATATTGTAAGCCAAGCACACGCATTCCCTGAATGAATCGCCAACGGCGGTCGCCTAAAGGCCCGAGATTGGATGCTATTCCATTGTCTGGTTGTGAGTGAACATCGATCACTGCAGGTGTTCCCAAGTAGGGCATACATGATGCCTTCCAAAATGAACATGGCGTTTCTTCTTGCGCTCGAATACCTATGATAATGCATCATCGCCAAGACTGAGATCAGTAGACGATTCTTCTAAATGTTCCATGGCTAGACTACAGCCGCGGGGATGCTGAAGTCTCCGTTATTTAGCGGAGATGTAATCGGACAGTCCAAGTCAGCTAGTATCGAGAACTCGATAGAAGCTGGCATGGAGACTCTCAGAGAGCAGCCGCGTCTATAATGTTGAGCGAATCAGAGACTAAGAAGTAAACCCCAAGCTGTTATGTCTCAGAGCACAGACGACAGCGTGGCTCCGGCAGCGAGCTTAATCCCGAAAGGCCAAGACAATATGAGCGCTAATCTACGTGAAATCGAGCGCATACCTAGATTGACTACCTTGCCACGTCGGATTGGTTGGCTTGCACCAAGCCCATGTAACAGGGGGCATGTCGATTTCGACCGCCACAAACCATCTGCACTGTTGCAGCCTGGCTGACGCAAGTAAGTCAGCTCAGGACGATGCAGTGATGGCGCGACATGAGGCCATAGTAGTTCTGGTACAGATAGCTCTTGGTCTGCGGGGGACGGAACGCAGGGAGGAGAAGTGCTGGACGGGCGTCTGCAGTGTGACTGTGCTAGACATCAACGATATCGAGAAAAAGCAATCATGGTGTCGGTGGTATGGTGAAAGACTTGGTGGTGGTTTCGGGAATCTTTGTCAATGAAATCATTTCCGTTCCTTGACCTGGTGAAGACCCTAAGCTCCACGTTTGTTTGAGTGAGATGGACGGGCGCCCCCAGAAAAGCCGAGATTGGGTATGCGCACCAGCATCTAGGTCTCAAGATATTGCGGAGGTCGGATACGGATGCTCGGTGCAGCCTTGTTCTTGAACACGGAGCGGCATCTTGCTTCATCTAGATTGAAGGATCAGCAGCGGACGAGGGAGTGCGGCCCTTCGTGCTGACTGCTGTTTCACAATCGAGTCTCGCTTGGGAGCTCCCTGTGAATTTGACGGTCCTTTGCCCTGCACCGGGACACAGACAGACGGAGCTGAGGCTTGTGTCTCCAATCAAGTGGGTTCCACGATTGACTCCTCCCTAGACTCCGTGGCTGGAGCGCCTGCGAGCTTGTCTCGAGCGGCAGGACGTGCGTACGTGCTCAGGCCATTCGCAGTGTGACTTCTTGGACGGAATTCGGATGGTTGGAAAATAACCCGAGGTATTATTGCTCAAAAGAGTTGCCAGCGGAGGAAACGCAGCCGATCCAATACTTGTCTTGCAGTGTCTGGGGGCAGAAGCCGGCTGCTGAGATACATTCTTCTATCCGTGTTTGTTTCTAAAGCATCAGTATAGCTTCGTCTTTGATCGGTGTGTGTGTCTCGCTTCCCGCTATAGGCGAGGTAGTAACAGTGTTTGGATATTCGTAGGTATTTGTCTTTCCCTCCGCAACCACCTCAACCAGCGTACCTAGTTGGTGTCCACTGCTCCTTAGACCCTTTTGCTGTTGCTGGCTCCTGGGCTCTCGCCCATCTGATAATGGCGATGCTAACCACGATGCTTGGCCTGACTGTTTCTCGTTTGCAGTAGCGGACACACTTGGCGCCTGGAACCGGGTTGGCCAAGTTGGCCCTGGCAGGAATGGGAAGGGCGAGAGACAAACAAGGTTTGGGAATGTCGCAGAAGCGAACCGCTGCTCTTAGCACGGCGTATTAACGTGGTGGTATACTGGGGCCGTCGCCGCGTCAGTATGTAATACGTGAAATGCAGAGAGTAAAAGAGCGTGGGGTATCCGAAGGATAGCGTCGCAGAGATTCGAAGAGTCGGTCGGGATGATATTCCCAGGGTAAGATTGAGATTCAGTATCCGTACGAATGTGGACAGGGACCGACGACGGACAAGGGCCAAGGACCGAGCTGCAAGCCTTGAAGTTGGACGGGCGGACCAAGAGTTGTGGAGAGAGGGAACGAGTTGGACGATGAGATCTGACAGATGCGCTAGCCCGACTGCGGTAAGCGTTTTCCATGATCGATGCAGTTCCTGCAGACCGCTTGTTTCTTTTCTCGAATGTATTGCCTGAGGCATCGTGAGGGATATTCAGGCAGTCACTGGTTAATGGTAGGCCCTGGGGACGCATGGGAAGGAAGAGGGAAGGGAGCATTCGGTGGCACCGCGGTAGGAGTGGCAGGGCAGGTGGGCAGGTAGGGAACAGGAAAGTGAGGCAGGAACGGATGAGGCACAACACGTGACCATTATGTCCTCTGTCCAGACAAAAAGTTACCTTACTGTGTAAGAAGGAGGCAACGCAACCAGGGCAGCTACCAACACCAACCACTAGCCACAGATGGTGACCTACTTTGCATTTGCCTGCGCCTTCCTTCTTTCCCGTCTGTCCCTACCTCTTTCCTTTCTGCCCCTGTCCGTTCCTTGAATCTCTCCTGCAGGTGTGACCTCAGACCGGAGGCAGCGCCTTGTTTTCTGATTGGCCATACAAGCCGCTGGGGGTAGTCTATCAGCACGTGATTGGTCAAAGAATTGATGGGGCGGGGGTGGTAAGGAAGCCTGAAGGAAGGAAGGAAGGAACTCCAACGAACGAACACACCCAAGGTACGGAGTACACCAAGAAGAATACCTGACTCCATCGTCACCATCCTCATTCTCACCCCTTGCAGAATTGCACATCGTCTGGCTTCTTGATACCGTATGCTGGATTCCTCTCCATTATAGTCAGTGGATAGCGTTCGGACGTTGTAGCCGCGCTCGGAGAGTTTCTGTTACTATTACGCTCTCCTGTCTTCGGATATTCCGGTCTGCTTACGGCGCATAGACAAGCAAACTATCGTGTACGGCCAGAGAACCACTTTCACGATGCTAAGGGAGGGACCGGCCTACGGATACACGATGTTCCTCCTGGATTGTCATCGCATCGCAGAGCTCCATCGAAGCACAGTTTGACATTGTAACAACAAGCTCGCCACCAATCAACTGGCTTCCATCTCAGCAGTGGCATCATAGCCTGCTACCTACACCATCATCATCATGAAGATGCGCATCACTGAACGATGAGTCTTTTGCTGCACCAATCTCCTGAGCGAAATCCCGTCCCACCCACCGTTCATCTACCGCTAGGCGGCACGAGTAGGACGACCCAAGAGAGTGACGCCCGTGGAATCGAGACTCAGACCTGTCTAGGCCAAAACCCAGAGCCCGGGAGGCGCGCGCTGGTTGCTCTGCTCAGCTGTTCTTGCAAAATTGCCAATGGCCACACACTGGCGGGGGAGTTGGGACTTCAAAGTTCACCAGTTCACACACACAGACGATGCTACACTGCACCATGAACCACGGGCGCTACGCTACAACTGGACGCCCGAAATTGCCTATTGGGCTGGCGAGATCAGCCTCTGCAGACCATTATATGGGCCCCCCGTGGCCCCTTCACCATCATGATCCATCATAGCTCCGTCGTCGACAGCCTCACTCGTCGGGAGCTTGCGCCCGGGGATCCCTGTACAGCGGCCCCATCAAGTCGTTACGAGGCTGCTCTCGCTCGCCTGCAGCCTCTGCATTTCTTCCATTTTCGAATCGCCCGGACTGGCCAGTGGCACGTACACATGGCCCATGGACTACGCTAGAACGGCACAAGGTGACAAGACTCCAAGACGCTGCCACTGCGCACCACACAGACCACATGCTTTTTGACACTACTTCGTATACCATCACGGCCACACCACCCATGTCCTGTCGACGTTCGACTCTCTCAAGTCTCACTCTCAACAACCAGCTCTCTTGTTCGCGGCTCGCCTGCATCGCCGTGCCAGAATGACACACAGTCCTGGCCTCAGGCATGGCTGCTTCACTCTCAAGCAGCCCTGACAGCGAATCACCCCCGGCCAGTCCCTCCCCGCTCTGCCCGTTTACCGCTCCGAGCCACACAGACGTGCAGCATATTGCTGCAGACTGCAAAGACGTATGCACCACACGCAGCCAACCAACGCAGCGTTGCGGCGTCCACCAAGCCTGGATTGCGGCGTGCAGCGTGCCTAGGGTCGAGTGTACGGCAGACTCCAGAGAAACGAAGAAAATAGACACTCATAACATCAATCTGCTTGTCCACTCAGCGCTCGGCACGCTAAGGTTGCTTATCCACTTTCTTTTCATGGAACTCAATCCTGGCCCGCCCATTCAAACGGTCGTTCGCAATCTCAGGCCCATGTGCGACCCATGACCACGTTGGCCGCCGTCACTGGCCGGGATCAAAAGACCAATCCAGAGGCAAACCGAATCCTCCATCGCCCGCCTTGAGTCTCCACACGCACCGAGTCCAGGCCTGCTCTTCCGCTTGCTGCTCCGTAGATGCTGGAGTTGCCGCTGCTTCGTCTCCGGCCAAGCTGGCCACGGGCACGCGAACCAAGACCGAGATGGAAAGATTTGGCCGTAAATTTCGAGGCACCCCAGTTTGCAGCTCATCATTTACAGAGAGGCTACCGTGTCCTCGACTCCTCCCGCCTCTACCTACCTACTGCGTATCCGTACGGAGTCTGACTGATGCCTACAGCGCTAAACCCGACCCCACGGCCCTGAACCCGCTCTTGCACGTCTAATCATGCTCTCAGTCTCGAGTCTCCTGTCATGCTCTGGTCTGATGAGACCTCAGAGGCCCAGACAGGCTCGGATTGACCAGCCACAACGGCCCACAACCAGTTTGAAAAGAAAAATACCGTGGCAATGATCCATCCCCTCCCGTCGTCAAACCAACTTGGGACTCTATTCGGGTCGGCCGCGGACTGCCAGCAATCAGCCCAGCAGACATAGCCAGCTCACAAAGTGCACCCGCAAATGTGAAAACCCCGTCTTCACTGTTTGGCAAGATATGCAGTCTACCCGGCCATTCGTATCGACTTGACCATATAGAACACTTAGCTCGGCATCAACTACTTTTGATAGTCGCTTGCGCAGAACACTACTCATTGGCTCGTGTTACTAGCAGTCATGGTATTGACGCAAGCATCCTAAAGTGCGTCTCAATAGGTGATTGGCCCTATGCAACCCTGTCAACCAATCATGGCGCTACGGGCGATCTACACTACACAATTATTACTCAGAGAAAGTGTGGTGTACGTACGGAGTACTTGGTGCAGCCACAAGGTAGCCATAGGGTGGAGGATGACCGCTTGCGAAAAATCCGGAAGCCAATCAATGCTCCCGCGAGGGCTGGGTGGGAAGCGATGGGCATCCTGTGAGCCAAAGCCAGATCTGCTCAGCATTGATCCAGTCACCAGCCTGTGAGGCAGCATCTGCAACAGAAAGGCTGACCGGCCACCGAAGCCCATACTCATCAACTCCCGGACTTCATGCAAACAGCTTGCCAAGCGCCACAGAGGCTCCAACGTCAGCTACGAGACCGTGGCAGTGAGCCAATTAGGTCGCGGGTGGCACTATTCTGTCTGGGCATCCCAAGTCGCCCGCTGGCATTCGGTGTTTGGCGGTAGTCACAGATTGCCCTGCTACCAGCTCTACCCGGTGTCAGCGTCTTTTTCGACCATGAACCACGCGGCATTGATGATAGCTCTGGTTCAAAGTACGGGGCTCTGCAACAAGCCATAGCATACCACGTCGCTAGACCAGGCCGAATGCTCCCAAGTCGCGGTGAAGGAAGACGTGTCTCATTCGATCATCGTTCGACTGCAATTCCATGCTCGGTTCCGACGTTTCCCCAAGGAGGTTTTTTTTTTTTGTTTTTGTTCAAGCGTGAGGTTTTCCTCAATGATCCTACACCAAAAAAACAACAACAAAAAAACGGGCACGTCCGCCCTGCGGTAGGCGAGACAAGGGCAGGCTGGAGAGAGAGAAAAGAAAAGTAGAAGCTGCACATCACAAGTTACAGGACGCCTATGACGATGGCTCATTCAGCGTCGCTCAGGGAGGGCGAGGAGCAGCAGCAAGAGCACGGGGCAGTCAACAAGGCACCGGGCCTCTGATTGTCAGTGAGAAAGCTGAGAAGGGAAGTGAAGTGAAGGGAAGGGAAGGGAAGGGTAGAGCAACAGACAGTCTGTGTTCCCTCTGCCAGGGTCGTCCCATGAGTGCTTGGGAGGCGACGACTCACGCACGCCCCGTTTCTTCGACACCCATCGACCATCCGTTTCGTCTGACACACTCAGCCAGTAGCGGTGGCAGGGGTATATGGAGCACGGCTGGGGGTGGTGGATAAGAATCAACACACGAGAAGTGAGGAGTGACACAGCTCACACCCACTCACACTTCACACCCCCTTGGGACGGGGCCACTTTACCTGGTGCGTCAGACAATACCTGCTCGTAAATTGCGCAGAGACGCCAATCACGACTGCTAGTGGTATCCTGGTGGCTGCTCCAGCAGAGAAACTCTGCCGGTCACTTGTCCACGCCTCGACACGACCACGCCCCTTTGGTTCCACGCCCCCTTGGCCCTCTACGAATACTGCGTAGCTCCAAGCCAACCAGGCTCTCAGGCCTCAGGCTCTTCTATCAACTCTAACCCACTGGCCCGCTGCTCATGTCGAACTCAAGAATAGACGGTGCATTGGTGGATCCATGGCTAAGACATGGCAAGCCGCCCATCCCTGCTCTGCTAATATCGAGGACGACTGGGATGCCCTTGGAGCCACCGGCCATGGTGGATGCTCCACGCAACGCACTTTGACATGGGTACGTAGCCGTAGCGCTAACATCATTTCGCCTCGTTCCTCATCGGGGTGGTGGCAGTCATTATCAACCACCCATATCCCACCACCGTACAACTGGCCCGACCTGCCTTGAGACTTCAATCATCAACTCTTTCATCACGCTCCTTCCCGTCGACCTCTTCACATCTCTTCACGATCTTCGGGAAACTGGAACCTCAGTCGCCCTTCCACCTCCGCCTCACAACAGACACCGACCTTCACCGACCTCGGCTCGCCACCCATCCCGCACCAGGCGACAAACACGTGTTTGACTCGTTGACTCGACGTCTTGCACTTCCGACCTTTTCTACTTCCTCAGAACGATCCATAGGACTTTTCAACCCATCAGGCCGTAGGATAATAACCCAGGATTATTACTTTGGACTTCCAGGACATAACCAGACCAAAGGACAAAGGCCGTTTCTACTTTTTTCTTCTTCTTCTCTTCCACTTTGGATCTCGCCCTCGAGACCCATTACAGACCGCCAGAGAAAGGATTCCCATTTGGACCCGCAAAAATCACATAACATGCAGCATGTATCAGGATTTGGCTATCCCACCCCTCCCGCGTCGCCGGTGTACGACAACACAAAGTGTTCGATTCAACAACCCATCACGACAGCACCTCATTGCCAGGCACGATATGTCCCGTTAACGCCGGAAGCGAGACTCGGAAGGTTTCTTGAGGGCAAGTTGCAGCTGCAAACCATCCTTGGTACTGGCGCATATGGCGTCGTGTATTCAGCAGTGGATGTCAAGACCGGAGTCCGTTACGCCGTTAAGTGCCTCAGCAAATTCAACCCAGATGGAACTCCATTGGATCGTCGACAGGTTGCCTTCCAAAACCGAGAGATTCGTCTGCACTACCTGGCGTCGGCCCACCCCAATGTGGTGTCGATGCTCAAGATAGTTGATGACCCGGACTGCATCTATGTTATCTTGGAATATTGCCCGGAAGGTGACTTGTTCTTCAACATCACCGAGTGCGGTCAGTATGTGGGGAACGATGATCTCGCCAAGAGAGTCTTCCTGCAAGTATTGGATGCCGTGGAGCACTGCCATTCCCTTGGAATCTACCACAGAGATTTGAAGCCGGAAAACATTCTCGTGTCGGACCAAGGATCAACAGTTAAGCTTGCCGACTTTGGCCTCGCAACCTCATCCGACCGGTCAGAGGACTACGGATGCGGCTCAACATTTTACATGAGTCCAGGTAGGCCATCCACTCCCAGGAATTTTCCTACTTCTATCAAACCCCCTGATCACCACTAACGTGTCGTTTCTTTCCTTTTCTTAGAATGCCTGGACCACTCTGCCCGGAGACCTTTCTACTTCTGCGCACCAAATGATGTCTGGAGCCTCGGAGTCATCTTGGTCAACCTGACCTGCGGACGCAACCCATGGAAGCAAGCATCCTTTGAGGATTCTACTTACAGGGCTTACACCCGATGCCCGGAAACTCTGAAGAGTATTCTCCCCGTGTCGGATGAACTGAACGACATCTTGGGGAGGATCTTCACCCGTAACCCGGATCAGAGGATTACTCTCGCCGAGTTGAAGGCAAGAATCCAGGCTTGCACCATGTTTACCATCCCGGCGACGCCGACAGCTGTGCTCTCGACTGCCCAGGTTCCGCAAGAGCACACTACCGAATACGTTACTAGCGAGGATACGATTGTCGACGACTATGACAACGCCCTCTCGCCCGCTTCTTCCTCTTCGGACGAAGGATCTACCTGTTCTTCTGATGAGGGCTCGCTCACCTCAAGTGGCTCGACTATCGATGACTTCGACGAGGACTTCCTTCAAGAACAGCAGGAGACCATGGCATGCCATGCCCAAACATACGAACCAGAGGATACCAGAGCGACCTACTTTCCCACACAGGACTACATCCCTCAACAGTACACTGGCCCCGTACCATCGCAGCTTGCTGGACCTGAGCCCTTCCCTGTCCAGATGCCTGTACCAACGCCGGCTCCCGTCCAGGCTCAACTGCAAGCGCCCAGTTGTCCATCCAAGTCTTTTGTCCAGTTCTGGTGGGGCGATGTGTTGAAGTATGCTCAGCAGGCCCCTGCTATTCACCCTCACGTCCCCTTCCACCACCAGGTTCCCATCTACCAAGGTTGCTACTAGGAACAATCATCCGTTACGCAAATTTCCATCCAGGACCTTCTCCCAAACCCAAACGTCCTGGAGGACTCAGCGACATCAACTCCAAACAATCAACTAATCAACGTTCATCCTCATGGGCCCACCCCTAAGGACATTTAATTCTTTACGAGACACGTGGACCATATTACCTCTTGGATTTGCTTTCCTGGAATGGAACATCCAAAAAGTCGTGCGAAAAAAAGCACTGGAATTTGTCTATTTCGCAAAGGCGCCTGTAAATTTGTTGGAACGGGCTTTTTTGTTTCATTTTTGTTTTATTCTTTTCTATGTCTTCAGCGCGGAGTTGGGAACCGGAAAGCAAAGAGTGACGGTGTGTCGATGTCGAAAATTATGGAAAGCATATCAGGCGCAGAAAGGGTATACAGACAAAGAGGCAGGAAGTTTTCTAGGTTTTCTCTGGGGACGGGAATATTCTATTCCGACGCATCGATGTGTTAACACCTCGGGGGAAAACGAGTCTTCGAGGGGCTTTTTTTCCTGGCAATCGTTTGGATGATACCAGATTTTTCTGTTCAATTTTTTTTTAATTTTTTTTTTACTTTTCTTTTTTTGGGATGGGTATGGGCCATTACAGGAGAGAGGGATTCAGTTCACTCAAAGCCGAGGAAAAGACGGTTTAGACAATACCTGGGCCAAGAACCCAACCACCAGCGGATATTCCCGCTGAACGGAGACTCGAGTTGGGATCAGAGCCCTCAAAACGAGTACGGGCTAGGGACAACGACCAGAACACACTGGCGCCTACCAATGAATACAAGCATTCAAACACCCCAAAACAGAGTCTTTCCACGTGCCCCTGTGAATATCTATCACTATTGTTGAGGTTGATTTACTCTCCGGGGAGAGTGCGATCGCTGACCGTGCCGAAATGGCGCTTAGCTAAGGTATTGGTGGTGGTGTTGGTCGGAAGCGGCGGGATGGGGTAGTCAGTGGTTCTCTAACTTTTTCTACGTAATGGCCTAAAAGGGGTGACATTCTCTTTTTTTTCTCCGGTTACGATTCTTCCAGAACGCCTCGAATATTTCCATTCAGGTTTTACGAGGGGGGAAAAGTAAGGGAAAGCCCTCCCTTCCCGGAGTCTCTGACAACTTTGAGGGATGGTTATTCCCTACTTCCGTAATCTACGGTCTACCTTGTATTCTGTAGTCTATAACCGCCCAAACGTGAGGCAGTGAGGTGAAGGTGAGGGAATGCGAACCAACCCTTCTTGAGGACGTGACAGCCCCTTGCACTCAGGGAAGAGCCATGATCTTGCTCGGCTTTACTGAGCAAAAGGCGTGTTTGTGCCAAGCGGGCGGTATCCTTGATGAAATGTTCACTTTCTAAGACAAACGTTTTCTTCGACAACCCTCTTTTTCCCGCTTGGGGGATGGGGGCTATCTACTCTTGCAGGGAGATAATGTGCATCTCTACTTCCGTACGCGTACTAGGCGGGAGGATATGGAGAAGGATGCTCACAAAAGTCATGAGAAGTGCAGCTTTCGGATGGATTGTGCAACTGACTTACTGCATCGCTCCCATGGAAAGAGCACGTTCCAACAGACCAACACTAGGGTGATGAAGATCATACACATTTCACTTTTCTTTTTTCTGGCAGTGCCCGCAGTAGTCAGCACGTTCTAAGAAAGGCAGGGCTGTCGAAGGGGGATTCAATGGATCGGTGGTTCTGGTGGTGGTGGTCACTTCTGGGCGCTGGTGCCATTCTCGAAAGGGGGGGCTGGCTTCGCACGCTTCGCTGTCTGGTTTCCCGCGATGGTGCTGCAAACATGATTGGACGGTGAGCAACCTGGAAAGATGTGGGAAACGGTCATCGCTCGCCCTGTTTTCGGTGGTGCGGGTGGTATGGGTGAGTTGCGTCGAGGTGGTCCGTTCCATCCTCCCCTTCCAAGCCTTGTCTTATCCCCCCCAGTCTCTCCAATCATGACCCCTGTCCTCACAAGTCACTGCCGTAGTGAGGTACAGGTAGTGTTATTCTTGTTTTCTTTTTCTTTTTCTTAATTGTTCTGGGGACCGCAGGTCGGCCCTACCGTGAGCCTTGAGGGCGGAGGGTGATGCCCTCTTTGGGTTTAGAGTGGGGGGGATAGAGAGGGTTGCGACTTACGAAGATGGTTTAGGGTGAGACGATTATAGGCCGTGGTGGCCCTGCCAATATTTTTAATTGTATTGTTTCTTTCCTTGGAGCGAAAGTGTGACTGTGCCCAGTGCCAACCTGGGCCCTACATAGTATTCTTTGGTGCATGGGTCATGGATTGTCACCAGCTTTCTGGACTGGGAGTGCGAGTCTGAGTCTGGGCAGTGAGCGAGCGAGAGTCCCCTGAAGGCTGGAGAAGAAGAGAAGAAGGTTGAGCCTTGGTCGGATTCGGGCTCGTGCCACCCCCAGGTGGCCGCAGAGCCTAGAGGAGGGTTCGGGATGGGACGCGCGCGATGTCATGTAGTGACATTAGGTGTACGGATACGGTTGGTTAGATGACCATGAAAGGGGGAGGATCGCAATGTATGCGTAGGTAGTAGCACCAGGAAGAAAGGTTGCGGAGCCTTTTTTTCTTTTTAGTGTATCCAACCGGGTCGTGTTGTTCAACTTTCCCAACGTTAGGGAATCCCCGAAGATTGGCACACTGGAAAGAGAAACTTGAGAGAAAGTGAGGTGGACTCGCATGGGCCATGGGGCCTGTTTGCGCCGTTGTCACCTTATTACGCATGCGGCACGGCGGAGGATGGGTGGTAAGGTAGGGACGCCTCGGGCGTTGTGTGGTTTGGGCATGGAAGCGTGTGTGTGGAGCAAAGCACCGGCTTGGATGGATGGATGGAATGATGGATGGGAGGCCATGGGCACGGCATGGCACAGCACAGCATGGCATGGGAAGACGCGATAGCGAATCCCATCGTGATGGGCATGCACGTAGGCAACCCTGTTTGCGATGAGGGTGGGTGAGGGAACTGAAGCGTGAGCCAACTGGAAGAGGCCTAGACGAGCGTGTGAGAGGTTGCAGGTAGGGAGAGATATGTGTCTGAGTACTCCGTATGTGTGTGTGTGTGTATAGGTGGCTAGCTTCGATGCTAAACATGCAAGTGTGTGCTTTCGGTGGGAGCCGTCAGCCTTTTTTGTTTCTGTTTTATTCCTTCACTTTTGCCGTTATTGGGTTGCGAGGTTTAGCACTTTACACGGACACTTTCTGAGGCGAATGTGCTATTATAACTGAGTATAGCATGCCTCGGTGTTGCCTGATGGAGGGAAGTGGATGGGACCAAAAGTGCTTCCCTCTCACAGTTGGAGGTGTACCGAGTTTTGGGATGACATGTCGTCTGGCTTACACTTCCGTGCTTCCCGTCGCGCCCTCGAGCAGAAGGAGGCATCTTACCGGATGGACGAGACGAGGTGGGGGGCAAGACTCAAGAAGGGAAAGGGCCTGAATAGGTATAGGCAGAAGACGCATCAAACCACGCGAGAGGGATAGCCAAGCGGGATCATGAGATAGAGAAAAAAAATGTTTGAAAGAAAGGACTGAAATCGGTTAGCGTGCCATGTGCTAAATGTGATGGGTTATGACGATGGAGGACCAGGTAGGGCCAAGTTCACTTACTGAACAAGGCAGAGAGAAAGACAGAGGGAGAGATGAGTTGGCCAAGAGTAAAGCTGGCAGGAAACTCTCTGATGGGCGGTGGTGGTGGTGGGTTTGGTTTAGCACATTGTTGGTGTGGTTGGGTTGGTTGCCAGTTTCGCCCGAGAGTCCTTACCCACGATCGCTGAGCCGTGAGTGGCTTGAATCACTTGACTTCCCGCTTGCGCTAGGCCTTGACAGCAAGCAGATGCATGTTCTATAGACTAACTTACTGGGGTGAAGCTCCAAGTAGGCTGTGGACACGGGTGAGTTCTGACTGGTTAGATGCTGGCAGCTCTCAACTCTGCGGGTGATTTCTTAAACCTTTTCGCATGATGAGGTGATGAGTGATATGGACATTGGATGCCTCAACTGACAAGTCTCCGGGGGACAATTACTGTAGTGAGCGAATCTTGGCCCCACCATCCCATGATCGCAGCCTGTTTGTGGTGCCATCCACCGGAGTTATTGGAAAGACGGAGACGGAGACGGCGGCCGCGGCGCACGGCGACGAAGGGACCCCCGGCCGGGATGTGTTGGATGGATGTGGAGTTTGATGCGGTGTGGTGGCATGTTCAGTCTATGATGGAGAGCGACAGCATTCCTGGCTGAAAGATCTGCTGATACTGTCGTCGGCGACGCTCTAGAACCGAGAAGCTCGCATTCATCAGTTGGCTCTTTACTGGACTTATTGTCAACCAATCTGAGAGTCCTGAGTATATTGCTGTCTCTATGGTTTCCACCCATCCACACTTTTTGATAGGTTGGGCTGGCTGCTATCTCTACGGGCTCTTCCCCGGTAGGCGATTGTGAACTCTATTATTGTCTTGGCTGTCTATTCGTGCCTTATGGACTACGGATACTATGGGCTATCAACTTATCGTCTTTTTTTTAATCTATCTTTTTGACAGCTCCGGCCAAGCTTTGCGTTCGACTTGTGATAGAGTTTGACCGCGTTTTGGAAATGGGGTGGGATAGAAAAGCAACGGAGACAGGGTTTGGACGTTGGGGAGAAGGCAATAATTCTGCTCTGCTGCGGTGTCGATCATTGGAAAGGGCACAGGTCGGCGAGTCGCTTTTTCATCCGGCCCCTGCTCCTGTTTGCTCGTTTGGGGTCCTCGTAGCGGTCGTTGTGGGCACCGGGGAGGGTTATTCTCTCTTTCTTTGGATATCTATCAATCAATTTGCGGGCGGTTTTCAATGCGAAGGATGCATACTGTCAGATTTGACATAACCAGAAACCGGTTGAAGTCTTCTACATTGGTTGACGAGACCGGGTTGGTCGTATTCTTGCTTTGAGGCCCTCGCGAGAAAACCCCCCTGCAACTCTTTTTTGTCGTTTCTTGCAGCAATGACAAGTCAGTTGATGGGGAACCCGATATGCCGGGTTTTGGCTGCAAGCCGCAAGCCGCAAGCGGACGGGGTCACGGAGGGGGCGGTGAAGGAAAAGAAGGTCTAGGCCCCGGCTCGAGTTGGACAAGGTGGGAAACGACAGATCTATCGGGATACAGCGTGGCTTGATAGATGCGCGAGAAAGGCGCTGTTTCCCAAACATGATTGGGTGGGATGGAACCTATCCTCGACATTTGCCTGCATTGAGCTGAGCGCTGTCACTTTTCTCCTCCCCGCAATGCATGGTGGCGATAAGCCAGAGCCTTTCGTCGTGATGGAGACAAAACAGACAACGAACAGCCGGAGCCACTAACATGATGGATCATAGGCAAGTCTTCACTGGGCTTTGAGGTCTTTTTTTGTTCCTCTCTCTCTCTCTCCCCCTTGCACTTGCATCTAGTGGGCTCACTGGGCTGGCGAACTGCGCTTTTCCAGGCCCCCGCCATCATACGCCGGTAGTTGTTGAAGTGGTTCGGAAACGTTCCCGCGGCGCGGCCGGGGGGGCTAGAGTTGAAGGGCCCTATTCCACTTTGGCACAAAATCTTCGGACGACACCTAGTACCTTAGACCGCTTCTGCACATGGCGCGTGACGGGTTTGATATTGACGGGTTTCTGCCCCAGTATGGACAAAAGGACGCAACAAAGAGGGCTCATCTAACGGGTGGAGGCGTTCAATATTCTTCGTTCCTCGAGAAAGTCTGGAAGGTTACCGCCGGGGGCCACAGGCGATCAAGGGATGGGGTGGATAACTGCAGATCGAGAGGCGGAGAACGGCACGAAGGCGAGGCAGCGGGCAGTGAGTGAGTGAGTGCCCTTTTGCGGCCGCAGAAACCGAACTGGTGGGCACACTGAAGAGTCGCAGAACTGGTTTGCCAAGGTCGCGCGCCGTTGGTACGATGCTCAATGCGTGATACTAGGCGTCATCTTTGGAGACAGACTGAGAGACATAGTGGAAGTGAGGGCGCGCGGCAGTTGTTGCTTCTGGGCGTCGTCTTGTCTCTCGGTGAGGGGTTGGAGGGGGTTGTGTCAGTGTGCCTATAATCAGAGAGCTCATGAGTGGCTAGGCGAGAACGAGCTTGGCTAGTGAGGAGGTAGGCAGTTTGAATCATCATGTCTTGGAGCTTGCGTTACGGTGGACGCGCAAGGTTACGAAGCGTGGAAGCGTGGTAGAGCAACTCTCAGTCATCAACTACGTCAATTGTCTCGATCTCTTCAAGACTCGCGTGGGAGGATCAAGTTCGCACGTTTGCGCACGATCCCTGTCGCAAGGTCCACCGTTCGAAAGATGGATAGGGAGGCATCACAAGTCTAGTTACCTAGAACATCTCGGAGAATGTGGTCTCTGGAGACACTCATGGTGCGATGTTAACAATGAATCCATCTTATCAAACTATGATTAGCAACCTGCAATGTGTCTGCCTGAACATACCGCGCTTCCAAACCATCCGTGTTCAACTGGAACACTTTAGTCTCCAGGGTGTAGCAAACATCACCAAAAACGTCACGATCGCGATTGTGTGTAGATCGCCGCGTGGTTGGGGCTCCTCCCTTACCGCCGAGAGATCTTCAAAACACATCGAACACAGCTAAGGCCGCCCTTACCAATGCCGGTGGCAAATACTTGATGACACAATGGGTTCCCATCGTCACGGCCCCGGGGTCCCGCCGTAGAGAGTCGCTTCGCACGGACGGGGCCGGCGGTTCACGGCCGGGGACTTTATTGACGGAAGAGAGGGGCAAAGGGTAGGAGCGAGAGGGGGTTGAACACAACAATAAGGACCAGAACCTTAGAGTTATGCCGTCGCTACCGAATGAAACGATCAGCTTGGCACAGAGCCTCTCTCCAAGACTCCAAGTGGCGAATACTGAACATGGGAGACGCTTGCCAATATCTCAAGGTGTGGTGGACCACAGCAAGTCTGGGTACTATCTTTGGTGCATCAATTGTCACTCTAGGCTCTAGAAGAACAATGCCCCCTCAGCTCGCAACTCTCACTCACCTTTCCCATCTCGACACTGACCGCATTACCCATTGCGTCGTTTTCGTTCCGCAGTTCTCTAGTTCGTTGACTCGCCGTCCAATCATGACCCCGAATCGCTCACCCAACCAGCGACTCTGCCGTCTTAGCTCGGAGAGGGGGAACTATTCGATGACAGAAAGTCCCGATTGCACATGGCCGCCCCGATCTCCAAAGACAACACCGGCGCTCGAGAGGGTAACGACGTTTAGTCCCGCCCATCCCTTCCGGCTTCTGCATCCGGTGTTGCGGCCTTAGCTTCTTTGCCTTTCCCAGGAACTGGACGACGGGCCTTGTTTCGGGCAAAGATTTTCGGCGTGGCAGAGAAAGACACACTGAGATTGAGAGGTACACATGGAGAGACATCAGCACGCGGTTGACTCCAAGTGAGACTACCTAGTGGTATGTCTGCGAACGAGAGACACTTTGCCCGTTCCGTCCAACATCGAGATCTTGAGAGTTCAGGTTATAGACGATGGATGGGAGAAAATGGGGCCCACGACTTTCAAGGTGCCACACTCACCGCAAACTACTGGAGGCGTCGGCCAAAATTTCAATTTCGGTACGAGAAAAAGCCATCAGTGGATAGGCTCCATCGTTCGTCAGTAGCGCTTTCTATCGTGCCATTGTGTTTGCCATGTCTCGCTCTTGAGGCGCAAAGTTCGAGATCTGCGATCCATGAACACGCGAGGTCTGAACGGTGTACAAGATTACCGAGTGATCAACGTCTACCACAGAGCTGCAAACGAACCGATGGGGCGATCATGGCTTGACTCTGGGAGTTGGTACAGAAAAAGTGTCATCCTAAGAATATCGCGATCTGTCTGTCAGCCTCAATCGCTAGGCGCTCCAAGATATGAGGGTCAAACCACACTTGCACGTAGGTACGCCGTCACAAGGCGGAGATATTCCAGCGTTCGAACGTTGACTGCCTCACCATACGCGTACCTGAAGACCTTCTCTGCATCTACCTAAACCCTCGAGCGTTTCTGAACCCTACTTGCCTATGCACAGCCCCCTCTGACAGCCGCCGTCTGATGTTTTCCAACAGCGCCATGAGGTCAAAAACCCGAGCCGCCTCCGAGCCCGGTGTCAGCCATTCCCGCAGCGACCTCCTGAGGGCTGACCAATGGGGAGCCACAAAGATGGGCATCCCGAGGGTAAGGTATTAAGGTATCGTATGGCATTGACCAAATGTTGAAGCCGGCCGGGAATGAGAAGCTGAAAAGGCCGCCTTGACGATCATACTGCCGTGGCTTGCGTGGCTGGGGGCGGAAAGCTTCAAGGTAATGGATGTGGACGGGGCGGTGGCTTGAACCACAGAGCCACACACGTTTTGATGGTTTCTGATATTGGGGAGCACGGCAGTTCACCATCTGCCACAAAACGCCCCTCCCACCAGTGCCACCTCGATATTTCGCTGAAGACGGCATATTGGTAAAGAAGGTCCGTGTTGGCGAGTATCTAACCTCTTCCAAACATAGCCTCATGATGAAAGGGCCACACACCCCAAGCCGGCCCGCCCGCTGTCCACGTCGCTTGCCATTGTCAATAGTCTCGTATCCGTGCCCCGAGCTAAGACGATTCGTGGATCACGGGAAAGGGCCCCATCACCGAAAGAAATAACCCGACAGGGTCCCCTCTTTCTCTCTGCTTCCAAGTCATAACCGGTTCGACACCACTAAGCGAAGAACGGCGCACGGTGCCGCCTCTTCCTCCCTTAGTCTTTACCAAGCCCTGCTCATCGCACTAGACTAGGCTGGTTGGCACGGTTGTCTGTTGGCTTCTTGGGGGTGGGGGGCACGACGAATGGACGCCCTCTCTGGCACCTTGGGCGTCTTGGGAAAAGGGACCGGGAGCAGTCGGTTTCTCTCTAGCGGGCGTCAAATGATCTAAGCGCTTCCGCGCCGGCTGGCGGGCGGCTTTTTGCGAGCGGCCCCCCCGCGTCGAGAGACGGCGTCGAAGGAGTTGCCTACTTCTCCACTCCGCGGTACCCACTCCGTGCGGCCGGAGAGGGCGGAGCCATACCCAAATGGCTGGGAAGAAATGAGGGATGGTGTTAATGATGTGGCTCAGGCAAAGCCGTTTGCGGTCACACAGGAACTTACCGTACTGGTTTACACCAGTCGACAAAAGGTGTGAAGGCCACAGAGGTCTGGGCCTGCCTTCATAGACACACGAGACAGAGAATCGCTTGCTATGGGCGGGGTGAGGGGACGCTAGCTTCGGTTCCGTGTGTGTGACACTGGCTGCGGCGCCAAGAAATGAAGGTGCTTTGGCATCGGGCGTCATCAAGATGGGTTCGGGGACGGGGAGCCACCATCATGGGAGGGAGCACAGGGCAATGCACGGAGAAAACAACGTCTGCAGGAGCCTGGGAGGCCATCTTGATGCCCGCGAAAGGTGGTATAGCACGATGGGTGGTAGCATATTGGCTCTCGTGTGGGCTGTTGAGCTGTTAGAGAGGGCATTGTGGGACTATAGTAGGCAGCGTGGTTGCTTAAGATCGACCACGAGTTTGCTTTGTAAGTGCCGTCTGGTGTTTTTGCGAGGCGGACAAATCGTTTCTGGCACACCATCTCAACATGATGCGACAGTTGGCTGGAGTAAGTGTCTGGAGCCGCGAGGTGAGCAGTGCACTTACACACGTCTGGGAGACTTTCCTCCTCTCTTTACGCAAGGGGAAGGGCAAAGCTTGGGATGGACTTGGATAGACCTTGATCTGCGTGGCCGGTCCCATGAACTACGGAGAGGATGACGATTTTTGTTCCCATCCGCTTGGATGTGGCTTGAGAGGACCCCTATGCCCTGCCAATATGTCGTACGTGCTGTGAAGGAGAGGCGGCGTTGGCACGGACCGGGAAGAGAGGGAGGGATTCACACAAATCTTCATACCATGACGCCAGACGCCGCAGAGGCCACGAGTCTGAGAGCCTCATTTGAGTCATCAAGCAGCAGTATTTCCACAATCATGGCCGAGAACCAGACCGTTGGTAAACAGCGGAACCCTTACGCGCACGGCATCTCGTGGAAGTCAAGCGTGTTGACGACAGGTCGTCATCTACCATCAAGGGCCGTGATTGACTTTCAGGAACCATCACGGTCGACGTGAACTCTGGCATAAATGTATTGAATGGCAGGGTCCTTGTTTCCCGTGCGCGCGTCGAAGAGAAGAGTTTGGGCCACCATGACTCGTCTCGTCATGGTGCCCTTTCTGCGCTTCGCTAGGACCACGCCGTGACGGCGTGGTCATATCCGACTGTTGGTGTGTCACGGAGTGAGGGTATCCAAACTCAGTTTCCTCTTTTCTGGGACTGAGTGGTGGTGACTAGATGGAATTACGAGATGGATAGAGTTGTAGATGGTGGCAGATGCTTTTGCTTTCTTGCAAGCACGCGTTCGTCGCGGAAGGCGCCGAAGTCGCGTGTTTGTAGATTTTGGAGGGTGATGGTGTTTGGCTTGGCATGGTCTTGAGCGCAAGCAACGGGAAACTTTACACTTTTGTTGTGAAAGGCATGTTGATTGTATGTTATTGTTGCTTTCCATTCCTTGGCCACGATCCCTTGATGGGTGTTCGCATCCGTTGCGTACTGGCTTTCTCCCGGCGTTATAACGCGTGATGGTAACACTAGCGGCGTCTAGGCAAGATGAGAGAAGCTGATAACGTGTCATGGGCCCTGAAAGTTTGCGGGAAGAGGAAACGATCGTGATGGGGCTGTGATGGTTCGGCGATGGTATCGTTTTGTTTGGTGAGAAACTGACTCGTCCGCCCGGCGCCGGTTCGTGAGATCTATCTAGGTTCCTGATCGCGGCGCAGACAGAGACGGCGTTGCGAAGCGTCGCAACAGACCTCGTGGCATGGTATCCCGCTTCACCCGCTTCATCCGTTTGCAGCGGCCGGAAAAAAAAGGCTACACCATGGATGATGGGACCTCAGCCTGCGGGCGTCTTTGTCAGCGTGGTAGCAAGCGCACTCTGAAAGTTTGGCTTTCTGGTTTGGGTGTAGGTAGGGAAGATGGCAGATGATAAACATCGTTTTCGGAAATCCGAGAAGGGAAAATTGCTCTGGTGGTGGTGGTGGCTTACCTTAACCTCCTCCCGCGTCCGTCAACTCCACCACCATCCAGGTTTTTACGGCCGGTCGGAGACGGGTAAGCTTTTTAGTGGGAACTGGGGCTCTCCATACCGACGTCAAAAGGCTTGCGGCCTACGGCCTTGCTCCGTGCTCGTTCGGCACTATGGCCGGCGTTCGGTCGGGAGTTTCGTGTGAAACGTGACCGTCGAGGATAGGGATTCCCGTTCTCTGTAGAATCTTCTTTTGACTTTGAGGTCATCGTCCAGGAACGACCTCGGACGATGGGCAGGGCTGGCTGTCCTCGTGATGAGTTTTCGGAGACTTCAGTCCCAAGGCCGAGATAGGATAATCTCGGGAGAGAGAAAGACAGAAGTTGGGGACTCCGCGGGATAAGGTTGAGTTTTCTCTTCCCACACTTGAGATAGCTTCCGCAGTGTTGAGACAATGACAGCTTGCCGGGGGTCCTTTTTGAGTTATCATGCGCTTCTTCTAGAACAGGGTCTGGTAGCAAGACCCGGCGAGGTCAAGGATAAACGCCTTTAAGTTGCGAAGATGAATTCTGGGGGACAGGCTGGTTCGAAACATCCTGTCGTGGTACGTCTCTTACAATGACATATCGGTCTTTGAGATAGGTAGGACTTGTTCGTGAGGTTTGTCGGGAGCTTCGGTATTTCTGCGACGCACGGGAACCATAACTGATACTCGTTTGCGACTCCTTCCGGAGACCATGGGATGAATCTCTTACCCGTCTCATTGATTTCTTATTTGTTTTGAGATGAGGATGAACTCAAGGTCTGGACGAAGCAGACCAGATGGACCAAAAATTGCTTGTCTTATCGTTATTTACATACCATTCCATCATCCGATCTATCGTCGCGGACTTCGGAAGTGTCAGAAGAGACCAAAATGGGAGTTGCGATGTCGGGTTCTCGATTTTCGTAGGGCTGGCCGCATTGATGCCATCTTTCAGCAAACATGAAACCATTCTCATGACGATTTCAGAACCATGAGCTTATGTCAATCAAGCATTTCTTGGAAAAGGCGAAGAAAAGGCCTTCGTGATAGAAGTAACATGGGAAACCTAATTACTTGCACCATGAATAAGCACGCAGTAGCATCTGCGAATAAGTCTCCTCATCAAACCTCCAAACTGTCTCCCTACTTTCCTACGGACATTATCTTTTCTCGGATCTGAGTATTAGGCATAGGTTCTTTACGTCCACCGTGCGCGGCCACACAACCTTATTTTCTTCCATCTCGTCTGTCCAAAACTTTGGCCTTATGCCCTTGACGAGGCTGTCGCCTAGTCACTTGGCTTGATCGGGCCCCCAGGCACTGGGGACTGAGTGACAATGGGCCCGCCCGGAACCGGCTTGTCCGGAACGAGTGGCCCACCGGGGATGGGTTTGTCTGGGATGATGGGGCCAGCAATGACATCCTCGTTGCAGGCCTTGAGCGCCGCGATGATGGCCTGCTCGAGGTTCCAGATCTCAAAGGGCGGGATGTTGCCGTAAATGAGAAGGAGACTCGTAAGAGTTGCGCGCAGACCAATGACATCGGACGGCTTGCAAGAGCCAATCTCGAAAATTTGACGCTTCGTGTTCGTGGTTGGACTGAATATGGTGGTTGCGTCGCCCAAGGTGATGGTGTCTACTTGCACTCCCTTGCTCGCGAGAATGTCGGCCAAGTGTAGAAGGACCATGTAAGTTCCGAAAGAGGGTTTAGTCCCCTGGTTAATGGGCGTCAGGAGAGTGAAGTATGTTTCTTTGAGGGCATTTAGATCTTCCGTACGCTCGGCCAGAGCTTGTATTGGACTCATAGGGGAGCCTAGATCTTTGTCATGTTATTCACCTGGATACTGGAAACAGTTGTTGCCGTAGTACGTACCGGAAAAAGACGATTTGCGCTGTAGTAAAGGCTCGCCCAGCTTCATATAAAGTTAGGAATATTCACACCAGCATCAGGGGTATCTTGACTGGGACAGGATCAAGGGCAACAAGTGAGAAAGGGGCTTTTCTTACACCACGCTTATCAGGCTCGAGTTCCGGGCTGTTAATGGGAGGGAGTAAGATAGGACCAACTGGGTTAGGTGAATTGGTCCCTCCACCAGGAACGAGAATTGTAGAGCCATCTCCTACTGTGAATTGAGGCGCGGCGTTGCTCGAGGCCAAGAGGCCAAGCAAGATTATGGCGGAAGACGGCATGATGAGCACTAGTAAGGTTGCTCAAACGGGATCCATCACATCATTGCGACAAGTAGCCTGCTAGGAGTAGCAAACAGGCGATAGTGGGATTTATAGGTCAAAATATCCCTTGGAAAGACAGGTAGAAAGGCCCCCTTTTCGATTAACGGCGTAGTTGAATAAGCTAGTCTCTGTCTTAAATATATGCATGATATTAGGCACTGAGCAAGAGAAGATAGTCTTGACAAGGTCACTGCAATATTACTGGCAAAGAGGACCAACAGTAATCGAAGCGGAGAAAGTGAAGCTGCAAGTGCCATTTATCCAAATACAACCTAAGTGATCCAGATTTTGGTACAGGCTTTTGAGCCACATTAGCCGAGTATCATACATTGCCAGATCACGGGTAAGTTGAATTCCTGATTTGCGGCTGAGCTATCCTCTATCAAGGGACCTCACTTTGGGATTACGGAGGCACGTATCCGCGAGCAAGTGAATGATGGATATTTGGGCAAGGAAGCCTCAAATGTTGGTGGTACTCGTATACATATGAAATAACTTTTGATGCGCCAAGAACGTGGACCTTCTTGATCAAGAAAGACACGAGAAAGAAACGTCGCTGCCCATCACACGAAAATGCCATGCGTGACAAACATCAAGCCTGGACGATATCCCCATCCTGATTCAAAAAGAGGAGGAGTTAGATAAAAGAGCCCATGGGCCCAATTCCTGGCGGAGCATCGCCTCCCAAGATGGCATCGATGGCATTGAGATCGCCGGGGTCGAAGAACTCGAAGACATCGAAACCTGCAGGCCCCTCGAAGAGCGAAGGATCAAAGACCGGCATCGACTCGTTGTTTGGCGGGCAATTCCCGTCATCAACATTGCTGATGCCTATAATAGGCGCGGTATGTGGTACTGCTTGGTCCTGCCGAGGAGTATTTGGCGCATTTGTCGAGCCGGCCCCGTTTTGCTCATTCATGGCGTTGGTGCAAACTTGATCTATCTCTTGGATCACTTGTTCGGCTAGGTCAACCATGACTTGCGCAGACCTGAACATACTGCTCATCCCACGGAGTGTCTTGCAAGTTGACTGGAGCTGTCGCCGGGATCTTGCCGTCAACATTGGCACTTTGGATGATCGCAGTTCTCGATATGCGACCCGTAGGGATAGAGATACGGCGTATGGTACGAAAGTCATGTGTGATAACGTGTTGCCAAAGTCCTCAATGATAGTTGTGATCTTCATAGCCGAGAGAGCTTGTCGATTGAGCGCCAGTGAAAGGTGCTCAGATCTAGTCGAGCCAACAGGAATTCGACATGACAAGATGCCAATGCCATGATAGAGGAGCTCCATGGAGGCTTTGAGACTATTAGCTTCATCCATAAAAGCCTTGTATTTAGACCAAACTTACCTAAGAGGCGAGATTCAACACCGAGAGCCTGGGCCCTTTCGACGAGGTTATCAAAGCTTGGGAAATCCTCCATGACAACGCAGCCCGTATTCTTTGCTGCCGGGCGATACAGGTCGATGATGCACCCGAGCAAGACCACAATCTCGAGGAACAGTCGGAAGCAGCTGTCTTGCTCTCGGATACACTCCACCATGTCTCGCCCCAGGTCCCTTTCGTGTATCATCACAGGCCGCCCGTGGAAAGCGGCATTGAGCTGGTCCATGGCCCAGACACAACAGAATAGCCGCGTCAAATACGCCGGATCCTCAGACCTCGCCGGCGGATTTTGGAGGTGAAGTCCCACTGTCTGGGCGTTGCTGACGGCCTGTGCCGCCAGCTCGGCAGACAGATGGCGGTCCGGCGAGAAGTGAGTGTACAGGGAGAGAATGACCATGATGGCGACGGCTTTGGACTCGGTCCTTGACCAGCCCGAGGCTGAGAGCTTTCCGGATGGCAGAGGAAAGGCGGACGGCGAATTCCGAGTAGCTTAAGACTGCCGATGAGTCTTGACCAAGAGTCAAGTAAGGTCTAGCGCTCGGATTTGAGCCGGCAGCTAGGCATATGGCTTGCTTGCAGAGAACTTGGGATATCGTTGATGTTGACGCCTGGAGTATATCGAGGTTCATGACGGGTAGAATCCGGTGAACGTCTCGAATGTAGATCTTCTCGAGGTGGTCATAATCCTCCTTTTTCGGCAATACGGCGAGGAACTGGTGTACTTCATAGTCTATCGAGACTGCCGATGCAAGTTCTGGAGTGAGGCTGTCACCCTTGTTTCTGCGAGAATACCAGACACCGACGGCGTTAGATTCGGCATGACCGCGACTTGTTGCTGGACTATCGGCTAGAAATGCACCCTCTGGATTCAAGTCACCTACAAATCTGTCGTCATTGTGGCTGGAATGGGGATCTGTTGGTTGGGCTTTGGGTTCAGGAGTTGAGATGTGAGTTGTTGAATCTGTCGCTAGAATTGCTGGGCTCTCATTGGGGACCACTGCTGTCCCGACTGAAGGTACTTGGCCATGTACAGGAGGTCCCGTGTTGATACTGTTAAGTCGTATGATTCCTCTCTGAGGATCTGCGCTAAGGAAACGACCCCGAGGCTGCTCAAGTGGAAGCGTTGAGTTCTGGACAGGAGGCTCCGAATTTGCAACATGAATAGAGTCGGCTGTCTGATCCTCGTCGTCGGCATCATCATCATCGCTGTCGACGGTCTCTCTACCCGGGCCAGTTTCCACCTCTACAGTTGGCCGATGCTGAAGAGATGGATCTATTGGCGTTGCGGCCGCATCATCTGGTGAACCATCCTCGGCGGAAGTGGCCGGCCCCAATGGATGGCCCCGTTTCCTCCAGTGAACGCCGTGCGGAGGCGGAGACTCCCCTTCCCCTAGTGGATGAATACATCGTTTCTGTAAATCCGTCAACACTCTGTTCTTCAACCAAAAAGGGAAGGTATCGCGGCGAGACCGCACTCCGATTGGTCACCGATCCGGCATCCCGAACGGCACCCGGCTAGGTCCAAGGTCCAAGTCTGTCACTCTTCCGACTTCACCTGGAGGGGAAGGGGTAAAGTAATTGCCTCACCTTTCGTCTCCGACAAGTGTCACACGCATGTAACGCGATTTTACGCTTTTGAACGGGAACGTTCGTGGTGTTGACGAACTTGAGCTTGAGCATTCTGTCGGCGTGAAGATGAAGACCTGGCGGGCTTGGGTTTGCGTGGCGGCGGTTCGCAATACATTGACTGGCGAGGCTGCCGGCATTGCGGCGATCGGACCAGCCCAAAACGGAAAGGCCGATGACGTACCGCTGAAGACGAGTTCGTCTTCAAGACTAAGTCATATGTGCAGGTGTTTCGAAATAGATCAGGATTCTCTGAAAGCTACCCAAGTCCGATAGATGCGTTACTCTTAAAATAATTCTCATAAAAGCTTTGCGAAGGTGTAAGTCTGCTAAGTGTTCGCTGGATACAGTGAGGTGTGCGATGGTTCAGGCATCTGAAGCTATCCGTAATCACGGCATACATACAATGGCCAATTATTCCCCCAAAAATCGTCAAAGCTGATTCTCTACAAACACTGGAACAGAATATTAGCATTCATCTTCTATGATTCTCCACAAATTTGGGAATCACTTACGCAGCCCTCAAAGCCACCTTCGCCGCAAGGGGTGTCCTCCGCTAACATGCAGTCTCCTCTCCAAGTGTGTCGGTCTCCTCCTTCTGCTGCGCTGCAACAAAAGGTGTTGCGTTCCTAGTAAACAGTGACAAAAATGAGTAAGCGTTTTGCAGCCACAAACTATCCAGTGGTGCCTTGGTTCCATCATACCGGGTAAAGAGCTTTGCAGCTCAGATGATTAGCCTGTTTTCCATAGTCGGTACACCACCACGCATTAGCCGAGCCCAGGAACAGGGCGCTGGCGGAGAGGAGAACGGCAGTGAGCTTCATGATGTGCGATTGATGATGATGGGAATAGGTATGAAGAGACTTGTAAGAGATTTATGGTTTCTGTTAAATACTTTACTCCTTTCCTTAGCTTACCATGGGATAGAATTACAGCCACTCCGCTGTTGATTAGTTTGTATGTCACTACTTCGTATGTCGCATGGACTTTTCAGGCCATACAGTACTACTCGTAAGAGTTGCTGCGCATTCAAGATAGAGAGGCATGTCGATCTACTCCTTCTCTAATCAAGACGCCATGCTGCATTACTCATGACGTCCAACAAGCATCCCGCCTCTGTCCACACTCAATTTAGGTGTATCCTCTTACTAGGGGTACGCCGAGTCATGTCACTCGAGAAGAATCACACGCAATGGATTTGACAATGCAAATAATTCATTGTCGTCTCGGCCCTTCCAGAAGAAGGTTAGCAAGGGCAAATTAGGGGGACAAAGGCAACTCAGGAGCAGCTCGGACATATATGATCACGCAAGGAGTACACGTGGATATATAATCACGCAAAGTAGTACACGTCTGGGGGAGATTTCAGTAATTCATCATTTTGAACCCAACAGCAATTGACCTCTGGGGGCTTCTACCCTGCGTCACACGCCTATTGATAGTTGTCCCAAGTCAAAGTAAATACTTACTTACTCTATTCAAGTATATTTTGAGGCACTGGGCATATGGAATTAGTCCGGTACCGAGTGGTATCTGGAAGGAGGCCACTGACTTAACTTACGTTACCACGCGCTCAGAACTTCAAGTACTATAGTCGCGATCAAATAGGGAGGAATAACCTGTGTCTATAAGGATTTGGAAACTGTTGTTAGTACCTTATGAGTGATTGTTTCCTCGTTTTCGGAAAAGACCTGTTTTGAAAGTCACAAGCAAGCGGGGACGTTCATAAGCGGCGAGTCCGTAAAGGTCCCACATAATAACCATGAACACTCTATTTTACTTTCACCGGCTGCCCTGTTGATCTCTAATTGTCTCTTATCGGGGCTGGGTAGACTTGCCCAATTTCGTTGTAAAAGGCATGTCCATTGATGAGATTGATAGATGCATGGAAGAGATGGTAAAAAAGGAGATAATTTTGAAGGCCTTTTGGTATGTAGATCAGTAATCCCATAAATATCAAGGCCAGACCGACACTTTTGGCCCGGCGATGCGGCCGGGTAACCGGCGTCAACTGAATGAGTCGTAAATGGCGCTGCAATTTCTGTATGACCACGGTCTCTGCCTGCAAGTGTCGAGGACACATAATAGCGTTGCATAAAAACTTCGGAACATACGGCCTTAATGGCAATCTCTTACAAATTTGCGTCTCTGACTAATAAGTATAATTACTTTATGTAATTCAAGTATTCTAATCACACGATCAAAAATGCAGTTTCTACGGGTCTTTTACTCTGCTGGAAAGAGGAAGCCGGTCAATCAAACACCCGATCACATAGATACCTAAGGTAGCTTCAACAAGACTCAAGTCGCGAAGTCATTCGCTGTTTTGCAAATCTTGATTTTAGATAGGTCAGACTCAATTCTCAAAGTAAGGTGCATGTACTAGTAGGCATTCTGCATGATCATCTTTATCAAGTCCAGATCTTCCCGAGCATCCACGGCCGAGGTTTTTGGGGTAGTCTTCTTCGTCACACAAGAGTGAAAGTCCAAGAACTCAAGCGTGAAGGGGTCCTCATACGTTTTCCTGACAACTGTCTCTTGGTAACCATCACCTTTGGCAGTCTCGATCTTCTCCCTGATGGTCATGGTAATAGGAAGTCCCTTAACGTACGGAGTATCGTAGTCAACGCGTACAATCTTCTCTCGCGAGTAGATCTCGATGTGGGCATCAAACCTGGGTACGTCGATGATACCCGACTCGTACATGACCGGAAAGCCCTCGTATTGGAACAACACGTTCCAGATGGGCAGCCCCAGGGAGGCACCCACAACTCGTGAGGGCATGCCGACCATCTCGCGCAAAGCAGAGAAGTCATGTACTCCGAGTCTATCGGATAGACGTGATGGGTCAGCGAGAAGAAAACTCTCTTTTTAGGTCAGCTCTGCCTAGGGATGTGACCTACCCTGTGAACAACCTGAACATCGTCATTGACTCTGGCGTTGGCTCAACTCCGATTTCCTTGATGAGCGCTGTTTTGACCATCTCTTCTTCGGTAGACTTCATCTCTGCCGTATCTTGCTCCGGGTAGTCGGTGTATTTCTTGGGAAATGTGCCAGACTGGTCTACAAAGAGCTATTTTGCCCAATTATATCTGCAGTATCTATTGTCAGCTTGGTCTCTAACCTTCAATATATTGAACAGTAACATACCCCTGACGCGAATGTAGTCAATCTTTTCCATCCCTCCCACTTCCTTCACAGCATCGAGGAAAGATTCGGCATACCGTCTCTGATATCCTACAAAGACTTTGGCCTCCGAGATCTGCTCCGCCGCGATGATGGCATCAAGGTCGCGGTAGTTCAGTGCAAGCGGCTTCTCCACGAACACATACTTGTTGTGCTGAAGAGCTAGGATCGCTTGTGAAGGATGGAATGCGTTGACGTTGCAGATGACCACAACATCCGTTTCAGGAGAGGTGATCAACTCTTCAGCATTCAACGTCGTCTTGGGTGACCCGCCAGCGACCTTTTTCACGCAGAGGTCAAGGGCTTGCTGAGAGACATCGGAGATATAAGTGATCTCGAAATGGGTCGACAGACTGTTCAGCACAAGAATATGGGACACCTGTATTGGTGAACTATCAGTGTCTGCGGAAACGTGAGTTCGGGTGTACGACAAACCTGCGCAAGCTCTCCCAAACCAATGACTCCGACCTTGAAAACCTGGCCGAGCTTTTTCCCGTTTGTTGCTCCGACCATCTTATGAGGCGACGAAAGAGCTAGATCGAAGGGTTTACTGCAGGCGGACAGATCGAAGCTGGGTTGTTTTGGTCTTTAGACTTCTCATCATAGGGACAAGTCATACAATCTCTAACAACATATAAGCGACACAATCAATCAAAAGTGTTTCCTTGATTTCGAAGACACAATGTTTAGGCCCAGCTCTCCTGGCGGCTGTCGGGGACTTGGAGCCTCGCCCCAAGTTTCCGAAGGATTGCGCGTCGCGGCCGCCATTATCCGAAGGATCAGAGAAAGATAAATCTACTTCCGTCCCCGGGCAAGCGGACCGTCTGATGCAATCACATAAACATCCCGAAAAAGGCCAAAACGGCGTGACGGACCAAAGATCTTTTTCATTCTACGCGCGCCGGAAGCTGCATTGTGACGGCGCCTACGGCTTTGTGGTACCTTACATAGAGCCTTTTCGCGCTTCTACCGGAACGGCAAGTGTTGCATCTTACATCAGCTACGCACCCTCAGATATGCAGAACCTCCATATCCGGTCAAATCCTACGACTGAGGGGCGCGCCACCATCTTGAAGTAGGCGGCCCGTTGTCTCCGGCCCCTGAACCTGAGGCGTCCCGTCTGGAAAACGGGAAGGATCGCGAAGGATCGCGAAGGCTAAAGTCGAAATCATCAGCCTACATGGACCCTGAAGATACAGCCGGAAGGATTGGCGGGGCTTGCATGATACTTCGACTTTCCTTTTTTCGTTGGCGACCACGGCTATCAAGCTAGATGGGTCTGGTGAAGAATGCCCCTTCTCTAAGCCCCTCACATCAGTACCGACGAACAATCTCTTTTTTTTCAAACATACACGTTCTCAATATGTCTGAAGTCAACGGAATACCTCAAACCTGGCGAGTCTACCTGTACGGTGCTGGCTCAATTGCATGGCGACATGGCGTCGCGGCGGAAAGCCTCGGCGATGATGTTCAGCTGTTTGCTGCAGACCCCTCAAAAGATGCTCGAAAAGCGCTGCTCGCCAAATTCCCCAAAGCAACAGTCTATGAAGATGCAGAGGAAATGCTCGCCAGCTCTCCAGGGCAAGAGCGCGACATAGTCGTGGTAGCCGTGCCTCCATTCCTGCATCACGCAGCAACACTACGCGCGTTTCGATCCAATCGCCATGTTCTCTGCGAAAAGCCGCTGGCCACATCCAACAAGGAGATGGCCGAAATGCTAGCCGCCAGTGATGAGGCCAACCGAGTCTTTGGAGAGTGCAGCTTTCGGTATCTGGGAAACAAAGCTTTGGATCGCGCCCGTAGTTTGATCGAGACGGGAGGGGTAGGGTCCATCTATCATGCTCGCTTCATCAACCGCCAGCCTAGAGCTCGCGCGGGAATCGAGTATCAACCATCGAGCAGATGGTTCCTGGAAAAGGAGAAGTCTGGTGGCGGTATCGTATTCGACTGGGGCGTCTACGATATCACTATGTTCTTCGACGTACTCCGTCCTGTTGCTGCCACGGTCAACCATGCTTGGCTGGCCACGCCAACTACCGGTGCTGACCCGTCAGGGACGTCCATCTCTGTTGAGACACATGCTGGCGCGTCTCTGACTCTGAAGCTTCAGGACGGCACTGTCATCCCATTCTACTGGGAGCGAGCAAGCGGCTTCCATGGAGATGCCCAGGTCGCTCTAAATATCGACGGCACAGCTGGCGGCCTGACGTGGGAATGGGTCCCTACTTTTGACTACAAGGATGAAGTCGACGAGTTAGAGCAAGGCTTCAAGCTAATGCACTATGTCGATCACAATGGAAAAGTCGAGGCTAGGGAGGAGAAGTTTCCTGCTTTCGGTTGGGAGGATGCGAATCAACGCCCATTGCTTTCCTTCGTCGACTTGATCGAGGGACGTGATAGTGTTGCTCTATCCAGGAGCAGGCTTGAGTTCAACTTTGATGTCGTATCGGCTATCTACAAGTGTGCCTCCGAAGGCAAGCCCGTTCATGTCCAGATGAAGTAAAACCATGGGGTCGGAAAGATGTAATTAATACTATTCTTCAATACCAAACAACTGCGAACACTTAGTTAAGAGACCTATAATTGAACAACGTCCTGCCAGACCTCGCAGTAGTAAGCAGGGTGGAAAAACACCATATGACTGAGATCAAGGGGCCGTCACTGGCGAAGAGTGTGGCGAAGTACATTATTCCAATGGAGTAATCAGTCAGATATATGGTTGAAGATCTGGCACAAATAGGAAGATGCTACCAAGACTCAGGGAAGCTTTGAGACTTTATGTACTGTTAGATCACGATGAGAGGCCACAAACAACGGGATGTGACTAGTCATCGCAGGTATGTTTTTCAGCATTTTATTGCGAGAAGTTTCTATGTATTCTGTGTAGATATTGGATCCTTCATAGATTTCGTTAACTCCCCTTTGCGATTTGAAAACGTGGCGATTTCACAAATCATTCAGGTAGGCTTAAAACCTCTCCGCAGACGTCTCCGGTGCAGCCTTTTCGCTGCTACCAGGCGTAATAGTTTGTGAAGTTTCCTCCTGATTGAACTTCGACTTTGAAGCACGGAAGCGGAATTTAGCCTCGTTCCATCTTTTTCCGAAGCCATAGCCTGGATGGAAAATAGTCAAGCACGAGCATGCTAGTATGATCATGGTTCCATCTAGAATCATGAACTCAACCTCTTGGTTGGCAAGCTTTCCGCCAAAACCCTCGCTGAGCTCGACAGAACGGAAGACAGTTCGTATAAACAAGAACGCTGTTGCGCCAAAGAGTGCTTCGAGATTGATTAGCATCGTAGATCCTGTGATATTGAGCTAGGCCAGAAGACCTACCGAACAGAAACAATTTGTATCGCTTGCTGTTGACCAGATCGGTAAATTCTGGATTTCGCATTTCTGGATTCTTCTTCACGCGCCAGAGAAATTCGAGGCTGCAGGCAGTGAATGCAAATAGACAAGCAACCTGAATAGACAGGCCGGCGACAAGAATGTTTGTTCCTACATCGATCTGGAAGCGCCAAAATGTTAGTAATGGAGGCCAGAAGAAGTCGAAGGATAATTGACATAGCAGAAGCGGGTCAAGAGTGAATGCTTACCATGTGCGGGTTATCCAAAGGCGTAGATGCAGCAATTCCTCCACCGACGGCTTGCACAACAAGACTAACAATATCGCATCCCAAGAAAAATGTCGTGTACGAGCGAGGCTTGATCCGGCTAATAGCTTCCCCGTTGATCACAACGATGCGCCCCAGAGTCAGATAGATGGCTGCCGCGATGAAGACGGGACCGATAGTCAAAGTAATGAGGTACCACAAGAAGTAGTCTCTGCTGAAGGGATTCCCATTCAAGAGGACCCTAGCGATGTATCCAACGGTCTCTGTCAACAAGCCGAGGCAAATAGCTATCATGAAGCCCCTTGTTTTGTGCTTTATACCTAGAAAGATTTGACCGCATGCGAGCAGGGCCATAATTACCAGAAAGAGAACATTTCCGGCAACACTCGGTCGGTAGCGGACGAAGCCCCATTGTTCAACGGAGCATGTGTCCAGAGTGCAGACGAATCCTGGAATGTAGCCTTCGGGGGCCGACATTGTGAACCGAGCTTTGTGGAGATATCTGACCTTTGGTAGCCTTTGGCGAGGATGGGTTACTTCAACCTGTAGAGAAAGTGGAGGATCCTCGACTCGACGTATTTAAAGCTATCGACAAGTTGAGGGCTCAAGGAAATGCAAAAGGGGACTGGCGATACCGGTGGATTGGTAAATTGGCCCAACGCGTCTCTTGGCCCAACCCCATGGTTGGTCAACCCTTTACTTTGTTCAATAAACGATTGGATGACAGGTGAGACAAACATAACGGCTGAGATTCCCTTGGTTCCGAACTCTAACCCAAGACTGTAGTAGGTGTATGCAAGTCGGCCCGAGACGCCTTGTGGATAATTGGGATGTAAGATTGGTGGCGCGGGGTATTCTGGCTAAATCGAATCACCCCCATGGGGGCCAGCCAGGAATCCCACGGATCTTCGTGCCGAAAAGCTTACCACCTTTATATAAGTAAGCTGTGCTGTGCCGCGTGGCTGCGGCGCCTAGCTAGCCGAGCCGCACACAACTTGGCGAAGGCTTCACAGACGCCATATTGAGATTGTGTAGATGCAGCTCATACATCCGTCACCCCATTTGGACCATACATCCTGCCGTTTTGGCGCAATACCACGAGAAAGGCGCGAAATGGCAGATATCGGGATCTTCGGGATCAAGCCACGGCGGCAGGACTTGCTATCACATCGAAGGATCCCCTGAATCCTTCAAAACATGCATCTCCCATCAGGCAACAACCCGGCATTCTTATCTTGGACTTATCATACGGCCTGGGCCGCGAAGGATCGCGAGTCTTCCAAAAGCGGTTTTGCACTTTGGTTCAGAACCTGCCGTGCGAGGCACAGCGAGCCGCCCAAAGCCGCGTTACCGATTCGGCAGTAGGCTGTCAGCTACAACCTTCATCTCCTGAACATCGATATCTGTGACACACGAGCCTTATCTTCAGGGCCGTAGGATTCGTCATCGTAGAGGGACCGCCAAATCTTGTTCCGATTAGCGCTCATGATCCTGCTGCCTCCTGATATTCCAGCCTGGAAACCGAGATCCCAAGTGCTCCGTGTTACTGAGGATGCCTCCATGTAGGATCGAACGATGAGCGGATATTGATTTCGATTAAATATCAGTTACCCCATGCACAGGAAATTGGATTGTATGAGATTCTGAAGCTCAAAAGCCCAGAGGAGCTACCCAAACTCTCGCTTGCCGCCATCTCTCCGTCAAAATTCTTGTTGAAACATACCCCTTGAGGCTGTTCTTGTTTCATTCACAAACATGACGGAGCCATCACCTAGTCCAATTGCCATCATTGGCATGGCATGCCGTCTGCCTGGTGGTTCGGATAACCCTTCCAAGCTCTGGAATATGCTTTCAGAGGGTCGAAGTGGCTGGCGTGAGATCCCCAAAGATAGATGGAACAAAGATGCGTTCTATCACCCTGACCCCGAGGCAAAAGAGGCTGTTAACTTCAAGGGCCTTTACTTCTTGGACCAAGACATTACTGCCTTTGACGCACGTTTCTTTAACGTACACCCTCATGAAGCCCACTGCCTCGACCCACAGCAGCGCATCTTGCTGGAGACGACATATGAAGCTCTTGAGAACGCTGGGCAAACTATTGCTGGTATCAAGGGATCCGATACTTCTGTACACGTCGGAGCTTATGCTACTGAGTAAGTTCTTATTACTTGCTGGAGCGAGAATGCCCCCAGGGAAAATATTCGCTCAGGCTGGAAGTACCTTTGGTCTAACGCGTGCACTCATGTAGCTTCGAACGAATGGGCTACAAGGATACGGCAAGGACGCCCAAAGCCCATATGATCGGCACAGGAATTGCAATTCTCTCTAATAGGATTTCCTATGTCTTTGATCTTAATGGCCCATCCAGCACAGTCGACACTGGGTGCTCAGGAAGTATGGTAGCCTTGCATCAAGCATGCCATGGGCTCCGAGCCAGAGAATCAAAGATGGCTATCGTCGCCGGTACCCAACTCGTCCTTACCCCTGATCAGATTATACCTATGAGCAGTGTCGGGTATGTTTCAACCCTTTTACATCTGTGATTTGGAATTTGAACAAGAGCTGACGAGGTGGACATAGCATGACTAATCCAGATGGTAAATGCTACGTCTTTGATAGCCGCGGCGCTGGCTACGCAAGAGGAGAAGGAGTTGTCACTCTTATTCTTAAGCGTCTTGATGATGCTGTCAAAGACGGTGATCGGGTTCATGCCCTCGTCCGGAACTCTGGGCTAAACCAGGACGGCAAGACAGTCGGCCTTACGCTGCCCAATCCCATTGCCCAGGCGAATCTTATGCGCCTCGTCTACAAAAATGCCGGGCTAAACCCAGCAGATACTGTATATGTCGAGGCTCACGGCACTGGAACTCAAGCTGGTATGGGATTCTCACTTTTTCCTCAGATCTACTTTCACATCCCTCTGCTTTTCATCACATGTATCTACCGAAAGAAGACCCTAACAACGAAGCAGGTGATAGCGCAGAGATATCGTCCATTGCGGAAGTCTTCTGCCGCGAAGGCCAACGCGAGAACGGTCTGTATGTTGGTTCTATCAAGTCAAACATTGGCCATCTGGAGGCTTCCAGTGGTGTCGCAGGATTACTCAAAGCCATTCTGATCTTGAAGCATGGCGCAATCCCGCCTAACATTGACTTCATCGAGCCGAAGCCTACACTACATCTAGAAGAGCGCAAAATCAAGGTATGAAACATCCTTCCCGACCATTTAGACTGTTGCTGACTATGATATGAAGATTGCTACTGAAATGGTTCCACTCCCTGAGTCTACTGGCCCCCGCCGTGTGTCTGTTAACTCCTTTGGCTACGGTGGAACAAATGCCCACGTCATCCTGGAAGCTCCAGCCAGCTACGAGAAAGCGGACAGAGTACCGGCTCCACCGAAGTCAAATGGCAAAAATGGGCATACCAACGGGCATACCAATGGACATGCAAATGGACACACCAATGGGCATGACACGAAAGAAAACGGCACGAACGGATATACGGAGGTGCAGGAGATCCCGTCCCCTGATCATGGAATCAACGGACCAAACGGGACCAACGGGACTCACGGGACTAATGGACATAACGGTCTCAACGGCAAGACCAGAGACCATGCCGAAGAGGTCGTCTCTGGTACTCCCAACGGGAGGACCTTGCCCATTCCCAAGCTTTTCGTCCTGTCAGCTCGATCAGAGACATCTTTGCAGGCCATGGTGGCCAATCTACAAGGATGGGTTTCTTCTCATGACGATGCCTCCTCACTGTCTAATCTTGCCTATACTCTGTCGTCCCGCAGATCAGAGCTGCAGTTTCGATTCAGTGTCGCAGCGGCCAGCCATGACGAGCTCATCAACCTTCTCGGACAGAAGCCCCGCATCACCAAGGCAGCGTCAAACTTCCGCTCTGTGTTCCTATTTACGGGACAGGGAGCCCAATGGCACGCTATGGGACGCGAGCTCACCAGGAAGAATCTGGTGTTTAGAAAGTCAATGCTCCAGTCGGAGAAGATCCTGAAGGATCTTGGAGCTGACTGGAGTCTAATCGAAGAGCTTTCTAGAGACGAAGACAACTCGCGAGTTGGGCAGGCTGAGATCTCCCAGCCCTCTACCACAGCAATTCAAATTGCATTGGTCGATCTTCTCAAGAGCTATCAAATCCTCCCCAATCTTGTTCTCGGACATAGCAGTGGTGAAATAGCCGCTGGTTATGCTGCTGAGGCCCTGGACCACGAAACAGCGCTCGAGATATCGTACAGGCGCGGTTTCATGTCACAGGCATGCGCGCGTGTCATTTCGGCCAGAGGCGCGATGATGGCTGTTGGCTTGGGCGAAGTCGATGTCAAGAAATACGTCGAGCAGACGAAGACTGGACTCATCTGCGTCGCATGTATCAACTCCCCTGTCAGCACAACCATTTCTGGAGACGAGACTGCCATCGATGAGCTTAAACAGATCCTTGACGAAGAGTCCATATTCAACCGCAAGTTGAAGGTGGACACGGCCTACCACTCCCATCACATGAAGAAGGTCGCAGCCGAATATCTCGAGTCCATCGCGCACATCAAAGCGCACACTCCGAACCCTGCCATCAAATTCTACTCTTCTGTTGCCGTTGCACACAAAACATCTGATTTCGATGCTAAGTACTGGGTCGACAACCTCGTGTCTCCAGTTCGCTTTGGGAACGCCTTGGAGCTCCTCTGTCGCACAGAACTCGTTGGCCTCGAGCCAGCGCCCCTCACCCTCTTCACCGAGGTTGGCCCACACGGTGCCCTGGCAGGTCCAGTCAGGCAGACTATCAAGGGGCTCAATTTGACCAGCTTCAAGTCCAGCTACCTGTCCACCCTTTCCCGAGGTCGTGATGCTGCGATCACTCTTCTTGAGACAGCTGGCAAGCTATTCGAGTTTGGATATCCGGTCTCGCTACAGGCGACTCTGGGAAAGAATCAATCTGCTATATTGGTTGATGATCTTGACCCGTATCCTTGGGACCACTCCACAAGCTTTCTCTACGAGTCGAAGCTTAGCAAGGAGCATCGCTTCCGCGCGCATCCACCACACGATCTTCTCGGTCTTCGGGTCCCGGGGACCACTAATCATGAACCCACTTGGCGCAACCTTCTAGGTGTAGGAAGCCTCCCGTGGCTGAGTGACCATGTAGTCGATGGCTTCGCCATTTTCCCTGCTTCTGGGTACCTCTCCATGGCTGTAGAGGCAGTGCGCCAGATAAGCGTCGACAGAAAGATTCAGGGTTTCATTTCTCAGATTCATCTGAAGAACGTGTCTTTCACGAAGTCGATCATGATCCCCGAGCGACGCACCGACGGACTCACATCTGATGTTGAAGTCCTTCTGACATTGCGACCCGCTAAAAGTCTGACCGATCGTACATGGGAGACATTCCGCATTATGGCTCTATCGCCAGAGGATGTGTGGCACGAGCACTGCACGGGACACATCATGGTTGAATGGGCGGCCAAGGAAGATGAAGTCGAGGGATTCCGTGAGGAGAAGATGGCAAACTCAATCGGCCTCGAGCATCTTCGGGAAATTATCGATGCTTGCAGCACCACGATTAGCGGCGAAGACCTTTACAAGAACTTCACCGATAACGGCAACGTCTATGGCCCTACCTTTGCCGGCATAGAGTCGGCGCAGATTGGCTCTCGCGGAGGCATCGCAGAGATCAAGATCCCTGATGTCAAGAGCATGATGCCTCGCAAACATCAGCAAGAGCATGTCATCCACCCAGCTTCGCTCGATACGGTCTTCCAACTCGGACTTCCACTGTACCGGAGGGATGTTGGTAATGGGCCCGTGATGCCTACAAGTATCGACGATCTGATTATCAACTGCAAACTCAGCAGTACACCCGGCACCAAATGGACCGTATGCTCTACCCTGGGCCAGAAAGGCTTCCGGTTCGCTAGCATTGACATCATGGTCTTCGAAGAAGTCACCAAGGGTGCGCCACTAGTGCCCGTGTTGGACATTCGAGGTGGCGCGCTTCGGGGCATCGGCGAAGCTCCAGTAGACGAGAATACTCTGCCATTCTCTCGCAAGATGAGCTATGCTCTCGAATGGCAACCTGACGTCGACCTCCTGGCTTCACTACAGCAAGGAGACGAGCTAAACCAGCTAGTCTCGTACCTTCAGCTTCTGGCCTTCAAGCAGCCACGCATGAAGATCCTGGATTTGAGTGCAGGATCTGAAGCAGACATAGCGCTGCCATTTCTCAAAGCGATTGATTGTCCGGAAGGATTGCTTCTTGATCGATATACTTATTGCAGCGCCGAAACCCACATTGAATCTTTGGATCAAGCCAAGGCGTCTCTCCGCCAATGGATTGATCGAGTCGATTTCAAGATGTTAGACAATTCAAACGATCTTACTCAGCAAGGTTTCCAAGAGGGATCTTACGACCTCATCATTGTTTCGCAGGCGGAGCATGGCTCTGCTAATGAGCCTCTGAGCAATTGGAGAAAGCTTCTGAAGCCTCGCGGCAGACTGGTCCTTTGCGCATCATCGGTCGAAGGTGAACATGATGACTCTCCTGCCCTGCCAGAGGTCGATTGGCATGCCCGATTGGAGCATCACAACTTCAAGGAGGTGAATTCTGATCAGCAGAACTCCATCGCAAGACCTGGCATGATCGTTGCCACAACCGTCGAAGAGCAGTCTTCGCCGACAGGAGATCTCCCTTCAATTCGTATCATCTCCCAGTCGCAGTCAGACCAGATTGGGTCTCTTGCAGATGCATTTGTGGCACACATGACCGCGCTAGGATTTTCTTGCTCTTTGGATGGCTTGTCATCTGAGCCAGTCAACGTCGATGCCATCCACCTTGTCCTTGACGATTCGGCAGGCCCGATTCTTGCTGCACCAAGCGCCGAGAAATTCGCCCAAATCGTCTCACTCGTCACTAAGGCGAAGAGCGTACTGTGGCTCAGCTGTCAGGAGAGCGGCGCCGAAACCCATAATCCCGCGAAGGGGATGATCACTGGCCTCGCTAGAGTCGTGCGACGCGAGAATTCGGCTATGCGTTTTGTCACTGTCGATGTACAAGACGACGTTCTGTTGACTCCGGAAGTTTTGGTGTCCCAGATCTCAGACATCATCAAAACGTCTTTTGCCACCCCCGTTAGCATCTCACGCTCCGACGAGGATGAATACAAATTCAGCAACGGCCAGCTTCTCATCCCTCGAGTTCATGTGGATGCCAAGTTCGATGACTGGGTCAAGAGGGCTATCTACGCTCAAGGAATGGAAACAGGGCCTTTCCAACAGGCGGATAGGCCCCTCAAGCTCGAGGTTGAGACACCGGGACTGCTCAGTAGTCTCCGTTTCGCCGACGACGAGACGCCATCGAAGCCTCTTCAACCGTTTGAAATAGAGCTCGAGGCTAGGGCGTACGGCGTCAACTTCAAGGATGTGTTCATCGCGATGGGACAGATGATACCGGGCGTCACCATGGCCGGTGAATGTGCCGGTGTTGTTCGCAAGGTGGGCTCTGCCATTGAGGGCAAGTTCCGCGTCGGCGATCGCGTCTGCGGAATCTTCGCGGAGCCCTTTTCTAGTCACCCAAGGATTGACGGGAACTTCAGCTGTCATCTTCCGGAGAGTATGACCTACTCCGTGGGCGCGTCAATCCCTGTCATCTTCTGCACCGCCTATCACTGCATCGTTGAGGTCGCTCGCCTCGAGCGTGGAGACACCATTCTGATCCATGCCGCTTCTGGTGGTGTCGGCCAAGCAGCTATTCAGCTTGCTCAGAATATCGGAGCTGAGATCTTCTGTACCGTGGGTAGCAGCGCAAAACGTCAACTGCTCATTGACACTTTCAATATCCCGCCAGACCACATCTTCTCGTCCAGGCTTCGGACATTCAAGCAAGGGATTCTGCGACTTACCCAGGGCAAGGGTGTCAGCTGCGTTTTAAATTCGTTGTCAGGCGAATCGCTCCATGACTCTTTTGCTGTTCTTGCACCCCTGGGGACCTTTGTCGAGATCGGGAAGTCTGATATTTATCGGAAGAACGAAATTAGCATGGTTCCCTTCGACAGTAGTGTTACGTTTGCTGCTGTAGACCTGACAGTCTTGGCCCGGCTCAAGCCGACGAAGATGCGAGAAACGCTCGATAAGGTAGTCTCATTGTTCGCAGAGGGCACCTTGAAGCCTGTGGCTCCCATAACGGCTATGCCCATGACCGATATTGAGGACGCTTTCCGTCTGATCCAGTCGAGAAAGCACACCGGAAAGGTCGTTCTCATTTGCGACGAGCAGACACAAGTCAAGTTGACGCTGGCACGTCCCCAACCTCTACGGTTAGATAAAAATGGCACCTATGTCATCTCTGGAGGCCTTGGAGACCTTGGGCGAAGGATCGCCAAGTTCTTAGCCACTCATGGTGCGGGACATGTAGCAACTCTATCTCGCCGCAAGCTGGAAGAGAAGGATCAACTTGCGTTCGAGGAAGAGTTGCGCGCCATTGGATCAGAACTTCATATCATCCGCTGTGATGTGACAGATGAAGAATCAGTGCAATCGGCCGCTACCGAATGTGCAGAGAGACTTCCTCCAGTGAGGGGAGTCATCCATGCAGGAATGGTCTTGAGGGTAAGTCTTATAGGTGCATTCTTGTTTTCTCGTACAGCACAGCTCACATTATTTCAGGACCATCCTTTTGAAATTATGTCTCACGACGATTACATAACCTCGATCAAGCCCAAGGTCCAAGGAACTCAGAATCTCGACAACGCTTTTGGTGCGTCCGACTCCCTCGATTTCTTCATCATGCTGTCATCCATCACAGCAATCCTTGGAAAATCTGGACAATCGAACTACGCAGTCGGTAACGCCTACCAAGATGCATTCGCACAGAGCAAAAAGGGATCGAGCTGCAGATATATCGCCTTGAACCTCGGGGCGGTCGACGGTTCCTTGGCCATCACCTCACTGCCTCCTGCGCAACAAGACGCTATGAGACGTGGCTCCGTTCTCATGTCGTTTGATGAAGTGTTCGCCGTTTTGACCTACGCTATGGGCGCACAGGCGAACGAGGATGATCTCCACCAGCTGATACTTGGCTTCGATCGAAAGTCGATGGAGGCGGTACATGATGAGATGGCTCTTGCGAATCCCATCTTCAGCCAGATTCCATACCTGGAGAAGGAGGGAGAGCCGACAAAGGAGGCTGCCACTGATGTCGGAAAGCTGCTTCAGCAGGCCTCCTCGCCCGAAGAAGTTAAGAGCATTGTGGTGAATGGCATTTGTCAGCGGTTTGCCATGTTCACTGCTGTACCAGTTGAAGAGATCAGTCCCGACGTTTCGATGGAGAGTTTCGGTCTCGACTCACTTGTTGCCATCGAGTTGAAGAACTTCCTCTCTCGCACTTTCCAGGCAACGCTTCAGACATCTGAGGTTCTCGACGCGGTCAATATTCTAAGTCTGGCCAAGGTCATCATCCTTAGGTCTAAGCTAGTACCCAAAGACACCGATCCGGCTGTCGTTGAGAATGAAGACATCGCAACACCCACAGCCGTGAAAGTCTCAGACTTGGCCATCGAAACTGCAGCACCAGATACCAACCATAACTTCCATTGTTGTCGAGCAATCAAGACGCTTCAAAAGATGCCTCTTGTTGACTTTGACGTCATGTTTGACGATTACTTGGAGAAGTCAAGAATGTTCTTTTCCGTCGAAGACTTCAAGACTATCGAGGACGATGTGGCCGAGTTCAGAAAGCCAGATAGCATTGGTCGGAAGTTCTACGGTCGTCTGTATGAGCAGGCCCACGACCCCGCCATCGAGAACTGGCAGGAGAAGTACTTCCTTCAGAGCATGTATCTGCAGAGGCGCATGCCACTCGCCCCGTTCAATAACTTCATGGCATTCCACCCTCTCGGAGACATGGGCCACACGCAAGCCGAGCGAGCAGCCATGATTGCGAGCATTGCCTTCCAAGCCAAGCAGGATCTCGAATTAGATCGATGGGAGCCCATGGCATACATGTTCACGGCAAACTGCACTGATCTTTGGCAGTACATCTTCAACACGGCTCGGCTGCCTGGCGTTCCGCTGGACCGGATGGCTAAATTCCCTGGGAACGACTACATGGCGGTGCTCTATCGCGGACACATCTACAAAGTTGAACTCGTGGATGGAGATCATAATGTTTCCATCGAAACATTGACCAAGACATTCAATGCTCTCTTGGCCCAGCAGGACCTCAACGACGACTGGACGAGCATCCTTGGCACCGACGACCGCACTTCATGGGCGGAGGTAAGTTCACTGCAGTCTATCTACGCACCGGTATGAGCGATCGTGAGACTAATTGGTCAATGACAGAGTCGACAAGCCCTGATCGAGCTTGATGATGTCAACAAAGAGACGATTGACATGGTAGAGGCTGCTGCTTTCCTCGTTTGTCTCGACGACACAGAGCCTGCGCATGCGGAGGAGAGAATCAACAACATGATGATGCTCAATGGTTTCAACCGGTGGGTTGACAAGTCCATCGCATTCGTGGTGTGCAAGAACGCAACTTCTGGCACATACGTCGAGCACACGATGATTGATGTAAGTTTGGTTGCATCCATCCCTTAACCATGCCATTTTGAAGCAAACCTTTCTAACCAATTGTAGGCGATGACTCTCTTCGCGATGCAAACTGCCATTGTCGAAGGCATCATGACTTATAAGCCACCCCGAGAGGTCAACGACCATACCAATGGCGTTATGTCCTCGCCCAGAGAGTTCACTTTGAAGACAACACCAGCGTTGGACGCGCGCATTCAACACGTGCGACAGCGTTTTGAGAACGACATCTCAAAGTTCGGCTACAGAGATATCGTGCTCTCCGACTTTGGGAAGGACATCCTCCTTGACCGTCATCTCCCTATCAAGGGTGTCTTCGACCTAATGGGTCTTCTCGCCAACTACTACTACTATGGCTACAACGCCCAATCCTGGGAGGCCATCTCCATGTCGCACTACCACAAGGGACGGCCTGACATCGTACAAGTCAACACGCCGATCACTGCGGACTTTTGCACCATCGCAGACGACGAAAGTGTGCCGGCTCGGAAACGCTTCGAGTTGATGGTTGAGGCTGCCAATGCTCGTAACCAGATCATCAAGGAGGCGTTCACGGGTCGGTGCTACCAGCGGACGCTTAGGGCCCTCGAGCTCTGCGCAGAGGAGGGCGAAGACCTGCCTGCTCTTTTCAAGAATCCAATCTATGAGCAGACAGTTGAGCCCAACCAGATGTTCTCGAATACCGATGGGCTATCTCCCGAGTCTTGCTTTATCATGCAAAACCCGAAGAGGTTCTGGATGACGTACTATGTTACTGATGGAGGGTGAGTGACGTTCTTACTGAAATAACGCCCATTTGGCAAAGGAAGCTAACATATTGGTCTTTAGGGCTCATTTCTCCGTGGTTACTGGTAAGGAAGAGGTTATTGCGTGGGCAGACTGTTTGCAACGTGCCTCTTTCGTGTTAAAGACGTTGATAGACGCAGCTTGAGGTGGATTGTGCGCTGATTTTGGCGTCTCATGTTTTCATTCGACACAAGTTGTGGTATTTCCGCTTGATTGATTGACATTATATGATTGATTATTTTCGCTAGCAACTTTGTACTGAATCTATACTATAATTTTTCGGGTTTGCTTCTGAATCACAACCCAAAGATACGAGTAGATTGTTTCTTTTGCTAAGGTAAATACTAAGAACACATCGTGGAGCTGGGTAAAGGCCTCCACGCTTCAGCCCAGCGCAGCCCCTATAGCCGCTGAAGCCTACTCCGCTAAAGACCTCCTGCAATACGATTGTTGACAAAGAACGATTTCAATATTGACATGATGTCTCCAGAACCAGTCAGTGATTCTAGCAGAACGATTGCATCTTCCCAACGATAAGTACATGAATAGCCTTCAAATTTCTATAGCCTGGCGCTGATTCTGCACAGGTACTCTAAGATGCTTATGTATCTCTATACAGTCTTCTCATTCCTTCCCTGATTTAATGGCACAGGTGCAACTGGGTCGCCAGTGTTGGCCCCCTGACCTGGCTGCACCCGATCGTCTGGAATCCATCGTCTCTGCATGCCAAAGCTAAGTAATAAGGAAGTACCAGCTACAACAATGGGTAAAATGAAGGCCCTAGAAATGGCAAAGCTGAATGCCTTCTGCACGAACGGCAAAACAGCTGCGGGAACCGCCTTCGCTAAGTCTGATGCACCAGCGTCTTGTATTGCTTTGACGTTGACCCCTCCCGGCGCCCCTGCGAGCCGACGGTAGAGCTCCTGGGAAAAGAGGTTGGAAGCGATGCTGAGTCCCACCGCACCACCCAGCAAGCGGTGGAATACGACCATGGCACATGCTGTCGGCATGTCGCTGTCCGGCAGAACGACCTGCACTGCGATGAAGGGGACCTGTTCCGCGAGCCCGATGCCAGCCCCGCTGAGGACCTGAAATCCGATCCACTGCCCCATCGACGACTCTCTATCGAGTCTCTGGAGGAGCACGCATCCTGCGATGAAGACGCTGGACCCGAGCCACATGAAGGGGACGTAGTAGCCCTTTGAGCTGACGCACGCTCCTGTGATAATGATGGCGATGCTGCACGGTATTCCGTACGCCAGGCAGCGGACGCCCGACGTCACCGCGTTGGTGCCCAGGACTGCTTGAAAGTAAAAGGCCAGGTAGTACATGTGCGTGTTGTGTGCCATGGACATTAGCATGTTGAAGGTGCAGCTGATGGCCACCGTTCGCTGCGAGAGAATTCGCATGGGGATAGTAGCCCTTGTTTCGTGGGGTTGCCCCGTCAGCTCATGGTAAAGACAGCTGTTTAGATATCATCTGTTGGTTTTTACTCACTCTTCTTTCTTCCTTGCCTGCAAGACCCCAAAAGCTGTGATGAAAATTCCAAACACCACGAGGCAGACGTAAACCCTGGGGTCAGACCACGGATACTTGGTCCCGCCCCATTGAAGAGCAAAAAACAGGGTAATTAAGCCGACGATGAGGAGGAATCCGCCCAGTAGATCGAGTTTCTTTAACTTTTCGCGCAATGAGAGTCGACCATGTATCGGTGTTCTCGTCTTCAATATTTTGTATGCGATTCCAAACGTCACCGCCCCAAACGCTAGGCAGATAGTTAGGGGGTTTCTTGGGATTTCCTTTCTTCATTACTCACGTAAATTGATCCTGTTGAACATCAGAATGTTGTCAGAGGAGATGATAAGAGGACGCCATACCAGAAGCAGAACCTCCAGGTTAGTCGAGGAGTGTCTGTGATGAGTCCTCCCAGAGTCGGACCCAGAACTCCTGCAACGCCGTACATGCTTGTGACTAAGGCCATTCCGAACGGCCTAGCTCGTAGAGGAACCGATCTGCCATAGACCGACAGACTCCCGCAAAGCAGGCCAGCGGCTCCAATACCAGATATCACTCTTCCGGTAATCAATGCTGCAGAATTTGGCGAGGCAGCGCATAGAATCGAGCCCGCCTCGACTTCAGGAAATCATAGAGCGATTTAGTAACTTTATCAGAGGTCATGAAAGCTACGAATTCGACTTACAAATGATGACGGAGGTCAGATACAGAATCCGGGCGTTGAATAAGGTGTACAAGCGACCAAATGTAGGCTGGAATGCCATTTCTGTGAAGAGGTACGCACTTCCGTACCATGGCACGTCGTTGAGTCGATGAAAATCGCTGGTTATCTTGGGGATTGCCGTGGCTGGCATTGGTGAGCATCAAAATGTCTAAAATCTAGGGAAATTATAAAAGCTTACCAAGTATACTGCCATCTATGGCTATCATGAAGGTTGCAATGGTGAACACTGTTGATAACAGAGCCAGTTCTCGTGGTGTCGCATATTGATGAGTCTGCGACTCGTCAGAGTCTTCGCCAGTCGTCATCTCATTTACATCATTTCTCTGGCTTCCAGGTTTCTCCTGAGGATTTTCTGTCTTCTCTTTGAAATCATTGTTAACAACATGTTCATGAGTATTGCTTGTTTGACTGTCGCCATTCAATGGAGGCGGGATGTAAATCTCCAAGGTATCTCTCGTATCAGCTTCCATGTTCCTCGTATGAACTCAGCAGCGGCCCAAATATTCCACGACTTAAGGAATTCCAATTACTCTGAAGAAGGAGAGAAAATTGCAATCAAAAGATTGTTCGGGGCTCATCTGGTTGTCAGTCATAATGCAAAATTCCCAGAGACATGACTGACGTCCCATTCGGGACGTTGATGAACCTCGTCTTGCCGAAAGGGTCTTTGGTTCCTACAGCTGTCCCGCGGCTGACTGCATTCAGTAATAAGATACACACCGGAACTAGCGCGTGCAATCCTGCGGCACCCCGCGTAAGGCTACGGCGAGAATCCTTCAGGAGTAATCCTGCGGAAACTACGGGAACGGTACCGTCGGTCCAGGAGGGCACGCTGATTGCCGTCTCGCAGCCTATAGCCTGAAATCAGCCCTTCGGTTCGCTGTTCCGTGCCATCCACAACAAAAGTGTTGAATGAGAAGCATCGCTTACTAGTTGATTTGATGAGAACAATACGTGCTATGGTCATTGGTTGGTCATCCACAAAGCCTCTTGGTGTGGTGCTGCTTGCCGCCTTGCTGCGCCCTTGTACACCGAAGGATCGGGCACAACTGCACGAGGACTCTACCTTGGCGTTCTCGTCATTATTGACACCAAACCGAGTACTATCACCGCGTCAGAGATAGATAAAGCATGCAGAGAGAGCTTTTCGAATTGATTACCTATGCTTCCAAAGGCTCGTGGTTGGCGGACTCCATAACACGCAGCATGATTTTCTCAAAGTTCCTCCTCACGCTTTGCGCGTCTGCATTGGTTCAGGCAACTCCCGCATCCCCAGAGTGCAAGGCCTTTCCAGGCACGGTATCATGGCCCTCGAGCAATGATTGGTCTCGCCTGAACAAAGCAGTCGATGGACAGCTCTTCAAGCCACTTCTTCCCGGGAGCGTCTGCCACCCGGAGCAGCCGAACTACAGTGCAGACCAGTGCTCCAACCTCTTCACGGCTTGGAGAACCTTTGAGTTCCATGCCCAAGACCCTGTCTCGGTGATGTGGGACAATTGGACCAATTATTCTTGTGTCCCTCTCGATGGCTTCCCTTGCAGCGGAGCAGGCTATCCGTCCTATGTGGTCAACGTAACCACGGCGAAGCATGTCAAGGCCGCCGTCGACTTTGGTCAGTGCATTATCCCGCAAAAATAAGGACAAGTTCAGCTGACAAGCGTTCATACACAGCGCGAAAAAATCAAGTCCGTCTAGTTGTCAAGAGTAGTGGACATGATTACCTTGGACGCTCCATTGCGCCAGGCTCCCTTTCTATCTGGACCCACCACCTCAATAACATCCAGTATCATGAGGGGCAGTTCAAGCTCGCTGGATCGGGAAAGGTTATACCCGGGGATGCCATCACCGCCGCAGCCGGAGCGAAGATGGTCGATGTGTATGCTACAGCGAGCCAGCACAACCGCGCTGTCGTAGGCGGCGGAGGCAAAACCGTTTCGCAGGGTGGCTTTGTAACGGGTGGTGGCCACTCCATCTTGGCACCACACTACGGTCTTGCAGCAGATAACGTGCTGCAGATGGAGGTCGTTACACCCGGCGGCGATCTTATCACGGTAAACGAAGATCAAAACGCCGACTTGTTCTGGGCCATGCGAGGTGTAAGTCTTGGGTCGCGGGAGCTTTTGCTTTTCCTCTACTAACATGGGAATATCAGGGAGGAGGTTCGACTTTTGGGGTTCTCACTTCTGTCACGGTCAAAACACATCCCGAGAAGAAGCTCACTATGGTTTTATTCATGGCCTTCACTGTACCTGAGGCTCCCTTTACTCTGGACCTAGCTACTTGGGCTGCTTCTCAGCTCCCTTACCTCTCGGACTCTGGCTTATCAGGCTATCTTATGGCTACTGTAAACTCGACGCCGCCGATCCCGATACCGGGTCTTCCAGAGCGAGTCGCCGGCCTAATGGGCAAGACAATCATTTTAGACACCCAAGATACGGCCAAGATCAACGAGATCTTCCGACCACTCAACAAAACGATCCAGGAACGGTGGCCTGGACAGGTCAACTTGCTGGTTCTTACTCAACCCTACGACTCATTCGCGGCCTGGTATGCCGAGAACTTTGACGATGGTCAAGCCGGGGGCTCTGTCTATCTCATCTCACGATTTCTGGACAAGAAGACCCTGACCAATGACCTGGACGCACTGAAGAGTGCACTGGAGCCGATTCTTCTCAATGATGGCTGGCTGGGAACCTACCTGGTTGCTGGAAAGGGTGTCAATGAAGCGAAGCCCCGCGGGGGAGGAAACTCTGTACACCCGGTCTGGAGAAAGGCGTATGTCCATGCTCGTGAGTAACTAACTCTAAAAGTCTCAAGGCCAGATCAAGGCATACGTAGGAGAAGTCACTGACGATGAGTAGTCACCTGGCAAGGCTGGGGATACGAACCGTGGGATCCAGCAGCTGGAGAGAAGGCTAGGGAGATTCTGAATGCTAGGTTTGAGCCACTTCGGCAGCTAACACCCGATGGAGGATCATACATCAATGAAGTAAGTTTCCCATCTTTGATGAAACAAGTCAGCCGAATACATCTCTTGCTAACGATTTAATTAGGGTTTTCCGTTTGAGAAGGACTGGCAGCAGGCTTTTTGGGGCGCGAACTACCCGCGACTATCCAAAATCAAGCGCAGCGTCGATCCTAAGGACGTTTTGTGGTGCAAGCCGTGTGTGGGAAATGAGGGCTGGGAGGAGAAAAACGACGGTCGCCTTTGCAGGGTTCAGTAAACCAGCAACTTGTTCGGCAATCGCGAACGACCCTATTCACATTCTATCATGACCTTAAGCGCTCCACGGGTTCATGCATGTGTGTCCGAGATACAAAGACCAGTTTGTGAAATTCAAGTGCGCTTGACACGGTTTGACTCGCAGTAACTCAACTTTTCTACATATCGAACACGTTCATGTACAGTCCCGCGTCGAGGCAAACTCCTAGACCATGAGGTGCCATTAAGAGAGGCTCACTTTTTTACAGTCTTGTTGTAGATTCTACATTGATAATATTTGAGGAGGGCACAAAAACAAGTTCACCATCGTTGTGGCCATATCTCTTGGTGGAACGAAGGCCAAAGACTTGTATCGACGGACCGGTGACAGACCCACTATTTCCCCAAGATATCGAGAGACCACTAGGCCGGTCAGCCCGTAAAACCAAGGTAACTCAGCAACGTCGCGACGTTGCGTTAAGCTCTGCTATATTTGCCCAAGACTGAGTGAAAAGGGGGTAAGGGGGAAAGTGATGCATGAAACCACAAAAACAAGGCTGAAAATGGCTTGTGGCGCTAGCTCAGTGGGAGATGCCCTTCCTTCTGACACACATTGGTGGCTTCGAGATGGTCTCGGATGGCCCTGGTTTCTGCAGTCCCCCACTTCTCGGAGCGGTCAGCCCGGGAACACACTTGCCTGGAGGCTGGCAGTCTCAACCGTTGCAACCACATCTTCCAATCTGTATGTCTCAGCCACCAAGTCTCAAGGAAGGTTCTAGACTTTTTCAAAAGTCGGTAATGGCCGGCTAGAGTAGGCTGTTAATTCAACCAGATAAATGAGCCGCTTGTTGGGTTTCACATAATCGATGGGATTACACATGTTACCACCTCATCGCATGCAACGTCAATTTGCTGAGAGAGAAAGGTATTCAGCGATAATTCAAACGGCCGAGACCTCGACATGCAGCAGTCGGACCGACCGAAATAGATGCATCATCAAGGGATAGATATTTCTTATAACTTCAAATCCGAAGAATGAGCAGCATACGCGTATCGAGAAACAGATGATGACTTGATTGTAGCTCCTCTGGGACTGATGGCTGCAAAATAGAAACTACCGGAGATGTGGGGCCTTGAGTAACGGCGCGAGCCGGCGCTTTGTCCGGACTACGCGGACCACGCGGATCAAGAAATGCTGACGTAAAGTGGCAGACGTCACAATGGGGAGAAGCGCGGGGTTGATGGGCACTAATAAGGAAGATGAGATGGCATTCTCATAGCTCATTCTATCAAAAGCAAACATTCATGTGCAATTGCTTTTTCGTAACTCAGCTCAATTCAACTAGTGCACAGGAAGAGCAAACCGAAAACTGGGCAAAATGTCTAAACCTGGACAGTTCCGAGCCGAGTAAGTCACTCTTCATGTCGGCGGTGATGCATCTCATTCCATCGCGTTGTTTGCCCGTCAACCACCATATCAGGGTCTCGAAACCATGGGTCAGGTGCAGACAAGTCATCTGTATAATTCTTACAAGCTAAAATAACGCCTAACCTCCTTAGTCTCCCTGAGCTCGCGAGACATCTTCTCACGAATGGCCCTCACAAGACTCATCCAACCGCCCGCAGAGTCCGAGTCATCTTAAACAGTACATGCGTCGTCGATACCACCAAAGCAGTCCATGTTTGGGAACACGTTGCATATCCGCAGTACTATGTACCCATAACAGAACTACGGAACTGCCGTTGGAAGGATAAGCAAGACATCCAGTCTACGGGCGACGCATCCCAAGCCGCGGCGGCAGTCGTTGAAGTGACCGTTCCTGGCTGTCGGGACGGTGAAAACGACTTTACCACCGATCGGGCGCTGAGATTTTCCGACAATGGAGAGATCAGCGGTGCTCTAAAGGGTCTGATAAGGCTCGAGTTCGGTAGTATGGGTATGTTGTCTCAGCCACCATCGGAAGTTCCGTAATTTCCGTCATGTACCTTCGGAACTGACAAGAAAACCGCCATTCAACACAACCAGACCAGTGGCTCGAAGAGGAGACGCCCATCTACGTCCACCCCAAAGATCCCTACAAGCGCATCGATATTCTCCCTTCATCGCGGCCTGTAGAGGTCAAGGTCGCCGGAAAGACCGTCGCCAAGACGAACTTTGCCGTTCATTTGCTGGAAACTGGGTTGCCTACGCGATACTACCTCCCCTTAGCGTCGGTTGATCAGTCAGCTCTGCGAAAAAGCAAGCTAATCACAAAGTGCCCTTACAAGGGCGACGCTGAGTACTACAATGTTGTCGTGGATGGCCAAGAGTACAATGACTTGATCTGGTACTACAGGCTTCCCACGCAGGAGAGCGCAGGCATCGCTGGTCTGCTATGCTTCTACAATGAGAAAGTCGACATTGTTCTGGATGGTGAACTTCTGGAGCGACCAAAGACGTTCTTTTCCTAAGTTAGGTAGTTTAGATATGTGTGGGAAATTTGTGATGCATTGTAGTCACGGCATATTAACGAATGAAATGATTGAATATGCTTCAATTTTGATATGGTACATCTTGATACAAGCGGCGTATTGCCCTGACGAACGTATAGTAAACGTCACAATGGCTGCCATTCTGTTCCTAATGGGTGCTAAACAGCATCCAGTCCTTAAGTCATAAATCGTAAATTTTGGTCCAACAGTGTTACACAGAAGCAGCATCAGTAGCTCCAGTCGTGGAAGCGCACGCAATCTGTGATCCGAACTGGGCTCGATTAACATCGATCAATTCATCGATAGGCTGCGTCAAACAGTGCCCGCATTCTCGTCCCTCGCGTCTAATTGCCGCTTCTTCAAGCCATCCCCCGCGAACGACCGGCTCGGCGCGTCTCTTGGAGGTCGTGGTGCAGGGCATCGGTCTCGGATCGATCTTTGGCGCTGATTAGTCGTGGTCTTGGACCCTTACTGCAGCCAGAAACTTTGCTTGCCGACAGGTCAGGATCGCCGCCGACATCGTGGGTGACACAACGGCGGGTCGCGTTCCTGAAACGCCTGCCATGGCACGTTGACAGCTAAGCCAGTGGCCATAACGTGCAGCTGGCTCAGTCAATGCTGTGCATCCTTCAGCCGCATGCCTTTCCGCATTGGGTAAACGCTTCATTGTCACCTAGACCGCGTTTTCACGCGTGAACTTTTGGTGATCAGTTTGTCGAAGGATGTCTTGTAATCCTTCAGCTGCGAATTACCATTTCAAAAGTACCCGGGCATTGAGCCATACGTTCCAGCGGGGCCGTGCGCATCATAGCCCTGCGGGATGAACTCGTCCATGAAGCCAGGAGGCGCCATGGTGTAGATGCTTCCAGGGTACACCTGCATGGCCTGGGAGCAATCCATGGCGTCTTGGTTGGCCTGCTGCTGCTGTTGCTGCTGGTGCTGCTCTTCTGCCGCCGCTGTGGCCTGCTGCTCGAGAAGAAGACGCTCGTCGCGTTCCTTTAGCTGCGATAGAGAAGCTTGCTGGGGTAGAGCTTGGTGGTGAATCGGGGGCGGTGACGTGACGGCGGGTGTCAGGGCTTGGGCGACGGAGTGGAATGCCGGAATGTCGGCGATAAGCTCGGGGAAGCGGGTGAAGAAGTCCATGCCCATTGTCCAGGCGTTGATGTCCGATATTCTCTGCTCGAACATGGGTGATATTTGATACTGGCCTGTGACGACGCTCTTCTTGTACGCGTCGCGGAATTCATAGGGCCAGAGGAGGTGGAAGTTGGGACCAAAGAGCTCCCAGAACTGGTTGTTGCAGTAGTGATGTTGTCCGAAGACGAACCGTTCTCGAACACCAGGCCTGGAACCTTGTTAGAGGCTGCACTCAAGCATCAACTGGAATTACCATAAAGATGTATCTACGTACCATACAAAGAAGTCGATGGCATAGGAGTGAGGCATCGCCTGTGATGGTCTGCAAGAGATCAGCATACGTCTAGGACTAGCGCGTCCACACAGTTGTTTGACAAACCTCTTCAGATACCAGGTGGGTAGCTTAGCATAGCGTTCCGGGGTGGGATCGGAGTGATACTGCAGCAACAGGTGCATAGTTCGAAGGATCGCCAGCCGTTCCGTCGGCGGGCAAGTCATGAAGCACAACTCGTCAACCCTGCGAAGCTTTCTCCACAACTTGGACAATGAACGGGTCTTTGCGACGGCATCCCAGCCTTCGAGTAGTACCCGCACGGGAATGTCCTCGTCGTTGGTGTCCTCGACCGCGTGAGCTTCCTTTGATATGCGACACCGTTTCGCCAAGACCTGGTTAACAGCCCGCCACACATTCACCCTCGGGAGTGCTGGGCCTGCGGGAGTCCGGACAGTGACGCAGTCGCAGTGCGCCTCGGGCGGTGGCACAATGAGATTGGGATCGTCTGGGGCATCGTCCCCGTCGTCGTCTTCGTCGTCTACAAAGTCCTGGCTGTCCGACGTGGAGCTGGGTGCGTGGACGCTGGGCGCGTGTACACTGGATGCCGGGAACGCGTTCGGCACCCTGCCGACGACGGCGCCATTGACACTACCGTGGAAACCGTGGACGTCGTGGGCGGCGGGGGTTTCGGGCAGCAGGCCCATGGGTGCGGTGTAGGTTGGCGCCGAGAGCTCCGTAAGCATAGTCGCATCCCGAGAGGCTGCTGAGCCTGCTCGTGGCAGGGATGTTGACGCTGTCACGGTGGGAGGCGGCGAGCGTTGCTGTGTCGCTGGGGTTGGGCGGCTCGGCAGCACATGGTCGCGGATCGTCTGCTCGATGGACTTGAAGGTGTCGAACAGGCCGTCACGCTCGCGCGTGACGGCGGCCAGCTGCTCCATGGCGGCCGACAGCCTCGTCGAGTCATCCTTTCGGAGCTCCTTGACCTGGGCCTCGAGCTCGGCGATGCGGTTGCGGGTGCGCTCACGAGCCTGCCTTTGGGCCCGGCGATCGAGCTCGCGCTTCCGGATTTTGCGGGCGAGCTCCTTTTCGGAGGGGACCTTGGCTGGCGGAGCTCCTCCTCCTGTTGCTGCTGATGGTGTGGGGGCATCATCGTCTGGTCCATTGGACGCCATAGCTCTTCCCTTCTTCTTTTATGAAAGAAGATTATGGGCAGAAAAGAGAGAAAAGAGTCAACGAGAATAAAAGCGCGTCCGCGCTTGAGGGGCCAAGTGTTTGTGCTTTCTCCTCGCGTGGTCCGCTGGTTTGGGCCCTATCTTTCGCAAGCGGATGATGGGAAAGCTTGGTTTTGTCAGCGGAAAGATGAGATATCGATTATTAGCCCGGGCACGGGTCCGGATAGTGTCGAAGAAAGTTGACGGTAGATGTGCAGAAGTGGATCGGGCGGGCATCAATACTAATGGGGAGAAAAAGGGGACCGGGAGTTGAAAAGACAAAAGGAAGCTTACTCCTTGAGGTTTAATTAACCAATCGTGTATCGAGACAGACAGACAGTAAGAGGCAGCAGAGACAGGGCTTGGACGGGCATCCCGGCCACACCATCGACATACATTCGAAGACAGATACAACAGCCTGAGAATATGGTAGTGTAGCAAGGAGGGAAGAGGGGTGGATGAGAAGTTGAGAAGAAAGACCAAAGAATGTGGGGTAAAATGCGGCCACCCTTGCCGTGCTGTACAGTGGACATGGCACTTGCTTGTCCTGTAGCTCTCTTTCGCTCTCTCTCTCTGTCTCTCTCTCTCTCCTTGCCTTGTCTTGCCCGCCCTGGTCTAGCTGAGCTGGGATTCCTATGTGACATTGGGCTTAAACTCTGCCATCGGTGGCTTCGCGTGGCTCTGATAGAGTTCGGACGCCATAGCTCCGCACGCAATTAGCCCAGAAAAAGCGACAAATCAGCGGTTGGGAAATGGTGGGAAATGCTAGCCGGCGACCCTCCACTCCATCGCATTGGTCTTAGAGTGTCTCAGTCGCAAGAGTCGACAACTGTGCTAGTACTAAGAGAAGGATTTCCCAGGCAAGCCAAACTCCAACGGGGGCTAATTAGCACTACTTTGACATTCCGCGGATGCCGTGTCCGGACGGAATTTCTAGTCTACTTTTCCCTAAAAACCTACTAAAGCCTTACCGTCCCCTGCAGACCCTTCAGCTCGTGTAGCCACACCAAGCCTTGCGCCCTATCGAAACTCGATTCCGAACTGCCAGAGTTATCCATGCGCAAAGTGGGTTTCTGTTGGCTTTGCAACGTCGATCGTCAAATTGTGATATGTCACTGGATACCTCGGATACCTCGCCCACATATTAAACATGGCTTATAAGACATTCCAGCCTTAGCAGTCTTGTGTTACCTCCAATCGTCATCTCTTTCTCACTCATTTGTTAAGCTGTCACTTTTCCCGCCTCCCTCGCTTTGAAAATCACTTCCAACTCCGGCAGCGACAGTGTAAAACCATCCTTTTTGCCATCAATAAACGCTTCTGCCTTCTGCCCTGGGGCGAATGCAACATCATATCGGTTAATAATTTGGCTGGCGCAGTAACGGATCTCCATCAAGCCCAGCTGCTTTCCGACGCACGAGTACTTGCCTGCCGTGATTCATCCTTGTCGTCAGCTCTCACGTCGCACCGATCGGCCCAAACAGGTGAGGGAGGTAATGAAGTTAAGTGCTTACCTGTACCAAAGGGAACAAATGCGGCAGGGTCTTTGGCCAGATCGGGCCGAGAGGTCCACCGCTCGGGAATGAACTCGTTTGCCTGCGGGAACAGGCGCTCATCTATTCGTTATTCGCCACAGTCAGCAAGCAACGTCTTGTACGACAGACACACTCCATCAGCCGAGACAACGATGAAAGATGAAACCATTTCTTTTTGAGACTTGCCTCTGAACATGGTGTGCGTAGGCACCTGGATGATTGTGTCACCCGGAATGAACGTCCCGTCAATATCTATGCCCTCGGGCGGGGTCATGCGCTGCACGCCCGACGGAACGGGAGGGTGAAGCCTCAACGTCTCGTCGATGCACGCCTGCAGGTACGGGAGCTTTGACAGTGCGGAGTGTTCAGGCTCCGCATTCTGCGCAAAGTAGTCGTCGATCTCCTCCCTTAGACGTTGGTAGACATCCGGCTTCTGGGCTAGCTCGAAAAAGAGACAAGTAAGGGATGCAGCTGTAGTGTCGCTTTACGAATTCGCCAATACAACGTCAGCTGAGTTTGGACTCATAAAGTGGGATATCAAAGTGGGATGCGAGACATCACTTACCTTCCTGCAACGATGATAAGGTAGGCATCGCCGTATAGGTTGAGGGTGTCTTGCCAAGTCGGGTTCTTGAGGGATTGGTACTCCTCCAAGATCCATGAGAAGACGTCTGGGCGGTCCGGGGGGTTCTTGAATTTGATGACAATTAGCATGCATATCCCTCGACCCGGACTGGTGGCTCATCATACCGCGATTCTCTCGTCCACCTGAGATGTGACAAATTTCCAAAACCGCTTGTTGTTTTCATTCAAGACTGGCGTGTTTTTGAAGATGGGGAAGAGCCATAGCATATGGCTGAACATGCCAATAGCCTGCATGTCTTGGTGTAAGGAAGTCATAAAGTAGTGCTTGATGCCTTCCTTGAGCATGCCAAAGGACTTGCCGAAAGCCAAGTCTCCCATGACATCGAAGCTGTAAAAGTTGAACCAATCTGAAATATTGAATGGCTTTCCCTTGTTCTTATCGATGCTTGCAAGTAGCTGATTGGTGTAGTCGGCAACCCGGAACTCATAGTCTCTAAGCGCTAGTCCTCTTGTTAGTTGCGAAATCCCAAAACGTCTCTGGGCAAGTTCTTGGATTACCTTTCGAGCTGAACCCTCGATCCCAACTCTTACGCCTTTGCGCGTGCTCTTGCTTGTCTCGGACGAGCTGTAACGAGTACATGGGATGCAGGACTCCATACCACGGGCCTTTGGTACACGGTGAGCGATTCGAGTGGATTGGAAGAACGGCCTTTGGATTGTTGATAGACAACTCCGTCGGGCCTTAAGCCATTGACATTAGCATTCTTGATCTGTATGGCAAGATTTGATAGAGTTCCTTACCGATTCTTACGATGTCGCCGTATTGTTCATGGAGTTGTTGAACCTCGGTATACATGTGCAACTCCTTGACAGCTCGCGACGTGATCCACAGGTTTGAGAGTCTCGCCAGGAACGGTCCCTTGAAGCCATTGAGCCGGTGGAATGCCGCGCGGTACACAAGCAAACTCGTGTAGATTCCAGCGACGAGCGCGGCCGTGAGAGACCCAGCTGTCTTAAGCGCAGCTGCGTTGGTCGGGAAGGTCTCAGGAGCTCCCCGGGAAAGGGCTGCCGTCAGCAACCCAATGCCCAGGGTGAAGTTCCTAAAGAGTCTGGTAGTAGCTGTGTCCCATTCTCCTTTACGGAAAACAAAGACGTGGAGCTGAGTGCCCAAAACGAAGAACAGGCCATGAGCCTGAAAGATCTGGAGGTCTGTCATTGCCATTTTTTGGTGTTTGTCATGCCAAATTCTGGCTGCGCTTGTGGCTTGTTCACCACGCAAGAAATGAATAAGAGGAGAGGAGTCTCTTTTTTGAGAAAGCGGATAAGGATGGAGTCGCTTTCAAAGGCTTGGTAAATACTATCTGGATGGATTTGAATGCAACTCCTCGACAAATCGAGTGAGGCGCATGAGGAAATCACTGCGTCAGAACGGCATCTGCTGCCATCCAACAAATCAACCCAACTTGGCGTTAGGAAGCAAACAAGACGTGTCAGAAGAGACCAATCACCAATAACCCAATTGGGAACCCAATAGCTCAATGAAGCTTCGAGTCAGAAAAACTGCCACCCCATTTCGGGATGGTCGCTGCAGAACCACGATCACTACTAGCTCGACCATTCATGTGTGCCTGATAACTCATCTGGCCTGATTACCCCTAACCCACGCCTCAGAACCCGAAGCACTATGACGAGGCTTGGAGATCTGGAACAAGGCCCCTTTGTGGTCTCTGTGGCCCGTTGCAGAATGTGCCTACCCGCCAGCCATCATGTGAGAAGACGACTCAGCATGTTCAACGGTTTCTGACTCGACAAGTCTGGGGTAGAATCTTGTGCCCATGGGGTTGTGATCTTCCCCAGCGCGGGGCCGCGCCTGCGTGTCGGTGGAGTCTGGGGAAGAGCTGTCAGAAAATGAGAAGTCTCCCCGTTTCCCCGCGACATCATCATGGATCTCGGGCGTCTGAGGCTGGAAGTCTGGGGAAAGATCTCGATGGGCCTCTTGTTTCCCCCCGCCGTTTCCCCGCAATGGGGTTAATTAGCCCGGCGGGATCAAAACGGGGTGGCGCGAAAGATGGCCCGGGGCCGCTTGACCCTCGACGCGGGTTGCCGACGCCATGAGCCGAGCTTGCCAGCACAGCCCAACAGCTTAATTGAACTCTATCGTCTAGCTCGTCTAAGCTGTCCCGCAATCTCGGCATATACTGTGGTAAGCTGGAGTTTACCCCGGTTGTTGACGAGCCGAGTCGGCACTTGTGGCACTGTCTCTCGTGGCACTCTCGTGGCACTTATCGGGTTTGACTTGGTTGTTTGGGCAGCCTTCCACTGCTGACCACATCCCCAACAACTGGCTGGAACATGGCGAGCTTCCCAACATCTCGGTTTGATTTGCATCTTGGAGAGGATCGATGACTAAATTACACCACATGCTTTTTTGTCGCTGCCTACCACCGTTCAAGGAAGGGAGAATGTGAAATGAAAGAAGCGTTCTGAACGTTTCATAGTCATCATAAATTGAGAGTATTTACAGGAATCATGATAATGTGCATGTGTCTACTTCAAATCGATCACAACACGTCCCTGAATGCCCCCAGACTCCATCTCATCGAAAATCTGTAAATCGCTTTATCAGTACAGACATTGACAAGTAAGCACTCTGGAATGGATCAAGTTACCTTTGTTAAGCTTCTCATCCGCCGAAGTTGAAAGTGAGTTTTAATGTTGCCTTGTGCTGCGATCTCCAGACATTCCTTGGCTTCGAGTCTGTTTCCTGTCTTGACACCTGCAGAGCATCCAAGTAAGCATTCGCATCCACGATGCGCCTATCACATGTTGAGGAGACGTCATGACGGAGTCAAACATACCAAAAATAGTCAACTCGTCCACGAGCATGGGTTCTACGTCCGCAATCGCCGGGCTGCTGTTCTCAGGAACACCCAAGCATACAAGCTTGCCCCTGAATCCGAGCCACTTTGGTGATTGCACATAGGCCTTCTTGTTAGACGAGCACATGAGCACAATTCTCGCGCCTCCGCCCGTAATCTTCTTGATTGCCGCCGTGAGGTCTTCGTCGCTGGGATAGGCCGTGAAGTCGACGAATTCCGTCGCCCCGAGGTCGCGGCAGAATTTCTCCTTGCTGCCGATATCCATAGCCAAGACACGGCACCCAATCACGCGGGCATATTGGATTGCGAGATGACCGAGGCCCCCGCCGGCTCCCACGATGACAACCCAGTCGCCGTGGCGGGCGTCGGCGCGCTTGAGGGCTGTGTAGACGCTGATGCCGCCGCACATGAGAGGGGCGGCTTCTGCTGAATCGAGGCCTGCGGGGACGGGAGTGACGTATCGTGCCGTCGATATGCAGTATTGTTGGAATGTGCCGGGGGTGAAGTAGCCGGAGAGTTTAACCTGTGCACATGACGATTCGCCGCCTTGAAGACATCGATCTGATATGCTGTATTAGTGGAGGTAGGTTGTGTAAGATGATCATGACCATACCGCAGTTGAGACATGCATCTGCCGCGTATTTGATTCCTACCCTGTCGCCGATCGCAGGCGATGTGACGCCTGTGCCTACGGCGACGACTTCGCCGACTCCTATAGAGCATTAGTTACAACTCGATCTAAGGCGCGATGGAGGAATTAAAAGTCGACGCGGAGTTTTGACGTACCCTCATGGCCACCAACTTGACCTGTGACATTTCATGATTAGATCCTTGCCTAATGAGTCGACGGTTCGAATCAGATGAGACGTACCTTTTGGTGTAGGAAATGGGACCGATGAGAATGCATTCATGCAGAAGCCGTAATCGGTATGACAGACACCAGAGTATTGTCTGCAGTAGTAAATAGCGTAATCAGTAATTGAACTTTGTGATATTGAATAAAGGTGTCAACTCACAGCCGAACCAAAACCTCTCCGGGGCCAGGCTCCGGGATCGGTAGTTCTACGACCTCCGTTTGGGTGGTGCCGGGCTCTGTGTATACAACCGCACGGTTGTGGTTGCTTTCGCCGCCCATGATAGTCGCCATAAATTGCTCTACAATCTCAATATGTTTTGAGCCCTTTGGAATTCAGATGGGCTTTGCGAGGGAATGCATGTCGTTATATTCTTCAAGGAGGCCGGGCGGGCGCGCGCACGCGGCCTCTCGGCGACCAGAAACGAACCCGAGCATTCTGGATCAATTGGACCGAACCATTTCCACCCCTCCCTGACACACTTTGTACACTAGAAAGCTGGCCGGCCGGTTTGCCTTAGCTTCGTAAAAGCGAGCCAGACCATCGGGAACAAGCTCTGTTTGCTCCTTTTTGCCTGCTACAGCCCGCCACAATTGCCGAAGCCGTGGCACGAGGTAATAGAGTCTGGCGCAGATGTGCCCCCATGCATCTCATGCCGGCGCCGAGCCGGCGGGTCAATGTCTTGATGTGAGGGAAGACCCAAGACCTGGGGGGAAGCAATTTCAGCCAACCATTAGCTGTGGAAAGCTTGACTCGACCTTGAGTCTGTCTGCATGACCAACCTTGCAGGAGGGAGGGCGAATCCTCAAACGCAGCGCGAGGCGAGCTAAGGTGGACAAACGGCGGCAGCACGGCGCAGATGGTGGTCGAGTCAGACCCTCTTTCTCCAAATGCACCCGGCTAAGAAACACGATCGGTTCAAGCACAGGTCAATCTTCTGCCTACCTACGGGGAAATAGGTGCGGTTCGGGACACAAGTGCCAAACGCGAAAGGAGGGGTTGAAAGCGGCACGTTGCCGAGTTCGAATTCGTCTGTTGTCTTGCGTCTCCAACTTTCTTCCCCCCTTTCGTCACTTTAGAGAGACTACTGCGGGCAACCCGCAGCACGAGAAGCAAGAGAGTCTGTGTCAGCATTGACAGCAACGGTAAACATACTGCGGAAGATGGCAATGCGTCAACACTACGCATACCTTAATACTTTCCATACACTAAAACTGGCTTACATAACGCTACATAACGGTACGCACCAATGACTATCAAGCCGATCAACTCATCCGCGTTTCAACACTTGCCCCGTCGCGGCTTGGCTTGGGTGAGTTGTCGATTGTAATGGTGCGGCGCGGGGCGGCGTGTTGCGGGTTTGGGTGGCAGTTTAGAACCTGACCGAGACACACAATGGAACAAAACCAGTTCCCGTCCACTTCAACATCCATCCTACTCTTACTCCAAAACGGATACAGAGACAGGGAAAACTGAGGAGTAAGACTGGAAGAGCCACGCAGAGCGAGGCAAAGCTACCCATAGTGGGAGCCTTGGCCGGGTGAGCTACCCCAAATTTGAAATAGCTCTGGACTATCCCCATACAACCCCGGCCTGGCCGCGGGGCCACGCTTACCACGCTCCAATTCTGCGAGTAGTCCATGTCAATCGACAACGGCCATCGTGACATCGAAAACGGGGTTCCAGACAACGACCCTCGGTCTAAGACATGGCATCCCGGTAACGTGCCCCGGTTCTCTCTCCACGTCCCCCTCCTCGTGCCCCTCCACTGGTTCATTGTTCCTCATAATGCGATTGTGAGCAACCCAACCGACCCCTCCTTGCCCCCAGACGAGAGAATCAGGAGAAGGGGGAAGAGAGAGAAAAGTCGAGAAAGCAAAAGGTAGTCGCTTTCGCATGTTCCATATCCAGTGCCCCCCCTCCCTCTACTTCTTCTCGCCCTGCGTTTCCTTTTCACCCGATCATCTGTGCCAGTCAAGTTTCCAAAATCAGACCCTGATACTTTTTTCTCTTCCCATCACAATCCACGGACCAGACCGCAGCGTAACTTCCCGCACCTAGACCAGGGCCCTAAATCTCATCCAGTCTTCTACATTCTCATCCCACACTGCTGTCCATCATGGCCACGAACGGCACGTCCAAGCTGGACTGGACCAAGTTCTACAACATCATCGACGGAAAGCTCGAGTCGACGAGCAAGACGAGGAACAGCCCGAACCCATCTACCCTCGAGGCCAACCCCGAGGTTCCTCTCTCAACACCCGAAGATGTCGACAGAGCCGTGCAGGCCGCCAGGAAGGCTCAAGATGCCTGGTCCGAAACACCGTACGAAGAGCGTCAACAGGCTCTCTTCAAGCTCGGTGAGGCTCTCGAGGCGCACGCCGAGGAGTTCGCGCTGATGCTCACCAAGGAGCAGGGCAAGCCTGTAAGTCATTGGCGTGGGAGCGTGATGAGCCCGGAATGAGTCGTGTTAACAATCCATGCGTCGCACAGCTTCCTTTCGCACAGTTCGAGATCGGCGAGGCCGTCAAGCACTTCAAGGGAATGACCAACCTGCCTTTCCCCGAAGAGGTTGTCGATAACAACCCCGATCGCCGCGTTCTCACGAGATACGTCCCCTTGGGCGTCGCCGTCGGCATCGTTCCCTGGAACTGTAAGTCGTACCACTCCCATAGTCTTAGTCGATCAATCCGCTAACTTAGCATGTCCAGTCCCCATCCTCCTCGGTAGGCCTTCTCAATCTCATGCGCCCGGCGCAAGTTCCCAACTAACACTACTCAACAGCATGCGGCAAGATTGCCCCTGCCCTCGTCACCGGAAATGCCTTCATCCTGAAGCCATCGTAAGCTCTAGACCCATTTCCGCTGTCATCTTCCGCACACAAACCAGGCACTAACACCAAGCTACAATAGTCCTTTCACACCCTACTGCGACCTCAAGCTCGTCGAGCTGGCGCAGCAATTCTTTCCGCCCGGCATTTTCCAGGCCCTCAGCGGTGACGACAACCTCGGCCCCTGGTTGACTTCCCACCCCGGTGTCGACAAGGTCAGCTTCACTGGCTCAACGGCAACCGGCAAGCGTGTGATGGAGAGCTGCAGCAAGACCCTGAAGCGCGTCACTCTGGAGCTGTAAGTGGACGATTTGGGACGACTTTTTGCGTCCCGCCTCTCCCCGGATGGTAGTGTGGAGTTGGTCGCTGACTTGTGAAATCGCAGTGGTGGAAACGATGCTGCCATCGTCCTTCCTGATGTCGACGTCAAGGCCGTAGCGCCCAAGGTATGTCAACGTGTACGATGGAAGTCGAGGATTCAAAGCTGACATAGCACAGATTGCCATGTTGGCTCTGTACAACTCTGGACAGGTACGTAGGAGTTGGTTGACAAAAGTCCCATCAAAGAGCCAAAGTCATACAGCCGCTGACACCAATTACTACAGGTTTGCATCGCCATCAAGCGCATCTACATCCACGAGGCCATTTACGACGAGCTTGTTGCCGAAATTGCCACCGCCATCAAGAACTTGCCCGTCGGCGACGGACAGCAAGAGGGCACGATGCTCGGCCCCGTCCAAAACCAGATGCAGTTCGAGCGCGTCAAGGAGCTCCTCAAGGACATTGAGGAGACGAAGCTCAAGGTCGCCGCGGGATCCACCGCGCCCGCCTCCAACGGCAAGGGCTACTTCATCACGCCCACAATGATTGACAACCCGCCTGACAACTCGAGGATTGTCGTCGAGGAACCTTTCGGTGAGTTCATGTTCTCCCGCTACTCAAAGTGAAATTAATGCACGGGCGAACTCAATCGCCCAACCTGTCCTTGCCCCTCAATCGTGCCGCCCCTCCTGCAAATGAAAAACGTCGTTTCTCCACCGAGGCTAACAAGGGGGTATCCCAGGTCCCGTCTTCCCCGTCCTCAGGTGGAGCGACGAGAAGGAGGTTATTCACCGCGCCAATGACACCCTCATGGGTCTCGGCGCTTCGGTCTGGTCGAAGGACGTCGAGAAGGCGCAGAGCGTCGCCAAGAAGCTCAAGGCCGGCAATGTCTGGATCAACACCCACTTGGAGCTGCAGTACGATGCGCCATTTGGCGGTCACAAGCAGAGCGGTATCGGATACGAGTACGGCGCTGGCGGTCTGAAGGCTTACTGCAACGTGCAGTCCATGTTCATCACAAAGGCATGATCTTTTTTTATTTTGACTTATGATAACCCCCCCTGCATATGCGTTCAAACGATGTAACAAGAAATAAAGATGTCTAAACTCTAAGGGTTCTCCTTTTTGTAGAACTTGTACGTTATCAGTTACCTCTTGAGTAAGCTAGTGATGTGTCGACTGTCACTGTTACCATCTTTGGGTTTCATCGCCGCGCTTACTGTTGCAACTTGCGAGAAGATCGGCGTTATTGTCTCGAAGCATCTCTTTACGGCCGATGGGTAGTGCCTCGTGGAGTGCGAATCCTTCGGTCCAGACCAGAATCACATATCTTCTATAGGCAAATCATTATCGGACATTTAATGGAGCTATTATGGAGCTCTCAGGTCGTTGGTTGTGTGGCCGGCGAGCTACCACTGCTGCCTTGCGGGTGGGCTCATTTCTCCAAGGACCCTTGAAGATAGTCGATGCAATGCACGTAAGCTAACGCGCAAGGACGGAGACTCTCCGCTGGGATATTCGCAAGCTCGACATCTGAGTGCGGCGATAGTTCCGCAATTGGCAAAGTGGAGTCTGTCAGATCTACGCTACAGCGAAGTCCAGATTATCCATTGTTGAACGAGTTGAGAAGACCAAAGATCCAGCAAAGGCTGGGCAATCGGCAATTGCATCCTTTGCCAAGGTTCGTTAGTTAATCCACACTGGTGACAAGCTAAGTAGCTACTCACACCGACCTGAAATCGCCATAAAGTCATCTTGCGCGAGCAGAGGGCTTTCCCGAAATACCAGAGACCCCGAAAAATGAAGCAGCTCATACCCTCGTAACTGCACTGTACTTCATGACATCCATCTCCAGGCAATCCACTCATGAGGTCCCCAAAATTTGTCCGTTGCGGATATACGCCGAAGTTGCTTACTTAGGCCCGAGTGGGACACGCTACGATAATACAGTTCCGTAGACGCACTGATCAGAGACTGCTGTCTCGATTGCTTATCTGTTTTATATGTTGTGTGCAATGATGTCGGAGTCTTTGAAGAATCTTCTGTTTGTACTCATGTTTACGCCACAATTATTATTCATGACCCTGGACATGCAGCATTGGTAATTGGGACCATTGACCCGAGATTTGTAACATCGTCATTCATGCTATTTATCTGCAAATTCTACCAGATAAACTTTTTCTATCGAGGCCTGATTCCTATCAATTTGTTCGGCTGTATAATTTCCTATTTAAACCCATCGATCTCGGCGCATAGGATCCCGCATCTATTCTTTGGGTTTTGATGGATGAGAGCGACTACACAACAGCCAGCTCAAACAAGTCAGATAAAAAGGAACTACATCTTATTAGTCTTTACGCAAAAGGTACAAATGCTGATGGGATTATTTGCAATCCTAGTAACGCAGTACACGCAGGTTTGAAGTCGGTTGCAGAAGCGGGGAATGATCATAACAACGAACAATCATCAAAGAAACAACTGACGTCGAAATTCGAGTAGTTTCATATCATCTGGGACGCATTTAGTCTTATTTAAGGGCGAAATGTGCCTTGTCTCCTGGACATCTAAGGTCATCTTGATGCGCCGGGTGTGGCTGTGCGGTGTAGCGTCCGCTTTTTGACGGGACGGCGCTTACATCAACGCGCGCGGATACGGAGCGCAACCCTGGCGAGGGATACAAGGATGGCGCCAGAAACACGCGATTTCTGCTCTCAAACTCACAAACCATAAAGAATGTTGGTTACCCTAAATATGCTGGTGGAACGGGATGAGCCTGAGTGCGCTTGGGTCTATCTAGCCTCCAGCAGAGTCAGCTAAAAGCAATGGATGCAATGCTCAGCCACACCCCTCGGCTGATGTTACTCGTTCGTTCCTTTCAAATATCCGATATGCTATGGAAAGAGTTATTCCCGAGACACAGTTGGTGGCGGAAGATGTTGCAGTTGGCTGCTAATCTGTGAACTGAAAGACACGTATAATTTCTGCTTATGCCAGGCAGCAGTAGTAGCAGTTGCCCACAGCAATACATGTAGGCTCATCTCATTGAGGCGCCACCCCAAGGCCGTCCATCCTCCTCCGTTCTCACCGGAGACCGATCCGACTGACGGCTCTGCTAGCCCCCACCTACAGTCAATCGCCGGGGAAGACGGAGATGGCTGCAGCCGTATCAGACAAGCGATCGTACGTTGCTTGGCTCGATCCCGTATCGCAGCGGATAGGTGCGATTTCATGGAAGACGTAAGGCTTGTATAAGATTAAGAGACTTGGAGGGTGAGAAGAGTTCAGTTAGAGCTCAGATCCATCACAGAACACATCGACAACACCAACCCATCACTTGAATAATCCAGAATACGTAGCGATCGACATTTGAGACCGAATCTTCACCAGGACTGCCACATACGATACCCATTTCCTTTACTTCGTCACACGTTTCAACCTCAAATCACAATGGCTCAGGTCGCTATCATTGGTGGTGGTCTTTCTGTACGGCCAACATTCATCTGCGCAATGACGATTTACGATTTACTAACGGCTGTCCTAGGGACTCACCCTCGCCCTTTACCTTCACAAGAGCGGCATCTCCGCCGCAGTCTATGAAGCCAGGCCCAACGACTTTGTCTCCGGCGGCAACATCGCCCTCTCACCAAACGCCCTCCGCGTTCTGGATCACATCGGCGTCTACGATACTCTCCGCCCCCAGGGCTTCGCATTCGAGTCCGTCGCCTTCCTCAACGGCCGCGGCGGCCTCCTGGCCAAGGTACTCAACGGCAGCTATGAAGAATACAACTATCCGGCCCTGCGCATTCGCCGCACCGTCCTGCGCGGCGAGCTGATCCGCCAGCTCGAGCTCCTTGGCGTGCCGATCCACTACGAGAAGAAGTGCGCCGCTGTCCGCGAGGAAACAGACACCTCGGCGACTGTGGAGTTCGAGGACGGCGAGACCGTGACGGCAGAGTTCGTCATTGGTGCAGACGGCATTCACTCACGCGTGCGGTCGTTCGTGCGCCCCAACGGTAGCAAGCCCGTCTTCCAGGGCCTTGCTGGTATCTCTGGCACCTTCAAGCTCAGCGACCTGCCCGACGTTGACACGGATATGCACTACCCGTGCATGCTTTTCGGCGGCAATGGCTCCTTCGCTGTTATGCCGGCATCAGCGGACGGCGATGAGGTCAGCTACTTTGCGACTTTTGAGGTCGAGGAGCGGCCGCGTGAGGAGTGGGCGGCGCTGGACGCCGACAAGGAGACCTTGGCGAAGATGATCAAGGAGAGATTCCCTATCGATTCGAGCTGGCCTGAGGTTGTGCGTGCGCTGTGCCACCGGACCCCGACTGAGTCGTTGACCCTCTGGCCGTGAGTTACCTGATTTGCAGACTTTATGATGGTGCGTATACTGACAAGATTTCTAGCTTCTACTTGCTCTCTGCCAAGGAATCTTGGTCTTCTCCGAGCCGCCGTGTGCTCCTCATCGGAGACGCAACTCACGGCATGCCCCCAACTGTATGTTTACCACCACCACCAGTAGAGAATGAAGACATGCTGACAACTTTCTACAGGGCGGTCAAGGTGGCGCGACTTCCTTTGAGGACGCGGAAACCCTCGCATACACCCTGGCTCATATCAAGGCGCCGCTGTTCAACGACAACGCCCGCCCGCAGGTCATCCAAGCCTGGGAAGACCACCGCAAGGACCGCGTGTCCAAGATTGTGGATTTCACCACCCAGAACGGCGACCTACGCAAGACTTCCACCTCGTTCATTCACCAGTGGATCAAGGAGATGACCATCTGGGCTTACATCAAGATGGTTGGTCCTCACATGGGCTGCAAGTGGATGTACTCGTACCACGGCGAGAGCGTTCGCGCTGTCCTCGGTCGGCTCGGCTTCGACGAGTCAAAGGCGAAGGCCCAGTGAGGGGAGCCCTCGGCATGTTCAGGACAAGGCGTGAAGATGAAGAGGCTATTCGTATATGTGGTGTCTACGATTACCCTTTCCTTTATTCATTTGGCGTTTGTAATTCCATAGACTGTAGAATCTTATTATCAACTTCTTTACTGAACGGTCACGACTCCTATCCGTCTTACTACTGTTGAGGGTCTGCATGATTTGAGGTCCGACACTAAGCAGATACTTTATGCGAGGCATTGGCGTGTATCTTCCTCAAGACACCGATTAGCCATTAAGGAAAAGCGCTTGACCTCTTCTCATTCTCCTAAATTCCTCAGACCATAGATCCAGGCTTCTTCGTCATATGCCACGAGGCACAGACAGCTGCCAAAGTGGAGTAGTCCAGATGGTTGCAATGAGGCACCTGCAAAATCATGGCTAGCCCAACTAGTGCATGCCTCGATGCTACCTCACCCTCCGACTGCTGGAGTTGGTGGCCTTGCATTTCTTCGGCAGTTACCCATTGCGCCTGTGCTTGAGGCTGGAGTTTTGCAAGCCTCGGCTTGAGACGCTCTTCGATGTCGTCCCATGTGTTTCAAAGACCGACGTTGGTGTTCTTCCCCAGCTCTGTTGGCATGCATCATCCGACCGCATACGTCAGAACCCGCCAACGGTTCATTTAGTCTCTGGCATAAACTCTGGAGTAAATACATAAATGCGACATAGCAAGCTTTCAAAACTAGTAACGGCTGTACATTGCGCCCCGGATTGAACGTTGCCCCTGAACTCATTCGGGAATCGATGCGGGGTGATCCTACTTCAAGGCCTATAGAGACTGAATTATTGGGTATATGCCCTAGTCTGAGGTGTAAAAGCCTTCCCGAGATGTGCAAACAGGACATGGTTGTTGATGGTAGATGACAACTTCAGCTCTTGGTGAGCCAATCACATCCGTTGCCCTGGACTGCAAACTCGACCCATACCTTGGGGCCCTGAGAAACCTATAAATTCTCCGTGAACATATATTCTGGACCTTCGACCGGTCTCTTCAGGAGATGAGCCTCTGCATGTTATCTGCTATCTTATAGTAGAGTCAGTCGTTCAACTACCTAACCGTTTCACCGCGAGAAATCATCCTCAAAATGTTGCTCTCACTTCCAGCCTGCCGGATGGCATTTGTCCTCGCCTTCTTTCGCATGCAGACTGCGTCCTTAGTTCACGGCTTTCCTACTTCAGATACCGACGAGCTCATGACTGACTTGAAACGAACGGCGCCAGAATTCTCAGATCTTGAGGAAAGACAAGATATTCCTGATGTCTTGGCCAAATTTCCTTCTGGTCCATTGAACCAGTTCCTCAGAATCATTAGTACTCTGCCAGCGGGCGCGGCAGCTCTTGACGCAGTCGGCCTGGTCTTGACCCCTCTTCAACAGGGCCTCGCGGATTCTGTTGGCATCGACACGACTGAGGATGACTTGGAGGAGAATGCAGCGTGCGCAGACATCACCGTCATATTCGCTCGAGGCACCACTGAGCCCGGCAACGTCGGCCTCGTTACAGGCCCACCATTCTTCGACGCCCTCAACCAACAGCGTGGGACCAAGACCGTCTCGATTCAGGGTGTTGAGTACCCCGCGACCTTTGCTGGGTTCAACAAAAATGGCACCGAGGGTGTCCCAAGCATGTGCGTTTGCCAAAGAGGCTTTTCCAGGGTCGAAGATGAACCAAGCATAGCAAGAGGCGAACGCTTACTCCAGGCTGCTTAGGACAAACTTCATCAATGAAGCTGCTAATAAGTGTCCCAATACCAAAATTGTGATGTCCGGTTATTCCCAGGGCGCTTTGGTTGTCCGCAGCACTGCAAATTCTCTTCCGGCGGCCACCATGGCCAAGATCAACTCTGTTTTGACCTTTGGAGATCCCGGCAACCCGGGCGCCATTACTGGCGCTGAAGGCAAAACTAAGATCATCTGTCACGACAATGACGCTGTTTGCAGTGGAGGCTTCATCACTGTCGACCATTTGACTTATGCTGAGGACGCGGACGCTGCGGCTCAGTTTGTCTTGCAGATGGCAAGCGGTAAGTTGAAAACCCGTATTAAGAAGAAGAGTTTATCGACGCTAATGAGCCTATCTTCTTATAGCGTGAGTTAAATTCGAATTCGACATGGCTGTCAGATGGGAAACGCATGCCTAGATGGCTGAGAAGCCCATACTACTTTACTTTATGCCGTTATCACTTATCATTTTTGCTTGCATAGTGCCGAATGATGTAACGTGAAACAGCAGGCACGGCTTTGACAAAGATGACTTGTTTATTATAATAAAAGAAAGTTTATCAATGAGGCCTGCATCATTGTACAAAAGTTAGCTCGAGCCAAGACTATACTCTTGAGGACGAGTGCGCTTGCGACATTATTGAAATAACCCTCACAGACCATGTCTCAATTGGTTCTCGCCAACCAAAAATCTGCAGCAACATCTATTAACCTTTCGCACGAGTCAACCCGCCAACATCGCGGCTGAGTACCAACATCTAATAGAATCTCCTAAACGAGAAGCGATCGTGAAAGAGAACGGGATGGCCCCCGCACTAAACGGCATGTAAGCGGGTCTCGAACCATTGAAGCCCCTCGGCGGCCCAATTGGAGACAATTTGAGACAAGGACTGGCGATGACGCGATCGCGCGGCGCAAATCCGCCATCACAACGCTGTCACTCTGCACACGTTTTGATATGACAAGATTTTCCCAACTGCAGTGACCCGGCTATTACTTCGCGGCAATGCGTTCGAAGTCCCGATCCAAAGGGCCGGGCCCAATTCCTTCATGTGTTTGAAATATTCCTCTCAACCTCAGACAACATTAGACACTGCAGTCGACTTGCGAATTTCCAACTCTCTAGAAGGGAGAGGGGTGACTGATAAGGTGCTGAGACGGTACTGGACCACTGCTACAGTCTGATCTTGGCAAGATCGTCGACTTATCAAATCCTTCACTCCGTCGCATTCACATTGCGCAATTGTACAAAGCACGTCGTCACAATGTCACGATACAGAGCCTACAACAAGGACGGCGATGACGTCCCCGTCATCGAAGACGCGCGCGTCGGCCGCGCAGGCTATGCCGATGATTCTACTTCAGCAGACGCCGACTTCGCAGCCATTGACCCGCACAGCGGCGTCAAGCGAGGCCTCAAGACACGGCATCTCAGCATGATGGCCCTGGCGGGCATCATCGGTCCGGGTCTCCTGATCGGCGCGGGAGGTGCGCTCTCCAACGGTGGACCCGCCGCTCTGCTCATCGGGTTCGGCGTAATTGGTATCATTGCATTCAGCATTATGCAGAGCTTGGGCGAATTGACCACGTTGTATCCCAGCGGTGGAGCGTTTACCGGGCTTGCGGATCGTTTTGTCGACAAGGCGTTTGGTGTTGCGCTGGGTTGGAACTACTACATCATCTGGATGTGTGTCTTGGCCAATGAGTACAACGTGCTATCGAGCATCTTCGTCTTTTGGAGCGACAAAGTGCCGCTATGGGGTTACTTCTTGATCTTCTGGGTATGCAATTTCTACCGATGTCTTGGAGAAAACCTAGCTAATATGCACCTAGACACTCTTCCTTGGTTTCCAACTTCTCGGAGTTGAGGCTTTCGGAGAAGCTGAGTTCTGGTTAGCTTTGCTAAAGCTGATTGGCTTGGTTGCATACTTTCTCTTCTCCATCGTGTAAATCACCATCTACGATATTTATTCCGATCAACGCAAGCTAACATGGACCACAGATACGCTGCTGGAGGAATACCAGGACAGGAAGCCCTCGGGTTCAAATACTGGCGTGATCCGGGAGCCTTCACCGACGGCTTCCGCGGTACCGCCAAAGTCTTCGTCTTCTGTTCCACATTCTACGCTGGTGTCGAGTCGGTCGCCGTGGCCGCCACTGAGACCAAGAACCCGCGAGTCGCCGTCCCGCTCGCGATCCGCCAGGTATTTTGGCGCATCATCTTTATCTACATGGGTTCCGCTTTCTTCTTTGGTCTGACGTGCCCAGCTAATGCGGACGAACTCGTCAACGGGGGCTCCCGTGCCGTCAAGAGTCCCATGACGGTGGCTATCCAGAACGCTGGCTGGGAAGGGGGCGTACACTTGATCAACGCCTTCATTTTCGTCACATGTCTGTCAGCGTGCAACTCGTCCATCTACATCGGATCTCGCACCCTTCTTTACATGGGACAGGACAAGAAAGCTCCCAAGATCTTGGGCAGGACGGATAGCCGTGGTGTGCCCATCCCGGCTATCGTATTCACCAATCTATGTGGCGCGCTATCCATGATGAACATCAGCACAGGCGCCAGTAAGGCGTACTCTTATATCGTCAACCTCAGCGGTGTCTCGACATTCCTCGTCTGGGGTTCCATCTCTTTCATACACATCCGATTCAGACAAGCGTGGAAGGCCCAGGGCCATGCGGAGAGTTCACTACCATTCGTTTCGCTGTGGTATCCATGGAATGCCTACTTCGGTTTGGCAGCAAACATCTTCCTGGCCGTTGTACAGGGTTGGACCACCCTTGCTCCCTTCGACGCTGGATCATTCGTCGATGCTTACATCTTGTTACCCTTGTTCCCCATCATCTGGTTCGGATACAAGTTCTGGTTCAAGACGCATTTCTGGAGGGTGGGCGAAATTGATCTGATGTCCGGTCGCCGACGCGATCTGGATGAATCACGAGAGATTGAGACCGGAGAACATGACTTGGACAGACTGCCTTGGTGGAGGCGTTTGCTCGAGAGCTTTTGAAGGCATCAGATGGGTCATGGACTTCGTTATCAGCCCAAAGAATATATGTAGGCGCTTCGTAACAATGGCTGTATTTAGTTAGGCGCGGTCCACTGAAAGGAATGCGGTGCCTTTTCTATGGCTTTCGAGATCCCGGTGGGATAAGGAATGCCACGAGAACAGCAATACACTTGCGCTTAGTGAACTTGTTTTGGATCTGCGGGTTGGTTGGTCGAACTTATGTGAGCCGTTGGGAGGCGGAGTCGGTTTTCACCTTTAATGAGGGCCGAAGTCCGAGTTGGGAGTGCACCCGGGCCCCTTTTTTTCCCTCGTCGCATTCGCACCCGCCAGCGCACTCACCGCGCTTGACCTCCGGACTCGGTTATGCACGTAATCTTCTCTTTCGGAGAACACCGCTGGAAAGTTCAAACTAGTAGCGTGTCTCACTTGTCATCCCACAACGTGCCGTCCGCATATCCAGGATCGGGATGTGTTGCAGACAGATAGATGTCCGCCGGCCTGTCCGGAGGTTCCCAGACATCATTCGACATAGAAAATTACCAGAATTCTTTCAACCTTACACTCGCAATGCAAAGTCGAAATCGATCCGAATGCCTGATAGATCAGTGTTGTTGAGCTAGATTCGGGCGCAGTGAAGTCATTCAGAACATGGCGACATATGCACACGGTACCGAGTCGTTACCTGGACCGGTTCCTGGCCAATCCATGGGCTTCTTGGACGGCTGCGAATCACAGTCAACTCAAGAAACTGGCTCTACATCACTTGAGCTTTGCAAATATGAAAAAAGACAGAGCACAGAAGAAGAAGATCGGAATCGAAGCCTTGCTCTCATTCAAAGAATCTCCGAAAGACACCTTATTCAGCAACAAGAATTGCGAAATCAACCGCGAGCCAGAGAGCTGCAGCAATATCTTGATGTCCTACAAGATGCCATCCCAAGACTACCTGACAACAATCTACTCCCCGGTCCTGAACTGTCGAGTGCTACCTCCAGTCGGCCCCGACTAGCATATCCGATCATGATCAAACAGCGACTATCCAGGACATCGTCACCAAAGTTTGCGGCAACCTACCCTCCTGATTTACAAAATTGCGGCATCAAAGAGAGGGAGTTCTTGAGATTCCTAGACGATCTGAACCGAGTATACAGGCAACCAGGATCACCAGGATCACCAGGAGACCATGCTATGGACATCAACGGCTTTGCTAACACGACGGCTCTTACCACATCGCGTCCTACGCTGCTTTCGATGGTAATTCGCGGGGCGTCAAGCTATGGAAAGCATACAGCAAAACGTAGCGCAACAAGCGAAATTTTGCAAAAGGCGAATAATGAGCTTTTCCACCCCAGAGGCTTAGCTTGCGTTCTTGTCGCATGCAGACGGACAGAGTCAGAGGCGTCTGGGAAGACACCTGAGAGAGGAGGTGCGGCAGCATCAACATACATCCTGGATCGAAGCCAGGGAAAGAAGTTGAAAATGAGGCAAAGGATAGTGGGGAGGATGAGGGGTTCAAGATGGACTGAACTTGAACAATTCGGATTCTACGACGAAGAAGACTTTCATCCGGGTCCAGACAGTCATCGGCCGCCTCCTAGACACTCATATCGGCCAATACGGAGAAGAAGTCCTAGTAGCGAAAGGGAGGACAAAATAGGACTTGAGCAAGTGATAGAAGAACACTGCGAAAACGGAAATATCGACGAAGGCCGACAGCGACAGTCCACATCAAGATGCGCAAAAGGGAAGCATCTGGCATGGACGGAGAATGAAATATCCTCTCTGAGTGGCAACAAAGCTACCAATTGGGATTTCGTTTCGAACCAATCTTCAAACCTTGCATTGATACCAGGCAAGGTTAAAATTGAAAGCCTCCCTGCCGATTTCTTTACGGCTGAGACAGATGAGGAGAAAACTTGCGAGGAGGCACAACAAACGGACGCAGGATCGGAGACCGCCAGTACTATTGTAGAGCCAATAGGTTCTAGTCAGGGAGAGACCTTGAGTCCAGTAAGAACCCCCTTCCAAGAAACCGTGATACTATCTGACTTTTCCTTGCAGAACACACTGTATCTTATGATACTCAATTCCCCCGAGGAAGTCGAGAACCTCAAGTAGGACGTCCAGATTCATATCATTCGACAGCCAGTTACTAGGATCATTGGCATGGCAAGGGCTTTGGAAATGAGAGAAGGCATTCAGGCTCAAGATAGCCTTAATGAGAAGAACTACGTGGTTTTAGGCCCAAGGTTATCTTCACCGTACTCAGCCCAGCCATAATCCATCAAGTCAGCCATATGAGTTTGTGCCACTCAAGTACACCTGATTACGCTCCACGTCGCGCAGTAGTCTTGACTATACACCGATCGTCTTTCTTTCTTGGACCTCTAGTGCTGCCAGCATTTCCACGGCTTTTTGGGCGATAATACAGATTTGAAACTGCCTTCACACCAGACAGTTCCAGTATATGCCGACATGTTCCACGCGTCTAGCGAAACGAAGACTTGGAAGATATTATGAACTGTTGCAGCCTTACATAGTGACGAGCCTGACTTTCTCCCTGTCGTTTGCTGGAACATATTTCTATCACTGTAATTACCGCCGAGAGGAAGGCTTCTTCTACAAGATTCGCGGTTAGGTGCCGTCTCTCGGCTCTATGCGCCCTTTGAGAGAGAAATTGGGGTCTGTAGAGGCTGGATCGAAGCTTTGTGGACCTCAAAAAACCGAAGTAGAAGGAAATCTACCAAAAATGTGAAGCTTCGAGATACAAGTTGCGAGAATGGTCGATGGCCAAGAAAACATGTTAGAGGTGGGTTTCTGAGGAAGGTTGTGAGTGGCATGTGGTTGATCGGGTTGCTCACGAGAAGTCTGTATACTTAGGTAATAAGGTATACCTTTTGAAAAACCCAACTCTCGAGACACAACGAATCAAAATCATTATAAAGAGCGATCTTGTGTACTACGTATTTTGGAATCCATCCTGAAAATCGACGTTTGCATCAGCAACGTTATGGCGCGAAGTGTGTATGTAAGCAGCCTACTTGTCAGCTTACACTGCTGCCTAAGGTAGACTTGATCACCCCTTCAACCTTTTAGGTGTGAACAGACTTTTCACCCTCATTTATCTCATTGTCTCAAGTTGCCTTATGACTGCAAGGCTCCCGAACTCAACGTTGAGGCTCGTCATCCAATCTTAGAAATGGCTTTTTCAAATCCCCGCCACATATTCCCGCTCTTCGTCGCAACGACCACTACTTTTGGCGGACTGCTCGCGCTCTTCAACCCCGCAGGTTCAATCAGAGCCTTCGGCCTTCCAGATAGAATCGCCTCATCGCAAACTGCTCATGCTACCTTCAGTCTCTCGTCGGCACGTACATCGGCAATTGGACTACTGATCTACACATTTTATGCCAGAGGCGACTTCAGGGCTATAGACACTGTGCTTTTGACTTCAGGTCTCTGCTGTGGCATTGTTGATGGCTATGTTTGCTATAAAGAAGGTGAGCCGGGAAAGGCGCTGTTCCGAGTCTTGAGCTCATGGGCGGTTGGACTCTATGGTGGTATGGGGATTACTTCTGTAAGCCATGTTGCAATTGTTTCTTCTATATTTGAGGCAGCTGCTAACTACGGAATTTTCCATAAGCAGGGATGAAGCCACGTTGCCTCATTAAGAATATGTCGACTAAAACGAGCCATGGCATGTGAAGGAGGACAAGGCGGAAACTAGGAAACGCCTCATTATCAAGTATTCTCAAAGATAATCTTTAATCCGGCAAGATGGCAGGAAGATAAAAGTTTCGGAAGATGAGCCTCGTTGATCGTTGAATCGCGAAGGCAGATACCTAGATGTTTGCCAAAACTAAGGTAATACCTCCAAATATCCTACCAAGGTCCTTTGAATCGCAAAGTATCCATCACAGGCACTTCCTTGATTTGTTTTGAATTCCAACCTGGAACAACACATGATTCCTCGACGGCTATACTGAGATATCAACAAACGTTTCACAATTTACTTCGAGGCCTCGTGGAGGTTTTCTCAACAATTTCTCATTCAACGCTGTCGACGTCAACTGTTGAGAACTCCAACAAGTCTTTTTCATCAATGCTCAAAGCTTTCTTCAGAGCTGCAACAAACTCCGCCCAAGTGGCTGGGTCTTCGTTGGAAGGAAATGACCCCATTCCGCGAATAATCCTCGAGAATATTCTATGAGCATCATCATCTTCATCTATGATATCAAGAAACTCTGTGACTTCTTTTAGAAATTGCTCCCTCCACATATTTGCACCGGTGGTGAGGAGTCTTTTCGCACATCGGCTGGCCACTATTTCGTAGAGAAACGTAGACGTCGCAAGGCTGTCATGATCGCATATCTGAAGTCCCTGAGCTAGCCTGTCACGAAACAGATGAGGGAGAAAAGACTGCCCTTGACTCTTTAGATGGTGAATGACTCGGTGATAGAGTTGAAACGGCGTGATGTTGTAGTCAGCTGGTAATCGGTCTTGGACGCTGTCCTCTTGAGTAAGCCCAAGTAATCCGTACACCCGGTCCCGAGGATCTGTGCAATGGTAGTCTTTGGAAAAGGCGAGGAGGCGGGTCAATCTAGGTCGCGCTCCAAAACCAGGGTCTTTGTCTGTGAAGGAAGGTCGTTTCGGATCTGTTTGCCACGAACGCCGGAGTTTTGATAACTCTCTACAGCTGTTGACACGAGCTTCGATACTGTAGTGACTTTCTGATTTTGAGAGATGCTTGAAGCCAAGATTTGTCTGGTCTGATATGCCAAATGGTCGAAATTGCTGCAGAGAAGTCCATGATATGGCGACAGATCCGCATAATACCCACAGCTCTCTGGCCAAGGTGAACTCTTGAACGATCCATATTCGGGACCAGTACGGTCGCGACACGAACCACTTTGCGTCCTTGAAAGAGAACTTGCGCTTCTGCATGCGGAGATAGTGGTTTCTCTCCCTTCGGGCCGTGTGTTTGAGGCCCTTGAGATACTCAAACATCATGGCGATTTCGCCCTCTTCCTGTCCTATCCACGATATTACAAAATGGGCTGTAGAAAAAATGTCTTTCATCAAGCCGACTTGACGACCCCGCTCCAAGTTGTCATTTTGGTTGATGCAGATAGCGTCGACCCAGAAGTATTTTGGTAATACCGTGCCAGACTTCTTTTGTTGCGAAATACAATTTTCGTCATTGTTCGCAATGTGTGCCAGTTGTTGAAGGGCGTGCCATATATTTTCTCGCACTTGGAAAGCAACTTCGTTGATGGTTATGTCGTGTGCTGGTTCCGGTGCTCCCCAAACGTACGAGAGAGCGATGAACGGAGGAGCGTCGTTAAGCGAGTGGGTTATCAGCGTGCATTGCAAGGGTTCGTCGTTCTGTTGGACCTGAAATTGCAGAAGCCTGGTTGATTTCGTTTCGCGACTCAGCGGCGAGTAAATTGCATCTGTGAAAGACATAATTCTGCAACCTCGGTGGACCTGGTGGTGAGCTGAGAGCGGCCGAGTGCATATGTTTCTGGACCGCTGAGTGGCCGCTTCACAAATTAGCTATGATGTTGCGATTCTCGCCCTCGAACTGGCGAATATGGTTCTTGAGGCTATCATGTGAGATTTCTCAGGAGACTAGACAACATTAGTAAGAGTGCAGGAAATGGCCCTGTAGGGTGATGCACGTGAGCGGGTATCCTGCCGCAGACTAACACTGATTGGATCTTCTTTGTGACGCAAAGGAGGGGGCTTTCGGTCAAACTCACTACCGTAATTCGTACAATGACTGAAGAGAACATCGTCAACTCCGGAGACAACCTACCTTCGTCTTCGTCGATTCTCCAGACACTTTGTTGTTATGACCTCGAGGTATTACATAAGTACCAGCACCAGTGTGTGGATCAAGTCCAGAGTCATCGGATGCGAAAGCATCTCGAACTCTTCCATGACTTACCATACTTCTCATCGCAAGATAGTTCACATTGAAAGTTTTCCACGCAGTAGGTGTAGCTGTTAATATGATTATGTCAACTATAGCGATACGACTCAAGCCCGGCACATCTGTCCGTTAGCTGCCACAGTCCACGCCTCGCTACCGACGCCCTTGAGCACGTAGAAGAGCGACTCGGGATCATACTTCTTCTTGATCGCGAGCAACTTGGCGTAGTTGGTGCCAAAGAAGGCATTCTGCCAATCTGGCTGCCTGAAGTCGGCCTCGTTCATGTATGACGCGCTACCCGGGGTAACAGCCGTGATCCACGGCATGAACTCTTCCGTCATGCGCTTCTGCGAAGCCTCCATGTCGGCCCACGGCGCTGCGTTGTCCCAGTTGGTGATGAGCTGGAGCTGCATGACGGCCTTGCGCCACGCAGGGTGGACCGAGTTCTCGGGCGCGCCAGCCGGCTTGTTGTAGTGTCCGACGCTACCGGCAAGGAGAACGCCGTTCGCGGTCAAGTTCTGGACGACCTTTTGGTACTCGGCGTTGTTGTTCTCGATCGCTTCGCGGGGAATCAGACGTCCACCGAACTGGTACCGCGTCACCTCGAGGTTGCCCTGGGGGAGAGGGCCCATGTAGCGGTCATAGTGGTCGCGGTAGGACAGCTCGCTGTAGGCGACGGCTAGGGTGATGCCAAGTTCTTCCTGGAGGGCCTTGGTGAAGGGAGCAAGGATGACGTCGCGAACATGGGCGGCAGTCGAGTTCCAGACAGTCAAGGGGCGAAGAACGAGGAACTGGGCGTTGTGGAGGAAGACAGCGAAAGCGCCCTGGTCTGTCATGGCGGGTAGCAGCTCGTGGAACTTGGAGACGGCGGCGTTGAACTTCTCGGGCGTGGTTGTCGCGGCGAGGAGCTGGAAGGCGGCGCCCCCGACGGTTTGGGCTGGGTAGGCACGGACGGTGAGGCCGGTGACGACGCCGAAAGTGCCGCCGCCGCCACCGCTGAGAGCCCAGTACAGGTCGGTGTTCTGTGTCGCAGAGGCGACGACAGTCTTGCCGTCGGCGGTCACTACTTGGAAGGCGAGGGTCTGATCGGCTCCGAGACCGAACTGAGTTGACAGGGCAGAGTGACCACCTCCCTGAGTGAAACCGCCAGCAAGGCCGACTGTGGCGCATTCACCAGATACGACAGCAAGCCCCTTTGCATGGGCGGCCTCGAGGATCTCGTAACCGAGGACACCGGCACCGACATTGACGGCCGGGCCAGAGTAGTACTTGTCAGACCATGTTGAAAAGTCAATGGTCTTCAAGTGGTTGGTCCAGACCGCAAGAGCACCGGCACCGGTAGAACGTCCAAGGAAACTAGAGACATAAGGTTGTTAGCTACTGTGGAAGGGTACATGTAGTTGACGTCAAGCCACTCACTCGTGACCAGTGTTACGGACAACAACTCGGAGGTTATTGGCCTTGGCGAATTTGAGAGCATAGCTAACGTCTGCGGTGCAGCGGACATCGACAGCATAGCTAACATAGTTGCCGAGGGTGCAGGGAACAGCTCTATCAGTAAAAGGGTCGCAGGACTGGTTGGCAAAGTAGGATTGCATAACAGAAGACGAGGAGGGAATGCTAAAACAGTCATGTCAGTCACTGAGGGGTTAAGCCGAGGAAGGAACGGTACTCACTGTGTCAAGGGGTTGGTCCAGGATGACTGCAGAGCAGCACAAGCCGCGGCATCGTATGTAGGATCATGGCAGGGCGATCCAATAGGCTTGGTGGCGACCAAACGCCCACCAACGGTTGCGTTGAGCAGGTTCCAGGTGGAGACTGAGGGCCAACAAGAGTCACCAGGCAGGCAATGACATTGCTGCTTGGGGGTTGCTGCAGCTGTTGTGATGGTAGCCAAGGCGGTGGCTACGGCCAGATAAGAGAGCCTCATGTTGATGACTTGAGTTGGACAAGCAGTCAAAAGGCCTAGAGATGGCAGAGGAGGAGGAGGAGGGAGAGAGAGTGAGGGGTGGGTGACAGATTAGGTGCAAGCCACGAAAAGTGTGACTGGTTCTGGAACTCATATATCCCTCGCATCCATCATGCGAGATGCCAACATCTCTACCCCTGGAAGCACGAGGGCCTCGGCTTTTCGAGTTGGATGTAAACTCCGCCTCCTTTCGAACTCGATGCGGATTGTATTGGCAGCATTGCAACTGTGTTAACCAAAGTCGTATGTGGCAACTGCGTTGGAACTGTGTTGGTAATCTCCAGATCGATAGACTCACGGCTGCAATGCCCCAAACCGGTCCGACTGACAGTCTGGAGTACGCGGACGGGAAGAAACCATGTCGGCCGAGACAGGGCTTTTTCGGGGTCCCCTTCATAAGAATAATGGAACTTCCTATTAAGGCGTGTGACATCCGACGAGCACCCGCATTCTTTCTGCGCAACCGTGGGGCCGGAGTCGACCGGGGTGAGGACAGAGAACGGATGAGACACCAGACGGCCCCGACTATGACAAGCCCAGTGTCAATCTGTTCGTGGGGGCTGACTAGTTCTTGGTCTCCCCCAGCTTGGAGCCCACAGATCTAAATGAAGTCCCAATGATTAAGGTTGAATTAAAGAGAGACTAAAACGACAACACGAACTTCTCCTGCATTCTAGCTCCAAGACGGCGGCTTCAAACGCTTCTCATCGCAATTACCATAGAAGCCACCGCAACAGGTGTGGAAAAAACGCCACCGCTACCGAATCACAATGCCGAGTCAAAGAATGCGCCACTGAAGGAATATTCTCCAGCGATTCCTTCACCCGCGATCTAGTACGGGACTAATTTCCGAGACCCAGACGTCAGCCGCTGCTGTGCCGCCGGTGATTTCGATGCATTGCTGCACCTTTTTTTCCTGCAGGGGCTGCTTGGCCGGGGGCGCGAACGACGGGGTTGGTTCCCGTTTGGGGGAGCCAAGAACCTTCCAACCAGAAAAACAGACGGCTAGCTCGGAAAAGTTCCAGCTAAAGAGGGGGGCAGTATCAGCTTTCCCTAACGTACCCTAGTCTCGAAGGAGGACTTCGTAGACAAGAGCTCCGAAGTAGCTGCATCGCTTCGTGTCGCAGAAAGTGTTGGACCAAAGGAACAGCGTATCATCGTCCCCTCGAAGCGAAGAAAGAGTAGGGTAAAGTGGTAGACTAAGGGACTAGTGGTCAGTTATGGCGCGCCCTTGGGAATTCCTCGCCAATTTTTGGCGACTTGGCGATGAACCAAACCTGGGAGGTGGCCGGTCTGCCACATGGAGGACCAGGAATGTAATCTATGCACGAAGGCCGTCCGATTTCATTTATGAAGAGAAGATCTTCCGGATCTCTGGGAATCCTCCAAGACGGAACCGCTGCTGCCCTTGCCCGCCCGTGAACAACAATGGCATCCTTCTTCCGCCTCGTGTTGGCGTTGCTCCTTGGCATCTTCGTTGCCGTACAGGCGCAGGAGACGGCGATTTCTGCTACCAAGCTCACTTACCCGGCATGCGCTGTAAGTCCACTCCTCTCTCTCTCTTGGAGCATTTTGACATTTCGGACGCCGTTGTGAAAACCGTTGGAGAAACGTGGGCTAACGTCTGGGCTCTTTTCCCACAGACAAAATGCATAGCTAGCGCTTTTGGTGGCGGCTACTGTGCTCCCACAAACCAGACTTGTATTTGCACGAACCAGCACTTCCAACTAAACGTCACATTGTGTGTCTCAGCAAGTTGCACGATACCAGAAGCTCTCGGTATGTCTCTGATTCTCTCTGCCCTCTGTCGATGAATATCATGACGGCTTACTCGGATTTCACTGCAGCCACGAAAAATGCGAGCTTGACAAACTGTGGCGCTCCCGTGCGCAACCGATCCGGCGAATATGTCGTCCTCTCCAACGTCATGGCCATTCTGGCAGCGGTCTGCGTTCTCAGTCGATTCGGATACAAGATCTTTCTCGCGGGACTCGACGTCGGCTGGGATGACTGGTTCGTCATGGCGACGTTGATCGCAGCCATGCCGAGCGCCGTCATCACGGTCCATGGAACTACCGCGAATGGCCTGGGAAGAGACATTTGGACGCTGACGCCTCAGCAAATCACCAATGTCCTATTTTACTTCTACATCATGGCCTGGCTGTACTTCTTGCAGGTGACGCTGGTGAAGCTGGCCATTATCTTCTTCTACATGCGCATATTTCCCGCGCGAGAGGTCCAGCGCGTTCTCTGGGGGACGACGATCTTCATTATTGTTTGGGGATTCGCGTTCGTCATCACTGCAGTGTTCCAGTGCAAGCCGATTCATTACTTCTGGGTCAAGTGGGATCGCATGCACGAGGGCAGCTGTGCGAACGCCAACGCCATCAGCTGGTCCAATGCCGCAATAAGCATCGCGCTGGATCTATGGATGCTCGCAATCCCTCTTTGGCAGCTGAGAGCTTTGCGACTGCACTGGAAGAAGAAGGTTGGAGTCGCATTGATGTTCATCGTGGGCACCTTGTAAGTTTCTTGACTCGCGCGCACTACCAAGACCTGGGTTACTGGGTCTCGAGTTGTTTCTTCAGTGCGGGAAAAAACAAAAAACTAACGTCGCATCAGTGTCACCGTCGTGAGCATCATCCGATTGCAATCCCTTGTCGACTTTGCAAAGGGATCCAACGCTACCATGGACTTTATCGACGTTAGCGTGTGGAGCACGATTGAGATCTGCGTAGGCATCATGTGTGCGTGCTTGCCGTCCATCCGCATGATCTTGGTCAAGATCTTCCCGGCCATGTCCGGCTCGACGCTTCGTAGCAAGGGACGGCAGTATTATCAGCAGTACGGGAGCGACGTCAGGTCCAAGAATGCCGCTCAGCGCAGCCAAGCTCGGACTGTTGGTGTTGTCACCGTGGACCGGTCCAACTCTGTTCACGATGCGCACGATCGGCAGATCAAGTTCCAGAAGACTTTTACGGTATCGTACAGTGATAGCGACGAGGCGGATCTCGTGCCGATGAATAATCTCCAGAAGCCGGGAAGAGTTCATCGCTAGTGGATCTCAGAATCCGCTACTTGAGCGGGTGTTTGTGAGAGGGAATCTATAGAAATTTTGAAATAATCCGTGTTCTAAAAATCATACTATGATCAAAGTGATCGAACTGCAGTGCCGATCGCGATTTTGGGGAGCGCTAATGACTCGACATTGGACGAGGCCAGGGTCACCTACTGGCAGGGCTGCAAGGGACTCATGAGACTCTGAGCGTACTGGTGGGGATTGCTGATCCCGCCTGAAGTATCTACCTATTAACTGCCGAAACCACCGAGTCTCTGTCGGATTCATAGAGCAATTCCGTTTATTCCACATCTCCGGTATTCATCTCAACTGGCTTCCACTTATTACTCAACCATAGACATCATCTCGAAGATCAGCATTTCGAATGCAGCTGCTTTGAGTGTCGGATCTCAGCCTTCACGATTACTCTCGGACCTTATCCTCCGCATCTACAAACTCATCGTCGGATGATGCCTCACCATCACTCGGATCAACAAATACAGGACTCGTTGTAGATCTCTTCCCATAGATCCACTCGTCTTCAGATGCAATTACCGTCGATTCATCGTCGGCTTGTTGTGCCGTCAAATCTTGGGGTGGAAAATTCCGTCCACGTGCAGAGTTCATTAACGAGACCCATGCAAGTTTCTCTGATTCAAAGGGCTTGCGGGCAATAGCGCAGTGGTCGTTACGACATCTGATGAAGCACTCGTTGGGAGTATGCCCATCTTTGTCTTTGATCGCGGTGTCAACGCCACCGAGATCTGCCGACGCTAGGATGTCCATTGCCTGTGTGCTCCCATGTAAAGCTGTCAGGTGGAGCAGGCTCCTCTTATTGTTGTTCAAGAGGCTCAGTTTCTCGGGCTGCGCCAAATATGTATTAGGCACCTGACACTGCAATCCCGGGCAAAAGAGACAACTCCTTAAAAATTGCGATTATCTCGGGATCCCCAAGAGATGACTTGAATTATCCCTGATAACACCGCTTACGGATTACCTTATCTCAGATAGAAATGCGGAAGACTCACCGGGAAGCCTTGAAGGTAAGGAGCAATGATCTTCAAGACCTCAAGACTGTTGTTTGCGATGGCTTGCCCGAGCGGCGTGTCACCTGTATGATTTCTGGTAAGCAAGAAGTGGCCGTATTCCCTCAGCAGAATCTCCACGAGGTCTTCCTGATCGGACACGCAAGCATGATGCATGATATTCGCCGCTTCATCATCGCTAATCTGCACATCAGCTCCCTTGCGCAACAAATATTCCAGTATCTCTGGACTACTCATGTGCATCATGGGTGTTCGCAAATGCTTATCAAGGGCGTTAACGTCGATGCCTGCGTCGACCAGTGCCATGATGCTATCAAAATCGTCCGCCCAGCATGCGCAGTGCAGCGCCGTGAATCCACACAGGTCTCTGATTTGGACATCGGCGCTCCATGGGTCCTGGGTAATGAGGCGAATAGCATCCGATTTCCCGTTCTCGGCAAGCCAGTGGAGCGGAGTCCTGCCTAGAACATCCTTTGTGTTGATATCGGAGTATTCAGATTCTCGCAGAAGAGATTCGGTTATTTCCTGGCCACCTCGCGCTCCCAAAGCAGCTACCTTATGGAGATTGGTCCACCCTAGCCGATCGGCAAGATCGTCTGTATCCACTGGTAGGTTGTATTCCTGGCTTCCTCTGCGAGTAAGAACTGTAATGGCTGCAGACTTTTGGTTTTCATCTGCGAGGTTCTCGTCCATTCCTTCGTTTTTGAGGAAGTTGAAGACGGCTGGCTGATGAATCTTGGCAGCGACCTGGCATTCAACATAATATTTAGCACCACCACACAAGTCCGAATAGAGTACGTGAATTCTTACGTGCATGATAGACTGTCCCCATTGATTCCTGACATGCATCAAGTTTCTGTCTTTCGACAACAACTCTCGCAGCTGCCCGAGATTTCCCGCCATGACTAGCGGCCAAAGAATGTGGTCTTCTTCCGGAATAACCAACGGCACATTGAGCGACACCTTTGCCCCAGCATCGAAGACGTTCTCCAGGTTAACGGAAGCCATTATCGCCCTTGACACCAGCCAGGGTGGGAAGTAGCAGGTGATATTGTGTTTACTCAGGCTCTTCCTACATGGTGTATAGTTGCAAGATCGCATCGATATTGACGAGTCAAAGCTCCAGTGAAGCTGGCCCACAACATTTCTCAGCCACGGGGGTGTACGGACCGCCGCCCGGGTGTGGCATCGGCACCGGCATCCTCGCGGACATCGATGCGAGTTCATACTCGCAGAGATGAGAACGGCTGGGCTGTTGACCGATACGTCACTGTTTGCCATTTGTATCTCGGGCTCGCTTGTCGGTTGTTGTCTTAGACTCAGGCTTTGGGCCTGAGCAATCAGCGGCTGCATGGAAGAGAGAAGATTGCTCTGCACCGCGTCAAAACTCTGTAATCCGGTCTGAATGTCTTTTCGGACTTGTTGCTGCTGTTCTTGCAGGGCACAGATGGCATTATGGCTTGCGACTGTTACATTTTGGATTTGAAGGACTGTTGTTTTTAAGATCTCCCTATTGGAAAGTCAGCATGCTATTCTTTCCTTCGAAAATCCCAAGACTACTGGCTCACTTACCGGTCGTCTAGATGGAGCAAATCAAGTTGGGTCCGCAATATTTCGCATGAATCTCGAATGTTCTCCTTGATGCGCTGGACATCGGCTTCTGATTGCAGCATTCTCGCTCGCTTGACTTTGGTCACAATGTTTCCATCCTCGTTTTTCCGACGCGAAAGCCGGGTGCTAATGCATTCAGAAACACCATTAGTTCTTGTTGAATAGCCACGTGACTACTTGTGACAACCCACTGAATTAGCAATTCAAACTCTGCCACGCGCTCTTTGATGGCCCCGAGGACATGAACGATGGATGGTGGTATCGGATCTTCATAACCATCTCCATGCCGGCTGCGGAGACACGCTTCTGTATCTAGAAGTAACCCTAAGGTACATATATGTCTTGGTTAGCGCCTCTGAAATGATTCAAACCGTGCGGCAGGGTAAGCGTAACTCACCTCGTAATACCTCGGCATCGGTAATGAGCTGCTTGAATGTTTCTGATGCTTCCCGCCATGACTTGATCGTGCCCAAGGCCAGCCCGGAGCCTTTGCCTGTGAGTTGAAGTATCGTGAGGATGCTGGTTGTGATCGACAAGGGGTCCATGTTGGCACGATGTTGTCTGCATCGCTCTGTTGAAGATTGCGAAAAGAATTGCCTTGGACCTCAGGAAGGAAACCTTTGGACTTCTATGAAGCTCATACTGCTAGTTATATCCTGCATTGAATATATTTGAGTCAGCTCCAAGAGATGAAAAGTCGTTTAGCCCTCTTTTCTTGTACTACACCAGAGGCAGGCTGTGATGTGAAGGGTGGTCAGATCTATCAATGTGGCAACACCGGCAGTCGTTCTCGACCCTGCAGCCGGAGCAGCAGGCCAAACACAAGGTCCGTTACAGAACGTGGTAAAGTCCGCTCCAAACTGTTGAGTTACACAGAGTTCCAACAAAGCGACCTGGAGTGGGATCCTCCAACCTGACCTCCCCAGTGTGGCTACCCGAAGAGAAAGGTCCTAACCGAGAACAGTGTGGTCAAGACATGTTATCCTGCCTCAGTGGTGTGCGAGAAGGCCCTTGGAGTGGCTGATTCAAACCAGGGCGTATAGTCGTTGGCGAGAATTCCTTCGCAACAGAACCCGCTCATAGTGATTATTCATCGACCTTCGGTGTGTCGAACTTACGGATGCGATTGGCCATCATGCCTCAGGACTTGCTGTCACCGAGGGACAAATTTCATTGACTGGTGGTTGTGAGGCGGCTCTGCCAACTTTTTGCCGATTTTGAATATTGAAGTCGTCGAAAGCGGAATTAGCAGAAGAACAACGAGCTCTAGCATGATCCTCTTGCCTCGTGGCTTTTGCAAGGAAGAACAGCGCCCAAGAGGTGTATTGTCACTCACGATCGCTTATTGGAGCAAACTGATTTCCCTTCCTCCAACCACCCAAAGATGTTGCTTGGCGCCACGCCGCCCATCGAATTTCAATCCACTCGAGCCGGTGGAAGACTAGGCAAGCTGGTAAAGTGTTAATACAATGCCCGGAGCTTTTGTTCAGGGTGGTGGTGGTTACACAATGGCCATCTACGTCTCATTGATTGGTGTTCTGAAAGATAAAGTAGCAACCAGCCTGCCTGAATTCACCAATTTGAATTCGAGGGCGGGAAATTGCGCATGTTGGGTCACATGATATCGGAATCAGGCAACCACCTCACCGTGATGACACTCGCTTGCCCCGCATTCTTTTTGTTCCTTTTGCACCTTTATCCCGAGTTCAAACGGCGAGGCGTTCGACGGAAGCTTGACGTCATCTGACCATTTCAGAAATGAAGCAACTCAGCACCGTGATAACAGATTTATCTGTCACTTTCTGCGCCTCACCTGGCGCCCCAGCCGCCTGTCCTCTGGAACAGCAGACATGGAATCGACTCGAGAAAGATCTTTACCTTCACGCAGGTGAGAAGACAGCATGGATATACCTTGAAGAAAGGGACGAGGCCGATGTGGCCAATGACAATCGCGTCATCACGGATATTTGGGTTGGCGCGACAAAGCCTCCCACAGTTGCAGAGCACAGCTGGGAGCAACGACCTTGCGGCATTTGGATCCTGAGAAGCCACTACACTGAGCACGAATTGAGGTTGTTGACAGGTATTGACGTTCTTTTCGGAACGGATGCTGTCGACCCACGGCCGGGCTGGACACTGCTACCCGAATCCCTCCAGCTTAAGGACCAACCGGACGTACCCGCACCAAGACTTTCGGTGCGATTTGGTCGACCAAGACCTAGACCTGACGATCCCAATACGCCGTTATGTGTCAACGAAGACGGGAAATTCAAGATTGTACAGATTTCCGACACGCACATGGTCACTGGTCCTGGAGTCTGCAACGATGCCATAGACGCAAATGGTCGGCCTTTACCTAGCATTGAAGCTGATCCGAACACGATCAAATTCATCGGGGAAATTCTGGACGTCGAGAAACCCGACTTGGTGATTCTCAGCGGAGATCAAGTACATCACGACATCCCAGACACTCAGTCACCTCTATTCAAGGTCGTGTCACCTTTGATCAGTCGATCGATTCCTTTCGCGGTTGTCTTTGGGAATCATGATGACGAGGGCACCTACGCGTTATCGCGTAAGTCTCGATGAACCATTTCTGATCAATTCTTTGTACTAATAGTTGTTTGCGCAGGCGAAAGGCAGATGGCAATACTGCAAGATCTCCCATTTTGTTTAGCACAGGCTGGCCCCGACTCAGTAGACGGGGTAGGCAACTACTATCTCCAACTCTTCTCCAGCGACGAGATGCAGATCCCATTAGCAACACTCTTCTTTTTCGACTCGCATGGGCAAATCACGAGTGCTGGCAACAATCCCGACTACGACCCAATTCAGCAGAGCCAAATCGACTGGTTCACCTCCACTTCACAGCATTTGAAGAATATCCGTATTACAGAGATAGACAGTGGTTCTCCTTTCCTATCTTTGGCTTTCATGCATATACCCTTTCCCGAATACGCAGGAGACGATTTGTCGATAAGTGGTGGCAAGCGTAGGGAGCCAACCGAAGGCCCCAGCATCAACACGCATCTTTACGATGCCCTGGTGCAAGAAGAAGTGTCTGCGGTGGGCTGTGGGCACGACCATGTCAACGACTTCTGCGCTCTGTTGCCGAACTCACAGCGAGAGCAGTTGGTAGTAGGCGACAACCAATCGGTCAAGCATGGCCCGTGGCTCTGTTACAATGGAGGCAGCGGGTTCGGGGGCTACTGTTCCTATGATGAAAATCGGTACTATAGAAGGACACGCGTCTGGGAGATTGACGCTAACAAGGGTGAATTGAAGACATGGAAGCGTATTGAGTACTCTGGTGACCGATTCGAGGAACTAGTACTTGTAGAAGGCGGCCAAGTCACAGATCCCTCAGCGTCGTTAGATACCGAGAAGACATGCATAATTCTCTGAAAACGAAGTCCCCCCCACGAACGTCTCGGAAGCAACAATACACAAGGTGGTGTCGGGAATCGGTCCATCTAAAGAGGACAGTGATTTATTGGATTGAGAGGGAGAAGGACCAAAGGCTTTGGGTACAATAAGCGTAGTCAAAGCCCGAGGCCAAACACCACACAATTCTGCAAACAAGAGAACAGCTGCAAAGACCAAGTACAAGAACAAGCACACAAAAGTCGAAGCCAATCAAGCTAAGTGGAACACTACAGCCTTGCATGACTATAAGCGTTCCAAACTCGCGATGTCGAATCGAAAAGCCATCAATGGTAAGAATCCCATCCTCTTCCCCAGCTGGCATCATCTGCTGGGACCTCTGCCACAGCCGATAAAGACTGAACCATTTCTCCATCATCAGTACGTGGGAATGACCTGTCGTTAGTCATAGCGAATTAGCACATTGTCATCCACGCGTCAAATCAAAGATCCTCGTCGTCCATCATGCAGAGGCCGTCGTCGTTCGAGTCCCAGGACTTGCGCTTGTGGAGCGAAGGCACCCATGTACTCTCACGGGACTTGAGGAGCTCCTCGAGGGTGGCGTTCACGTGGTCGGAATCATCAGGGCTGTTGCTCACCTTCGCTCCCTTGTAGGACTGACCCGACGCGGTCAGCAAGTCTGCGACGGACCTCTTGGTCCGAATGACACTGGTAGTGCTGGTGACGTTGTTACGGGGAGCCGAGTTGGCGCTCTCCTGTCCGACGGCGCTCTTGATCTTCTGGGAAGCAGCGTCGACGATGACGGGGACGACCTTGCGCATGGCCGTCTTGGCAATGTCCAACACGGAGGGGGCAATCTTCTGGACGCCGGCTTTGATGACGTCGAAGAAGCCCTCCTCGCCGTTCTGGGGCTCGCTGACGCGGAGGCGGTCGAGCTTCTCCTTGGGAAGCGCCATGAGAGTCTGCAGGGCGGCCTCGGCGGCAGCCGCACGCTTGAACGCGAGAAGGGTAGCATACTCATGAGAGCCGACGGCGGGGGTGTCGAAGGAGGACTCTGCACCACCACCGAGACGGCCGATGACGCCGTTGAGTGCTCCCTGCGCGGCACTCGCGATGAAGGGCTTGGCAAAGCCGATGCCCTTGCTCAAGACAGAGCCCAGGGAGTCAAAGAAGCCCTCTTCGCCCGAGACGGGACGAGTGGGTGCCAGGAGGCCCTGAACAAAGGCTCCTTGCGAACCCTGCTGGTTGTACGAAGACTGCTGCAGGCCCCTGAGCTGCTCGCGGGGAAGCTCAATCTCAGACTCCTGGATTCCAGAAGCCGCACGTTCTTGGATCTTGGCCAGTTGGCGATGAGCCAGGTGCAGTCCGGCCTCAGTGAGCTGGGGCTGAGCGACCTTGGCAATGGCATCCAACTTGGGTCTGAAGGCGTTGTACTTGGAGTTGATGGTGTGGAGAATCTCAGCGGTCTCGGGGGTATCCTCGAGCTTCAGTAGGGCCTGAAGCGACGCCTCGGCAAGCACCGCGCGCTCAGTGGCGCCCGAGTTGATCGCGGTTTCGACAGCGGCAGTCGCGTTCCCGTCCTCGAGGGCGCTCTCCGCACCTCCGACAGTGGAAAGGATGCCGCCGGCGATGGCACCGATGGGTCCACCGATGGGCCCAAGGAAAGGAGTGACAGTCGAAACGACAGGTCCGGCGACTTTGGCGATCGACCTGATGATATCGAAGAAGCCCTCCTCATCCGAGCTCTCCTGAAGACCCGTGCCCGTGCTGTAGTGGGTTGGCTGCGGGGGGGAAGACACGTTCTCCTGGCGAAAGCCGTTGTAGCCGTTGCTGTGTCCGTTGGAGGCGCCGTTGGCATATCCGTTACCGTTGACATATCCTTTGCCGTTGCCGTTGTATGTGGTACCGTTGCTGTAACCGTTGGAGTAGGGAGCACTGCCGTTCTTGACCTGTCCGTTGCTGGGCGCGCCGTTGGAGACGCTGATGTTGCTGCTGGGACGAGCATTGCCGTTGGCAGTGAGAACCTTGATGCCCTGGCGCTGTGCTTGAGGGAACTGGGGGCTGTTGAAGAGATCGAGGAACGCGTGGTAGTTGTTACCGTAGGGGCCGCCGATGGAGTTACCAGAGTTACTCTCGTCGCCACCACCGCCGTAGCAGTGGGTTCCAATGGACACCAACGCGTTGTTATCAACCTGGAAGATCGGGGCACCAGACTGGCCTGTATTCATGTGTCCGTCAGCATGCTACCATGGAAGCAGAAGATACACTTGGTCAACTTACCGGCAAACGTCGAGACCTGGTACTCAATCATATGGCGCTCGCTCTTCTTGAGGTCGTACTCGGTAGGCGCAAACTCCTCGTACATCTGGGCACCCTTCTCTCCGCTCTGTCCGTTCTGGCCCTCGAGGTACTTGTCACCAGGGTATCCGACAACACCAATGTTGGCGTTCTTGGCGAACAAAGGAGTCTCCTTGAAGGGGATGTTTCGGAGGTTGCCGGTGAAGGGACGGTTGACCTTGATGAAGGCAACATCGTGTCTGCGGTTGCCGGCAGCCTCAATCCACTCAGCGGCGGTGATGATGCGCTCGCCGAAACGGGCTTGGACGTTGGGAGTGCCGATGGAGGCACGACCAGAGTAGCCAATGTAGCACTTGATCTCGGTGGCGCTCTGAAGGCGGTGACCCCAGTCGTAGACGACATGGCCAGCGGTGACGACGGTATCCGGGCTGATGAGCCAGCCGGAGCCCATCATCCAGACGCTGCCGTTGCCCTTGTTGAAGCAAGCCTGAATCTTGACGACAGCTGGTAATTTTCATGTCAACTTTGGTCGAGGCCAAGAGGATTATAGATCAGGGGGTGTTGGGCGTCGAGACTCCTCATGAGGAGGTAGGACGTACATCGAAACTTGCCGCCATCAGCAAAGTTCTGAGGGTCAACGCGACGGCGCTTGTCATCGTCAAAGACGGACTCAGTGCCGTTGCTGCCATCATCGGGCAAGATGGCCGACTCGGCAGGGAGGTCAGGGTTGGAGGACTTCAAGCTCCAGACAGCAGCGCGAGGAGCGCCGCTGCTGGTGGTGGAAGTGTTGGAAGGGGCATTGTAAGACATTGCTTCGTAGGGAATGGCTTCGTAGTGAATGACTTTTCTCCTGGGCTTTGCTGGGCAAATATTGCTGAGAGCGAAAAGAAGATCGAAAAGGCGAGTGACCAATGAGAATGAGAATGAGATCAAAAGATGGAAAGTATGCTTGCTTGCGAGAATCTTGGCGAACTGATATCGATTGAAAGCTGTTGATGACAGGAAATAGTGGTCAGGATGGGGTGGACTCGACGAAGCCTTTTATAGTCTGAAGAGAGGCAAGCAGTTTGAAATTCGCACTACTCATCTGATCAGCTTGCCACTCAACTATCAGCCGCAGTACAGCACTCCCGTCATTGACTACTTTAGGTAGCTGTGCGATGAAGAATGGTGGTAGGAGGCTCAGCCAGCCTCCTCGCGATACAAACAACAACTTCTACCTCTCTAAGGGTAAAGTCGACGCACACATAGACTTTTCCTCCCTTGCCTCGTCTCACCGGCATTCATGCCAGCTTCAGTTGAGGCGATGTTCAGAAGACATTCGATGGCTTGAGGGGTTCGTACTTCCATTCGGATGTAGGAGCCTTGAATGGTTTAGCAAGCTGTCATGACCTTCGCCACATAGAACCCACGACGATCATTTTGGCGGTGTCCGGCACACCTTGTGAACAGATGCTTGTACCCTGAGGGAACGACCTGACTTGCTGTTGTCTGAATACCTCGGCACAATACATGTATACACTGTATGATCATCATGGATATACACATACGCCATACCATCGGCATCCGCGCTGGATCCCCTCTCGGCCAGGGAAGTCCAGGAGGCTGGCTGACCCCAATGTCAGTTCGGGATATGTGTTCCAAGACAACATCGCAAGCGCTGGTTCAAACCGGGTATGCAAGGCACATTGCTTGTCGCCTTATTTGGGATTTCTTCGCTGGAACAGGCAAGTCTAGAACTTTTGAGGCGGTTGATTATCACGGTTTTCCCCCTAATTGAGCTGATAGATCACACTCAGACGTAGTTCCGAATTCTTACACATTGCTTTTTCGCTGACACAGTCAACTCTCATTCATCAAAAGATCCTGGAAAGCGTTCTTGAGGAAACCCATGTGGCTGCCTGTAGTGAAATAGTGACCAACGTGATAGAGAGGTCTTCGTGTTTATCATTTGACGGCATTTCCACTAACGTTGCAAGGGTAGAGCTGCGGTCATGGCCATATGAGGATGAGGCGTGGCTCAAATAGGTAGCTTCTCGGCCCGCCCACGGCCCCGCGGTTCTGGCCCTTCCCGTCCCCACTCACATACCTTGCAGCTCAGCTGAATTCAGCCAGCCGCCGACGACGGAGCTGAACCAAATGGAACTTGCTAAGCCCTTTCGCAGTAGCCGACTGCACTTTCCAACAGCATAACAGATCCCTCATTTGCGGGGACCAATCAGTCAATAAGTGTGATGCCGCGCGGCGTGTGATTCGAGAAGCGCTGGTATGAAGGGGCAAGTCACAGCCGAACAACAACAGTGAAAGACACGATGACGATCATATCATCGCCTGTTGAAGGTCGAGATTTTTGGGCCTGGGTAGTCGCGAAAAGGGTTATTCAGGTAAGATTTTAGGAGAAAAGGTGTCGAGGGCAATAATGGATCAATCCATGTATGGTCTAGTTCATTCTCCATGGATCAATCAGACAGCTCAGTCATGCTTGTATCCCATTCATCGGCGCTCAGTAGTTAACATAAGTAAGTTAACTGCCTTGCTCGCAATGATTATCAATCAATGGCTTTTGTCCACTTACTTCTCGACATTCCATGAAGAAAGTGGCCGACATAGTGAGATGGTTGAAACAAATCCTGGACGAAGTTTGACGTATTATCGAAACTCGGTGGCGGCCGTATCAGACGCTGAAAAGTACGTCAACAGATGAAGAGACGGGAAGACCAAAAGGCGGAGACCAGGTCTGACAAACTGCCACATTATGTCTTCGCCTCTGTTGACAAGACAAGACAATGCGTGGTGAGGTTAGGGAGTACATCCAAGTATCCTGCAATGCAATGGCATTATTCATAGCATGTCGATAATTCTGACTTCGGGTATAGCTTAGCCTATCCGATTACATGTAGGTATCGGACTCCGAGAGGTAAGAGACACTATAGGTAGATGCACTTTGAGAATTTCGAAGTCACGACAAGCGTCCTGAATATGGGTCACTCGTTCGCAAGCACAGCATTCACAGCGAGACTAGTGTTTGTCATTGGGATCGAACTGAACTAGTTCTTGTCCGGGAAGCACATTACGTGCACTTTCGAGATCGAAGACGCCGGGAGGTCTACTCACATCAGGTCAATTGGTCACCTGTAAGGCTATTTCTTGCGTATAACGAGTAGTGAATTGACCTAGACCTCTCAAAAATCCACCATGGGGAAATGTGAATTTGCAGTGATTTTCTGTGCTTTTCAACGAAAAGTAAAGAGGGGGTTTTTTTTTTAACTTCTTTTTTCTTTTCTTTTTTAGTTAAAGCGGATCGTTGGCTCAAGTGATAGTGCCGCGGAAGCACTCGACCTACGGTGCAAAGTATTACAAGTGGCTTCCTATATCATGATGAGAGTTTAAACGGCGGCCGTAGCCCCGATAAAGTCCGAATATTCGGGATCGCTTGACATCGTTGGCTTGTTTTTAGCCTGTGGATTATTCAAGTGGACTTACTGAGTCCGGCACTTCATCGAAAAGTTGGACAAGTAATCAGGTTCAAAATCGAAACCGAAGCAGACAGAGAAATCAAGTTGGCCGCTTTCATGTCTTTGGCAGGTCACTGCTCGATCGCGATTGATGTGGCTGTCGGTGTGGACGTGCCCCGACCGCTTGTGGCGGCGCTCTAACTGCTTGCAGGCATCAAGCTAAGCAAAAGCCATCCGGAGAGCTGGAACACGAATTACATCTGAATATGATAAAGCGCAGGTTCCTTCAGTGGGGACCTTCGGGGGTTTTGCCCCAATTTCATCTCCTATGATCTACCTTGAGACATTTGGTTTTACGAAGCGGAGATATCACGAATACCTTCATCATGGACGTAAATGGGCCATCCGCTGCTACGGTTATTGTACGTTACCACTCCTCCATAGACTCCTAAATTCATTTCATGTTGTATTCCCCCGAAGAGTCCCAGACCCTACCCAGTCTTTTCAGATCGAAAGCGCTTGACCGACTAACAAGATTAGGGTACAGAATTCACATTGATCGGAATTGCGGCTGCTCTGATCGGCGCTCGAATATACCTGCGATTGATCATTCAAGACCTTCCGCTTATCACGAGCGACATTCTTGCCTGTATTGCATGGGTTTTCACTGTAGCATCAGCTTCATACGATATCGTTTTCCATAAGATGGGGGTATTACGTTCCCACGTTGCCTATACCCTTGAAGGGTATGATGGAACACCCGAGGATGTTGAACTTGTGTGGAAGGTGAGCATCCTTGACTCGAGAGAAGTAGGAAAATGTGAATTTTCGAAAAGATTTGAGGAAGTATTGGTACATGTATTTCACGTCACGTTTAATAACCACCATGTTCAGTTGCAATGGAGTGGTCAATTTCCATTCTTCACAGCCTTCTATCTCTGCAAGGCGACACTTCTAAGTCTATATGCTCGATTCTTCCCAGTCTTCATGGAAATTCGACGCAAGATCCTATGGGGGACCATGGTGTATTGCGGCTGTGCATATGTTACCAATATGCTCATCGTACTTCTGATTTGTAGGCCGGTTCAAGGAAACTGGTAAGACTCGCCCATCTCACCATGTAAGTGCTGTCTTTAGCTGAACTATCTGCAAGGTCTCAAGATCCGGCAGTAGCATGTTCCCCGACAGTGTTCGCTCAAGTATTCCAAACCGCGTGGGCGCTGAACTTTGCTGCAGATCTGATGAGTAAGTTTTCCGTTATCGCGTCAACAACAGAAAGTAGACAAGCATCTGTAACTTCTCACACACCTTATAGTATTCTGTCTTCCATTCTTAGTATTGTACCGATTGCAGCTCCAAAAAGCGTTAAGGTCAGTGTTTACTGCACATTCTTTCTTGGAGCGATAAACTTGGCAGTCAGCTTGGCAAGGTTCCTGGGTATTCAGGTGTCAGTGACATCTTTTCGCTCTTTCACACTCATTGGTAAGTCGATATTCTCATTCTAACCTGATGATTTATACGGTATCGTACAATTTTACACGAACAATCATGCTAAAACCAGCCTGGCAGAGTTATGGAGTGCTGTTGACTTGCAAGTCGGTCTGATCATTGCCTGTCTACCGCCTCTGCGGCCCTACTTATCTTATGACTGGAGAATTTGGCCTTTCCGATCAGCAACTCAAACACCCAAAAGCTCTCGCAATCGCACTGATCATTCCGAGATTTCTCGACAGAACGATCAAATAATGTTACAAATTCGAAATATCGAGGATACAAGCTTAATATATAACATCAACAACATCTCCGTACAGATTAGTACCAGATCGGATTACGAAGTCGAGTCGTCAGTTTTGGGAAGTCCGAAATCGCCAGCGTCATTGCTCCGGAGTGACCACCGACCAATACAAAACATAAGTCAACTAAGAGACTAAGGAGTGTCATGTATGAGAGGGGAATGAAAGGTTTCGCTAGGAATGAAGAAATGAATTATTGGGAAGTCTGGAGTTTTTTTGGGTTATTTCTCGAAATACATCTTCTCCTGAAGACCGACGTCTGCTACAGAAAGCAGTCCTCAAGACGAGTTCCAATAAGTTGTGTCAACCCAAGAAGTCCAGCCCGGAAGAATCGTGTCAATGGAAACCGCGCTTGACAGCTTCTTAGCCCAACTCACCCGCGTGCCGCTGGCGCCAGTTCCAGTGTTGCCATATTCCGCATAGTAAACGTTGGCGGTGGGGTTAGTGCCCCAAGCAGACCACCCAACAGGCTTCACGACATCGCTGAGCTGTGAGTTCTGGACGACAACGCGTGCGTATTCCCTCCACGGCCTGCCCAGCACCGTAGACTCCTTGGCGACACCGGCACCTGACTTCGCTGCAATTGTGGCCTTGTTGATCACGTACCAGTAGGCGTCGGCGCTATCGCGACCACTCGCAGTGATGTATCCGGCACCGTTGATAGCGATCGTGCACTTTTCAAACCACGCGTTGCCATCGTTGCCAAAGATGAAGTCGGTCGCACCCTCGATGTAGCTGTTCTTATAGACTTGGTGAGGCTTGTTGGTGTAAATCGTGTCCTGGTAACCGACGAAGCTGCAGCCGTAGTACGCTTGGTATTGGCCATTTGCAGAGATGGCTAGAGCTTGAGAGCCCTTGCCATAGCCATTGATCAGATTGACGTTGTAAAGGCTGAAGTAGCTAGTCGCAACTCTCAATGTTGCGGACAAGTCGTTGCTTCCAGCATCTGCAGCTGAGAGGGTGTTGGTCAAGGTGACTTGGTTCTTGGTGTAGTCTTGGTCGTTGGTAGTGTATGCGTAGATTATAAGCTTTCCACTCAGGCTGGGAATGGAAATTTGTCCAGAGTAAGTGCCCGGCTGGATGAAGATTGTGGTAGTTGCGGTGGAGCTGGCCGAAATGGAGTTGATAGCTGCTTGAAGCTTTGGTATACATCAGCCACGCGACGGCATAACAGATCGATACGTACGAGCCTAGAGACCGTAACACCGTTGGTTTGAATCAACTTTACTCACCGTAGTGTATTGGCCTCCCGACTTAGCAACGACGATGGCGCCTGATGGTGGCGATGTTCGTGAAGCAGCAAAAGCATTGCCTACTAAAACCGCGAAGGCTGAGAGTACGTTAAAAACCTTCATGTTGTCGCCGAGACTATTTTTTATAACTTTCAACTCTGTAGAATTTCCGGTTTGAAGGTAGGATGGAAATGTTCCAAGATTTTGGGGCTTCTATGTCTTATAAACTTTTGACGCATGATACCATTACCCTAAAGTATCATCACTACGCGTGGCGTGTTAAACAGGTTCTCAAGATGAAATCCTTGGCTGCATAAAAATAAATCACACAGAACCGCCAATCGATCCAGAATTGACCACACGGTTCAAATCCCTTTGAACGAATGGTCCTTACTATATCTATGGCGGGGCTCGGGGGCAAGGAAATAGGTGGACTAAAATTCTCCGCCGGCATGCAACCACCCTTCCTGTTTTTCCCCGCCACATGGAGTTTCTCCGAAGCTAATTACGGCCTCCTTGTAGTATTCCCATCCACAATGCGCTCTCCATGCGCTCTCCGGACTCATGAACCCTAAATAGAACGTCGCCCAGAGGGGGGGCCAGTGGCGTACAAATGACTTGAAATACGGGATTGAGCCTTTGCGACGAACGAAATTGAGTTACATCTTGTGCCTGTTATTCAGCCTTCTCAAGCTGTCTGATTTATTGTGTTCTTGACTTGATGCTTGTGGGATAGTGAATGAGCAAGGAGAGCATACATATCTCATGGTTGGCACATCCATCACTATATCAATGGGTCGTTGAAGATGATTTTAGTAAGAAATACATTCTCAAAGAAAGTCAGTCAGTACGGTGCGGCTCAGTCTCCTGCCTGCTCGAGTTTCTGTTCTGTCACTTTTAAATATCAGAAAATGTCATTCTAGCAACGAGAAGGGGCAGTGGCCTGAAAGAAAGGAAGATCTGTTCAAAGCGCACTAGTGTTGCCACTATATACTTGAAATGTTTAGCTCCGAAGGTATTCTGCCTGTTGTTTTTGAGTCAGAGGTCAAATACGTAAGTCAGCAGACAGCCTGGGTATGAAATCGACATGTAGGGTAGGCTAGTCAAAGGCACACCTTGTGCTCAAGAACAACCAATTACGCGGTACTTCGGTCTTGCCAAGAATGGAATGTCTTTATCACGTAACCTTAGTATTATTGGAAGAAACTTCATCTAAGTTGTCAGCGCACCAGTTGGCAGTTTTCCATCATCTAAGTTGTGAAAGTATGCTCAACTAAGTCCACTGGAAAAGTGAAAACGAGTCTAACCTTTATAAGAGGCAGCGCATAACAACCAGAAAGCATGGATCATTAAAGGCAGACATGGGGGGGAGCAGCAGTGAACGGATCCGTCTCTCACTACCTGAGCACGCGTCTTGTCCTCCCGGAAACTTGTCATACGAGTTGTGAAACACCGAGTTTCATAGAAGAATCGCTGAAATGTTCCAATCTCAAAACGTAGTGTGCTTCAGTGATCACCATCCAATTCATTAGTCCTTGCCAGTTTACTCATTGACGTTCTGTGCCGAAGCCGGTAACTTCGCCAGACTTTGCCTCCAGGGCCTCGACTATTAAACTACATGTATGCACGTGAAGAAAATCAATCTTGCACTCAAGGGTTTTCACAATACGGAAGTTGTAAAGTATAGACTCACAGGGCGGCACATGATGGCTTGGCGTAATAGATCAAAGCAGTGGCCAAAATAGTGTATATCATGAGAAGAATTGGTATCGGTGGTGGAATCTCTGCCGTTGTGATCTTGATGGACGGGGAATGCGATGCATCTTGCTGATTACCTTTAATGTATGGGTGAAGCTCGTAAAGTACTATGCAAAACATATGATGACAGTGGATCTGATGGAATACAGCGAATTAGCTAATACTACATGTGATAGCATGTTGTTTGAAGAAGCCGCCTTCTTTTGGGATCACAGAAGACCACGCCATGTCGACATTAGTGGAAGACGGCATCGCGTAGTCTTCGCCCTAGTCGAATACTCATGGCTTAATTCTTAGAACTTCTACTCACACTTTTTGGTAGATTTTCAACAACCATTCAAGGCTTGAAATTTGTCACGAGTTATGGCATGCAACAATGGGCATATGAAGTGAGTTGAATATGGCTTGAATCAACTATCTAGAACGAAGAAAAGGGAGCAATCTATATACTGAGCGAATGTAAGAACCACGTGAGGTAGCACGTGACAGAGTGACGGATGATTGCTGGTATCGTTCCTGTTTCGTCATAAAATCCCAAGGTACTTATCGCAATCTCTTAGTCTTGCAAGTTATCGATTCTCGAGGAGAACTGTGAAAACCCCAAGATCTCGAGAAATAGAGAACATAAGTGATAAGTGCAATTATCAGCCATGTCAAAAGCTTTTCTGGCGCTATCAGTTTCGGGCCAAGCGCTTGTAGTCAACATGGAATCGTCGACCGGAGCTGTTGATTAATCGAGTAGTAAAACGCAAATAACTGTCGTCAGCCCCACTAACTCCTCCCACGCATGTTGGCGCTTAAATGACTTCTGTGGAGTCTTACAACCACTTGCGCCGCTGCATGAGTACACGCACATTCCAGTGCAGGATTAGTATATTCGTTGGATGTCGGGGCAAAGCAAACAGGCAGGGGTGCTGGAGTTGTTGGACCCTCGGATGGGCCCCGATCAAACATATATAAAGCAGTGCTGAGTCTCCCAACCGGCGGTTTGTCCATCATCGCCTTGTTGGTTACCAATTGAAATTATTACCATAGGCCAATGGAGGCTAGCTGATAATTGTAGCGCAGCAACGAATCGCATTTCTACCTGTATCATTTGACTCTACGAATTCGATCCCAGTATGGCGCTACAGGACTCGTCACGACATGGTTCCGTGCTCGTGATCAGAACTCCGAGGCTGATCATCCGCACAGCTGTCCAGTCAGATGCGGAGAATTTGCTCAATTTTCTCCAGACGCCCGACAACTTTCCCTTCCAAGAGTCGGAAAAGAATCTGACTATAGAGAGAATTCGCACCCGCATCGACAAGTTTATCGATTTTACAATCAACGGAAAGAACGGCTGGGTTGTGGCCATCATCCGTGAGACCAACAAGGTGATCGGCAATGGTGGTTACAACACCTTCGAGACCGTTGACCCCGCTGAATTTCTCGCCGGCAAGACTACACTTCCATCGGGAGATAGACGCATGACGGACCTCGGCATCAACATCGATCGCCGACATTGGCGTAAAGGCTACGGTCTTGAGATTCTCGAGGCGTTGATTGAACATGCTCGAACCGAATTGGGCTGTGAGGTGTTCAGGGTTGAAACGGGTGACGACAACCAGCCATGGAGGTCGCTTATGCGTGCCGCCGGCCTCGGCCACTTTGAATCACGCCATATAGCTAGCTATGATGTCAATCAGGAGGTTTGGGCATGGAAGTTTGACGCAGGTCACTGGGAAGAGTCGAAGGCAAAACTCAAGGGAGATTCAAGGTGGCTGATTTGAACGCATAGACTGGAGAGGGTGCAGGCGTAGGTGATGATTGGGGTTAAAAACTAGAGGAAGCAAGCTATTTGACTCATTATTATTCTGAATCATACTTCCCGTCATACAGAACATTTGATCTGTTTCGATAACTGAGGGAAATGAGACATCGGGCCATTCGTATGAATTCATTTGTAATATGACAATGAGATTCATTTCAAGAACTTAAACAATGAGATTAAAACTTGAAGCAAACTGGACATGTTCTTGAGGTTCTCGACATCTCATTGTACCCGTAAGTCTCTCAACTCAAGAGCAGACAGAAGCTCTCGGACCAGCATTGGCCTTGACGTAGGCAGGAACATCTGCTGTAGCAGTCAAGGTGTAGGAATAGAGACTCTTGGGGTCAAAGGAGGTTCCCGAGTTTGCAGCCGTAGTGCCAGTGCAGCTCTTGTAGGTGTTACCAGAGGCATTTAGCACGGCGCCTGAGTCCTTGGTCAAGGGGTTCTTGGTCTTCTCGAAGAAAACGTTCTCGACACGTGCGTTGGTGCTGCCGCGAGCGTAGTGCCCGTATGAAGTGACGCCATAGAGATAGTTATTGTAAAGATGCGCTTGTGCCAAGTTGTCGGCGCTCGGGTTTCTTTGGTTTGTGTTGTCAAACCAGTTGTGGTTGATGGTTCCACGAGCCGTGACATTCTCCGTCCAGCCAATACCGAAAGTCTTGTCGTGGTTACGGAAAATGTTGTTGGAGACTGTGAAGTAGGTGGTGTCCTTACGAAGATCAACCAGGCCGTCGCCGCCGTCTTCGAAAAGGCAGTGGTCGATCCAGATGTTGCTCACGGTATCGGCCTGAACACCGTCACGATCGTTTTCCACACCATCGTTCAGGTTGGTGTGGCCAATCTTGAGGTTGCGAATAATGATGTTCCTAGCCCCGTTCAAGCCCAGACCACCTTTTGGGTCAGATTTAGTATGCGACCTGGCGATATATGAAAAGGGATACGATTTACCTTGATAAAGCTCGCCAGAAGTGCCCAATCCAATGACAGTTTTATCACTAGCGATCTTGATTTCCTTGCCGAGAGGGCTGATGGTGATACGGCCGCTGATCTTAATCACGTATTTTCCTGATGCGCTGGCATACTTCTCGAGGTCAGCTTGAGTAGTTACTGTCACCTCTGTTCCGCCTGCGCCGCCAGTTGTTCCCCCGTTCAGAGAAGCAAATCCAGTAGCAGCAACGAGACAACCGCTGGACTGTCTCTCAGTGACAGCACCCCGGGCAGCGACAATGCCTTGGATAAGTACAACTATGGATGAGATTTTCATGGTTTTGTTCCCGCTCCAGTGAAAGAAGAAAAAGAATTACTGTGAAATGTAGCTCGGATGTGCCGCGGGGTCAAGTTGGATGAGCTTAGATTCAGTGTTGATGCCCAGCTTATATCGATATTGCTATGTTTTTCACGTTCCAAGGCACACTGCGAGAAAGTGTTTTCGTGAGTACGTCAGCATCAAGTTTGGGTATTTTCGGGAGCATCATCCAGCTCATCTGTGATTGAAAATGCCTAGACCAAATGAAATCAGGATCTACGGAGTCTTTTAGTTTAGCCTAAAAATCGGTCTTGAACGTAAGAACATTTCCATATCGGAGTCCCAAGTGACAGTCCCAGCGGGGAACAAGGAAATCCAACGTCGTGGTTCATGGAAATAAACCTCTCGATAACGCCATTTCGCAAGGGAGTTGTGATCATCCAAACCGATAGATTAGCGTTTGGAGACTCGCCAAGGGTTCTCAATCCGAAGCGGGTTGAGTGTCGCATTATGCCAAGTGATTCAATATCGGTGATTAAACCCACCAGTAGCATGGAGCTAGTTCCCCGCATCGCGAAGTGTCATCGTGTATGTACAGTCCCGCCAATGAACATTCCCCTATCGCAGACCAGGATCTGTTTTGGGACGAGTACCGTCATGCTTAGATTATGATACTGATGTAGTTGCTCCTCGTGTTGCCTTCGAGTGAGTCTCTCCGGATGTTGATAGATCCCGTCTGTTGATTGGTTTGAGTAACCACGCCGAGCTGATTCTCAAAATGCAGCCTCTGGTTTGCGAAAGACTTTTGGGAAACTAGAATGACTTGTGAGATAGGGGATATCATTCTCTATGTTGAGGTATATATGTCGTGTCTCTCTATGCTTTAGTTATCTATCTTTTATATTCTATCTGGTATCATATGATAGCAACTTCTAACTTGGGAATTGGCCGTTTTTCGGTACACTCTCTACATAAATGTGCTGTTTTTTACTCATGAGGCTATTTGAAAAATCCTGCTGTTAAGACTTCTCGGTCGTCTCTGTCCTCCGCGCAAATCTAATTCCCGAAACACATGCGAAGCCTGCTAATGCCATTGCCCCGGCATAGTAAGCTGCAGGGCGAAACTTCTCAAGACCATCGACATCACCAGAGATGGAGTAAAGTCCAGAAGCAATTGGGGTACCCTTAACTAGTAAGCAAAACTGGAAGCAGTGCAGGGTGGCTAACGACTTACAAAAAAGAAACCGCAGAACCAAGTCGTCCAGACGACGGGGATGATGCTGAGTGTATTCTCTCCCCCAAAGGTAGCGCTGACGGCGATAGGCGTCAGACTGAAAAACGCACCACATCCAATACCGTTGAATATGAGGTATACGGAAAAGATGCCGATTGATGATGACAGAGGCCACACTATGAGGGAGCTTAGAGCCATGAAGAGCATGCAGATTGCCAGACTCTCGACTGGTCCCAGGAGGGTATCGGCGACCCATCCGGCGATAACGCGGCCCAGGGTAGATGCCAAGTTCCAGCAGGCAAGAATGACGATTCCAATTTCCTTGGTGTAGCCCATTGATCTCGAGAAAATTGGAATGAAGTAGGGCGGAATGAAGAGCGGGAAGCAGGAAAGTATTGTGCCGCCGACGAGCAAAAGGAAGCGAGGTTCCTTGAATCGATACCTACCACATGTCAGCTATGTTCAAAGTGTCGCTGTTTCCATTTACTTACCATTGAAGTTGACGGGAAGCCTGCTTTCCCGAAGTCATCCTCCTTGGGAGGAAGTAAGATGCAGGAATGGAAACACCCCAGAGAATGAAGCCCAGAATGCGGAATGTCCAGGAGACGCCCAAGTCTTTAACAAGGTAGTTGGCTACAACACTCATGATGGCAGAGCCCAAGCTGCCACCACCGAAAACAAAACCCATGGCCAGGGCCTTATGGTTCTTGAAGAGACCCATCGGAGCAGTCGAGACAGACTGATAAGAAATGATGTTAGCTACTATGGTCTGTGCCAGCAGGACATCTGCAGTGTCAGTGAAAGTCTTGTTGCACTCACAAAAATACAAAGGCCTCCACCGAGGCCGAAGACAAGACCATGCAGAAAGAACAAGGCGACGACATGGTTAGTGGTGAAGCTTGCGAGAACTTCACCCAGACCCATGAAGAAGCCTCCAGTCAACGCAGCCAACCGGTATCCTATCCTACTGATAATCTTGTCGGAAACAATACTGAAGCAGATCATGAAAGACGTCGCCATTGATCCAACAAATGTCAAAGTTGTTAGGCTTGATCCCGTCGTCTCAACGAGCTTGACTTGCATGATGCCCCAGGAGTAGATCACTCCGAGGTAAACGAACATGGTCAGTGACGACGCAGCAACGGTGATCCAGGCTTTTCGGTCATCGTAGATCTTCTCCCCTATTATGGGAGTTGAATCTGCGGCATGGTCGTCGCTTGAGTGGTCGGTATCGTGCCCATCTTGGCCAGGGACAACTTGTCGTTCAGGGTAGGTGCCTCTTTCGGTGTCCATCTTGGCAAGAGTCAAATGAAATCGGCGGAAGCTGTCAACAGCATACGCTTTTCGAACCGAAAGTTTCAGCCTCCTCTTGGAGCGTCTTCGAGCTTATCATATTCTCGAGCCTGAGTGGGAAAATCGAATGTTGTAAGTCGGCTTTCGGTTATCGGGTTTGCATCAGAACCGATATCAGATTTTCTCACGCGATAATGCGGTTATCGTCGTCTGCAGGTTTTATGGGGATGCCCGGAGTGGATTCTCTATTGTAATTCCTCCGATGATTTTGACGCAGGCCCACCGTTGGAAGGGCCGGTTGGGCTCCGTGTTTACGGAGCTGCTGGCTTGTCGATCCCGATGACTCTCGGATTTCAACACTAGCGCCGAACAACGAAGGTATATTTAGGAGAGTTAAACTGCCGGTTGTCTCTTTTCTCCCATCTCGTTTCGTTCAATAAAAACAGCAGAGAGAGAGAACTTACACACACATCCCACTTCAACCTATTTGCAGTTCACAGTCATTATCCCTCGCCATGGCTCCCGCAAGAGACGACGAGCTGTTCACAACAGCCAACGCCAAACTTCCCACAGTCAGTAACACCAAAAACAAGGGTGGAGAAGGTCGACTTATGCATCGGTCTTTAATCCAACACCCCTCCATGGTCGAATCAGCAAGCGGTATCTACTTAAATCTCGCGGATGGCAAGAGGGTCATTGACGCATGCGGCGGTGCTGCTGTAGCCCTGATTGGACACACCAACGAGGAAGTCATTCAAGCTATCTCGGACCAAGCCCGAAAAGTGAGCTACGTCCACACGCAAGCCTATACGACGCAACCAGCTGAGGAGCTTGCCGACCTCATCCTCGATGGCAAACCACACGGTCTTGAGAAGGCCTTCTTCGTCTGCAGCGGAAGCGAAGCCGTCGAGTCAGCCCTAAAATTGGCCCGTCAATACCATTTCGAGAATGGTCAGCCACAGAGAAAGCATTTCATTGGCAGGAAGCAAGCGTATCACGGCAACACCATGGCGACCATGTCGATTTCGACAGTCGCATCGAGAAAGATCCCATACGAGGGCTTCTGCTACCCCCACGTCTCATATGTGTCACCAGCATATCCGTACCAATACCAAAGAGTAGACGAGACCGAGGATGAATTCACAGCTAGACTCCTCGCCGAGATCGAGGACGAGTTTCAACGGGTTGGTCCAGACACTGTCATCGCCTTTGTTGCCGAGACTATGGTGGGCGCTACCGCCGGCTGTGTGGCACCTCCTGTCGGCTACATCGCTGGCGCTCGTCAGATTTGCGACAAACATGGCGCTCTTCTCATCCTCGACGAAGTCATGTGCGGCACCGGACGCACTGGAACTTACTTCGCATTTGAACAAGAGGGTGCTGTTCCCGATATTGTCACAGTTGCCAAGGGTCTCGGCGGAGGTTACGGCCCCATTGCCGGCGTTCTGATGCACGAAAAGGTCGTGTCTATGCTGAGACAGGGGTCCAACGCCTTCAACCACGGGCACACTTACCAAGCCCATCCTATTGCTTGCGCAGCTGCGTTGGCTGTTCAAAGGATCGTGAAGCGAGAGGATCTCGTCGCTCGCTGCGCTCAGTTGGGGAAGCAGCTTGAAGTACTACTGCGCATTGAGCTGATCAAATGCAAATCGGTCGGTGAAATCAGAGGAAGAGGTTTGTTCTGGGCTGTCGAGTTTGTGAAGGACAGGGAGACAAGGGAGACATTTGATCCCAAGCTGCGATTTGGGCTACGAGTCCAAGAGCGGGCCTTTGAGAAAGGGGTCGCTCTCTACCCCGGCGCCGGTACGGTGGACGGCTCGAGAGGAGATCACGTTCTGCTTGCTCCTCCGTTCACGACAACAGAGGAGGAGCTGCGTAGGATTTGTAGCGTTTTCAGGGAAGCATTGGAGGAGGTTGAAGCGGAAACACTGTAGAAGGCGGTCACAGCCCAGGAGCTTACTGAAGGTTAGGGTGGCATGTTTGCTAGAGCATTTTTAATCTGCATTTTCGTACATAATCCCTTCCATAATACCCAGTTTTCAAACATGAGCCAGTTGGAACAAAAGTGACTAGCCCATCGTGAAGATCTCTGAAGCATCGACATCTTCCAGCATTGACCACCAATTTGGCCAAAGACCTTGATCATCCATGCTGCCAACGGCGTCTATCAAGGCTTGTGGGTTTAACCCGCCGATATTCTGATTCGACTTATCGCCTGATACGTTGTTGCCCTCACTCGAGCTGACGGCACCCCGCTCAGCGTTGTTGATTTCCTCTAGATGTTGGGCAGATCTATCAACTACTCGGAACTCGTGAACAGACTGATGCAAGACACTGAAGTCAAACCGAGATCGCCCGCGGTATTTTTGGGCGTCAGATGTTGCGCGCTGGTACATCAACGATCCGTTCTGGATGGTCTTGAGCTGTTATGTGTCAGTCATGAGTAGTAGTATATCGATGGTCCACTGGGACTACATCTCCAATGGCATCAATGACTCACCCATCCGTCACCGAGATCCCAGACTTCACGGAACCTGTTAAGATATTCTATACTCCAGTTCATGTACTCTTCCGTCTTGGTGGCATAACCAGCACCAATCCTCGGGAACATGAATCCATAGAGATTGACATAGCAAGATGAGAACGCACAGAATCCAGCGAATGGCGTCATGACTGCAACGCCACATTCTGAAGCCTCTCGAAGAACGCTGGATAGGTGGCCTGCTGCTTCGAACAGTTCTTTTGCACTTTGTTCCCACCAGCCTGGGGGGGCCTCAGCTTCAAGTGTAGGGGGATCTATGGGTCCACGAGGAGTCATATCAATTGTCGGTAGGAACGGAAAGTATTCTCGCTGGAGCATGACGATACTACCGTCATTTTGGATTAGCCTAGGGAAGTGCTTGCGCAAGGGATGAGCTTTGGCAAACCTTTGGTAATAAAGCAGATTTAAATAGACGAAGGATTCGCCATAGCCAAGCGTAGCGTATGCAGCGACACTGTTGGCCGGATAGTGTAATCGATGGTGCTGCTTCGTTCTCCATTCCTCAAGTCTCCGACGCCAGCATGCCACAGGTGATGTAGGGACCCAGGGGCAATTTTCGGGCAAGCACATGCCTGGCGCTTTGCGGCCGTCGTTGAAGACGAAGGCCATGACATCAGAGTAGATGTCGAACCCATCAGCCATGACCCCAAAACTCTGGTCCAAATCAAGATATACCGAAGTTGCTGTTCCACTCGATGTGAAGTTCTCTCCCGCACCTTCAGCTTGCGCTGATGATCCTGGTCCTAAAGCAAACTCAGTAGAAGTAGGCGGACGCGGCACATTGAGCTTTGCCATCTCCTGTTTGGGAAGCACTCTCGGGTTGTATGTTCCCGAGCTCACCATACAGTCCATGATGAAACATGCCCAGAATGTCCTTGTCTCGATGGCGGGAGTGAGGCTGTTTGGCTCGCTGCGGTCTGGGATTTCGAGTGGAAATGGAGCTACTCGCGAACTGTGAAGCAATTGCATCATGCGAATTGCGATTCCTACGTTCCTTGGCGTCAGGAACATCCGAGGTAAAACTTCAAAAGTTGACTTACCACAATGCATCCAGGCCTTGTGGAAATCTCGCGTGCCCCATTCGTACAATGTGAGAATAAGCAGAGCTTGGATGACCTTGACATCTGGCGGTTGAAGGATACATGCTGCCAGGACATCACACGAATAGGACGCATACCTTTCGCTCGGAAAGAGGATTTGCGATCGCAGACGATCCGAATCCGGCTTCTGGGTCTTGGTCATTGCCAGAACCGTTGCCAACAATGCCTTACTTTCTCTCGGGCAATTGGACCCAAATGATTTCATGAAGGATGAGGGGTGGATAACGCGAAGCTCAGGAAACTTGCGCCAGAAGGCCTCGAGAGCGATGTAGACGACATCTTTGGGGACTTGCTCAAGATGATGGTCCATTTCCTGCCTGCCATCTCGATACTCCAAGCCCGACGAGGGCGTCGCCGGGCCCCGAGAATGAGGCGCAGAAAGAAGTTGTCGCTGAGACTCGACGTCTTGATCATGCGATACAGACGAAGCCTCTTCCGTCGTTCTCCGCGCTCGCTTCGCCGCCCGTCCATTCGGCGCGACGTGGGGTCTGGTCAGTACGCAGTCCGGCCTTCCCGACTTCTCGCATTTGGTGCACGGCGGGCTTCCGCTATTGACGCACTTGATCTTGGACCGCCTGCGGGGTCGGAAAAACGGGGTCAGCGGCCGTTACATCGGATCCGATCGATCGCCGCAGGCGAGGCCGGAGACCAATGGGGGACATACCGACAAAATTCGCAGGAGAGACTGGAGCGCATGTTTTCCGATGTTACGTACTTAGTCGGTTCTGGTACGAAAACCGAAAGAAACGGGAATGAAAGATTCGGATTACGGATACAGTTTTTTGGACGGGCGCCGGGGCCGGCTTTGTCATTGTGGATCTGGAACCGGTGGATCCTGGTTGAAAGCTTGCTTCTAGTGCCCGATCCTCTCCGATGAGATGATAACTTTGCGCAGCAGTAACTAGAAGACCACGATAACAACTGATCGAAGCGACCTACTGTTGAGGTCGCTAATAATCTTCGCCATCATTCAGTTTTTTGGTAGGAAAAAAGTGGAACCGAACTACCTAGATCAGCTTGTTTGTACCTCAAGACTCCCTCGAGGCCATCGAGTTGAACATGGATGGCCCCTGTTGCAAGACCATCTTATCTCAGTGAGGCGATAGTCAAATTGGACGCGATGACCCATCTTGAACCATGTGACGGAGTCTGCGCAACTCAATGCTCAGTATCGAACATCATCAGCTCTAGGAACACCGCACTCAATTCTTTTCTTTTCAACTAGAGCATCCAAGTTCTTGTGACTAACACATAGGACGAAGCCTTTGGGCTTTGCTATCTAAGCTAGGTTTGCGACGTCGTAGGCAAACATGAATCTGACCTAAGTCTCGAAATGATGTTGGTTGCACAGCCTCCGTAGCATACTGCGGAACCGTAGACATGTCCGCAATGAGTCTTGGTAAGTTGGCTGCAGAACTTCTGACTCTCTTCTAACCGCACAGGAGTGCTCATAGCACCCACAGCCCGTAGGCGATGATCGGCATTACAGGTCTTTGGTTTGCAGCCTTCGCATTTCGTTATTCTCACAAAGAATACACCACTCTCGATTGTGTGGACAGAGGCAAACCTAGACTTGAAGTAAGCAATGAGGTGTCCGCTGCCGAGAAGCCCAGACTCAGAGGTTGGCCGAGGTGATTGGAGGAGATCGGTAAGGAGAAGAGTCGCAAAGTGGCTTTGCCAAGTGGCTATATATGCCATGTAACCTCAACATTGGCCCGACTTATCCAGCCTCGAGGAACACGATTTAGTTTTGCCGGCTAGCACATAAGTAAGTAGATACTTATGTACGCGAACATCGCGATAAGCGCTTTTTCAGCCTCCTAGTAGGTAGTAAATCGAACCCATGACCGACTTGGTGTTGGTGTGCGATGAATACGAGTCAATGAAGTGAACAAGGGCTGACTAGAGGTTCGCTACGCGGCAAGTCATTTGTATGTTTGTGTTAGCAGCAGGTGGTCTGTAAATATCATGTGTTCCAACAAAATAATGCAAACATGTATAATGCGGACCACCACGTTCGACCAGCGAGCCAGAAGCTTGCCAACCTCCCACCCTTGCTTATAAATCCTCAAGTTCATTTGATAATGTAACTCGTACGTTAAGCCACCTCTTTACAAATCGCATGGCCGCCATCATCACAGTCCAGGTGATCAACAGGCTGTGGTGAAGCTGGTGGCGACGCAATACGTTCCGTCAGGGCCACTGCCAATCTTAGTGGGCTCGGCGCCACTGTTGTTTCCGGTGTACTACAGTCCAGAGTAAGCATATCTTCCTTATACATTGGAATAATTGGCAGGGGTAAATTCAACATACCCTGTCACAAATCTTGTTGTCATCTTGGCAACAGCTGGTGACCTTGCAGGTATCGCCATAGTTGGTGTTGATGCCGCAGAGGACTCCGCCGTCCTTTGCGATCACGTTGTTCATGACAATGTTGCGTGCACCTCCGTTGCCACTGCAGTTACCACAGCTTCGGACGACCTTTCCGTAGCTAGTCACGTTTTAACAAACTGTATCACGACAAAAGACGATGAGTTCGACTCACTCATTGGCGTAGAAGTTCTTGATTGAGACGGTTCCAAAGCCGTTGAATTGGACAATCTTGTCCGCAGCCTTGAAAGCACCACCGCCGTTAACGTAAGAGGTTCCGCTAGTCTGCTTCAACGTGCTGGGGTAAAAGTTATTAGCAACAAATGATTGCACAATTGACATAGAGAGACTCACAGAGCATCTTCGCAAACATCTTCCCACCAGACATTGTTACTATCCACTGTCAGTCTGCTGTTTTCCAAGTCTTTTCTTCTCGTGGTTCTCATACAGTGTGCTATAGTCAATTAGCATCAATACTCTCTTCAGGGCTGAAGAAAGACTAACCAGGTTCCCTTGCAGTGTACACCCTCTGCTTGATCAGGACCAATGATGACGTTCGAGAGAGTGGCACCAGCCTCGAGAACGAACATAGCATCAGCCTCACCTGTCTCGTCTTGCTCAGCGCAAACCCTAGCTGCTCTAGTGTCAGTATTACATCGTACACCATTCTTCTGGTCTTGTTGACAACGTACGGCTGCGATCAAACTTTTTCATGCCGCCATCGTAAGACTGCCCAGCGGAAACGGTGATGGCCTTGCTGGTAGAAGTAGCTCCAGTGGACTTGGGCAGAGTAGTAGTAACTCCAGTGGGCGTAGAGCCGCCTGCAGCAGTAGTGGTCTTCAAGGTGGTAGTTGGAGAACTACCACCGGCACCGCTGTAGGCGCAGGTACACTCCGCTGAGATGAGACTCGGCTTCTGCGAGCAGTTGGTAGCCCAGGCGGGCAGAGCGGTGGTGGCAGTCACGGTGCTCTTGGTGAAGGTGGCGCAAAAGGTCGACGCGGCGGCATTGGACTTGATGTAGCTGGCACACGCGTTCGTATCTGTGTTTAAGCAGCCCAGGACCGCGGGAAGGAGAGCAAGAAGGTAGTATTGGTGCATCTTGGCGTTGTCCGGGAGCGGGGCGTTTGGAAGTCTTGGCTCTGAAGATCAGGGGTGAAGCTTGGTGATGTGATCTTGGTTCACTTAGGGATATAACGTAGTACTTATAGCTATTGAGATTTTGATAACTCGATGGAATACGGTCAAAGATTCTCTCGTTGCTTCCAAGGATTGAAGTTACCACCTTACTTAGCATACCCTAGGCCATCCGCCATCTTCAGCCTCATATTTGATGACCGAAGGAAAAGGTTTTCCCGCGCAGAATTCCACCAGTAACGAATCATCAACGGTTCTTCACATGGATCAGTATGTAGCATAGATCGACTCTACCTGCAAACAACTTGCCTTCCCTTTTCCGAGCACCCTATATCGTATAAGCTTAGCTTGACGCAGGGGGGCTTGTCACCGGGACGCATCCGAGTCTACCCCACAAACCCGGAGATACCGCGTTAAGTTAAGATTCTACGAAGACTACCACTTGTACCCTTTAATCTGTGTGTGCGATTTCCACGTGTACACCATCAAATAAGAGTTGCCCATTTGTGGAAAAAGGCACATTGATCGAAGGCAACCCCGAAAGTAGGTTCACCCTCCGCATACATATGTGGTAGACACAGCATACCGTCTAGCATAATTTTGCCCTTCTAGTGATAACAAACAAGGTCGATCGAGTTGTTTCAACGGACTACGTCCAGCACTCACCGAAAATGGTACTTCACAAAGAAAGATAGACACTAGAGGTCGCGATGGGCAGTCGACAAACTTTACTCAGCGCTCGCGACCAAAACCGTGATTATGCTGCCTGTTTTCAATTCCACAGCTTCATCATGTGGCCAGTTCTGGGATGTGGGATGTTAGGAAGTTTGATCAGTTGGTGGATAGAATTTGTTTGTCGATGGCACATAAGCACAATAAAAGCCACCAATGATGACGGCAGACTCAACCAGGGTTCAAGCCACGTTCATAAAGAGGCCGCCATCACAAGCACTTTAAACACGGGGTGCAGCCTTCTGAAGCAGGTAAGAGTGATAGTAGGGTTACATTGAATGGTGCGCCGGATTTCATTGCGCTGTGTGATCTGTCCGCGTGGTCTTTGTCTGCGGCCTGTCCAAGTAGGTGGACTTCTATCTGTTGGGTCATATTGTAGTAAGACCCATTGCTAACTTGCCGTCTTGAACCCCGTTTTGTTATAGCCTTAAGGATCCCCGATGGCTCAAGTGATTTCTTTAGACACTCGCGATGTGCAGTTCTTGCTAAGGTATAATGCAAACACTATAGGAATTGCTTTATCGCTCTTGCCTCGTCATTGTATTGATCGCGAGTTATAGATTTTTTCCAATTACCGTCCAAGATCCTTCCGTCCCATACTTTTGGGCTTTCATAAACAAAATATCTAAGCCGTCAAGTATTGCTATATTTCGAAAATACCAACTCTCTAGCCGAAAATCCGTTTGTCGCTGAGGGTAGTTGATGTCGTTTCGTATACCCAGATGATGGATATCACGCAACTGATGCTTAACTCAGCTCTTTGAATGTCCAAGTCTCTACATCATCCTACTTAGTACCTTAGACTGTGATCAGTGTTGACCTTATCCAACATCTCAATTGCTCGATGTCAAGCGATGGACAATTCAATTTGACGCGATAACACGGCAGTCCCGGCTCATACACGCGCGTGCACCTGCCTACATGTCCGAATTCGATGTATCTTGGGTGAGGTAAATTGCCACAATACCACGAAAGACTCAGATGTCAACCATCTTCATCTCTCCAACCAGAGGTTTCAAGGTTATTTCTCTCTTAAGTTGAAGCGCACATACGTATATACTCGCGCGTTAGAAGATGAGGTAGACATAGAATAAACCCCTGTGATCAAGTTCAGTTGAACTAGTTGCCTAGCAATACTGATTGTGCTATAGGTGGCGTTTCAGGGGGTGAGATGTTCGTACTTATTTCTTCGCACATCAAACCATGAACGATCAACTGCTAAAAGGCTCATCCCTTTTCACTGGGTTAACCTTCATTTCCGACTAATTACATCAACAGCACGTAGCATTCCCCTCTGCGAATGATTGAATGATTGTTTTGTATTGTCATAACATCTTCACCTCAATGCCCAAACGTGACAGAAGCATTACTTCTTCTAAGATACATGTCGCTTAAACGCCTTTAAAATTTTCATCTTGAAACTCGTGACTCAGACTCCAAGGATACTATCTTCACTGCCTGACATACGTGACGTGCTCTGTAACACCGTCTTTGAGTTTACTTGCCCGCCCACTCGATCCAAGTTGTACGGGTTTTCTGTTCCATCTCTCGATTTTGAATTATTTGAATGGAATCCTGATCTCTCGTGGCTATGATACTGATATCCGCCCGGCTTGTTTCGATTTGCGGCTTCTCGTAGGGCGCGAGGAGTAAAGAGGGGTTTCAGCGCAGGAACACTGGCGCATATTATTCCGATGTTGATCTCCAACATGGACCAGATGTTGATAAGGATGCTCTCCTGGGAAAAGATCCTTGGCCAGGGTATATGTGTAAATCGTGTGTAACCGGACGATAGATGTTATTGTTGCGAACACGCCAACGCCGAAAATGACTCCAAGCGCGATCTTTTCTCGCCGCGGCCGGAGAATACCCATAAGTGTTTTGATAGGAAGAACGAGAATCCAGATGTCGGTTACAATGTTGAACCCGGAAGTGACTGGCTAAGATTAGCAAGAAGTCTGCCATGATTGGATGATCAGTGGGTCATAGTTGATCACTAATAACTTACAATAGAAAAAGGCGGTGGTGTTGATACACACTCCATCGACAGTCCCAGTCAGGTCCCACATCTCATATAGTGGTTGGCACTGAGACAGAGTGACGCCAATGCAAATGACGAAGAATAACAAATGAAACACAATGGTGCATATGCAGAGAATATTGAGCGACCTGGTGCCAGCTGCCGGTAGAGTCAGCACAAAATCTATTCACCATAATGTGATAGAAAGACATACCAAATCTGAGGTACATGCACAATATAGATATCTTGATTGCTGATATACAGACATAGTACGTCACTTGAATAGCCAGTGTGTTTTTCAGGAGATTTGTCATATTGTCGAGGCTCAAATCCTTAGAGGGAAAACCAATATGATTTGCTTTTCCGACAAAGATCTCTGCGAGGTAAGCGAGAGTGAAAACCATTCCAATGACCATGGAGTAATCATCGAGACCAGGCTTTCGAATAAGAACTGCTCGAACAAATGTTCGGGCAATTACGACCATGGCTACACTTCTGTTAGTTTTGAAATTGTTCGAGCCTCCAAACAATAGACTTACTTGAAATTGCTGTGAAGAAACATGATGTTATGATGAGGCTGTTCTGCCTCACTTGGTCGGAAGCCATACTGCTATGCTCCAGCGGGACATTCCCCTATAAGATCCTTGTTCTCATCGAAGACCGATGTCTGTCTTGGCTGATATAGAAAATCTTGTCTTCCTTCGTTATATGTGGATCGTCGATGGTGGTCTGGCAATGGTACAAACTGGGGGGAACGGGCAGTATTCCCTTCATACATGTACAGTAGGGCTGAGGATCAAGAGCGAAGCCGAGTGGGATAGATTGGAAGTAGGAGGGCGAACTCTCTTTTCAAACCCCATCGAGAAGCATGAAAACCAGATGAGATGAGAAGTGGGACCTTCAAAGGGGCCCAGGCGGCATGCGACGCTGGAGGGATGGGCGGGGCCATGATGCACAAGCACAGACAACAAGCCGCGCTGCCGCATCCAGGGTGGAAGACGTGGATCGGATCGCTGGCTGAATGACGGTAGCTCAATCTCCTCACAATTTACGCGAGCTTCGACCGGTCTCCCTCGCGTACGCATTGCGTGGAGACCAATGCCCTTGCCAGGCTTGTCAGGGCTTGTCAGAGTGCGTGCGATTCGATCCCGCCTTGATGCTGCACGCTCCAGCCGTAATGAACGGGCTGCGAGAGGCTGCAGGTCTAGTGTGCAGGCAGAGCTCTGTGAGCTTTCGGAAGAGAAGGAAGAGGGCCGTTAATGAAGCCTTTCCGGAATGGGGGATTCTGCACCGAGGCTAGCGTCCGGGGGACCTGCAGCAATTCACGGAGGTTTAACTAAGGCCGGGCATGGTCTGACAGGAAACGGCCCAATGGCGCTGGAGGAATGAACTAGTCTACACAGTTACAGGGTTGGTTAGCAGTTCTGCAAAGTGGTGGCTGACTTTCGACCCCCTTCTTCGCTTGTTCCATTTCGTGTTCCAGACGGACGCCGAGGCAGTGCGGCTTGCTGGAGCTGGATAAAGGAGGGGGACCGGGCAACGGCGATCTTCACCGCGGGACCAGACGGCAGAGCGGGTGAAGATGGTGTGATGAGCGTTCATCTCGCCTTTGGCTGCGACCCGAGGCACGGGTTGTTTGATATGGTGGCCGGTGGTCGAACTTTCTCGGCTTTGGCAAACCGTAAAAACTAGGCCCCATTGACAGTGGACTGACTTTTGACGGTCTGATGATACCCAAAGGAGATAGGCTCGAAAGAATTGAGGCGGTTTTGGATAATAGGCGAAAGAACGGCAGATGAATATTCAAGCCACCACCACTCCAACTTCTAACTTCAAACACCACCCTTGCGGCTATCCAAATCCATGGAATACTTCCGCTGCGGCTGGAGTGAAGGGTGCCTTGGCTTGGGCTAGGTGCTTTGCTCCGAGTGATCTGATATGTTGCGTCTTTAGGTTCAGCAGCATCAGGGGTTTCCAAGGACAGGCATTCCGGTTACTTCGGATTCCCAGTTCCCAGTGCCCATTGACTTTGGGTTTCCCCTGGCTACAACGAAAGATGCTCGGTCTCGTTCGTTGCCAAGAAGCAGCCGATCGCAACGTCACTCAGGATAACCACCGCTGTACATGGTGTAAGAACTGGCTTTTGCCCTAAACTAGCGCGAATGGACACCTTAATCTTGCGGGAGAATGAACCCCGATCGCGATTCGATATGGGTAGCTAGGGTGGCATGTCACTGCGGACTAGACAAGTCCTTTTGTTATCGCTTGTTAGCACAACCGGCAAGAAATAGTATTGATTGATGGGCGGTTGCGCCTCTAAAATAAAATAAAATAAAAAGGCGAGGAATCAGGCTGAACAGAATTTGAGACGTCTATGGCGAGTCGGTTAAGGTGTTGGTGGGCAACCAATCTTGGTTACACGTCGAGCAAGGACAGGCACTCTTCGCCTAGGCCCCCCTCTTTTGAAGCTCTCCCTGCATTCTCACGCGCAGCAGGCCCCTGATCCTTGAAGCTTCTTCTCAGGAGGCCAAAGCGTTTCATGTCGAAGACGACGACGAGGAATATGCTGACGTTGCGACGGCATTGCATTGTACAAGCCTTCGTCCTTCCGATCGAAAATGTAGCCACGTACGAAGGCACGTACAAAGAGACGTAAGTATGTCTGTGCCATCTCAATCCCTAGGCCATCTGCAGGCCTTGGTCGCTCCTGAGTTCCCCCGCCGACTATCTGGTCCGTGTTGCTCGACGGAAAGCCTGCAGCGGGCCAGCGATCCCCCAGAAATTGCATGATCTGCGGCAAGTCTTCAACTGCCCCTGGTCTTTGGTAGAATTTCTCCCTCTATTACCGGTGCCTCCCAACATTAAATCTTGACTCCCTCACAATCACAGTGGACCGCTATCGCCTGATGCTCCAAGCGCAGCGAAAAGCATGCCCGGCCTGCTATCCTCCCCATGACTGGACATCGCTGCAACTCGGTTCCGGGAGCGTCGATAGCTCAGACCCTGACCAGGCGTAGAAAGTCGGCAGCAATGGACACGCTCGGTGACTTTCACGTTTGCCTATCAGAACAGGCCACCAGCTAGCTACTCAATCTTGAACGACCCAATCCTACTGTCAAGACGTCCCGCCACTTGAATGTCAATTCCTCAATCTCAGCTCGATTTTCAACATCAGGAAGAAGGAAGAAAAGAATTTGGCTAGCTCGCCAACTAAGACTTCGCTATAGGTAGCGTAGCCCCGCAGAGCTTCGCTGGCTATCCTTGCCCTGCTATGCCTACGAAGGACATTGAAACGATCGTGAACGCGAGTCATGAACGACACCTGTCACAGCCCTACAGACCCGCATTGAGTCAAACACCAAGACTTCAATTATTTCTGCAGGTCTTATTTGGTGCAGATAAGCACCTAAAACATCAGACGTGCACCCTCATCACGACGGCGACGCCAAAGTTTCTGCTCGTTGGCGGGGAAGTCTCCGAGCTGTTGCAGGTGGTGCGCTTGCTCTCTTTCAACAACAATCGTACCTCCATTTAACGTTGGCGTCGACGCATTGGAACCCTCCGCTGACTAGCTCCGGAGAGAGTTTCCCAACGGTAGATAGGTTTCTGCCTGTCTGTGGAGAATGAAGTGAACCAGCCATAGAGTCAGTCCTCTAATCTGCAAACCTCAGAAGCACACATAATGTCAACAATTCCCACCGTAATTCCGAAGCCCCATCGCGCGACTATTTCTTTATCTTCTTCGCACCTGGACCAGCCATCAGGCCATCGTTTCCGCTTACAGCTGCTTCCGAAACGAATTGATCATCATCTACATTACCATAACTGTAGTGTGTTGGCATTGACCCATCTACATGCCAAACGGCGGATTGAGAGTTCTGAAGTAGCGAGCGCTTGGTCTTTGGGTCTCCTCTATCGCTCATCATTGAGATAATGTAATCATCAAACCGACTTCAAGCACATACGATCGGACATAGGCCCACTTGACGGAAGAACAAGGTGTTCAAGGAGCTTTGTTCAAAGTTTCAATGACAGATGGCCACTTGTTTGCCGCACCTATCTACTAAGCTGCTATCAACGCGGTCACGGATTTGCTGGGTAAATCTTATTTTCAGGCTTCATAAGCAAAGCCAGACTGTAGCATGTTGTCAAAGCGAGAATCTGTACAAGGCTAGGTAGAGGTGATGAAAAGCAACATTATGAGCACTTGTGAAACCTCGGTCCCTGGGAACGCTGGTGGCATGGACACTCGTAGCCAGCGAACGAGGATCTCTGGAAATCCTTCAGTGTCGACATAGACCCAGAAATGCGCCCAGTTCACTCCAGAAAGTGCTTCTACAATTACCTGCACACTCCTCTGATAAGAGTTTTGGCATTGTTATCTCGCCAACTGCTAGATGGCGTCAGTACATGAGTTTTCATTTCTCCGACTCTGCTTTAACTCAATAGTACTCTTGAACTGATATAAATGAATAGGTTCGGATCCATATATGATTTATTATCTTGGTTTTATTGTATTTCATGCACTAAGTGCCTGACAAAGTTTATTCTTTACAGATATCTCTATATGTGATTCCCCTTCAATAGTGTACACTAGCATATACGTATCTCTTTAAGTTGATAACAATTTGTTATTAGCTCGCAAAAAAGCGCGTATGTCTCTGTTGATACCCTCTAGTGGTTGATGGGATGTTATGCTGGATGGCATATCCTTACACTAATACACATGCTACACCGTGCAACAAGCAGTCTCAACGAATAAAAACCGCCTTTTTCAAAAGGGCGTGTGCTTTTTGTCTTACATTGGCCATAAATTTCTAATTCTGTTTGGGTAAAAGTTACTTCAGATCCAAGGCTCATCGAATAGGTAATCTGTGGCAGCTTGGGATAAAAGCATCCAAAGCTTTCCTCACAGCAACTTGAACACTAAGTAACATAGGGCTGTGCTTCGAACATTCATATCCTATGCCTGATCCACTCATCCAGTCTTCATGAATTGTTAGTAACTTGGCCTGCCTTATTTACTTGAAGGTGGTCATTGAGCCATTGATTTTCTGCTGAGTCATTTTAACCTATGAGTCATCTGCCATCTTCCGGTAGAATGTGTCAATCTAAGCTAGCGCTAGGTGGATAGCCTCCCTCTTGTTCTTCGGTGCATTCGATGATGTTCCTGTTCGGGACCAAATTCTGTTCGGTCGCTGGAACGCAATGGCAAAATGCTTGACGTGTCGAAGGCGAAAAGTGCGTTGTGACGCAGCTCTGCCTGCCTGCTCAGCGTGTGCCCGTCTAGGCTTGGGGTGCCAACGAGTGGGCTCTGAAAGGACACTGACTTGGTCGAGGCCAAGTCAGTCCAGCAGGGGAGGTTTGATCTCACCTCGGAGCATAAGCCTGACGCAGGAGCCTATCTCAAATCGGAACAGACAAAATTATTTCACAAGTACGTGATGACACCTAGCTTAAGATCCGCGAAGGGTGGATTGGAACGTGTTCTCCCCTTCTGACCCAAACTCTACGATGTGCCAATGCCCTTTTCCTCATTCGGTCTTCTCTATCAATATAAGTCGTTTGAACCGTCACCTTGAATATTACCTAATGTCTCTTAGTCGAGGAACTAATTGCTACATCCGAGATTATTCAAAAGACAAGAAATGGGATCGAAATCGAGATGATTTGCTATCAGCTCGACCTGATAACCAACGAAGAACGCTCGTTGGTGTCCTCTGTTGGGTCATTTTCTGTTATTGTTCCTGGGAACGCCGAACTAAACGACCAGGTTCACACACCTAAGGATTCCGAGGCCACTCTCAATGTAGACGCCAGCTTCGAACTTTTCTTTCATGGAATCAATCATGGTGCGTATTACTCTAAGAAGAAGTGATTTAGATTCACAAAGTGTGTCTTACTTATCGTTTCCTTGATTATTAGGAGCTGATCAGGTCTTAGTGGAAGAAATGATAGTCAGCGGCCAAGACATAGGCAAGATTACACCAAAGCCAGACACAATCGAGCAATTGAGCGAGTCACTTGCGTTGGGCTCCGAAGCCAATAATGCTTTTCCGGAGCCGTTCCCAAGCTCAGTCGCACCTCTGCCGGGTGTCACTGAAATAGTCGACGCCGGCAATTTGGTACATGATTTCGACTTCAGTCTCACAGGTCCGAGCACTTTTACCAGCTCCCTGCCGGAAACGACGTTCTTCTTACTTGATCACTACAAATCGAAGATGCTAGACTCTTTTACTCCAAAGAGTAACCGATATCCACCTTGGAAAGTTTTGCACCTGCCCAGCGCCTTGCAGGCTGTGTCAGAGATCAGCATCTGGGGCAGTACAGACCCCGTAAAGACATCTTTGCTGTATGGTGTCTTATCGGTCTGTGCATATAACCTTGAGGCCTCTTCTAAGGCCAACAAGGAGGTCGCCGATTTCTGGAGTCTTGCAGCCACAGAGTTTTCTCAAACTGCGAAGGAGCAATTGTCGCTCGGCAGCTTCCCTGGTAAATATGACTCCTGGCCGAGCCAAGTGAACGAGCTTGCCATAGCGACGATGAGCATAAACACAATATCAGTGAGTTTAATCAAATTTCCTCTACTCTAAGTTCTAGAAATAACGTAGTCAAGGTCATGAGCGGCAAGTTCAACGAAGCGAGGGAATTCCTAGTCGCAGCCGAGCGCCTTATGGAAGATTCAGGTGCGATCGAACCCATTCGAAGTCGAGAGGCAAAAATTCTCCAAAGCATGCTTCGATATACCCGAGTCTTTGAGGAGACAACACATTTTTATCCAGACGTGAAGACGTCCGACAATTGTACCCTTCCTGCCTTACGGCTACCAAGTTCATGTGCCGATGAAACTTCAAGTACACCAGTCGATGTAAAGTTTCCATCTTTGAGAACTAGAGTGTGCATGGAAAATCAGGATTTCAGGCTTCTAGACTCACTCACTCCTAGTACTATATGCCTTAAGGAGGCACAGCAAGAAATCATGCATACGGCCACAACGTTTGAGGCCATCTTTGGACTCCCGGAATCGCTTGTCAGTCTCATATCACGTACAACTCATCTGATAAACGTCTTTAGCACTGGCTTGGTCGAACCAGACACTCCCGTAATCGCCGGCATCGTTCGAACACTAGAGCATGACCTTTGCACATGGACTTTCGCAGGACACGTCATAGATGTGCAACATCCGAGGCAGGATATGGAAAATCAGGGAGAAGCTGCCTTCGATGACGCGAGGGAAGCAATCCATGCAGCAGTGAAGATGTACTTCTATCGAGAAATTCGCCATGTCAACCCAACTTCAATTCAGCATCTTGTTGACAAGGCGTTAAGGCATCTTCTCGATTACGAGAAAGGTATTGAAGAGCGCGGCAACTTGGCTGCAGCGGGGTTGTGCTGGGCTGCCTTTATCGCTGGATGTGAAGCTGAAGGAACCTCTTCAAGACAAGCAATAGCGCGATTTCTATCCCGAGTTGCTCATAAGAGCGGCACCGGTAACTTTGGAGCTGCATCGGAATTCCTGCCCAGAGTGTGGGAGTCAAGGATGGGGGTAGGGAAGTTTGATCAAAGCTGGAGGGAAGTGATGAGATCGTCAAATACATGTCTCATTTTGTCATAATGTATCATCTCAAGACCTGGCTTTTTGGTTTATATGCACTTAAACTTACTGCTTGGTTTTTCGCCTCATTGCCTACTTTCCGCGACTTTCTGGTCTAAATGTGAGGCCTCGCAATAGTATCTCGTTCTGGATTTCCGGCTGAAACTCGCAGTAGAGCGAATCCTGAGGCAGTAGAGTCAATTAATAATCCTTTGATCATTCAAGAGGGCACTATCACTCACCGAGTCACTACTCGTTTCGAAGGTGTGCTTGGCTGTAGCATCATCGATGCATTTCTTCTCGAGGCCATTCTTTGCAGCCGCTTCCACTAGCAGCTGTATCTCACAACAGCGCTCCATCAGAGTGAAGAGATAAGCGGCTTCATCAACACTCTGGCCGACGGTGAGTAAGCCGTGGTTTTGCATGATCAACCCTCTCCCATTGAGACTCAAGGCCGATGCCACAGGGTCACTCAAGCTTTCTTCAAAGACCAGGCCACCATAACTGGCGAGCACGGCTTGTGCGTCTCCATAAAACATGGCGGCGTCTCCATTCAACATCTCAAAGGGGCGCCCAAATGCTGACCAGGCTTTTCCGAATCTAGAGTGACAGTGGCACGCGGCAACAACATCAGGACGGGTCTTGTGAATTGCGGAGTGGATGAGGAACCCTGCCGCATTCACTGGACGCGATGTGTTTCCTCCAACGACTTCTCCCTTTTCGTTCACTAACGCCATGTCGCTAGGGGTTAGCAACGCGAAGTGAACGCCGAGGCTGCGAAGATAAATCAGCTTTCTAATGTACTTCTCTTGTAAAAGTCAATGCGAAAATTTTCCTACGGATTGAGCCAGAATCTATCGGGGAACTCTGGATCACGAAGGGAAATGTGCCCGGCCATTCCCTCACTGTAGCCTCTGCGCGCAAATACATGGAAGGCATGTGCCATGTGATCCAGCATGAAGGCGCGCTTCTCGGCGATGTTAGGGAACGTAGGCATTGCCTCCATGGTACTGCCCTGTACGATGGCATTGAGTGGTGTTTTCTTTCGGCCGTCTGAAGAAGACATTGTGATGTTGTGAAGCCGAGTCTTCGTGTCTGTGCTTGGTATGGAAGCTCAAAGTCAGGTAAGATCAATGTATGAGTGGCTCAGCTGAATTGAGAGAACTATGAGGTTGCGGTACCTGGTAGTAGAGCTCAGTCCACCTGGAAGGTCAGTAACTCATTCTTATAACATAGCGACACTCAATTACATCAGAAAGACCAAGTGGGTCATCGAACACTTTAGTCGTCGTCGGCCGAGCTCGCCCAAATCAGAAGGCAAATGGGGAGAAGGGACTCCACCCATCTAATTGCGCTAAAACTTCGAGGGACCAGGCTTCAACGTCTATTGACCGAAACAAGCATTACGAGTACGTGTGATTTGGCTTGAGAGATTTTGTTTATTGATGATTCGTCAGGCCCAACTCGCTACTATTTTCAGTTATGTCGGCCGACGTTTCCCAAGCTGTAAGAGAGAAAGTGGGTCGGTCACCTTTACTATGTAGGTAGTACAGGGTAGACCGATTAGCATGCCTAAGAAGTGGTTTCTCAATAATTGGGTGGAATCCAATGAGGAATTTGCTGGCACTCACTTGAGACCGTGTTTTTCTATCACGGCAGCCTTCGATGTAGACACGATTTTACTGCTTCAGGCTCACTGGAGACAAGGACTTGTGTGTTGGGTGGATCTCTGTTCTCTTTGACAATGGGTATCTACTCCCGACTCCGGTATCATTCTTGAAATTAAAACCTAGTTCAACTCCTCAACTAATCCTAGGATTCAATATTGAGCCCTCAGATAGCCTGGCATGCTTCGACTGGGATGCCCAAAAATCTGGTCAATCCGAAAAGTCTACCCATACTCTCCTTAGCTCCAACCCTCAGCTCCTTTTTCACAGCACTTCTCAATGACCCCTTCCAACCAAGTACGGCCTCAGCCGTTGGCGCCCAGCCGCGGGATAACTCAACTTGTGCAGGCTGCATCGTCATCCACGGCGTCCTCTCACCAACCAATTGGGGCGGGTATACAGCCGAGAGCTGCCAAATCTGCGCCGCCGAGGCCGGCATTGGGGACCGGGCAACTACCCAGTAGAATCTGCTCAGTGTATCGACGCCGCCGGTCAAAGCTTCATCAAACGCGTCGGGGTCACCGCTCGAGGCGCGAAGGAACTGCAAGTACACTTTCGTCAGACGCAACGCATCGTTGGCGCGACAGTCGCGAAGCTGAGGCGTGTCCGCAGTCCATAGTGGCGTGTAGTGATACGGGTGGTCGGGCTCACGAGCGTTGCCGAGATCGCCGAATTTCCACTTTCTAGGATCATGCTCGGATGCCACGAAGATGTTGTCTAGCTTGACGTCGTCGTGACACAGGTCATGCGCCATGTGTAAGCTGTCGAGTGCTGAGAGGAGAGACTCGAGAGATGGTCTGAACATTTGATCGAGCTCACGATACGAATGCCGGTTGCTAGGCGTACGTAGCTTCTTTGCTAGGTGTTTTAGAGTGCCTGACCTTAGGAACGGCGAGACGAGGTGCCATTTCGGGGCCCCCAATGGTTCTGTAGCGGCCAAAAAGTAATCTCGGACCGGGACGAAGTGTTCTCTGTACTGCTCGTCGTCCAGCAATGTCGAGCCATCATCGTGTCCGCCCATAATCAGACTAGCAGGGATCTCTGTGGGCCATCTTCTCGAAGACGCGTCTGTCCCTTGAAGGCAATTTCGAAATGGACTGGTTTCCTCGTTGTAGACTTTGATGACAGTATTGTTGAATGTGAACGTTTCGCCCTCCCTGCCTTTGCCTAGCTTCTTCCAATGGCGCCGGTTGTCGAGCAAGATGCCACGTTCAGAACTTGCTGTATCGGAATTGACTTCCCATATGGTGCTTGAAAGTATCGCCTCATCATAATCTGAGAGGGATTTGAACTGCGTCGGGAGATACTTGACTCTCATGTCCTCTCGATAGCGGAAATGAAGGTCCAATACATGATACATGACAACGATGGAAGCAATTGCCAGGAGCCGAAGTGTCATCCGCGCAGTGAACGACTTCAGCCCCCTCCGGCGAGCCCCGACGGGGCTCCAACTGCGACCTTTCATCGACAAACGTCAATATGCTGTGATGATTGAGTGTAGTAATCTTTGTGGGAAGATTCGTCGATGAAAAACCAGCGGCAGCCCCTTCCGTCTAATAAAGACGGCCGCCAAGCGGCCAAGTACCGTCAGAAGCAAGTAGCTCATCCATGTCGTTCGTGTGAACCGATTTATAATAATACCAGGGAGGGGGAAGAAAGCGAATAAGTTGCACGACTACAACGTTCACCGTCGTCATGTCGCCAAGGGGCTGCCACGTCGTCTAGCCATCCCCGTCTTGGGGACCCTCCCACCCCAAAGCCAGGTTTATGACAGCCCAGGTTTCGCTCATCTCGGCCGCTGAAACAGGTGAGCCTTTCAAGATGGTTGCATCGACAACCTTTCTCTGCTCTGGTGAGACCCACAAACAAGGCGGAACCCGGGCCAGCTCAAGTCATGGCAAACATGCGCCCCAAGCTTGGCGATGCCTATTCTGTCTCCTTGCCGACGGCCATTGTGGCGTACTTCCGTCGAGAAATGGACCTCCGTAATGAGTGCCGTCTTATGAGTCCATGCGTTGTCGATCTTGGGTGTCGGCCAAGGATACCTTGGAAACCAATCAAATCTCCAAGGACTGTTCCGAAAACCTGCCCAGGTGCTGCCGTTGGGGCTGATATTTCGCAAGCGAACACGGCACTTGGGCACACAGGTTTTCGGAACCTGGTCCTAGCTGGGGATCTGAAGCACGGTAGACCTCGGGATGACCTCAGTCTTTCCTCTTCTAGTCGAAGATGGAGGGGCGCCTTGGGTGCGGTAGCACAAGTGGGAAGGCGAAGTCAGATTAAGGTCAATCTGGGGTATGGGACAGAAGAGGATCTCCCTCCCACCCCAACGAAGTCGACCTTCCTGCGGGGACTGATGTCATGGATTCCCTGGCCATCGCTGAAAACACCAGGTCAATTATGGACATGTCATCTTGCGCTTTATGTGCAGACTAACCTTCCCGAACGCCACGTCGTTATTTCCACGACAACGGCCGCCGCCGAGTGTCTGCCGGTTTCTTAATTGGCCTTATTGCTCGGTTTGGATGTCAGCCAAGGGTTTCTACTTATCCATGGGTAATCATTTTCCATTAGAATAATCATCACTGGCCTTTTTGCCTCTTTGCTAATGAAAATGCATTCTTTTCCCCGCTGAATCTACTGAGCAGGCACCGGATTCCCCAACGTGATGGACTGCATGAAATATGGAACCCTGCCGTCGTCCGATGAGCGGTTGAATCTAGATGGACCGCCTTGCCGTCCAACATTCAGCTGGAAGCGCCGCTTTGACGAATTGTGATTTGGCGTGGCTTCTTCGACCTGTTTTGCCCATCTTACCTTGCATGGAATTTCGGTTCAGTCAACTTCTCAAGTACTTAGTTTACTTGTAAAAAGGTCCAAGTGATACAACAGACTTGCTCCCAAAGGCGGACAATACCGCGATCCGAAAGGTTGGGGTCCTATAGCTGAAAAGGCAAAATCCGCCTCGCCCGTTTGAGCCCACAGACTGCCGCACAGCGCATGCCAAGAAACTCAATGGGGGTTCCTGCAGCAGAACAGAATTGCGAGGCTGTTTGAAGTCTTATATGCAAAGCGTCCCGAGCTCGACCTTTGGGTCACGAACCACCCACCCACCCAGACATAGGAAAATGAAGCCACACAGAGTCTGTTATTAAGCTTAGCTTTCCTCTCCAACAAGGATATTAGATTATTACATTCGTGCATTGACAGTACATGTATTGTTGACTGTGAAGGGCGGATTTGATCAACGCCTGAGGCTAGAGTCTAAGAACTTGAAGTCTTTTCAATATACGCGCTTCGCGTTTCGCCGACTTCGTTATAGTGACAAAGGCTCAACGAGTTCCGTTGGGCGCACTAGTTTTGAAGTTGCTCATAGACTTGGCCCATGCTGTACCCACCACTTCTTGAGATTATTCTCCATATGAATGAAATAACACGTTCCTTGACAATCCTCGTGCCTACAGTCATTCGAAGGCCAGTGTTTGTCTTCGAACGCTTGCCTTTCGGAAAGGGCAGAGTCTACGCGTAGAGCTTCACCACATACGGCCAGGTGGTGAAGCTGCTGTTTCTTCATGTGAGCCCATTCCTTCTGCAATGCTTTCAACCCCGCCGCGACCCTCCGGCGTTCCTCGTATAGATACTGGATCATGTTTCGCGGCAGGACGTGAACCAGCTTTGTCTCTGGGATCTTCCAACATCCCACGTTAGGGCCATCGTCTGTCATCCGCATCTCAACACGGTCCTTCTCCTTGGCAAGCATCGCAACCATCTGATGCTCGAGATAGACCTGTCGAAGCCGTCCCAGATACCCATGATAGGATGCAGCCCCCGATTCGGCCCCGCCTCCGGCCCCAGATTCTTGGCGGTCCTCCATAAGTTTCGCAAAATTCAATGCCCCGAACCCGGACCGAAGAAACCCACTCCCGAACGCACCGTCACACCAACAACTCTGCCCGCCTACATCAACAAGCTCAACATCTACCGCCACAAAATCACTACTTCTCCTTGCCACATCAACAGCGCTCTCCTCCACCGCCGGCGACGGAAAGCAGCGTTCAAACATGCTCCAATTCTCCACATCACGCCGCATCCACTCCACAAACCAGAGCTCCTCCACAGATCCCAACAGCCTCAGCAGCAGAGAGACGACTACCGACGCGGTCGCCGGTACGACCTGCCACGGCGCCGCCATGTCCATGTCGTACAGCACAGACGCCGAACCCTCCAGCGCGAGCCTGCGCACCCGTTGCAGATCCGCCGCCGTGAACTGGCCCACGTCCCACAGGCCCCCGCTCAGCAACTCGAGACGTTCTTCTTCCTCGTAGGCGACCTGTGAGAGGAAGAGAGTATCCCTATCAAAGTGGAACCATGTTCGTGGCTCGGCCGTCCGCGTCGCAAAGGCCAGGCGGTAGCCGCCCCGCATGAGCACACTGCGAGACTCGGCGCAAGTGTGCAGTAGCGGTGGTATCGGAGCCTTGCTGTATAAGTAGCCCTCCCTCATGAGCTCCCACGCGACCTTTGGGTCGTTGGCTAGCCATGCGAGGGGTATTTCTGGACATTGAGCGGACGGAGTCCAGGGTTGTGGGATCGGTTTGCTGCCGGTGAAGCCGTGCTCCTCTAGGGTCGTTTGGCGGAGGCTACGTCCATCTCTTATATGCTGTTGGATCTCAGCAGCCCAGTTGATGCTGAAGAACCCGATATCAGGGTGGATATGGAGCTGGACTGGGTGTGTACTCAGGATCTCCTTGAACTCGTCAAAGTCGATAACCGTCTTTTCCTCAACGTTCACAATACGTGGTGGGGTGGCAAGCCAGTAGATTTCTCGCCGGATCTCAAACGGGAGAGACAAGAAGTAGGGAAATGTGCTCAGGTCCATAATGTTTTGTACCGTGAAAACTAACGTGTAGCTTAACGTGAACCAGAGCCAGCCGTCAAAGAAGCAAAAGTAGGCTTAGGTTCCGAATGTGTTGAGTGGGGTTATGCTACTCTAGGCAGCAATGCAGAAGTCGCAGGGGTGAACAGCACCTTAGGTAAGTAATGCAGCACATTCTTCATAGACGGATTGGCATGTACTCCGGACTTTGGTTTCTCAACGATAGACTCTCGTTGAAAGACAGCATTTCTGCAGAAGTTCCAGCTCTCAATCCACCAAATACCATGTACCGGCCTGAATGGCGGGAACACATGCCTTAATCGGGAGAGACCGTCAATATAAGGGCAAATGGAAGTTTCCGATGCCAAGATTGTTCCCTGTGTAAGTCGCTCTATTTTGACGTCTGACATACGGCCGGTGGGACAGTTCTGACTGCGCGTTGTAATGGCCGCTCATCACTTCCTTCCTAGTCGACCAGGTCTTTGGTCTCAAGCAAGTGCTATAGGACATAGATTAATGGTCAATTGTGAATACAAGGCAACTGTGAGATCAGATCACGACAGGATTCAATCGACATCTGTTGTGAAAATGATACATGTACTCTTCAAAGTGATGGGGAAAACAACGTCCCCAGGATCGAAGACCTCGGAGACTGGTTGCCGATTCATGCAGCTCTACGGCAATTTTTCTCGCGGGTTGCCAGGCCACGGTAAATCGTGCCAGAAACGGCTCCATACGATCCAGTAGACAAGATAATTCTAGAACCCCAGAATCCTGGGAAATAGGCAATTTCCACCAAAAAGCTCTGCTGAGTCGGTGACTAGCTCCAATGTCAACCCGGTTCCACCAATGTGGTTGTGGTTAGGATGGAGCTCTCCATAGTATGTACGTATGGCCAAGCTATCTCCCCGAGAACGCAAGAGCACAGGCTGCTCCCAGCTGAACAGCGCATTCGCCTTGCCCATGTAGAGAAGATATGCGCTGACTAGTGTTCTACGACAGCTTCTGGGGCTATGGCCAATATAAGTAGGTTTGTAGGGGAGGCCCAAACATGACTCGAATACCGCATCTTATTGAAAATCACCGAGCTTCTCTCCCCGAAACCACCAGGGGGTTTGACTATGCGGATTTGCGCCCCCTAGTTCAGACCTCAGTGCGTAGGATGGGTAAAAAATACGGATTTTAAGCAGGGTACCTAAGGAGAGGGTCGCTGTTTGTATAAATGGTCGCGAGAACCTTTCCATTAAACACCTATCTGGTACCTTTTGCTAGCTCTCCAGATCAACCAACGACTTACAACTCGAAAAAAAAAAAGCCAACTACAATTACCAACTCACTCTATCCACTTCGACCATCATGCAATTCACAACTCTCTTCGCATTCGTAGCCGCCCTGGCCTCGCCCGCGATCGCGGCGTCATGCAGACCATACAACAACCCGGGCATGATGGAAGGCAACTCGTGCACCGCTAGAGAATCTTGCCCCGTGGGCCAGAGATTCGGAGAAATCAAGGGATACAACTTTGGCGATGCCGGCAAGCCGTGTTCTGTTGACGTAAGACACAAATTCAGCACGAGATATCAGGTCATGTCTGTACTATGCTGACATCTCAATAGTTCACCTGCTGTACTCGGTAGAAGCTTTAGGAGGATTGGATATCGAGATGAGAAGGCAGACTCCTTTCTAAAGTCAGCATCGTCGGCACAAGCCATGTTGGAACGTGCTTCAAATCGGTTGTAGAAAACCTCGGAGTGTTTCTTTAGAATTGTTGATTCTTCTACATAAGACACAAGCGCTAGAATTTGAGCCATCTTGACTTTTTCGCCTCCAGCATCCGCAACATGGCCGAACGTGACACATTTCATTATCCACATTGAAGAACGCCGCTCCTTTTGATCCACAGAGACTCAAAGTCCTTATGGAACGCCTTACGGCAACAGTCTCTTGGGCGTACGAGGGTAGTACGCCGCAAGGTGGACACTGGGCAAAGCCAGGAACCAAGCAACCACACGATCGAGACCGATACCACCACCACCGTGGGGCGGCACACCAACCTGTCGGAACACCGTGAGGTACTCCTTGATTCCTGCGCTCTCAGGGTCGATGCCCTTGGCGCGGATGCGCTCCTCAAGCTCAGCCGGGTCGTTGATACGCTGACCACCGGAGAGAACCTCCTGGCCACGGATGAAGAAATCGAAGGCGTTCGTTACGCGAGTGCCCTCACCAGTCGTGGTGCCGGCATCGTCAAGCTTGGCATAGAACGGGCGGGCCGTCTCGGGGAACTTGTCGATGACGTAGAAGTCGGTGTTGAACTTCTTGCGCACGACCTCTCCAAGGGCCTTTTCTTGGGGGGTGCTCATGTCCTCGTCGTCACGGACGTTGGCGAACTCAGCAGGACCCTCTTCGCGGAGAAGCTTCTGGGCCTCGGCGAAGGTCAAGCGGACCTCCTTGCCGGGCTCAGGAAGGAGGAGGGGCTCGGAGTTATAAACGGAACGGACGGTCTCAATCTCGTCGGCGCATCTCTCTGTAGCAACAAAAGTCATGGTTAGTATTTGCAAATGAAAAAAATCATATACGTTGGGGGTTCGGGCTGGTTATCAACTAACCCTGGATGCCACGGAAGATGGACAGCAGGACGCCCTCCAGGACGGTGAGGACCTCGGTGTAAGACTGCTTGATCTCCATTTCCACATCAAGACCGGTGAACTCGGTCATGTGTCTCGGGGTGTTGGAGTTCTCGGCTCTGAAAACGGGGCCAATGCTGAACACACGCTCTCTGCCACCTGCAATTTCGAATTGCTTGTAGAACTGAGGTGATTGGGCGAGGAAAGCTTCCTCGCCGAAGTATGCGAATCGGAAAACGTTACCGCCACCTTCGGAGGCAGCGCCGATGAGGCAGGGAGGCTCGAATTCCTTGAACTTCTGGTTCTCGAGGTACGAACGGAAGATCTTCTTCACTTCGATACGAATATCCTGTGCCGGTACAGTCAGTAAAAGCATTAAAAGCTTGGTATTGAGTGCAAACGTACGGCAATGGCCTGCTGGACGGGGGCGCGCTTGTGCATGGCAATGTTGTCGAGATGGGTAAGCATTGTCGCGGAGGGCACCGTGCTCGTGTTTTCAGCAGCCTTCTCCTTCTCGGCTTCAGCATCGGCGGCGGGGGCCTTCTCGTCGCTGAAGTTGACAATGGGCTGGCTGGCAGCTCCCATGGTCATGCCAAGCATGGCGGGGGCTGGTGCGAGGACGAAGCACTTGGTGATGTGGAGCTCCAGACCAGAGACACGGCAGCTCTTGACGGGCTCGAGAGAGGCTGCTTCACCTTGGCCTCAACCACCACGTAACTCTCGGGGTTGATACTGGTGATCCACTTGACCATGCGGCGACTGACAATGGGCTCCTCGTCAGATGCCATGACAACACCCTGGATGTTCCAGTTGCCTCCCTTGCGGAGCTCGACAAAGCCCATCTTGGCACTCTGAACACGAGAGTTCTGAAGCCATGCACGGACGATGACGGTCTTGCCATTGTGGGAATCGTTCAGCTCGCGAATTTCGACTTCTTCGGCGTCCTTGCTGAAGACAGGCTTGGTGCCGTAGTTGTCCTGGGCGGGGTCGTCCTCGAGAGTGACTGCGGCGGCTTGCTGGGCGAGCTCTGCAGCGCGCGCAGCCTTCATGGCCTCCTTCTTGGCCTTGGCCTCGGCCTTCTTCGCGCCCTTCTTGGACGTCGGGGCTGCTTCGTCGGCCATGATGCTGAGATTTGTCGTTCTTGGTGATTGAGCTCGACACACGATCAGGCGTGGAATTGAGGGGTAAGGTGAGGTACAGAGTAATGGAGGGGCAATGAGGGGCAAGGTGGGAAAAATTTGGATGTCATTCCACCACGTGACTCTTATACCAGCAATGCACAGACCACTACAGCTCGGCGTGACGTGGATTCGGAGAGCTTCTTCGGTCAGATGTCTGCTTTTGTACTGAACTTCTGTAGTCATATCGAGTTGTGAATACGGCTCATTGAGCTTCACAGATTTAGGTGACTCACTGTCCAGCCGCATCTAAGCGTGAAATCGGTATGAATTCAAGGGAGCCAAGCTGCAATATCAGCGTCCTGGGACTATATGAGCTGATCAATGAAAGCGATTGTCGTCAACATACCGGGAGTCTCAGTAAGTTCTGAGATGTTACAATCAGCATCGATGCTGTAGACAGTCAGATTTCTCTCTTGGATATTGTGAATCTACCATCCATCGAAATGAGCGGTTTAAAGCTTGCTGAAGTAAACCTGTGCTCAGACCCAATTACTCCGTGTTTTCCTCATCCTCATCATCTGCCTCACCAATGGCCACAGATGTGAGATTTTGGCATTGACATACTCTCTTTTGCTACTTTGATGTGTGATCTCAGAGTTTTTTCTCAAGTCTTTGCCTGGACATTCCATCTGAACAGTGACTTCGAAACTGTCGAACCTCTTTCTGTTAATGATGAAGGGTCTTGGGTCTAGGCAAGATCCCATTCGCGAGCCTTGCTGTTGGCGAGTCCTGAGCAATCATGTCAAGCACCAGGTAAACTCAAAGTGAAGAATCACAAACCTATCAAGCTGGCCAAGGAAGGTCACACCGTAGACAAATCCAAAAGCACAAGGGAGTATGTCATCTCGGCAGGAAATTGAGCAAGTAAAAGGCATGCTTTTGTTGGGTTTTGTTCATGCTCCACGCATTTTGCATTGTCATCTGGTTCCTCCCCCTGATATCATATGTGCAAATTCACCTCTTCGTTCATATACCGATCCCTAGCCTCAAGCACCTTTAGTCCGTTCCGAGCCTCCACAGACCATCGCCGAGGAAATGCGCTTCCTCCACCACAGGCCCCTTGCCCTTATCCTTGACCTCCTTAGTACCAGCAACCAAGAACCCAACAGCGCACGCCTCCGTCTTGCCCTCTGCCATGATTACAACTGGCTCCCCCTTCTCCAGCTCCCGGCTCCATCTCCCTTCCTCGTCGACGCCCTCGGCGCCCTCCCGAGGCTCAGGCAACCGGCCGCCCGCGCTCGTCAGTCCGGGGGCCATGAGCGTGGCGCCCGAGAGCACGAATCTGATGGCGCCGCGGTCGATGCGGATAGTCGGGAAAGCTTGCGGGAAACGGTGGACGAGCTTGAGGTGCGGGACGAGGGTGGCGTTGTCCTGCTGGTAGAAGAGTGGCTGCTGCTCGCAGACGAAGAGGGAGCAGCGGTCGGGCAGCTTCATCTGCTCGAGAGAGGCCTTTTTGGGCATCACTTCTTCGATGTAGGGGTTTAGGAGAGGGTAGCTCGAGAGGAGCGAGTCGCGGAGGGAGCGCTGGACGGAAGACTTGAGCTTCTGCTTCGGCTTGGAGGTGATGCTGCGATGGCGGGGTAATTTTGTTAGCTTTCCAGTGGCTTTTCTGTGGTTTGATCGTTGGATAAATGGGGCATATGGCGACGTACTCTTTCTTGAACATTTTGGCGGTATTACAATCGATGTCTACTAAAGAAAAGAAGGGGGCATCACTGGTGTATTTGGGACGTAGTCGAGATCTGTCGCGTCTGTGGCAGTCTGGTGGTGGTTGATGGTGGGGTTGTGAGGAGTGAGCATCGCCGACGAAAATTGCCCCGCAGTCGGGCGGGCGGGGTGGACCAATCATGCACTAATGGAGGGGCAGGTATCGTGACACCTCACGCGCGAGGGGCTTCACAATCCCATCACGTCACTTTGATCGATAAGAGGAAAGGGACAAATTCCGAGATTGCATGGTTTCGGGAATTAAAAATCATAATTCTTCAAAAGTTCGTAACTATACTGTCATGCAAAAAGCTCTATCGTAACCCATGATCGCGTTTGCGCTCCCGTGGCCCTTGTTCAGAATCTGTCCGAACGCAGGCTCAGGAGCTCCATCGTTGCGACAGCTCAACCGTGGTTGACGTGAGAGACAGTTCCGTCCTCCTTGACGTGAACGTTGAGTCTGTTGGGTCTGAAGTCCTTGGTGACCATCATGCCAGGCTCGATTACGCGGGACTCCTCGGGGAGATCCCTCTTGCAGAAGGTCTAAAATAGCATCAGTGTTAGCGTTGTTAAGCACATTGCCAGCGATCAGGATGAGGGTTTGCTCACTGTCTCGTTAGACTCCTCCTCGTGAAGCTTCTTTCCGACGAGCTTGTTGGTCCAGAGCTGAGTCTTGTCATCGGAGTCATTGTTGTTGATACCAGGTACGACGAGAGGCATGATGGCGGTTGTGGTTGTGAGATTTCTAAGGGTGTTGGTTGATGCCGGGCTGGTGAAGAGGTTTGTACTTAGGTGTGCGAAACTAGGTATATCGTGAGGTTGAGGGGGATGAAGACAAGAAGGTAAGTAATGGTTTAATAGCAGAGAAGCGTTGTGGACGTCCAAAACAGGAAGGTTGGAGGTCTAGAAGCTGCATCGACCGATGACGTCGGTAATCGTGTGGGGGCGGGGGTTTTGTTTCTCACAGAACTCAGGGACTCCTGCTCGTCCGACGCAAAGCGCCGCCGGGACGATCTTGGAACCGAAGCACGTCAACCTCTTAAGTTCCGGCAGTACGGAGTACATACAGAGGCCCTCACCAATCCCTGTTTCTTATCTTGCTCGGGTATTAGAGCAAGATGGCAGATAACGTTTAGTTCCGATGGGCTTATTCAACATCAAATTCGCGTCCAAGTTTAGGGTAGATGTGTGCATGTGATTCATAACCAACCACACCCTATACTGAATTGCTGCGCAGCATAAACAGCGATTCATATTTTGAGCGCCGGCCGGGCTGGGTGACGTTTTGAACACATCATTGATACCTTGGCGCGTCTCTCCATCGATTCAGAACTGAAGTAATATGTCCTGGAACTACTTGACGCACGAATGGGATGGGACCATTCACAATTCAAATAGGGAAGGTAGCAGCCACTGTGCCATGTTAGGGAGGTGTACGAACAGGTTGAAGAAAGTTGGTGAATCTGCCCATGTCTCCACCAACGCTGATTCCTCTGCCTATCCAGGTACAAGACAGTTAGAGTAACTCAGCCGACCCCAACACCACGTTGACTGCGCTGCGCATCGCATATGACTGCACCGCCTCAACAATACGGTCGGAAGTTCTCTGGTTGTTACTGACTGGGAATAAGGTACGAATGCACTTTTTGAAGCAATCCAAGTCCAAAAGGTTGGGAGTTTGATGGAGCGGAGTCCACTTGCCCTTCGAGGAGCTAACCGGGACTACAACGAGGTAAGCACAGAATTAAGGTAAGCACGGGCAGGGCTGGACTGGGCCGCAATTGGGTCTGTGTACCTTACTTGTAGACAGGATGTCAGGCGCCTTCCTTCCTCTTAGGCAGAATCTTTCGAGATGGTTCTTGCCGCTCCTTCGTTGCCTCGACGGAAAGAAGGAGCCAGCCATCTTGATGCTTCCTGCTAGGTATGAAGCTACTGGCCCGTTGACGTGCCGTTGTCTGGTCAGCTCCACCTCCCGTCATTTCCTGTGCCTGGCAAAAATCGGTCCGAGGAAAGATGCAATGGATGTCACGGCGTGGGATAGGAAGCATTCCATTCCATCCGCACCTTTGGAATGTGTTCGGGTTCCTGATATTGCCGATCCCCTCGACCTTCGCTTCTTAGCAATTACTTCACCCCTGGCCGAGTTTTGATGTCCGCGGCAACAAAATTCGCCCCACCCCGATCTCATGGTTCCAGATTCCCATCATCTTTAATGGGGCAATGATTACGGCTACGAATCTAGATCCTGCTGACGGTGTTTGTTTTCTTGCTTATTGCTAACAGAAAGGCGACCCTGTCTCAGGTGGATGCTTGTTTGGGGTGATTCCCATCGTCTGACCGCATCGCCGTGCTGTTTCCCGGCCAAGCTCTCGCAGGAACGGCACTGGCACCAATAGTGCAGATACAAGACGCCAATGTAAAAAACGAGGCCAGAGAAATTATCCTGCCTGCTTCTTTCTGCCTATCTGCAGACTCAACGACATACCGAAATGTCGAAAAGCTCGATCCAATCATTCAGCCACGGGTAATCCCCGACGTCTAATGATCAATAAGACCTCAGCTGGTGCATGGTGTTGTCCGATTAGGGACGGAGACGAGGGGTTGGCTCAGCTTACAGGGTGGCAGGTCTCAGCCACGAGCAAATCGAAGCAAACAACCAGCGGCCAGTTGGAGCCGCAGCAGGGATCAATGACCACAGCCCTCAGCACTAACACCAAGCGAGCAATCACTTCTTATTCTCCTTCAGTCCTCAGCCATCAGGGAAGCTATTTCCTAACCCCCCGCCAGATGAAAAATGCTGCAGCCTGTTACATGCTACATGCTAGATGTTGCATGGCGGAATTGGTCCACGACAAGGCAGATGCGAACCCGGTGCGGCGGCTCGCCATTGGCCTGTCTTCCGAAATCCAGTGCAAGTTCCCCCTCGCCTCGTGGGGTTCCAAGTCTTAGAGTTTGCTCTGTGCCCTTCCTCTTAGACCATTTAGGCCAAGCCGCGTGCCGGGAACAGCATATGCTATTTTAGCTCGAGGATGTGGATTCTGGGCCCATTGCGCTTTTCAACAATCAATAGCCTCATAGGGAGACTCGGCTGTATCGACTGAAAGACTTTGTTTTGCGACGGAATTCAGACCTCTGCGTAGTTGACGTCGAATGAGACAAAGTTGAGATTCTCTCAAAAAAAAAAAAAAAAAAAACCAAAGAGATATGCTACTTAAGAACCGCCGACGACAGATCAGATGCCGAGTCTACGTGAAGGCATCGTGAACCGCCCGTGCAGACGCAAATGCGACCAACAGAGCTAATTATGGAGGCCGGCGCCGTCAGCCACCACGACTCCAACTCCCATTCGCTGGGTGGGCTAGCAAAGGGCAAGCTACCTTATCACAAAGGCTGTGCTGCAGGAGCTGGAGGTAGCACCACCAACAAAATCAAGCCTACAGAGTCCAGAGTAGAGCACACAGTACCGTCTCTTCGGGGAAGAGCTGCTGCGGAATGAAGGCCCCAGCCTTACAAGCCCCCCAAGCCTGATTCTGCTAAGCTGCAGGTAAGCAACGAAAAGAGTGAGCCTAAGCGGAGATCCAAGACATGACCAATCCCGACCCCAACGGGCACTGGGGCACCCGTGCTGAGGTGCAGTTTGCTCTCGTGGCATTGGCACTGGCGTCGTTGGCGTCCCTCAGCTCATAGCCAGAAATGAGAGAGCAAGAGACAAGCAGCAAGACAAGGACGGTGAGGTGACAACAGCAACAAGCCCAAATGGATACCACCAGGCTCGGGCCAGCCCTGAGGCGCCGAGAGGCGTTCAGCTCCTTCACTTCTTTTTATTGAAGCTCATTCCCAGCTTATCCGGCGTAGGTCATTCTGCTTTCCTCCCTCGTCCTACTTCTCACCTCCCTTGATCATACAAGTTCGCTCCTCTCCATCATAGTATCATTCAGGTAGACACCGATCACCTATTTCCGACGATCCGACTTCCAACCTCACTATCATACCAGAAGTTGTCTTCAATACCTTGGGGTAGCTTCTTTACGGTACTTAGAACCGAGGCTGCCGGTTACCGAATCAATCTCCCCAATCAGGAAGCTGCCAAACCCCATCGACAGTTCGTCACACAGCACCACGTCGTCTCCCGATACTCTGGGGCCGGCACTTGAGAACCCACTCCGAACCGCTGTCAATCCCACCTTCAACGGACCCCCGTCCCGGCAGTCATTTGCAACACCCCATAAAAACCCGGGCAATATGCGTTCATTCCAAGCCGCCCCAGCGCTTGTTGCGTTTCTCTTCGCGGCCGCGGCCTCGGCCCTTTCGCCGGCGAGACTGCATTGCCTTCGGTCACGGAATTCCGAGCTGGCTAGATTGGCGGCCTGTGGCGAACCTGGATCCGTGGCCCACTGCATAGAGATGCTCGTGGACGACTTTACACAGACTGATCTGGAGAGATGCTACATCAATGCTGGTTGCGACTTTGCCGAAGCCGTGATTGAGTCGCAGTGGACTCTGGACAGGTGTGACAACAGCGGCAGCGCCCCTGCGGAACTGCGCAAACGCCATGTCACCGTCTTCGCGCGTCAGACTACAGAGGCGACTGCGGCAGCCGCCGAGACGGCCACGGGTACATCCACCGGCACGGCAACGTATTCCAAGCTCACGTGCTCTACCACGACGACCAAGGCGACCACACAATGCCCCGTTGTCTCAACTGGCGTGCAGAAGGGCAAAACTCTCAAGGAAGGCTGCTTCCCGACACAGGTGGTGTACGGAACATGCGCGGCGGGTCTGCTTTGCAAGAACGATAACTCGGGCAACCCTTCGTGCAAGGTCCTGGATAACACTGTCTACCCGGGCGGCATCGCTGTAGCGCTCTTCTTCGCCGTAGCCATCACAGGCTCCATTGCGTGGATCACGTTTCTCTGCTGCAAGGAGAGGAAGCAGAAGAAGCGCAACGCGGCGAGAGTGCAGGCCGCCATGGACGCAAAGATGGCGGCCAAGCGACAGCCAGCTGTGCAAGTTCACGATTCGGACAACCAGCCTCTCATGTCGCATGGGCAACCGGCTGCTGCATATGAAGCGCACGGTCCATTTGGCGACCACAACCGGATGTAAGGCGGAGATGCGGATGGGTTATGGATTGCGAGGGGGGGATGAAGGATCAAGCCTCGACCGAAAGGCGTGTGTTGGTCGGGGATGGAGGCGTAAAGAGCAGTCGTGGTTCAAGATACCTAGGGCGCATCAAGGTTTTTGGGATGAGGCATGAGCCAATGAGTAAACAAAAATTCAAGTCACCATCAATTCATTTGAGATGCCTCGTCAATGGCTGACTGTGCTGTCAAGCTGACCCTGCATAAAAGTGATTAGTTGCTCTAGTATGCGACCGGGACAGACCGGATGAGGGGGGACCGGGATCCGAACTCAATCGGCCGGCCGCTATTCAACATTCATACAACGAACTACTGTCAAGACTACGGCGGTTGACGGCCACGTTTTTGCGAATTGCTGACTTGGGAGGAGACTAATTAGTGCTGGACGGATCCGGCCAAACGGGCATCGTGTGATGCGGTTTTTTAGTGGCGGCAGCTCCCATGTCTCGCGATTCTCTGGGGTTGGAGCCGTTTTCTGACAGCTGCAAGCCTGCAAAACCCCGGATCCGTGACTGGACCGCATGCGACGTGCAGTAGACCTTGGCATGTCAGGGTTGTGGATGTTGTTGACCAAACATGAGATGAAATGTAGCGTGGCAGCATAGTGCAATACTAAGGATTGGGATGCCAGGATAATGGTCTAAGGTACCTAAGGACTCTTGATAACACAGGAGACATAGGTGGTGAACAAACAAGGTAGAGAGACTGCGGTGGTTTGTTGGCTCGGATCGATAGGAAAAGATAGGGGACCTCGGGAGTGGCTTCTCAGGTTTTGTGGAGGATTTTGTGGGAGAGTGCGCAAGTGTGACTCTTTGCACTTCACGACTGCAACTGCGTGGATGATGAACCATTTCTGGGGCAGGGAAAGCGTGGAAACGGTCGCAGATGTCGGGTGTTTGCTCCGCCCACTTTCCTCGGTCTGGCATTCGGGCATTCAAGGTCGGGGAGGCACGAGGGAGACCGGAATGGAGGACAGAAACAGTGTGGAGAACAAGGTAGAGAACCAATCAAGAATGAGTCATAATGAGGTTGAGTCAGCAGAGGTGGCTGGCCGTTCAATCGACTGCAGTTTCCGTTATTGCTAGGTATCGTTCTTCCGTGCTTTATAGCTGCCGGTAGGAAGTTAAGGTACTGCAAGAAGGTACGGAGTACATACGAAGGAAGGAAGCAAACATGGGAGGAAGGCGGTAAAGATGCAGCAACTGCAGCAACGCGGGAAGGAGCAGTCAATGGGAGGGAAGGTCACGCCGATATCGCCACCCCAGATTGGACATGAGGCCCGTGCCCCTCCCCCGATGGGCAACGCTTGTTCGTTCTCGCCCCCGTCGTGGCCCGTCCTGCGCCCTTCCAGCCAGTCACCGGCCGGCTACCCCACACCTCGACAGCCGATAATTTTTTTTGGTTTTTTCCCTGGCTCCGAAACAGCAGCCGCGCCTCTCCACCACTGCTTCTCTGCGTTCTTGGTGCCAAACTGTGTGAGAAGAGAGGGACAGAGAGACTACCCGAAAGTAAAGAGAAAGAGAGACAGCGGTGACTCTTCTACACAGAGTTAAACCCCGGTGTGCGGCGTACCTGTCTACTACCTGTCTATTATCCTTACACTACCAACTCGTGTCTGTGCCCGGCCCCCAATTCCCAATCTCGAATTTGACATCTGCTGCTCTAATTTGCCAAAACCTTGTGACTGGGCTTTCTTTCCCTTCCCTCCTCCTACTCTCCTCCTTCCCTCTCCCAATTGACTCCGCGATCTCTGCAACCTCCATCCCCCTTGCGATCGTCCAATTCGACGAGCCGCTCCCCCGCTCGCTGTCTGTTCCTCTCTGCTCTCTCCTCAGAGACATTGACGAAACATCACACCGAGTGATCCCTTCTTCACTTCTTTTCTTCCACTTTGTTTCCTCTCTTCCTCCCCGGTTCCTCTCCACTCCACCGCCCATCATGATGCTCCGAACCCGCCACGCCGCTCGCGCCCTCAAGGCCGTCTCAAGAGCGAGCGCTCCCCGTAACCTCACCACCTCGTCCGCCGTCGCCGCCATTCAGGCCACCAAGAAGGTCCCTTCCGGCGTGAGGACACAGGCTACCTCTGCCACCTCGCCCGCCCCGTAAGCTTCTTTCTACCCGTCCTCCCGTTGACCGGGGAAACTGCACAGCTACTTGACAAGACGAAGCTGGTGATCACGAAACATTTGACTAACGACTCTGTTTTTCCAATTGCAGTGAGGTTCGAGACACGCCCGCACCCGCCTTCAATGCCGACAAGAGCCATGTCCAACCTCTTCAGCGCTCTACCGGCCCGGAGATGGACGAGTCGTACGTAGCCCCTCGTCGCCAATTATAGCCACCGCCATTTTCGGTCTGTTGGAAGCGCGCGGGAAAGCTTACGGTGTAACACAGGTTCATTGGCAAGACTGGAGGAGAAATCTTCCACGAGATGATGTTGAGACAGGGCGTGAAGCACATCTGTACGTGACTCAACTGCGTATATCAAGATGGCATCACAGAGACGTGTGGCTGACCGTGACTCACAGTTGGATACCCCGGAGGTGCCATTCTCCCCGTCTTCGACGCCATCTACAACTCAAAACACTTCGACTTTATTCTCCCCAAGCACGAGCAGGGCGCCGGCCACATGGCTGAGGGCTACGCCCGCGCCTCAGGCAAGTGCGGTGTCGTCCTCGTCACCTCCGGCCCCGGCGCGACCAACGTCATTACCCCGATGCAGGATGCCCTCTCCGACGGTACCCCTATGGTCGTCTTCTGCGGTCAGGTCGTCACCTCCGCCATTGGCAGTGATGCTTTCCAGGAGGCCGATGTCACTGGTATCTCCCGCGCCTGCACAAAGTGGAACGTCATGGTCAAGAACATTGCCGAGCTCCCCCGCCGTATCAACGAAGCTTTCGAAATCGCCACCAGCGGTCGCCCCGGTCCCGTCCTGGTCGATCTTCCCAAGGATGTCACCGCCGGTGTCCTGAGGAGAGCTATCCCCACCGAAACCTCCCTGCCTTCTCTCCCGAGCGCCGCCTCAAGAGCCGCCATGGCCCTGCTCCAGAAGCAGCTTGAGCAGTCCATCAAGCGTGTTGCCGACCTCGTCAACATCGCCAAGAAGCCCATCATCTACGCTGGTCAGGGTATTGCCCAGTCTGAGGGTGGCCCCGAGATCCTCAAGGAGCTTGCCGACAAGTTCTCCATCCCCGTCACCACCACCCTTCACGGTCTCGGCTCCTTCGACGAGCTTGACGAGAAGTCCCTTCACATGCTTGGTATGCACGGTTCCGCCTATGCCAACATGGCCATCCAGCAGGCCGACCTCATCATCGCCCTCGGTGCCCGTTTCGACGATCGTGTCACCCTCAACGTCGCCAAGTTCGCGCCTGGCGCCAAGGCTGCCGCTGCCGAGGGCCGCGGTGGTATCGTTCACTTCGAGATCATGCCCAAGAACATCAACAAGGTTGTCCAAGCCACCGAGGCTGTCGAGGGTGACGTCGCCACCAACCTTCGCACTTTGATTCCCCACCTGAAGCCCAAGACGATGGAGGACCGTAAGGAATGGTTCGGCAAGATTAGAGAGTGGAAGGCAAAGTGGCCCATGTCCGACTATGAGAAGGCGGAGCGCTCCGGCCTCATCAAGCCCCAGACTCTCATTGAGGAGCTCAGCAACCTGACTGCCGACCGCAAGGAGACGACCATCATCGCCACCGGTGTCGGTCAGCACCAGATGTGGACCGCTCAGCACTTCCGCTGGAGACACCCCAGAACCATGGTCACCTCTGGTGGCTTGGGTACCATGGGATACGGTCTCCCCGCCGCCATTGGTGCCAAGGTCGCCAAGCCCGACGCTCTCGTTATCGACATCGACGGCGACGCCTCTTTCAACATGACCCTCACCGAGCTTTCCACCGCTGCGCAGTTCAACATTGGCGTCAAGGTCATTGTCCTGAACAACGAGGAGCAGGGTATGGTTACGCAATGGCAGAACCTCTTCTACGAGGATCGTTACGCCCACACCCATCAGCAGAACCCCGACTTCATGAAGCTGGCGGATGCCATGGGTGTCCAGCACCGCAGAGTGAGCAAGCCTGACGAGGTTGTCGACGCTCTCAAGTGGCTCATCAACTCTGACGGCCCCGCCTTCCTTGAGGTCGTCACCGACAAGAAGGTTCCTGTCCTGCCCATGGTGCCTTCTGGATCAGCTCTCCACGAGTTCCTGACATGGGACGGAGGTTAGTATTCCCCATCTCCTGACTTGTGTAAGCTCGATACTAATTCCCTGACAGAAAAGGATAAGAAGCGCCGCGAGCTGATGCGCGAGAGAACGCGTGGTCTCCACGGCTAAATAACTAGCACTCGCAGCTCTTTCTTGTTATCTAATCTTTCCACATTGGAGGCGTCCATGCATATTGCTCTCTCATCTTATACCACCAGGCTTTGTTGGGTTCTCTTTGGCCATAACGAGATCTCCTTCCTAGGCAGAAAAGTCCTTCCATTGGGATCAGGGATTTTACCTACTACGGGCGACTGTATCGCAGGTTTCGCCCGGAACAAAACAAGTTCAAAATCAAAACAAAAATCTAAAAAGTGCTTTATCGCAGCATTTTCCGTAGTCTGGGGGGCTTCATTTCGGGCATTCACACCAAAAATCGACCGTCACGGAGTTGGGTTAGTTTACCTCGACCTTGTCAAGAGAATGTACATATATCAAAGCTTCACGAGTTGAATGTTGAAAAGTTTTTTTTTGCACCTCATCTCAATCATACGTCTCCAAGCTCCAAGCGTGATGTAGGAATTGTGAACCTAGCTAATGATAACCCGGAGTTTGCCGGTCGTAATAATGTCTACCAGCAGCGGTAGGCCGCTACATTGTTAAGGCTCACTCGCCATCGAGAGATTCGACCTGTTTCTTGTGTGTGATATTATTAACAAACTGTAAACTAGATTTCTCATTTTTCATTTTCGAGAAGAGCAGTCTTTTGCATAAGGCAACTTCGCGATGAGAAGGGCTTTTTGCCGAGGACCACCATGTACTTTATATTCTTTGAAAAGCCGTTTAGTCCATGCCACGACTAAGATTCTATGTAGCCTTTTCCAGCTTAGCTGTAGAAGGATGATCAGTCGCATGAAAGGGTTCCTCTCGGGGCGGATGGCTTTAATGCACTTGAGATCCCGAGAAAGCTTCCTGAGATGGGCAGTCGTTCTCGGGCGCATCTCGTCCTTCTAAATTTTGCATATTTTCCCCTTGGGTGCCCCGCGGCTATAGCTGAGGCTTATGTATGTTTTGTGCGTGATGTTGCTGGCTCACCGATGAACTGTACCGTTAGTACTCGGTTCCTCGTTTGTGGGAAGTTGAAATCTCATCTACAATCCATTGGAACCTTGTTCAATTTCCAGCCGGAAGGTTGTTAGGACAAAGAGGACAGGTTCAAGATGGTCGGTTGTGGCAAGGAAGGGAATGCTCGACGACGACGGTGCCGACGACTACTACCACTTGGCCTATCAGGAAGCTTTTGAGCTTTGAAACCATTGTATCAATCAAAAAGAATTGAAACTTCATGTGGGGAGAGGAAATAGCCATATGTTCCTTACTTTTAGGGGTTTCTTGATGTGCATGGGGTAAAGATGTAGGCGTTTATGCGCGAAAAAAAAGGTCCCTCTTCAATGTTGGACGATGTTTTTTTTTTTTTTTTTGAAGTGCTATATTGAGATAACGACAGTAAGAGGAATAGTATAATATAGAGGCATCCGTACACAGCGCAGCGCAGATCCTGTGAGTTCGCTTTAATAATCAGCCTAAATGACACTGTCAGCCCATGTATAACTCTTCTGCTGCCAAGATAAGTAGCTTGGGTTACTTGACAAAGTCCCGTCAAAGTTGTATGTCATCGTATGAACGATCATTACGAAAGTGCGTAGAGCTCAACACCAACGACGCAGCAGGAACTAGAGCTCGCTCGGCTGTTTTAAAGTAGGAAATTATGTCTACCTAACCAACTTTGTTTTTCGATATCTCTCATGTCCTGGTAGATAAGAAAATCTCCACGGGGAATATGTCGAGAACAAAACTCCACGATGATGACTAGGCCTTGAAATCCACGAGATACATGATCATTACCAGGACTTACTATCTCAATGTAAGTGAACTGGCAAGTCCGCCCAGCCCAATTTTACAAAGAAGAACGCACAGGTTGCTCTGGACATCGACGACTTGAATTTCATCTGGGTTTTGGTTCATTCTCAAGTCATGGTAACCTACTAGCCTTTAAATAGCGTTAGGTATCAATCGAAGCTACATATGTATCTGTCAATGGCAAGCATTGCCGAAAACAGAAATGTTTCAGGGAATGAGATTCTGTGTCACAGTCTGATAGTAACTAATAAAGTTACACTTTTGGGACCTAATTACCGTACATTCTTCCCACCAGGGACAGACAGCGCAGACTCTGTTATACTGGTCCTTAAATGTGATAAATGTGCGGCGGAGAGGACAGCATGGCTCCTGAAATTTTTGCATCATCTCGAGCCTCGCATGGATATGTAGCTGCTCTTGTTTCAAAAGCATACTTTTGCAGGTCTGACATGGTTTACGTCATGCGTGAGGAAGAAGAAGCCTTCATGCCGACTGGCACCATCATTCAAGTGCCTCACCATTCTTGAATTGCCTTGACGCTGAGGCAACTCACAAAGTTACATTCCTCAATATGGGTGACGTGAAAGCCAATCACAGCAGAGGTGAGTAGTAGCAAAGGTAGACGCCGATACGAGGTACCTATAACCTCGAGGGAACCAGAAGAAGAGAAGGTTGAAGAGAGATAACTCCAGTTGAATTTATCTATATGGTATTTCCATCAAAGAACGCCCAGACGTCATCATAATCATCATCTAGTCAGAGCCGCCGTCGGATGTCAACAAAGCGATGTAAGTGGGTAAGCCACTTCCCACGCTTCTCTAGCGTCTTCGGCAACCCCGAAATGTCCAACCCAGTATAGCGAAGAAAGCTCATTGGGGGTATCTTGTAGTCTATAGTTTCCGATCCCGACCCCAAAACTAACAAAGAAATGCAAAAGGAAACATGTCTATGAAGCTGCGCCTCCACCCATGCATTCATGTCATGTAAAGCGTTAGGTAAATACACATCATCTGGAATGATTCGTATGAACAAAGAAAAATAGAATAGTGGAAATGGCGCAGAGGCAATCGTCGCTTGTCTCAGATCCACCCAGGTAAAGCCGCCTTCTCCTCGACCGGTGACGTGACGGGCGACGAACGGCCACGACGCTTGAGGCGCAGGTTCTCGAGGCTCCTCATGCCCCACGAGCGGGGACGTTTCGCGGCGGCGGCGGTGGTGGCAGAGGTGGATTGAGGGACCTGGAGCAAGGGGCCGAAGCTGCTGTCGTGGTCTTCGGTAGGTTGCGGCGAGGGTGTGAGGTGGCGCGCAAAGTCGCCGAAAGACCGTCTTTGATGCTGCTGTTGCTGTTGAGATGTAGTAGCATCGATCCAGGGGTAGATGGGGTTTTGCTGCAGCATATTCGTCGTCGCCTTGCTACCCGGCATAAACATGGGGTCAAAGAGCTGCTCGTCCTCTGGCGGGCCCAGCACGACGTCCGTAGACCAGGCGTCGCGCTCGGGGATGACGAGAGGGGTACCCGGGTGCGGGTAGGCTAGGGAATCCGGCTCCTCGGGAATCGAGCGCGGCGGCGGGTGCGAGACGGTGGCGAGCTTAACGGGGAAGAGGCTACGGCGGAGGGCGAACATGGTCATCGCCGACAGCGGCTGCTCTTCATGCTGCTGCTGCTGGCCGCTTCCGCAGACGACATCGCGGAGCTCGCCGTGGTTCCTCCCTTCGCCTGCGAGCGGGCAGCGGGACCGGACGGGCCGCGTTGCTTCGCCAGGGAACTCCGGGGCCGGGTGCTCAGGGGAGGAGAAGCACGTCTGGCCCAGCGTCCACGCGGCGTGGAGGATGCGCGGCACGTCGGCGAGGTGGCGGCACTCGAGGAGCTTCTTCAGGTCGCCCGAGGAGCGGGGTTGCCAGCGGAGTTGGTTGCGCGCGGCTTTATCCCAGAGGGCGTGCTTCCACTCGTCTTTGAGGGAGCGCTGGCGGAGGAGGTTCTGCATCTGGTGGTAGTATGTCCACTCTGACGAGACGCCGAGGTTGTTGTTGCAGCTGCCGCTGGTGTTGTTGATGGTGCTGCTGCGCTTGTCAAAGTGGCTGGCGAGGTGATCAAAGTAGGCGTCAGCCGTCTTGGGCGCCTCGCTGTCGTCGGCGGCCTCGAGGACTTCTTTACAGCCGATGAAGCCGCAGGCGAATACGACTTGTGCGCAGAGGCCAACCTTGACCTGTTCTGCTGCCGCAACCGCCGCGGCGGGAGGGTACGCCGCCTCGCCCTGGTGATGGTCGAGCTTGACGTGGGCGATGTAGGCCTTTTCAAAGTCAAAGATCATGCGGCAGTTGCCCTGCGGGCAGACCCAGATGCAGTCGGTATTGTGGAAGTTCTGGAGGTGCTTCTTGAAGTCGCTCTTCCTGCCGAAGCCGACGTAGACGTCGTGGACGGCGCACATGGGACACTCGATGGGCTTGCGGCCGGCGACGGTAGCCGAGGACGGGGACCTCATGCTGGCCGCAGCCTTTTTCTCGCGTGACGGTGTTGAGGAGAGGTGCTCGCTGATGTGGTGATCCTGCCACTCGGAGCCTGATAGGGAGGGTGTCACGGAGGGCGACATCAGGAACGGAGCGTCCACGGCGTCGACCCAGGAGGCGGCTGCAGCAGTGCCGCCGGGCTGCTGGCTGAAATAGCTCCCCGATAGGGAGGCAGCCTCTGAGCCGCACAAGGACGCGTCGGAGCTGCTCCAGGGGCCGGCGCTGTTTGTGAGTGATGGCGCGCTGTTGTTGCTACCAAAGGTTGAGGTAGAAAGGGCCGAGTTCCTCGCCGGAGCGTCCATGTGGTGAGGGTTTGGGTGGTGGTGCTGGGGCGGAGGTCGGAGGGATGTGTAGTTGCTGCCGCTGATGTTTCGGAGGGTTGTTTCTAAGCTTCCGGAGCCGTACCGGCCGGCGAGATCGCACAAAGTTCGGACGTCTTCTGGTGACATGTTTGACGGGCTCCTGGTGGGATACATGATGTGCTCACGGTTCAGTCGCTGTGAGACTGATGATGGTATCTATCGTTGCATGAAGCGTGGGATAGCGTATTAGAGATGGTTGAAGGCGTAGTTGGTGTTGCTGTCCTCAGCTAGAGAATGAACGAGTAGACGGAAAGACTTAGATTTGATAGAAGGGTGGGCGAAGTGCGAGATGGGGGGTGGTTGTTATGTAGTGAATGCGGACTCAAACGTGATGCGAGTACGTATTAGCGGGCGGGAACGTATGACAAGATCCGAATGGCAAAGGAAAAAAAAAAGAAATGCGCCAAGACTAGGCACGAAAGAACAGCGATTCGACATTTGTATGCCAGCCCTCTGTCTTGCCAAGTCAAGACAACCCGTCACCCCATCAAAGAAGGCCACGAGGAGGAGACCAAGTCGAGCATGGCCAAGTCAGGTTGGGAGCCTCCAAGAGAACGCCAGCGACAGACCAATAGAGGGGAGGCTCAACTACCTAAGGGGGGAATGGCGCTGTCTGACGAGTGGCGACTAGTTCGTTCGCTGAGCGTTCTAGTGGACTTCTCGAAGTGCGTAGGTGTAAGGATATGTGTGAGTACGTGTGTCTAAGTGGTTGTTGTCTTGCGCTTCTTTTCGCATTAGCGCGGGCGCAGGGCTCAGGACTGAGGCCGTTTTGGAGCAACGGTGAAGCAACTCCTTCCTGCATGGGGGGTCTTGGGTGGCTATTTAGTAATAATGGTGATGGCGGGTTACATTCCTGGATGAGGATCCAATCAGCCTCAGCCTGACTCTAGGAAGCTCTCTGGGGATTGGGGAATAGGGTCTCTCAGTTCCCGTCATTCGACGCACTCGCTGCGAAGGAGGTGCTCTCGCATAGGTAGAGAGGGAGCTCATTGTTTACAATAACACTCGTTACTGTGGCCCACAACTTTTTGCCAAACTTGAACCAAGCTTTCTAGAACAAATCGGATCTTCGAGAACCTGATTCCCATGGAGGGAGTTGAGCGACGGCTCGACTTCAAGCGTCCTGGTCCAAGGACCAACCGGGGTAAGCGGCAGCACGGGAAATGGAACAAGAAACGCTGATCCCAACCCGTTCCGATGCCGCCTCCCCCCTCTTTTCTTTTCGCAAGCCATCATCTGCGCATATCCCATAGTCAACCAGTGACGGCCTCTCTCGACGAACCAAATCGCAGCAGAGCCGCCTGCCTCGAGAAGGAACCCACGCCCTTGTTCGTCATGTCCGGATGACAGGTGCAGGTGGAGCAAAAAGAAAAGACACACAGAGGCAGGGGGAGAGGAGGGAGAGAGTCAAGAGAGACCAAAAACCAGTGTAACGATGACCACTGACAGCCTGATAGGACGCACTCGAGTTCTGGCGGGGCTGTGTAGCGCCCAGCTGGGCGAAGGAAGTGGAAAGCCAAGACCGTTAGCGGCCTTCTAGAATGACGCTAGAACAAAGGATCTGCGTGACTGTGTTTTTGGCTTGTGATGGCGATGGTGAGATTGGGTGTGGGTTGGTGTGGTTGGTGATTCGGCAAGGGTGACGTTTCCCCCTAGTCGAGAGCATGAATAGACATCTCTTGGACTGGATGGGGTTTGAATTCCATCAACGAAGAACCTAACCGGTTGTCGCCAGACGTGGTGTCAGTGTCGCGTCGTTGTCGTTGCCATGGGGCCAGCTTCTGGTCCGTGGTCAATATTACAGTCTCGCGTCTTCCGCAGCCGAAGCCCCGGGACGATCCAAAGGATGTCTCTCAACTGGTCCTCTACCCGAGTCTTTGTCCTCCTTCCGACGACGCCAAAGACTCCCCGCCAGAAAGATTCCTTTGTTGAGTCCGCGTGGTGAATCTGAGCCCTAAGAGTGAACTCGACTCAAGGCTCAAGAGAGGGGACGATCTGCTATCCCAAAACTTCATAGACTGGGTTGGTGAGTTTTTAGTCGCGTGCTGCCTCACCCTTCTTCAAGGCTGAAATGCCAACGAACGATTGCTTTCCCCTCCAGATGTCAGGCATGTGGCACCTGTTGGTGAGGCATTCGTCTCGAAGACGATGGAAATAACCAGCCAGCCACATCGTACATGCCACATGCTGTACCGGATACGGCCGTTTGAAGGAAGGGTTTCCCCTCAGTTCGTTTCTCGGGCGTTGAAAACTGACGATGCCACCTGCGTCAGCGGAGAGCCCGACTGCCATCGGTGCTTCAGCCGTCATTCGCCATTCGACTGGGGAGCTGCCATAGGATTCCAGTGGATGGAGGAGTGTGCGGAAGGGGGAGAGGAGGAGAAGGCTGCCCGCTCGCTTGGTTGCCTGACACAACATGAGATGGGCTTGCCCCCAAAGTCACAACAATTGGTTCGCCCAAGAGGACGTGGGCTCAAATGATTAGGCGAGTGATCTTCCTCACCGTCGGCAAGCCCCGTCCAATCCCATGGCGATGTCCACGGGGCACTGAGATGAGGTGAAGGAAGTGGAAAAAAAACCAAGACGGCCAAACCCAGCTCACCCTCGAGGGTAGGATTGCAGCGTCTCATCGGATGTCACACAACATTACCACGAACAGCCAGAGCAGATCACCGATCTGACCTTATCCATTCCCTTCGCTGCTCTCATATTGATGTGCCTTCCATCTCAACACAACACTAACGAAAAGCAGATGAGCAAAAGCAGTTGTCAAACCTTGCTTTTCTAAGAAAACACATCCCAAAAAGTGATGAGTGCCTCACGTTCCCCAAGCCAGAAGAAAGTGCCTCCACCTACCTGCAAAAGTAATGCTCACCACCTTGTTGGAACTCTCCGTCCCAAAACCATCTAGCCCCTCGCCTCATCATCACATACGGTCCGACACGGAGACGAACTCAGCCAAACTTCTTCACATCAACTCGAACACAAAGCCGCGTGTCCCTTTCTCCCCCTTCCGTCCATCGTCTATCCCCAAAGACCCCCAAGAGAACCGTGTTGCTCTACGTCCTCTCAAGGGTCCCGTTGCCGTAAATATGTATTGCCTTAACTCTGTTCCTCTTCACCTAGCGAGATCCTAGTAGCAAGGAACTGCCAAGAAAACCCATTCTCCCGCTTTCCCCTCCATCTCCACCAAAGAAGCGTCTCTCTCCGTACGAATAGCCGCAAAGGTGGAGGGTCACGGAGACTCCGCTTAACCACAGAGTCCCCATTAACCGCACTGACATCTCGACATCTGTCCCAAGTTTCCCCCCGAGCGAAGCTCCACCGAACCCTCCGTACCCGGTCCCAACGAGTCACCGGTCAATCTCCCGTCCGGCCGTCACCCCGAAATCCTAGCTCCACCACCATAAACGTAACAACAAATCATCAGATAAGACAACCCATATCCCAGATCTACTGCACACACATCTAGACGCCTTTCCCACTTACCCTTTCTCATCGCATACCCGGTCTGCCTCACGACACTCAATCAAGGCAGGACCCGTTTATGATCCCTCCCCCGTCCCACAAAGGATGAAAAGCTTAAATTTGCCCAGTGGGAAAGTACCACAAAGAGAGACTCAGAGACAGAAGCGCCAGCTTTCCCATACCGGATAACCCGTCCCAAAACATCCCCAATCCCTTCATATCCCGTCTCATGATCAACATGCCTTTCCTTCCTTTCAACTCAAGGGAAAACGGGTGTAGCCGATCGGAATTATGCGTGCATCCCAACCAGTCCCCCAAACGCCTTGGCCCCCAAATTCATGCAAAATTCAATGGCAAATGCCAGGTGTCTAGTCTGTCTATCTATCTGTCTTTGCCTCATCCGTAATGCCCTTCCGTCGTGGGCTTAGCCATTGGCGATCCCTAGACCAGAACCTAGAACCCAAGGGACTTAGACAGCTAGACTCTAGAAACCTAGACAGACTCGAGAGACATAAACCTTGAGCCAAACTGTGGCGAATATACCTCAGCTGACCCCAGAAAGATCAACGGTGCCGCCAGACCGTTAGCCTGGTGAAACACGCTCAAGATATGAAAGGGAACCCGAAAGCCTCATCAACCCTCATCAATCGCTAGCAAAACCGCAAAGCCGCAATGCAAATCACCTGGTTGCATACCCGTCCGTCTCCGTGCAGCTTTTCCCTCCAACTCAATCCGAGAAAAGCACGGGGATCAGCAGCTGACAGTTGCAACAAGAAAGATGGCTCCATCTCTCTTTCTCTCTCGCTCTCTACTAAATGTCCGATGGAAAAGCGGCAGCAAACCCCCCTCGCATATCGTACATCTTCCTCTCATGCCCTTGTCGATCCTCAAAATGGGGGCCGATGGGTGCCACGTGTAGGTAATAAGTGATCTTGCCGTCGCAGAGTTATATGCGCAGCTGCCAGGGAGGCCTGCTCGTCACGTCAACGCACATGACTCGGCGCGTCACTCAGTAATATCTGCCCTTTTCGTCAATTCCCGATGTCACGACCGAGTCAATCCGTCTCTTCCCACACTCTGGACGCGCGGCACCGGCAGCGCAGGGAGCACGATAACGTACGAGCGCGGTTGGCTTTGGCTGCTGAGGCAGAAATTGCTACGCAAGCCATCCCAACTCGTTTTCATCTCATCAACGGGCATGAAGAATTGAGGCACAGAAGGGCAGCAAGAGGAACAGAAGTGATGATCATGGTAGAAATTAAGAGTCGATTCCAACCGTTTCGCCGGTGGGTATAACGCGCCAGGTACTAAGCCTCGTGCTTTCACCTGAGAGTGCTTTACGGAAATCCAGGCCATTCCACCTTGGCCGCGTCCAATGTTCCCGAATCCGTCCTTGCTTTCCTGATATGCCTCATCCCATCTCTCTGAAAAGAGTATAACCGCCTTCACGATAACCCTACTCGTTCGTACCGAGACGCCTTCGGACGACTCTGGTCTAGCAACCAGTTGTCATGTACAATCCTCCTCTTCCGTCGTCCGTCCAATCGTATGTCGTCCAAGGCTGTAGTTACTGCGAATATACCCAGTATGGCGTTCAACTGGTGTTGGGTATATGATCTTGATAGAAAACGCCGACAAAAGAAATTGGATTGAAAGAGAGTCAAAGAAAAACATCTCTTGCGCGAGATGGGGCTGGGGTTAAATGTGCTTCTAATTTTGTTGATACATGGGCCTGCAGCTGGTCGCTGGCCACTCACTCGTGTCGTCGGTACTGTCGAGTCGTCGCAAACTGCTCCGGGAATAGCTGCTTAATAAGCTTGTCCAGGGGGGAAGAATCCGTCAGGATGACCGTTGATGGATGGACTTGTCAGATTTGCTGAATGTTGTCCGTAAGGCGAAGAGAAATCCGGCATCAAGCCGTCCTGCATCTCCACGTCTGTCGACTCGGGTGCGCCTCCGCCCATGCTTCTTAGGCTCTGCATATCGTCTGCTATGATTCCATTGTGGTGCATTGCGCCGCTGCTGGGCCCAAAGCCTTGGGCGTTGCTGTTCGGGTCGTACATCTGCGATTCAGGCATCGCCTGAAAGAAATGTCCCAAGGTGCTGTGACTCTGGTTGCTGTGGTGAACCTGTGGGTGGCCGTGATGGCTGCTTGTGTGTGATGAGTGTGATGATTGCGATAACCGGGAGTGGCTGGCCATCGGATTCGATGTCGGCACCTGCTGGTGCGGGTGATGTAATTGCGGTGGCCTTACAACCCGCTGCTGTCTAGGAACGTAGACTCTACGTTGAGACGCCATGTAAGCGGCGAGAGCAGGGTTTGCGCCGCGCGATATCTTGAAGGAGAAAGGGTCGGCCGGTTGCTCTGGAGGAGCGGCCATGGTCGGTTGTCGTGATTTGTGCCCAGGCATGTGCAAGGTGCAAGTATCGGCAACGGGGGTGACGAAGTCTTCGCGGAACTTTCCAATGCTGCTAGGATCGGAGCCGAGCATCATGGCGTACTGCACAAGCAGCTTGACATCTCCGACATGGCGACATTCGAGTCGTTTCCTCAAAATGCCAGACGTCTGGGGGCTCCATTGCAGAGATGTTCTTGATGCCTCATTCCACATCGATTCGTTCCAAGCTGATTGTACTTGACCTTGTCTGAGGAGGTTTCGTATCCTTGCCGAGTATGACCAATCGCCGCTGTTGGACCCCTCGTCAAAGTGCTTAACAACGTGGCTCACGTACTCCTTGAAGGTGGCACTTGCGTCCGAGTCGCCTTGCGCTTCGAACACTTGCAGGCAGTTATCAAAGCCGCATGCAAAGACGACTTGGGGACAAAGGTTGACCTTGGCCTCGTCTAGGGACATTCTCGAGCCGCCGTGGGCCTGCTTCAAATGTGTCTTGTAGGCGCCTTGCCAATCAAAAACCATTTGGCAACCACGATGGCGGCAGAACCATTGCGCATTGACGTTGTGGAAGTCTTCGATATGGCGCTTGAGGTCGTTTTTCCGAGTGCACGTCTTGGTGATATCCTCCTCCTTGCAGAATCCGCACATGAAAGCGCCTTTTTGTTTTGAGGCACTGGTCGAGATTGATGCAGCGTCGGATGCTGTGTTGGACGAGTTGGGCACGTCGATTCCATTCCATGATTCCGAGTCCTGCTGCGTCTGAGCCGCCTGTTGCGCCGCTTGGGCCTGGGCAGCAGCCGCGGCGCTGCTGCTTCCACTCCGTCTACCCAGGATTTTCGATGTGCCGCGAGACACATTAGAGATGATGCTGCCAGTGATTGACGACGTGTCGGAGAATGTTCTGATGCTCTGGGTATCCCACATACTCGACTGGTCATCTGACAGGATAGATGACTGCGCCGACGACACAATTGATGCACCATCCGACTCTGCATCCAATTAGTTCACAGCGCCGAAGAAGCGGTCAGCATCAAATGTCACTCACGAGGGCCGGTGGTTTCCTGGATGAGGAGATTCAGTTTGTCTTGGCCATATCTGTTGAGAAGGTGCTTAATCATTTGCTGGTCGAGGACGAGGTCTTTCTGCGACAGCTGCCCAGAATGCTGGGAGGAGCTGTCGGCCCCGGGCCAGGCATTTGCGGACATGGCCCCGGTCGGTCGATCGGTCGTGCGTTGGTCGTCGATGTGGTGAGAAAAGAGTGTCGGCCGACCAGAAATGGTTGGATTGTGCGATTGTCGGTATGAGACGGGACGGATCGACTCGTCGTTCGTCTTTTGATGGAATGAACAATAGAAAGAGAGATGATGGGAAAAGGAGTGTATCGTAGTCAGAACGGGAGAAGAGGGCGGGAGGGTGGAGAGTGCGAGACTTCCAAAAGGCCGGGGGGCCAAGGATGTAGCGCTGGGCACAACGCGGGAACGACGAAGAAAAGTAAGGTAGTTATGAAAGGATGATCAAAGCCTGGGAAGGGCGGGAGGGGAGGAATTGGCGCTCCTATGTATCGGGGGCAGCGGTGGAATGCCTCTGAGTGACAAGGCCAGGCTGGCTTGGGCTTGGGGGCGACCGAGTAGGGATAAAGATTAGAGCAGAGAGAGTATCCGGCGACGTAGAGTGAGTGAGAACAGGGTTAGTTCTATCAACAACGGTGGGAGAGTGGCTTCGATGCTTGTCTCTCTGGACCTGCATCCAAGTTGACGTGATCCGACACGGGATCTTCGCTAGTGCGGGCGTGAAGTCAGGAACTGTTGGTATCGAGCCTTGCCAGGAGCCAAGAGTAAAGGGTAATTTGATGTTGGGCGTATCCAGATGTTTGTGCGTAGAGCGAGGACGGGAGTATTTGTCCGTGTCCTCCAACGGGGCGTACCAAGAGGCTGGTCTCTTGGATGGCGGTAGGACGAGTAGCTCGTGGCTCTCTCTCTGTGTGTCTTTCTCTAGTCTGTTGGACCCGAGAAGTCGGATGGGATGAAGAAGGGACAGGGCCAACGTGCAAGGCAGTCAGCCGTTGGGTCTATGTCGGGGCCGCGTCTATTTGGCTGCTAAAGTGCAAGATGTCGGGATCTCGGTGTTCCAGTTTCCCTGACGACTCAGATTTATGATTGTCTCCTCGCTGGCATCGCCCTGTCGTTTCGAGACGAGAGGGCTTGGTGCGAAAGAGAATAATGGGCAGTGAGTAAGGAGGATGAAGCAAGAGAAAAGAAAAAGGCCGCAGAAGGAGAGGAGAGCCAGCTAAAGTGTGGTGTGTGTGTGTGCGTGCCGTTGACTGAGGGGCTCTCACTCTCTGCTCAATCTGACTGTCTCGGCCGGTCTGGTTAGTCTGTCCTCCCCTGACAGCCTGGCTTGCCTGGGTTCAGACGGTCTTGGATTGGGATGGGCGACTGGCTGCGCCAGCTTGAAAGAATCAGTGCTCATGCTCATCCCGGAGGTGGGCAGCGAGCTCGCTTTTGCCTGTGTGCCTTTCGCTCTTTGCTCTTTACAGAGCATCCGCTTCTCTCTATTCTTTCTGCCTCGCCCACACAGACTACGCAGTATCCGTAGAGTTGCCCGAAGACCCCCGTACCCTTCACTTCTTGGGCTGTAGAAAAGTGGAAAGCACCACTATATTTCTCAGGTGCTGATCCCCGTAATCTTTGCAGTGAACAAATTGGTTTGGGAGCCGGGGTCAACAGAGGTCGCATCCAGTCAGAGGGCAGCGAGAGGGAAAATGGCCAATCTGAGGGGATCCCAAACGGGCAGCCCGGCGAGTTTCGACGTCTTGGTAGCATTGGCGTGCGATAACGAGACGAGTTTAGTGGGCGACGCCACCTCTAGCCGTCCGAGGATGGGCCAGAGATAAAGGCAAAAAGGAAACAGGAATAGGCTGGTTCCCCTTTGGGGTTAAGGCAGTTGGTGTTGCAGGGCCAGTCCTGCAGGCTGGCCAGTGCCGCCAGTGTGCCAGTCTTGCGAGTGTGTCTGTCTGTGGGTGCAGGTTGTACCTGTACGATTTGTCCCATGTATACCAGATCCAGAGCCATAGGTAGATGCGTGGTGGTTGTCATTGATGGCTTGACCAAAGCCAGGTCATTGAGTGACTCGAGATGTGAGAGGAGCCTGAACATCGAACATGGGAAGTGGTGGTTGTATGAGCGTCCGCCGTCCGGTCCAGCATCCGTGATGGGGGAGGATAGGCACTCGATGCAGGAGCAATGCGAGGGTCCCCTGGAAGTGGCCACCCCTCTTGGTCGGTTCGTTCCATCCGCCCAAGAATCGGATAGACTGCGGACTGGATTGTCATCATGTTGCGCCGGTTCGAGGGCCGGTTGCCGGTACGTACGTCGACATCAAGTTCGCTGCCCTGCAAGAGACTCTCCGATCAATCATTATGGTCAAGGTACGTGCAGCTGCGTATTGCTGGCTTGCTGGCTGTCTGGGCGAGAGATGAGATAGGGTTGTCTTGGGGCCTTGAAGCCGGGATCGACGAACCAGATATGGCCGCTTCATCGAGCATCGAGCATCGGACTGGGATTGAGAAAAGGAAGGGTACGCTGACGCCGCAAATCGCAAGTCGCAAGAGGAGCAGGCTCCGCGTACCTGAACAGGTGCCAATCAGACGAGTGGTATTCGCTCCCAACTTCCCAAGCTCGCCAGTGCCAGCTAGCCAGGGACCCAGAGTCAATTGGAGGCCGGGACGTGCGGGTCAAGGACGTGTTGAGGGTCAGGGTTCATCGGCGTAAGATTGAAGACCCCTGAGGGTAGCAGGTTGGCAGGGCTGGTCTGAGTGGGATGAATAGCCCGAGCAGCCGGCCCAACAATGAGCAAGCCCATCCGCGCACCGGTACGGAATACGGATAGTGGATTGTGGGTGGCTGTCTGGCTGGGAGGAACGAAGACAGGCACGTGAAGACGAGCGCGAGAGAGCAAGTGCTGCGTGTTGCAGAGTACGGAGTAGGGCGGTCAATGATTTGTGTGCAAGATCAGCGCCAGCCTCGAGTTTGCGAAGCCAAAGTGCGACCAGAGAGTGCGAGGCGGTTCGACGGCAGATGGTGTGGGTTGTTTGCGTGTTTGCGTACGTGTTTGCCTGTTTCTGCTGTTCTTTGCGGAGTAAGGTATCGCATGATGGTCGACGGCTTTGCTTCTTGTTGCCGGTTCGCAGTGCTGTAGCAGTCGTCCGTCGTGTTTTCGTAGACTGTAGTGATTGATGAAGGTTCCTTTTCTTGTTCATGTTGTGTTGTGCGACTGTGTCACGGAAATGAGTGAGAGTATCCGTAGTGGACGCTGGACGCAGTAGTGACGGTGGGAGCGAAGCTTGATGAGTGGAGGGAATTAATCATCGGGGAAGAGCGTGGGGGAAGCCTGGCAGTTGCAAAGCAAGGAAAGACCCCTTGCATCCGTCCTTTCCATGTTCCTCCTGTGTGGCCCGAGTACCTCTACCAGATTGCCGCGCAGATACTTATCGACATTCGAGGAAAGGAACTTAACACAGCACGTGGATACATTTCCCCCATGCCAACCGTTAACCTGCAGCAGCTAGGTACCTATCCACAGAAAGAACTATCGGGAGGTACACTAGATACCTAGGTAGGTAGGTACGCAGCGAAATTGAGGGAGGTCCGGAGTAAGGTACTCTTGACCTTTGTGCTCCTTCTCAATTCTCACTCCAGTCTGGTAGGTACCAAGTATTTGTATATCTGAGAGGAGGAAAGCACCTTCAACCCTCAGGACCCTCACTTGGCAGGTTCCCTCCGACTTGTTTCTCTATTCGGACAGTGACACTGCCTGCCAGAAACATGCGCCAGATACAGCACGCCACGCACTCGACACTTTACTTGAACAGCGATGACGTGATTTCTCTTCTAACCCCGGGCTACAAACCCCGCGATCAAAGATATCCCTCTTTCTCCGTCACATCTGGATTCCATGGCAATAACTTCACAGTACTATGTATCTCTCATCGTGAACAACAACTTGCAGGTGACTGGGATGCACCGAGATGCCTTTTGCGTGTTCTCACATTGCTCTCTGTCAAACATTTGACGAAAGGTGAGTGGCCCTCATGAGTGTCTCCACGTGATATGCATATGTATTGTATACATCGCCATCCCGTCTCCAGCGGGAGGTCCGCTTAGATAAGCCTCTAAGGTACGTCTTTCCGTCGTCCACCCTACGTCGTCTCAATTCGAAAAGCGTCCTCTCGGGTCTCCGCTGCCTCACTTCCCAAAAGCACATTAGCGACAAGCGACCCAGCACCGCCTCTGCGCGTCCCCAAACTCAAATTTCGCGCCTCTTCATCTCTGCTCCAACGATGGCCCCCGGACAACCTGCACTTGCGAAACGGGTGCAGCCTTGGGTGATATCAGACGTCCCTCCCGGTTACCGATTTCCATCAAGAAACACAAAAATTTCCGCCTAGAAACTTTCTCTCTCTCACCCACGAACACTTCCACACCTTTCTGTCTCCAAGGACCAAGACTCCACGACTGCAACGGTCGGGTGCAACCACCACCACCCCATAGACCCCTGCTCATCCCTCCTCGACCCTGTCAATCACTCTCTCTTTCGCTCTCAAGGTTCGGATCTATGCCGTTTTCCTACAAGGTTGGAAATCCAGACGTCCATCAGACAAACAGTCAGATCAGCACTTCGTTTCACGCCTGCTGCAGACAAATCACCCCTCATCCTTCATCAGCCAACTCAACTTCGAAACCCTCATCATAGCACCACCCACAGTGACTACAGACCAGTGACCAGTGACCACACTCGTGGGAAACATCGGCCTGCTGCAGGGGCTTAGGTGGTGCCGCAACACCCTGCAGCTCTTGTCCATTTCTGGCTCATTTTGATAACGACCACTAGCAAATCACCGTCTGCCGGATGCCGTGGACGGACAAGCAAACACTCCAGGGCAACTACTGCAAGTTGAAAACGCTGCAGGTTGTTCTTAATCTCGACAGATTGGCCGTGAGCACTGGGGTTCGGCTTCCAAATCCTGCAAGACAATCAACCCGATCTGTTCGGCCAGCGTTCATCTTTCAATACTTCGAGAATGATACTAGCACAGCTTCCATCATCTCCTACATCCACAAGGCTTGCAACCCACGCGTGCCAGGCTTGCTTTTCCGCGGTCAGCAAGCCTGGTAAGCCAATAACACCTATCCGTACATCGCATCCGCTTTCGAACAGGACCAGGCCAGACCAGGCCAGCCAGCAGCCCTGGGCTTTCGTTCTCGAACAAGCGGGAAGAAACAAAAACCAATGTTCGATCCGGCAGACAAATGACGCAACCTTAGACAGAGTTCCTTTTCTGCCCGCGTTAATTTGTTGTCGGCGTCGCCATCGTCTTTTCTCCCCCAAGTACTTCGTACAATCTGGGCCATCGTCGTGTCTTACAGTGAACAATTACACATTCTTTTCCCACGGCAGTTCAACCCATTCAGGCTTAGGGTCCTCAGGCGGATCCTACCATTGGACGGCAGGGTGGGGCCTTCCCGATAGCCATCGTCCACGTCTCTCAGCCACGACACATGTGAATGACAAAAAAGCTCGGGCTCCAACCCGCGACACACTCACCACGCACACTGTATAGAGACTCATGCGCGGGGAGTTTAGACTATGGAGAGGACGACGACAACTTTCACGACAATGACTTACGCAGTGCTCCGTACATGCAAAAGGTGGAAAAAAGGATAACGACTCTTGAGTCGTCAAGATTCAACACGCCATATCCAGGTCCACCTCCTTGTCTTTCCGCCCCCAAAGCGCAATAGAGCAGCCCCCAAGGCGTACCTCGCCCACTTGCATCGCATTTCGTGTCACCAACTCGAGAGCGGCTGAACGCGCTTGTTCTTCAGCCGCATTGGTCTCACCCGTCAGCATCTTGATATAGTTTGCGACCTGTTGGTGCCATCTCATAATCCTCGAGCAGTGGGTGAAGCGATCGATTTGGCCTCACTTAACGTGCGATGCTACTTTTGTTGATGTTCTTGGCCATTCAATGACGAGTAGCACAACCCAGAGAATGGTTCACACAGTTTCTAGCAGCTTCACTGTTGCCACTCGGTATATGCAAGTTGCGGTCTTTTTCCTACTCCCGACTTGTTTCGAGCATCGAATCCACCCTTCGAGTTGGAATTTCATCTTGCACAGCCCCCAACGCAATGCGACAATGAAACGCCCACGAACCAAACACCATCTTACTCGTCTTCTTTTTCTCCCCCAGACAATCCTTCCTTCGGCCAAACTCCGGCAGCAGCTCCGAGTCGCGTTGCGTTCGGCGCCGGCTTGCAAGTTGGAGACGCTTGGGGCATCTTTTTGACGGTGCATTCGTACTGCCAATCTCTAGCACATACTTTTATCGGCTACTGGTCGAGACTCCTTGGCAATGGCAACGTCCATCCAAGCCCGGTGTCATCAAGTTCGGTGTTAGTGTCGGCAGAGGACCGGCTACACTAGCTGGGAGATGATACAATTCGATCCCCAACCCGTTGATGTTGAGATCTCGGGATCGCCCGCCGCATGACTCTGCCAAGGGACGTTCTTCGGATGCTTCTTCAATTCGGCGCATTTCATCTACACTCGACAACTGCCCGACACTTTGACGGTCTTGAAATGATCATAGTGGACCAAAACCAGAACGTGCCATCGCTTATTGACACTAACGCCCGTCGGATTTGATCCCGCTTCTCTTTTCGAATGTGAAGACGACAAAGTATATTCCTGTCCTCATCTATGCAGCATACTTTGTTGCTTCACCCTTGATACAGCTCTACGGTAACACTTTTGCTGCCGGCCAGTCAGCGAAACACGGCAGGTAAACTCGTCTCCAATATGATTGAGAATACATCCCGTTGCCACCTCCTCTAGCCAGGCTATGTGTTCTTCGAACAGACAGCTTGTCCAATTTGTCAGAGACCACTTTCCCGCATGATACTCATGGCAGGTCTGTCATGTCTGTCAAGTACAGTGTAGAGAAGCGCCGGCATGAATGCAATGCGGCATTCTCCACGACAGATGTGAAATATGCCCAGCACATAACGCCTACCGACTGTGTGATGCTCTCCATGACCTTTACTGTTTGCTCGAGTGATGAACAGAGATTATATGCTATGGCCGACCAGTGCCTCCGGTGTAGCGAGGCGACTCTAGCCCAAGCGGCAAAGATGCCTACATATCGAACTTGTTTTAACTGTTCTATCCCGGGCAACGCCCTTTAACCAGATATTCAAATTCATTGATTCATGTCGTCGGGCTGCAGTACTCGGGGAACATTTGGCAGGATTGTTGAGGCATTCTACGTCTCTCTCTGCCACACACTCACAGCCATTAGGCGAGGTGGGTTTGCTTCTCGTAGCCCAGCGGTTCCTCCCATGTCCTCGTGCGAGAAGAGGGGATTTACTACTCTTGGAGGAAGAGAGAGCTGTGCTCAACTGACTGAATTGGGTACTCCTAATTACTGTGGGCTGCTCTATTTGGATAGTTTGACAAGATGTGCCAATGGTTTCTGAAAAGTAGTCAGAGGTCTCTTGACGCGTTTCCTTTACATCCTCATATCATCCATCCGTCCAAGCAAAGCAACATCACCACAGATCCTGGCAGCTGTCTCCCAAACGTGCTTCACGTAGACCGCGTTCTGTCCTACCCTTCACCTGTACAATGAGTAACGAACATTGCACTTCAGCAATGTCTCACAGTGCTCTATTTGTACCATGCGTTAGCATTTGTGTCCACTGATGCCTAGAAACAAGTGTACCACTCACCAGATGGGAGATCAATCAACATCATCAACCTTGAGCGAAGACACCATGTCCTGAATACAATCAAGCCCATCCTTGGCCTTGGCCTTAGCCTTACCCTTCTCTCCATCACCAGTTTTACCCTCACCCTTGCCCTCGACAGCTTGCTTTCCCTCCCACTTCATTCTCTCCGCCTCATAGTACGCATCCGTGGCATACTCCTTGGCCTCGTCAAGAGTCGCAGCCACGTGGAGCACGCCGGTACACATGCCATCCGGAGTCAACTCCACAATCTTAATCTTCATCGGCAGCTTGTCGTCGTGGGTCCTGTTGCAAGGGGCGAACACGATCGCCTCGTTGGCCATCTGCGGCCTACTGATGAGGTATGCAATATTCTCCCCCTTGTCCGCGCGCGCCATGATATCCGCCTCCACGAGGCGCATCTGTGTGTCTACCTCGCGGGTAGCACCGACGCCGCCAGCCATCCTCTCTCCGGGCGTGGCGCCGCAGAGGATCGCCTGAAGGACCGTATCTTTCTCTCTATCCTCCGCGGTGCGGCTGCCGCCGATGTGGTCAAAGACGTGGGGGTTCTTGCGGTACCACTTCTCCGCCATGATTGAGCGGACGGTGGGTATCTTGTCGCGATGCGGTTGGAAGAGCTCCTCGATGCGGGCGGTGACGGTCTCCTTGCCCTCGGCGATCCAGCCCTGAATGGCGGCGGTGGAAACGCCATGGTCGAGGACCAGGTGGCGGTAGAGGGTGAGGAGGTTGCGCCTGTCGGCCATGGTGAAGACGCAGTCGAAGCGGAAGGCTTCTATAACGTCCATGTCGGTAGGGACGGTGTTGCTCTCGATGTGGGCGTGGAGGGCCTCGGCTAGGGTTCTGTTGGCGGCGGCGGTGGTGACGGCCCGTTTGGCGTGAGCCTCTCGCTGAGCGTTGGCGGCTGCTAACATGGCGCTGGCGGCGTAAGCCTGCTTGTCGATTTTGGACTTCGTCATGGCTGCGTGGTGAACGATGATGTAGCGTCTGTCCTGGCCTTGTTTGCGGACTCCCAGTTGGGGGCGCGTTCGGAGGTTGGTCTGGTCAGTAGGGAAAGTAAGCCGTGAGATTGTGAACCGAGAGTTGTATGAGGAAGCAGAGAAATCCGGTGTTCTTACTATGGGGGATATCGTTGCTGACTTGGGACTCAAGTGTTGATGAAGAGAGGTTGGCGTTGAAGGTTGGAAGGAAGAAGAGGAAAAGAGAAGGAGAGGAGGAGGAAAAGAAGGGAAAGAGGAAGGAACTCGCCCCAGTCTGACAAGTGTCGTGTGTGGCGAAGGTAGAATTCTCAGACAACAGAGGAAGAGCGGCTTGCTGCAGGCCCAATGGGTCAACGTGAAGTTTACAAACGCTGGTTATTGATGTAAGTGGTTCCTCAAGTTGTAGTGTGCCATTTTTCTGTTTGCTACACCACATCTCGACCGTGACCTCAGGTAGTAGGTAGAAAGATTGAGCAGACGCAGCAGGCATAGGCATTAAAGAATGAACACTGAAGTTCTTTGTGAATCGCAGCCGTTCTATGGGAACAGATATCAAGACGCATGCAAATCGACATTCGAAAAAGCTGCTGATGGAGAAGCTCTTGACAGGTTTACAGCAGAGGCGTGAGACAATAGAACAAGTGTGAAGAAGGAGATCCCATATGACCTCCTGAGCCTTCTCTTGATGTCTGCATTGACTGCCTATATACCATGCCGAGGAAAGTCAGCGACTAATGAGACGGTGGCTACATGCTTGGAGGATGACTCTGGACGAAAACCACATTCAGCATACAACAGTTTTTCTCCTTCGATATCTTGAACTAAGCTCCTCGAGATCAAGACGTTACTTAACCCAACAAGACTTTTCAATCCCAGCCCTAACGGCCCTGGAAGAACCCCGTCCCAAGCTTTGCAGTTCCCAATCCCCAGCCCCAAGAGCAATGTATTCGCAGAACTGAGAAACCTCTCGTAAACAATTTAGCCTCCCGCGCAACTCCAGTCTGTAGTATCATCCACCTGTTGCAAACACCACCACCAGGAAACCCAGCACGGTCATCACATTTCTAAGCTTCAAATCCAGCATACAGAACCTTCTCCATCATTCCAGCCGCCGCCCCGGCCTCGATCTTGGTCTCGATCCCGCAATCCCCAAACTCCTTGGCCTCTTCAAACGCCTGTTGCCAAAACTCCCACCTCCTGAACGAGAACCCCGCGCGGCCCTTGAACCGCGGCCCGCACCTCCATCTCTCGACACTGCTGCTGCTACTTTTTCTCGCCTTCTTCCCATTGGCTTCTCCTGATCCCTCACTCTTCGTCGTCGGCTGTTCTTCGGATGGCGACGTCGCCTCAGATGTCACGGAGAGATGATACAGACGCTGGCACGAGTGGATAGCCCACTGCGCAGCGGCCATGAGCCGGGCGTCGGCACCGTGGCGGTCGCTGGCGTCTGACGAGCGGCGGTCCTCGAAGGCGGTGCGGAGCTGCTGGATTGCGTAGTCTCGGCCGTCGATGAGGTTGTAGGACCAGAGGAGGGAGGCGAAAGCATTGACGTTGATCCAGTGGGTGAGTGTTTCCATCCTATTGGTTGATTGGTACGGTGCTTTTAGGAGGGTTTATTCCATATTAGTAGATGATCCTCGAGAGATGCGGTCAGGTAGTGAAGACTTACAGGTCATGCAGTCTTTAATGACTTGATCAAGACCGTGAAGACGACTCAATTGCTCGAAGCCATCCTACAAAGCAATTAGTATCAGTAGTGTACAATCAAATTCAAGTGGAACTCACCACCGTCACTGTGCCCGTGGTCCTAGGCGACAGAGCTAAATGGTCGAGAATCACCACCAGATCCAGCATCGCAATATTTCCAGAGGGCGTCTGCTGCGCTAATTCCACAAACAACTGCCACACAGACTTTAGAACATCCTCAGCCGGCCGGTTCGCCGGTAAAAGGGCCGCAATCTCGACCGCGACCTTGCGGAGCCTCTGCGGATCGTTGATCTCTGACATGATGGCCCTGCGAATGATCTCGAACGCCGCGGCATCGTCAAAGTCTGAGACGTCTGGCGTGTGCTTCCATCGTACGACTGCCATATTTCCTCCAGTCAGATCGGCCAGGAACTCTTCATCGTTGAGAGCACGCTCCGTGGTTGGTTCGAAGCGGAAACTCATGATGAATTACTTTGGTGGTTCAAGTTCCGGCTCGGGGAGACACGGAATCACGATCGTGGGGGGACCGGCTTCGGGAAGAATTCCGGGAACTCGTTCAATTAGACGTCCTCTTGCAGGTTCTGTGACATGTGCTGCTCCCAATCAGGGATGCGTGCCCCAAGCTTCTCTCGAGAAATGATGGGTCTTGATTTCCAAGGATGGTAATTGGGGAAGAGGAAGCATTGACTTTAAGAAGGCTAGCTTTCTGGTTTGCATAGACAGCGACATGGAATCGTGTTGTTGATGAGCTACATCCTTGGTCACCATGAAGCCGCATCCACTAACAGGTGCGCCGGTGGGTTATGCGGGGAGGCAGGCAGCTGGCACCGGCAAACCGGCTTTGTGGAGGCCCGCACGAACCAAAGAAGAACGTCCGTTTGTCGGCACCAGAAAGCCGCTAGATGAGATGGCAACTTTTGTCAGACACTAACTCAACTAGGGTTACTATCATCAGCATGAAGTCCCGATTGTTGGCGTTGCATACATCAGAGCAGCAAAGGCTGGTTAAGCCCGATGCCGGGCCTTTTCAAGGTGACCTCGAGACATGTATCGTGGAAAAGGCTTTGACGCTGTAGATCAAAGATAGACATCACAGTTCCATGAGATGCGTCCTAGTCAAGACAACGGAACGCCTTTTTGAAGGACCACAAATTAATTCTTCGCTTATACGAACCTCAAATGATGGTTGACGAGGTTCAACAGGTCGACTTTTACTCTGCCCTATTGCGATATGCTACGTACCTTGAGGGTTTCATTGATATGAAATCTAGCCATGCACACACTTGCTTAGTTACAGAAAACCATCGTTATAGGTCAATGCTGAATGTAGTTATCCAAGATCAAAGACTGTGCCGTTGACGAAGGTGGATCTGGCCTTCTATATGGTGGTTGTAGGCGATCTGATCTAGCTGGGAGCACGTCCAGTCTTCATAATCGATCAGTCAAACCATAGAAGAAGCCCCATGTAGCAATCAATTTGAAGACGACGAATGGATGAGGATTCTGAGCTGATAGAAACGACGGAGGCATTTCGGCGCCGTATGCCAGCCGAACTGAAAGGTCATCAAGTGCCCTGATGGCCATTCGCAGCATGGCAAGAAGAGGAAGTACGGTCTTTCTCCGAAGCATGACCTTTCTCCGGAACAACATGCCTAGGAAACATCTCTTGGATAGTTCCTTCTCTAATCCATGATATATGTAGACTCAATAGGGAAGGAGCCGACTATTGATCAGCTCGATTGTCAAGTCGTCCGCCATCCTCCTTGCCAATCATCAGCGTCGTATTCGCCATCGCCTACATTGGTGACTTCGCCGAAAGCCACTGACTACTATCTGACAAACCTCAGCATGTCCTCCCTAGGTCTTCCAGGTCCCTTCAACAGGCCCCCAGGAGACGCTGGCCTCCATCGGAGCTGGAACGCCTTTCTCGACAAGCACAACCTTCGGAGCGTCTGGCAGACAACCCGTGCCGATATCAACGACCTCTGCAACACGGCGCTCTTAGCCCTGCAAGTCTCACGGAGCCAGCAGATTGCCCTCGAGGACTCTATCCTCGACCTCTGGGATCATATGGGCCTCACGGTGGACTGCCTCAACCCAGACGCGAACTTATTATGGAGAGCCGATGAAAAGCTCGTCAGACCCGTGGCGCTGCGACTTCAGGAGCAGCGACAACGCCTCCAGGTACAGATGGACATGTGCCAGACCGAGGCCCACTGGGACCCGGTGTGGCTCGAGCTAGACATGAGTACCAGCCCACCGACTGTATCATCTAGCGAGAGACCCTCCTCTCCGACCGCCGCACTCTCTGGAGGTGATACGAGTCTGAATAAGCCGGAGGCGGGGAAGGGGGATGGGGAAGAAAGCAAGATACTCAGGGTCGCCCAGACGCTGGCATACACGAGGTACTTCCTCGGCCACGCAGCGGGAGACCCGATCTTCTCCTACGATGGGCGGAACTTCGCCTATCGTGGCCGCGTCCCCCACGATCCCAGGGAGGATGTCATGCGCTTGCAGATACTCCTACCAAAGGTTCTCGCACAGCTCGTGACCCTCATCGCCTTCTCCCCCTCATCCTCCTCGTCGACTCTGGACTTTCCAGCAGAGTGCATGGAACTGCTCAACCGCGTCGACGACCCATCCGATGAGCTCCTCCTGAGGATCTGCACGTTATGGATGTTGAAATTCGGTGGAGGCTTCCCGGCGACATACGCGCGGTTCCTCGACTCCAGCCCAGTCGTACGGGAGTTTGCCTGGCTCGTCTGGGCCATGTACAACGACGCTCACGGGCTCTGGGCCAGAGATACAGCTCGTAACTGCGAGGGTCTGATAGAGACTTTAAAGCCCCTCTTCAGGATCTTGTCATTCAATCGGTGTCCAGTTCCAGTGTCACCAGGTGCAGTGCTCAATAATCTTGCGAGATTACACCAAATGGAGGACGAAATGGAGGCCAGAGAACTCGTTTTTGAGCAGAAGGAGTATAATGTTGCTCTGGTGTATGATGCATCAATCTGCCCGGTAGGTCGCAAAAGATTTCCGGGTCCTCAGGCCCTTCCTTCTTCCTGTTTCCTTGTCGTCAAAGATGGTTTGATTACATGGCAAATGGGAATAGTGTAGTTGAATGCGGATGGCGGATAACTTGCACAGCTCCAAATTGTCTGAGCAGGACCCGCTAGAATGTCATGCGCTGCAGGGGGGGCCTAAACCCCCCCATCCCATCCACTCCTGCCTGCAGGCACAAGCCAGCTTGCAGAGCCCGGATAAACCATCCTCCATCCTCCATTCCCCATTCCCAAAATTTCCCACTGAGCTTCATCGCCCGACCTTCACCTCACTAACGACGATCTTCTCGGTAGTCAATCCACGGGCTTTACGCACACTACACGGGCAGACACCACCCCGACGCTGGCACCATCTTTCTTCGAACAACACCGCGACAGCTCTCCCTTGAAAACGACTACCACGACGTGTTCGCCAACGTCCCGATCCCCGACGAGGTCATAGCCGCGCACCACCGAATCAAACTACGGTACCTCGACGAGCCAGAACCCGAAGCCCAACACACTCCTCCAATTGACCACCCGGTCGTAATTAAAGACGATATCCAAGCCGAAATAGTCGTCGCACAATCCAAGCGCAAGAAGCGTCATCAACAGCAGTGCATACAGAAGAACGAGACTCCTCGCGTGGCAGATCCGGAACCTCCGCTCAAGAAACGACGAGGCCGTCCTCCTAAACACCGCCCGACACCTCCCACTTCCGATCCCGTCCACGATTGATATACCAGCCTCGTCTTAAGCCATTATCTGAGCTAAAACCTCACCCAAAATCACAACGATGGCCTCCTTCGCACCCCTCCGCAGCGGCTTCCGCCAAACCCTCACCACCTCAACACCTGCCGCCACCACAATGACCACAACGACAACTCGCTCCCTCTCAACCACAACCTCCCTCGCCGCCCGCAAATCCAAGTCGGACAACGTCATCAACCCAGAATACGTCGCCCGTATAGCAAACATCCGTCAGCAGCTCTTCGCCGAGGCGCCTCCGGCGCTGCGCATGGCTCGTAACCGCCATCTCCGCCACTGGACCATCCACCGCGCCTGGCTCCTCCTCCAGCGCCAGCAGCGCGAGGCCCGCGAGAGGGAGCTTCTCCGCATTCAGCAGAGCATGTACACCGCCAACGAGCAGCTCCGTACCACGGCTGGTCCCGGAACCAGGGAGGAAGGGTGGCTGTACCGTGTCGCTCAGGAGAAGAAGGGCGTCTACGGACCCAATGCCGTGCCTATCGAGTACGCGCGCTACCAGAGCGAGACACCTGCCCGGCAGGCGTGGAACCACGAGTGGAAGCGGTAGACGATGTCGTTGCAAGAGTACGAACAGTCTATGAAAACCAAAGGAAGGATAAAAGGGGAGTAGATGGGATGGAAAAAGTAGCGGTGGACAAGGTGTCGAGATGTTTGCTCACCAGCATTGTACCAAAAATCTAGACACGCCTAAGGTAGTGTCATTTCCGCTGTAGCATACTATCTGTTGTATGAACTAGTGTATAAAATGGAAGAAAACAACACATGTCACTAATTATCGTTTTGGAAAAGGTTCTGAAAAACGGGGGTTTGAAACTTTTAATCAGTTTTATTGCGTGAAGTGACTGCCGTCTCCCATTGATAGGGAGCAGAACGTGGATACTCCAAAGCTCCCAATACCAGCTTCCTAGTCTTGAACTTTTGGGTGCGTTCCGTTCTATGTGGTTGCTGTCCTATTAATACAGACAATGGAGAAGAAAAAAACAAGGGTTAGTCCCTGAAAATTTTCCATAAATAACGTTTCCGCTGAGTGATTTGCGCTGTTCCTGCTGTTTGTAACGCCGCTGAGGGGAAGAAAAAAAAAAGAGAGGATTAAAGTTGAACTCGCATGCTTTTCTGCGATTGATGTAAAAGGTATGTAAACCAGGCAGGCGAGCTTGCTGAGAGTTTAGGTACGGAACCAAGTGACATTCACCCAGGCCTGTTCAGGGCTCTTTTGGGTAAGCCAGCTGCCCCCAATACTTTGTGGGAGCTGGCTGATCCTGTGCTTCTTGGATCGGACCGGCGTGATGTTCACACGCGGTAAGTAGCCCGCAGTCTCATGGTTCTGTGATCCAGCCTGATCTCTCCCGCTGAATTTCGCCCACGTTTTCCTCAGTTCGCTGCGTCGTGCCTGCACTCATTGTCGGTCGAAAGGGCAGAATAGTGAATGGTGGAGGATGGGGGTTTGCTTCCTTCACAGAATGACGCAGCAGCCGCCTCCCTCGCCCTTCTCAAAGGTCAACAAGGCGGCGCGAGTGGCGGCCTCGAAGACATCGTCGACGCCCTCGCCGCTCAAACTGGAGCATTCGAGGTATTTCCGGGCTCCAATTTCCTTGGCGGCGGCATCGCCCTCTTGGTGTGTGACAAAGCGCATCGACTTCTTTCGCATTTCCTCAATCGCTACGGGATCCTCGCGGAGATCCTTCTTCAATCCGACGAGGATGATGGGGACGCCTTCGCAGAGTCGAGTAACCTCTTCCACCCACTGTAGCCTATTGTCAGCTGCCCAGCCCTCTTATCTTGAAGTTCCTAGACCATTTTCAAACCCACCTTGTGCTTGACGTTGTCGAGTGAATCGGGCGTGTCGATGGAGAAGCCGACCAGGATGACGTGAGCCTTGGAGTAGGCCAGGGGACGTAGCCGCTCGTAGTCTTCCTGTCCGGCGGTATCCCATAGCGCAAGCTGCACCGACTTTCCATCTACTCTGCAATCTGTTACGTAGTTCTCGAAGACGGTAGGAATCTAATGGGTCAAGTCTCGTTAGAAAATCGGTCGCCGGGAGGAGAGAGGCGTCGCTGGTGGTACTCACGTAGTGCTGCAAAATACCAATTGTTAGCAAAGATCCTGAGACTCGAGATCAGACTATTGGGGAGGATTGTTAAACTGAACGTACGGTAGGGAAATATCCAAGTGTGAAGACGCTAAGCAAACTAGTCTTTCCGCAAGCACCGTCCCCTACAATGACGAGTTTCCTGGAGGCAGCATGTCAGTAAAGGGGAAAAAAAACCCCCCAATGAATGGGGCACGGAGATCAGGCCGCGCCTGCTCGGTAGAGGCAGACAGAGATGCTGCGAGCCTTGCGCGTGGCGAGCCGAGAGTTAGGCCAGCAGCGAAGGCCGAAAAGTCTCTCGATCGACGGAAATCGAACAGGCGACGTACCTCCGAATAACGTTGGTGGGATTTGCTGCTGCCATGACTGCGGTTGGGGTTGTGAATCGGGCGGGAGGGTCGTCGGGGGAAGGGATAGGTGACCCGAGGTCAATTGACGGGCGGATCGAGGTTCGTCCGAATCGATTTTCGACGTCGAGCACTACGGCGTCGAAAAGATCGAGAAGAGACCCAAGAAAATATCGTGGGCGCTGCGAATCGGGGGTGTTGGACGAGGTTGTCGATAGTGGCGATCGGTGGGTTCGTCTTTTTGGGATCCGTACGTCGCAGGGTCGTATCGGGGTGGGAGCGGTAGCAGCGTCGGGGGGCGGAGAAGGCGACAAATGGGACGTGCCAGTAAACAATGTTTGGGTGTTTGAGGAGGTGGGTGCCGTGGGATTAATTCGTTCGTCTCCTTTTCAGTGTTGGGTGGAGATATGATCTCAAAAAGGGAATGCGGAGTGAGTGAGTGAGTAATGGCGGATATGTCGGGAGGAAGTGGAAAGAATGGAAAGCTGATGAGGAAGGGGAGAGAAGGAAGAAAGTTGTGGTGGTCGTGGGATTTGCGGCGGTGGTGGACGACGACAGTGAGCTTAAAGCTGTTGGCAAACGGATTGCAAATATACAAATGTAAGGTACTCCGTAGTGGAGGAGAAAGATGCAGCTGGAAAGAAACGGGCCCGAGGGTCAGTGCAGGCCGATGGGCGATTACTTTCTTAGAAACTTGGAGGTAAATGTACGGCGAAGAGAGCGGGCGCTCTTGTATCCTTTTCCTCTCTCTTCGATTCTTGCCTTTCTTTTCCTTCGTTCCGGGGGAGCAACCAAGAGAGACGACCTGGCTAACGGTTGATTCGGGGCGAACAGGAACTGGTGAGGCCGGGCGGTGCAGCTGGGCTGGGAATACGAGCTGAAGAAATTCCACGTAGGGGGTAATGGCGCGTTGAAGAAATGGCAAGGGAAAGGATCCAAGTATGTATGCTGCCCGTGGTACGGATACTCCGTAAAGCTACAAATAGGAATGCCTCTGTGGGAAAACCGAAGAACTGCTGGAGCCGGAGCTAAATAATAGAGCGAGCGGGAGCCAGACAGGCAAAGGGGGAACTTGGAGAGAAAATGTGGCCCGGGGGGTACGGAGGACGGAGCACAGAGACGGGCGAGCGCGAGAGTGAAGGCGGTATCCCACCGTTGCTGTCAACTGTTGCCAAGCTTGTTTTGTTTCCTGCTGCTTTCTCGATCTTGGCGAGTTGATCAATCAGTTCGAGTGTCTTTCTCACTCGAGGATGCTGATAGGAATCCGAGAAAGGGCGTAATAACGGATAGATAGGTAGATGCCTTGTGTGGACTAAGTAGGTGAGAAGAATAACACAACAATGCCAAGGGACTTTTGTAAAGAGACGAAAGAGAGACCAACAGCCCGGTAAAAGTACCTTGGCAAAGTATTCGTACAGCAACGAGAATCGTCTGTACTTTTTTACTTTTCCTCTCTCAAGATGTTTGGCTTGCGTAGCTACGTATCGTGTACCTTGCAGCCAGCAAGAAACACAAGACCGGGACAAGTCCACCACGGAAGCTACCCTGAGAATGGACGATGCTCTCTCTCTGTCTGTCAGGGCAGTGCGGGTTCCCTCAACTCAATTCTCTCTACTCCGTAGTGTCCTGGACTCTGGACCTGAGTTCGGGTCTCTCTCTGTCCAGTGTCCATGACCTAACAAGTGCGGGTGCGCCAAGCCGTGCGTGTTGTGGCACAGCAAATACCTTACCTTAGCACCTTTTCGTCCACAGGGAACATTGAACAATACCACCAAGGAAAGAAAAGAAAAAAAGGGACGATGACACACGGATGGTACCGTTTCTGGAGTTGAGGCCCGTCCGGCCCAGACCCTCACCTCAGACTCAGAGTCCTTACCCAGCCCCCAAACCACGGTAGGCCCATCAAAGTCCGCGTCCTAGCACCCCCCATCTCTTCTTTTTGGCTTGCCGGCGCCCTCCCCATTCAGGGTAAGGTAGACCTGAATCGCTGCTGGTTGCAAAACGCTTTTCTGTTGACGCGGCTGGGGAGGGGGAAGAAGGCAGCAGGTCCAAAGCTCCGGCTGCTGGTTCAATCGTCATTGTCAATGACTCTCTCTCACTCTCACTCACTCCTTCTCTCGCACGAACCAGTCTGTGATCCCACGCCATCATGCGGAGCGATGACAGACAGGCGGAACTTTGTCTAGTCCAAGGTAGTAAGGCACTACGGATGCTACCTTACCCTGAGCTATCCGTTGACACTGAATTGGCCTCGATGGACCCTGGCCCTGGAGGGCTGTGGTATGGTACACACACATATTCCAAAATCACTATTCGACTTTCCTTACGTTCTCAGTATGCCGTAATAGACCAGCAAGGCGAGACGAAGACCAAGAAAACTTTTCCAGTCTTCTCAGCAATATGGCCAGTATCCCACTTGACGTATCAACCTTTCAAAGAAATGTCAACCCGGTCTGGCAATGACGATCTCAAAATACGGGCGCCGTCTCCAAAGACACCCTTTGAACGGACGTTTTACCGCTGACGGCTGAGCTAACCTACCCGACCTCCGGACGCCCCTCCATTTTTTTTTTCTTTGCGCCGCCGTGCGCCCAGTTTTCTAAAATAAGGTACTCCCGATCTGTTTCCCCCCAATATCGTCCGCCCCTTGTCCTGGAACATCCCAAGTTTCTGGCGCAAAAGCCTGTAGCTTGAAAGAGGAAGGGTGATTCAACATTTGGGAAACAACGCAAATTGTTGCCAAGGTTTCTTCAGACGTCGATCGCCGACTTTGAACGATTCGCGACTCTTACTGTGTAGCGTTCCAGGGTTCCCACTGTCAGGCATTGAGTTGAGCATCTGTCATCAAAGTCATCGTCAGCTACTTACATCATGTCGTACGTACCTCCACGTTTGAGAAGTCAAGAAGAGACGGGAGGGAAGAAGACGATAAAGCATCAACCGTTCAAACATCGGTTGGCCGTAACGGCACCGATTGCGCCGGCAAGCCGTATGTCTCATCCTTTTTCACATTCCTAGTCATTGGGATTAATCCGCCACCGGGCACTTGTTTCCCGAATCATAGTTGCCCCATCACATCCCCTCTCACGCTCCCCAACCGTCATCCGCCATGTTTCTGGCTTTGCTGTGCGGCGGGCATCCCACACATCCAACCATCCCGCGGTGCTGTGTGGGTGTCTCTGTGCAACTCGTCGCCATAGGCTGTGTCGCCAAGCCGTGCCGTCTTATGGCACCCGACTTTCTACCTAGATAACTCGCAGCCAATCTGTAAGTACCCGGCATGCCATATCAAGAGCGTCGTAAAATAAAGGGGGAATTGGCTTACCCGCTTGGCAAGCCCATCCCAATGGTGTCGGCATTGAGAGTTGCTGGCGCGAGGTCATTGGTGTCAAGCTCATCCAAGCAAAAGACTTGGTAGGCACGTTGGCGTCTTTGAAGTTTTAACGTGACTTCGCCAATGAGCTGGGTTCTTCATGGCCTAGTCGATCACAGCTGCTGCGCAGTCACTGCTTGGCGAGAAGTCCTGGAATTTACCGAAGTACTGATGGGCTCGTGTCCACCTCGGGGTCAACAAGCTCGTTTCGTCATCGGATCCCGTGAGACGGTTGACAGAATGGGCGGAGAGAGAGACCCTTTGCATCATCTCGCTCTCGTTTCGTCGCTTCTCAGCCAACATGTATCCGTAAACATCCATACAGACAGCATTGTGGACCCAACTTCCGCGGTGGGCCCCCCGCCTGGCCCGCTCTACCATGGCATGGCTGATTGAGGCTGTGTTGGCATTCGAGCGTTCCTACTGTGTAGCGTTCTCTGGTTCAAGGTCGTCACCTGCAGCCAATGATAGTACACAACCAGACGTTTGCGAGGAACTCTGGTCGGGTCATGAACGACCCCCGAGACTGCTAGTCGCACGGCGACGGAATACATCATACGGGTCTCCTTGCGAGGCAGAATGTTCCTGACTTACCGTTCGCGTGAGGTCCAGGAGAATGGTGTTCCATTGCATCGCTGCCCGCAATATTAGGATGCGCTCCCGTCCAGGATCTGCCGGTCACACCTGTCTGATGCGTGCACGTTGCCGAACCTGATCGGCGAGCGGGAATCCACAACGTCCAACTTTTCCATAACTGTACACTTTGGCCGGCGTTCATCGTCCCCGACATATCTTGATGATATCATGATTGAGGCCATTGCTGGGAGAGGGAGACAGTCGGCCTGAAAGCATAGCAATCCCCGGTAACCCGTAGCCTCACAGTATGGCATAGCCGCCGGGACTGAGATCTCAATAGGCCGTCCGTCTCCGCAACGGTCGGTGGCCGCGCGGTTCCGGGGGTTAGAGGCTGAAAATGCCGGATGGTTCGGAACGGGTGGGATGGCCCTCCTCCTCAACCTCCGAGTGCCGCTATCGCTCGAGGTACTTGACCTCAACTACCGCCGGCTGTCCCGGGAACGGCTGAGCATATCCAATAGATATTTTAGCAGGGCGAGAGTCTGTTGACACTTGACAGACACAGAGCCCAACTACCGCCCTTTGTTAGTGGCAGTGTTGATTCTTGATCCGTCAAAGTTGAATTGGTTTGCGTGTCTCCCCTTCTTGGCGTGCCTAGAGTTTGACGGTTTATGGGACGGAAGACCAATCGCGTCGACGAATTGGGGGGTATCATGTGTTGTACGAGGAAGCTTGTGAGAGCTTAGGTGGAACAGCAGGTTGCGTTGCCAGCAGCTTGTGTCACGAAGCTTGTGACAATGAATGTTGCCAAACAGATGACTAACTCGTTTGACGGCGGGGCAGTTTGGGAGCCGCAGGGAGCTGCCAAACTTTGCTAAGGGCAGGCCTGCGAGACAGCTAGCTATTGCTCGCTTGCATATAATACCCAGATGGAAAGACACTTGGACGATCTGATCATGGCAGACTTGAAAGAAGGGCGGTCGTCTCCTGTGATGATGTACGCTGTTGATGCTGCACTTGGCGGTCAATGGCGGCGGCCAAGCTTCATGGGTGCTTTGGATGCGTGGGACAAAAGGTAAACCAGGAGCTACCCATACAGCTAGCTGGACAGAGGCTGTAGGTGTTGAGATGACATCAGGTCCTGAACCGATTCCCAGGTGACAGGGCCTCGCGGTGTTTGTTGTTTGGTGTTTGGGCCTTGAATCGCAGGGGCCTCGAAATCGAATAACTTTCCGGGTTCTCATTCCGTCAGGCACAGACAAGCCTTAGGTAAGCTCTAGCCCAAGGGTGAATATCGGTATCTGGTTATGTCAGCCGGGTTTTGGATCTCAACATGGGAATCCACTAAAGCCTGATCTTCAGGTCCCCCAATTTCCGGGAGAGCCTCAGGCAAGAAGCTCAATCACGAGCAAAGGCCATAGAGGTTGCAGCTGACGGTTACTGCTCTTCCCTCCAGGCTTTGTCAGCCACTCAGCACGGTCAGCTCTGTTGGGTTCCCACAAAAGCGCAAAAGCAATTGGACCCACTGGGCAAACAGTCACGTGGGTGACGGCACAAACCTCTCACCTCTTTTGGCCTTGAAATCTGATTGATGGGACCAACCTGAGGAAGGAACTCCGTACTGACCCGGGCTTCCAAGTTCCTGATGGGAGCCCGGTGAAGTGCACCCCAGGGCCCAGGCGATAGGCGATTGGGTAGGTACGTAAGGCCCCTGCTTCAGGTCCCTCAGCACCTGGCACTTCCCCCTCCCTGTGATGTACTTCTCCCACCCAAACTTGCCGATGAGTGACTTGGGCCTGACATGTAATCCCACTCTCCCTTCAATCCCTCCCTCCGCCCATAGCGGAACGAATAACGACACGCATCTGTTGAACCAGAGGTCTGGAGGTACATCCTTTCTTACACTTTCATGACATTGGTATTGTCGCTTGCCTAGGTATACCGTATGATGGTGGCTGTTCTGGTTTCCCATTGATGGAAAGGGGAAGACTTCAAACAGCGGATAATTCAATTCATTCAACCCTTCCTCCTTCCTTCCGATGAATAATTGAGGTCGTTCTTGCCCAACTCATTTCGAATTGCTCTTTCCAAGGTACCTAAAGATCCATCCAAAGGTACCTAACCTTGGAACTTAGCGACCAACGAACCACACAGAGGCACTCATCATCGGCCCGCGCTCTGCTTGTCACACACTCATCAGCCCCAATCAAGCCCACCACCACCAGCCTTGCGACTGCACTGCGATTCGTGTGCCTTTCAAGTTGAACTACTATCAACCTGCAAGGTGGTGTTTCCGAGGGCGAAAAGAGGAAGCATATCGATAGAAGAAACAAGGCAAAAAAACAACAAAAATCATTCCCTTTTACTATTTCGGCCTTCCGTGCTGCACCTTCACGGCGGACTGTTTGTTCCCTTGGCAAGACACAAGTGTGGCTGCCCCGGCGCCCCATCTCGAATAATATTCGCCTCCACCTGTGAGTCCTGCCTCATCACCACCACCCTCAGCCCGCCCAAAGCCCGCCCAGCGCGCTACATCCCGCCTGCCACTTTCGCGAGCCGCTACCCACAAACGCCCACCCAACTTCAACCACACACAATCTCCCCGAACACCTTGAGCGTCATTGCGAAGAGGGGCAGCTGTGGTTTTATTTTTTGCTTACGCATCTTTCCACACAGCTTTACCTCGCCCAGCATCGCCTCATTCGCGAACCCGATCGACCGCCGAATTCGAGCTTGTCTTCAACTCTCTCGCTCTCTCCCTCTCGCCGAACCCGAATCCAGCGCTTACTCCCCCACCGCAGACACAACCACAACCCACCCTTCATCTATCCCTCTCTATGACATCGACGTCGCTTGCTTCGTAGCAGAGACTCGAAATGCCGGCCAACCACCGCCAGCCGGCAGCTCAGGCGCCAGCGTCACCCAATACAAAGTCCACCGCGAGATACACAAACAAGGATGGCTCCAAGATTATCACCGTCCCGAAAGGCCCCCCTCCGCCGAACCCTCTCAACCCTCCACCCCGACCTCGTCGGCAAAGGCGCCCAGCGTTCAGACCCTCGACACCAACGGTGCTGACCCCTCAGCCCCTACTGTGAATCGCAAGAAGCAGAAGCGTCGGGCAAAGGCTGCTGCCAAAGCTGCTGCCGAGCAGGCCGCCGTACAACCGCCAAACGGACGACGCCCGAGTCCTGCTCCTGGCGCGCCCGCGTCCAAACCTCAGGTTGCCCAAGATGACGAGGATCAGGAGTCCAGCGACGACGAGCCCGAAGACCATCACTCTACCGACGACCGGCCACATGCTAACGGCTTCTCCGCGACCAAGTCCAAAAAGTCCAAAAAGAAGAAGAAGAAGAACGGAAAGAACCCGCAGCTGGCCAACAATCAGTATGACAGCGTTCCGTTTCCTCATTCTCACTCCCACTCGCCATTGACGCCCCGTGGCCCTGGTATCTCTAAGGATAAGATCTGGAACACCAGCTCGCAGGAGGAGCGGGAACGCATCAAAGAGTTCTGGCTAGGTCTCGGCGAAGATGAGCGCAAGTCACTAGTCAAGGTCGAGAAGGACGCCGTCCTGAAAAAGATGAAGGAGCAGCAAAAGCATACATGCAGCTGTACTGTTTGCGGCAGGAAGCGCACCGCTATTGAGGAGGAACTCGAAGGCCTGTACGACGCTTACTATGAGGAGCTCGAGACCTTTGCGAACAACGGTGAAGGGCCGCATATTCTGCCCCCTCACCGCGAATTCCCCTTGCGACCTTCACGCATTCCGTCATCCTACACAGGCCAACCGCCGTCACGTGGCCGTATAGTGGAACATGTGGGCGACGATGACGACGAGGACGAGCCAGAGGAGGAGTACAGCGACGAGGACGAGGATCTTGAGGAGGAGGAGGAAGAAGAGGAAGACGAAGAAGACGACGAGTACAGCGACGAAGACGAACCCCCCGAAGATACTCACCCTCACGATCGAGACGTTGCCGACTTCTTGACGTTTGGGAACAGCCTGCAAGTCAAGGGTATGCAGCTTCTGGACTCCCTACTCTGCAGATATGGTAACATGGACTTAGGCGGCATACTCACCGTTGCGGATGACCTCCTCAAAAACGACGGCAAGCGTTTCATCGAAATGATGGAGCAGCTCGCCGAGCGCCGCATGGCCCGAGAAGAGGACGCCAAGGAGCACTTTTCTCGCGGCTACGCTCATCCCGCCAACGGCTCTTACTCGAATCATAACCATCCTCCTCCCGAAGACGACTATGACGACGAAGACGAGGAGGAGGATGAGGACTATGATGACAGTCAAGAAGAGGAATACGAGGATGAAGAAGTGAGCTCCTCTCAATACACATATGACCATAAACACTCGAGTACTGAGCATTACTGTTGTCATCATCAGGACACGATGACCGAGGAACAGCGCATGGAAGAGGGTCGTCGCATGTTCCAAATATTCGCCGCTCGAATGTTTGAGCAACGGGTCCTGACAGCCTATCGAGACATGGTCGCCAAGCAACGCCAGCAACAGCTCATCGAGGAGCTCGAGGAGGAAAACCGGCAAAACGCTCAGAAGAAGGCTAAGAAAGCCAAGGAGAACCAGAAGCGCAAGGACAAGGCCGCGCTAAAGAAGCAGCAACAGGCCGAGGAGAAGGCGCGGAAGGAGGCTGAGAAGGCCGCAGAGGAGGCCGCTCGACTCGAGGAGCAGCGGCGGAAGGCAGAAGAGCAGAGATCGAGAGCGGAGGAGAAACGTCGAAAGAAGGAAGAGCAGAAGCGACTCGAAGAAGAAGAACGCCTTCGCAAAGAGACCGATCGGCAACGTCGACTCCAGGAACAGCAAGAGAAGCGCGCGGAGCAAGAACGCAAAGCGCGCGAATCTCGCGAGAAGACCCAGAAGCTCAAGGAAGAAGCACGATTGCGCGAAAAGGAAACCCGAGACCAGAAGGACAAGGAGCTCCGTGAGCGCAAAGAGAAGCAGGAACAGGCCAAGCGCGACAAGGAGGCCAAGGCCAAGGCTGAGAAGGAAAGCAAGGATCGCATCAAGCAGGAGGAAAAGGCTGTCCAAAAAGCTGCCACGGTTGCTGCTGCTCCTATTCCTATTCCCACATCAGGCCGGCGACTATCGCAACACCCAGTACCGATCCCGACACATCCGTCCAACCCAGCATCCTATGCGTCCCCCAAGATACCCGTTGCAACGCCGGCTCTTCCCCAAGCTCCGACACCAATCCGTCCCAAGCATGCCTCTCAGCCCCTGGACACCAGCCTGCCTGAATCCCAAGCCTCGCGGTCAGGCTCTATTGCCAGCCAGAACCCATCGCCACACCCTGCGACACCTGGCCACATGAGTCCTGGGCCGATCGGTTCAAGGAAGACTAGCGTAGCGACCGTAAACTCGCTACCCCATCCTGATTCCATATCACCTTCAAACATGAAAGGTCCGATGCAGCCTGGCCCTTTTGGTATGCCTATGAGCATGCCTCCACCCGGCTTCAATCCGCCGCCAGGCCTGGGAAATCGCCTGCCCGACCCAAATATATTTGGTCCGCCTGGTATTGCCGGGTTCGGCAGACCTCCTCCCCCTCTAGGCATGATGGCCGGCCCGCCAGGTCTTAATGGGCCAGCTGGGCGTGGCTTCATGCCCGGCCCACCTCCTGGATTCTCACAGCCCATGGGTGACCATATGCAAAATATGGCACCAGGACCTGGATCACATTCGAGACAACATTCCGGCAGCTTCGACCCAGCTTCCTCGCCAATTCCAACGCAACCCATCGGCAGGCCAGCACCCATTGGACGACCAGGTAGTGTGGTTCAGGGACATCGAAATGAGCCATCAGAGGACTTCACAAACCAACAGCATCTTGGCAGTAGCGTCCTGGTAGATGATGCATCGGACCCGATGAGCGCGGCAATCAATGCGGCTAGGCACCGTAACCAGGTGCAGCGGTCAGCCTTTCCACTGCCATTCGACAATAGTTTCTCTAGCATCAACAATAGCTTATGGGGTCCCTCACCAATGTCATACGCCGTGGCCCCCGGAGTGGGCAACTCGACCTGGGGAAGCCCTACTATGATGCCCCCTATCCCTTCGCTGGGCCCGATCCGTACGGCTGGAAATCCTCGTTCGGTGACGATTCGGCTCATGCTGTGTCGCGCCTGCAAGGAACTGCAAGCCCGCAACCCCGAGAGCTCAGAGTCCTTTGTTGATCTAGCAGCTGTGAAGGCAGAGGTTGACCAGCTCAGTAGGACTGAGTCTATCCCTGAAGATGATCTGTTGGCTCTCGCCGAAACGGAAGGCAACCTGCAGAATGGCGGAGGCACCTTTGAGGTCCAATGGGACGCAAACGGCCCAGGGCAGCACTCAATGCGATGGGTGCCCGAGTTCAATGACATGGCGTATCCTGCCCACAGGCCCGTAGGTGCACCTGGCGAGATCGGAAGCCCCATCATCGGCAGCGGCGCACCTGCGTTCTTGGCTAGAGGACACTAGAGTGGTCCGTCTGGCGAGAGTTCCAGGCTCGTTGCCTCATCTGAGAGCTCTGCATCCTCGACCGATGCACTTCACCGTCGCGTCATGTTCCGCGCCATGCAGAACGGATGCATCAACAGGGCCACTAGAGGCAGTTCTCGCTAGGATTAGGACAGGAAGGCTAGCAGGCCAACCCGAGCCTTGAGTGGCCTTGACCATGGGTGTTTGAGGGGGACATTTGGGTCGGTGAACGATGGGACTCTTCTTTTTTCTCAAAACTCAGTAATCGAATCCCTTCTTTGGGGTTGCCCGGATAGCTAGCGCATGGAGGGCGATTCCCTTCTAAGCGAGCATCCTCCGCACGGCCTTGAGTGCCTGCGTAGCGGCTAATAGAGACTATCTGCGTTCTTTCAGCATGCTCTCGTTCGTGGTCTTATCGTTGAGTAACATGACTGTGCTGTTTGTGAACGCTACCTTATGACAACGTTGCCGATAAATGAAAGAGAGGGAGATGAGCCTCCCCCACTGGAAATGGTTCTGGGATCCATTCAACTTGCGAGTGAACCACTTTGCTGAAAGCACGCTAAATCTAAGCTAATATTGAACATAACCCAACCCTGAAGACATCCACTCCCCACATCCATCACGATGCGCGCTTTGTTGTAGTGTCCCACCCTACTACACCCACAACGGGGGGTTTCCTGAATTCTTTTCTATCCTCCCCACTCTAACAGAAGCATAAATTGGCAAACCTCAGAACATGAAGCCATTCTGGGCCCGAGGAACTCAACAACCCCAGTATATGCGCCGGTTGCCCGGCTAGCTCAATCGGTAGAGCGTGAGACTCTTAATCTCAAGGTTGTGGGTTCGACCCGTAAGCTGCTTCCTATACATCCCTGATGTTCTCTAGAACATGTCACTAACAATCACCAGCCACGTCGGGCTCAATTCCCGTCAGCGATTGACGCAACTTCTCTTTTTGATTATGTTCTGTTTGTTTTGTCTCTAATTCCATGGCTGTGATGTGTTCGAATCAAGAACTCCTAGTCCCAAGCATCGTGAAGTTGAGCAGCTTTCCTTACGTCTGTCAGCTCTAGGTGCCAGCCTAGAGCAAGATCTTGAAGGAAACGATCCCAGTACATATCTAGACGGTAGATGACTTTTCTTTTTCTTGGAAAGCCTGACTCACGTGCGTGAACCTCCCGTCGGCGCTCTTGCCAAGATACTCCCATACTTTGAAAACTCACCACTCGTCGGAACGAAATCCTCAACCCTCAAACCAGCCTTTTCCTGGAAAATGCAAATGACATCCGACCCCCCAAACCGGAAACACGAAACCTCGTCCCCCTTCCTCACTACATCCCCCTCTGCGACAAATAAGTCCACAGACGAGACCATGGCCATCCCGATGGGCAAGAACGCAACTTTGCCGAGCACAGGATTCTCAATCACGACCAACCCCCTCGTCTGAAGGAACTGATACCCCGGGTTCTCCGAAGCGTCCGCCCCGCCCATCATGCGGACCTGTCCGCCGCCTACAGTATCAGCCTCGAGGTGCGCCATGCCCTGGATATTCTTGGCTTCCAGCACCGTGCCCGACACTGGCGCGTGTTGGCGGTGGTAGTTTGTGGTATTCAGGAACGCGTGCATCCAGATGCCGCCGTCAAAGTCGGAGGCGTGCTCGCTGCCCTGGAGGAGCATGCTGATCGGCCAGCGGACGTTTTTGATCTCGACGGAGCCGTGGGGGCTGATTCTGGCCACGCTTTGATTGGCGATGGAGTTGTCGTAGGTGCAGTCTGCTGGGTAGACTATGACGCTGTCGTCGTCGGGGGAGGCGATTCGTCGGAGGCCTGGTTTGAGGCGGCGGGTGAAGAAGGCGTTGAAGGTGCGGAAGCCGCCTTTTGGAATTTCTGCTTCGTGGAAGCGGTACGGGGGTGAGTTCTTGAAGGATTGTAGGGAGGAGGCGGTGATGGAGGCGGGTGTGTCTAGGAATTGGCCTACGAGTTGGGCGTATACAACAATCCAGGAGGATAGCCAGGTAAGGCCTTCAGAGTCGGGACGGATCGGGGTCTGGAGCTTGCGGAGAGGGGGTTGGTCTAGGACGAAGTAGAATGTGCAGAGGATGTCGTAGATGTCTTTGCCTTCGAAGCTCTCGCGGGGTACCCATTTCAGGAGGTCGTTTGCGAAAGTCAGGAAGGAGTGGGCGTCTTTGATGGCTAGTTTTGACATGAAGGCTGGGTTCTTTTCGCGGGCGGAGCGGACTGCGGAGTCTAGGCCTCCTGGGATGACTTGTTCGAGGTAGCCGATGAGCATGACGATGACTGGGTTGAAACGGAGGTACCCATCGTTCGAAGGCGGTGTTGCTCGTGTGTCGTCTTGTGCGACGCTAGGTGCTTTGATGTCGAGGTGAGGGATGGGAGAAATGCCAGCGACTTCGTCGTGTGCGGTTGTGACACTGAGTGACATGATGTGCAGTTCGAGTTGCGGTGTGTGAGACTCTTTCCCTGAGATACAACCAGAAAATATGCTGAAATTATCTTACTGATAGAAACTGTCAATAAGCCTCTCATCAGCCAGACAACAGGTGTTCAAGCTGATTTATACGGGTTTTGCTTCGGTAGAAGCTAATCCATCTCAATAACGGTCCGCGGCAGTGAACCCGTCGGAGGGAAAGCTACCCGCAATGCGGATGTCTTGCGAGAACGTGGCGTTCACGGTTCGTGATGGTCCCCCGGGGAACTTATCTGAAGTCGTCAAGTCGGGTTCATGCACGGCTCCCCCAATCAAGTGGTCCCACCCGGGTGCATTGCCGCACCCATACGACATAGCCGAGGGAGATTGTTGAGATGGAAAAGATTGGATGTTGCCGCTCTTGACGTGAACCACGAGCTTACTGCCAAACGCAGACAGTTTTCCGGATCGCACACACCGTTGGGGCGTTGATGCGGAGGAGGTTCGTGTTGAGGCGCGGTTCATTCGTACGGGTTTCCGCCACTGCTGTGCCTGCGAGGCAATTTTGGCCGGTCTTTTTATGAGTTATGGATGAAAAGAAACCTGTTTTTGTGAAAGATTGCCTCGGAAAGCGAAAATTTGGCAGCATCATAAAAGCTTGTCAGAGCCAATTTGTGGCGCAACGCTTGGGCAATTTTGCCGTGGTCACACTAATGACCATCAACCCAGATATGATAATGTCTACAAAGTATAACTGGAGTACAGGTAAGCAGGCGTTGAGAGCTTATAACTCGGACAAATTTACCAACAAGCGAGCACTGATCTTTTCGACTCCTGGTTCCGGATCATGACATTTCTCACTTGAGAACTGTCATGTAACTTGTCTTAAAACTGGCGGCCAAGCTATCGCGCTGATGAGACTCACACTGAGCCGCACTCAAACGCAGAAGATTGAACTCTTGCGGCCATTAAGAGCTGTCGAATATTGATTTATTTTATATCAAAAGTCATGCTCGGTGCTTGACTTGTTTCTGGTGTAAGCAGTTTTGCTGTTCCATGCATTTCTCGGGATTTACTGAAAACGGCTTAGCGTGGTGATGGTTGGAAACCTCATTCCTGAAGGGGAAAGTGGCCGATGAGACGAAGTCCTGCGCTGTCCTCCCAACATGTCTTTTGGGCCCGTGAAAGCTACAACGCAAACCTTTGCTAGGTGACACGGAAAACGAATAGTAAGGTCTGTGAGTTTTACAGCAATATCTAGCTGGCTGAGTTGCCAGAAAACACGTCAAGCATAGTGGCGAATGCTCAAGAGTAGAGACGCGATGCTCGATCGAGTCATTTCACTCAAAGAGTGCTTGCGCCTTCTTCAACCGGGAATTATACAATTGACCGTGGCAAAGGCTGCCGTTTTATCATTGTGTCTCGTAAGGGCTGCTTTGGTTGACATACCCAGCTTTACTGGCACTCATGACTAACGTACCTAGGTCGTCTTGTATCTCTTGATAGCCGGCATTCACAATGCGTATTTCCATAAGCTTGCCGCGTTCCCAGGACCGCTATTAGGAAGATGCAGTCTGGTGAGTGCACATTAACTGTATGTTTGGCTTGCAATGCTCAAGTTTCTCTCCATAGATCTGGCGAATCTATCACTCTCAGACTGGCCGCTTCCACTACGCCATCCAAGAGCAGCATCGCAAACATGGTAAGGGTTACTTTCACACCTCAGCCTTGAATACGATCCCCCAAACTAAATTCCACCAGGACCTGTGGTCAGAGTCTCTCCCAACGAACTCTCCTTCGCTTCAGCGGAGTCGTGGAAGGCAATTTACGGCCACCGAACCACAGGCGCAGCACCGGTGGTCAAAAGCGAGTTTTACGATATCTACGGCGCAGGCTTCAAGTCTCTATGTATCGGAAGTGAGCGTGATCCTCATAAGCACGGTAAAATGCGCAAAATGCTCTCTGCTGCCTTCTCTACAAAGATGTTGCTGGATCAAGAAGACATTATTACCAAGACAGTCGACGCATTTGTACATCGGCTTGGAGAAGACGTCTTCCAGTCCGAGGGTCTCAATATGACTAAGTGGTTTGAAATGATTGCTTTTGACTCGTTGGGTGAGATGGCGTTTGGCGAATCCTTTCACAGCGTCAAAGCTGGTAAGTTTGGCGCGAACTTGAGAGAGTTTCAAGCACAATGCTTTGGCTGGGAGGTGGCTGAGCGGAGAATCATATCATTGACCACCTCGGATGATAGGAAAGCCACACAGTTGGTCGGAGATTATAGTGAGCCATCTATACTTCATCACACTGATTGACAACCTCCGCCGCCTACCGTTTGTGGCTAGAGTAGCCCGCGTTCTCTTCCCGTCAACTTTGGCTGTTCAAAATCAGAATTCCCAGTATAGCCGGAGAAAGGTTGAAGAGTAAGGCATTAAAATCATGCTCGGTCGCAGCTCGCTATTGCAAAGTTATTAATTCTGGCACTGCAGACGTCTATCCACAAAGTCGAATCGCAACGACTTCTTGTCCACCGTTGTTAAGAGTTACGAAGTGGGAGCTATCAGTAAAGAAGAGATGACAGCCCATGTGTCAACTTTGACGTACGTTCTAGCACTTAAAGATCCTGTGGGGATCACTCGAAGTCTTGCTAATTATATTTTCACAGAATTGCGGGTGGCGAGACAACTGCGACATTTCTTGCCGCGGCAACGTACTATCTGCTCCGAAATCCAGCGTGCCTGCTAAGACTCCGAGCGGAAATAACGGACAGATTCTCTTCATTCGAGGAGATTAATGCCACTGCAGCTCGGCAGCTCCCATACCTGCAGGCCGTCATCAACGAGGGTCTTAGGCTGTACGCACCGGGATCTCAGGGGTTTCCACGATTGTCGCCAGGCATGAAAGTTGGTGATATCTATGTCCCAGCTGGTGTAAGTGGCCTAAAGCATAATCAAGAAGCATGAAATCTGATGACGGTGCCTATAGGCAGAGGTCTTCACGCACGCGTGGACTCTGACGCATAGCGAAGAGTACTTCTCTGACCCGAAAAGCTTCAAGCCTGAACGCTGGCTAGATGCAGAATCCGCCGATGTCCGAGAGGCTAGCCAGCCATTTTCCATGGGCCCCCGGGGCTGCTTGGGACAAAAGTGAGTCTAACAGACCTTACCTCTCATCAAGGTACCCTTTCCTACAAGCTACTCTATGCTAATACAACTATCAAGCTTCGCATACATGGAAATCAACCTCATCTTGGCCAAGATGCTGTGGAAGTATGAATTAGAGCTGGTTGACAAAGAATTGAATTGGGAACAAGAAAGCCAGCTGCATGTGATGTGGTGGAAACCCGCACTCATGGTCCGCTTTACGCAGAGGAAATCTTAGTTGAAGTCACATGAACGAGCGCCTTCACAGCCGGTGCGCTTCAGCGTTGGGAGGGTTGCTAGGAGCTACAAGAGGCGCCAGACTGAGAATAAATCATGATACATATTTTTTATTTCACGCACTTTTAAGTTCCAACTTTACTGCGTATCGCCATATATCAACCACGTAGTGCCTTATTTGGAGGAATACAGTGTCCGCGGTGCAAAGCGTGGTCGGAGCCAAAGGCCTTGGTCTTGGGCTAGTAGCTCTCGGAGATCCTGAAACATCATGAACACGACGAAACAATGTGAACAGGCGGAAGTTTCCCCGCAAAGACTTATTTCTAGCTGCCAACTTGCTATTAAATTACACGGGGCTTGAGCTTCACCATCAGACGAGGCTTCTCCCACAACGTATGCATCCTTGAATCCCGGTGCCAGTCGAGACTGTCATCAGCGAGCTCCAAGTCGTACCGATAGACCAGCTTCGCCATGGTTGTGTGGATTTCCATCCAGCCAAGACTACGACGTTTGGTGATTAGTACATGCCTCAGACTTCATTCTTCGGGAACTAACCTTCGTCCCATGCATGATCTTGTTCCATATGAAAAGGGCTGGCTTGCATCGAGGTCATCCGTCGGGTTGTCCGCGAGCCACCGTTCTGGTCTGAACTCCCATGGCTCGTCGAAGTTCGAAGACGACATACTTGCTGCAAAAGTACTGGTGGAAACTGTGGTCTTGAGATGGTCTCATATGAGCTACGACTTCCCAAGGCAAATCTGGATGGGGTGAAGAAAGAAAGGAAGTATGCACTCCACCTGGCAAGAAATGGCCATCAACCGTGCAGCCACCGTTGGGTACCACACGGGGAAGAGCGAAAGGAAGCGGAGGATAGACGCGCATAGCCTCCTGTGCCACGGCTCTGAGATACTTCAATGGAGTCGCCGTTGCCGCAGTGATATCCTCGTAGCTAACAAAAGCTGACCGCACCTCATCCTGCAACCGCGCCAGAATCTCTGGGTTCTTTAACAGGTAGTATGTCATGCAAGAAAGGGTAGTGGCTGTCGTCTCGCTACCGGCAATTCTGAACAAAGATAAGGGATCAGTTTCAGGAAGGCCGTTGAGAATTGGGGCAACTTACACGAAGTCGGAAGAATGTGCTGCAATTTGGGCGTCCGAAATGGCCGCCTCATTACGGGCTTCGATCATCTTCGTGAGGAAGTCTTCTCGGTCCGAGTGCGAGGCCAGGCGGCTAGTAAAAAATGAGCCTCGGGGTTGCAAAATAATTAGATGGCATTTGCCCAAGTGGTATTTGTAGTCAAACCTTTGAACCAAGTCCATAGTGTACTTTTGGTGGGTGCGACTGTCTTTGAGAAGCTTGTCAATGAGACTAGAAAACACTGTCTGGGCAATGCCGGCGAGCGCCGGAAATCTGCGAAAGCAATCGGCGAGGGCCCCCATTCGCAAGCTTTTGGTCACGATCGAGACCCAGAAGTGCTCTTTTCCCGAGTCAACACCACCAAAGTCCTTGCCAAAAGCCAGACTTCCAATGATATCGAAGGTGGCAAGGTTGAACCACATGACCATGTCGGTTACTCGAGTCCCTACGTCTACCGTTCCAATCTTCTCGATAAGGCGGTCGACACACTCGGCGACCATCGGTTCTTGTGACTTGAGAGACCTGTCGGAGAATGCGGTACCGAGATATCTGCGCATCTCTGCGTGCTTCTTGGGATCCCGCTCACTGACGATAGACAGGGCCTCCGCGGCGAAGTTACCCCCATCGTAAAATTCACTCTTAATGAAGGGGTCGACGCCTTTGCGTACGCCATAGATATCTTGCCATGATGAGGCCGAACTGAAGCTTAATTCATTTGGAGCCACGCGAACGACAGGCCCTGGTATGACGAAATAATCAGAGCGAGTACTCCCAGAGTAAGTAGATGGGTCATGAAGAACTCACCGTACTTTTCGTGCAGCTCAAGTTGACGATATGGCTGACGACCACTCATAAAGTTCCACGAATACAATGCCTATGTTCAAATGTATGAGCACTCACACAGCACTGGGGAAGTGCTAGAACTTGCATTGCTATATGACGCCGATCTAGGCCCCGGAAACTTTCGTAGAGGATGGAACCACCACGTCGCAACTTTGTACAGAAGCACAGCGACCAACGCCTGCATGGGAGCACTTTGATTAGGGACGAAAGTTCACTGACATCAGAGCCACAAAATCAGCTTACCAGGCCAGCGATCTGAGCCTTCATGTCGAAAATCCCTTCAATATCGCTGTGGGAAAAATTCCTAGGCTTGAGATAGTCAACTCCCTAACGTTTAACATAATGACCGCTCCGCCCAACCTTTCTATTTGTAGCTCGGGCATTTCTGATTGAGGCAGATACCGAAGTCTCACTCCGGCCGGGATCCCCACCTCGGACTTTTACTACTTTTAGCGACGGCGAGATACCGTGCTCATCCGGTCCATGCACGGAGGTAAGGACCAGGGTAGCTAGAATTGAAGTTACACAACACGCCTTAGACTGCATATGATAACACTTGTTGACTTAACTCTCACTAAGACAAGGCAAAAAATGAGAGGGGCGATAAGTCCAAGTGACCGTGAATCACGTCAAATATTGGTATACCAGCGCCTACTACTTCCATGAATCCCTGTGTCTCTTTTGTCCAACTGTCCGCTGCTGTACGAGCGTGTTCCTGTACCAACTGTACCTCACTGAAGGAAACGTTGCTTAAGAAAACACCACACCACCGTCTACGATCAAACTCTGACCGGTGATCAGATCCGAGTCTTTTCCTGCCAGAAAACTTACCAAGCCAGCGACGTCTTCAGGAGTCTGCATTCCGCCTTGATCAGCTGTCATGAGGCGCAATCGTCACGGACCAAGACGCACCTGAGGTTTCTTAGACGCAATGCGAGTCGCAACACCTTGCTCAAACGCAGCACCTTTGGGAAGTCCCATTCTGGTTGTGAGGCTAGTGTCAATGGTCTCCCACATGTCGCTACGGACCATGCCCGGGCAGTATGCGTTGACCGTGATGCCGTGCTGTGCCATGTCCATAGCAACAGCTTGGGTGAGCCCCCGAACAGCCCACTTACTGACTGAGTATGCTGGCGCGAATTGAGACTGTAGACTCGTCAACTTCCCAGCTGCACGTCAAGAGAGCCCTGATTCGCCATACTGGTCGATATCCTGAGATAGAACAAGCCCCGATTAACTTCCCACCTCGGCCCTGCTTGATCATCTCCTGAGCTGCATATTTGTAGCATAAAAAGACTCCCCGAACATTGATCTATGTCATGTCAAAATGTGCACCGCAGAGTTCCCGGTCTGGCAACTGACAGCCTGCACTTTGTCCCATTCACTGGCACTTATTTCGAGGATCGGTTTGACGAGAATTACGCCAGCGTTTGCGACCATCACCTTCACATCCACCATGCTCAGCTCTGATTCTGACATCGACGTCTTCATTTATACTCACATCAACTCCACCTAGTATCTCTGATGTGTTTCGGATCAGGTTTGCGACATCGTCCTCGTTGCTTATGTCTGCGGTAAGTACAGCCGTCCGCACGCCTGCAAGTTGTCAGCTAACGTTTGATGGAAGGCAGGAAAAGCTGGAATTCAGGAGTCGACCTTTCAGTTCAAGCTCATACTGCAGCTCTCTCAACTTGACCTCTTGACTGGCAAGATCGTTAATCGCTACTTGAAAACCATCTTGCGCCAGGCGCAGTGCTATGGCTCGGCCAATGCCATTAGCGGATCCAGTTACTAAAGCAGTACGAACAGACATTGTGTTATGGAGCACCATTTCCAACTGTAACTCCTTTGAGATTAGACTTGATGTTCCACATGTCGTTTATATCCCCACAACGACGTGATACTCCCTGTACTCTGGAACCTTTGAGGACGCAGGCTCTTTAGTGCCGACAAGACTACCGTGCGCCGAGTACCGAGTGCCGGATTCCTCTCACTCTTGCCTTGGGGTGCTCCTAAACAATATGCTCAACGAGGAAAAAGGTCAATAACCAACCACGAAAACCTTTCGTTTTCCTTGACCGCAATATATCCAAAATCGTCCATTGGAGCGGAAATACGCCACTATGCCTTTATCAAACTTTCACGTACCGCCGTCCGCTTCGACCGTCAATGTCAGGGTCATCGATTCGACGTCCAAAATTGTGGTGAGCATGGCGAGCATGGTTTCGCACGCCATCAAAGGCCATTCTTGGCTTTCGTGTCCCTCCTACGTTTTCCTCGTCGAGCACCCACCAACTGGCCGCAAAGTCCTCTTCGATCTCGGGGTGCGCAAAGACTTCGAAAATCTCTCACCTCCTATTCAGAACTGGATGAAAGAAACCGGGACGATGTGCAGCGTTGACAAGGACGTAAGAGAGATCCTCGAAGAAGGCGGGGTTGAAGCAGGTGAAATCGAGAGCATCATCTGGAGCCATTGGCACTGGGATCATATCGGCGATCCGAGCAGATTTCCCAAAAGCACGTCGCTGATAGTCGGCCCGGGTTTTAAGGACATTCTGACGCCAGGCTACCCTACGAACCCAGGGTCCCCAGTCCTGGATTCTGATTTCGCCGGCCGCGAACTCCGTGAACTGAACTTCACCGAGTCACCCATCAAAGTCGGCTCGTTCCCTGCCATCGATTACTTCGGCGACGGAAGTTTCTACATCTTGGACGCGCCAGGCCATACTGTTGGTCATGTAAACGCTATTGCGCGGGTGACGACCGGCCCGGACAGCTTCATCCTCATGGGCGCTGACACCTGCCATCATAGCGCCGAGATGAGGCCATCCGCATACAATCCATTGCCCGACTCGATATCGCCACATCCGTTTCATTCAGGCAGTGAGATCCCTTGCCCTGGGGCACTTTTCAAACCCATCCTTCGGAACGAAGACTCGACCAAACCGTTCTACGGCGTTCATCGCCCGGGTATGCTATTTGGCAATCCAGATGCTGCCGAGGAGACCGTAGACCGCATCATCGACGCTGATGGAAGCGGAAATACCCTTGTTATAATTGCGCACGATAACCATTTGAGGGATATTGTCCGAACGTTCCCGGACTATGCAAATGACTTTTCAGACCAAGGTTGGATCGAACAGGGCAGGTGGTTGTTTTTGGAGGATTTCAAGGAGGCAGTTGATGGAGTTCACAATGAGAAGTTGTAGTATTGCCGCAGAGGGCCCTTTCCGGTTCTGCAGGTATTGTACTGAGGAAAGGTATCATTTATAAATCAAAAACTCAATTCGCATCTCAATATTCTAGTAAGAGCGACAAGACTGTGGGTTATAGGACAGAAAATACCTGTGGGAAAAGCTATACTCCTATCTATGCTCCTCCTGAAGGATGCCCAATTGAAGACCACAGATCTTTCATGAGAAACATCGATGGGCTTCAGAAAGTCTTACAAAAATCACAGCCTGTTGTCTGATTTTCGGTCCCAGATGCCCTGGCCCTGGCGAATAATAGTTGCCTTTAGCTCCGGAAGGTGTTTCTCATAAATACCACGAGGATTGGTTTGGTGCTCTTTGCACAAGTGCGCCGCGGCAGCCGTTGCCAATGCGTGACATCCTCCATTGGCCATGAACTTGGCGTTGGATCCTCCAATGTGCGTAGTGCTGATATGTTTCCCAGCCATCATCAAGTTCGAGATATTAGACGAATAAAGACACCGGAAAGGGATGTCGTAGGGCTTTTTATCCCGCTCATCCCATTCCCAGGCTTGCAAACGGAAGTCGTACTTTTTGTTGCCTGGGTAATGTAGACAGAAGGCGCCCGCATTCTGCACCACGGCGTCGGGGAAGATTCTATGATCGCGGATATCGGTCTCTGTAAGAATATGGTCGCCCATGTACTTTTTGAACTCTCCTTGGGCGGCGACAAACGCTACCCAATCGAACTCAAGATTCGCGTAGGTCTCAGGTTCCATCTCCTTCACGTTGTGAAATGTCCCGTAGATGGCGCGCAAGAGATGGTCCCGAATGTGTTCACCATTAGTATATGGATCGAGCCATTGGCCGTATTCCCAGAAGTGGTTGAGAGGTCCCTTCATCTTCATATCGTTGGTTGGATCGGGTATGAAACTCGGGGGCACAACAAGAGGTCACGGGCCATTCTCAAGACCGGGCTTACTGAGCTGACCCCGAAGATCCGAATAGTCTTTAGCAACCTCAGTGGCCCATGGGACAGACGGAAAGGGGGCCACCTTGTCGCCCATTCGAGTCCGAAAGAAGACTCTGTGTCCGTGATGCATCTCGTCAGATTCTGTAGGTGCAAGGCTTTCGCCATACATCGCCTTGGACTCTTGACCAAAAAGGGTCTCTGCGCCAGTAAAGATACCAAGGACGGCTTTGCCGGAGCAGTCAATGAAGACTGGAGCTGAAAGGCGAATCTCCTTTCCAGTGCGGGCATGGCGTGCCTTCACCGATGTTATCTGCGAATCGGTGAGGGCGGCATCGTAAACAGTGTACTCCATGAACGTTGTCGCGTTGGGTTCTGCATCAAGCAGCTGCTTCGCAACCAGGTCACCATCGAGGTCGCGTTGAGAAAGCTCTTGAATGATGGAGTTGGTCATACCGCGTGGAGTGAGTCCAATCTCTACGCTGGCATTGCCACCGAGGTAAGGACGGTCTTGGATAAGGGCAACGCGATCTCCCAATCGTGCAGCTGCTAATGCGGCGGTGCAGCCAGGTATGCCTCCGCCGACAACAACAACATCGAATGACCCCGAATCGAGAGGCTGATCAGGTATCCCACGTAATCGTCTCCGCCAGGCACGCGCTTTTCCATCAATTCCGTTGGGCGGCGATGCGTTCCCCTTGCCGAAGAAGATGGCATCGCAACGGCCGCAGAATCCGGTCAAATCGTGTAGCACCAGTCTTGTGTCATCCCCTGGGAGATCTACTATGCCAGCGTACTGCCAGTACCAATCTTTTCCATTCCTGCCGAAGACTGTGTCGAGGGTGTTCCCGTTGATAGTGAGTGTAAATTGGCCAGGATGATGAGTGGGAACCCAGTCCTTGGCTCGAACCCAAATATTGTAACGGCCCTTTTCCGCCGATATGGTAGTCGTTGCATCCGTGACTGGCTTGCCGTTACCGTGAGCGAGGAGATATGGTGATCCCATCTCCGAGTCGAACTGCGAGTCCAAGATCCAGCCGCCGAAGTCACGGAACTCTTCCGCTTCCACCAGTATTCCTGAGGTAGGAAGTAACGCCATACTCGAAAATAAGTCAATGGATCTTCACGATCAAAAACGAAGAAACCGGGATGATACAAAATAATCGACACAATCGAATGCTGCCACCCAAAATTTCAATACTGCTAATGTTGTTACCTCGCATGTTTATGAACGTCTAGACGATTCAAAGAACACGAGTCAAAACACATTGAGGTGCTCAAGGTGTACGCCTATTTCCCATCCTGGCACTGGACAAGGGTGTTGAAGTATCGGTAGTCCCGGTTCATGAGCCAATCGGCTTCAGCTATAAGCTTTGAGGTGTTCGGCATTATGTATCCGTTAATAAGTTGCTCGTTATGTGGACGACAGTGAGTATGGGGTGCATGCCATCCAATCACTTCCAGTAAGTAAATCCGACATACACTGCATCGCTACAGCACAAGAGTTATGCAACTCTGGGTTTATTCGAATCACTTGCCGTTCGAAGTGCCTATTCACATGGAGTTGGGTGTCTTGGAGTGGTGCTCGCTCGGTGGTATTACTTTCCACCGGCATGCGGTTTTGTAGTTAGCGACGAAGCTCCCCAGATAGCAACTCCTACCGGCTTGAGAACCCAACAAAATACACCTAGTCTGAGCCGTGAACGGAAACGGACTCGGATTTGGATCGAACCGTCGGGCATATCTACTTGACGGGGGCGCCAGGCTTGACGTAATTTCGGCTCCCACATCGGCCCCCCCACCACACGCAATGTTCGGCAGACATCAGTCAGTTGCCAATCTGGAAAGCTTCAGCTCTATCGAGACCGAGAGAGCCATAGGTCTCCAATGTTTGGCTCGAACCTCATTCAGGATGAATTCCAGGACAGGCCGAGACCGTGCCAATGTCGTATGCGTCGAGTGCCATTCCAGGAAAGTAAGTCGGTTCACAGACATATTCCCATCCTGTACAACAAGCATTACCTGACTAGTTACCGAACAAAAGGTCAGGTGTGACCTGCAAGATAGCCCCCATCACGGGTGCGCAAACTGTCGCCGTGCCGGTGTTCAGTGCATGTAAGCCGCTGTCGTTCCGTCATGACTCTTTTAGAAAAAGCTCTGACATCATTCTCCGCCTCAGTCGTCGAGATGGCGTTCGAAAGAGCCGCAAAATGACGGTTCGGCAGAGACAGCTCATGCTGCCGAGATCGCCGACTGACCCGGCCATGCCGTCGCCTCCCCGTCTTGGCACTGATAGAGCGAGGCATGCGCCGCAGATGTTGACTCCAGCTCGGTCTTCCGAGTTGAACACACGGGACAACCAGCCGGAGGGATTCATTTCCCATGCCTCCGTCTTGTCGTACGACTCCGCCGCAGAGCCGATGGCAGTTCACGATGGCCTCCCGCCACGAATTATGCAAGCCCGAGATGTCTTGGTCAAGGCCACTCAAGCTGATACCTTGCCAGCACTATCATTGCGCAAGGCTTTGACGGACGCTTTCTTTGAACATGCCTTTCCTTACTTTCCCGTCATTGATGCGGAAGACCTTTCAAGGGGGGAGTCGTCGATTCTTCTACAGCAAGCTGTGTGCCTCGTCGGCAGTCTTATGCGCCATGACCCCTACAGTATGGGCTTGAGTTACTCGCTTTACGAAAAGATTGAAACTTTGATACATGTTGAGTTCGAAAAAGACAACGTATTCCTACTCAAGACACTATGCCTCTTGTCATGCTGGGCCCCAGCCTCACCATATCTTGTCACACTTCATGGGCCGTGGCATTGGACTGGTATGGCTGTACGGCTAGCAGTGCAGATGGGAATACACACGCAATCAAGTTACAGAGAGAAACATAACTCCGGGTCCTTACGGCGTATAGTTTGGCATCTGATAGTACGTTCTTGTTACCTTCCTCTAAGAATTACGCGCCTCCGCTTCTTGATTTCAACCCTGCACTAGGCTATTGGTATTCTCATTCCATCCACTGACATTTCAAAGAACAGTGAGACACTTATGGTCGCCTGCTGGGGCCGGCCTCGTTCGCTGAAGCTTGCAGACTGCGATGTTCAGCCACTTGCAGCTTCGGACTTTATAACACAAGGGGTATTGACAACGGTCTCTTTACAATTCACCGGACTCATGAACGTGATTGGCAAGTTGTCGGAGTTAAACACCAGAAAAGGCGTATCAGCTGAAGCCGAGGTCGAAAGTGTCATCAGGTCGCTCTGCGAATGGAAGAGCGGCCTACCGGACGTACTACGGCTCTATGATGCAGACGGTACACGGAGAACGTATAACCGTTACACTTCAGAGTTGCATATTCATTATTTGACGGCAGTCATAACCGTGCAGATGCTCAGTAAGAATCGCCATGCTCCTTGGCGGACGTCTCACGCCTCAATATTAGCGGCGACCTGTATTGCCGAGTTGTACGAGGAAATCCATTACAGAGAGGATTCTTCCCACTTGCTGAGCATCAATGGCTTCATGTCTCTAGTAGCCGCAATTGTGCTGGTATTTCATCGGCCGAACTCATCAGAGAAGGGAACGATTCGCAAGAATGGTATCGAAAGCATCTGTTCCGTGCTGCGCGTTATGAGCACGAAGTACGGTGGCGCACGATCAGTGCTCCAGAGAATTCAAGGCTTGCAAGTACGAGCTGAGCGAAGAGACACGTCTGTCAACAGCCTCCAGAATGATGCTGTATCTTCATCTGCGCCGTGGGTGGCAAGGAGTGTTAACGCGCATCTCCGTGAATTACTCCCGTTTCCGCTCAGCCTTGATGAAAACGTGAACATCTTGGATACAGCAGAAGCTAGAACAAATCACTCGTCGGATGATGGAGTGGCTGCTACGAGTCCTACGCCTGTTGAAGATGTGTCGGATACTATGTTTTCTTTGATGGACATCCTAGATATGGATTTCAATCCATACGAGAACACTAGTAGCTTTGTGTAGAGTAGTCACTTCAATTTCTATTCAACACCCTCTGAGGAACACCTCTTCTCTGGTTTCAACTATGACATAAACATCAACGCCTGCCTTTTGCCAGTATCATTTGAGCCGTTGGTAGTTGCGCTGGCTGGAAGAACTTCTGTCGTCCCGCCTCGGTAGCTAAGATAGTACCGAGTGCCGATGGCTAGAGTCAGTTCGGCCCAAGTACGTGATTGCCGAGTGCAATGGAAGAACGTACGCATTGCACGCCAGTCTACAGACGGGGCCAAATGCCGCGCTACATTGGCAGAACTCATATGACAAATCGGCGAGACTCCGTCGGAGTTTCATATGCAGCCGTCGCAGTAGAATGGTGTAGGTGGGTATGCAGCGGGCGGTTATTCTGCTAGACTTACTTCATTAAGTGTAGATCCTTATTTTTACACCGTCGATTTGACTACGTCGTCTTCTGTTCATAAAAGAGAACAGTGTTCCACAATAGAGTACGATAGACTGGAGTTTGAGCTTGAACACCAGCATCTCTATTCAACCAAAGATAATATCTTTGCCCCCATTCTTACCACAACTTCCAATCATGTCGAACCTCATTGTAGTCATTGGCGCGGCCGGTGGTCAGGGAGGAGGTGTCGTCGACGCCTTCCTCAACGAACCAGGCTGGAAAGTCAGAGGCACCACTCGAAACACCTCGAGTGAGAAAGCAAAGGCGCTCGCCGCAAAGGGCGTTGAAGTTGTCTCTGCGAACCTCAACGACGAAGAAAGCCTCGAGAAGGCCTTCCACGGGGCCACGGCGATTTTCGCATTCACTGACTACTACGACACATTCTTCGAACTCGGAGATGAAAAATCCGTGGAATTGGAGTTTGAACAGGGCAAGAAGATTGCGCGTGCGGCGGCAAAAACAGAGTCTCTTCAAAGACTTGTGTTCAGCGCCGGACCTCACACGAGCAAAATCACCAACGGAGAAGCAGTCTGCCCTCACCTCGAAGGCAAGGGACGCATCGTCACGTATGTTACGCAGGAGATGCCGGATCTTTCTGCCAAGACCACTTTCGCCGTCTTCACCGTCTTTGCGAATAACGCACTGCTCTATGATATCTTTAAGCCTATTTACGTGGTAAGTAAAGCAAAGTGTTACATAAATCAGTAAAATACTAACCAGCATGAAGCCAAGCGCCAAGAAGTATGTCACCTTGTACCCGGTGCCACCCAACACACCGTACCCATGTGTTGGAGATCCCGTCATCAACGGAGGCATCTTCGTTCGAAGACTGGTAAAGAGCCCACCTCCTCCAGGATCATTTGTCCGATGCAACGTCGAGACCTTGACTATGGAGTCTTACCTCGCTGCTTGGGGACGCGCAACCGGACTCGCAACAGAGGAGGGCTCAACCGCCGCAGTGCAGGTTTCCCCCCAAAGCTATGTTGAACTGTGGGGTGCTATGGCTCAAGAGCAACTGTCGCAATGGCAGTTCTTCCAATGGATGCAGGATCACTACCCCCCGACGTGGGAAGGAGTTACGATCATCGAGGGGATGGATCTCTTGACTGACGAGGATAAGAATGAACTTCTTAGCGTTGAGGAGTCTTTGAAGCGGTATGACTGGAGCGCGTTCGAGAAGAAGCCAACGGCCAAGGCTGTCACTGGCCGATTCTCAACTTGAAGAAACCAGGGTAGCGTTCAGGTTCACGAAGTGGATTGCTTGGTTTAGTACTATGAAGCCATGGCTAGCTCTTATCTGAATGATTCTGTAGTTGCAAGTGTCTGTACCTACCTAGTGAAAATGCACTTCTTTTGCCAAGAAAATACGCGCTCACAATACTTCATGGCAATGATCAGACTGGTATGGGGTAATATGCAGTAGACAATACCCAGAGGTGTGGTCCTGTAGGTCCATACGTAGACACTTCGCAAGTTCATCGTCATGAAGACATTCACCCCGCAGAACCCAACGAACCTGTTTTCTGTTATCGATTATTTGAGGAACTGAAATCATAAGGTGTCATATTCAAGTGCGTGATGACTTGTTGTCTTCCTGAAAATTGTCACCATCACACTGGAACTGAACCTCAAGTCAAACTGTAGCTCTAGCTGCTATGAAGTGGTCCCACATATACAAGTTCACCTCGGCGGAGAGCTCGCCACAAAGTCAAATAAGTGTGTACGGCTGTTCTTCGGTACATCAGTCAATGCAAGGAGACAAAAATCTGTTTTTGCACTTGATTAGACATCAACAAACTGCAAAAATGATTTCGCCCGGACTTGAACCGGAGACCTTCAGTGTGTTAGACTGACGTGATAACCAACTACACCACGAAACCTTGAGGGCTTACTAGCGCCGTTGAACGGTGAGGTGTTGAGAGGTCTTCAGTACCTTGTCGCTTTCCTCCTTTGTCTTTGCGTGTTTTCCTCTGTGTCTCGGCCCTTCCTTTTTCTCCTTTTTTTCTTTTCTGGCTTGTCGGCGTTAATTTTTGCCCAACTCAAGACAACAGGATATCTAATATTCAATCCGAGGCTGCTTTGCGATTCCAAGTCGAAACACACTTTGCGAAATGTGAAAAGACGTTAATACTGTTCAAGTTATCAACATTGAGAAATCCCCGCTAGAGGGAGAAAAAAAAAGTCTCTCGCCCCCGACATCCCCGCGCCACATTGCGCAAGATCCTGGAACCCAGTCAGGCTATGCGCCAGGCCGGTGATCGCGTGCAGTCACTCCACCGATACGGCTTGGCTATTGTTCAATCATGAAGAAACTACCCGTCCTAGAATATGTGGCGTTTCATTGTATCTTGATACTTGGCTCTTTCGAAAGAACGTTTGTCTGATACCCATCCCACCTGGTTGTTCGTGTTGTGGATTGGCCCACCTCTTAAGTAGAGAGAATGACCAAAAAGCTTGATATGCAAGCTAGCGCTAGTTTTGAATCGCAACCGAGGCAGCTTTCAAGTTCTCCGCCGGTTTTCCGATGATGTGGCCCGCAATGGACCGGGGCCGTTGTCCAGTTCAAGCTGGAGACCCCGGACAACCCAGAAGGCCGAAATCAGCGCACCTTGTCCTTCTCGGTTGCTGGGCCGGGCGACCTTTCTGGTCCAGCTTGGTTTGGCATGGTTCGGAAAGGTGAGCTGCTTTATGCAATCTAGAGGATCACGCTACACTGGCGCTTGTCAGGTTTATTAGAGAGAAAATGAGATAAAAATTGTTGGAGATTTTGCACAACGGTGCAATTATCGACCGAGGTGGGGTGTCAATGTCCCGAAAAGTAACACTGCATCTGAAGCTGTATGAAGCTGCTGCATTGCATGAGTCTTCAAGGCCATGTATACTCGAGGAGCATACATTGTTCTCGCTCCTTGTAGGGTGCTGACTGAAGATTGAACTCAATTCAAGATCACCGAATTCCAAGTTGAGCTCTGTTGATCTTGTTATTGGTGAGACATTCGAGGCAAAGCTCTTCCAGTATTCTTCAGACAGGGATCGCCAAACGAGGGGCAATTGCGGGGTAGCAGCTTGAGGCACCACACGCGCACCACTTCCAGCGCAGCAAAGTTGGGAGAGCACCCGCAAAAACACCAAAGCTCCATCGCGGGGTTATTACGGCGCATCGTCAAACCACCCGGCCTCGTCCCACCCACCCCCACCATCCAAATACAAACTCGTCCCCAGAACGTCACAAATCACCACAACCACCACCACACTCTTCTTTCTCTTCTTTTCTCTTCTCTTCTCCCCTTCTCCCCTTCTCCCGGTTTGGATCCCCTGATTGAACGTCTTTCTTCTAGCAGTAAAGATACCCATTTCGTATTCGACCCCGAGCGAAACACATATCCGCCCACCATGGCCGGCCCCGTTCCCACCGCGAGCGCCCTCGCCGACATTTACACAGATGATGCCCTCCCCATCCAGAACAAGCGCTGGTCCTCGCTCCTCTCGCAGTTCGAGTCCGAGTATGGCCACCCAGCCTCCGTCGTCGCCCGTTCCCCGGGCCGCGTGAACATCATCGGCGAGCACATCGACTACTCCCTCTACTCCGTCCTGCCCATGGCTATCACCGCCGATGCCATCCTCGCCTTCTCCGTCACCGACACTCCCACCGACTCCGAGACCTTCACCCTTCGCGTCGCAAACGCTCAGTCCGACAAGTACCCTTCCCGCACCTTCGAGGTCCCCATCGGCGCGGACGTTCCCATCGACTCCAAGGTTCACGAGTGGTCCAACTACTTCAAGAGTGGCCTGAGTGGTGCCCTGGAGCTGCTACGTCGGAAGCATGGCAAGGACTTCAGACCCAAGGGTATGAAGATCCTCATGGACGGCAACGTCCCCGTTGGCGGTGGTCTCAGCTCTAGTGCTGCTTTCGTTAGTGCCTCGGCATTGGCTGTCATGCTTGCCAACGGCGAGAAGACTGTTGACAAGACCGAGCTGACCGAGCTTGCCATCGTCAGTGAGCGCGCTGTTGGTGTCAACTCTGGCGGGTGAGATCCACCTTTATGCCCCTTTACTACCTCTTCGTCGATCTAACATCCTATCCAGCATGGACCAGTCCGCCTCTGTCTTCTCCCAGCGCGGCTCCGCCCTGTTCGTCTCCTTCAGCCCCTCGCTGACAGCCCGCCCCGTCTTCTTCCCAACTACAAACCCGGAGCTCTCTTTCCTCATCGCCCAGTCCTTCGTTACCTCCAACAAGCAGGTCACTGGCCCCATCCACTATAACCTGCGCGTCGTCGAGTGCAGCATGGCAGGCGCCTTCCTCAACGCAGCCCTCAACCCCGCCGGCACAAAGCTCCCTACCGACGCCTCCCCGCTCGGAATCTCCCTTCACGGCTTCCACGAGGCCTACTTTGCCAACAACAAGCTCCCGCACGCCGAGAGCGCATCGGCAGAGGAAGCCGCAGAAGCGCAGCTCCGCGTGCTCATCGACGTCACCAAGAAGGCTCTCGACAGCACCGAAGGCTACACCCGCGAAGAGATCGCCAAGGTCCTGGGCGTCTCCGTCTCCGAGCTCGAGCAGATCTTCATGTCCAAGCTCTCCGTCCGTGCCGACCGCTTCAAGCTCCGTCAGCGCGCCCTGCACGTCTTTGAGGAGGCTCTTCGCGTGCTCCAGTTCATGAAGGTTCTGGAGCAGGAAGCGCCAAAGGATACCTCGGACACTACAGCCTACAACAAGCGCCTTGGCGACCTGCTGAATGCAACGCAAGACTCGTGCCGCGACTTGTACGAGTGCAGTGCCCCCGAGATCGACGAGCTTTGCCGCATTGCGCGAGAGAACGGCTCGTACGGTAGCAGACTTACCGGTGCTGGCTGGGGTGGGTGCACCGTTCACATGGTGCCCGCTGACAAGGTCGCTGCTGTTAAGGAGGCGTGGGAGAGGGAGTACTACTCCAAGCGCGAGCTTACAGAGGAGCAAAAGGAGGGTGCTGTTGTAGTGAGCCGGCCAGGCAGTGGAAGTGCGGCATATCTCCTCAAGGAAGGGGCGTTGTAAATGCAACCACACTTGGGACAGGGTGAATAGAGAGGAGGACCTCGGAGGCTATCTAGCATTACATATGTCATGATTTTCTAGCAATTCTAAATATTTGGACTGAAAAGCAACTCATAATATATTTCCCCTTGAATTTCATATAGGCTGGGAAGCGCAGCAAGATATAGGCCTTTGTTTTATTTCCTCAAGTACTCAAAGTCTCAGGCACCTTCCAACTTCATAAACCCAGTCGTATCAAGCTATTGTGAGTTTTCAGCGTATGGCCTGTAAAGTGCACACCACCTTTCGTTGACAGGCAAAGGAACGGTGAAAGAAGGAGCGTGTCAGCGAGACTTACGTGCATATGCACCTCCAGTCAAGCTGGCTGTTCGTCTTTTATTAATAAAGTCGCATAGCTATTATGCGTACAGACGAGATGTTGATCAGAGCCACTGCCGTGAAAACCTTTTTCCATCTGTCGAAGATGGGCTTGTGCTGTGAGGTTGCAAGACTTCGCCAGACACAAACGGAAATATCGAATATGGCTAAACCAACCAATTTGAAGAAGATTATGGGTTGTGTCGATGAGACTTGGTACAGTGAAGACGGAAGGGAAGGCGAGTACTCCCTGGTCTGACCCAATACCATTCTCAGCAATTACTCACTGCGTAATATTCATGAGGCCACGGCAGTGGGAATAACAGCAATGTCTTCCGCATATTCGCCTCGATCAAGAGAGGGATGATCGCGGACGAGTGCGGGAACGGGATTGCACAGGTACAATGGCCGCTGATATATTTACTGGGCTTGTCGAACACGCTGATAATCATCAGATCCCGTGAAACTACCAAGGTATCGGCGTCGTAGAGCCATTAACAAGCGGCACAACAGTGCCACAGGAGAAGTGTGCTGGAAGCAGATAGAAGACGTATTCACAGTGAGTCGTTACACAATGGTAAGATTGACAACCAGTGAAACCCCTTGATAGAGATAATATTGCTGCAAGAAGATCGCGTCCAAGAATGGCGAAGTATGGTTGTTCGGCTTCAGCCGTGGGGCCTGTCCGTCTTCATCCTGTTCTTTGCATGGACAATGATGACCTAACTTCACGGATGTGGTTAGCCTCCTTGCCTCGCTTCTGAGAATGTTTGCACTGGAAGAGATTCCAGAAAACCAGGACCAGTCGAAGTGGGATCTCAAGAACCACCTAAGCGGGAGGAAAGACGACCAGGGAGGGGTGGCGAGCGGACAGGAGTTTCGATTCGGATGAGTAAAGCATCTGTGACGGGCCTTGGATCTCCTCAATAATATCTACTAAAACCCACTCTATATAGACCAGAAAACACACAAGACCCTCCAAAGATCGAATTTCTGGACCTTTTCGATACTGTCAAGCAGGTTCTCGCGGGAGACCGATTCGACGAAGTTCGGAGGTAGGTGTCAGCTTCGTCCAACGCATCCGATACGTGCCCGCGCTTAAAGAGTTGCGAAGAGCATACCCACTCTTCTGCATCGAGATAGACGAAGAGGATGCGAAAGAGGGAGGAGATCAAGACTCACACTGGAAAGCTTGGTTCCTCGGTGCTCACGCCGACATTGTCGGGGTGGCCGTACGCGAGAGCCTCTCTCTTAACCCCCTCCAGTGAATGCTGATCGATAGCAGAGATCAGAGGCTTGTGCTTGAGTACGATCCCCCAGATTGTCTGAACGGCCTCATTGGGTCCTAAAGGATGTTGTTCAAGTCTAGGGGTCTTGGAAAAGGGCAGTGCATGGCGAAGTCAATGATTCAGTCCCTTGGATGTCGCGACGAGCTATTGAAGCGCATGAAGCAAGGACTCTACCAAAGTATCGGAGGGGCATCAAAAAGATTCTTTTGAGACTTAGACGCCCGGGGGAGTTGGGCTCGGACGATGATGTGAACTTGCGTAGTGGTATTTTGGATTTGCTCTCTTTTGGTATTCCTGAGGATGTGGAGGATTCAAGAGAGTTTGAAAGTAGGCCCAAGGGTATGAAGCTATATTAGCTATGGAAAGTCCCTCTGCGACTGAAAAAAAAAAACAGGGTCGCACCTTCTCTATCTTATCAGCCGCTATGTTTGCATCCAGTCATGACACCTTAGTCGCTTTTGAGGATGCACCTTGTGCCAAGTGGGCCTCAACAACTCTGACGTCTCTGTGTTGCCGAGATCATCAATCAAGGCATAATATAATATACTCATTCCAGACGTCTCTCAATCCATGACGGTTGCTGATGATCATTGATTAAGTTCCCAGGTCATTATCAACTTCTGGCTTTTTGAGCATGCCTCTGCAAGAACTTTGACAATCTCATCGAAATGAACGGTCAAGGCTATCGGCACCAAAAGGCCACTGACAAGGGGACTTTCGCCTATCTGAAGGTAACATCGGAGACAAAGCGGATCACTGAGTCGATATCCCCTCGACCGGAGTTAACACGTAAGTGTTGAAACGGAATGCCGATCTGTTTCTCATCACCAGAAGGGCAAACAATTTCAACTGGCCTTGTCGTCCGATCAGGAATGACCGTTGGCCCAACTGTATTTTAAGTTCACAAAGACCTATCATATCTAATAGTCGATATTAAACTGCCGTATGCGTTTATCGTCGTCTTCGAGGGCCGTCTAGACTAACTCTATGGCTCGGTAGATCGGCAACGAAGCTTAGCCAAAGCTTGAATCGTACCCCAGACACCACCCATGTTCCAGAACCCCCTCCTTCCTTTTCGGGCAGGAGACTCTCCTTCACTCCTACGTCTTATCAATAACAGGAACGACGGAAAATTGAGGATTCGGATGTTCGGCCAACACAGGAGGGGTCCATGTGGTGGAACAATCACCAAATCCATCCGGTGGAACAGTGATCACGAATCTTTGCAAATTGAATGCGCGTCGCAGAGGAATATAAAAGGACGGCGTCTAGCCGGCAAGTGATAGACCAGAGCTAGCTTACGGTAACTCTTGCAGGGACTGTAGACACAATCGGCTTCATTACATCATCACTGACCCCCTACGCTCATTATGAAGGCCCTTGCCGCTATCGCATCGGCGGCAAGCCTGATTGACTCTGCTGTGGCCGCATCCCGTACACCCCTTCAGTTCGACATCACCGAAGTCGACCTGTCGTCTCTGCAGAAACGCAGCGTCGACAGCGAGCCCTTGGAAGTGTCTCCTCACGTTCTAGAGCTGAATAGAGTCGTTGGTATCTCCCCGGCTCAGACATGGATTCAATCCATTCGGAACGGGCCTAGCTCGAACGGCATGTACAAGACAGGTCACGTTACAAACTTGACCGACTTGAACGGCTACGAGTACATCGCCAGCATTCTCTTCGGCGACGAGACTTTACAAGTGATCGTCGACTCCGGATCAAGTGACACTTGGGCAGTTCAGAAGGACTTCATCTGCCAAGATTCTGACGGCAACAGGTTGAACGACGTAAGTAACAAAACAAGCAACCGAAGCAGGGGCGAAGTTTTCCTTAGGCGGAGCTGACCCGCAAACGTCACGAGCAGACCTCATTGTGCAACTTCGGGCCCACGTATAACGGTACGTTTCAGCATGGCTCTATTCCCGGTGTTCACTTCAATATCACCTACGGTGACGGTGAATTTGCCACAGGCCTCATGGGTTACCAAGACATCACTCTAGCCGGTCTCGAGGTGCCGCATCAAGAGGTCGCCTTGGTTAACAAGACTTATTGGAATGGCGACAACGTCGCCAGCGGCTTGCTCGGCCTCGCCTATGACTTGCTCACCAGCGAGTACGACGATGCGACTGGCAAGTCCATCTATTATGACTCCATCTTCACCACCATGTCCAAGAAGGGCATAGTCAAGCCCGATCTCTTCAGCATGGCTATGGACAGTAAGTCTCAGGTCGGTCAACTGGCTTTCGGTGGATTGCCTCCTGTCGAGACCAAGGGCAAGTTTATCAGCACGCCTATCCGAATGGTGAGTGGTTCAAAGCTCTGGACGTGCCAGTGCGGAAAATGCCTGCTTCAAGGTGGGAAGCTAACATGAACGCAGGTCGCCCTCTTATCTCACAGGCCCGAGGCGAAGACTGAGTACTCTTTCTACACTATCCTCCCTGACGGATACGTCATCAAGAACGTAACCATGGCCCCTACTTCCAATCAGACCCTGGCTGCAAGCAAGTGGAATACCGCAGTCTCCAAACCCACCGGGTTTTACAACAGCACAACCCCGACAATTATCGACAGTGGCACGACTCTGATGTATGTGCCGTCTGGTAAGTGAAATCGAAACTCCTCAATAATACTCAGGCAGTAGCATGGAACGCTCAGCTTACCTATTTGCCCAGATATCTCCGATGCATTCGCGGCTGGAATCCCCAACTCCTTCTACGACTTCTTCTCTGGCGCGTACTATGCTCCTTGTGACGCCAAAGTGCCAGACTTTGGTATTGTGATCAACGGACATACCTTTTACGCCGACAAGGCCGATTTGATCCAGAGTAGTGACCCAATTGACAATGGTGACGGCACCTTTGTCTGTTTGCTTGGTGTCACCGACGGCGGCGAGGGGCCTTACATCTTGGGCGACACGATGATGAACAGCCTTGTGACTGTCTTCGACGTTGGCGCTGGTATGATGCGCTTTGCCAGCCGTAAATGAGCTGGCTTGGGCAGATCGGGATATACGACCTGTCAAGCCGCTACTACTACGATTCGCGAGTGAGAATGCGGTAGCTTCTCTGTGGCAATTGCAGGTAGTGTGTTGCAACGAACAAATGCTGTTGGGGGAAGGCTCGTATAAGTCCGAGAATGTACGCGACTGTGGGTTTCCAACGAAACACTATGCAGGGGGTGTCGACTTATATTGTACTAGTGATCGTGGTGTTCCTCGTTCTCGCGGTCAATCATATGGAAGCATAGTATCTCGCTACTGATTATTGAAAAGGCAACTCCAACGTTTTGCCGCTACAGAAATGTAGTAGCATACAGTATCTAGCACTGCTCAGCGGAGTCTTCCGTCTTACGACAAGTGATGTTTTAGCCCTCTCGTTTATAAGGCTAGGATCTGGGAAGAAATGTGGCTCCAATTAGAGTTGATTGTTGTGAAAGCCCGCAGACATTGCGGGAGTTTTATTTACAAGAACCGAATTCGTAAGCTCTAAGTCTAAGCACATCCAGGGAAACCGCTTCCAGTTCCCGCACCCTGTCTGTCGCAGCAGTTCTGGTAGGTCTATTGTCTCGTTAGTAAAGATGGAATGCCACGTGGGAAAGCTATTGTTGTTGGAGACTGAATTTTGACGTACTGTAGTGTCAGGACCATTGTAGTTGCAGCAAAGGAAGTACTTTCCCCAGACAAGCTCGTGGGGGAATTTGCCGCTGTAGGCCACGCATGCGGGGGATTGGCGCTCAACGATTGACGGCGCGGCGTTCGCGCCCGCGATGAGGGGGAGAACAACGGCGACAATTGAGAACTTCATTGTTGGGATTTGGAGCTTCCAGAAGACTTGAAGGGTGATTGAATTTGAGTTGAGTAAGTTGATGGAATGGTCGATGATGAAAGAGCCTTCCTAGAGGACTGGAAATATGTTCGTCTTATAAGAGCATCAGTACATGGCATGAGTTGTCTTGGCTCAGGGGTTGCCATTACTCCGGATGAACATTGTAAAGGTGAGCAGGTGGGCGATAATCCACTTGCCCGCGCGCCCATCGAATCATTTCACGCGATTTCGTCGGTCGATTCAGTCGTTACTTTTTAGGTTTGCCAACTCTCCTATTCCTGTCTACCAAAGGACGAAATCCCACATAACTTTCTGGTTCGCTTCTCACTTTAATTGCTTTGTCAGAAGCCAAGATACTATCGACGTGGCCAAGCGAAGTGTTGATCCTTGCACAGCCCGACAGGTCACGAATGACAAACGATCAGCGTCTAGGTGACACTCTTGGCCTCGGCCATCCCACCCGCGCGTGGAGTAACATGAGTTCGAAAATGTCATGGCTCTACTTAGTCTCGATCTCTTCAAGTAATTGTAAGTTGTAGCAGAATGCATGGCCTCTGATGCGAGTTGAAGAATGGATGCGACGAAACGATGTAGCTCTACGACTACTCCATGCTGGAAGTAGCAATAGTGAAAGCCGGCGTTATGAGATTTTCATTCTAGCGCAATTGCATCATTCATGAACATGATTGCAACTTCACAGTCTTGAATCTCTCAGCAACGTCTGCCAATATGCCAATCGGAGCAACATTTCGCCCGTGTTAGCATCTGGGCGGAGTAGAACAACTCAAGTGCTTGATTTGGAAGGCGGAACGTCCCTCAGCGCCATATGACAGAATTCGTGGGGAGCCAAGGACCAGCAATGACGAGCGATGGGGCCCTGAGCGGGTATATCACCCCGATTCGGGTAGAATATGAAACGAGCCATCACCGACACACAAGGATGGCTTGCGACGCAGGCAATAACAAAGACACAAGTGCATGTGCGTGCAATGAAGCTTTGATATTAGGCATAAAATAAGCTTTGCACTGATTTGTGAGGGTTTCCATTCGGCCCCTTTCGGTAGAGTAAGGTGAACAGATAAGAAGGTCGGGTCAGGGAATATATGTGCCCAGATAGCCTGTTCGCAGGGCCTCTAGTATCCTCGTGTTCAGCTGTATTGCCAATGGCCTCACTTAGATACACTAGAGATGACCTGCGACATCAAAAACTCAGCCGCTTCGCACGGGGTTGAAGTTGATCTGTCTCTTCCCGCCGTTGGAACAGCATGACGACAAGTAAGCAATAGCTGAAGAGTCGGCAGTGGTGCAGCACTAGGTTAAGTGTCAGTTATCTTCCTTGTTTCCAACCAAACCAACTAGCGGAGGACGTACAAATGTTCCGGGGCCATCATGGTAAGTTGTGCCATGGGGAGGTTGGCAGCAGCTCTGCGTGAGTGTGTCGTGACGAGCTCCAGGTGCAAAGATGTCCTGGCAGGCGCCGGCATAGAAGCTTCCTTTACAGGTCGCGATAGATGCGAATGAGCCGGCGGTGCATGCGCTATGGGCGAAAAAGTAAGCGTGTGTCCACATTGGCAGACGTTGATTGGAGGCTTAACTACGGTACTTACGCGACGATGACAAAAATGTATTGTGAGAGCATTTTGAAGATGAGTCGATGGCTACGTTCAATCGGATGGGCGCTTGGCGAATTGTCTAATGGTCGGAGTGCACCTTTGTTTGAATATTCAATACTACATCAGTCGGAGCTGTAACCTTGCGGCTCTTATATACTATAGCTTCGCTGCTCTTACCTCCGAGATAATGCGAGAAGAACGAGATTTTGACTCAAATTCTCAATCTATATCCCACCGGGTTGAGAAAATGAAAAGCTTAAAGAGATTACAGCACCCAACGTTCACCGCCTTCACGAGACCCGAGCAGGTCGGAGAAATCGGGTCGATGGCACAATACGGTCCATGAATTTCGAGATTCCGAGCAATTGTACTGATCATAATTGCAGAAAAGTGTTTCGAAGCCATAGATAAGGAGGCCAGTGGGATCTTGGATGAAAGCTAGAATGAGTCTTGGCCTCTCAGTTTTGATGTGCAGCACCCAACAGGTCTTAGAAGCTGGCGTGCCCTCTGCCATGCTGCTGTTATGATCTTCCTTTCTAAGCCCTTGCACTCACCGAAATTATCATATTCTGATCCAGAAACGCTTCATTTGCTTTACTCGAGCAACTAATTTTCGAGTGGATTCATGCAAACTCTATCATTATCGGCAGCTGCAGTATTGCTATCTCTGCTAGTATCGTCCTCGATCGGCGCCATCAAAGGAAGACTAGAGAATACTTCAAATAAGAGGGAGTCCACTCACCTACAGCAAAATGCAGTTCAAGTTGGGGGCGTTTTGTAGAGTCGGAAGTGACGACACAGCTAAGACATCCGATAGTTGTCCGCCAGGACCTCATGGCACATCTACGTATCAGCCAAAAGAACATGGTAAAATTCGGTGAGCCATTGTCTCAATATTTGAAGTGGATTGTACGCTTGAAAGAAAAGGGCAAGAACGTCTTTACCTTTCTTGTTCGCTACTCCACGACATAGTCTTCTCGAGTCTTCTCCACACCAAGTATTGCGAGACCAAATCCTTAGGACCGTTTAACTCTAGCGCCGACTACGTCGTCGAACTTTTTGGATTCGGATTTCGCTTGGAAAAAGATGCTCTGCGAAATCTGCATGCCGATGTTCCGTGGTTGGTCTCACGTCCAACGGAATTTCGACTTGGGATACAAGATCCATCACCAAGATGGCCTTTCGATCTCCAGGTCAGCCACGAGTGAGTGTGGCATTTGCGGCGAGTTACTTCGTCGGACACTGGACATGCATGGCTCACTCGATATTTTCACGGGCCCATGGATTTATCGAACTGCTTTCAACCGAGCAGGCTCTGAGTCTTTGCTCGGCTCATTATCACTGTTCCATGTCAGAGGGGCGGTATGTTCTCGCGCCACTTCCGTGTCTATCCGAAATCATCCGTCAACGTCAACTGCAGCGTCGCTGTTGGGAACGGCATCATACCCGAATCGGAAGCTTAAGAGCGGTGCAGTATTTGATGGTTACGTGCTTAGCAGAACATGCAGAATGTTGCGTCAAAGACCAACCAGAGTCGTATCCCACCCGCTTGCTGGAGATCGATGATGCAGGATTGCGGCTCATCGACACTGAGACGACACCGATTTCCGGGCCGTATGCTGCACTTAGCTATTGCTGGGGCTCTAACCCTTCATTTCTTCCTCTTACCGCTTGTAACAAAGATAATGTGCGGGCAGGTATTGCCGACGATGAGCTTCCAATAGCTTTCCGTGAAGCTCTGAAAGTTGTACGATACCTCGACATCCAGTACATCTGGATCTATTCATTGTGTGTCATTCAGAGTGGGCCCGGAAGCACCGTAGACTGGACATATGAGTCCTCTCGAATGGCGGGTGTGTACTCAAACAGCATACTGTGCCTTGCGCTGTACCGACCTGCGAATCCAGATGGAAGTACATTCCGAGGGAGTGTGCCACGTTTTATGCCACCCACTGAAGTTGATACAAGATGCACTTTCGACAGAAACGAGTCCACTCATCATCCAAGTATAGTTTTCTCTTCCAGCTACTATGGAGATGCGCTCTACCGCCAACCACAAGGCTCCCGAGCGTGGGCCTTGCAAGAAAGATTGCTGTCGCCATGTGTTCTCGGGTTCGGTTGCGGAGAGTTGTTTTGGAGCTGTACTGATTGCCAGCACGCATACGAGTCGTTTCCGGATGGTCTGACCCTTCAAGATAACTTCTTTCAAGGTCTGCAACTGACGTCGGTTCCATGCACGGCAGGGCCTAAAAGCCTCGAGGCCCTCACCACTGTCTGGTTACGAGCTGTGAAGGAGTACACCGACCGCGACCTCACATCACCAGAATCAGACAAGCTTATGGCGTTGTCCGCAGTGGCCTCGAGGTTGGGCCAGGCAATGGACGATATATGTGTTTGGGGCCACTTCAACAAGAGCTTGATCAGAAGCTTGTATTGAGTGTTGGCAGGACGCAAGTTAATTCGAAAAGGGGCAGGGCAACCAGAAGATCTCAAGCAGCCTCTGATGGGAGATGTGCCAGCGGGTTCAAGTTTTCCTACGTGGAGTTGGGCCTCTATGGATGGACCGGTATCATTAGAACATGAAGATTTTCGGGCAAACCCTGATTCCATTGAGTTCCTAGCTTCATTTGAGAGATACGTGATACAAGGCCAAGGTAAAGGTCATCAGCAAATCTCCTCCATCCTGCTTCAGCTTCAGGTCTTTCAAATTAAAGGGCAGTTGCGCCTACACAGTGATGGCAGCGGTGCTACGGTCTACACCTCCGCTCCAACACGATATTCGAGAGTCGTTCTCCGCGCCAGGCAGTTTATGGCTTTCATGGATGACCATCAATATTTCACTGAAGGCGCTCACGTGACCTTTTTCTCTTTGACGCCCGTTCAAGGGACAAGTCGTGCGACTTTATTCTGGGTATTTTCATTGAGAAGACATGTTGTCTACGGTACTAGATGGTCGATTCATCTTTCGAAGAGTGGGCTGCGGTTACATCGAGCTGAAGGACTGGGCGAGTTGGACATATATCTATTGTATTGTCGATTTCCGAGAAACCAGCAAAGTGCTCCTCACTTGAGACTTGGGGGGCTTTGCCGGCCTTCTTTGGGCCAAGTGCTCTTCTTGTTTGTCGACTGTGTTTGCGAGGCGCGACAAAAGAAGCAGGTGCCTTGGAGGCTCGGGAGTGATAGCTGAGTGATTCATGGTTTTGCCGATGGGCGATGGCTGGTCTGGATGCTCTGACGGCTGCGTATTCCACACCGTTCTGGAAAGAATATTCCAAAATTTGGGACGGTTTTTTTCTATCTTTGCTTTTCTTTAGTAGCCTCGATATCATCTGTTCGACTCCACCCCAGCTCATCTCACCTCATCTTCACTACATGTTCACCTCTCCAACTCTAATATCACCCTGACTTCAAGACTGTTCTTTCTGAAGGAATTCAGCTTCACCAAAATGGAGCCTCCAGCAGCTCCCTACTCGCCTTCAACCCATCCGCCGATCATCATGGACAAACTCGAGGTTGGATCCCTCTACATCATGATCTCAGTCCCATTCTCCATCTACTTTGGCAAGAAGAAGCACATCTACGCGACAAGTCTCCCCGACGACCCGAACTTCCCCTTCTGCACTTACGAGCTCATGGTCTCTCAGGGCCTCTCCACCGAAGAATTTCACTGGGACCTCTATTGGCATACCTCTGACACAACCACCGATGAGCTCATTCCCCGGGATGGCGATCAATTCGCCAACAGAAGCGCCAATGTCGACGAGGGAAGTGGTATCCTCTATCGCCTCCGGCCCCTCGAAATCTGTCCCGCATCCTACACCTGCGACCGCCTCACAATCACCCGCGTCCGCTCCCACGCCCAACTCGTAGGCCTCATCCGCGTCCTAACGGTGCCTCCCGCTTTCATCTCACACCTAACGCATTATCTCGACTGGATGACCGCCGAGTCGGCTCGCGTCGCCGAGCGAAGCTACGTCTGGGCCACGATGGCTTACTACCGCACCCGCCGCCACCTCCTTAAGATCAAAGGCGCGCGCGATCATACCTTTAATCAATTCGACATTTCGCGCTTCACGGCGGAGCTGCTGTCGTTTGCCTACGCCGAGGTTCCTGGAGCGTTACTATTCGGTGGCATGGGGGTGCCGAGACCTGTTATTGCGTCTTAGTTGGGCGTTGCGATGGGGTTCCTTGCGGATGAAGATGTTGATGCTACTAGGCGTGAGAGAGATGAGCTTTTGAGGAGGCAGAGGGAGGAGGTTGGAATTGTGACTGCTTGTTGGTACCAGTGAGTTGGCTAGAGAAGCCTGAGATACTGTCTCGTAGTGCTTGCTTGCTTGAATATGGTGCTTTGGGAGACTCTGATCTGCTTAGAGTATGATTTGGTACGTCTTCTTCTCCTTAGTGAACCATTTCTTTGGAATCACAGGTGGTTAACATTAGATGGATGCATTTAGACCCAAATCGAGACCCGAGCAAAGAAGCAAGCGTTAGTAAGGCGGTCAGCAACTGCAAGCATATTGCAAAAGATGCGGCTGCCCCTTGTTTGAGATCGAGCTGAAGACAGGATACCACGTTAGAAGATGGCGACAGGCAGCTTGCGTCTCCATAATTTGAGTCTCTAGTCACATAAAAATACTTGTCATTCAGAACTCTTGACAGTGCCTGAGTATCAGAGCAAGAAATACCGTGAAAATTCATGACAGCGAACAGTCACCCTCTTTGGCCCAGCTCGGTTTAACTTTAGCCAAGGTTGAAGCCGAGCCAAGATCTGGAAGTATCTCCATCGGTCAGCGATGGAACTGCATCGGTCGAACAGCTGACAGTCGCGCGAGACAGACTATGGCACAAGTCCAGAAGGCTCGACCTCTAGCATGTAGTGTTCTCGGGCCCGGTACGGAAACGGCGGCTCCTCAGGTGCCCGGAACGAGGTTTTGCGGGCCGGACCGTACGACGATAGGCATGCATCCACTCGTCCATGAACCTTGCCAAAGGGACTTGAAGAGGCAAAAGAAAAAGCAAATCCAGCTAGACATTCCATATAGTGAGTCGCTTGGCGGAAAGCAAGAGCCCGGTGGTCTGTCATGCGACGTATTGGTGGCCGCATAGGAAGCCTAACTGCGCAAGAATGAGCAAGTTTCCCGAACCCCTCACCACCTCACCAGTCAGTCTCCCCACGCCTAAAAGTCAAGTCACCCCAGCATCGAAGTCGCCGTCCTCGGGATGTAAAAGACGAAGCACCTCCCCGCCCCCAATATCGAGCAAGTTTGAGGCATTCAGTTCCCTTCTCATTGTCGTCACCAACGAAACGAGCTTCCTTTGTCGAATAAGAGATCGTGATCCGTCACAATGGTGACAGTGTCGGACATGATGGCGTTCGCATCTGCATCTGCGCATTCGGCTATGCTCTCCGATGAGCCGTTACCCTTTAACCCACGATACTTTGACCGTTGAGAGATCGTCAACCATGAGCCAGAGACCAAGAGGCTTCGTCTATCGTCCAGACCTGATCGCCGCGCTGTTGTGTTTCGAGGCTGCCGTCGTCTTCGCCGCTCTCACTCTCTTCGGTGTGGCGTACCCAGATCGCTTCCGCTCGCGACTCTGGAGGACCGGCGGCGAGGAAGGTTGGTGTTCGAATCCGAGGATGCGGATATACTTTTACGCCAACCATGAAGAGCCGCCCGAGATACCCTTGATATGGAGCCAGAGGTGAGGTTCCGCGGGCTTCCATCACCCTGCTGAGGCATCAACGCTAATCCATCGCTTCATCCAGGTTGACAACTTCCAACATGGCCACCGCGGTTCTCGGAGCGACGATTTTCTTCGCCCGCCTAACGATGGCAGCCCTACAATACGAAGCCCGATGGACGAACCTAGCATACGATGCCTTCCTCTGCATTCTATGGGCCTGCAGTGCCGCTGCGCAGAACGGACCCGATCTAAGCGATCCTCATCACCTCAGCGAGAGGCCGTGGTATCTTACCCGAAGCTGTGACGAAGCGTGGCCACAGAATCGGGGCTGGTGTAGGATTGCGAAGTGGCAATATGCCTGGTCTATCTTTGCTGCGTTCTTTTACGTCGCGAGGATCCTCGGATCGTTGGGCTGGTCGATATATGAGAAGGGAAGAAGAGATGGAGTAATCACTGGCCGCAAAGCGCTGTCTTTATCGGAGTGCGATCTGTGGACTGAGGAGTGCGACATCGCGTTGTACAAGGATAATGCGTAGCAGGAGGACCGGGTGTGATATGGCTGGCGTCGTACAGATTTACAATAGGCTGGCACAGACGGGATCGAGGTAACACGACTCCACGACATGGGTTTCATCGCACGAATAAGGCACGGAGCACGGAAGGGATTATCGATGTCAACTTTGCATTGCGAATCTCCGCCTAACGACTATCGACAATAGGGCTGAAGTGAGGGAAAGAGGGAAGAAGTCCCATTGTGTCTGCTTGCATGCAACCATCCGAAACCCATGTGGTCAATCCGTCCAAACAACCCGTAGATCCACCCGTGAACAATGGCGATCGGTCAAAGCTTGAACATGCTTATTTGTTCTGTAACAAAAGTATCAGTAACATCATCTTGGTGGCAGATGGTGCGATCGGTATCGGGGAAGGGGAACTTACGGGGCAGCCGGCACAAGTGCAGTCCTTGCCGCAGTGGCAGGAGCCGGTGGAAGCGCATCCGCAGCCAGACATGTTGATAGTTGGTGGAGTCGTTTGTAGTGACTTGAAAGTAGATTTGTTTGCTTTGAATGTGGACCGGAGTCGTTGATTGTTTGATTGTGCAGTGAGGTGATGATGGAGATGGAAGAAATGGAAGGCCGTAGGTGGCAAGTGGTTTGGTGGTTTAAGTAATGGCACTGATTATCTAATGGCGACCTGGAGCATCACTGATGGAAAGGAAAGAACCGAGCGAGATGGGAGGCAAGAGCGAGAGCACCTCCCGTCAGGCTCCTTCCTCACAGCTTCTGCCAGTCAGACAGACCACATGTTCTTCACCCGAGCATGGAAGTCGCTAGTCAGCAGCCCCAAGTTCCAGCCAGCGATGCTAGCTCTGACGCCGGCGGTAGAAAGAAGGTCCTCCGTCACCCCGCCTCCTGCCTTTCTGTATCTCTTACCCGGTGTCTGCCCAACAAAGATTGGGAAAGAACGAAGAACCCGTCGGCTGCGTGGTTCGGAGGAAAGTGGCGAATGACGTGCAGCCGGTCCAGAAGCAAGAGCTAAGATCGCTCTTGTCACAAGGCAAGACCCAGCCTGCCACACAATCAATGGCAGTCCTCAGTGCCTCCTTCCCGGATCGAGACGACGCAAAGAAACCCCACTTTCCCACCGAGACAAGTGACGAACGGACCCGGACGCTCAGACCGGCGTGGGCCCGTCTGCTGGCTGCCAGTTTGGGAAGGAACCTGCGACATGGCCAATCATATGGCTTTCATGCTGGCTTACTTAAGGACGATACAAGAGTACCTTCTGCGGGGGAGGGGGAACAACGGCTCGACAGCCATCTTAGAGACTTTATTCTCCTCGATCGCGGGCCGAAGATCAGGGTTTTCCCTTGGAACCGATAACCTTATGATTTACGAATTAACCGACTATTGGCAAGATCATCCTGCTTATCTCATTTTGCGTTTCACTAGTGGGTGGTAAGTGTCTAACTGAGGACATCAGACTGGAGAATCCGCGAGAAAAAGACCTGCTCCCTCGGGAAAATGATACTGCCGCGGCCACACTTCAGAACACTGGCTAGCTACTGGCCGTTGCATGTTGGCAAGTTATCTATAGCTGCTCATGTGTGTTAGCTGTTTTACCCGGACCGATGCGCAGCGAGTCGAGAGAGTTGGCATCGCAAGGGGACCGTTCACGGCGCCGTGCATCATGCGTGTGCGTCATCAGACGTGTTGGCGCGCGGGTCCGGCACGCGCCTTTTCCTCGACTTCCCCAACCGCTGACATGCGGTAACGTTGCTGTTGGCTCGTCGCCGATGGAATCCGCTTTGACACTTCTTCCACTGGTTCCACGTGTGACCCGATAACGCATCCCGGTGGGCATATATCTGGAACTAGCAGATCTCAGATTATCAGAACCCGACATCTTGGTGCTGGTTCGGTGCCGGGTCCGAGATCATCGTACTCCAACTGGGCGTTGCCTTTCCTGTACCCGATACCTCAGATAGCTGGCAAGTGCCGAGGTTTGCCGTCGGCTTCCAGGTTTGGCACGCTCGTTGCTATGAGGATCCATGACCAGGTGTCGAGATTGGTGTCCAGCTGTATCGTGAATATTCCAGGGGCGCCTTCGTTAGTCTAGACATCTAAGGCACACGACCATGGCATGTAACATGAAAGTTTGCAGCTTGCGCATCGTCGGGTTCCCTTGCTTCCGGCAGGAATCTCAACACGCAGTAAGGCGGTTAGAGGATGCAAAGGTAACTTAAAAATAAATTAGTTCTCGAGCAGAAAAGTCTCATTCAGGAAAATACAACTACTTTGACTATTATGACGATGCAATGAAGAGGAGCCGGTAAAGTATGCGTCTCATATACTTTAATGAGAAATCATCAACTGGAGACATCGAGGAATATCCCGCCTATCATATCATTGTTGAATGTTATTGAAGACTAAATATGGTTCATATTCCAGTTCCTAAAAAAAAACAAAAGGTGCCCTGCCATGTCTGTCATGACTTCAGTGAACTCACTGGCCCAAACCTATGATTCTCGCTGTACTTGACACTAAAGTCCCTCGTGCAGACAATCCCTCTTCCGTGCTCTTTCTGCAGTATTATCTCCTCGCTGTTCGTATCGGAAGGCAAAGCACCAGCATACACAGCTTCAGCGGAACATCGGCCTTCTATAGCGACCGGCGAGCGCACCGCGTCAGCTCTCGTACCCGCGCCAGACACATACATTTCAGTAACGCTGAAGACTTCCTTGGTATGCAACTCGAACTCATCATGTAAACTGCGATCCAGCGGGATTCTGCTGGTCCTCCTGTTACCGCTCGCGTAAGGGGTGTTGCGAGAGGCACCGGCGCCGAGGGGCGCCTGACCACTACGGCCGTAGCGTTCGTTGCTGGGGTAGTAGTCGACTGAGCTGTTTATCTTCAAGAGGCGACCGAAGAGGGGTTTGAGGTAGGAGGCGCAGGCCGCGATGATACCGATATTGAGTTGGAGGCTGGTTCGCATCGAGACTAGTTAGCATGCGCACTTTCAACAAAGCCTACACATTGCATTGTCAAAGTAGTTGCCTGCATGTCCGAGAACTCACTTTTGCCAGAAATGAACCCAATAGTCGAATATGGCATCAGGACTGCCACCTGTGGTCAACATGAATACAGCCTTGAGAATGCCCATGATGACTGCACTAGATTTAGAATCACGTCAGCGCATTCGTGAATCGAGAAGGATATCAGAATACAATCAACACTTACAAATAACCAAGGTTAAGGATGCTTATCACATAAAGTCTAACGCGGAATCTCATCTTCAGATGCCAGATGATGGGAATCGGCAGCGCTCCCAAGCAAATGTCGGTAAAGATGTTACAGGCTAACCAGAAAATTTGTTAGAAATCGTGGCAGACAGCCACTCAGTTCGACTTACAGATATTCCAGTACGTCAGGTTGATGAACAAATTGAAGTCATGACACCTTGGATCAAAGGGGTTCATCCACTGAAACTCCCACCAGCCCGAATATGGCGTGCAGTAAGCGAACAACCAAGCAATTGCTTGAATCGAGTACGCAATGACAAAACCTATATAATTCAGCCATCAAAGTCTTGGAGCCGGGGGCGAGAGGCGGCAACGTCGTATTCACACATACCAATTACGGCGTAAAGCGACCAACGGTACCATTGAAGGTCTCTCTTTAGTCGAAGTAAACTTATTGCCATCGATATCCTCAACAGTCCCATCGCGACGCCATCTGATAGAACCGTCTTCCAGAAAGATATCTGCTCGAATTCGATTCTGTCGTCTGTCGGGATTGTCAAGCCATGACGACCGAGACCGTAAGGTACTTGGAGGACCAGGCAGACCCAGGAGACAAGGGCGAGGATCTACATCGTCCTGAAGTTAATAACCTCTTTTCGGCCTTCGAAAATCGGACGAACTAATGTGCAAGTACGGACTTACGGCGGCAGCCACTATAAGGGCATCTTCGGTTCCAAAGGCCCTGAGAAGTATCACGCGAGCATAAACACGCAGCGCGACGAATGCCAGAGCGACAAAGTGGAAAGCGCCAACCACGCCGACGATCCGCCCTGCATTGCTGGCATTGACGTACTTTGGAGGAAATTCATCCATTTTTACTTCATGGTTGTGACTCTGGAGAGGGTAGAAAGAGAGCAGCAGCGACGGTGATGGCGGCGTGGACTTGTGGATAAGACCACCCTCTTTTCTCGGGGCTCATTATCACTGAGAATCCTACAGAGAGACGCAAGACTCAGGTGCTTATTCTTCCGACTACGAATGTCATGGAACTCACGCACTCTTCGCCTCGGCTTGGCCCCACGACTTGCCTGTCCTGGCTTCATGCGGCCTTCTTCGACGCTCTTGGTTTTAGGCTCAAGGGGCAGAAGAAGAAATTTGCACCTTGCAGCTTGTCACAACTTGTCACAACTCGAGCTTCACTAGTAGTTAGCCGGTAATTGGTTCTCAACTTGTGGCAATACTGAAGAGGTACCGCACATGGCACAACAGCCCAAAATGACAGACGTCGTATTTGTTGCGAGACTATTGCTCAATGCGTAAATTCCTTCCTCCGAGGGATCCACTACCCTGTTGGTGACGGCTTTTCAACGTGCATTCTTGAAGAATCTGCATTGGTGTGGCACAGGGGAGAAGAGGGGTGAAGATACCGGGATTTCCGGGCAGCGCGTTGCCACATGGGCTTCAACTGCCAAGAACAAGGATAGAACGGTGAGAGTATAGAGTATCGACTGTCGAACATACTGTCAGCTCGTCGAACACCAGAGTCATAAGTAGACGACTCCTGTGCCACAGCACAGCTGTCTACGGATAGTACCTCAAGTGGAACTGACGCCCGGCCCAGCCCGATCTGACTACGGGCCGCACGAACGGCGTAGACGGATCCATATGACAGGAAGATGTGGGAGGCCGTTTCTCAGCGTGGACCACGCTTCTCGCGGCAGGAGTGAACGAACCACAATTCAATATTCGAATTCCGAGCCAATCTTCCTGTTGCCGTTTCCAGGCAATGATGCGGTGATTTGGAAGTGTGCCAACAACGCCACAACCGGTCTTCGTTCTTCATCTGCCAACATCGACCAGGAATCATGCAAAACCGCGCAGAATTTGAACGCATGGGCTTGCTCGGATGATCGAGGCCATCGGCCCGGGTGGGACTTGTGGATCCTGCTGGCGCCGCGCCCCTGCATTCGTACCCCGGCCACTATCCACCCGGCCTGTTGGTTGATGGTCCAACTTATTCGGACGGCCGGGCTCGGAGCCCCGGTCGCCAAAGCGGAGCATTGTATCCTAAGATCCTGGTTCGGAAACCCCTCAAGGTATGGTATTATCACACCATCTTTGGAAGATGCCTGTATCCTCTCGCTGTTGAACTTGTTGGTTCGACGAAATCGACGTGACATCCAACAAAGTTCCACGATTTGGTTCACCTGTCTAGGATCCATCAGTCACATTGCAATCTCCGGCATGCAGCGGCCGTTGGTCCAATGCGGGGTGAAGAATCCATGTCGGCGAGAACGGCTAGTGGCCAAGATGATCGATTCCACCAACCGAGATATGCTTACTTGTTTGGGAAAGTCAAGTACGTAGTCTATGCAGACGCAGTCTTCAACTATCGGGAGTTGATGTTGTGGTACTCTGCAGGTATTGGGCAACTCGACTTAAAATCCTCCGTGATTCTGCAAACTCGCCGTGGAGGTGCGTTTCGTTGCCAGTCGCCTTACCACACCAGAATCACTGCCGGATTCCAAGAAATCACGTGTTAGTGTGCACTCTCTGAACTACCCACGCTTTCTCGGTCGACATGCGTTCTAGCAAGATACGTGCAGGTGCAAGTCTCGTCGCCACGTTCGTGGCACAGGGCGTGGCTGGGCTGAGCTGTTGCAACCAAACCATCTCCCGGGATGTTATCGTCGTCGGTGGCGGTGCTGCTGGCTCTCACGCTGCTGTTTGGTTGAGAGACCATGAGCAGAGTGTCGTCGTCGTAGAAAAGGCCAGTCAACTTGTGAGTCACATTCTCTTCCATCACACTTTCCTCTACAGATGGCTCTCCTAGAAGCAACTACGTATCGTGGCTAACATTCTCTTCAAGGGTGGCCATACGGCTTTCTACTATGACTCGGCTTCGAACAAGTCCATCAACGTCGGTGTACAAGCATGGATGGAGTACAAGGACACCTTTGACTTCCCGAAGCGCATGAACGTTTCAACCAGCGGTTCGATGCAGTTCACCACGCTTGATTACAAGTACGTTGACTTCAAGACGGGCTCGCCAGTAATAGGCTGGACCGCCCCTTCCTCAGACGCCATGTATCCGGCGCTGCAGAGGTATCTCGACGTTCTCGAGAAGTATGAGGATATCATCCTCCCAGGTTTTGAGAACTTCCCTGATGCGGACGCCATTCCCGAGGACCTGGTTATGCCCTTCCGCCAGTTCATCGAAAAGTACGACATCGCCGCCGCCGTACCCCAGATCTGGGACTCCACGGCACAGGGCCTTGGTGACACGATGGACGTGCCGACCTTGTTTGTCATGCAGGCTTCCGGAGTTCCCATGGTGCGAGCCCTTCTGGGAACAGCCGCTGCAGCGGTCCCTGCCTCGGGACGCCTCTACGAACTGTACGAGAGCGTGGCCAGGTTCCTTGGCGATGATGTTCTCTATTCCAGCACCGTCGTCACGACAGCTCAGCGCACTGACGACGGTGTCTCCGTGAAGGTTGCCGGAGCTGATGGCACCTTGACCTGCATCGACGCAAAGCGCCTGCTCATCGCTTTCGAGCCGACTCCTGAGAGTCTCGCACCTTTCCGCCCAGACGAGACCGAGACAGAAGTCTTTGACAAGATCGAGTTCACCACCGTCTACGCCGGCATCCTCCGCCATCCTTCGTTGCAAATCAGCACCGCTTACTCCAACAGATCGCCCGTCCCCGGTTCGACCAACTATACCGTGTTTCCAACCCCCTCTCAGGTGGGACGCATCGACTACATTGGTGGTACTCAGGACCTGTTCCAGTTCACGGCTATCGGCACGGATGAGGATACCTCAGAGAGCATTAAGGCTGTTATTGCCGAGTCCATTGACAATTTGATTGAGGCCGGGACCGTCCCTGCTTCCAACGGCACACTCAGCTTCGTTGCCTTTGCGAACCACGGGAAAATGCATCCTCGGGTCACTGGCGAAGAGCTCCGTGCGGGATTCATTCAGAAGCAGACAGCTCTTCAAGGCCGCCGCTCCACTTGGTACACGGGAGCAGCCTTCTCTGCAGGTTTCTCGACTGTGGTATGGGAGTACAACAATGTTATCTTGCCCAAGTTGATTGAAGGCTTATGAATAAATCGTTTGAGGATTTAATGTGTATATAATGTTTATTCATGGCCTCCAGAAGAAGACGGCCAAGATTAAATACGTAAGGTGGAAATTAATGGACTTTGGAAGCACCAGGACTTGTCTCCGTCTGACCTAACTCATACTGGAAACTTCACGATTTGTCGTGTGTGCTGAGGCCATCATGCTCTTAAGGGCACCCGCCCAAAGGCTTGGTGGGGTCCCACTGGCAGCCCTGGCGCGCTTCCAGACCAGCTGCTGCTTTGGTGCGTGCTTCTTGAGCGAGGGGGGCCGCGATGGCCATCGACGCTGTTGCGCACCAAAATGTTAGTGTGCAACGACCTTCCGCGGTATAAGTCGTCAACTAACTTACCGAAAATCGCAAAGACTTGGATGAACTTCATAGTTGAGAAGAAGCCGTGGTTGGCCTTTTGTTGGTTTTGGGTTCTTTTTGTGTTTCCGAGTGATGACGAAAAGGGTCAAGTTAGCAAGCAGGAGTCGGCCGTCATGTTTAAATACGTCTTGAAGGATAGTATCTATTGTCGTCCTACTTCTTTTCCCTCAACTATGCGCTCTACGATGTTCCCGCGCGGATGCATCTTTCGGCGCGGTACCTGGATAGGCCCCGCTCCAGACAAAGAAGAGGTGTCTGGTTCGCTCAACAACTCTAGGTTACTCGGATTGTCGTCCCGTCAGATTCATACGGGCGATGATCGCCCCATCTGATAAGCCGTAAGCTTAGAATTTGACGTAATCTAATCCATCAGTTTGATTGATTAGATGCTCAATCACACAGCCTGGGTGGTACTAGAGATGCACGTGGGTCAGCACAGTCATGACCATGCTTCCCAGAGTAGAGGCTCCAGGGGTAATTATCTTGTTCCGTCGTGATGAAGAGACAAAGAGCTATCATGATCAAGAGGCAGTCTCGATTATCTACTTTCCAGCTTCACCCCTCGTTCGAGGCTTTGGTACCCCGCCCCCGCCGTTTTTGTTTCTGCCGGGCATCCAATCGGCTCTTTTGGGTAGTATTGAGTGTACTCGGCGGAGAAAGTACACCAATAGCGCTTTCTCTCACTTTCGAATTACTTATACCGGCACGGCGCAATAGGCATTGTGCACCAGACGCCCACCGGGCAAACCCCCACCGGACTTGGCGCTCTTTACCCGTACCCGACACGCGATGATGCCGCACCGGAGAACGAGCGTTAATAGGTGCCTACTAGCTACGAATTGGCAAGATTCTATTTGTGAATGGAGTTGAGATACTGGTTTGCCAGTGCTCTGAGATGTCATGGTGATACCCGCGAGACCAGTACGTTTTCGGATGAGGTACGGCATATAAAAATTTTTTTGACTGCTCGATCATTTTTTCCTGTACTCGTTCTTCACCACAGAACTTTCGAAAGCCGTCCTTCAAATATATTCAACGCGCCGAAGTTACAGACACCATGGCTCGAAATGCTTTGGTCCTCTTATCGGGCCTGTTGTTGCCAGTCCTGGGCGCAGTCCTGAGCGCCCCAGAGCCGGTATCAAATTCTGTTGTCCAGAAGCGAGATCTCTCTGGATCTTCCTACGTCTGGCTCAATGACAACACTGGTACTCCACAGCATATGGCTTCTGGTGTCCTACTTGGCATCCCAAGCAACCCCGACCAGATACCCGACCACTGGCTATCTGACATCAAGTTCTGGAACATGAGATCTGGTGGCTCCCAGCTAGCCGAGCCCCGTCGTGGATGGACACGAGGGCTGAACGAGTTCATGGTAAGTAACAAGTTGACAACGTAGCATACCTTTGCCTGCACTGACAATGATTCCAGGGTCGCTACGAGTATCTCAAGTCTGCCTACCAGGTCACGCGCCGCCACGGGGGAAATTTCCAAATCATGATCCATGACATGTGGGGGACTGATTCGTATTCGAGTTTCGCCGAGACGCCGATGCCGGGGGACGGAGGGAGCTATGAAGACTTTGACAACTTCCTTGACACCTTTTTTGCGCTGCTGAAACAAGATGGCATGGTCGACAACATTTGGTGGGACCTTTGGAACGAGATTGACAATGTTGACTTCCTCGATCGAGGAATAGACAGATGGCTAGAGTACTGGGGTCATGCATACCATAAGATCATGTAAGTTGATCACCAAACCCCGGGCCGAGAGCTCTTTCAGCTCACCATTCCACAGGAGGGACTTTCCCAATGCCAAGGTCATTGGGCCGTCATACGGTCATCTGCCCAATTTTTCGCAAGGCGTCGAACAATATTTCTCACGCTGGGCCGAGTTCATAAAATCCAACAATTCTATCCCAGACCAGATCAGTCTTCATTTCCTTTACGGAAACGGAGACTTGACTACCTCGCTCGACAGTTACCGTCAGTATTTGAACGCTGCTGGTGTCGACTTTCAGGGTATCTGGAACGTCCAGGAGTACGGCCACCCGGACCAGCAGGTTCCATCCGGTCTCATATGGAACATTGGTCAGCTGGAGCGACACAACGTGCCAGGTCTCCGGGCCAATTGGCTAGGCGGTCAGGAACTCAACGACTATCTGGCATACCTCCTCGGAAAAGACAAGACTGGTGCCAATTATGACATGTATGACACTAGTTATCGGCCTGCTCGTGAGTACCCGGTGTATGTCTACTATGCCCAGAGCATGACGGGGTATCGTGTGCGCACCGAGATGTCTGAGGACACGCTTGTGGATACGTACGCTACCGTCGACCCCAGCCAGCGAGTAGTGCGTATCTTGGCTGGATGTCGTCCAAACACTGGCGTCTGGTTTGTCAAGATTGGCGGACTGAGCGCCCTTGGTCTTCCTGAATCTGGGTCACTGCCTATCAAAGCGATCCGATTCAACACAGCTCCGGGTCGATTTGATCGTGTCGCCGAACCTGATGATCTCGGCTACACCAACTATAACTATGGAGATGGTATCGTTACCGTCGCTGTCTATCAGAATGATCCAGACGTCGGCTTTGCTTTCGAGTTCTCGTACTGAGGTCCCTTTCGCACGGAAAGGCACAGCACAACTGTTGATGATGATGGTTCGAGAAGATGAACATGTTACATATTTTACATTCTTTGCAGGTTGGTTTGTTTCCCTGCTGTAGGAAGAGTCATAACTCTCTACTTTCTAAATGATGATCTATCAAACTCCTTCCTCCCTCTCATGAAGTCATATCTGATTTCTATGGGCTGTTCTCCATTCGGAAGCTTTCCTTGTAACTTGGTGACCGCTCGGTATCCAAGTCGTTGATATTGCTAGTGCTGCTAGAGCGCTTCTCATCTTCAACACCTGCAGAGTAGTGACCCGGTGCACTGGATCCATTAGGGATGTGGAACCTCCTATCAAAGCGGCTGAGTGCGTACGTAAAGACCACGATCAACTCAATAACATAGTTGAAGACGTAATAGCAGGCCTTGTGGTGGTACCATGCTGGGTTTGACGCAAGCCGGGGCGTAGTGTAGCTCACGCCGATGCGGAAGCCAGCACCCAGTGCTAGCAGGGTGGCGGTGAAGAGAACGAGGATGATCTTTGTCCTGAGCGAACCCTTGCCGAAGGGCTCTGGGGCGGATTTGCTGGGGATGAGCACGGTCGTGATGACAATCGGAATCGGCAAGAAGGCCAATGTAGCAAGGGATGTTCCGGACAACAACTGGATGATGCGCGCGGTGTTCAAGGTCGATGGGTTGCGGGTGTAAAAAGAAATGATGGTGACCGTAATTGTCATGATAAGACAAATGATGACGTAGGCGTAAAGAGCCTTGAAGGCGATCGAGGGGATGCGACCCCATCCGAAGTTGGGATGTATCGATCTGACCAAACGCTGCGCGAAAATGAGGTTGACAATGAAGAGGATGATGACACCGGCAGCCGCGAGAATATTGGCGGCGATCGTCAAGCTGGCGTTGTCGTGGCGAGTGGACCAGACAATGCGTAGGACCAGCGCCATGTTGCGGGCCATGCAGAAGCCGGCGAGAAGCACCGAAGGTAGGAACTTGTGCCCGCGGGCTTTGTTTCTGCGAAAGATGGTGAGGTTAAGGATGAATCCGCTGAGGAAGAAGACGATCAAGACGGCGCAGATTGGCACATCGACTTTCACGGTCGGCGTCAAGCCCAGAAGAGCTGTAACTGGTGCATATGGAGGTCCTTTCGGCGTCTATGCGGTGTTAGCGGTCACAACATGACGGCGATACAGAGTGGCCTACCTGCTGGCCACTCGCGGCCGTTGTTGTAGTTGACATGGCTTGGCAGATTATGTTGGGTTGTAGAGAAATTGAGTTTGGTTCTTGGCAGGGGTCTTAAAGTTGAATTAGAGTTCGTTCGATGTTGCGATTGCGTCAAGGTGTAAAGACTTCGAATCTTGGGGTCTATAAGTGATGAGAACTGTGGCCAAGCCAGAAGTTTGATACGTTGATTGCGTCTTGGCTTATGTGTATGATTTCGGACCCCGATATGATGACACGGTCTAAATAATTATACCCCATCATCGTGATATCTGTTCTGCTAGCTTCTATATGAGCCAACTGCTTTGATGTCTCCCACCATCCTGCAACCGGCCATCGGAGGTTGGTAGAAGGGCCGTGTCGACATTGATGTGGTTGCTGGCATGCGTCTAATCAGCTTCTAATGAGCTGGTCGGCATCTGTGCCTCCGTAGCGCCGTGCCGCCCATACATTGATGGCGGGAATTGTGGATTTTACTACTAAATAAGCGCCACATCTGTTCAGCCCGGACCCCGTTCCTATCCGTTGTCCGATGTCATGTGCAAGAGACATTCCATACTATGTCTGTACGTCCAAGGCCTAAGACCAATTACAGCTAGACAATCGGTCTCCGACTTGTCCAGGCCGTCTACATTCGACAGATGGAAGCTCTTTCAGTGCGTTCATCACAACCAACAAACGCCAGGGTGCTGTTACACACCCCAGCCACTTCCCTACTTCGGGGAGTGTAGGCGCCGTCTTACTCAGACAGTCTTCACAAAACCTGCCGCGATCTTCGCTGCTGGAGCTTGATTTTTCAGCACACCGAAATGTGATGGGAAAACCCTGACAAACAGAAATTTCGCTTGGTGATGAGTATCGATTTGCAGGGAAAAGAGGGCAATCACAAGAAGCCAAACAATTATTTCGTGTACGTCTTTGCATTCGTATGCCGTGTATCTAAGGCTCAAAGCTAGATGCGCTCTAGATAACCTAGACCAAACATCGTGAACTCTAAATAACAGCCCTCGCTTTAGTGGCAGCAAGTAACGACGCACTGGAAGTCGGCCTGCGAGGTGAGGAGCGAGTTAGCTTGAGTTCCTATACCAAATACGACTCTACTGGGAATGGGGATCGCTTACTCCTGAAGGACCACGGGTGATGTCGCCGGGGGCGCTCTTGTAGGTAGGGTCGATGGCCTGGCAGACCTTGATCTTGGCAGCAGCATCGATGTTAAGGCAGAAGTTGCAGTTGGGGTCGCTGTAGGTGCAGAAGCCCTCGGACTTTGATGACTCGTCAGCAATCCGATCTAGCGGATCTCGCCTCGTAGCCAGTGTGGTGTGGCTTGGAGGCTAGTGTTCCGTGCTTACCTTGCAGCTAAAGCCCTGGGGAACAGCGGCAACAGCCGTGAGAAGGGAAGCGAAAACAGCGGTGAAAGTAGTGGCACGCATTTTGAACGTTGTGGTTGCGACGGCAAATGAATGTTTGAAGAGAAGAACGGCCTGGCGGTTACTGAAAGAGAGACTTGGTGAGGATGAGGTTTTGATGATGGGAGCACGATTGAAGTACACGGAAACAGCAGAGAATTTATAACAGCACGACACGTCCATCATCTTGTGATCACAGCAGTATGCGGTCTGGCTTATCCTCAGATATCAAGAAAGGGACCCTTCATGATTCGGCTGTCGGCATGAACGAGTTGACCTCTGAACTCTAATAAAGTGAGGCCCGAATTCAGTATTGGTTACGAACAGCTAGAATTGCTCTAGTGTTGAATGAAGATTTGGAGTTGTAGATCATCATGGGTAAGTTGACTCGCACATACTTTGGCTTCCATTGTTTAGGTTACCTTGTTTAAGTTTTGAGATCCTGATAGAGTAATGGGGAAAGAACGAGTCGTGCTGCTCGCGGCGACACAGACAGTGGCCCCCAACTTATTCACTGCCCCGCATAGCTCATTTCAGGAGCGCTGTTGAGCATCAAAACCACATAGATACGAAGTGCTAGTCAGAATAAAGTTGCTACTGGGCATTATAGCTACCAAATGGGATTCTTCGAGATCGTCCATACTTCCCCACCTACATTCTGCGGGCAATGAGTTGTGGAAATGTCTCAGCCAGTCCTTGCAGAAATGCGAGTTATCAGGGACTGTCGGTGGATGATCCTCGTTCGGATGAGAAGAACGGTACAGCAGCCCAGGATTCACAATCGACGGAAGATTTTCCTCTGCGGTTGAATTTAATTCAACGAGAAAAACGGCGTCCATCATTACAACGCTGTTAGGTTGAAGCAGCGGCATGTGTCAAGTGAAGCCGATGTGAGTAGTCTTAGGCCAAGATACATCAAGTGTACAGATCGATTCCAAGGCTCGGACTGAACATAAGCATTCGGGGCACTACGCAACAGAATTTTGGGAGGGGTAGCGATTCCGATGCCGAACACTCAGTCCGTTGACTGTGGATAGTTTTCTGCCTAGGCAACCTGAATAGTCATGATTACTCGATACCAAGATGATTCAGGGACTAACTCGGTACATGTCTTGCAATAACCATGTTTGATAGCTGGACTGAATCGGCATCATAACTCGTCACATGTCTCCAAATCTGGAGCACAGCAATAAGCATAATGATGGGGGTCCCGGGCTAACTAGAGAGATCTCTCGGAGAGCCTCTAAGCCATATGATCCAGTGTCATCGTGACCGTGTGAAGTCAATTCGCAGCGCTTTACGAGGAATGCCCATGGAGTCTCGGGGATCCCCGACTTGGAATCGGGGTAGACGAAGCCTCAAGTGGATGTTACTGAACTATCGCAGGCTCGCTCCAGATAGCGAACTTCTCTTACTAGAATCTCGCTACAATCTTCTCTGGACAGCTGATGGTTTTCTTTGCAATATCTAAATTCTTTGTATCTTTTCAGCTTTAGAAGCGACAGGAGAGCAGTCCAGTTGCGCCACCTCTTTACATCATGACGTCTCAGTCAGGAGGTTGCTGAGTCATGGAAATCCGATCAGACGAACCTGAAGTCTGGGACAACGAGGGTGCATGGCGAGGACCTGACACGGCCCCCTCATGTTTGGGCCCCTTATTATCGGACTCTCAGGGTAGCAGCGGTGAGTATCAAGAATTCAAGATAACTTTCAGGTACATAAACGAGCCAATGACTACAGTGTACTTGATGCAGCTCCAGGCTGCATGCAGGTACCCAAGTGCAAAGTTGGTTCCAGTGCTGCGGCGCCATGTCACAACTTTTACCCAACATCCTTCTCATCATCACGAGAAAAGACATTGCGAAGAGAGCAAAAAAAGAAAACTGAAGAAATAAGAGAATGTTACGATTCGTCGATTCTTTCCTTGTGACTTAGTAGAAAAATCCCTCCTCGAAAAATCAGCGTAAATTTGTGCGTTCAGGCGCAATCCATCATCCATGGATCACTGCATAGCTCACGGGGTTCATCCTCGCGGGCGAGTCGAACCGTCGCATATCACCTCCGACGTATGTGCTGGGGCCAGACCAAAACAACCCCCCCTCTCCCTCATCGAAGGAAGGATTAGAGTCACATAAAATTATCGCATCCCGCGGGCCAGACATAGGAGCTAACGTTTGAAAAGTAGGACTCCTCTGGTCCTGTATTATCTAACTGTTGTGGGAAGAACTACATACACACTACTGTAACAAATGGGGGGATATCTCTTCTAAAACAGGCCAGCCATCGCGACGAGAGCAAATCCAAACAGACCAGTGCCAACAGTTGCACCGGTCAACAGCTTTCCAGCGGCAGCGCTGGCGCCGGTGGAGGCGGTAGCGCTGGCGGACAAGCCGGACTGGGTAGCCGAGGGGGCAACCGTCGGACGGATCGTGGTTCCTGTCGTGGTGGAGTTTCTCAGCGGGGCGCCCGAGGACACGGGGAAACCAGAGGAAGGCGTCGCTGTCGCGTCGGAGCTCCCGGAGGCGGGTTCGGAGGTTGTGTTACCTGAAGTGGTGTCGTTCTGACCGGCGTTGGTGCTGTCGTCGGTAGCGGCGCCAATCTTGATGCTCGAGTAGTCACCAGTCATGTCGCTGTAGGTGTAAGAGCCACCGGGGTTCGCGTTGGTGATGGAGACCTTTTGGACGGTCATGGTGAAGGGCGCCTTGGTGTAGTCGGTCTCACCGCCAGCCCAGGTGATGGTGCCGGCGTTGTTGTCCGGGTCGCCGCCGGCCCAGATGCCGAGTCTCAGGCGGGCCGGGGTCTGGGGGAAGTTCTTGCCGCCGAGGGCATCGGCGTAGTTGAGGGTGCGGACGAGGTTGCTGTTGATGTACCAGGTGACGGCCTCCTTGGTCCAGTCGATGGTGTAGTTGTGGTACTCGGTCTGAGTCGCGGCGATGGTGTGGAACGCGCCGCGGTCGTAGCTGGTGGTGTTGCCCTTGCCAAAGTAGTTGGTCTGAACCTCGGCATCCTTGCCGCCGAGCCACTCCCAGTCGACCTCATCCAAATCATCGGACTCGATAACTACACTGCTGACGATACCGGTTCCGGGGGCAGCCTTCATGAGGACCTCGGCGCGGCCGAAGAAGAAATACCACGACGTCTCGATAGTGGGGGCATCGCCCTTCTTGTTCAGGGTGAACTCAGCGCCATCAGTGCCGTAGGTGATGTTGCCGGCGGTGACGGTCCAGGCATCGTTGTCGGCGCCCTTGGTGAAGTCGACCTCATAGGTGCTCTTTGCCAGACCTTTGTTGGCGGGGCAAGTTTCTTAGTTATCTCGTGTTAGCAAAACGATCCATCCGCCAAAGCATAGGCTGCCGTGATGTGGAGGACATGTCGAAATATCCTCAAATGAACGCGGATCCAAAAAGTTAAACTTACTCTTAGTAGGGTCGCAATCGGTAAAAGTTTGAGCGAAAGTTGTAGAAGCGAGAAGCGCAACGAGCGACGCTTGACGAACGAAAGACAATGCCATTGTGAGTAATTTTACGGCGAAGGAAGAACCCTCTAAAATTCAATTCAACGATAGTATATTGGAAGGAAAAGAAGTTTCTAAAAGAGAAGAGATAGAACGAGAGAAATGGCTGAGGCTTTCAGTGAAGAACCATGGAAACCGAACCCGCCCCCTTATTTCGATGGCGGGTCATCGTCTCCATTAAAGAAGGGCAGAATCAACAGGATACATGGATACCTGGTGTTTGAGCTTTACTAGGAGAACCCATCACGCGAGTTCCAGCTGGACAAGCTGGAGCCAACCACCTCACTTCCACCCCATCTCAAGGAGGCTGACGTACGTTTGAGCATCTGGCAACGGCAAACACCTGCCACTCGGCCTCCCGGCAGTGGAGTAGCCATGGTGGGGTTCATTAGTGGGTGAAATCTATTGAGGGGACGCGTGTGCATGGGTGGCTGTACCATTTCCTCTTCCCTAACACCTGCAGCTGGTCGCTCGGGGCAGCGCCCACCATCCGATGTGCCGTGCCGGGAGGCCGTTCATGCTATTAAAAAGCCGTGCGGCTTGTCAAGTTGGGCTGAAGCACCAATGGGACGTCCCGGCCAGGGTTCTCTTCCCTCTGTTCGATGTGGGCTAAAATGGTGAGACGGGATGACCAACGGTAGAGTCTCAAACCTCTGTGGCTGGTGTCGAAACTTTCCCACACAGTATCTTTCCCATCTGTGCGTTTTAAGGGGGCTGAGACTGCTGAGGAGGGTGTTTTGATGAATAACCCATACAGTTTCCCCAAATCATCTTGTTGGTGACAACACCACGGGAGGCCCCTCGATCCAGACATAATCCTTGATGTCCCGCGGAGAATAACAACCATGGTGGCAACCCGTGCCAACCTAAACACCCAACTCCAGAACTGTGAATGCTGCGGCCCTCTCAGGCTGTGCTCTTCAGACGAAACATGCTTTAAGCTCACTGGATCCCATTTACATCACAGTCACAGGCCAGAGGCCAAGTCTTTGCGTACCTGCATCCGGATCCGCGCGCCAGTGGTGCAACCAAGTCCGCCGTCGCCTGCGAATTCGCGTTTCCGCACTCCCGTTAGGCAGGGCTGCGGACGGACAGGGGAGTATGCGGCCCTTGGCACTATCGCGGCGCTAAGTCGGCCAAGCAAATGACATCCTGCAGGGTCATTTCGGAGCCCGATCGCCCACAGTCCGTGAACGGTGAGCGTCGTATCCCGCCGGGAAGCCGCCGGAGATTTTGAGGGAGCTCGGCAGATCTACGTTCGGGGGAGGCAGAAGCACTGCCCTGGATGACGTTGAAAATCAAGGGGTTGGCGCAGCATATATTATGATCGCATTCGGTGCGCGCGGATGGCTTTTTGATGTTCTCCCGTCCTTCGCCGAAGGCACGGCGAAGCGGCTGTGGCCGACGGGATGGCCATTCAACCAACATCGGGCCTTCAAACGCCGTTGCGAGATACGACCGCCGGTGCAGTCACTGTTTTGGCTCTGCGAGCTGGATCTCCGGGGGATTACGCCATGTAGGTCAGAACAGGTCTTGGATTCGTAATCATCGACATGACCCGCATCCGCAGGCAGCCTACGTGTAAACGTGAGCGGGTGTGTGATCATCGAGGCACTGCAGCAAGACCGGCACATCAGCCATGCGGTCGGTCCAGTTCTCCTGCAACAATTAAGGCCGCACAAGGACAATGAGTTAAGTTGGTCTTACTGATAAGTTTGTGATGGAATCAATCGTCAGTTAGAAGCGCTACAAATCTGAAGGAAATCGCAAAACCTAGGTATGCGACAGGGCTTACTCGAGGCCATGAAAACCTCCCACAGGGTCCCAAAGCATCCGGCGAGCCTCTGATCACGGAATGACCTCCCAGCCCTGGTCCCCCAGATATAGTTTTGCAAGGCCAATTCCAGCGCACGAAGTTCGTCCCTATCAACCGCAGTGCATGCATACTTCTGTCGTTGATGCAACATCACTACTGGCTTGACAAGGCGAGCGATGTATTTGAACAGTCTGTTGGCATCGAAGATTTCAAGCACACCCTCTACAAGAGATCTGATACGACATGGGAATATGGTTCCGGTGGGAACTAGTTGATGAACCGGAAGTCGCCATGTATGACTGTTCATCTTCTACTGCGGAAAATTCGTAAACGCTCTTTCTCTCTCCAAGAGTGGAGCTCGACGCCGCCGTGTTCCTCAAAGCATCTGGGATCAGGGTTACCTACAATGCCTGTGCCAGTTCCTTGATCGACCTCGACATTGGGGATTTGCCCGAATTTCCGGGCCAATTCGGTGATCCTGAGTCTGAACTGGTCGATGCACAAGCGCAATGAATGTCTATCTCTCGCATTGCTCTTGTAAGCCTCGACCACCAACTGAGCCTGGTCAGTTCCAAGTAAAGCATTCATGGGACGACCGCTGCTTGACATCGTGCAAAGTCTGGGGGAGGACGCCAGGCAATTGGGAGGAGATAATACTGCTACCGAACACACTGTTGATGAGATGCTCACCGCCGAAGAAAGGAGCTAAGGAGACCGATTGCGTTCGAATACTATGCCGGCTGAAGGGACCAGAGCAAAGAGTATGTAGAAGTGAGAGGAGGAGCAAAACCGCAAAACGTATTAAATGTCAAAAAGATGTCTGTTTTTTGGGATCGAGTCAGTGGCATTGACTAGCGAGATCTATACAATGATTATCGGAGTTGAAGGGGGACAGGACAGCCCCTCCATGTCTGTCTTTCTTATACGGCACAAGGATTTCCGACTCGGAGTGAACATTGAAAGATAGAAGCAATTATAACTGAGGACAAATAGGAATAGCTCTCAATGTTGTAGAGGTCTCTTTGACAACAGGCTCACTATACACGGATGGTATCCTGTATCTACCTACTTAGTTTGGGAAGGAAGCCATAGCCATATCTGAAATTGTTAACGGCGCTAGCTTGTTCTAGGGTCCCAAGGTAGTTTTGGACTTGTTCATAGGTCTAGACAAACAACGAGAAACAGATAACAATATTGCACCCGCGACAATAACAAACCGTACCACTACTTTGGCTTAAATGTGCCAGGGAAAAAACAGGCTGGACTAAGTTTGGGTTTTATAACTGAACTGATCTCCTGGCAATCATTTGAGAACGCCTCCGGGAATGATGGGAGGACGATACCGATACTCGAGTTCGAAGATCATGATCAAATACGGAAAGCGCCATTTGGCAAGACTCTCGTTCATTACCGATGGCGACGGGAAAGCCAATAATATTGTGGTCTCTACGTGTCCAGCTATAACGGTACTCTGCAGGAAGCTCATGGGTGTCATGGCTAGAATGATCAACACCCTTGTTGTACGCACCATTGAATAGGGCCCGAACATTCACTTGACGAGTCTGACCTTGGACAAGAGGCGCGCGGGGCGATGTGGAACCATTAACATATCTATCAAGATCATAAGAACACGTAGATGGAAAAACAGGTTGAAGGAAATGTCTGGAAGAAAACGGTGTTGTAAGTCGAATTTTGCTTAAATCCTTGTAACGAAAACGTAATATTTCCCGGCGTAGAAATCAAAGCAATACACTTTGCCAAGCAACTATAACATCTTCTAGACGCTCAAAATTTTGCGTATAGATGTTAAAAAATGACAGCTTTCTTGCGCCTGCCTATATCAGAGATTGAGAGTGGGAAGGTTTGGTTTTGCCTTCCACGAGCTCAGGATCGCATAACTAAGTATCTTCCGTCTTGTTGTGTCGTCACGGAGATGTTGACTCAGCTGCACAGCCACAGAAGCAGTACTCAAGCCACATAGACTCGAGCACCTTAAGGTAACGCCCGAGGGCTCCACCCTGCGCCTCGGCTCACCATGGACTTCCACTCGCAGTTGGTCGGACATATGGGGCGGTTGATGTCACACCCGTTCAAGCTTGACCAGCTACCAACAGACAATCAGGCTGTTCACAACCACCTCACGATATCCCACCTTTCAGTATCGCTTCTCTACAACTTTGCAGTACCAAAATAGACACTTTATTGCAAGTCTTATCATGCGATAGAAGCACACTACCTCCCCACCTTTGCGAACCTTGTTGCGCCGCGGGCTCAAGAGCTCCCGCACACGGTTTACCCTCACCCTCCTCCGCACCCTCCACCCCCGAACCTCAACGAACCGACCACGTCCATCTGAAGCCCCTTGCGCCAGCCGCCCAATATGGCCGACACGATACCTTCACTTCAGACCGGGCCTCAAGATGGCGAGCGCCGCTGCTTTATCTGCCTTATGGACGAGAACGAGTCCGGCGCCTCCGAGTCCGCCTGGGTCGACCCGTGCCCCTGCACCCTCGAAGGCCACCAAGACTGCATGATCCAGTGGGTCACGGAGCTGGAGCGCGAGGGCAAGGAGATCCTCTGCCCGGTGTGCAAGGCCAAGATCAACATTGACGAGCCCTACGACCCGGCGCTCGCGCTCAGCAACCAGATCTACAAGTCCTTCAGCAGGGTATCGCCAGGCTTGATCCTCGGCGGGATCGGCGCGGGCACATGGGTCAGCTTGGCCATGTACGGCAACATTGCAGTGCGGGTGTTTGCGGGCCCCGAGGCGACGTATCGCTTCTTCTTCAACGACAGGAACCCCAGAGGCGTGCCCATGGTCAACTGGATCCACGTCGCGATCCTGCCGACTATCGCGCCCGCCCTGGTCCTGGGCTCATCGGTGCCTATCCTGGGCAATGTCTTCTTCATGCCCGTCGCCGCGCTGGTAAGCATCCTTTTCTCACACTCACTTTTGGCAGACCTGACTGACATGATATAGTACGGCGTTTTCCACATGGCCAAAGACGACCACTTCTTCTCCTGGCCTCCATCCCCCCAACTCGCGGCAGCGTGCTTTCCGTACATTAGAGCTGTATACAATAACCTCTGGCACGAGTTTGTCTGCCCGTATGAGAAGAGGTGGGAGCGCACAATTGCCGGACTGCCCGAGCCAGCACCCCAGGCAAACAACAGACCGAATGGCAACCGCCGCCGCCGTGGTAGGAACAACGATGGCGCCAACGAAGCCGCTAGAAACGTCGGCTTGGTCGGGGGTTTGATCGATGCCGCCATCGACATGCTGGACATCCCTGACGTGGAAATGGAGGTCGAGCTAGAGGAAGTGGAAATGGGGCAGGACCATGATGTCGTCAACCTCGAGATTCTCGTCGAGGAGATCGAGGAGGCGCATGCAGCGGAGCAAGAGAATGGCGGCGGAGATATTGCTGCTGCTCTCCCTGCTCAGCTACCCCAGCCAGGCAACGAGCCTCAGCAGGCAGCGGTCGCGGCACCTCAACAACCCGCAGCCCAGCCGGCACCCGCAGCACCACGCCAGCGGGGTATTCAGGCCAGCCTCAAGGACGTCACAAATGCGATCGTGAGCACGCTCCTGCTCCCAGTCTTCTCGGCCGCCATGGGCGAAGCCATCCGGTTGGCGCTGCCCAAGCCCTGGACATCTCCGGCGGGCACCTTTGGTCGGTTCAAGATCCGGACGGGGCTGCTCCAGGAGCAATGGGGCCGGAACCTCGTCGGTGGCTGCATGTACGTTGTGATCCGCGACGTATTCCGGCTCTACACCAAATACCGCCTCGCGAAGAACAAGCCCCTGCGCAAGATTCGCAACGTGGACAGGCGGAGGAACCAGACCTCTCCCACTTCTCCCGCTGCGTAGGGAACGTTGAGATAAGAAAGCAAACAAATATTAACAGCGACAGTACACACCAGCATATCACAAGGCGTTGGCGGATAGGATAGGAGGAGTGTATACCTTTTTTTTGCTTTGTTTCTTTTCTGTGTGATTAGATCTCGTTCAGCATGGCGAGACGTTTCCCATCTCCACGGCCTCTGCTTAAACAGCGATGAATCAGTCAGACTATTTTTCTACATTTGTGCGGTCGATAGTGACGAATATGGATGTCGTGTGCATTTAACCGCATATCTGCATGATTGCATGAAATTGAAGCCAAGAGGAAATGCTCCTTTCCCATTCAGCGGGGTAACCGGTACGTTCCTCCAGGCTCTTCCCTCCAAGGCTCCAACGCCGCCGCTGCTTGACGCCCACCCGCCCAGTCCCCCTCCCCCACCTTCAACGCGACTGCGCTGGAACCTTCCAGCCAAACAGCTGTACCGACCCGGCGAAAAGAGAACGTGGGGAGTGACGCGGGCAAGCCAAGCAGCCGCAAAGCCCAACCCGCCAGCCATCGCAACAAAGGAGGACGATCCCCCAAAAAACCAACAACACAACATCCAAGCTCTCCACCATCTTCCAACACCTCTTGATACCCCCATCCTCGTGTCGAACCCTCCCTCCATTCGATTATATACACGTCCACAAGTCCACACATCGTCAAAATGGTAAGCAGCCCATCCCATTCCAGCCTCCCTAGAAAGGGGCAGACAGCCAAGAGAAGAATACAATCATGAGCTAACATTTTACCCCTCCTCCCCTCCTCCAGGCGACAGTAACCTCCAAACAGCGCCTCGCCGTCGCAATCTGCGAATTCCTCTCCACCTCGGTCAACGACGGCACCCTCCCCGCCGACGACAAGGACTCCATCGACGTCGCAATCCAGTGCATCGCAGACTCCTTCAAGGTCGACCCCACCGACAAGAAAATCCTCGCAGAGGCCGTCGGCGCCCAGAACCTCTACCAAGTCTACTCCGTCTACGAGAAGCTCAAGAACGCCTCCACCCCGGCCGCGGCAGCGGGCGCTTCCGCCGGCGCAGCAGCAGCAGGCGCAGCCGACGCCGCCGCCTCGGCCTCCAAGACGGTGACCGAAGAAGATAAGAAGGAGGCCGACGCCCTCAAGTCAAAGGGCAACGCCGCCATGGCCTCAAAGGACTACCCCTCCGCCATTGCCCTCTACACTCAGGCCCTGGCCCTGAACCCCGGCAACGCCGTCTTCCTCTCCAACCGCGCGGCCGCCCACTCCGCCGCAAAGGACCACGAATCCGCCAAAGCAGACGCCGAGGCCGCCGTCGCCGTCGACCCGGCCTACACGAAAGCCTGGTCCCGCCTCGGCCTCGCCCGCTTCGCCCTCGGCGACGCAAAGGGCGCAATGGAGGCCTACGGAAAGGGCATCGAGTTTGAGGGCTCCGGCGGCAGTGAGGCCATGAAGAAGGGCTTCGAGACGGCCAAGCGCCGCGTCGAGGAGATGTCGGTCGAGGAGCGCGATCTGCCCCGCCAGTCACCCGGCATCGGTGGCGGCATGGGCGGTGGCGCGGGCGGTATGCCCGACTTGAGCAGTCTGGCGAGCATGCTCGGCGGCGGAGGAGGGGCTGGTGGTGGTGCGGGCGGTGCCGGAGGCATGCCCGATTTCAGCCAGATCATGAACAACCCTATGTTCGCGAGCATGGCCCAGAACCTGATGAGCAACCCTGACATGATGAGCAACCTCATGAGCAACCCGCGTCTGCGCGAGATGGCCGACCGCTTCGGCAGCGGTGGAGGCATGCCTGACCTGAACGCTCTCATGTCCGACCCCAACATTGCAGACATGTAAGTGATCTTACCTGTGCCAATGTAATAATTTGAATCCTAACTCTTCTTAGGGCACGCAACATGATGGGTGGTGGAGGTGCACCGGGCGGTGCTGCTGGCGGAGCTCCCGGCGGAGGCGCTGGTGCTGGCCGTGGAGGCTCGGCCTAAGACGTTGTTTTAAGAGGATCAAATTCATTATTGAAAAAAAACGTCCCCGTTGGAGAAGCCGGGAACCACAGTTGATGACCACTCCGACTCACTACTAGAATTACCCTCACAACAACGTACACAAGACACCTGTGCATGAATAGAACACCTTTAACGGCCCCATGAGCCGAGTCTCCTTGTTGAAGGTTGAACAATGTATTTGAAAACAGGCAAAGGTCTGTTGAGGTAACTCAGCATGTTGATCAAGCTATCGACCCGTCTTATCCATACATCCAGTCTAATCTAAACTCAAGTATCCGCCAGTCTGTTCTAAAGCTTTTCCGCACCAATTCTAGTGAAACTGACCCTTCGCCAATTTTGGTTTGCTTTTGATTTGAAACACAATACTCGCACGATATGAAATGTAGCCCCCTTCGTCTCTTTTTACACATGCCAGCTTGCGCTGACGCCGTTCTCTAAATAATACCGTAGAAAGTGGCACCAAACAAGCCATTTGATGGGCCAAGAATAGTACATGCCGCCATGTGACACTGGACGAGTGCCAACTCGAACAAAAGAAATCTGATAATGTGCGGCGCAGGATCAATTGAGAAGCTGTGAAGAGCTAATGATGAGCACCATGATCTGGGGGTTTTGCATGGCCATGTCGGCCACGTCCACGGCCTCCGCCTCGGTTGTGCCGTTTTTTCTGACCACGATGGATGTTGGACTGCTGGGGATCGCGAGCGAGCGAGGGTGCCGCTGAATTAGACTGCGTGACCTCCTTGAGAGGAGATGTTGACTTCGTTGGTTTGATTGCAACCGGACCGTGAGATTCCTCAGGCACGTTTTCCTTGTGGCGAGAAGCAGGAGTGCTGGTCAAGCCGGGTGTCGGCAGCTTGTCATTGATCAAGTCCCTGGTTACGATGATGGTCATTGGGGAAGCACGAGTCTCCTGGCCCGGTGTGGCGGCCTTCAGCTTCAAGACCGGTGCAGATACGTGGCGTACCTCCTGCAACCCATTAGTTTCATGCTGGGCTGCAGATGGCTGTGAGGATCTTACAGCAACGGACCCATCAGCATCATCGCCACTTTGGTCCATCGCATCAAAATCGCCACTACCTTGTCCATTCGAATCGCTCATCGCGTTGTAGCGACGGGCAGTAGAGTGAGGGGTCCTGAATAGGGGAAGCTCAAGCTTGATGACAGTGTCCACTGAGTCATTGTCGGAGTCTTGTACCTTACTGTCGTGTCGAGCACCTGCCGCAATAAAGCGGTCAGGCTTCTTTTCTTGAGAGCAATCATACATCATGAAGGGAGTCTTACCAGACAGAGGGCTTAGTTGAGCGCGGCTGCCGGCAGAAATGGTCGTGGTGCCGACGATGGATTGCGGGGAGGAATCGTCATCCGAAGAAGTTGCGCTCACCCAATTCAAGACCCGCTTGGGAGTCTGTCGAATGGGCGAGACATGTGGCTTCGCGGATTCCGTGACGGGTTGGCGACTGGGGGATGGAAAAGAAATTTTGGTGATTGGGGTCGACTTGGGCGTGAATTCGGGTGCAACGGGGTTCAATCGAGATCCCTACACAATTAGTGGTTAGAATCTGCCAAAGACGAATCTTCAGCTGACTCTACCTCTTTCTTGTGGTTACCGGGGGTCTGAACAGCCTCGTTTCCCTTGCTTGCCTGAGTCGGTGTCGTCTGGGTGTCCTCGGACGCAGAAGCATCTGTCTCCGAGCTGCCGTCGAGCGTGGAGTCGTCGGTGTCACTTGCAGTTGACTTTTTGCTGGTGGCGGAATCGTCATCCTTGGGCTTCAGGAAGGTTTGCTTAGACCATAGGTCGGCATATCTTCCCTTAGCGGTAACGAGGTCGGCGTGATTGCCCTGCTCGACAACCTCACCATCCTCGATGACAACGATGCGATCAGCGTTCATGATGGTCGAAAGTCGATGACTGTGCCTGGTTAGCATGTGGGCCCGGTAGCTCAATGGCGCAGTGGCAAATAGGGGAACAGTAGAGGCTTGGATAAAACGGAATACATACGCGACAATGAAAGTGGTTCGTCCCTTGCAGAGCTGCATGAATGACTGCTGGATCTTCTGCTCTGTATCGGTGTCCACTGAACTTGTCGCCTCGTCCAGAAGCACAATCTCGGGCTGCTTGAGAATTGCCCGGGCAATAGCAACACGTTGGAGCTCACCGCCAGAAAGTTTGCTGGTTTTGGTCAGCAGCCAGTCTTTTCGCAAACACTGGGATTACTTACATTCCCCTCTCACCAACTCGCGTGTTGTATCCATCGGTGAAAGTCATGATCTTATCATGAATGCAAGCGGCCTTGCAGGCTTCAAAGACCTCGTCGTCAGAAGCGGTGATTCTCGCATACCGAATGTTGCTAATGATCGTGTCGTCGAAAAGCACAGGATTCTGCGGCACCAAGCCAATGCGGTCACGGAGGCTGTGCAAGTCAACGTCGCGCACATCCTGTCCATCAATCAAGATGGACCCCTCGCTAGCGTCGTAGAAACGGTTGAGTAGCTTCAACATGGTGGACTTGCCGGCACCAGTAGCACCAACGAAGGCCACCGTCTGGCCGCCGGGAACAGAAAGAGAGATGCTGTTGATGATTTTCTTCTTGGAATCGTAGGTGAAGCTCACATCATTGAAATCGACGTTGCCACCAACAAGCTTCAGGGGACGGGCCCCCTTCTTGTTCACAATTGTTGGCTCCTTCTTCATGATGTCCAACAGTCGCTCGGCATCGATCAAATCACTTCCAATTTTCTTTCCGAGGCTGGCCATGAACCGCAGTGGAGACGTGAGTTGTGCCCAGTACATCAAGAGCATTGTCAAGTCACCGGGAGTGGCCTTGCTGTTCTTGATCCTGTACACAGCCAGAATCGCACCAGCCAAAAGACCGCAGAGGAGAACCAGAGACTGGAACGCTTGCGCAGTAAACCACCCGAGACGTACACGCTTAGTCCAGTTGATGCGGGTGTGAATTGCGTTAGAGTAGCGCACATCTTCGTACGTCGTCTGATTGAAGGATGCGACCGTATGCCAACCCGTAATTCCAGTCTGGCGTACGTAGTGCTCGGCGTACTGGGCGTTCACGTGGGCCCGTCTGCGTTCCTTCATCACAGCAATCATCTTCGTAGCGATGAACAAGAAAAGTGTGCTGGTTGCCAGGGTGATGAGACCTTCGTAGGGTCCCAAGATAACCGAGAGATAGACAATGGCAACGACGAGGTCGATCAACATGGGAAGAGCTTGGAAGCAGATAGACTCCAGGAGGTCGGAAACACTTGAACCGCCATACATGGCCAGGCTGATGTCAGATGTGCTCTTTGAATCATGAAAGTCGGCTGAGAGGTTCAAGATGTGTCGGTAGGCTGCTGTGCTCAGAGCCCCGTCGGCGTATACTTCAAGGGGAAGGTAAAGCCATTCTCGCAGAAACTCGATACCGGCGTCTGAAGCAGCGATTCTGAGCAAGCCATAGATCGCAACTCCGTACCAGGCACTGCTGAAATTCCTGTCCTTGAGCTCATCGACAATGATACCGAATTGACGCGGGATCAAGAGATTGAGAGCGTTGCCGGCGAGGAGACAGAGGCCAACAAGGACAAGGCGTAGTTGCAGGGACTTCTGTCCGACAGGCCAGATATAGGGGAACAAAATCTAGAGTGGTGTTAGGCAAGCTACGGACATATGAGGTGATCGAAGAGCAACGAGAAGGTTCAAAAACTTACGCCGAAGCCCTTAATGTACGTCAGCCAGTTACCCTCTTCCTGAAGGCGTTTCTCCATCTCCTCCTGTGCCTTTCGCTGGCGTTCGGCCCAGTACGACTCTGGCGGATCACTTGTCGTTCCATACGTGGAAGTAGAGCTCTGGCTGCCGTTTCCTGAGCTGTTCAATCGCGACTTTGGGTCATCTTGGCCGAGAAGAGATTGTCGTTCTTCATCTGTGGCTTCTTCCTGGCTAGCTCGGATACGCTGAACAACGTAGACAGAAACAATAGTAAGAAGCAGATAGTAGCGGAGACCAGCGAAGACAAGATGAGCGATGCGGCAGTGTTCAAAAGTGCTGGAGCGTCGGATGATGAGATCTGGTACTCCAATCATTGGCTCGAAAACCAAGGAAATGAGCCACGAGCCCCAGTACGGTGTCCACACGGGATGTTCTGTGTCGGAGAGGAAGGCCAATTGGGTACCAAAGACAAGAACGCAGGAAAGCAAGCCAATAACTTCATGTTCCTGGCCAATCCATTCTTGGAGGATGATTGACTGAATGGCGATGACGGCAATCTGGGCGACGTAGGTGAGGACAAAGGCAACGATGAGGTTGAGAATCCATGATCGAGGGATGAACTCTTTGCCTGGGTTGTTGGCTGCCCGCAAAGTCTGAAGAGTGCACACAGCAACAGCAGAAGCAATTGCAAAATAAGTGAAGGCCAATGCCGGATAGAGGTAGTGAAGGCTATCGAGAAGCTCTTCGAGGGACGCCATTGCGGCAGACGGTACTGAGGACGTGTGGAGTAACCGTAGATCCGCAGGACGACCGAATACTGGCTAGAGAGAGCTTGAGGGGGTGGACGGATTAGGTAGTTGATGGATTCACCAAAAATCGAGAGGCGGCTAGCTGGTGTTCCCGACAAATGAAAGTTGAAGAGATTGCTAGGTGCTGGGGGGAAAGACAAGTGACGGGTGTATGATGAGAGGGATACCGGGGGAGCTTTGGCCAGGGATGGATGGAGCTGTGGGTGATCTGATGTCTAGACCTTTGGAGCGTGCCTCAACAGGGATGATGCAAGACGGGGAAGACGGGAAGGGCTGCCTGCCAGACGGAGTTCTGTTTCGTTTCCTTCCCCAAGTTTTAGTTTTTCACCCAGCCAAGGCAAAGAGCTTGCAGCTTGCAGGAGGAAGCGGGCTCAAGAAACAAGGGTGACGATGAAAGAGGGATGCGTCGTCGTGCGCAGGGTGGACCTGAGCGGGCAGAAGTGCGTTTCGATGGTTGCTTCCAGGTGAAGATTAAAGTTAAGTTGGCGATGGAGAGGTAGGATGGATGATGCAAGCCGGCAGGAGACCGAATGATGCAAGTCGAAGCAAGATCTAGATTGCCTTTTTTTCGTCTCTAGAAAGACAACCCAAAAGGTGACGGTGGAAAAGAGAAAGCTTTGAAGAAGTAGGTGCCGAATGTCGATATTAAAGAGTAACCACCGCGTTCCGGGGACGTGTTTGCTGCAGGTGCAAAGGGAAGGAGCAGGTACCCAATCCCAGTCGATGGGAAAGGGGAAGGGGGGGGAGGACCGTAGGACTGACTATCCGTACCTTACAAGACGGAAGGGTAAAGAAGAAGGGGGTTGGCCCAAGGTAAGGTAAGGTCCCTTGCCTTATGGTAAGATCAAGAAAGTGCAAGTGCAATTCCTATGATTGACCCTTCTCCTTGTTCTTTGCAGTTCAAGACGTGCAGGTGTGCCAGGTTCCTTCTGTTGGGGTGAGAGAATGTAGATGCGTGCCGCGTGCGTCGAGTTGATGCAAGGCAGCTGAGCACTGTCGTCTAAGCGGAGGGAACGTGAACCAACTGCTCTCGCTGGAGCGAGAACGTCTCAGACGAGGGAGGGCAGAACTGGCTGGTAACTGCAGGGTTGAGGTACCTTCTCTTTTTCGGTTCACCGTTCTGATGAGGAAGGACCCCGGGAAGTTTGAAGGCAAGAAGGCAAGGTACCTTCGCAGAAGAGGGAAACAACCTTTGGGTTCAGTCTAATGTACCTTCCTCTACACCTTCAGTCTGTTGGTAATGGTAAAAGGAAAGGTAACGTGTGGTTAAGGTACCTTGCAAAAAGGGCAGGCACAGAGTCGCTGTACGTCAGCCAGTCGGCTCCTTCCTCTCCCCGAAACCTGTACAGGTAAGGCAAGTAGGTACCTCGAAAATTCTCTCCCGAAATGCAATGGTCCCGTCAGGTCGCGCAGGCGTGGGGGGGGAATTGGCGGGGGAAATGCGCAAATGGGTGATGCAAATCCCGCAGCAAAACACTCAGGTCTCTCCCGTCGTTTATCTGCCGCTCGCCCTGCGTTGGTGCTCAGTAAGCTAAGGTAACAGTCGCTGCTGGCTGCTGAGGTGCTGTTGCTGTCTGTTGCTGACACTGCCGCTGCTGTTGTTGCTGGCTGAGAGCTTGCAAGATGCTTGTGTGGCGGCCGGAGCCGAAAATCGAACAGAGTCTTTCGTGTAACACCACACTGAACACGACACTTCAAACCCCGGGATGACAGGGACAGGGACGACGCGTCTCCGATTCTGCAAGAACTTCTCCTTGAGTCTCGCTCCCTCGTCCCAATTCGCCTCGTTCTTTGTCGTCTGCTTTACGTTGCCTCAAACCTAAGGCAATTTATGCTGGAACTCCGGACGGTCTTGTCCACAGGTTTCTCTGGTCGTCTCCCTATGTGCCGTTTGACAAGCCACCGCCAACGAAGAACAACCTCGGGCAGCTATACAGCCGTGCTCGAGTACACTGCGATATGGGATCGTGATCCTTCGAAATCCAGTCGAATGCCGAAGGCGGTAGAGCTTTCGCTGGCTAAAGACGAAGTACAGAAGTGACGTGAAGACAAGAAGAGAAGGTCTCGAGGGCAGAAGTTCGTGTTACCCAAGCGCGGTGCTACGCTTCTCAGACCCCGGTTACCGTGTGTCCGTGGCGGACGAGATACCCGGCAATCAAGCACACGCTGTCGATGTCGCTGTATCCTTCCGGTTGATGTTTGTTTCACCGGCTGATGATGGGTTCGTCACCGATATCGTTGGGCCTGCTACTGTCCAATGCCTAATGAAGAAAAGAGAAAAGGTAACGAATGGAAACAGACGTTCTGCCTCGCGTGCGACCAGCTCGACGGTAGATATTTGGATCAACTGTTGAGGTCTCTGTCTTGACTCAGATGCCCATCAAGGTTCCAGGTGTTTGCAACATCTGGAATGAGATGCAAGAAAGGGGTGGATACACCAAGCTCCAGATGCCCAGGCCAACGAACCGGCCGGTTTGCTTGTCCAACCTACGCACCCTGTCACGCCCTGTCTGTCTGTTTCTCAACGCCGGCCAGGTGATGCCCCAAGCAACAATGGGACCGGTGTGGTGCACTGGAAACGGCTTCACTCGTACAAGCCAGCGTCGAAAGATGGCGCGAGCGTATTCGCGGATCCGTGGGGATTTCGAAGGAGATGGGCCCCAAGTCGGCATCATCTCTTGCGGACGGGAGTTGCGGACCTTTAAACCATGTCGACTGCTCCGCCTGCCTCGGCCCATGATGCCTGGAGCCTCCTACCGATACCATGCACACCTGTTGCACAAGCCGCATTCCTAATCCATCATCCACAGACTACACTCACCGGACAGGCTGCCTGGATTCATAAGCAGGAGGCTGCGGCGAACTCTCAAAACTCCAATTTTTAGAAGAGCACTTCGTATCTGACGGTCAATACTCCGTAGCGCCCGCCGAATCGCTGGCTGTCGTATTCATGGCCTTGGGGCGCGAAGAATCCCGGCAGGGTCGCCATCCGGTTATGTCTGCTTTTCCACCGGTTGCGCAGCAGACTTCGCTCTAGCCGACGGCATTTCCAGCCGCACAAATGAATGTGGCATTTATCACCATGCCCATTGGCTTTCACACGAGAGTCACGAGAATACAAGTTGTTTCTTCTTCTTCTGTGCAATGTAGTATCTCGTTTTGACTCACAGGGCTGCGGCTCGGCTGGCGCTGCTTGAGTTGGTGTGGTAGTTACCGACATACAGCTGTGTTGGGAATGTGGTGACGGGATGCATGCGTCGTTCTGCGTTCAGCAAACCGTAATAGAGACCTAGCATATTCTTGTGCACCATCACACCGGAGGACCCCAATCAACGATTGGTGTGGGAATCCCGAAAGCTGGACTACCAAGATCCCCCCAGGTTCCCTCAGACGTGCAGCCTGCATATGCAGCCATGCACAAGGGCGAGGTACTCTGTGCAGATAAGTCCCCAGCACAAAGACTTGCTCCCGTGAGCAACTCCGGCTATCAGGAATCCTGTCTCGGTGACATGGCAGCACTCCCCGGGGGCACATTATCCAGATGCATCAGCAAATTTGATCACGTCTCGCAGGCGCCTCATTTCTGCCTGTCGACTTTTCTGCAAATGTCATCATCTCCAAGTCATCCGCTGATTTCTATCCAAACAATGCGAGCCAGGCATTTACCGACTTTCTATGTACAGGCTATCTGGAGGCCTGGAAGAGCCATAGCGCCTCAGCTCGGTGTCAACAACAACCTATCACGATTCTAGCCAGTGTTAAATATCGAAAGCCACAGTACAGGGGGGCAGAGCGGCTCGGATCCCCGGTGCTCAGCGCACGACCTACTGGCCCCTGTTGATATGCAAGGCACTGCCTGTCACTCCCCCATCGACGGAATACCTCAAGCCTCAAGGTCCTCAACTGATCAGGAATGCACCTCAAATGGCCCGCCCGCCTGCCCGCCAGCCAGCCAGCCAGTGATACCGTTGGCAACTCTGTTTGACTGGTTCGAGACCGCTGACACCGCTTGTTGGGCTAAAATGAACAATGGAAAATGATTCCATGATGGCAAATTACTTCGCACTCTCCTGCCATCAGCCAACCGTCTCCATGATGCTTACACATTGTACGTACCGTGCTGTTGGAGCTCACCATTCCGTAGTGCCTCGGAGCTTGAGCCTGTCGTCCGGATAGCTTCCGCCATCCCGCTGACAGCACGTCCCGGCCCCCAAAAATCAAACTTCACCAGAACAACCGTCCGCGTTGCGAAAACGTTGTGGCTGGCACTGGCAACCAACCCGTCGGGCAGTTTCTCGACGCCATGCTTTTTGCAGTCGTTGGACAGAAGACCTGGCCTGGCCATCCATCCCGGTATTGGATCTTAGCTGTCTCACCGCTTGTGATCTCTTGGTGGCATGAAAAGCAATATCTCGCATTACCCCTGGCAGGATGGCATGGGCATCCTGCTGCACCTTTGCTTACTAGCGCCCCATCTCCAGCGACATGTTGGGGTTTGATGAGCCCAATTTGGATTCTCCTAAACCGGGCTTTCAATTTTCTGTGTCACTGTCGCTAGCCACTCAGACCTGGTTGCCGAGGCAGAACTTCAACGTCGTTTGACATTTACAAGCCAACAGCACATTTCCAGGTGGACACATGCGCAACCATGCTTTACCAGAAGATGGACCTTTCCCTCCTATTTCATTTCGGCGGCAACAGCAAACTTTTTTCCTACTTTCCTACACATCCATTCTATCGAGTACCGACTGTCGAACATCCAGCGACTGTCAACGCCCGCCAACCCGTAGCTTCCCAGACGCCTGTCCTCGGCTCCGTTATTCAACGCCTTGCCGACGATCCTGGTCTCCTCAAGCGTCAGTGGGGCACACAACCATGGGCGAAAAAGCAAGCCGAAAGCAAGCCGATGGGTAAAAAAAGAAAAAGAATTTGATGTCAATCGCTGACGGGAATTGAGCCCGACGTGGCTGGAATGTGTTAGCTGGGCAGCTCATGCCTGGACTAGAGAGCTCGTAAGCACTTACGGGTCGAACCCACAACCTTGAGATTAAGAGTCTCACGCTCTACCGATTGAGCTAGCCGGGCGAACGGCTTAATGGTTGATGGACGAGGCGAAGGCTGGGACTGCTCTTGTTGCGAGGTGGTGGATTTGTTCGTCCCCGACCCATCTTCGCGACGACGACGGTCTATGGGGAACCTCTGATCAGTGATGGCGTCCTTCCGTCGGGGACGATGTGCGGAAACCTGTGCGCAGGATCCATCCGGAGTTAATTCACTTCCTTTTCCTAGGGCTGAGGGTGTGGGCTAGGTGAGCTAGGTAAGCCAGGTGTTTGAGACACCACATGCCAGCGTCGTACAGAGTGATGTGTGGCTGGATGTTTGATCGCTGGTATGGGAGAAATTCTACTGGGATCGTTTGATTTGAGTTTAGAAATCCGACAGCTCCTCGGGATGCTTGTGGTCGCTGCGGGAACGCGGCACTGGGGGTTCCCTTTTGCATGTTCTAGCTTTGCGGCGTTTTGCTTTTGCAAGCCACTATTTAAGGGGTTGAAGCAATTTTGTCTTGGTTGCTTAAAGTAGGTTCTCGATATGGCGGCAAGTGCAGCCAGGCGAAGGGCCGAGGCCGGGCTGTGTTGTGCCAGGTGGGATTTGCAGATCGGTTCAAGGGCGTCGCCAAGAAGCGAGGCTCGCCGAGATATAAGGACTACAATCCCTTAAAGGATACTTGCGTCTAGTGACATCACATATCTCCGGATCTTATCCCGCTCGTCGCAGGCAAGTTTCGGAGAGTACAGAATCACGAGTAGAGAGATCAACATGACATCGCGCTTTGCGGAAGAGTAAGCATAGCCAGGTAACGTCTCCTTGATGAAAGCCAATGAAGCCATCTATCTAAGTGTCAAGAGTCCCGGTTTTTCTCCCATTAAAAACGAAAACGAAAACATACGTGGGGTATATTGGGCCCTAGCATCCCTTTCCATCGTCCTTCCTGCGCAAACGCGATATGCTGTCCGAGTCGTGAGAGACGTGAGGCGGTCCAAGATCATGTAAAGCCGTAAGCCCATAACATAATCCTTCCTCTTTGGGCTTTCCATGTCCAACGCAATAAAGTCGAAAGGGGGCGTGAAAGACGTGGGAAGGAAACATGAGATGTCCACGGGTGTATGTAAGTCGTAAAAGCGGTGCCGTATGTAGAGGTATTGTGAGAGGTATGATCGTTCCCATCAGTCGTTTGCCAGACGTCCGTTGTGATTTGACCAACTCCCAAACTCGAGAGTTCCACTCAGCCTCCTCCCTGTAACAAAATCCCATGAACCATCTAAAAAAACTGAAAGAAAAGTCCTAAACGCAAACGAAAAGAAGACGGACGTGAAAGGTTGGTGGATGTGTAAGAGCCAGGTCGGTGATGCCGTGGGTAAAGGGGTTGGATGTCTCTCCATCAGTTGTCGTAAAGACGTCCGTTGTAGTATGACCATTCTCAATCAACCATCGAGCCTTCAGGAATACACTGCCGTAACCATTTGAAAAGTCCTATCGCAGACCAAAAGAAAACCGAATTTCGCAAAGACCTGTCCTTGAAAGCAAACCACAACCAGAATCATCAATGGCTTTGCGTCGTGGTATAAGTCAGGTAAGGTATGTACCAAACCACCGAGGAACGAGTAATCCTCCTTTATGTAAAAGAAAGTCGGAGATTCGGGAATCGTGACTGGCTTTATTTGGGTGGCTCATAGACGCCAATGTCGGCAGGGAAGCCCATGAAGACGCTGTACGTTCTGTGATGAGCCAAGGCGATCCGAAGATGCTCTTGGTAGGTAATCGGCCCGAAGACGGGACGAGAGCCGGGTGAGGGCGAGCGGCGCGGGTATGGGATGAGAGGTCCTGCTCCGGAGTTGCGGGCGCGGTCGATCTCCTCTTCGGTGAGGGGGACGGGCGAGGGGAGGCGGGTGCCGTGGGGCAGTTGGCGGAGGCGGCCGGCGGGGTCCTGTTGATATATGTATCAGTATACCTATACGCAAAGCGAGACAGGCGAGGCGTAGGTGTGAAGAAGAGGTAGAGGAGGAAGGGATCAAGGAAAGGGGCATAAATACTCACGATCCAAGAGGGATCGGTGCCGATTCCTCGGCGCGACCGTGTCGCCTGGGCGCTCAGCTCTTCCGGGGAGAATCCCCCGGGGTGGGAGACAGTCCAGCGGCGGGGGCCTTCCTAGGGCGCCCGACCGGCCAGACTGTCTCCCCAAGTGTCGTCGGAGCCAGAGTCGTGGCCCCCACCTGAGGCGCGACGGGCCGCCTCTGCGCGCCTGAAGGCTGCGCTGCGGTCCGTCGCGGCCCCCAGGTATGTCGATGGGGGGCCGTGGTGGAGGAGGAGGAGGAGGAGGAGGTGGAGGTGGTGGTGGTGGGATTTTTGGAGGAGGAGGCCATCTTTATAGTTATCTAGAGTAGAACAAATGATTAGTATTCATCCCCCTTCTTCGGTTCGTTCGCTCGTATTCGTGGACGAATGTGATTAAGGTGTGAAGGGCTGACTGACTGGTATAGTAGATGTGATAGTGAGGGTGAAGAAAGGAAGAAAAGAAGAAAAGAAAAAGGAAAAGAGAAATGAAGGATCACACCAAGGGAGGTAGAAAGGATATTCCAGACGTGGGGCCCTTGTGATAGCCTCATTAGGGCTTGAACAAGAGCAGACCACCTTTGCCCTACTGCGGCTTGACATAGGGTAGAGTAAAGATGCGGCTGAGGAGGTGGGTGGGTGGTCGTGGGTGGCATTGCATCGCCATGACGATGTGAAGACTGTTGTGCTGTCAGAGGCGGGAGCAAGTCACGGGGGCTAACGGATGGTTGAAAGGGCTTTGAACTGTGTGGAAAGACAAGGAGGGAAAAGGCAACTTTGGAAAGATGGGAGAGGTCGTGTTGGGAATAGCTTCAATTGCAGAGTTTCTGCCTCTGTCCCCAATAATGCTAGTGGTATCTTTGAAATACAGAGTCATCCATACCAGGCCTCAGAGTATGTTCTTGGCCTGCTGCTCCTTCAAGCGCTTATGCTCCTCAAACTTCCGCTCGTGCTCAGCTATAGCAGCCTTCCCAACCTCCTCGTGATGCTTGAAGATAAACTTCTCGGGCTGGTCCTTAATCATCTGACTTATACTGTCCCTGAACTCCTCGTTCTCCTCTGGCTTCACACCATATGACAGGTCACCATCAATGATGATCTTCTTAAACGCCTTGTTCAGCAAGCCGCGGTACTGGCTGTCCTTAGCATCGGTCACGGGAACCAATCTTTGGCAGACTTCCTTGATCTTTGCCCGGACCCTGTCCTCCCCGAGGTTTATGATGAGCCGCATGCATTGGCGCGACATCATGGGTTGAAAGTTGCCCCAAATCGCAAAGGCTTGTTGGTGAACGTCCCAGTAATATAGATCGGGTCGTCCCGCGTACCGTCCCTCTGCTCGGCAGCGTGGGAGAAATTCGTCAAAATATTGGCGGAAGGCAGGGCGTTTTATCAAGCGCTGTTTGCTCTTACTCTTGAGCTTCTTCGTCGCGGGCTCTCCCGCGGTGCCAGTGTCCATCTTGTTGTTATCATTGCCCTCTGACTCCTTGGGCTCCATGATCATTTCCGGGTTCGTTGGGTCAGGGTTGTTGTGTCGGCCGTAATTGGTCTCGATGCAAAAGAACCGACAGGATGCAATGTACTCGTACATCTCGTCACGAGTCGCAAAGGGCTCCGAGAACCTTTCCACATTAAGGCCCAGGAAGACGAGTACCTCGGCAGGGTCCCTCGAGACATGCACCTTGGGCCACTTCTTGCTGTATCTCTCGTACCTTTCAATATCGTTGTTCCGTAGTGACATGGAGTAGTCGTCCACAGTCAACCCGCGTGGTTGAATGATGGTCTGCATGATGATCCAAAGATCGCCGTGGGCGTGCTTGAATAGAAGCCATTGTAGTTGCTGAAGTGAACTGCAGATGGTTACGTCGACTTGGATAAACCGCTTCGGTTCATCTGCAACCATCTCCTTATCTGTCACCGGCCATGGGATGGCATAGTTGTCGCCCCCGGAATTGTAGATGGAGCGCTTGGCACCGAGGGCGGCAAAGATGACCTTGCGTGCCTCGTCTTTAGACATGATTGAATGGCCCGGTGTTCCTTCCTGTCCCTCGCCATAGTCATTGGCCATCTCGAACCACGCTTCGTCATCTTCCCGTTCTTCTTGTCGTCTAGGAGTTGGCTTTGGTGCTCTCTTCCCACCGCAATTCCCGACGAAAGGTGCTCTCTCCCAAGTGACTAGGATGTCGATATCTCCATAGTCTTGCTTCTCGGGTCCTTCAATAGGGCTAGCGACACAGAGGTACAGCTCCCGCAATGCAGCGAAACATCCGGCCTTGGCTCGTTCGTACACTGTGGCGGGCATTCGTGGTGTGTCTAGAGGGTCATCCCCAGATGCGAAGGCAGAGCCTCCCATTGCGATAATGACGGGCCAGATGGCCAGAGAAAGTTTGCTCTAGTCTGCACTACTTAGCCTCCATTCACGGCGAAAGGTGCGACACTCATACCTTGGCTAACGTCGCTGTTTGCAGGCGAACTTTGGGCAACGAGCGTGAGAAGTGATACAAAGATACCACCAAAATAAAGTCGCTGTATCGTTCAAGTATCCTGAACGATACTTGGCATGAATCTTGGAGGAGTCGTTCAATATGAATTGGGGATGTCAATGCTTCGGACGGCGACCCGAGTGATGGGAGATGATGGTACTTGGACTTGGGTGACTCAATCGTAAGCGGCTGACTCAACTGCTAGTACACGGATGTACCTGATCCCCCAAGAGCCAACGAGAAAGTAAGGTAGCTTTCAGAAGGAGGCAAATCTGCCACTGGGCGGTTGCGACTTCATGATTCGGACGAAGTGACATACAGAGACAGTCAGCTTCCAGATTGTTCTTCCATTTCGTCAAGGCAAGTGTTGGAAAGGAAGTGGAGGGATGGTGCTCCCCTCACAGTGTGGCGCGGCGCTGGTCGAGACGTACACACAGTAAAATCGGCTTCCTTCAGATACGTACCCCAAGCAACTTTATTGATTCCAGTCTGCTTTTGAGAACAAGTCAAAGGGAAAAAAAGAGCATAGGGGAAGGCCTTGAGAAGCGTAACAAAGCCCTAGAGCTGTCTCCCAAGTTCCATAACCGCTTCGGAGAGGGATGCCTCGTATCTCATTCAAAGTTCTGGGGGACGGACAATACACTTCGGACCCTCAACAAGCAAAGCAGTCTTCCCTAAGTTTGATCAACTGAAGATAAGCTGACCTTATGATGGGGCAGAGCTATCCATACCTGGTCATTGATTAATGGGAAAACCCTGATATGGTCTGCCAGTGTTACGTCTCTTGAGTTTAATATCCGGTGATTTCCAGCATCTCGGACTCATCATACCCCGCGAGTGCTTTGCCAGTGGCAGCAACCCAAACGGCTTATGGAAGCTACGCTCCTTCCCTCATAAGTGTTGCAGTGTTTTGTTTGTCTCAAAGCTCCCTAATCAATCAATAATAACTAGCCCATCGCCTTGTTCTTTCCATCCCGGACTACACAAAGGTGGTTCCTGAGACTGTACGGAGCCTACCGGAGGTCACTTCGGCGATAAGTGGGGCCAACTCGGAAGGCTACGGCACCGTGTCTGACCACTTTCTATGAGCAATTCTGACTTCACGCCTCTCACACCATGTGCCTTGGACAGGGCAAAGATCAAAATAATTCACTTATCCACGCCCCAAACGCTTCTTTTGGACCTATTTCCCTTTCTAGGGCTTCTGACCTTGCCTACCTCTTGTTGCCTTTCAACACGGCATTGTAAGGAAGGTACACGCTCTTCTTTCGTCAACTCCCACCTTCTTCTCTTTTCTTCTCCCAAAAACAACACCTCAGGATAGAGGGGAATCCCACGAAACAACTCGTTCCAACGCAATCTTCCCTCTGCTTCCTCTCTTCAGCATTATCTACTGCGGATTCGGATCTCTACCGCCCATCCGCGCCGTTGTGTTCATCTCTCTCTACATACCCGAATTACCTAGTTCACACCAAACACACTACAGCTTGCCGCTCGAATCATCGCTCAAAATGGAAAAGGTCATCGACTACCGCATTACCTCGCGCCCGATGATCGAGGGTCACAACAAGAAAGCTGTTGCAGCCGGCGACAGCAACAAGATCCTCGACATGTAAGTTGACCCGATCTCATCCCTGGGCGTGCTCTGACATACCTGTGATAGCTGTGAGGATGAGTTCGTCCACATTTACTGTGGCGACACCATCTTCGTTGTCTTCCGCGAGGTCATCACCGCGGGATCCATGTACTTCGATGCCTGTCTCCTCGGCTTCTTCAAGGAGTCCCACAACCAGGAGATCTTCTTCGATGACATCGAGTCCAAGGCTCTGAAATTCTACCTTCAACTCACTCACGGCTGGTACTTTGAGATAAAGTCTTTCGGTAGCAAGGTCGTTCCCTTCTCTCTGTTCGATGATCTCATCTACGCGAACGATCCCGAGGCCTTCAAGCGAGCTCACTTGGAGATTCCTCAAATCAAGCTCAAGACCATGGCTCAGGTCTGTATTCTCTGCGATCGTTTCCTTCACCGTTCGCTTCTCTGCATTGTCAGACACATGTTCCTGACCTTGCTGGCACGTACCAAGAAGAACTGGACCACCCTCAAGTACGAGGATTCCGACTGGAACACGATGTACCACGTCGACTTCATGCTCGACTACATGGCTGCCTTTGACCTCTTCTCTACCGGTCACGATGATGAGCACCTCATCAGACATGCCATCTCGGAGAGCTTCTACTGGTTCACCAGAAACACCCCATCTCTCGTCCAGCATTTCTGGAACATCATGAGTCCCAAGTTCATTGAGGAGTGGAATGTCTCTCGCCACATTGTCTGGGATTCAGAGTCGGAGATCATCATCGGCCGCGAGTACGTCAGATTTGACCACGCCAAGAAGCTGTTCATCACTGATCAGCTCGTCTTCGAGAACTCGACCAAGCAGCAGAAGAACATCAGAAACGGTCGTGTCGACAACATGTGCTCGATCGGTGACCGCATCAAGCTTTTCCCCTTCGTTGAGGAGCAGGAGGACAACCGCACCCGCATCGCCCGCCTCCGCGCCATCGTCGAGCAGGTCCAGCGCAAGAGCACCACTCAGTACCGTACCTTTATTCCCGGCGCTAAGGTTCACCCGATCACTGGCCAGAATGACCTCGGCCAGCGTGCTTCTTCCAAGAAGCAGGCCAAGAACAAGACTAGCCATGCCGGAGGTGGCAAGGGCGGAGGAGGCCGTGATCGTGATAACATGGTTGAGATTCAACGCAACCACAAGGCTGGCAACCGCCAGCCTAAACGTGCCCAAGCCCTGCGCGGTGGCGGTATCGCTGATGCTACCCTTGAGGACACTCACGGCCATGACGGCGGTGTTGATCGAACTCACGGCGGCGGACGTGGTCAGACTCGTAGCCGTGGTCGTGGTGGCGGTCGTGGTAATGGCGGTGCTCATGGCCACGCTCAGAACGATACTCAGGACCGTGCTCAGGTTCACGTTGAAGGTCAGGCCCATGGTAGTGGCGGCGGTCGTCGTGGCGGCGGTCGTGGCAAGAACCACGGTCATGCTCAGGGCCATGTTCAGGGACATACTCAAGACACTGCTCATAACCCTGCTCAGGGTCAAGCTCAAGGTCACGGTCAAGGTCGTGGCGGCGGCCGTGGCAAGACTCGTGACCGTAAAGAGCGTCGCGCTCACAAGACTCAGGACAACTCTTGAAGAGTAATCTAGTCTCAACATGTCGCTAGTGAAGATCTAGCTAGCCTTGGTTCTCATTTGAGCCTTTTCATGGTAAAGGCCCAAACATCAGTACTAACTTGAGGTGTGAGAGTCAGTTTTGTGGTTTCAAGGTTCTGTTTCTTAAGGTTCGGGACAATCAAAAGTTTTGTGTTTTCTTTGGAATGAGCGGGAGGCTCTAACTTTCATCATGGTTTGGTATGAGGAACGACTTTCTTTCATTCAGGCTCATCCGGGAGGATCCGGCGGTTGGACGGTTCGAGGTCATAGCCTGGGTATTGTACGATAGGAAAACAACCAGCAAATAGCATGGGATTATGTTATAACCATTGATTCTCTCTTGGCCATACGTGACTGATGACAGTGGCATGACCAGTCAAGGGCCAGGGCGTCGACGAACACGCTTCTTGGCATTCACTGACAAGAAACCTACTCTGACGTCTGCACATCATCAGTTTCCCGCCCGCCAACATCGTCCGACCTCCCGAGGAATGCCTTTGGTATCACTGCTTAGGGCTGAACCAATCGACAAGCGAATGTCTTAGACGCATCATTATAGGGGTTCCATAGGGGGCTCAATTGACATGCCCTGGTTTCCTCGGCACTACCGGCGCGCTTGGCGGCTGTGTTCGTCTACTGTTGACAAAAGTCACGAAAGCGAAGATCCCAGATCCATGACACTTCAGTGCTGGATACTCTCCACAATTCGAGTGAACCGCCAGCCTGGGATTTGACAACGCGAGAATAGAGTTTACCTTATAAATTTAACCCACGATGGACTGCTCCGGAGCGCTTCATTGCTCCGAGGGGCAAGCAAGAAAGGAGCGTAAATCTTGGCAACAAAAGTTTAATAAACATGACAAGCGGACGCGGAAAATGACGATGATCCAGCGTTAAATAAGCGACGTGCCCAGCCATCTGGTATTCATACACCATCCCGCAATCCCACTGCTGATCCGACCTCGTCACTCGTTTCCTCACACCAGGCATTTCATCAATCACCACCTCTCTCTTTCGCCCGCCCGCCAGTGACCATGCACATCCCCGTCGCCTTCCGTGCCCTGGCCTCCGCAGCCCTCTTCACGCCCTGGGACAAGAGCCAGTGGATCGCCTCCGACGACACGGTCCGCAACGGCGCGAGTCATTCCACCCTCGACATTATCGAGGCCGGCGCCGCCGGCAACCCGTTCGCCCAGTCGATTGCAAACTTCCACGGCAACCTCGACTACGCGACGCTCGGCGGCGCGGGCTTCGCGTCTCAGCGCACCGTCGACGACTGGCCGAGCCTCGACATCTCGGCGTACGACACCATCACCCTCGAGATCCCGTTCACGGACGGGAAAAAGTACACGTTCAACTTAAAGGATACGGTGCCGCCGCCAGTGAATGGCGTGGAGCAGTCTGGCGTGAGCTGGGAGTTTGATTTCCAGATCCCGGCTGTAAATCACACGGACGGCGCGGTTGAGAAGGTGGTGATGCCGTTTAGCGCGTTTGTGCCTACTTTCCGCGGGAGGGTTCAAAATGATACTGCGCCGCTTAATTTGACGAGCATCAAGAGGGTCAATTTCATGATTCGAAGGTTAGTGAGGTCTGTTTCTTGCGAGATTGTGGGTCGAGGGCTAATGTTGTCGTAGCTTCTTTGCTGAGCAGGATGGGGATTTTGAGCTGCACATCAAGTCTGCGATTGCTTCGAAGGAGGGAAGCAAGTAGCTCATATTTCATCACCAGCAATCAATACCATCATAAGCGAATTCGGCAGACTTTGCCAAGACTTTCCTAGGAAGTAAAAAGTCTAAAGTCTAGGCTCAACGGCATTGGCATTAGTTCTCGAAAGTCCCGTTTGATCGGTTACACCGCCTGAATACTTCCAAAGACTTGTCGGCCCCGCCCTCCCACGTCGTCTTATGTCTGTTATAAACTGCGTCAAGCACCTTGACAATGTAGTCGCACTCCACAATGTGGTGCTTTCCGATGTATGAAAATTTAGGCAGCCTCCTTTCTCATCTTCTTCGCAATAGCCCCATATTGCTTCGTATCGCGACCGTGAAAAAGTGTCAGCATCACTTCCCAAACTGGACTTAAAGTTGTTGAGGCAGTGGAGGCGGCCGCCCGACCGCCCGATGCCCCATTCTCTGCAAAGTGATCCAGTCTTACAGTCCGCAGGAGAGCACCGACCAAGCCATCCATGTATCCGTATTGATAGCACGCTTGCAATCTAATTACTAGAGGTCACATCGTCTCGCTTTTTAACAGGGACTTTGCTTCCTGATATTGAGTGCCATTGATGGGTCATTCTTCTAAGTTCCATATATCTAGGCCCGCTTTCCCTGCATATGATAGTTCGCCGACCGCATGTTGATCTTTCTCAGTTAGCATTCCCGAAAGCTAAGTGGACTCAAGCTTCTGCCTTGCTGGGTGTTTTTACGCGACCTTCCTATTCTTCTCTACGGCACTAGACATGTAACATCATTCACTCAGACTAAGCTCTGAAGGATCAGGATAGACACTGCCATTGTGACGTGTAAGAGGTCAGAATAATATGCTGGAGCGGCTTGCGGTCCTTCTACCGTCTTGACGTCCTCGTAGAATAACAATTCGATGATCCCCTGATAGACCTTCAGGCGACATAATCTCGAGTCTTCCATGCATTCAAAGAAGCACAGTGGGCACTTAAGCCTGTGCGCCCTGTTCGCTGATTATGCGGCTCTTACAAGGCCGTTGAAGTCTGGAATGCCTAATTATTCTCCACTAAGTGGTCGAGAATTATTGCGATGGGCCATCGTGAGAAATAGTTGTGCATTTTACCTACAAGGCTGAGCCGACATGACCGAGACCCCTGCATTTAGTGAGCTTACATGTAACCTTACTTCAAGCTTTGTGGAGAACACATATCGGTTGAGGCTTTTGAAAAGGACTTTGGTAAAGCAAGCAGCTGTCCCGAGACCCGTCCCGAGGCTTGTCCCAAAAGAAGAGCTTCATGAAGGAGATGTCTGCCTGCTATCATGATTATCTATAAAAGACCAAAATGATTCCCACGTCTTCTTTTTCGCCCTCAGCACCGGCACTCATCTTCACAAGACTCAAGTCTAGAGCCCGCTCAAATCTTCAAGATGGTCAACGTCGCCCTCTCTACCCTGGCCGTCCTGGCCGCGGCTCCCTTCATTGGAGCTGTCCCTACCGCGACCCAGTCCGATACGGTGGAAGTCTTCTCCTTCGCGAAGTGGGTCGATGGCATTATCGCCAACCCCGAAGGCGACAACCTGACTCCCAGCGAGGCTGTCGAGGCCTGGCGGGAGTCTGTCAATGCCACAGAGTCTGACGGCACCACTTCGACCAACAGCCTTCTCCAGAAGCGTGTCACTTGCAACACTGTTGCCGGCACTGAAGCCTCCGTATGCCTCTTTCTCTCTTGCAGCACCCTGGCATGATAGAATCGAGACCGCTGACATATTTAAAACCAGGTTCCGGACGCGGTATCTTGCATCAACGACCTTGCCCGTAAGGGCAGCCAGGCCTGCGTCGTTTCGTCTGTCTCTGTCTTCTGTCTCCTTGGAAATGCTCAAATCACTGGTGTAAAGGGAGGCACTAACGCGGCCTCTACTTCTTCGGCTTGGTAAGAACTGGCCCCTGTTCTCGTCAATAGTTGTAAGACATGGAATACCTAATGCTGATTTCTTTGCCACAGCAACGACGTTGCCCGCGCCGGCGGTCTTATCATGGACAGCTGCACTCGTGCGGACAACACAGTCCAGGGCCAAGAGTATGCGTGGGGTAACGGCAATCTGCTGGTGCACATCCGCAGGCCCGGTTTGTAAATGGCTTTGGCATGCGGGCTCAAGACCAAAGGAGAAGAGAGATCTGGAGAGTCATAGACCCGTGAAGGACTCTGAGAAAGCGTTGTCTATCCGCCTCTAGTTCAACAGCCTACACGTAGTTGTCCAGCTTACACGTCCATATACAGTCATCCTTGATCCTCGAGGATCTATCATAATGTAATCTCTGCATTTAATTGATTAATATTGCATAAGCGGGCATCTCATAATCCATGCCTCCCTTAAGGCTTCACATAAGTTCTTTATACATTACGTTAGCCCCTGATAGCCGACCAGGGTTGGGGCCAGAAAGTCTGAAAGCTGTTGAGGCGAGGAGACCTAGAATGTTACATGGACGGCTCGTACTAACAGTACTTCCATTATAAAAGCAACTAGATGAAATAATTACGTACGACTACCTACACAATGGATGAAAGATTAAATGATGGTTAGGCCTAGCTGCGACTTCCCGGACCTGCAAATGGCTGGGAGGTCGGGTCTGGGTCTGGGGCCATGTATGATGTCCAAATGTCTTCGGTGGTTGCACCTTCCATACACATATTTTCGTACCCGCAATTCTCGTCCCAGCTCAGGAAGTCCACGTCTGACCAGTTGAAAATATCTCCAGCAGGCAGATCCGGGGCATTCAGGTTTTGAAGACTTCCAGTGGTGGGAGATCCATTCTGCATGACTGCACCAGGTGCTAGACAAGTCTGGACATGTTATTTATTAATACAGAGTGAAGTTCGGCCGAAACTAACCTTCTGAGAAATACTTGGCGTAAGGACTTGCTCAGTCTTAGGTGCAATCAATCGTTCACGGATCACCTTCGTTTGAGTGTAAGTATGGGTTCCATTGCACAAAGCCGGTAGGATGACTTACTGAAGAAGACTTCAGACCGGTTGATGTACTATTGGATACCACAGCGGCGCCCTGTGGCGAAGAAGGTTGTGGTGTGACGATTACAGCTGGCGACTCGCCATCATCGAATACGTTTGTGACTTGATCGTGCGTCCCCGGAACAACAGACCTGCCCTTCGCGGGTGTTGACATCTGAATCATGTCATTGTTTCCCACCATCATGTAACACTCATAGTTAGCATACTTGGAGCCTTGGAGAAGAGCTTTCGTTCTTTTATGTATGGTTTCCTGGAGGGCCTGTACTGAGAGAACAGGACTTTTTTGTATGAGATCCAGGATGTCTTCGGCAGTCTTTAAGACAAACTTCTGACATCCCGCGACGGCTATGTCGTGGTGTTCGATCACAGGATCAAAAGCTATAGTAATTCTTGTTAGCAGCTTTCTACTTTACGTAATAATACCAGTGCTACATACTTTGTGGGGGTATCTCCTCATCATCGGGGAAAAGCAGATTCCACAATTGATCCCAAGTTTGGATTTTGCGGCCGTGAACACGGGTCTTGAGAGTTCTGTCTTTGAACTTGTCCACGCCATCTTCAGGGTCTTCTGGGTGGGAATTGGATCTCAACTGCCGGTTGCGAAGGCATTCTTCAGGGGGATGGTCTGTAGCCATTCGTGGTTGCCCACAGTAAGTACAAGACTGGTTCCCATGCTCAGCGCAGATATGTCTCCTATGGAATTGTGCCAAGTCAGGTCTGGTCAAAGATGAGGGCGTGGAGAAACATCCCATATTTCCTAACAGCTGTGAGAATATGGCAAGAACACTGGAGACTTACTTCAATTCCGCCATACTTTTATAGGATTTGTTGGCACAGGCATCAAAATCCCGAGCATTGAACCTGCAGGGGTTACGCTTTCTAAAGGGACAGCTGAAATTCTTAAGACACTCGATGCGTCGTCTCTTGATGCGTCCTCTTCTAGTTGGGCCCTGGTCTTCACCAGCATTCTCGTCCATCTCGTCGTGGCCATCGTCTTCGCCTTGTTTTTCAGCCGGTCGCTTCTTTGTTCCTGACTCTGATCGTTGAGCTCGATTTGAGGTCTCGCCAAAGGCCGAACTGCCGTTGCTAGCATCTCCTTCTTCGACATCATAACAGGAGAATCCGTCGTCATCCCAGTCAATAGTCGAAAATGATTCCTCTTCTTGCAGAATTTCGACGCACTGATCTTTAAATTTCGAGAACGCCTCGATGACACGAACAGAATGACTGAGCCGGTTGAGACTTACCCCAAAGCAACGGGATAAAGCAATGTTGGCGGCACTCTCTAGATCAAAATCAGAGCCACAAATATCAGAATCAGAGTCTGACTCTCTAGAGCTAAGCGGAGTCTCAGCCACGCTGTTGATGCCAGTCGGAGTACTAACGCCGTCATGGGGGGGTTGAGATTCTGGTAGGCGGGGATCTCGAGAGAGAATCGGCAAGTCCGCGATGAACTTGCCTGAGGATAATGCGTTGACATGCTCTCCAATACCCACAAGACCAAGCTCCATGGCTTGGCTCGGTGCAGTGGTCAGCCTCGTGGGGCTTTGAGGTCGAGATGTGGTTGGAGTCGTTGCAGACGGAGAATGCATGTGGAACTCAAAGTTAGGGGCTGAAAAAATAGAATAGGCTTTGGAATATGCAGTTGAAATAGTCCCCACTGACTGATTGTCGTCGATGTGAGGGTTTCGTCTGCGAAATTCTATCCTTGAGAGAACTTCGACCGGTTTGCCCCGATATATAGCAGTAGGCTCGTGTGGGCACTTGGCTGAAGCGACCCCCTCAACTGCTGCCTCGTTGTTTTCATTCATTATTGCGAACCAAAGTTTAAACACCAGGTGGAACGAAGTGGAGGCTTGTTTCCTAGTTCGCCAAGGTAAGAATGAAGCCGTGGTACATGTGTGTTGTCAGGAGCACAAATGGGGAGGAGAAAAGAAAACCGCTTGAAATACCAAGTAAGATACCGCGCTAACACGTGTCAACAAGATAATTCCTATGACAAAGGTGTGGTAGCCGGGAGTAAGACTGGGCCATTTTCATGTTCAAAAGTATGAAATTCAGTTACAATTTGCTGCAACCCGACTAGGAGACCCAGGACTTGCAGCCAAATATGACAAGAGCGTGGCACAGCGGTAGAGCCAATGGTTTCATTGGTCAGCACATTCTCAGTACAGTCGATTTGGTATGAAGACATCTGATTGGGCCGGAGTCGGCCAATGAATCAGGTTGCCTGAATCACACAGCCTGGCAAGGCGTTTTCGGTGAGTAGCTGAGCACGGCAAAGCGGGTGAGCGGCTGCCTGCAAGTGAGCGAGTAGCCTAGCTGATCTTTTTCCGTTTCAAAGGTATCCAAATATTCGTCCACGTCAATGGATGTGTTTCTTAGGCCATCACCGCAGAGCACTTGAAGCCGCATGGAGTTTGCTCGCTGTTGAGGCTTATACGTACTTACTTCCCCTGTAGTCACAGAGCAGGGGTGCTTTTAGACCTGCTGAAAGGATGTATGAAAGACCGATTGGTTGGTCAGTTGTGTCAGCCAATTTGAATTTCACGAAATCGAAATTCAGTCGAAATCTTCGTGTAAATTTGTCCAATTGACTATTAGGTGAAATGGTACATTAAACTGCGAGAGCACATCTCGCACATTTGAATCTGAAAATTATACTGCTGACCAGAAGAAGATTGTTGCGATGCTTCCGAGTCTTTATATTACGTCCAATGCCATGCTTATTTCTCTCCAGATGCAGTTTGAGTTTCCCCGTGGCCATCGGGATCCGGTCATTTACCGACCACGGATTCTTAAGTCACCACCAAAGGGGCACGGATATCCACGACTTGCTTAAACGGCTCCAATAATGCCTTCCTCCACAGTCTACGAAAGCCAGTATGTTTACCTGTGGATGATTCTATGATTCTTCCGACCAATCTGAATTTTACAGGGAAACCCCCGGCAGGGCACACAGTTACCTTGTGACAAGGCACCTCAACGACCGGAATAATGTGCAAGACCGCCTCATCTTGAGAAGCAATGGAGAGATCACTGGCGTTGTACTATCCTGTCATACTTTCAAAGTTGTCACAGAGGTCGATGTGCAGATACGCAGGAATGGGGAACCAGTCAAGAGCGGCGATTCGTCTAAAAAAGGCCCATGAGTTTAAGTAATTCAGACAAACTAAGAAAGAATACATCTTTTGTACCGCCGAAATGAGGAACACTCGACCATTTGTTTTCCTGATTCATGAGACAACATTACGAAAGTGAGGTAGAGATTTCATAAAACCTGTTGAGGTAAGTCACTACACTCTTTACTTGAAGTCAATCGCATTTACGATCGTGATCTTTTTCTGCAAATATCTTCAAGTCCAAATCTAACGATGGCCTTATCTAAGTACCCAGTTGATTTGATGGAAAATTCACGAAAGTTGTCTATGTCTGCAAGCCCTTGTTGTAGCTTACGTCAACGACAACACACAAACCCCGATGGAATACACGCTGTCCCTGACGGCCGCGCTACCAAGTCCATTAGCTACATGTAGAACAATGCATATCCGACCTTCTTTTTTACCTAAACTAGGCTTTGATGTAGCAGCCATCGACACGCATCCATTATTGTTTCCAGCATCCACACTTCATTGGCCCTTTCGTTGTCATCATGATCCCCATCATACTGCGTTCAGCATTCATTCTTGGAGCGACGTTGTAGCGATGCCAAGTGGAACTCTGACTGAATCTGCCGGTGAGGCACTCCTCAGGCATCCTCAATACTACATGTAGCGTTAGATGAAAATGTCGCACGACTAATAAATGGGACCTTGGATAGATAGTTTTGGCATCACGTAGATTTTGGTAAAATGGATGGCAATGATTTGAATCAACTTAACTTCTGCGAAACCTGTCGGCGCAAAGATACAATAGCTCTCACAGTCTCAAACTCTTAATGGGCTTGAGAATTTGGCTTTGAGTTGCCGGGTGCCTGAAAGCTCTACTAGTAACAACGCAAGTCTATCCCGCTCATCTGACTCAACTAAGGTACCACTCAGCAACCCCAAAAGCGGCCACTTTTGGCCTAGCCCTAAATCGAGTGAAATCACTTAGACAGTTCAATTACTGTGCCGCCACTTGAAATATCTGAAACCTCTATCTCCCCGAATAAGGAATTCGAATGTCGCCTTTCAGCACTTCTAAGAAGAAATCTTGGAAAGATGCCGGCTTGAAGTCAGGGTAAAGATCAGCGGCTGGAAGATAGCCTAGGCGACTGACGCCCTCCGGACTATTGTCTCCATCTATAAATGATGAATAATAGTACTCCAAACAGAACTTTCCAATTGCCGCAAGGGCATTTTGAGGGTTCTCTTGTAGCTGTACATCAAAGTCTGTGATCATCGACTGCAATTCCTGGGCGGAAATCTTGGCGAGAATGATGTAATTAGTGGGAGATTATCAAAGCGCAGGGGATTGGCTCGTGGAGCCATCTTACCACTTTCTTCACGACCTTCTCCTTCGAAAGCTCTTCGGCTAGGGTGAACATCTCGTTGAAAGACATCGTTGCTGAGGAGGCCATGACCTGTTGGTTGATGGTTCTTGAGTCCACAATGATGCGAGGAATGAGTTTTCCAATATCCGCACAATCCACAACGTGCGTCGGCATGTTTCCGTCACCAGGAACTAAATTTCGTAGGAACTCAGGCAACACAACGGTATAGTCAGTCCGCCCGGAAGCCAGTTGAGGGATAAATCCGTGGTACCACCAGCCGACGTCGATGATTGTGAACGGAAGGTCGATGGCTCTCAGTTCCGCATAAACCTCTTCCTTCTGCAATTGGACGTCAAAACCCGACATACTAAACATCGTAAAGCAAACCAACTCGGGAAACCCTGACATACCAACATCTGGACGGAAGAGTTGGCGGTTGGCGAGACAGCCATCGCGAATGCACTGGGAATAAAACTTTGAACGCCCGCCAGTTTGGCTGCTCGAGCCAGTGTTATTTGAGACCCTATGCCGGTAGGGTGGACCGAGGCTACAACGATTTCAAATCCTCTCAAGGCGTTGGCGATCTCGATCCCTGGCTTGTCAAGGTCGATGACAATGGCGTTGACATCTCTTTTTTTCAGCTCCTCGTACGCTGGCTTTGAAATTGACGAGGGCCGGGCCAAGGCGGTGACTTCCTTTGCAAACTTGTCAGTAAAACTTCTATGGGAACATGCACTCGAGAAAAGAATGCAAATTGAGACTCGTAAACTCACAAAAGACGGAGATGTTGACTCGAGCAAGCCATTGACAATAATACCCCCAGACTCCCCAACGGCTCCAGACACTGCTACCTTGTGAGTTTTGAGAGACATCGAAGCGTTGGTGAACATCTGAGAACAATGTCAAGATATCATGAAAATTGATGTCAGGCTGGGGTTTCTTCTTAAGTACTCTGGCTCTCTTTCAGCATTGTAAGTCTTTAGTTGTGGTGCCGGGTATTAGGGGATCGGAACAACGGCCCCACTTCCCTGGCGCGGGCCCCCGGGTACCGGAACAACTCTCTGGTTGCGGAGTTTGGCTCCAATATCCGCTTGAACTCCATCATAGCCAGAAATCACTCATAACGTGTTAACGAGTTGAACCGCACAACCAAAGACAATTTTCTACTCCTTACCACCGCGCCGGCACATTCTGGTCAATCATATCCTACTGAACAAGCGAGACGACTCTACCCTATTATGACTCAGAGGTCTAGATGGGCTTGCACGCTGTGCCGGAAGCGGAAGGTAGAAGGGTCGCCCCCTATCAAATGAAACTCTTCTTTACAGCTAATCTATTCTCATCTTTTAGGTCAAGTGCGATGCAGCTGTGCCACGGTGCTCGCAATGCTTGGCTAAGAGTTTAAAATGCGATTATGCATACACCAGACAACGAGCGCCCACAAGCCGGAAGTATGCTAGGCCGAGACTGATGGCGAATCAATTATAGACGCTGACATTTACCCCTACACAGATCTCGCCATGATCTCATACAGTCATTAGAACGGGTCGAGAACAAATTGGAGAGCATTCTCTCGGTCGCTTCCTTGGCTACGACACCATCACACCGTCATACAAACAGTCCTTCAAGGGTTCTGTGGCCTTGTAGAACTTATGGCCTTGAAGCTTCTTGCCCAGATGTTCTTTACCAACTCGTGCGACGAGGCACAAGCGTGATGCTAGATCAATCGGAGTCAATCATTGACTTTACGTATCAGGGTAATCTCTCAACTTGAGAATTCTATGACTCTTTCGTCAGCCAGCTCACAAGAAGCCAAGGTTCTTGTCAGATCTTCTCGTTGCTGAACACTAAATGCGTCGATCTTATTTTGGGTGACCACAGCTTCAGCACTGCATCCAAAGAGTCATGGAAATAAGTTGGCGAGCCGTGCTTTACGATCTCGCTGTCACAGACAGCTGTTCCGCGTAACCTGAGACAGGCTTGCCTTCAAAGTAAGTGTCTTTCAGAGCCTCACCCAAAGTTTCTTTTAGGGATTTACGTCGAGCTGATATTAGAGATCGCAGGTCTCATCTCAGAGTCAACTAGCGCATGTGGCATGTTCCAGTCGAGCGAAATCATTGCAATCTTCCGCGAATATGATTCCAAACGAACCTCACTTTCGCCAAAGGTTTGTGCCGCTGTCAACATTGTGTGCGCTTACGCTATTCAATTCAATAGCATAGAAGACATTAGCTCTTCCGAAAGCTGTCTGCGCACTGCGCTGAATATGCTGCCATCACTTATGTTAAAGCCGCCAGATTCGATTGCAATTGGTGCCTTGCTTCTTATGGTATACCATTACAGTTCCAGATTTTTGTTCATCTCTCAGCTGATTACCAACAACCACAGGCCTTACTCCTTTCATCTACGTCAAGGTTGCCAACATCAGCCATGGTACTAGGAGTTGCCTCTCAGATGATGTTTCTCGCCGGGCTTCACAAAATATCCACCACCTCAGACGAAACAGCAGTTCACAATCATAGTCTGCTCTCACATGCTTATATACTTGACCAGAACCTCTCTTTATGGCTCGGGAAGCCACCGCTGTTTTCCTCAAACATCGTGCGAGATGTTGCAAGGCAACAACCATATAATGATTATGGAACTATTTATCTCCCAGACGGCACATCGTTTAATTGCCTCAAAGAACAGGTTCTCCTGGCTAAGATTCAAAGTAAAGCATACGATAAACTGCGCTCACCTGCCTCCTCGTCAATATCACAGGAGTTACATGCTGAAATCAGCCATCAGCTTCTGGAGGAGTTGCTTTTGTGGAGACATAATCTGCCGGCACTCATCAAGCCACTTTTAATATCGAAAGACCTCGACAAGAAGCATGTGCCCTGGCTGTCTACCATGTTCTGTACTTTTCACCAGGTTGAGAATGCCATTCGTTCGTCAATCTTCTCACATATTTCGTTCTTTGACAATGTAGCCTTCCGTAATCAGGCACCCCTCGTTGTCTCCAGTTGCGCATCCGCGACTAGAAAGTTGGTGAAAGTCTTGAATGCTCTTGACAGGAATGATCTACAGAGCTCGTAAGTGGCCATTAATCAATGTTCTGAAGCCGAGGAATAGTATTTTAACTCTCCTCTGCCCAGGCACTTGCTACCTTTGGTCGCATGGAACCTGGATTCCCTTTTCCTTCATGTCGCCTACAACAAGCATACACCAGCAGCACAACATGACACCCAGTCAATCAGGGCTGTGCTGAACTTATTTGAGGGAAATTTTCCAGGACATCGCCACTACAAGGCCTACGTCACAACCAAGCTTCTATGCGATGTAGCTTCACGAGCAAGTCCATAGCAAATGTTCCATGAGGAAAGGTACAAGGGATGATAACGCGGAGTACCACTATACAATGAGGCAGAGAAGGCTGAAAAGCCAGAAATTACAATTTATATTATTCATTTCATTGAGCACTACTTGATGGACTCACTGGAGTATATCGTCCCGGATGATCGGGAATAATTGCCACGAGTCAAATGCCCCATTCTTTGCTGGAGACATCTTGCAGGAGGTAGTGTCAGCCTAAAGTGGCGGCAAGCTGAGCGTAGTCCTCAATGGGACTTGGAAGTAGGAGTCCAAGCTTCAGTGGAGCACAAACTTCGTGAGGGAATTAATCAGGAACTGGCTGCTGCGCCGATATTCCGATCAAATCGTTCCAACTTCGGCTACAGTGTTGGCTTCTCGGCTTTGCACCCTCTACACATGGTGACATGGACAACTCACCACTGACAAATCATCTGCAGAACCAAAAATGGCAGTACTATGTCACAAGAGTTCTAGATACCTCAAAGGGTGGCGGAGACGTTGATACGATGCTAGTTTCCAACAGTATCCGTGATTGATGATCCAGTGTCTGTCATCCAACGGCGGCCTCTGGAATGGGTAGATGGCAATTTTAGAGAACAGCAAGAAGAGGCTATTGTTAGCGTCGGAATCCGGAACCGTCAATTGATTACTTGCAGTCGGTAATTAAGTTGGCTGAAGCGAGTGGCTTAGCGGCGGGAGCGAAGTATTTGCCAGCAATCCCGATGCAGGGGCTGGAGGTTCAATTAAGCAGTAACGAGACCTTTTTGGTGCTTGTGCATCAGTCTTTCGATCGGGTACATTGCAAAGGTGATAGGCGGGTAGGCTTCGAGGTACCCGCGTCGACTAAAGTCCAGACTATAGAAGTAGAGTATTTGCATACTCAAATTCTGACTGACAATGTTCCAGATCCCGACCAAGATTCCATCCGGTTGGGAATGACGGATTCTACTATGGAGATCTGATTTCTCATTCAGTCACTCTCCTCGTACAACGAGGAACAGCAAGCTCGGCATGCGAGGGAATCGATGAGAATTTTCCCTCGTAAACTGGGATGCCCCTGACTCGACAGCAACTGAAAGAGGAACCCCAGTGGACGCACTCTCCACCAAATACCTTGTCAGATCATCTGATAACTGTCCAGCAACCGCATCGACATCGGGGGCCCGCCTGAGGGAACAATGGGGGCCCCGATGACGCCGAGCCAGTGAGCGGACTCGACTTCCGCGGCAACCTGAGAACCGGGTACAACAGACGTCACTTTGCGGCCGGCCAGCAGTGGCGGTGCCGGCTCGCCGGCTTAGGGAGCGATTCCCGCTTCGCCGGACATCGACGCTAAGAGCAAGTGTTCCGTCTAGTCCCTCACTCCATCACGGACAATAGATCCTTTGGACGAATCATATTTCCTTGATGTTGGGTTGCTCTGGATCCACGTATAGTTGTGTTGGTGATGATCTCTCTACAGCGTGGGTCCGCATGTGGGATCAGCGATGGGTCAGACATTGCAGGTACGCGATAATATAAATCTTTTCAAATCCATCTGCTCGCCGCGCATATCTGTTAAGTTCTTGCTCTCCACGCTGTTCTTTTCGATCGTTATTCCGTTGGCCCAGACGTCCACTGCGTATCCAAAGTGCGTTCCCCTCTTTGCAGCACCCGCCTGTCGTTGATCTCGCAGAAACCAATATGGCCGCCAATGCTTCGACAACGCCTCAGGTATCTGAGGAGAACCATGTTGCCGGCGAAAACGACATCGAGAAAAGCACTGCTCAGAACTCGGTTGATATTCATGCCGAGCCTATGAAGCTCGATTCTGAGGAGGGCCCCGAGCACAAGCAAGATGGTGTCAAGAAGGTGGAGGCCATCACCTCAGTGTGGTCTTGGAAGATGCTCTGGGTTGTCTTTGCCCTGTAAGTCTTTGCGTTATTATCATCCCTGCGAAAGCTCTCAACGACCACCATAGAAACTTTTCAGAAAGTTTACGATCGACGCCTAATTGAATTTACACAGCTTGTACCTCGTTTCCTTCACCGACGGCCTCTTACAATCTGTTCAGAGCAACTTGACGCCTTACGTGACCTCCTCGTTCGGTCAGCATGGACTGCTTGCGACGACCAGCATTGTCTCCACGATTCTCGGCGGTGTCTCCAAGCTCACGATCGCCAAGATTATCGACATTCGCGGCCGTGCGGAAGGTTTCGCCGGCATGGTCTTTCTCGTCACCATCGGCATGATCATGAAGGCGACGTGCCAGAACGTTGAGACGTACGCTGCCGCGCAGACGATTTTCTGGGTTGGCCATCTTGGACTCATCTACATCATCACTATCGTTCTCTCCGATATGACTTCCCTTAGGAATCGTATGACTATCATCGCTCTGAATGGCACGCCGACTATCGCCACGACTTTTGCCGGTCCCGAGATTGCCCAGCTGTTTTATGATAAGGTCAACTTCCGCTGGGCATTCGGCGCCTTCGCCATCATCCTGATCGGTTTCAGTGTTCCTGTCGCTGTCATCTTCTTCTTCAGCGAGATCAAAGCCAAGAAGACTGGTTTGATCCCTCCTAAGCAGAAGACCCGGTCTACCTGGGAATCTACCAAGCATTACTTCATTGAATTTGATGGTACGTAGCAGCTACTTTTAATGACATAATTAACTTCTCGGAGCTTGAATTGCTGACGCCCCTAGTTGTTGGCTTGATCTTGGTGATGGCCGGATGGTCCATGCTCCTACTACCATTTTCTCTTGTCTCCAATGCCACCCATCAGTGGAAGAGCCCTACCATCATCTGCCTGATTGTCTTTGGCGTCATTGGCTTGGCTCTTTTCGCTTTGTGGGAGAGGAACTTCGCCAAGGTCTCTCTATTCCCGTACCACTTCTTGAAGGATAGAACCATTCTGGGCGCTTGCTTGGTATATGGTATCATGTTCGCCTCCATATAGTAAGTTGACACTCTGATGTGGCGGCCTCGCCATGCTGATCCTTTGTTAATAACCATCTTTAGCTGCTGGGATTCATACTACCAATCTTACTTGCAAGTCGCGCACAACCAAGACATTACGAGCTCTGGCTACATCCTCAATGCCTTCAGCTTGACCTCTGCAATCATTTCTCCCTTCATCGGAGTGTAAGTCTAGCCCTACATTAGTCACAGAGCTTCCACTAACCCCATATCAAGTGCGATTCGATACACCGGCCGCTTCAAGTACATCGCTCTCTCTGGAGTGCCTATCTGCGTCCTTGGCACTGCGCTACTCGTTCACTTCCGTACCCCGTCAACCACCGTTGGTTACCTTGTCATGTGCCAGATTTTCAACGGTGTCGCCAGCGGTATTTTCAGCATCTGCTCCCAAATCGCCATTATGTCGTCTGTCACCCACCAGCAGATCGCAATCGCTCTCGCGTTGCACGGACTCTTCGGTTCCATCGGTGCTGCCATCGGCCTAGCCATCGCTGGTGGTATCTGGAACAACGTCCTTAAGAAGAACATCTATGCCCAGCTCCCCGAGGGCAGCAAAGATCTCACTGCAAGCATTTATGCTAGTATAGAAACGCAGCTCTCGTATCCTATGGGCAGCCCTATCCGTACAGCGATTATTGCGGCCTATGCTGACGTTCAGCGGAAAATGGTCATCGCTGGTTGCGCTTTCATTCCTCTGGTGCTGCTGTCCTTGCTTATCTGGCGTAACATCAACGTTAAGACTGTGGAGGAGGAGAAGGGAAAGCAGACGAAGGGAACGGTTTTTTGATCTGTACTCGCACTCCCCCTATACCTCAATAGCTGTGTCCGTTTCATTATGTACTTTCCAAAATATAACCTATTGAGGCCGATACACTTGAAGGGTGGGAGGGTTTTATCACCACCATATAGACTGTAATATGATATTCCAAGAAGCCTCTCGACATATGTTCGTTGAGTTTTGCACATTACATCATACCGTTCGTATGAGAGAACTCATGTTTTCCTTGATACACTCCTGTCATTGCACATTATCAGGCAGGGGAGTTCCGTGTAATGGAAATTAAGTATTCTAGACTAAGAACGGTTTACTGCTTTGGACAAAGCCGTCCGTTCTGAGTTGGGTAGAACTCGAGCTGGTCCGTGATGAACCAATCCTCGGAACCTACAGCCGTCGTCGCATAAAACAATCCCCAAGGATCATACTTGTGCTTGAGCTGATACAAGTAATTATAGTTGCTGCCGTAGAAGGCCTGCTGCCAGTTCGGCTCGTTGACGTCTGCCTCGTTGAGATAAGCTCCGGCCTCAGGGCTGGCTTCCCGCCATGGCTGCAACATCTCCACCAATTTCTTGTTCGCAACGGCTATCTCTGCAGGAGTGGCCTCCTGACCCCACACGGTTCCCAGCATGGCGTGCATCAAAGTCTCACGGAAGGCCGGGTTCACTGCATTAGTTTGGTTGACGGAAGGATTGACTGCAGTCTTGAAGTTGTACCCAAGCATCATGCCAGTAGTCTCAACACTTTGACGCAAAGCCTTCGTCTGCGCGGCTAGCTTGGTTTTATCCTCCCAGTTGGAGCGCGGAAAAAGACGGGAAGCAGTGTGGAAGTTCCACGCACCGACGACTTCGGATTCCGCAGGCCAAGTGTTTATGACAGTGTTGAGAACGCCGTCGAACTCGGTATACTTGGTATCGGCAACAGGAATGTGCAGAGCAGAGAGATTGGAGAATAGCGGTGCAGAGACGGCGGTCAACTTGGCTGTATCCATATCATTTCCCCATTGAGGAGCCATGGAGAAGCTGCAAGTTGTTGCTGGAGCGCACATGATGGACCAGTAGCTATACATGCCAGCATCGGCATAGGCAGGGAACTGGGCAAACACAGCGTCAACGCCAGACCAGAAGGTCTCCGTGGAGACATTGTTGCCAGTTGCGAAGCTGTAAGTGAGCGTAGTCACGGGAGTTTTAAGGTAGGCCCGGATGACGAGCGATGTAACGATGCCCCATGTGCTACCACCGCCTCCACGAAGGGCAAAGAACAGTTCGGGATAGTTCTTCTCGTCAACGGAAACGAATCGCCCATTTGGTAGGACAACCTCCATTGAGAGGACTTGATCGGCGGCAACACCATACTTGGACATCAAGGGGGAATGCCCACCCCCGGCAGTATATCCGCCACCAATACCGACAGTCTATTTGAAGCATCAGAAAGAGTTAAGCGAACACGAAGTGGTAGCGGGGAACCTACGCGGGCAATACCACCAACAACATGAAGACCAAGTTCATCGGCTGCCTCGTAGAGCGTCAGGGCCTGGATACCAGACCCAATCTTGAAGGCTGGACCAGTGTATCCAGAGGTTCGGTGATGATACTCAGCTCCGAGGTACTGTATGCTTTGCAAACCATGAGTCCATATCGAAAGCGCGCCACCACCAGAGGACTTCGCATTGAAGTCATGCCCCTTGTTCTTGACGATTAAACGGAGGTTGAGATTGCGAGCGAAGTTGACCGCAAGCTGGATCTGAGCTACATTCGTGACCTTGACAACATACGAAGGGTTTCCCCCCTGAGTACAGTTGGCGCCGGTTCGAGCGATGGTCGGAGGGACACAGCTGACTCCCTCAAAGATGGGATAGTCTAAGCCAGTTGGCTCAGACATTCTTCGATGTTGTCAGCGAGCCGCGAATAGTTGCCTGCAGAGAATGAACTTACTGATATTGAGGGGTTGTCCATGCTGCCGTGATCTCATTGCACTTGGCTGCATTGTATTGAGGCCAGTTCTCGTAGCATGGCGCAGCAGCAGGAACCCCGTCAAGCAGCGCACCTCCCAGAAGAAGGTCAAGCAAGAACCACGTTAAGTCAGACGGCCAGGCACGGTCACCGGGGAATGCCTTACATGAACGCGCAGCTCGCTTCTCAACGGCAGCTTCGTCATTGCCGAAGTGGAACGCAGCAGTGCCAGTAAAATTGTATGTTGTCAGGTTTGCGATTACGTCTGCCGTAAGTTGAGAACCTTCGAAGTCGAAGTAATCGATCCCTGATGGGGCGGAATCAGATGCCACAGCCTGAAATGCGGGAGCAACGGTCTCGACTGTGATGACTACTTGAGAACACGGTTAGCAGAGTGCCAGGTTAGGGGCGCTGGCAGATTCATGTGTATGAGTTTAAAGAGGCCAGATGAAAACCCGAATGATTTGCATACTGGAGTTACCGTTGGCGTCACCATTTTGGGCTGTTTGGCTCAAGGCCAAGTCAGCAAGCGATAATGCTGTGACCAAGGCCGACGGTCGCAACATGATGGTGGATGGGGCGCTGTCCAGTTGAAGGTCGATAGGACCCAAAGGTAGCCGAGAGACACCAACAAGCATAGCTGCCAGGGATCAAGCCTATTGCGCGCATTCTACGGTTTCCCTTTCATCTTTATACATGCGACTTCCAGGTGCAGTTCAACCCTCCGGGCTTGACCCGAGTCGGCAATCTTTGCTATCGACCAGGTTGTGAGCGCACTATCCACCAAACCCAATATTCGGATGGGGTCTTCAAGACGTGCATGGCATGGTCATGTGTGCCTTGAAGTTCGATCGGAATGCGCCATTAGCATTATTTGGATGGCCGATCATGAGCTATTTGATCAAGTTAGCTTCTCGTCGGGGAGAGTGTCCGGAAGAGGGCTGCTCGAATGTGAGATACCACCCAAGAGCCCATAAGCACAATCGTTCCACCGTCTAGAACTTTAGAGAGCTCCATAAGTGACCCGGGGTCCTGGCCGATGGTGGAGCGCTAATTTGTGCACAAGCAGCGCTTCACCAAGGTAAAAGGATCATGGATGCCTTGGGTGGTGCAGGAAATCATACTCATGTTCTGATCACCGGTTTGTGCTTCTTGCTTGTGACTTGCCCAGCCGACAACGCTTTCCGAGTGGCTCTTATTTCCGGACGACCGTGTCTTTGAGATCTAGAGTTCGAGTAACTGCGGGTTTTGGGAACTCCATTCCCAAAATGCCAATCGTGCGACCACGGAAACTTTGTTGAGATGTGCCATCATTACGTTAGACCATCCTGCGTGTACCACGGTCCACTGGTTGGAAAATGCCGCTGAAGGAAGCAATCACCGGAAATTGTTATCTAGACTACGCCCCCGGGTTGCATGTTGGCCTGTTCTCCAACGGGAACTTTTGTACAAACAACGCCTGCAGCAAGGAAGTCCAGCCAACGGCTTTCTATTCCGACTTTTCAAGTAGGCTCAGCGACACCGACACATGTTGGACATCCGACGGCGACGGGCGGCAACATTGAAATAGGCGGGGACGCGCACCACTTTCTTCGGTTCTGTTGGCGCTAAGGCATGGTGTTCTCCATACAATTGCAAGGGGCACCGGGGCAGTATTAGCAGATGTCCAACAACCGACAACGAACGGGTTTCGACAGGTAGAATCAACCCCTGGAGTTTTTCACAAGATAAAGTTGCAAGAAGGAATGAGGCATGAGAAGCTACCCAGAAGGCATTGAGATAATTTCAAATCGAAGAAATCCATCGATTGCAATGACGATCACTCATTCATCAACTCTGAAAATTAACTAACTATGGACTATACCAATGCAGAGCCAAGTTCGAAGTTGCTGGCGGGTGAGTCGTTACGGAAACACATGGTCATGAAATCTACCGCGTTGGTTCATCATGAGGTACCGTGAATGACAGACCGGGATTCCGTCAAGTCTCAGGGATTTAGTCGGCGAATCTTGCCAACTTGAAGTACACTGTCTAGGCATCTTATGAGATTACCACCCATTGACCCATGCATCATTTCGAGTCCTTCTCAAGCAGATGGGACTTTTAGATCTCCATTTTCAAGGGGTGTTAATACACACTAGAGGATTCCCCCATTTCCTGAAGGAAGAGTGCAGGAAGGGTAGGTGTGGCCGTGAATACTCTTCATTTTCGGGGCACAGTGATGAACCCAGCAGATCGGGTGTGCCTGCGTCAATGTGGACCTCGGAAACGTGGCTTTTGTCTTTTGCCGCATGCTGAACAGCTCGCAAACGGCCATGGAGAGGTTCAGGTCACCGGTACGCTTAGATGCAGTCTGCGTGAAAGCCCCGAAGATATTTTGCATTAGATCCTGGTCTCCGAAGTCTTGAACGCCACTTCTTCATCTCTCTTCTTCAGTCTTGCAAGTGAAATGAACCAAGGATACTGAAGCAGACAGGGATGATATGTGCCGCAATTGTGCTGATACAGGAGGAGCCAGAGACTTTTTGTCAAGTTGGCATGTTGGTTGAATGAAGTGTGTGGCATGTGTCCTGTTCGCCAATTCCATAAATCATTGACTGAGTATCATGCTTCGTTGAATACCATGAACCTCATCTACCCCAGCTAATCCTCAACCAGTTCGGAGGATCATCGTTTTGTTATTCTATGGCTTCCTCGTGATAGTCGAAGTAGTTTCTAACTCAAAATGACGGAAGCTCCCACTACTTGGCTGCAGAACCTTGGCATTGCCATTGAGGTCGCTTGTCCAACTCTGGCACTCATTACAGTAACCTTGCGGCTCTACATCAGAATTGATACGAGAACCCTCGGTTGGGGTACGTCACACTCCTGAACACTTTCCCCTTCCCATGGAAACTGATTGTCACGCCCTAAGATGACGCCTGTGTATGTGCCGCGATGGCTCTCTCTATTGCCCTAGCTATCGGGTCCATTATATGTAAGTCTAGATTCATTAAAAAATCGGAGTCACTGAAACATAAGCTTACTTTCGCCCATCTATCTAGGTATGAAAGAGCTCTACATCGGCGTTCACTATTGGGACGTTCCCTTGCCCATGAACCCGACGACAGGAATGACCTGGATCTACATTGTCGGCGCCGTCTACAATCCGATTCTCGCACTGGTTAAACAATCTGTCCTCATCTTCCTGATCCGTTTCTCCGGTGTCAAAGACTTAGTGAGATATGTTGTCTGGGGAACAGCTGCACTTAACCTCGCGCTCATAGTCGCCACTTTTGTTGCTGTCATCTTTCAATGCACGCCCATTGACAAGAATTGGAAACCGACCTTGGCAGGGAGTTGCATTCAACAATTCTCGTTTGGAATATCCACTGCATGCTTGACTATTCTGACAGACCTTGTCTCTGTTGGCCTCCCATTTTACATCTTCCTGGGCTTGAAGATGCAGAAGAAGAGAAAGATCGGGCTGGTGATTGTCTTCATGCTCGGAATCATGTCCGTAACCTTACACTAGTCCAAATATCTGTGCTTTTGAGTTTGCTAATTTTGTGTCACTGGCACAGCCGTGAGCGTTGTTCGTCTCTACTTCCTTGCCAAAAACTTTACCGACAAGAGCCTCGATGCGAACTTCTCCCTTGGTTTCTGCGTTTCCTCCATCGAGTGTAACCTAGCCATCATTACAGCATCAGCACCAGCGCATTGGCCTCTTGTTCGAAGATGGGTGCCTCAGCTAAAGTCTTCCAAGGACCAAGGTTATTATGACCACGGGTACCACACAGGTCAGCAAGGATGGATTCGAACAGGTGATGGCCACGAAGGCGCGTCTTCAACTGCCAAAGGGGACATCAGTCTTCGAGGTATCAACACCAAGTATGCAAATACCGTGGCCCATTCCAACGGCTCCTTTGCTCGAGACTCTGACGAGGAGTTGATGAAAGGCACTGGTATCATGCGAACAATCAACTTCTCGGTGTCACACGATGACCATGACCCACGGAGTGTAGGATAGAAACCACTGGGAGATGGTTCTACTTACACCGCCCATAAGACAGCAGCTTTTTCGAGGCAAAATTAGTTGGGTTAAAGGGACAGAGAGAGGAGTCACATGACTTACTTGTAGGACAACTCTTGATGTATGATTTTCCGACATGTTGAATTTGTATCGTTTACTCGTCATGACTCATACTGAAACATTTCTCTTTTCCGAAAGTGAATTTTTCGTTGCAAAAAAGTTCGAAGAACAGCGTGTGTCTGTGATTACAGCTATCCGGTTGTGAGCATGATTTGCCATCGTGCGATTCATTTCACAAAGCCATCACTGGAGGTGGACCATACACATAGACATAAACTCTGAAGCTTCATGTGTGAACAACAGGAAACGGTTACTGATGGAATTCTTCCTGCCATTAAATCTAAAGTCAAATTTCGAGCGAGGGCCCATGATTCTTTCTTTGCTTTTCCTGCTATCCTTGAAGTTTCCCGTACTCAACCGGCTTGAGAGAGTCTCACTGTGCCTTGAGTAAGAATTTCCATCCCCGACCGTATGGGTCAAGTGGGTTATATGGTGACAGGGATTATATCCGGAAATTATTCTGGGTTCATCCCAAGTAAGTTGGACGTAATTCAGAAACTCTGTTTGATGGGCATCGTCAGAATGTGTGTCAACAGTTAAGCAAGTCAATGGCTTAGAGTTGTCCGTGTACCGGTAGTCAAATGCATGCAGCCAAATAACTTCACTGAAGGCATTTTGAATTCGTGTGCCAATTTGGCTTGAGTAACCGTCCCGTCCCGTCCGCCACACCGGGACGATGTGGGGATCCTCCAATCGAGATCTGGGAGCCGATGGTATCACATAACCGTGAGACGACGCGCCCACATGCTATCTTCCATGCTATTTCAGACTCTTGATATTTGCTCGGGGACATAGGGTTAAAGAGGAGCAATTTCTGCATTACATCGCGGCCAAGCCAATGCATGTAAGATGCACTGCGCGCGGCACGGGGTTGCCGATTGAATCGCCTCATTCTTAGCAATAGTGTTAAGACCCCGCCTGGTTTACCCCCTTAGGCAGGAGATGAATTGCCGTGTGGCGGCCCCATATTCCCCGGCTCTTACAACCCAATTAGTAAATAAACTCTGACGGCTGGATACAGGAACCTTGGAATCACGACGTTGCAATTTGTTCTGTAGGGGGTGTAAGCTGGATTCGGCGTTACTACCCAATCAGAAAAGGCCTTTTCCTCTTTAATCAGCGGGCAAAGGCTATCCCGCCGGCAGCTACTGGTTCAGATAAATATTCTTGTCGAGGGCTCTTGATCTTCTGTGAAGATTTCCTGAGTGACTCTGTCGTCCCAAAAACACATTCGTTACAATGGCTAGACATCGTGTCTCTTTCTTTGGGCTCATAGTCGTTGCCGGCGTCTCGGCCTTTTTGACGGAGGAAGATTTCCCTTGGCAACCTCCCGGACCAGGAGACTTGCGCTCGCCATGCCCCGGCATCAATACTCTCGCTAACCACGGACTACTACCGCGCGACGGTCGCAACATTGACCTGGAGGTTCTTGGGGAAGCCACGGCACTGGGCTACAACATGGAGCACAACACCATGCTAGCAGTCGGCATCCCCGCATTAACGACATCGACGACGGGAAATAGCTCAACCTTTCACCTCAGCGACGTTGATCAGCACATCCCGCAAGTCATCGAGCATGATGGAAGCATAACCCGCGACGACAAGTACTTTGGCGACAGCAATAGTTTTAGTCATGCCGCATGGGGCCGCGCATTGGCTTCTTGGGGTGACATTGAGATTATCGACGTAAGTTTCCTAGCCCTCGATGCAGTTGCTTTCTTTTGTCGTGCTAATAAAAACCAATTTGCAGTTCGCTGCTGCTGCCAGAGAAATCAAAGCACGCTTTGAATGGGGGGAAGCAAACAACCCAGAGTTCAACGCCACCTTTGCGAGAACAGGCTCACTCCTTCAGTATGCCTTACTTCTGTCGGCGTTTGGGGACTACGGAAACGCCAACATGACTTTGGTTCGGTATTGGGTCGAGCATGAGAGGCTTCCGCTGAGACTGGGTTGGCAGCCACCTGTCAACAACATCAACTCCACCATGAACAGACTCATTGCTGCCAACATCTCTGCCTTGTGGGTTTAGAGTCTCGTGCATTCAGAGAGCTTAGCATGGCGTTACGAGAGACTACAGATCCAGACTCTGTTTTGTTGAATACGCAGCCACCTTCATGTAAATAATAAATGTCGGCGACATCTACAGATGCGTCCTTTGTTCATATCAAAACGTTACCTACTCAATGCATGCTTGAGCAACAAGTACATGTAGACATACTCGATTTCAAACTATTTCTGACAGCGGAGCTACCAATTAGAGTAAATAGCGCCTTCGTAGGCTTTGAGTTCAAGATTCCCTCTTTCAATCCTCTCGGCGTTGCTGCCAAGCAGTTGCCCCCAACCATCAAAATCCTGAAGTTGTAACTTTTGTTCCTGGTCTGAAAAGTTCAAGAGAACAAGTGCCCTTTTCCCTTCAAAGCTTTCCATGATGAAAACAAATAGTTCCTCGCTCTCCTCAAAGTCCTTCATCTCGGAGAATGTGCCGTACACAAAAACGTCCTTCTCTTGCTGTCGAAGGCTCAAGATTCGCCTCCAAAACGCTAGTACACTGTCCTTATCCTTCTCTTGTCTATCAACATTCCACTCGCCATAGTCATCGTTGACGCGCATCCACGGTTTTGAGCCTTTGGTGAAGCCTCCGTGTGCTTCGGCGCTCCACTGCATGGGCAGTCGCCCATTGTCTCTCGCCTTGATTCTCATCTCCGCCAGAACATCCGACATGTCCACGCCTTTGCCCCTCTTCTGAAGCACGCTATTGTAGTAGTTCTTGCCCTCGACATCGGCATAATCGTCAATCGTCCAAAACTCTGGGAGGTTTGCCATTCCAATTTCTTGTCCCTGAAGCAGGAAAAGTGTCCCGCTCAAAGTGCAGAGATAGATGGCCAACATCTTAGCGGCTTCCTTCCTGTACTGGGGCAAGTCTGATGCGTACCGTGAGAGCGAGCGTCCAGAGTCATGGTTGTCAAAGTAGACTGCGTTCCAGCCGTTACATTTTAGCATAGCCTTCTGCCAGAGGTTTGTGATGGTCTTGAGCTTTGAGAGGCGGAAGTCACCGTGCTCGTACTTGTGGTTCTTGCCAAAGTCCATGTCCACGATGTCTCCGGTGAAGACCATGTTGAGTTCGTGTCTGTCATTGGCGACATACTCAGCGACGCTATTCTCATCCTTGGTGAAGCCTAGCTCACCGACCGTCATGCAGTTGTACTTGTCGAAAACCTTCTCCCGCATCTCCCGGATGTACTCGTGCATTCTAGGACCACTAGCATAGTACAGATCACCCGGCTGGAACTCCGAGTCGGGCCGCATTATGGGTGCGTCAGGCAGATCGGGGTGTTTGGACATGAGATTCATCGAGTCGATCCTGAAGCCATCGGTGCCACGGTCCAGCCAGAACTCCATATCAGAGTATGTCGCGCGACGCATGTCCTCGTTGGTCCAGTTGAGGTCTGGTTGTGAGGGCAGGAAGAGCGAAAGGTAGTACTGGCCCGTTTGCTCGTCCCATGTCCAGGCACTACCACCAAATATAGAAGACCAGTTGTTGGGTGGGCGGCGGTTGCCACTCGAGTCTATCTTGGGGTCTCGCCAGAAGTACCAGTCCCTCTTGGGAGATGACTTTGATGAGCGAGACTCTCTGAACCACTCATGCTCATCGCTGGTGTGGTTAACAACGAGATCTAGGAGGACCTTGATGCCCCTTTCATGGCAACCCTTGATCAAGTTCTCCGCATCTGCAACAGTACCGTATGGCCTGTGAATGTCGCGGTAGTCGGATATGTCGTAGCCCATGTCATTTTGGGGGCTCTTGAAAATGGGAGAAAGCCAAATAGCCGTGGCTCCGATGGACTTGATGTAATCCAGCTTTGAGATAATTCCGGGAACATCACCAAGTCCGTCATTATTGGAATCGAGAAAGCTGGCCGGGTAGATCTGGTAGACGACAGCTTCTTTCCACCATTGTCTGGCTGGGGGACCTGGAGTTGCCATAGTGGCTCCGGTGAATCAGGAAAGACTGTTGGAAGAGTTTGTGTTTTAAAGAAGTGTTGTGAGTAGACTCAAGAGTAAGGACAGTCGTAGTGTTGCAATGGTAGGGCGCTTCAGAAAGTCAAGTTCGTTCGCTTCTTATGTTCAGTCTCCAGATTCCTAGCTTTTCAAGTTGGCTCGTAGAAACTTAACCCCCGCAGCTACTTACCCCAGATCAACGAGTCTCACTGATGATTGGGAGTTGGTGCCAGAATCTTTCGCACTAATAACAGCCTCCTTCGTCTTACTTGTGATGCGTGTTGGGGCCGGCTAAATTTCCATGGTTGAATTCTGATTCGTCCACATCAGCGTGGGGAAGCTGCTAGTGCTGTGCAGCAGTCATCACACATTGCAGTGTAGTTGCTGAATTCAGCCCAAGATCGTTTCGTGGGACCGCAAGTTTAAGACACTAACATAAATCGGTCCAAGTTGCCACATTTGAGCTTTGAATTAGGTTATATTACTGGGAAAATGTTATAAAAGTGTTTTGGAGTCGTTCCTTCGGTCTCGAATCCAGGACACACAGTTGACCAAACTACCTACCTTCTTGTGGATACCACGGAGAGACGCGGAGAAAAAGAGAAACACGGGGAAGGCAAATTTTGCCGGGCTGTGAGAAAACCATAACCTGCACGTGGGACTATGGGGCTGAACGACGCTGAAATTCTCGGGATATTGAAAGCGTACGAGTGGCTGGTGGCTAAGGAGCTCCGTTGGATCACAGTGCCGAAAACGAGCCTCACGCCGCACTTTGACAACGTGAACTATTCATGTTGTTTCTCGGGGCTCTTTCCTTGAACGCGCTTTTTGACATTGACCAATCCATCTGGCTTTGTACATGACACATGCTGTTATCATTCAACTTCAACCATATGCCTGTGCTCCATCCACATTTCCTGCGAGTGTTAAAATTGTCTGGTTATTTCACTCATCTAATCGCACAACCGTCCGAAGACGGCTGTCACGCAGTTCAAAAGAGAATCTGTAGTTTATTGTCGCATTTCTGTCTTGTGTTAGGTACAGATACTCAGTACTTGGGTAAGAAACAACAACAACCAACATCTGATGTTCTAGGCTCTGCGCCAGAGCTACAGGGCGAATAAGCCAAGATGCCGACGTGGAGCTGCTAGTTGAAACAGGATCCAGAGTAAACAATATTATCGACTGATCTTATCAAGTCTTATGACTACCTTAGACCAGGAGGCCCCGCCATGCCTGGTCCAAGTCTTCGACGAGTGCAAAATGCCTCAGCCGAAGTCAGAAATCACTTTTGTTGCATGTACTTCGGAAACAATACCGATCAGAAGTCTCGAAGCGTGTAGAAACCTACTAGGCAACAAAGGGTAGGCTTGAGCAGTCTCGTGATACGCACATGCTGCAACCTGTACAATCGAGCCATGCTTTCCGGCAGATTGACAGGGTCCATGTGAGCTCGTAATAAGGTTGATCGTACTTTGCTAGTGTTCCCGTCTACGAGAATATGTGTTTGACCAATTCCTTGTCCAAGGGTCTCAATGCCATGTCTGAACCGCGAGTCTGGACACTGCTCGTGGCGTGTAGTTTATGAGACCACTTTGGCTCTCAGGCTCGTCACTAATCAGTATCCAGAGTCGTGAGTGAAGGTAAAGTGATGATTTCAGTGAGTTCGCCAAGACTTAGAGCCAATGAACTTACAAGTCTGGTTGTTCAGTCTCTCGATAATTTCGTTCGATGGGCCATGAGTGGCGTGAAGATGGGACAATCGCAGTTTTTTGCGTGAAATTGTCCATCACCGGAGGACGGGTGCAAGCACCTTTCACGGCTTATTGCCGTGGCTCGTGGCTGAAGTCTTGTGTTAGTGAGTTGCCAGTTCTCCACCAGAGGGCAAAACAACCAATCGAAATTCAACCATTTCAACCGGTGCCATCAAAGACCGATGATCCACCAGACCAGTATTTCCAGCGAGGCATGCGAATATGAGCAGACACGCGGACTGGTCCAGTCGAATGGCGAACCCAAGGACTTGTTTTCCTTGCTAGTGCGTAATGATCTCCATGCCGAGTTCCCCGTGGGGACTGCTGCCACTGGTGTCGTCCAATGCAGATGTCCAGACTATTCGGAACCGAGCACATGGCTCGATGGAACCTCTTGTTCCAAACTGTATAAAGTCCACAAAACCCCCCTACCTGGTTTCTACTAGAGCTTTTCTCCAGATCATCTAAAATCACTTCTTTAATCATAATACCTTCGACTAGATTATCTCATCTTGTTCCCTTTTACAATGGACGCCAAATCAGCAGAGGCGACGACTGTCGTCGCCCACGACCACATCGAGAAACTCGCCATTGCGGACGAAGCCGTTACAAAGGCAACCGAGAACCAAGACCTGACCCCGAAGCAGCAATACCAGCGTCTCTGGGCAAACCTGAAACAAGACAAGCGTTATGTCTTCTGGGCACTCTACATCATGTCCCTCGTCTTCGGATGGGGCTACGACTCTGGACTTTCAGGGGCTGCAATCGCCTTCCCCGAATTCCGCAAGGCTTACGGAGACTACTACCAAGTCGGAGACCAATATGTCATCCCTGCCCTTTGGCAATCTCTGTGGAACGCCGCCAGCACCATTGGTCAGGTCTTCGGTGCCTTTCTCACTGGTCAATTTGCCGACACCGTTGGCCGCAGAGCCGTTCTCTGGACAGCCGTCATTTTATCCCTTGCCTCCTCGTTTGCCCTGGTCTTCGCGCCAAGCTTACCTGTACTCTTCGTCTCAAAGCTGCTGCTCGGTTTCTCGGTCGGCTTGTCAACCGTTACGCCTCCCCTCTACGTTACCGAAAATGCTCCTCCTGCACTTCGAAGCTCCCTCAGCTCGTTGACCAATGTCATCATTGTTCTCGGTTTCTTCCTGTCTTCCATCACAGCATGGGGATCCTCCAAGATTGACGGCCAATGGAGCTACCGCCTCGCGTTCGCTATGACCTTCCTTGTCCCGACGCTCTTCATGATTGTCCTGCCATGGCTGCCTGAGTCCCCGGTATGGTACGTCAAGAAGGGTAGGGATGACGATGCCCGCAAGGCAATCTTCAAGCTCTACGGCAAGAACGTCGACGTTGACGAGAGACTCAACTTCATCAAATCTGAGCTGGAGCTTGCGGCAGGAGAGGCCAACATGGCTAAGCAGACCAGCTGGAGAGCGATATTTTCCAAGGAGCACCGCTTCCGTACACTTGTTGCGGTTCTTGGATTGCAATCGCAGAACTTCTCTGGTGGCTATTTCGCAAGTGAGTATATGTCATGCCATGTCATTTGACACTCGGTTTGCTAACCAACCGATTGTAGACACATACCAGACCTACTACTTCGAGCTTATCGGCCAGTCTGATCCCTTCGGACTCACTGCAATCTCCTCCACCCTCCAATTCCTCTCGAACTGCGTAGCAGTTACAGTCTCCGACGTCCTCCCTCGCAGGAAATCTTTGGTCGGCGGCGGCGTATTGCTGTGCTGCTGGTCCATCATCATCGGTGGCACATCCCTCGCTGGAACCAGCAACTACTCCGCAAACATGGCACTTCTCGCCTTCATGATCACATGGTCGATGCTTTATACCGCTACAGTGGGCTGTTTCGGCTGGGCTGTCGCTCAGGAGACTGCCTCGCAAGCCACGAGACCCAAGACCATCGCCTTCAGCTTGGTGTGCCAGCAGCTTACAGCTCTTCTCTTGTCGTCAGTGTTCCCATTCTTTATCAACCCTGACCAACTGAACTGGGGTGGCAAGATCATGTTCCTCTTTGTCGGCGCTGAGGTTTTCGTTCTTGGGCTTCTCTTCTTCTTCCAGCCCGAGACGAAGAACAGAACTTACCAGGACATCGATCACATGTATGCCCAGGGTATTCCGGCAAGGAAGTTTAGCGAATACGTTATGGTGGATGGGGTTGCTGTCAAGAAGGCCACCTCTTGATACAGTGCAGGTTATGTTTTGTCGAATGTATACATGTAGGAGGGTTGTCCAGTCTGCCGTTTGTCTAGGTTTCCAAAAACCACATCTTCATACAAAGCGAGCGGTTTTCGAGTTCTCAAAATTTAGCCTAAATTTTCCGTAAGGATGGGGAAGAAATACCACGCTAGTAATGCAAGTTCCTTACTTGGGTTAGTTCAAAAATGTGCCCCAGAACGACGTTGCGGAGAGTGCGGAGTCTTGCCATGAATCTGGAGAAGTTCTGCCCACAACGTGAAGTGACCCCCTACCCCAACGCTCATCCATCCTGCAAGACGCTTTTCTGATCTTCGCCTCTTCACGATCTATCTACTATGAATATGCATCATGCCCCAAGAAACCAAGGTCCGATACTCTAAGAGGCCACCCAAGGTTCGACAAGCCTGTGATCCTTGTCACTCGCGCAAAATCCGCTGCGATGGCTGCTGGCCCTGCGCAAACTGTCAGGAGACAATATTGGAGTGCACCTATGTGGCGGTCCCGAAGAAGACAGGGCCGAAAGGTCCCCGGCATGCACGGAAGTCTATCCAACGGCGACAGAACAATTCACAACAATCTACGTCTTTTGCTGTGAACACAGATTCAAGGGAAACCGGATACGAGTCCCCGGCGAGCGGATCACCACATGCAGTCACGCCACCATTACCGACTCAGACTGCGACTCCAACAGACCCCGGCTTCCAAGCCTCACCCCTAGTATCGACTGATGCCATGCAGTGGTGTCTCGATGCTTTCTTCAGACACAAATACCCACTTACACCTATCTTAAATCGACAACAAGTCGAAGAATGTCTGCGCGATCTCTCAACCTCACCCGAGAAATACGGGCTCATGACCGCTTGCTCTGCTGTCATATCCCTCTCGCCTGAGATACTACAACCACCAGACCCGCCATCAAATATTTCAGCCGAAGTTCCTGCGCCCATTCTTCCAACGACCGAGGTTCTCATCTCAGAAACTCTTCGAGCTAGACGTCACTGGGATCTCGCTGAGCACCAGTCCTTACTCCATGCGCAAACTTCCTTCTTCCTATTCTCAGCCTTCTTCTGTATGGACAATGATAACGCGGCATGGTTCTATCTCCGAGAGTCTATCACTATTTTGCAGACGTTACGTCTACACGAAGAAGCCACGTACCGCGACATCAACGATCCGGTCCTGGCGACGTATGCTCGACACATGTTTTGGGTTCTCTTCATCACGGAGAGAGCGTATGCGCTGCAGAGGCACAGGCCGCTGACACTGCAGAGCACCCTGGGTCTCCCCTTTGTTGACCCTCTAAGCTCAGATGCCGCGATTCTTCCCGGGTTCCTTGATCTCATCTCCCTTTTCCGGAACTTTGATACCGACTTTATCGCAACATGGAACTCGTCGACGCCATCCAGAACATCGTCTTCGGAAGCAACAGACCCGGAACATCTCTCAAAACTACAGACCGTCCTGAAGTACGCGATCCCAAGTGTTTCAAACTATTCCGAGATGCAGCAAGCCGACCTCTTGATCTCACGGCAATGGCTCAAGGTCATTGTATGGAAGCTATGCGTGTCCAAGACGCTCTTATCTATCACGGATAGTGAGGATAGCATGTCACTGAGCTACCCTGCCGCCGTAGCCCGCGACGTCGTTCTTATTTCGCGGCTGCTTCCAACGAAGGCTTTTGAAGCCAACGGTGTCGGCATACTAGAGAAGGTTTTTGATGTAGGATGCTCGCTGGCAGATCTGATATCGCTCGGTCCAGCCACGGGTAATTGGTCCGCTATGCATGTCGGTCCTATTGATATCTTGATGGAGATTGTGAGGATAGTTGGGACCACTCTGGGCGGAAGTTATAAGCACTTGGATATGTTGTATAGCAAGGCGAATGATTGCCTATTTATGAATCTGGACAGAATGATAGCTCCAGCTGAAGTACATCTGGAGGCTAATGACTTTGAGGAAAGCTTCGAATAGGCTACGCGATAACAGCAATTCCAGTTGATATCTCAATCATGATCTCTAGTGATCTGGTCTCTTTAAGCTTTTGAGGACCTTACGAACTATTTTGTATCAATTGATATAAATCAATTTGTCTCTGAGAAGTGTTGTAACTTAGCTGTGTTATATTAAAGATGGAATTCACCAGGTTCGGGAACGTCACTTCTTACGGAAGGCACGAGGAATCCCTTACAGCTGGTGGTGTCGAGATGTCCCTTCCATTGAGTCTTCCAGCAGATGCTACTGGCGGGAAGTGGCGCAAATGACGTCCATCTGCCGGCCAAGGTTTTAGCAGCATGAATGACTAAACAGTCTCTCCTTCGTCAAAATGCCCCCAATTGTGGTCAAATATCTCTTTCTTGGTGACAATCAATCACCACCAAAGTCTGACCTTGATTGGAGGTGACTGAGACATATTCGGACCATAAAAGCATTCCACAACGCCAGGCAACTCCCTGACCCTGGGGTCCAAATTTTGGCTCCATGGTCGTATGTGTATAAAGACTTGACGTATCCTATCCTTAGGCATCGCAGACAATATTAACACCATCTAAGCATGTGGTTTGATTTTGTTCTGTGAAAATAAAATGAAAACTCGGTCGAGTGACAATATCCCTCAAATTCCCTTGATGGTATAAACGCCAGCAAGACAACCATACGGTTGGCTCGAAGGGTCAATAAAGTTGTGTTTATTGCTGCATGGAGGTGGAAGGAGGAGGAAATGGGCGAAGTCCACAATTTCTCCCGAGGTGGTATGTGAGTGGAAGGGCCATCGGCATGGCCCTGACTGCCTTTAAGATCCGCCTTTTCTGCCGACAGCCCAGAATCCAGCAGTCCTTGTCTCCCCGATGCTCGCCATCGAGAGTTTCCAGAAGCGACGAGATAGTGGAGAGAAATACACAGCAGAATGGCTTAATCCAAAAGAACTCCCCGTAGAGAGACATGTACCTTTTCCGGAGCTAGTTTTGACTCGACCTAGCGGCGGCCCATAAACCGCCTTTCCAGATCCAGGCAAGCGTCGGTAAGGCGGCTGCAGTCGACGACTACCTTACTACATATGCCCAATGGTATGTGCAGGACCACCCATACCGAATTCACGCCGAAGATGCCGTCTCATCTCGTTTCCCCTGCCAGGGTTAGGATGGACCGGGGCTCATCTAACGGCATGGAGGGGGTGCAGCAGCCCGAAGCTCTCCACGTATCAGAGCGCTACTCCGTAGCACGCGAGGCGTTGAAGTTCGAATATACGCAACTGAGGTCAGTATCCAGCCTGTGACGGATGAGAGGGTTAGCGCGGAACGCTGAATCAGTTAATAGGGTGCCTGACCATCCACCTACCGGTACCTGAGGTACCTTACTACCTTTCCTCAGGTTGAGTGTAGAATCACGGCCAATCGCTAGCATCAGAGAGAGGTGATGCGCAGCTTAATCTAAGACTAGCACCCCTAGAGGAGAATATCGACTGTGCAGCAGGTCCCGAATACCACCAGCAATCGCATGCAACCAGGCTCAGGCTCGCCCTCGCTCCGCCCTCGCTCTCCTGTCTGGCCTTGAGTCTTATCGCGCTAGCAGAGTACCTTAGCCCAGCCTATCACTTCAATCACCTCCTCTCAAATACAGTATACGGCGCAGTGACTGCGCGGGGTGCCGGCCAAAAGTGAGGGCTTGGTGTTTGAATTTTGATATTTATTAAAAGACGAACGAGGTTGCTTACACAATCTAAGATCTGGTAGAAGCACGCTTCTGCTCAAGGTGTTCTGCGTAATTACCGCCTTCAATCGCGGTACTGAGTATAGAAGAATGATAACCTCGACACTTAGGGTTCCTGGCTAAGACCGCTTTCCCGACCATGGGCATGTCAACGGAGGCTATCATCGCTGTTGTCGCTCTGTTCATCGCGCTTCCCCCCATTGTGTTCAAAGTATTGCAATGTATCCGGCAAAAAAGGCAGCGTACGGAGCTCCCGGGTAAATCTCAATCTTTTGCTAAGTTTCGCAAATTCCATTACACCATAGAGACGAATATCCTCAATCTCGAGGTTTGCTAACTCATTGTATAACAGCACCAGCGATTTCCGCCCTTGCTCAATCCCACCAACCGTGGAGACTGATGCCCGATGCCCATAGCAAGCTTTCCGCGCTTACACCTCACAATCTCGACCGGAACATGAACGAATTGGAATGGTACTCAGTGACGCGCGAGACATTCAGGTACTCGAGGGTGACGTCGGATCGTTCAAGGCCTATCTGATAGCACACGGGGAATCATAACGGGCTCCTCTTGTCCATGCTTGCATGCATCACCAATATTGGGAGGGGAGGCACTCTATGCAACCGGGAACATAGGGTCCGGTCGGCCAGGCCCGGTCCATTCAATCGGCGAAGTGAGATCGATATTTCGGCCCCACACCCCACCTGGGCGGGACGGATCGAGGGCGACCGAGAGACGCTAAGATTTACACTCATGAAGATATACTCGTGATAGCAACATGTCCATAAATACCAGAAGGGAGTCAGACATGATAACTTACGTCGCATGAAACGCGGATTACCATATTTCAAGGTCCTTACTCATAGCTTCCTTCCTGCTCTTCAGTAAGGTAGCAGTGACGGGACCTTGCTCTGGCCAGGCGGGCTTGAAGCGATCCTTGGCATCATTACGATAAATTGTCAGTCGGATCTCTATATCTCACCATGTTGCTTTCCTTGGGGGTTGGCCTTGGGAAGAGAGGAGAGTGGGCTGATCCCTGCAATTAGTAGTAACGGTTGAACTACCTGACATAATGTATATAACGCCTGCCGTGTCTGAGATTTACACCTCGGCTTTAACCCTCCCCCCGTTCCAGAAGTGATCTCAGCCATAAGTTATTCAACTTGACTTGACGTGGAAGTGATACTATATTATTCAACATTGAATGTTGCTATTCGGTAATTGCCATATTACCCCCAACATAAAGCGAAGTATGTGAAATCTGATATGAATCGTAGATTTGATAGGCCACGCGCCCTAATAAAGACGTGGCGTTGACAACTATTGCCAACTATTGCCAACATGACTTAGGAAGTTGGACAGTGGTAGGGTGAGAACCCAAGGGGGTTCAAGGTCAGGTAAGTGCTGATTGCGTGGAACGAACACCCTCCTAACCAACACTTTTGACACCTAGTTGCTCTTGATGCAGATAGAGCAACTGAGATCTCTCCCGAAAAGCCTAGCAATGGCATCCGTCAAGAAGGCGATTGGCTCATTTTCCACCCGTGCTTCACCGGGATTGCAGGTGGTTGGCCGAAGAAACCTTGAGAAGGATCAGAGGTGCATGCGTCTAAGTACTCACATTCGTCCGAGCAAGTTGGGGTAAGGTGACTTAGCATCTCGGCCGCCTTCCTAAAGGTTGGGGTCATGCTGACGAGGAACACAAGCACTCCTAAGTAAATAATTTGTATTCGGTACCCTCGCTGCCTTGTGGGTTCCCGTTTCCGGACAACACCTCTAATGGAAGATGGGGTGGACGAAGAACGGACATACCAGACCCCGCCTAGTGCTTTGCTGAATGTTGGATGACCACTAGCTAGGTAGGTATTGGTGTCACATTATTCTAGGCTTGCTGGAAGGGGCTTATTTGAGGTGGCTGATACAGGCATCAATTTGTTGAGGAGGGTGAATGACTCCAAGCGAAATTCCCAGCCACATCTTTCAGAATGTTTTCGGTTCGCATTAACGCTAGGATATCACTGGTTCGATCGCCGTCCTGCCATTCTATCCATCGCGTTCTCGGCCTTAATTTGCAGGCGAAATGAAAACTCACGAGTGGTATCGGGGCGTTCCCTAGAAACAGCACAAGCATCAACTCCCGGTGCGATTGAAGTTAGCATCGGTTTCTTTTCCCCATGATAAAGTCAAGGTTATCGATGGTTCATAACTAATGTTAAGATCACGCTTGCGGCCGTGGCCCTATAAGTTGCTCGTCCATCTAGGTCAACTCATCGGCCTGTCGACTACGTTTGTACAAACCTATTTCCGGAGGACACACGTTCGTCCATCTTAGTAGTACTGATGATGATGTCTCGGTAAACGTACCATTCTCAATCTTCATGCGGAGCTCATGATCTCTGACAGACTGAAGAATACCTGTTTGGTTTGTATTCGTGTGCGGACATCATCTTCTCTTACACCTGGATAAGATGACTAGATTACAAGCTCCAGGACTCCAGCGTAGGTACCCATCAACTGCAGAGCAGCTTTAGTGCGACCACATATGTAACGCGCCTATATTTTGTCAGATACACTACTAGAAATACCCTTGTGATTCTAGAATATAAACGTCAAATTTCATCATGCCCTAAACTACCTCGTTCCGTACAAGTGAGGCCTTGGTTCATGGCGGCCAATCGCGGTGTGTCTGACGTCCTGGCCAAACAGGCAAGATGACACGGGCACAAGAGGCCAGTGAGGGTGTCCCCGCTCTACCCAAGCAGACGGGCCCTTTCGGACTACTAGAAAACGTCCTCGCTCCATCAGACCCGATAATTTGCTCTAACGAACACTAGGACATCTACTTCCGTGCGAACTACTGTAGTCAATACATGCACCCCCCGGAGACGATTCTCAGCTCTCGTTCAGTTTCTTTATCAATTTATCTTGGACACAAACACATATTTGCAGCCTCTTGTAAATTGGGCTCCTGATAGTTCCCCTGAAAATGAGCATCTCAACCGAAGCCATCATTGCTATCGTTGCTCTTTTTACAGCGCTTCCACCGACCCTCTTGATTGTCTTTCAATGGATGCAACGTCAGACCCCGCATGTTTTGGAACTGCCAGGCAAGTTGACTTATATGTCCCAGACACCCGCCTCCGCAACGACTACCAATTAATTTGTACCTCTGTACATACATAACCTTGTTACGATAACGCTAGACCTGTGTTGACCAGGAATGCTTTAATAGCGCCGGCGATTTCCTTTGCTCGCTCCCTTCCGCCTTCGACTCCTGGCGCCCCAGAGCTATCCTCGCTTACACCCGACGATCACGACACTTCAATAGTACACCATCACGCGCGAGACGTGCAAGTACGAACACAAGAGCTTGACCATAGCGGCCGAGGTCTCGTGGAATCCCCGCTCGCTGAGTCGCTAGCAACTGAGGATTGAGAAATCTAGTCAAGAGATGTTTGCATTGAGTACATGCCCGTGGAAAGAACGGTGGACGAAGAAAGATGTCAGTGTGACAGACAAGTAGTGTACAGAGCACACGGTTCACTCGCCGGAGATGCGGGGCCGGCCGCTGGCGCAACAATGACACCCTTCACGGTCCTTAAAACAGGCTATCGGCGATGCGATCTTGCAGTAAGGTGAGGTACCTAGGCATTGAGGTAGATCAGATAGTAGGCAGGTAGTTGTTGTGACGGCAGGTGCCTGGGGTGGTTCATACAGCAACTTTCAACGATCTTATCTGACGGTATGATGTTTTGGGAGGGTTTATAGCGCATCAATAATCTTTCCCCCCGATACTAAGAACTTCCATCCTTTCTTCAAACATGCCCTTTTTCGCAATCGTGTACCTTACATCTTACATGATCTTGGCACGAGACCAAATATCGTGTGCAGGCGGCTTCGTCCGCTTTCTTCTTTCTCAAAACGACGTCCGGCTTTGATTGAAATGTCATTCTTCTCAACTACTTTGCAATTTTTGGATCCATCAAATCTCGATACCGCCTAATGCATCTTCAAATACCTCAAAATTTCCCTCGTTTTTCCGATCGTAGACCGCAAACCAAACCTCCCTCCACCATCCACCCCCAAACTCTGCCTCACCCAGCACTTCAAGCCAACATTTGACAATCTCCTCAGGAGGGTTCCTGAACGCACCACATCCCAATGCGCCCAGCACAAGCAGACTGTGCCCCCGACTCGCCGCCATCCTTAAGCAAAGCCTCATCTTACTCATCGTGAGCGTCCGATCAGTCTCCTTTGCAAACTCGCACACTTCCTCGTCCCCTGCAGGCGTAGAGATTTTCCGCTTCACAACTTCCGGTCTCCGGATCGCGGCAATGCTGAGAACACTCACGACAGGTAAATCGCCATACGCAACCCGCGGGACCAGAAGCTTGTGACCGCTCGCCATGTCGCCCCGAATGACAACTACATCAGGCGTGTAAAGCCCTCCGCGGCGCTTGAAGGGATAATACCGCTTATGCAAGCTGAGATAAAGCGACGAGCGATAACACATGGCCTCCTCCTGTGCAATCGCACCCTTCAAAAATCCGCCGCCAGCGTGGATATCTGAAGCCATATTTAGCACCGCCACACGCCCGCCATCAGGTCGTCGCGCGGCGAGTTCGATTGCCGCGTTCAGTGAGTCTTCGTTGACGATTTTGATCTTTGCGCGCGGCGTGTGTCCTGGGCAAGCTGAGGTCTTGAGAGGCGGAAGGTAGTCCAGGTGCAGGTCTTCTGATTTTGAGGCGTTGATGTTGGGCAGGTGGGGCAGGATCTGAGGGAGCGCGGAGCGGGTTTCTGCTGCGACGGCGGCGAGTGATGGACTTGAGCGGTCTGATGGTTTTTGGGGGGGTTTTGACGAGGATGAGGGGCCTGGCGCGGATGATGACTGCATGGGAGGTTGCTGGTTTGGCGAGCGAGGTTTCTTCTGTACTCCGCCGCCGTTCTTAGAGAAGGCGAAGTCAAAGAGATTTTTCTGCGGCATCGTGACGTGTGGTGTTGAGACGCCGCTTGACGGTGGAAGTTGACAGAAGCTTTAGGTTGAGATGAAGGATTGATATGGTGTCTTGAGATGGATGCCTAGCGCCCAAGACGGAATGCACCTAGAAGCGAGATCCCTGCTGCGGGGTCAATGGTTCGGACGGTTGGTGCTGTATGTGTCTGGAGATCTCTTGCGCCGCCGAGGTGTGCAAGGATGCGCATGCCGATTGACCAACTCCCAAGTCAGGCAAGATATCCGTGGGGATCGCGGATGTTGAAAGGTGGAGAAAGATCCGAGATGTCGGATTGGGAAGAAATAAGGTTGTCGATATAAAGTATGAACTTGTCGATATTGGAAGTGAACCGGCTGACCGGGCTGACTCACTAGTGGCGCAAAGCTCTCTCTAACCGTTCGCACGCACGTGTTGGCCACAAGCCGTTACAATGGAAGGACCTTCGGGAGCGAATAGATAAGACGCGAATAGTCAGAGTCAGCGATAGGTATTCCATAACCTTACACTCCTGTCTCTTCATGCGGACATTTCCCGAAGTTTATATATGTATCAAGGCCAAGTGTTGGGCATGGGTATCATTTCAGATTTTGTCTAGATGATTTGTACATGGTGTTACAATATTCTACATCCGCCGATGTGCCTCTCATATCCTTAATAGACATCTTTAGGCCTTCGTCTTGATGGCTCCCTCGGGGATCGCATCCTCAGCCTCGAACTTGCGCGGAATAAGGCCCTCGGCCATATCAATCGCGCTCTGCATGTCATTCTTGTTAAACAAGAACAAGCCTTGAATCGCTGCCGTGCTTGTGAACCTGTTCGCCGTCTCCCCGGTACCGTTACCAAACAGACCAAGATCCTCCAGCCTTTGCAAGAAACGTTCCCGACCGGCACCGTCTGTGTCCACATCGCCATAGAAGCGGTCCCACATAAGACCTGCCTGGTACTTGGTCGCCTCGCCGATACGCATCATCATGTCTACACGACCCGGTCGAATCAGAGCCGGATCGAGACGCTCAATGTGGTTCGTGGTCAGGAATGCGATGCGCTCCTCGCCGGCAGCCAAGCCATCAAGAGCATTTAGAAGGCCGGAAAAGGTCACGCTAGCACCGCTGTAGCCATCCGCATCTCGCTGTCGGCGATTAACGAACGCTGAATCCGCGTCCTCCAGCAAGAGAATACTCCTGCGCGGCAGCTTCGTCAAGAGATATGCCAGCTTGTCGTCCGTCATACCCATCTCGCTGAGGTTGACCATGGCCACGCTAAAGTCCAGCTCGCCAGCAAGAGATTGGATGAAAGAACTCTTGCCGCTGCCAGGGGGTCCGAACAGCAGGTACCCGCGTCGGTAGGGAATACCGCGGTCGACATACCACTGCTGGCGTCCCAAGAAGTCTTTGACGTCGTCCACGATGCCCTCCTTCACGCCCTCGTCCAGTATAACCGAGCCGAGAGGTCGCTTCTTCCGAGGATCACCGAGAGGCGCCCACTCCATACCCCTCGCAGAGTACACGACCGTCTTGCCCTCGTTCGCCTTAGCTGCCAGCGCGTGCGCCTCGCCAAAGATGTCTTCAAAAACGTGCCGGTGTGCCCACAGCGTCGTTAGCTGCACGATTTCGTGCGGCTCGCCCGTGTTCATGTTGGCCGTGTTATGCTTCTCGCGATTGATTGCGATGAACGCATTCTTGTGCTTGACGATATGTCGTCCGTACCCAGGCTGCAGGAAAAAGTGCGCATTCGTCGGGCTGTTCGCTCCTCGCTGGGTTGTGGTCGTCGTCGAGACGGAGAGGTTGTGGATGCGGGTGATGCGCGAGGCGATGAAGCCGGCCTGCTCGCGCGGCTGCGACAGCCACGCGAGAATCCATGGATAGGCCGGATCTTGCTTGCTGATTTCAACGTTTACGAGGAGGCGGCGGCGGGCAGCTCCGGCTGCGATGACGACACCTTTGCGGCCGAAGGCTGCGACTGCGCCTAAGCTCGCGAGACCGATGCCGCCAGCGAAGAGGGGGTTGTTGAAGAGGGCATCGAGGCTGAAGATCGAGGCTGGGCCGGACGACGCTGCTGTCGGTGCCGCGATCGGAGCTGCCACCGGTACAGCGGCCGCCGACGATGCTATCGGTGCTGTCGATGCTGTGGTTTCGGTCGAGGACATGATCAACGACGGTTGTGGTGGCTCTGGGCTCGCATCGCGCGATGTTCAGGTCAGCTTTGGGAATGAATGTGGAAATAATTGTTCGACGAATTTTTTAGACAGACTGGTAGCTTGAGCAGGGATGACGGAGCTTGCCTCAAGTCATGGAAGACGCTGAGGAAAATCCCCGGCCAAGTGTTCAGGGGCCCACCCCTGCCGCTGCCCGCCATGAGAACCTTTCCGGCCCTGTACTCCGTACGGTACGTACTGGACAGCTCCTTCCACAACTGCTTGGTGACATTTGACCGATGTTCCTCAACATCAACCTCTCCATGGATTTACACGTTCTTTTTGATGCAAGATGTCTAAAAGGTGTACGCCTTGGACCTCTGGCAGAGCAGCTATTTTCAAGATAGCGGAAGAGACCACTAAATAACAAATGACGGAACCATCAACGGCCAATTGTTCTTCGATGATGCCGGTATCTTAGACGGACTCCAACCTGGCATTGGGTTAGCTAGCCCTGGTCATGTTTCGCGGCTGCTGCATCTACGGGAATCTCGCAGCCGCATCTTAGTGTGTGATGAAGCAGACTAATGTCGCCAGAATCCGAGTAGAACCACCCCTAGTAGAATCCCGAGATACAACGACGACCATCAGGCGGCGCCGATGAGGCCACCAGAAGCTCGTCCAACGGCCATGAGAATAATAACTCGGAATGAAATTGGAACACAGTTACGCATGGCCCCATGAATTGGGTGCGCAAGTACAAAATCAGAAAAGTCGTCATGTTGTCCCTCGTGTAAGCCATCTAGCCCTTTCGAATTGTAGAAGGGGAGGCCAATGGACTGACAGCCCAACAGAAGCTTGGGGGACCTCCATTACCACTCCCGCTCGTGCTCAGCTCGTCGAGGGGTTCGGCTTGACCATGAGGTAGGCAATCGTACCTTGGCAACGTACGTCTTCGCCCTCGGCTTGGGTCCCGTCTGTCCAGTCTTCTTCTGAGTGGGCTCTTCACTCTAGAAGTGCGGTTTTGCCACGGCTTAGCCAGACTATGTGTCCTTCGGTTCCTCACAGGGTTCGAAGTCTGACCCAGCTACGCTACCCACCAGAACGGGGACTATCAACAACACATATAGACTCCCGGAACGCGCGCTGCCTTACAACCACGTTCATTCACATGCCGTTTCTTGGCCCGGGACTCGGGTATATCTGTGTCATTTTTTATGCATCTGCAGGTGCTGACAGTGCAATAGCCCGGTGATAGGAGCCTTTGTCGTGGACCGCAAGGGCTTGCGATGGACGCAGTGGACCCTACTCTTCTCCTTCTTCGCTGCGATATCGTACGTGTTCAGCACCGTGCAAGGCTTCGGTATTGCGCAGCAGCGCCTAGTCTCCATCTCGATCTCAGTGGAAAGCCTCCAAGTGGTTTGAGGATCGTCTTTTGCAATAAGCTCATCTGGTTGCCGAAGACGAAGAAATGCCCCGCTCATCGATTACCGCCAGCCCAGAGTACATGTCATACCCGGCCATGTTCAGGAGCATCGGGTTGCTGCTGGCGCTTTTCTGGTTCGACAAAGTCATTCGGGAGAAGAAGCAGTCTTGACACAGTCAAATTCTGATGGAAATACAGGGAAGCGCCTGACAATGAAAATAGGCATAATTTGATAATTCAAGCATTCATAACTGACCACATGCTGACGTTGCAGAGGAAAAAGTGACAGCTCGGGCTGGCCCGAAGATGGTGATCGGCGGCGTGGAGCTTTGTGCCAGCTGGGGGAAATGTCCGATCGTGCCGATGTAACTGGGGACTGCTGGAAACGGGAGTTTGGGGGGCCGACTGTGGAACCCCCACGAACCCAAACACGCCAAACTTGTGACTAGGTATTTGGGCGTTGGCCCGTCGAGAACATACTTGTACGCAGTACTCCCGTACCGGGATGAATGGAGCAGGGTTCAATATGACGAACCAAGCGCGACGGCGTAAAACAAAAACAGGGGCATTGGTGGAGGGGTTATCTCTGTTGGTTGACATCGGGATGAGGGGGAGGGGAATGGAGAAAGAGTGCGTACGTCGCCTTTATCTATCAGATCAATTTTTCCCCAATTGTGAGGATAGCCTTGGAAGGGGTCTCGCGTGTTTCGACCAGACATGGAGATGAGACGCGCAAGACTCTCAAGAAATATCCGCTTCATGGTGTAACCCTTTGCCATTTGGTGTCCTCCCTTCGGCTGGGGCTGTGCCGAATTTGCTTTGCTGGGCGTCCAGGGCCACCCACGGCAAATCCAGTCTCCAAGAGCACCAAGAAATCCCAAGACAAAACCGCGCAGCACGGCAAAACGGCACTCATTTTATTTTGCTAGTGAATCCATCGCGGTGTGCTCTTGGTATCTTCTTGGCTCGGCCAGGCACCCAGCCATTGCTAGCCAATAAACTATTACGCAACGCTGTCTGCCGGTGGCGCGGCTTATTCAGGCCAGATGAGGGGGACCGGATGGGGTGCAACACCTGGGCGCGCATGAGTTTGCTTTGCGCTTGGCCTGTTTGCTTTTTGAGTGTTGTCTTTTTTTTTTTTTCTTTTTAGCCGTCTCAGTCGTCTGGTCTCATTCTTTAACCGGTCTTGTCCTGCAGCCACCAGACCAAATGATGTTTCTGGCGTGGCGACCTAGTTTCTCACACCTTCAACGACGTCTCTAGAGTTTTTGTCGCACCTCACGTTTACAATGTCGCATCTACACCCATCGCGATAGCTTCATTCTATCTGCCCTGTCAACGAGTTCAAGCGACACCTTCCACCATCTTCAATGATCACGACGACGACCCACCTCATCACCACATCAGCCTCATTCTGCTGACGACGGCTGCCTCTCACTCAACCACTACGCAAAGGCCATAGCTTACGTCACTCGTCCACTCCCTTGGCAACCATTCCTCCCTCTCGATCAAGATCCTGTGTGCCCTGCGACATCACGCCCAATTCCAATTGAACGATCTCTGACTCTCTCGCGCTCTGCTTCCTTCCCGCGGCTCTGCATATGCGACTCTGACCTGCATCGCCAACCACGGCCACCCAATCGCCGGTGTGTGAGGGCCACCATCTCATGACAACCTCACCACACCATCACCAACCCCTCACCTCGAACCACACCAACCGCCCAATCACATCTACAGCCAAACAGAAGCAACCATGTTCCTCCCCTCACCACGCATAAGACGTCTCTTCATCCTCCTCTTCCTCTCCTTTCTCGTCGGCAACGCCCTCTTATTCCTCATCCTCCCCTACGACAACCCCCTCGTCCTCGCCTTCCGCTTCAACACTGCCAGCCTCAAAAACTGGTGGCGCGGCCCGGGAACCGAAAAGGACGCTTGGCTGTACGAACCCGCCAAGTTCCCCATCGAGTATCGTACCGACGTCGGCCTGCTCATTAAAACGGGCTACGGGACCCGCCACCGGCTCGCGGCGCAGCTCGAGGCGTTTGACCTCACGGCGCGGGATGCGGATGCGTTTGTGGTCGTGGGCGACTGGACACCGCGGGAGAATGGGACGATTGCTGGTGTAAAAGTGCACGATGCTATTGGCGGCGTCATGGCGATGCCGGAGATGAGGGCGCATCATGATGCGCCAAAGTTTAAGGAGTATCTCGCGCTCAAGGATGCCGTGCAGAAGGGGGATGATGCCAAGGCTACTGAGATTGGCCAGAGTTTCGGGTGGGATCTGGATGCGCTCAAGGTAATTCATCTCCTTCCTTTCTTTTTATGGTCTGCTCCGCGTGTTCGCGCACGTGAGACAGCAAGAACCTCGTACTAACAGTGGTGCAAGTTCATCTGGGGCCTCGAATACATCTACGACAACCTCCCACAAAAGAAATGGTATGTCATCATCGACGACGATACCTACCTCGTTAAATCTTCCCTCCGCCTCCTCCTCGCGCACTGGGACTCGGACGAGCCGCAGTACATTGGCAACGCAGTGGGCGACTTCAAGGGCCGCTTCGCACACGGCGGGTCGGCCGTCGTAATATCGCACGAGGCGGCGAAGCAGCTCCTCTCTCGGAGGGACGTTGTCGCCGCGGCACAGGAGCATTCACTCGAGGAAACGTGGGGTGATAAGCTCGTCGCGACGGTGTTTCAGAAGATCGGGGTGTACCTCGACGAGCGGTACAGCCACTTCTTCAATGGCGAAAGGCCGAATATCAGCAAGATGATGGCGGACCGGTTCTGCTCGCCACTGGTCTCGTTTCACGGGGTGGCGGACCCGGCGGAGATGAAGAGGGTTGGGCGGGCGTTTGCGGACGAGAGGAGTCCGGTGTTCTGGGGACAGCTGTGGGAGATTTACGGTGCGCCTTCGGTGGAGGAGTTTAGGAGGATGCCGGTTCGGACAGGGCGGGATTATGTTGGGAGGATCGACGAACGAGCGAAGATGGTGCACGCGATTGGGAGCGCGGAGGCATGTTTGAAGGAGTGTGAGGTTATTGGGAGCAAGTGTTTGGCGTGGGCTTGGGTTGAGCATACCTCGGAGTGCAAGCTCAGCCCGTGGATGATTCTTGGGGAGGAGGTGGAGGGGCACTATTCGGGGATCAACGCGGACGAAGTCGAGAAGCTACAAGAGAGTTGTTAGGAAAGGAAGAAGACGGCAACGATAGACACGAGAGCGCGATGATACCCAGGGAACACACAGGCGTAGAGGTAGCGGACTGGATTGGATTGCATTCCGTTGGTATTTTGGGGATGGCGCAGGTACATTGAGGTTTTACGAGGAATACAAACTCGATTCGTTTCTCTTTTAATGAGACGTTCCTATTTGCTTATTGTAGAAATCTCTTGAAAGACTAACGTCTCCAGCAACGATCTCCACATGAGTATATCTAATGCTACGGCGCATCCGTACCCCCCCATGGGGGAAGCACCTTCACCGGCAGCTCGGTTTCGGGCGGGGTGCAACTCGGGCCCGATCGAGGACCGAGCTCCATAGGGCAGGTCCGGATCAGTGTCCCACTCTCAATCTGTGGCTCAGCCGTAAGATTCGGATGAGCACGTGTGTGGCTTGATCAGCCCTGGCAACTGGACAACTGGCTTGCAGCTGCCCCACGAAACAAATCGGGCGGCTGTCATCGTGCAGGGACAGCGGGCATGTTGTGCTGCAGCGGCTGGCCTTTCGGACGGGGAAAGTCACTGTGTGCCAGTCTGGTGTGGAAGGTCCGTCCCAGGTCCCTTGAGGTTTAGTGCGAGGGGCGTCAATGACGATGACGTCTCCGTCTCATTATGTGCGCGCACACGACACTCACACTCACTGACGCAAGCTCAGCCACGCTCCATCCCATCCTTTTCGCCTCTTGCAATTAGTACGGCGCGCATTGCCGCAAGTTGGTCTAGATGCCCCGGATGCCAACTGGGTTTTTGGTGGTGGTCAACAAGATAGTTGACGTCAACTTCATCAGCTTCTTCCCACACCACCCACCAACCCGTCATCGCATCGCATTGCCCCTCGGACACGGAATTAAACAGCAAAGCTTCTTTGAGTCTTGATCGTTTCCAACGGTCAACATTTAATTTCCACGGCTCCTTCCAATACTCTTGGCAAACAACCTCACGGTACAAAGCGAAAGAAAGGAATCGAACAAGAAGCACCCCACGAAACGGACCACCTTCAGCCCCCATAGTTGTGTTTCCATCGCCTAGTCAACCAACCGAGCGGATCGACTTCATTTCCCAACTCTTTTTCTCAAAGTTCCCTGTCGTTCATCGGTAGTGGAAACATTCCTTCCCATTTGGCCCTACCTTGGACCAACCCAGACACCAGAACCGCAAACCGCAGCTCCAAAATCCCTGTTCAGCTGTTGGGGAGCCCCGCCAAAAGCTGTTCTGAGCAGCAGGTCCCGTAACTGGTACAGCGAGTGCGGTCACTAAGCGGCGCCCAGCCACAGCGGTACTACGACATCCCACTTTCCCATAAAGACAGGTCCAAGACAGCTCACCACACGCGGGCCTTTTTTCAAGAGACCCCGCCTGCAAGCCGTAACTTTTGGGAGAAACTTAGACACAACATACATCCACAGGCACACACACGCACCCTCCCACTCCCTACTCTTTCTAACTCCTATATTCTCGAAGCCATTCACAACTCTCGGAAGCTGCCTCAAGTCTGCTGCCATAACATCTTACACCTAACAAAACACACTCTCCCGAATCCACAATGGCGGCCCAGACCCCAACATCAGCTCAAGCCCAGGCTAACCAGGGCAGCTGGGGAGCTTTCCTCAAGGTATGTCCTTCCTCTGCTTCGTCTTCGCTACTCAGTCTCCCACCCTTTCACCCACCACTTGACACGAAAAACGTCGCAACTGACAACGGCCTTTCGCTGCTCTCTAATAGTCCATCGCCTCCTTCAACGGTGACCTCTCCTCCCTGACGGCCCCGCCCTTCATCCTCTCCAGCACCTCCCTGACCGAATTCTCCTCCTACTGGTGCGAACACCCCTCCATCTTTGCCGCCCCGGCAAAGGAGGCAGACCCAGCCAAGCGCGCCCTGCTCGTCACAAAGTGGTTCATCAGCACCCTCAAGCAGCAGTACGCTTCCCGCAGCGAGCAATACGGCAACGAGAAGAAGCCCCTCAACCCTTTCCTCGGCGAGCTGTTCCTCGGAAAGTGGGAGGACGATGCTGGCACAACGGAGCTCATCAGTGAGCAGGTTAGGTAAGAGAACTACGACATTGCCTTTTACCGCACCTCCAGACCCAAACCGAGGCTCAGAATGCTGATCGTCCTTCTCTCAACAGTCACCACCCACCCGCGACAGCCTACTCCATCACCAACCTCCCCACTGGCGTCCACCTCGAGGGCTACAACGCACAAAAAGCAACCTTCAGCCGCACAATCAACATCAAGCAAATCGGTCACGCCGTCCTGACCATCCCAACCCCAGATGGGAAGAAGGAGACCTACCTCATCACCCTCCCCGCCCTCCACATCGAAGGCCTTATCTTCGGCGCCCCCTTTATCGAGCTCGAGGGCACTTCCTTCATCACCTCCTCCTCGGGATACACCTCCAAGATCGACTACTCAGGCAAGGGCTGGCTCTCGGGCAAGAAGAACAGCGTCATCGCCTCCGTCTACCCAACAGGCAAGGAAAAGGACGTGGCCTACAACATCACAGGTGTCTGGACCAAATCCTTCGAGATCCACGAGGGCGCCGCAAAGCACAACTCGTCAAAGACCCTCATCGACACTTACGACGCAGCGCAGCACCCGACCTCCAAGCTCATCGTCGCCCCCCTCGACAAGCAGCACCCGCTCGAGTCTCGCCGCGCCTGGAAGGGCGTCGCCGATGGCATTGCAAAGGGCGACATGGACTTCGTCAGCCGCGAAAAGTCCGCCATTGAAAAGGCGCAGCGCGACCTTCGCGCGAAGGAGAAGACGGAGGGACGCTCGTGGGAGCGCAGGTACTTCACCGATCGCCAGGGCGCCGGCGACGCCGTGCTCGAGTCCCTCGGTGCCGCCGTCGGTCTGCCTGCCACGGGCGACGCGGACAAGACTGGTGGTCTGTGGCGGTACGATGCCGAGAAGGCGGATAAGGTCCGCAGCCAGGCGGCGCTGAGCGAGGCGGACCAGGCCAAGATTGCGGGGGAGATTTTGGGACAGCAAAAATCATCATGAGCCACGACGCACCACGAGAGAGGAATACAATAATGAGGAAGGGCATTCGAGACGGGGGGGTTACAGGCCTGGGTTATCTGGATGAGGTTCCTCCAGAGGGGAGCGGAAAGACATTCTTGATGGAATGAGGCTTGCTAGAGTTAGCGAACTGGCGCACGGGAATGTTCCTTCATGTGGCCGTGAGTCCGAATTCGCGGCATATATGGGCACTGGGTAGAGTACAATTAATCCAATGGAGTCATGTTAACTTTACTGCGCACGCAATATGCCGATTGAGTGCCATGGACGTAGATATTCCATAGCATGTTTTCCATCTTCATAGGCTGCATTCGGCTTGGTAGTGCAGATCGTTGGACGAATTGCCATCCCCGGACTGACGTTTCCACACTTTCCTGTGCATCCTTTAGGTGATCTCTGGCATAGTGATATCTGACAACAAGGTGTCCAGAAGAATTGGTACACATACATGGATAGATTGTCTGTGTTTGGCACGGGCTTCACGTAGCAACTTTGAGCAGCATTAGAGAGGCATTTTGAGAGGGAATGACAGCTTCGTCACGCCAAAGTAGATACATATTTCCGGCGGGAATTTGCAAAGCTGTATTCAGCTTTATCCAACCTTGTCAGTGGCAAGGTTAATCGTCTTTACCCCTCGTACTACCTATTTATGTACCTTTTGTCTTTTTGTAATCAGGTCTCTCTACACCCGCCTCTGACAAGAACAAAAAGAAAAAGCCAATTCTGCGAAGAATGCTTCTAACAACCATCTCAAATGCTGATCGGGGTTCCTCGCCTGATCGCCCACCATGTAGATGCATAAACAATAAGACTATTACGCCAGCCGATGCATTTTTTTTCTTCTTTCTCCCTCAGGCAATCGTTGTGTGTGTTTGTGCACACGTAAGGGCGTCTGTGTTTTAGGTTCAAAACGTGTAATCCCAAGAATGTATACAAGCCGAGGTCACCGCAGCATCGTAAGCTTCATCGAGGCAGTGGCCGTGTAGGCTCGGAACGGCTCGAACTCGGGCGGCAACGTTCTAGGCTGCGAGGGAACGTTGCCAGCCTCGCTCTACGGGCTGTCGTCCCTCTCGAGCTCGTAGAAGAGCAAGTAGACCTCACGTCGAAGATCGAGGACCTCGGCCGTCTTGGCTTCGCGGACCTTCTCGTCGCTGATGCGCCACCAGCGATCAGTAGGCTGCTTCTTACGAGATTTATGGGCTGGAGGACGAGGCACTACGGCCATCGGCGTGGGGCGAGGCGGGCTGCCTCCGGGTGTACTATTCCCGTTGACTCTTTGCGAAATCTTTGAAACAGTGCTCTTTGCCGATGCAGTGAGTGACCGTACGGATCGGATGCTAGCCGAGTCGGGCTCTCTCTGCCTGTCGCGTGGGGCGGACGCCGGACTAATTCGCTTCCTTACTCGGTCCTTCGGCGAAGCGTCGGATGACGATAGTGATCGGGTAGAGGAAGCCGTCTCGGAGCTCGGCGTCAGGAGGTCGGGCGTCGATACGGCGGGACTGACTCCCCGAGCAACCGCGCCGAGTTGCGGTGTCGACGGCTGTGGCGTAGCTGCGGGACTCGCTGTCTTGCTATAGATGCCTGATGGCTGAAAAGTATTTTGATTGGAATACGGAGCATACGTATTCTGTCGTCTGAATGATTCGTAGTGTCCACTGTGATGGCTTCCCTTGTGGGTAACAAGACCTAACAATTTGTAGTTGCGACGATCGCGTAAGCCGCCAAGAGGCAAGCGCTCTGGGAAGGCAACTTTGGCCGAGTTCTTGGTCGACGTTTGGTCGTAGATGGACCTCGAAAGATGGACGGCAAGGATGCGGGGGAAGGACGTGAGGCGCGTCGACCGTGCGATTTTACGCTTGGGCGCATTAGCAATGTTCGGGAGGAGCACATCCTCAGGTACATGTTCCGGATCAAAGTCAATTGCATGGCGCAACTTGCGCACTGCCTCCTCAAGTGCGTTCCTCTCAGTTTCGTTCTGTGCATTTGCTAGGTCGCCCTTGAGGGATTCTTCGGCATGGATCAGTCGGCATCTCTCGCACTTGAAGTCTTCAATCATTTCCGTCTTGAAGATTTCGTCAAAGCACGAACTAAGAGTGGTGGAGCTGACTTGAGGCACATTCAACGTCAGCATGTAAAAGGACTCCTCTCTTGGCTTCGTCTTGTGACCGCAGGTCTGACACTCAGATTGGGATTCGTATTTCCCTTCCATGGGAAAGCCCTCGTCTTCGTCCAAAGGCGCGTGTATGCCATTGGTCTGGATCTTGGGTATTGTTGGCGTAGGTAATGCTGAGGAGGACTCGTCGCCATTGCCGTTGGCCAGGTTGAGGTTTTCCAGCTTTTCCTGCACTGCATCGCCATTGACGGAAGCACCCACCGAGGTGGCTCGTGAGGCTTCCAATCGTGCGTGGGTACGTGCTCTCTCGCCGGCGTGGTACTCTTCTTTGAGTCTCTCGGCCACTATTTGGAGAAATTCCTGGGCGTCTTGCTGCTGCCGACTAATGCGCTGCCGAAACGCCGTCTCGAGTACTCTCACAAACTCAATGGCAGAAATTGATTTCTTGTAGATGGGCCTTTCGTTGAGCGAATCAAGCATGTCCTTCAGTCCTTGTGTTACCAATCCTCGTTGCATGCCCTCGATCTTCCATTCCGGGTAGCTCTTGCCGGGCGGCTGAACCAATTGGGAGTATACGCCTTCATCGTCGATATTTCGGCGGTGCGTTTCGCGGATTAGGTACATGCGTAGCTCGCCGAGACCCGCGAGGGCCTGCAGGGTCGAGTTGATGAAGCAATCATTTGCGGCATTGCGCAAGCCGACGACGCCCTTCCTACGTGACGATGAGGTACTGGATTCGTCGATTGTAAAGGTCGGCGCAAAGACGTAGACAAGGGCAATGGCGGCCAAGGATGCGCCAGCGGCGTAGGAAATGGTAGTCACGTTTTTGTCGGGCATATTTGAAAAATCGGGAGGCTCGGGATAGTCGAGGTAACGGGAAGGAGATCGGGGTTATGCGCGGACGAGCGCGATTCTCAGGGATTTGCGGCTCCTGGAGGAAGAACAATGATCAGCACAGGTTTCTCCAAAGAATTGTGAAAAAGTCCCGTGGTAGTGGTCGTGGTGCGTTACACCCGTCTTCCCGAGGACCGCAATGCGCAGGACGGAAGCCAAACTTACCTATGCTTTCTGTAGGTAGAAGAATCGCAAGCTCATAACGCTGTGAAGACCGGGCCAGTAGAGGTACAGGAATCCAACATTGTTTCTCCAAAATGATGGAGACGGTGTTCAGAGAGTTTGGTCGACGATGTCAAGCCGCAGAGGGCAAGGCTGTGGGAGAAGCTGGGCGTGAGGCGAAAGGGAGGAGGAGAAGAAGTGACGAGGAGAGAGATGAGGCGAGAACTGGAGAAAGAGGCTAGAAACTGGAGACGTGGACTGGGAAAGAGGGTCTGCGATGGAACACACCAGGTTGCTGGAATGGGTGGACGGGGGGGTGGCAGAGTGAAAAAACGGGGTAAAATGGGGAAATCAAGCAGGTGGACGGGGGGTTCACAACCGACTCGGGGATCGGGGGTCGGGGGACCTAGGCAAAGGACGCAGTACGGTCAGTGGCGCATGTCGTTTCCCAGGAGCGAAGCGAGAGCGGCGGCGGCAGCAGCCAGTATTGCTAGCAGCATGAGAATGCGACGAGGATGGTGGCAGATGGGCTGCAGAATGTCTATCTGCTTTGCTGGTCTGTGTGTGTGTGCGTTGTTGGTTCAAGAGAGCCGAAGAGCAGGCATGACTCCTGTTGTTTGCTCTGTCAGTCAAAGGAGGGCCCCTCCAGCCGCGGTTTGAGAGTCGGTGTGCAGTCGGCGGGGAATTGTACGGCTAAGGAACCAAGGTAAGACAAAATAGACGGGATGGAGAAGACGGGAAAACGGAAGAAGTTGAAGTGCAGGATACCTAAGTAGGCATACACAACTTGCCCGATTACTATGTACACACAGAAAAGGGAAGAATGGAGGTAAAATGCAGGAATCCAATGGCTCTCGGCAAAATCCCATCTGGCAAGTGAACGGAAACAATGGAAGGTGTCTGTCTGGCTGCGCCTGCCGCCGCCTCGTTATGCGCGTCGCTGCGGCCGTCATTGCATCCTGTCAATTGACTCTAGTGAGGTGCCTAGGGTAGGTACCTGTACTCTCTCCATCCAGGGCAGTCACCGTTACCGCGCGTTGCCCCGACGCTTTCCTTTTTTTTCTCAAGGTACGGAGTACGTTCCCCAAATTGCTTCCTTCTTTCCAAGCCCAGCCTTCCATTCGGGACTTCCCAAAGACGGGCCGCGCTTTCTTTCTTACAACTCTTCCTTTGATTGGGCAGTTGCTGAAGAAAGCGCGCCATGATCTCGGAAAGAACTCCTTTAGAGCGAACCTGCCTCCAATGACATCTTCCTGCCTAGGAACCTATTTTTTAATTGGCAAGCGCCACTGCTTTTTGGCCCCGGCACCACCCGCTCGGCTCTCTCGGCCGCCGTTGTTCCGACGCGGACTTTGGCGAGGATTCAGGGCCCCGTCAGGTCACATCCATCACGCCCTGCCTGCCAGACCTGAGTCCGCAAGTCAATCCCGAGCTTCCATCTTGAGTGATGCATTGCCTTGTAGGCTTGGAGTCAGGTCTGACCTAGCTTCCCCCGCCATTCCTCCTGTCAGTCATCGCCCGAAGTGACTGGCCCGCCGCACAGTCAACAGTCATAACGCCTGTTCTTCGATTACCTTACTCGGTCCGTCGATATTCAACCGTAAGGTAGTACTTGACTTTCTCAAGCAAGATACCTCACCAACAGATGGGCACTGCAGCGTTGGTGCGTTATCGGTGTGCCCCGCGCCTTGCCGCCTCCAGAACGCCGACCTGCATGTTCCACGACATCTTCTGGAAGCCCGCCGCCATGGCTCTACCCATCCAGCCCTGCCCGCCCTGATCTCGCCGCATTTTACCCTGTTCCGCTGTGCCAACCGCTGGCTAAGAGACTCACGTCTCTTTCGCATACGTACCTGCAAGGCAACCACATTCGAGATGTGATCAAGACTCGCCGAAGCCACTTGATTGGGGACCGACGCACCATCTTTCCCAGTAGCTTAGTCGCTGCGACGTGGGGGGTTGGAGAAGCAAAACTCTCCAATGCAACGTCACCCGACTTTCCAGGTTCCTCACCAAAAGGACCGCTCTTCCACACCCGCTGACCACCATCGCTCCGATCCTTTTCTTATCCGTCCGCCGTCTGTACTCTGTATACCAAATCACACTGCACGTCGAGAGAAGAAATGCCCGATCTGTCCGAACCATCAGACGGTTCGCCAGCATCTTGACACCACCGGTACGACGCAAAGGTATCAGTACAGTAGTGGAAGCACTCGGCCCTAGCACCCAAAACTATCTGTCAGAAGCTGCGGACAGAAACCCGGCTCTACTGTACTCAGAGACCTACCTGTACCCCTCAGTCCTCTCCAATGTCTAAGATTTACCGGCAACACCTGTCTCAGGACCCCGCATCTACTGCCCTCGGGGACAGCTTACACCGCTGTCTCCTTTCCTCGGGAATTAGTGGCATCTCATGGTACGCATTGCTACAGGGAAACAAGCAAAAGTGGGAGACAGCAACCAACATCTCATTCGCTCCGCAAGAACCGAAGGCAAAGGCGATGGATCATCAGCCGCCGGACGTTGAACACCAACAGATTCGTACGAGAGCTGACGTGATAGAGCCGAACGCACCGATGGACATTGAACGCATGCCTATTTGTCAGTGACATCCAGCATGTCCTACGGATCGTGTTGCGTAATCCCGCGCCACAGCAAGTCTCCAAAGTGCCGCCCGAAAGCGAGCAATATTTAATTTTTTAAGATTATCTAGCATGGTATCTGTCTATCACGGCTACAGAATAGCAAAGCCATGTTGGAAAAAAAGAACAACCTCATCATACACTCCAAGACAGCCCGCCCAGGCCAACAACACAATTTCTGGGGAAATGGATGTTGCTAGCCCCAGACTCCGACCCCGGTCCCCTCATGTTTTGCCTCCCCAGACACGGCAGCTTGGATCTAGCTTGCAGCAAGCTGTCGGGCCGCATCCTAAGATAAAATGGCACATAGATTGCAAGCGATGGCTACTCAGGATATCGCCGAAATCCTTGTCCAGCGATCGGGGGAAAAGCGAGAAGAAATCGCGGGCTGCAACTCGTCCTCGCGGCCACCGCATCGAGCTGCTACTGGACCGCATCTGCTGGCGGACCATCCACTGGGTGGCTTTTCCAGTCCCAAATCGACCCGTTCAGAGCAGCCATCTTGACCCAGTCGCAGCACAAGTCAGTCGCATTCTCATCCCCATAGAAAGACGTTGGGATGTCGTATTTCTCGATGGCTAGCAGTCCCTCGGGGTCGTACTCGTCCCATCTCGTCGTCTCTATTTCCGGTAGGTCGCTTTCCACGTCGGCAAGCACAATCTTGATCTTCCGGGGTGTCAAGTGGTCATAGCTGTTCAGCATATGGTAGTAGTCGTCCTTGACATTGATCCGTGGCGGAACGAGTGGTCGCGCGAGAACAACCTGCTCAAGCTGGGCTGTGTTTGCTATGTCATACCAGAGCCAGTGGCTCGACATGGGTGCGTTGAATAGCACGACGCGCCTCAGGTTGGGCCACAAGCTCCAGCAGTTGACGGTAAAAGTCTGTTGCATGAAAGTCAGAGCTGGATAGTCCCGTAGACAGATGAGCTCCTCCAGCTTGGATAGCCGCTGGAACCCGTCCGTCAAAGTCGGCCTGACATCGAGGTGGTCATCGTATCCGGACAAGGTTCCAAACGGCATATCGACGATAAGGCGCTTGAGGGTGTCGCAAACCTCGCAAAAGAGCTCGCGCACCCACATGGCCGTCGGTTTATCATCGAGCGACTTTCCAAATGGACTGAGGTAGAGAGAAGTGATGCATTTGAGTGATAGGGTCGGCGGAAGATTTCTAGGCGACGGCGAGAAGAGACTCAGCAGAAGCAAGCTCAGGCGGCTTGTCGAGTCGATATGCATGCATCGCTTGCGGAGGAGTCGGGTGCTGAAGTCATATGTTGAGCGGGAGACACAGCTGAAGGATATCAGGGCTTTTGTTGCACTATGGGACGCAGGCAAGATTGACGATTCATTCGGTGGGAGAAGACTCTCGATGATATTCAGGATGAGTTCTAGCGGTAGCCGCTGGCGCTCGACCTGAGAAGAAGAAGAAGACATTGGCAGAGAGAAAGGAGAAAAGGCACGTAGGTTTTGCAGATCTGGCCGAGGTCCGGTAACGCAACAAGCGGCCGAAAGACTCTTATCTGATGAGCTTAATTGACGGAAACACACTGACGACAAAGACGGATGTTGGGAGGAATGAGGGGAGACGCAAGCAGACACGCACGGGAGCCAGGCACCAGGTCAAGCTCGGTGAGGGTTGGCTGACCCCGGGTAGCCCCCGCTCTTCCCCGTAGCGCCCAATCCGGAGCCACTTCAGTCCGCTTCACCGAAGGTCGGGCTTCACAGCATCTTCCCACTGACAATGAACATGTGCATTCTCTATTTTTAACCAACTCTAACTCGCCCGTTGACTGCCCCAAAAGGTGGATTATCCGTCATTCTGGCTTGATCAGACTCCCACTATGTAAACCCCATCGTTTGTATCATCATTCAATCAACTCGGATGCTATTCCATCAATGCTCGTCATGAGAGGCCATTTTCGACTGCAATTTCCGCTGACTTGGGCTGCCACAGAGAGTTCCTCCTGGGCGTCGCCTTCGAACTGCCATCAATCTGCTCGTCAGGAAAACTTCTAGGAACCGCGTCACCCACCGGCCCGGCCTGCCACAATGTCGCGCTTCCCCTCCGCAGACCAGTGTCGGCAAGCTTCTGGGCGGTGAACTCGGGGCTGGATGCCTGCGATGTCTCCGAAGGCTGAGGTTCTTCTTCCGCGACGCCGTTCGCCATGGGTGAATCGATCAGCGCGGGCGGCACGCTCGCCTCTCTCGTGACGTCTTCCTGCGCGGCCGCAGCCCCCTCTGACGCGAGACTGACGACCATTCTCCCGCCGCGGATCTCGCCCTTTCTCATACGGTCGAGGCCGCGGTTGATGCCCTCGAATCCTTCTTCTACGCCGAGGACCTCGGGTGGGCTGACGAGACCGCTCTCGAGCAATCGCTCCAGCCAGGTAACGAGGGCTTCTCCCACGGCAGGGACCTCGTGGAAGACCTTGATGGGGACGGTGTGGTAGGCTACCGCCTCAGGTGCCTGCTCCTTAGGCAGGCCGGTAAGACCGATGAGATGCTTGACAGTCGGCGCCGAGTTGCGAGGCGTATCCGGCGGGCTAGGCGGCGCATTCGCATCCTGCGACGGCGTCAAGGCGCGAAGCAACCAGCCGGCAGACTCACGGCCGCTGGTATCCAGCGCGAAGCGCAGGTCCTTTCCGACGTTGGCGCGGATGATATCGATCGCGCGCGCAGGGTCGTGGCTATCGACGAGTAGATCCGGTCGGAGAACGGTATGGTTTGACAGCCGAAGGCCGTGACGCAGCTTATCTACTACAGTAACGACCTTCAACCCCGCAAGCCGCGCGAGCTGCACGGCCAAGTTCGCAGAGGTCGAGGACCCGCCCCAGATGACGACCCAGTCGCCCGCCGAAGCCCTTTCATGGTTGCCGATGCCCGAGAGACACTCTGCCCTGATATCCTGCGGCAGGCTCTCCGGCGGAACGGAGCGCAGGATGGTTAGCAGATCTGGCCCGTCGAGGACGTGGGAAAAGTCTACGCCCATGCAGACGGCCAGGGAGAGCGCCGCGGCGACGAAGGCGACGCCGAGGGTCGCGCCGGCACGCGGCGAGACATTGGGCGGGATGCGGGCCGCGTTGAAGTCTGAGGTGACGACGTACTCCTGGTAGGCTGCCTTGCGGAGGTCGCGGTAGTCTGTGGAGATGACGAGGACCTGGTCGCCTTCGCGGAGGCGGCTCTGGCTCTGCGTATGGGAGATCGTTGCTGCTGTTGTTGATGATTGCGTGCGGCGGACGACACGGCCTACGAGCTCGCGGCCTGAGATGTAGGGGAGGGTTGGGATTGCAAAGTTGAAGTCGCTAATGATTGGGGAGGTTTGTCAGTTTTGGCTCACTATATTCTCCTAGGGGCGCTGGTTGAAAGGAGTATTGGGGAGGGGTAAGAGAAACATACGGTGCTTTCCAGTCGATCGGGTTGAGACCGATGTGTTCCGTCTTCACCAGCACCTCTTGCTCGTTTTGGATCTCGGGAACCTTGTAGCCTTCTGCCGTCTCATACGGCTGCTTTGCCGCGTGGAGGATGAGGACGGTCTGCGTCTCTGGGATTTCTGCCATGGTGATCTGATGTCTTCTCACGGTCTCGCCGTTATCATTGGGCAGAGTCTAATGGGCGTTTAGGATGAGTATGTTGTCCCTACTGGCAGGTATGGGATGGGAAAGTCGCTATCTGCGGGCGTTATGTGTGTCTCGTAGTTTTGCTGCACACCGTCTCGCCTTGGACAACGATTCCTCTCAAAAAGTTGATGCAGAATAGGAAAGTCGTAAAAGTCAGAAACTCGGAACGCAAGGCTGTTGGGTAGAGAGAAAAGGGGGAAGAAGGGACTTGGAGAGGAATACTCCAAATGTCACAATAGAATTGTTAAACTTTTTTCTTTCTCATTTTCTCTCGTCACTTTCTCTAGCAAAAGATAAGAGCCATTTGATTTTACACCCCCTCCCGGTGTTCGGAGTCGCTGCTTGTTGTCGATCGGAATTGTCGTTCCTTTGGGTGCGCTGGGGGGGTATTACGTGCTCTCGTAGTCCCGCATTGCGTGATTCTTCCCCAAGATGGCTGCATCGCCATCGACCATTCAATCAACACCCCCCGCGAAACCCCCTCCAAACCGAAGAACAACCCGACAAGGACCAAGGTTTCCCGATAATAGTATGAGTTTACTTGGGGTTGCGGCGTTCAAACTCTCATTGATGGACGGTTAATTAAGATCGTTTTTAGCAGCAGGCGTGGATATTTCTTGTTGGGTTTTCAAAGGATTGGCAATCGTTTCTCATAACTCTCCATTTGCGGGAGGCATTCCGTATCGCGGCAGGACCTTCCACACTTGCCTTTCATGTGTGAGAGTAGTACCGATAACACTACCGAGTTGTCTACATCCATCCAGTACGTCGAAGCGCAGTTGCGGGTACCGCCCGGTCCGATACGGCGATGAAGCCGAAGCTGGGCCAACGACAGACCGGCCCCTCCTTCACGCGCTCTCCACTCCTGCCCCGCCCCCGGTCACGACATGTCGCAGGATTGTTGGCAATCCGACGTATTGATAGATAGTGCCTTTGAGCACGGCTATCCGATATAGGCTGCTGAGTAATTCTTGATGCTCGTGACTTGGAGATGCTGCGGGTTTGGTGGAATTGCGTGCTGGAGCAGAAATGCTGCGTTGACGTGACTGAGAGTTGGGCGGGTTATTTGAGAATAGGAGAGCTCTCGAAGCCAAGTGTGTGGGAAACTTGTGCATCAAGTTCTGAAGTAGATCGTGTCTAGGAGCAGTGGTTAGTTGATGTCGTTCAGGCTTCAGTCTTGTTCACTTTCCCCCAGCCTTCGACTCCCAAGTACCTGGAGACTGGAGTCTTGAAATTAGAGTACGATTGCATGCAACTTTCACTGGCAAAGAAACTTTAACTTGAAGAGGCTCGTGGTATATCATTCGAGTATTCCAGAATGACTGTCTCAAGGTTATGAAGCGCTGTATCTGGAACTCCTTCGGCTCGTATCAGTTGAGCTGTCTTTGAACAGATCATCGAGTGAACTGCCTTAAGTAGTGGAACGCATGTCAAGAAACCTCCTTAAACTGAATGCTCTTCTAACTTCCGTAGACAATTAGAAGCGCCTCTCAATGCTATGTGACAAGGTTTCTCCGACATCTTGTATTTTTGTATACAATAATAGAGGATTTGAGTCTCAAGCAGGAAACTTGAATCAGGGCGACCGAGATTACTTCAGACTTTTTCGGCCACGAGAGCTAAGAAATCCGTTTTCATCAATTGATTTTCGAAGCTGAACTGGTTTCCATGGACAAGCCATCGTGATTCCTACGGGAGAGGGCCTTTTTGAAAACAAACCTAGTTAGGTTCCATCAGTTACGACAACAACGCCAATCTACTTGGGCATGTACAAACGTTAATGGGGAGAAGAGCATCCAGCGCTAGCATACTCTGATGAATTGTTCTCTCGATTAACTGAAACATCAAATGACTTATTTCCAAAACCACACGAGAGTTATGTAGTGAGCCAATGAAGCTATTCTAGGAATTTTCCGCTTACGTAATCACTCGATACGACCCTGAAAGCACGGATGGTCCCTGGACCCTTGAAGATATCTTGTTTCTTAAGTTTCCAACTTTGCCAACTTTCCTGACTTAGTGCCTAAGGCCCTTTCAGAAATCGTCGCAACTTCCACCTTCGAAGTATGACGTACAAATTGACGGACCAGGCAATTCTCAGCCTCATGACATTTGAGCTCGCAATACGCTCTGCAAATCTCCATGGACGACTCACAAGCTGAGGATGACACTAACGGGGCACTCTCCAGTGTCACACAAGTCCAAATTGACCCCGATGGAGACCTCACCTTGCGGGCGGGGCAGCAGACAGACAAGCCCGAAAAATCATTCCATGTCTGCGCCAGCGCCTTGCGACGGTCATCGCAGGTCTGGAAGAAGATGCTCTTTGGCCCATTCAAAGAGTCCAAACCGGCCTTTGGGCCATGGGTGGTGAACCTCCCCGAAGACGACCCCGAGGCTTTGGAGATCATCCTCAACATCATCCACGCAAACTTTCCCTTGGTCCCGAATACGCCTAGCATATTTGAGCTTTATGAGATTTTCCAGATGGCGAACAAGTACGACATGATTCCGGCTCTGAAGCCTTGGGCTGTTGCTTGGTTGCATGTGGCGGAGAATTGCCAAAAGGTCGCGAATCGCTTTGAAGGCCGAGAGAGAGCAGCATTGTCCTATGTGGCGTGGGAGTTGGGACAGGTTGAGCTGCATAGGCAAATGGTCAAGGAATTGATTATGTACTCTTCGCTCAGCGAAGACGGGCGCATGATCAGCCAAAAAGTGTTGTTGGATGATGTTGGTCCTATCGGTCCACCCGGTCTACTAGGTAACATCTATGCCTGCCTCACCCTTGGTTTGGCTGCTGCACTCAAATGGATCACTAACTGAAGTCTGTAGAGATTCTCCACAGACAGCGTGAAGATATCATCAGCACTCTGCCACTTCAAATCAACTCCGTCATCAAGGAGCTCATGTTCAACGACGGGTGCTGTGTTGATAAGAGAGCCACCCGCGAGGATAAGAAATATTGCAATTACATCATCCTAGGCAGCTTGATGCGAGGTATGGGTGACACGAGTGGAGGTATTGGTTTGGAAGTGAAATGTGATCGGGTGGAGGCTGTCGCAAATTTTGTGGAACGTATCTGGAGCATTACTGACAAGATATGTTTCTATGATGGACATACTAGTCGATGCAATCCTGGCCCAAAGATTCAATTCATGTTAAAGAAGATTATCAAGGGGCGTATTGTCAAATTGACAAAGTGCAGTATACAAAAAATGGAGCAAAGGCGCGAGGAACTCGGGTTAGGGCCAGAAAGAGTAAGAACGTCAGATGAAAACTCATAATTAGGGCAATGAATGATATTGAACAGATAATCAATGTATTATTATAGATGAGGCCTATTGAATCATATGACTGACTAAAGAAACGCTCCCAGTATCATTATGCATTTAGCTCATGATGCCCTTGTGGCCGTCACCATCCGCATCCTTGAAGGGGTTCAGCTTGTCAACAAGCGAAATCTTCTTGCCGGTGGTGTCATGCGTGGCATGGTCAGTGGTTGAAGCCTTGCCAGCACCACTCTGACTAGTGCTGGTGCCAGTGGAGCCGAAGCGAGGCTGAGACAAACGGTTAGCAAGTTCAAAGTCGATAATTCGGTTTGATGTCAGACTTACCTCAGACTTGTTGAGGCCTGAGCTGCCGTGGGTTGCAGCGGTAGGGCTTCCGGAAGTAGTGTAGTTGGTACCAGATGTCTGATTACCGGTTGGGTGAGCCCCGTGCATAATACCTTGAGCAGTGCTGATGGACTTGTGACCTACAGTTTGGCTGTGGGCGATGTTCTCGCGGCCAGCAGTCTGGTTGTGAGACAGATTGCCAGTTCCGGTCGTGTTGTTAGCACGAGTATTGGCAGTCTGAGCCGCAGCAAGGCTGTCAGTGTTGTGGGTGCCGGTAGTGCTGTGAGAACCGAGAGGGTTGTGAGTGCCGGTCGTGTTGTGAGTGGTGGTGTTGCCATGGCCGTGGTGGGTGGCAACACCGGCGGCGGCAGCGCCGGCAGCGGCGGTAGCAACCTTACCGGATCCGGAGTGAGTGTTGTACTGATCCGCACGCTGGCTCTCGAGACCAGTGTGGCCAAGACCGCGATCGTTTACACCGTGAGTAGTAGTTTCGTTGTTATGGTGCTTGTGGGCGGCCAATGCAGCTCCTCCTGCGGCTGCGGTGCCAGCGGTAGCAGTGCCTTTGCCGGGGCCAGGGTGGTGATGGCTGTCGACACCACGATCGTGCTCGTTCTTGTGCTCGTGGTGCTTGTGAGCGGCAACTGCAGCACCGCCAGCGGCGGCGGTGCCGACGGCTGCCTTGCCGGCGCCATGGCTGTGGTCATGGCTGTGGCCGATTCCTGACTGGTGAGTGTTTCCGAGTTCCTTGTGGTACTTGTCGGGGCAACCCTCAAACTCGTCGTAGCGGTGGTGACGAGGGCCGTCAGTGAGGCTTCCCTTCTCCTTGGTGAACTCTTCAAGAGTCTTCACGGGGAGAGTAGTAGCCTCGTGGTGAATAGGCTTAGCGTGGTGTGTCTCGTGAATGGGAATAGTGGTGTGGACAATGTGAGGTTGGATAGTGTCCTTCTGAATAACAGGTTGAATGTGCTCGTGGATGTGGTGATGCACTCTCTCGCCAGTAACGGCAGGAGCAGTGGTGGAAGTATGAGTCGTCTCGTGAGTCGTAGTAGTGTCCTTGAACTTCGCATGTTCCCGGTCAAGGGTATCCTTGGTCTCCCTCTCGTTTCCGTGGTCGAAAGTCTTGTGTGCGACGGGGACGATGTTGTGGTGGTGCTTCTCAGGGCTGGCAGGCGAATTAGTTAATTGAAAAAAATGTAAGTAAGTGACAATCCCTTACAGAGTCTCCTGGTGCTTAACAGGCTGGATGGTAGTGTGGTGGTGATCTTGGTGAACCTCCTTGTCGACGGCTGTGGTCACCTCTTCGTGGCGATGAGGGCGGACCTGCTCCTCGGTAACGGCTCTGTTGACATCTTCATCGACACTGGTCTTGTGGTGACCATCCTTGGAGATGAAGCTGGAAACGGCTTGCTTGGCTCTGTCCATGATTACGATTGTTATTGTTGTCAATTAATTGTTTTATTGGGTTGTTGGGATTGAATTATATTTCATGAAGGGTTCTAGGGATGATGGTGTTGCAGTATATATACATTAAGTTGGTCAATATCATTCAACCTTCAGACAACGGAAAAAGCATCTGAACATCGCACAGTCTCTCGCCAAAGAAACAAAAACGTCATAGGACATTGAACTTCAGCTGCCCTAGTACCAGCGTCGCGTAGAGATTCGCTGAATCTCGAATTCATTCTCCATCGGCGACTGGAATTCGCGTCTAAAGCGGCCAAAGCTAGGGAATTCGATGCAAGACGTCATTCGGAGATCATGATGAGCCTGGACTCATCGAAATCAAACGCCTCAAGGTTTGTGCCGAAGAGCTAAAAGTTGAGTCGGATCATCTGGGGAAGCTGAATTTTGGAGCTACTAATCTGCCACTGACGAGGGCGAGGAGCGACTGAGCTGGACAGTCTTGGCATGGCGTCTAGCGGTGGATACCATCTAATGTTATCGGAGGAATGAGTCCTGTGTGTTAAGCCTCATTAGTGTGATCCGTTGGGGCCCGTTCGACGGAAGAAGGCTTGATCTCAGTTCTCAGGAATCCCGGCGTGGTGGCGCAGACAGGTGTGTCTTAGCTAGTCTTGCGCTAGGCTTAGGTAGCTTCAGATGTACGGCGTCATAATGGATGCGGCTATGGACCGCGTCGTCGGAAATGGATAGTACTATGGGAATTTCTTATGACGATCGCGGGGTAGAGCGAATAATCGAGAGTCAACAAAGCTTAGAGCATTTGACCTGTCAATGTTTTGGCCATTTGCGCGTGTCAGGGTTCCCAAAATGGCTTTTGCGGGAAGGGAATTCTCCGAGAATTGCAATGATGAGCATTCGCATTGCATACCTATTAGGCAAGGGGTGAGGAGCGGAGCAGGATCCGTCAGAAGTCAAGTTGAAGACGGGCAGACTTTGGTCATCGGCATTTCCCTCGGCGGCATCAGGAGTTGATCAGCGATGCGTTTCCTTCCCGTGTCTCTTTGCAGTCCACTGGCGCCTACTACTACAACGCATTTGGTTGAACAGTCTACACAAGCTCTGGAAGCTATGATCCGTACCAATCATGTCTCTCAAGAATGAGTAGCTACATTTCTGCACTAGTTGATGTGATGTAGTATGTTGCGTCTCTGTGACCGCGACAGGCTCTACAGATATGAACGAAAGCTAGAACGAGTCCATTCCGGGAAGCTTTGAAATCGGACCACCGAATGACGAAATTATTGCATCTCCCGACGCCGAACTGACAAGTACGAGACTGGATAGCTGGTGTCTGCATATATGCAGCGCACGCACCTGCAACGGTGGCTGAACGTGGGGTTGGGTCGATGGCCGTTCTGAGATGTCCATTCTCGGCAAAGCACTTATTAGTCAAAAGAAAGATTCCCGTTTTTCCCTGGGCGGCCTCAGCAAAATGGACATACAACGCTGGTAGTTTGATAGTACAGATGTATAGATTTATTCATTATTGTACTTAATTTACCTTGATAGTCTGTTCCTGGAGTTGCGAGGTAACACTTCGATACATTGTATGCAGGAGGAACATCGTAACCTGTCTTGATCACACGGTCATACCTGGAAACAGCCTTGAGTATGGTAGCCGTACAACATCTCGATCACAATCGAGCCCGGAAGTCTGAATAAGGCTTGGTGTAACGATGACGGACCCATCTCTCCAGCGAGGGGGCGGGGGTCTGAGTTGGTCCAAGTCCAAGGAGGAACGCCAGTTTCGAGGCTAGTGTGGAGAGGATTGGAGATCTAGAAGCGATGTTCTAACAAGCGTTATCGCCTTTTAACACCAAGGATGATAGGACACTAGAAGTGTATCACGCGCAAGCATCAATATGTGTTGAGCAACTTTGATGCCAACTTGTGGGATGCAGCTAATGCGGAACACCCGAGCGGCCGTTCGGAGGCTGGATTGCACGTGGCCCTAGCATGGCGAGATACAATCATTCCATCGGGCTCATGGAGCCTTAGCCACCGGCTAGATTAGCTACTATAGTACTTCCTCGTAATTTCCTTCTTCAGAACCGCCAGCTGAACCTGTTAACGACCAGATTCTAGCCACATTGATAGAGAGGGTGGGGGCAGTAGATTACTACTATTCTACAGCGTCCTCATTGTTCAAGCGCTGTGCTCATGATTCATACTTGGAGTCAGTACAATCATCCTTACAATATCCATTATGAACGTCAGAAAGTTTCTCTCGGTGACGGGATGGGATTGCTGGCAGGCAGAATAGAAGCCAAGCAACCCGTGGTGTATGAGCTTGGGGATTGTTTGAACGATGGTGCCTTACTGAGATATGAATGAGGAACTGGAAGGGCCCAAAAGTTTTAGTAGGCGACTACGAACGGAATAGATCATACAGTGAAAATGAATTTGTTGTTTCTGGATTGGAGAGACATCTGATATCCCACAGCTTTCCAATACGGCTCATGCCCCTGGCCCAAAGCTTAGGCGTAACGCCTTTCCTTTTCCTGCCACCTCAAGGGCATGGCTTCTCCGACCGTCCCAAATGCGACATACCCAGTTTCCTCCGAAGGCCTGACATCGCCGATGCAGACGCGCACTCCCTTTATTCTCTTGACCTGGCTGGTTCCATCCTCTAGAGAGCTCTGTTGGGCTACATTTACGTGTGGGCTATCTCTCAAGAAGAATGTGGCTCGATCTAGTACGTCAGGTCCTCGTCTGAGGCAGCTGAAGATGCTGGCTGCAATACCCGAAGCCAGCATGATCGTAGACGCGATGAACAGGATCGAAATCCAAAGCCCATTCACGCGCACTACTAATTCATCCGGTATCCTCATACCCGTGGTGTTTTGAACAATCGTGTTTTCGATTTCCCGGTTGAGAGTATGTGCCTGGAAGTTGAAGTCGCCGGTGATGTTGCGAGACGCCACCGAGGCAAGCCAAAAGGTATTGAGTAGCTGGGAGAATCGCTGTGAAAATACTGCATCTCCTACTTCGTAAATATCAGTTCCATTGTAAGAGCCGATGCCCGGTGCAGAAAAAGGCGCGGCCGGGTGGGTGAAGTAGGTTTCCAAAGGCGAAGGGTATGGTTTGTACCATGCGCCATTCTCCGCCTCCCATGTTGTCAAGGTAACTCGCATGAACGTTGTCATGAACAAGTCAAAAACTCCTGCCGGTGCCATTTTTTGGGATCCTTCCGCAATGACACCATCCAGTACTGTCGTAACAGTCATATTGTCTGGCTTCTCAATCCGTCTGACACGACGGGCGCCACAGAGATCTCCAGTACAAGCCACATCGACCTCGGCATGCGTCGTTGTAAGTGTACATGTAGCATTGGTCGTTATGCTATCTTGGGGGTAGTAGGATGTGAATATCAACTTTCTAGGATCCTTGCTAAAGAGGCCGTGAAATCCGTCGGATTTAATGAGTAAAGTCCTGCCGGTAGTGTAGGCGGCTTCTCGCCCAAGCGTTTTGTTCTTGTATGCGAACCAGCCCACGAGGGACATTGATGCTCCACGCCGGACTGAACAGTCTGCATTCATATAGGCCGTCTCAAAAGTGAAAGAGTAGTTAAGTCCTTGGGAGAAGTCCCCTTCAGTCGCGATGGGTATTCCCATAATGGCTGCCCAAGCCGTATAAGCACCGTCGGGGCTGACGTCGTACCAGCCGTCGACATCGGCTTCCACTGTTGGTGGATAATATTCGAGCATGGGGATCTTGACGTTGCCGAAGGCATCTCGAGGTCTTGCTTTGATGTCCTCGGGGAAAGACAAGGCCGAGATAAAGGCCCCTTGGATTGAGGGCATTGTGCTGAATCCGGCTGAGCTCTGCGCCCCGGAGTGTGGAAACACGGACATGAACTCAAGGTTCTCAAACGGGTACGGTTCTGATGCTTGAGACGGGATCACATCGATGATGCGTAGAGCTGCTTGCCCCCCGAGAGGAGACATAGCCCAGAGCGCTATGAGGAGTGGTGACAGGATGTTCACACGTCGTAGAGATAGAGGCGTCGTAACGGCGCTGAAAACTGTGCGGCAGCTGAGAAGATACTCTAGACTGAGAATTGAGACGCCGCGCTCCATCTTCCAACCGGCCGCAGCCTTGAGCAGATTGGCGGCAACGGCGGCGAATACGATGGGGAAGACCGTCGGGCTATACGTTGCGGCCATACGTAAGGTTGGAACCATTCCCGAGTCGATCGGCCAGTTGTTATGTTTGAGAGCCATCATGCCGTAAATAATGAAGCATAGGGACGGAATGATGAGAAGAACATCAAGAAGAAACTGCTGGATTGCGCCGGCGGAGTCTCTTTTCCTAATGCCATGAGTCTCCGTGGGCGCGGATGCGGCCTTCTTGTCGCGGCTGCCTTGGCTGATAAGGCTCTCAGCCGGGTCGTTATTCGGGCCATCCGATGCGGGAGATGCGGCATTCGTGGCGTTGCTGTCGAAATTGGCCCCTTCGGTGGAGTTGGAGTCGTGTAAGACGTCAGGCATGATGCGTGGCTTTGTTCGAATGGCACATCCATTCGAATTTTGGGTTCAGTGCGCGCCAAAATCGACCGAGGAGAAGCCGTTCGAGTATGTCGGTGAAAAGGGTAATAATGTTGGACAAGAAATGATTTGGGAAGAAGGGACTGCTAGGTCGGCGGAATGTTTCTTGGCTGTTGGACGCGACGCTGTGCCGCAATGTTGGAAGCTTCGCTGTCCCACAATATAAGACAGGCTGTAACGGACCGCGGTTGTGTACATGCCCATGAGGAAAAGTTGCACGGCTGCCTCATCGCGTATGTTGGTCTGGCAGTCTTGGCAGCTGTGTCGTTGGCGAACATGACAGACAAATAGACGAAAACTTTTATTGGTATCTGTACTTAGATTTGTTCGTTGAAATACTCCATAGATGTATGGATGCATCTTATTCAGTATATGTATCTAGGTTTCGCGTCAGATCTATAAATTCGCGGTTCCCATGCAGCTGTCTTGGTCATAGGTACTTGGTCGTTATGTGAGATAGTCTTTGTGAGTCACCTGTCCCCTATCTACACCGAGCGACAAGCTTCCATCCCTGGTGCAAGAGCTGGAGCAGGTGTTGGGTAAAGCAACCCATATTCAGCTGGCCCCGTGTAAAGTCAACGACGCAATAGTGACTCCGTAAACTCCTGGAATCAAGTTTTGAATGTTTACACCACTCTTCTACATCGAGAGTAAGCCATCTGGATCGGCACTTCTTCCAGATCGGCTAGTGTAGCACTGCTAAGGAAGCGCAAATAGCTTCACCGAGGTCCAGGGAGAACTTTATGTTTTGAAACTGTGTCTGAGTGCTATGGCTTGAGAAAAGGGAGCTTTCAAGCAGAAAGACAATGTAATTACCAATCTGGAGACCTTTGTCACATGATCGAAGCACTTGAGCTGGCTGAAACTGAGACTAAAGAGCTGTTAACGTAGCAACTTCTCTTAGACAAAGCCACATCCTTTGTTCCCCACAAGATAGCAAGTTTACTGCAGATCTGATGTTCTGTGCACACGAGTCCGAAGTTCCAAACGGGAATGGACAAAGCTGAAGAGAAAAGAACTAAGCTGTTGTGTAATAAACGACAGAGCATGTTCAACGTATGGAATCCTGGCAATGTCAGTAGTATATTATTGCTTGTCATGGACCAGCCCGATAAATGTTGCGAATACATATATCCAGGGCCTTCTTCCCTGAATCACTTCTCACCATAGCACACTGAACACAAGCGTTTTCCTCAACACCTCGATCTTTTCTTTTCTTTCGCATATACCGGTTCTTCCAACGGTCTAGCCACTCTTTTCTTGGCACACTATCTTTTCTCTCACAATTTCTCTCCCTCACAGATAGCCCACGACACTTTCCAAGATGAACCAAATTTTCCTTCTCGCTTCGATGCTGGCATCGACGACCCTTGGACACGTTGTCCTTGAGAATCCCAAGCCTTTCAAGTTTGTTGCTGACGGTCCTACTAACCCGATTTCTAGCACAGGTGATGACTTCCCATGCAAGATCCCCTCCGGGGCCAGTTACATCATCGACGGAGCACCCACAGTCATCGCGATTGGCGAGACTTTCGAGGCCACCTTCAAGGGACAGGCTGTTCATGGTGGTGGCAGCTGCCAGTTCGCCCTCAGCGCTGACGCCAACCCCACAAAAGATTCCAAGTGGATGGTCATCCACTCCATAGAGGGTGGTTGCCCGGCCCGTAACCAAAAGGGTAACCTCGAAGGTCCCAACGAAGATAAGTACCCCTTCAAGATCCCCTCCAGCATCGCACCCGGTGACTACGTCTTTGCTTGGATCTGGCTCGCCAGAGTTGGCGGCCAGCCAGAGTACTACATGAACTGTGCCCCCATCACGGTCACTGGTGGCGCTGGCGGTGCTACCAAGAAGAAGCGTGGACCCCTTGCTGATCGTCGTATGTCCCTGTCGAAGCGCGAAGAATTTCCTGAGCTCTTTATTGCCAACATTGGAGAAGTCGCTGGCGGCTGCACCACTGGAGAAGCTCTCAATGCGCAGGTTCCCATTGCTTTCCCCAACCGCGGCCTCTACTTCGACCGACCCGAAGGCGACAATCTCTACAAGCAGCCCTGTGATGGTAACCCCAATGCCGGAACCCCTGTTGAGGCCCCGGCTGGCGGCGATGTGCCTGCTGGTACCATTGCTACATCTGTTCCGACCTCTAGCACTGTCGACGGCTCACCATTGTCGCCACCTGTCGGAACCGGAACTTCCGTTATTGCTTCTCCTTCCATCATTTCGCCTCAGGAGCCTGCTCCGAGCACATCAACCACTGAACCCACCGCTCCTGCCGAGCCTACTGCCCCTATTAAACCAACTGCTCCGGCCGAGTCCTCTTTCCCACCAGCTCCCACAGCTTCTATGATTTCCCCTATCGAGACTTCAGTCCCTACCGGCATCGTTCCGATTCCTTTCATATCTTTCATCACGGTCACGATTACCGCCACCGACTGCGGACCACCGGCCACTCCAGGTGCGCCCGTAACTGAGCTCACTGCCGTCCCTACGTCCTCACCCGACTCTCCTACACCTGATCCCAACTCCGACGACGATTCCGACTGCGACCCCGAATCTTGCACTGAAGGCTACTTGACCTGCTTGGAGGATGAAACACATTTCGCTACTTGTACTGGCGGCGAGTTGACTGCGCCGCAGCCGATTGCCCCTGGCTTCAGGTGTGCCGCTGGAGAGGGTGAAGGTCTAGACATCTTACCCATTGGAGGAGAGTATTAGAGGATAGTCCTGAATAGTGCATGTAATGAATCCTGGCGTCAAGGGCCATTCTTTTAGCTCAGATAATCGAAGCGAAGTTGATTTCACATACGCTTTGCTAAATACTTGCGACTTTCCCTCTCTAACGTGTTGACCAGCTGTGGAATACAAGGTGCACACAATTCGTCTTCGTGTATGTCATTCTTGACTGCTAGAATGAGCTCATCAACAAGGTATCTTGCTCTCTACTCGGCAACGTGGATGCCTTCATGTCATTCCTGCTGAGACTGTCAGCTGTGATCGGCCCCACTTTCCACAGACCCGGCGGCCGCACGGGCAAGGGGGGCCAGTCCAAGGTTCTGGTCCGGAAACGAGGCGTGGACGATGGCAATTTGACTGTCAACTAAAGTCCCAATTCAAAGCGCAAAAGAGGCGCTCCAAGCGCGGCATTCTTGCATAAAGGCGCGTGCCGTTTCCTGTATCAGTGGTCTGTTTGGCGTTTGATTCACATTCCTGCCCAAGGTAGGAAAGTCCCGAAAGGGACCAGCCGGGAGAGGGTCAAGAAATGCTCACCGGAATAGATCTGTATGGTCCAATCTTTCGCGTCTTTAGCGTCGGCCCAAAATTTGACGCGGTCAATTCGCATGCGACCCAATTCCTTATGCTTACTTGATTCCTTGAGACAGGGTTAGGCGCGCGTCTTCGATCCTTCTAGCCAGCATTTTGGCCCTAGCTCATCTGACGCCCGCGTCTGAGTCGCACTGAACTTCGGTTACCATACTGTCGCACCTTCGCAGAGCTATTAGGGGCTAGACGGCGTACAAAATGAATCAAGCTCAATACCGTCCTTGACATCGAGCCTATCGATTTCGCTCACTTGGCTGGCCAGGTAATCAATGTTAGGTACTCTCTTCTGAGCTGCCTAATAATGCGGAGCGTTCCTCATGCACGACGTCAGGAGACAACAGCACTAAAAAAAAGCCGTGCTGGGGTTCGCAAGGAGCTCGGGGAATAAAAGCTCGCCTGTCCAGTTGCCGCCTCCCGTCGCCAAGAGCGTTCCTGTCGATCAGACCCTATTGTGCCCTGCGATTAAATCTCGGCAGTGGCAGGCAGCAAGGAGGAACCCCCATACAAACATCCCAAAGTCCCTTGTTCTGACTGCCTTGAGAACACAGCTGAAGGGTTCCCTGAATAGCCCCCACGATGGTGGAGCAAAGCTGACATGTTTCACGTCTTTGAAATTAGCTTATGGGGCCTCTTGGTGCTTACGGGTTGCATTGATGGCCTCTCACAAAGGCAGTGCCCTCCCTTACCAACGGCCTCAATAAAGTAGCCGTGGCTTGATTTTAGACTTTGACATGGGTGTTCTAGGCGGCTAGAATCTAAGTTGAGGATCCCTCGCCAGGCACAGAACCAAAGATCCATTTCTTTACCAAAGAAGCTCGATCCTTCAACGTGGGATCGACATCGGCCCCCAGAACTCATCTCGACAGAAATTAATTTGCTAGGCATCGCGATTATGGCTTACAGCCTTACCGGGTTCGAGACTCCAGCAGCCATCGTGATCTCACCACCAAAGTCCCTTTCACGTCAACGTTCTTCAACTTAAATAAGATGTTGCCATTCCTCATCCTCAACTACCACAAACCAACACAGCCTCAAGCTTCTAGCAAACCATTACATTCTTTCTCAGGACCATAGTCCTTGCTTTCCCTCTTTTATTAGCCTCTTACGCCACGGTTTAAGCATTAACCATGAAGACTTCTGCCACTCTTTTGGCCTTTGTGGCCGCCGCTTCCAATGCCTCGCCTCTTGGTGTCTCCGTCAAGCGAGATGCCTTTGACAGCAAGGATGCCATGTGCAAAGGATGGGATCTTACAACTCCCGAGGGCGCTGACAAGCTCTGGGAAGACACCTACGCCGGAGCATCTCTTGACCTCTTCATCAAGTCTCAGTGGGGTAAGTGTTCAACTGTTTTTCTCGACATGAACTTCAATTTTAATGAAATCCTTGCGGGCAGAACACGAGAACTCTTGGGTGAAGAACCTCGAAGACTTAGTTTCAGGTGGCACATCGGGCAAGTCCGGTGCTGCCGGCTGCTCAGCTCTTGGAAACGAGTGTAAGCCGTTGAATGACATGACCTGCGATGCCCAATACGACGCATACGGCAAGACCCCTATTGGAAAGAACTCCTACTGGATCTTCCAGGCGGTCAAGGGCATGCATGCCAAGTTCAACGAGCTGAACCGCCAGCTCACCAAGGAGACTCTCATCAGCGGACTGCAGATTGGCCAGATGGTGACCGACTTCCCAAGGAAACCAGGACGACCCTGGCGACGTCCTTGGTTGGCTTTCCGCCGCTGCTTCAATGGGTGGTGCTATCGGTGGTCTGGTTCCTGGAGCTGTAAGTGTGCCAATCTCTGAAGAGCCTGTAATGTTTTCAGGACTCTTGCTAACGCATTGCTGCCACAGGGAACTGCCATCGCTGGTGGCTTCGGCATGCTCAGCGCCATCTTCTCCGGACTGGCTGCCTCCAACAGCGCCGACGAGATCGATCAAGGATCAATTTCGGCCGCCCTGGCTGACGCTTTTAAGCAAGCCACTGGTGCCCTCGAGAACACCCTCCGCATCGCCACCGGCGGCGGCACTAGCCAGGCGGAGTACGACTCGCTCCCGGCCCCGAAGTGGGACACCTTCCAGAGCAAGATCACAAAGTTCTACAATGGCGGCTGGTTCCTCGTCGACGACGACGAGCAGGCCGTCACTGTCGCCCTCCAGTCCATCAGCAACAACATCAAGCCCAAGGTCGCCAACGACGTCATGAGCGCCGCCAAGCTTTACCTCGTCGCTGACAAGCGCGACAACGTCAAGACTCGCGAGGCCTGCGGATATGCTACGGGACGCCAGTGGATGGCGCTGCGGGATGGCGAGGAGTACTGCTTCTACATCATGCGCAACAACCCCAACCCGGGCCCTGACAACGACTGGGTCGAGGTTGAGTCCGATATCTACGACAAGATGGCCTCGTACGGACTCGGCAACCGTGATGCGTACTACCGCGCCATCATTGACTGCGCGCTTAACGGTGGAGATGACAAGGATAAGGTTGACTTGAGCAACTTGGCTTGGGGCAAGGTTCCTACGTGCTACTTCAACCTACCAGCAATGTTCATCGACAAGGATACCAAGACTGGCTGCGGTAGCCCCTTTGACAAAGCGGACTGCAACTACATCGCTGCCACCCCGATCTCTTAGATGACTGCAGCGACAGGAATCGTGTTTCTTCTCCCAGATACCAAGTTTTCTCTTATCGTGTACTATGCTTCCAACTCTGTATATACATGTATCTTATTATCTCAGTTCAACAATTGCCTAATAACAAAGTTCAAACATCAAGTGAGCTCTCTAAATCCTGAGAGCCTCTCTCATTTGCATCATTCTTTCGATATCCCCATATCGGACTCATGAAACCGATTTGACGCATCTATAAATTTCCGAGCTTTGAATAGTTCCGTCGAGGAGAGCCCGGCTCCGCATTCCCCTTGAGATGTGTAATGGAAACTGTCTACGCTTAGGGGCATCTAGGTGACTCTGTATACGAGGTTGAGGTGGAGCCTTTACAATAAATACCAGAGGATATACAATTGATTAGTCAGTGGATCAAGTAAAGTGCGAAGTCATTCGAATCTGGGCTAATTCAGTTTGCCATGGGCAGAAAGATAGGCTCTCTCGGAAAGAAAGCAGACATGTGCCCGTTTTGCGACGTCTTTGAGCTCTTAATCCTGAAAAGACCAAGTTGCCTTTCAAGAAATGTATTTGGCAGCTCGGAAAATTAAGACACAGCAAGTTATAATAAGGGCATTATGCGCTTCAAGTCATATGTGACTCGTCAACAGGTAATCCATTGTTCATGGGTCTGCAACCCCTAGCACAAATCCCGCATGCCATCATGAGCTGCAGCCAAAGCCTAATTATCAATTCTTTTCTAGGATATTACCTCCCAAGTCAAATCCTTGGCTGAAAGTTCCCTGAATCAGTAGAGCTTAGTCATGTGCCCAGACTTCGTCATTCTCCACACGTTGAGTCTCAACGTGAAGTACGGAAAAAGCTTTGGCCTCAGTTCAGAACAAGGCCAAGCCCAGACGGACCATCCCGCCTGACCTCCGGAGCCCGGGTCCTTCCCCGCGAAACAGCTCTGATCAATGTGGAGGAGAGACCAAATTGACTCTGTCAACCTTGCTTTTGGGTGCTTTTGGTTGTTTCCATGTACGAGATGCCAAGCATCGCCAACCTATCAGCTCAGTCTGTTCGTTGCTGAGCGTGTATCATTACGTAAAACTGGCACTTCCGTGCGTTTCCCTTCCCCTCAGCTGCCTCTCCATTGTCTGCGCTTCAACAGAGTTTAACGGAACCACAGAACTCTACCATGTAACGCGACATGACATCCCAAGATGCCCCGTGACCTCCGTGCTGAGGGTGGCCCGGTGGGAGGTGCTGCACTGGGCTTGGACGACATCACCACGCGTCTCGCCTAGATACTAATGTTGTTCACCAACTTTCTCTATTCTGCTCAGCGGGATTCATCTCTCTTCCTCACAATCAACCAAAACTGACAAACATGGAGTTCAAAAACTTGGCTCTTCGGCCAGCTGCTGCGGTAGACGCATACGACAGTGATATGGACAGCGAATGGGTTCAAACACCGCCAGAAGACGCATTTACAGATGAAGACGAGATTCAAATAGACTCGACGGGAGATCTACTGCTGCAAGTCGGCTCTGATTCATCCACCGGTACCACCAAATCATTTCGCGTCTGTTCAAACACATTACGACGAGCATCGCCATTCTGGAGGCGCACACTCATTGAGACATTGTCAGAGACTCAGCCGGCCGACGAGGAGTGGTGCGGATGGACTCCATCGCTGTATGCCTGCCAGCACGACAAGGCGGACGGATTGATGATCCTGCTCAATATCATCCATGCAAGATTCTCACTCATACCGAAGGACCCCAGCCTCACGGAAATTTATCACACTCTTTGTCTGGCAAGCTTGTATGAGATGGAGCACGTCTTTCAGCCGTGGATTGCGCAGTGGTACAGTATGATGAAGGCCTCTGAGAGCACCAGAGACGGCCGGGATCTGGCGATGCTGTCGTGCATTGCCTGGGCATTGGGCGATGAGAAACTGTTTGCGAGGACCATCATCAAAATCAGCCTTACCTGCGTCATAGAAGATCAAGGTCACATAGTAACTCCGGACGGGATACGTCTAGAAGACTATTTCTATGACTCTCTCGGCTCGCCGAACATACCTGGTAAACTCATTTTTCATGTTCCGAGTTTGCTGAACCCCACGCTAAGAACATCCTAGAAACCATCCGCGCCTTACGCACTAAACTCGCCGCAGAGCTGCCTTCACATCTCAATGGTGTTATCGACAGATTAATGATTGGAAGATGGCTTTGCGCTGGCATTTCTGGAATTCCCGTAACCCGGAACAAAAAGTGTGACTACGTCGTGCTCGGGAGTGTATTGGCTGGTCTCATCTATGTTCGAGGAACGAGAGCGACGGAAGTAACAATCAGAGCCGACGAGAGCATCGTGGACTTGATCAAGTCTCTCAAGAGGGTGTTGTCGTACGTGACTTGCTACGAAAAACACCCGGAATGCAACCCTGCAGAGCAAATCTCGGAAGCTATGAAGAAGACGATCGATGGAACGAACATACCGTTGAGTTCAGAATGTGTTCAACGAATGAGAGAACAGCGCCAGAAGACTGGATGGCAAGATTGATTTCTTGTAGTTGACAACGGCATTGGAGTCTTCATGGGGATCAGGCATTTGTAAAAGTCTTCACTTGGTCGCGACAATGAGAGCATATGCAATCGGAGAGCACACACTCTCCGCTGGCATCAAAAATTGAGCATGTATTTTTAGATGGGTATCTTAGCGACGATACTTTACGAAGCATCTCGAAAGAGCCAAGATAAAGTCACGGAATATAATCAGTCAGTCTGGAGCTTTCAGACCATCCTTGCACGCGTGCATGATCACTAATGGAGACTGTTTGAGAGTGAGTTGATGTTTTAGCAATTCAAGACAGCGACCCTACTGCGCCGACATTAATTATCACATCAATTGTGGTTATTGGCATGTGCCGGTACAAACAGTCGTTCACGGACTACAGCGACGGTGTCTAGTACTGTCCGCGAAACCACGGTTCGGGGGTTGGGCGTCCCCGGAACCAGCCTAGTACATCTACATAAGCTGCCAAAACCCGTGGCGCTGGCGTGGTGCTTCCATACCTTATGGTAAAGAACTCGCTATTCCCATCACCAAACCAAGTACAAAAGGACCAAGAGATCATTGAAGGGAGCAGTCTTCATTATTCAAGAACTAGAGTCAAACCACACAACGCTTCAGTCGCGCAATATGGCGAGCAAAGTTTTCAAGGCTTCAATGCCAACCAAAACAGCCCCAATCGCCATCATTGGTGCTGGGCCATGCGGCCTCACACTAGCCCGGCTACTCGAGCGTCAAAAGGTCGACTACGTGGTCTACGAACGAGATGAGAGCGCCGCGTCAGCCAATGCAGGTGGGTCGTTAGATATTCACGAGGCGACTGGCCAAGCGGCGCTTCGGAAGGCGGGCCTGTGGGATGCGTTTCGAAAAGAAGCGAGATGGGAAGACGACAGATTCACAGTATACGACAAATTCGGAAAGCGACATCTCGACGTCAAAAGCAATGGGGGAGTCGATGAAGCAGGAAGGCCCGAGATAGATCGCAAAACGTTGCGACAAATTCTTCTGGACTCCGTACCGCAAGAAAAGATCCGATGGGGAAGCACCTTGAAAGCTGTGAAAATGCATCAAGCTGGCTCACCGTCCCTTGAGTTCACCTCAGGTGCGATTGCTGAAGGGTTCAAGCTTGTGGTTGGCACTGATGGTGCTTGGAGTAAGGTTCGCTCGATGGTATGGGATGATTCGCTCACTCTGAATTGCTGCTCGGTGACTAACTATGATTCAGATTACTCAAGCGAAGCCTGAATACTCCGGTAGAACATACGTGGAAGCCCAAATCACGGAAGAAAACCCACTGTTTAAGTCAGTCTTGGACAAGTTCGGGCATGGAACTGCGTCTTTACTGGCGGGAGCAAGCCAAATGATCGTACAGCGGCAGGGAAACGGATACTACAGGGTATACTTCGGGATACAAGCTCCCGAGCACTATGTTGGTAGAGAGCTCGACCCAGCAAGCGTTGATGCTTTACGAAATTCACTGCTGTCCGACTTCTACAGCGACTGGGCAGAGGAACCCAAAGACTACATTCGGCACGCCGACCACTTCCGTAGTTGGCCGTTGTATCACCTCCCTGTTGAAAGCCAGAACTGGTCGACGGTGCCAGGTCTGGCTCTGGCTGGAGATGCAGCTCACTTGGCACTTCCCAATGGCGAAGGCGTCAACTGTGCTATGTTGGATGCGATGGAGTTGGCCAAGAGTATTGAGAACCATGGCCTCGACAAGCTGGAGGACGCGGTTCGGGAATATGAGAAGGACCTTTTGGTTCGGGGTAAAGCTCATATCGAAGACGGCATACAGCTCGGAAATCTAATGTCGCACGAGAGTGGACCGGCCGCCTTGGTGAAGGCTTTCCAGGAGAACGACTTTTGAATCGCACAGCGGCACAACAGGAAAAAGAAAGTGAGCTGTGAGGCACATCTTTTCACGAATGCATCGAGTCCTACTTACCGATATCTCAATCGCTTATTATGTAGACCCTTTTTGTTATTATTCTGGCGATAGAACCAAATGACAACGTTTACTGTCCATGACCTTCCAACAATAAAACTCGGAGTGCCTTGAGGACTTAGGAAAGTTAATAATTAAAATCTTCCTCTTATCTATGGAAATAAGGCGCCTGGTATCTGACCCCTCTCTTCCAGCAATCTCACGCTTGACTACGCCATCGATTCTGTCCGGGCTTACTCTTCCCGAAATTGTTAGTCGGCCCATTCTAAAGTCCGGATTACGCCGGGTTGCGGAGCACCAAGGTCCAAAAAGCCACGCTTGAGATTCCGTCGTCAGCTTGACCCGCGCCTGGGGCAGAGCCCACCTTGCGCACCTCCGCCCGACATCATCGGTCCCCGGTCGTCGCAACTGTCCGAAACCTACTCAGCTCCCCTCTTCACGGCATCGGCCTTGGCACGACACCGTCCGACATTGCAACCATGTCGGCTCCCGGGATAGCAAGCAGCAAATCGGACACCGCTCTTCGAGCAAAACCCCAGCGCGTCCTCGCCTGCGTCCTCTGCCAGCAGCGCAAGATCAAGTGCGACCGCAAGTTCCCCTGTTCGCATTGCACAAAACATCAGCTGCAGTGCGTGCCTGCGACACAGAACCGGCCACGGAGACGGCGATTCCCGGAGAGGGAGCTTCTCGACCGCTTGAGAAAGTATGAGGGCCTACTACGACAGAACAAGGTTGATTTTGAGCCACTCCACGGGGACCTAGGTGCCAGGTATGGGAAGTCTGTCGATGACAGTGGCGGGTCGGACGACGAGCACCGATCCGAAGGCGTGGGAATGCCTTCACCGTCAGTAACTGTGAAATCTGAAACCTCATATGAGCCTAAGTGAGTTACCACCCTGCGACACCGATCAAGCGTTTTCGGCATGCGCTTTTACTCTATTTGGCTCAATCAAACGTAAGATACCATTGTCACTAATTATGTGCAGAAACTTTTGGCATTTGGTGAGCCCAGAGGTACAGTGTCTGTTCTCAACTCAGCCTCAATCCCCATGATTGACATCGTATAGCTCGACGACTCGCATGCTGGCTTGCGAGAGACTATCAGGCAAACGTGGGACCAAGCCTGCGATAGCGATGATCATATTCTCTTCGGTTCCCCAGACCGATCATCCGTCGACCTCTCAACCCTCCATCCCGAACCTGTGCACATCTTCCGACTATGGCAGATTTACCTCGACAATGTGAATGCACTACTCCGAGTGACGCACGCCCCTAGCTTCCAAGCACGCATCATTGAAGCCGTGAGCAGCGTCGAAAACATGAGTCCCGCATTGGAGGCTCTCATGTTCAGCATATACTCCATGGCCATCCTGAGTCTTTCCGAGGATGCGTGTTACGATACTTTCAAGCAGCCCAGAGCCCTTCTCTTAACCAAGTATCAGTTTGGATGCCAACAAGCTCTTTCAAACAGTCAATTCTTGAGAACAAATGACGTTGACTGCCTAACTGCGTTATTTCTATACCTAGTACGTACCTCAACTGGTCAAGGGTCTATAGTATGATCACATTGGCTAACTTCTCACAGCATGCGAGCCGCCCTAACGCTCACATCCGATCAATATCATCCCTCCTAGGCGTCGCGATTCGCATCGCCCAACGCATTGGTCTCCAACACGAATCCGCCAACACCAGGTGTACCATTTTGGAGGCCGAGATGCGTCGGAGACTTTGGTGGTCCTTGGTGCTCTTCGACGCTCGCATGAGCGGGCTCACTGAGCACAAGGCCACCAACTTGACCCCGACATGGGACTGCGCTGTGCCGCTGAACGTCAGCGACTCTGACCTCCGAGCTGAAATGAAGGAACCACCGAGGGCGGAGATGAAAGTTAGCGAGGCGCTTTTCTCGGTGGTGACGGCTGAGCTTGCCGATTTCTCTCGGCACACCGCCTTCTACCTCGACATGACAAACCCGATCTTGAAGCCCATCGCCAAGGAACTTCCTGGTGGCGGCAAGGTAGATTGGTTGGAGAAGTCGGTAGAGGACAAGTACTTCCGGTACTGTGATCTCGAGAACCCGACTCATTTCATGGCCTTGTGGATGTCACGCGCATCCCTCTCAAAACTTCGCCTCATGGAGACATCTCACAGTTTCTACGAGGGTCCGGTTGAGGAAAAGCACAGAATCACGTTATCAAGTGCTTTAAGGTGGCTTCAGTGCGACGCGAAGCTTGCAGCCTCGCCCCTGACCCAGAGGTTCCGGTGGTTTCTCCAGATCTACTACCCTTTCCCTGCCTACATCCGCATCACACAGTTTCTCAAGCTGAACCCTCTGGATCCGAAAGGAGAGTATATTTGGAACGCCATGAGCGATCATTTTGAGGCTCGATTCGAACACCTCGAGCCGGGGTATAATCCCGTCTTTGTCCCATTCACCGAGGTCATCGTACGCACCTGGGAAGTGGTGGCGGCGGCACTCAGGAACTCGGGGCAGCCAGTGGTCCCGCCGAGAATTGTGGCCAAAGTCCAGGAAAAGCTGTTGGAAGTGACACCAGCTTTGAGTCCACAGTCTTCCGATACCGGGCCCAAGGCTGAAGCAATGAACATGAACCCCTATGACTTTAGTGCATCTTTTCCGATGGACATCGTTAGCCAAAGTCTCACTTACGACCAGGGTACCTTCTCGCCAACAGACAATGGCCTGTACCCAAATATCATCGTGCCGGATATACGAAGTATCAACATCGATCAGTTCAACTGGGACTCATTGGACTTGGGGCAAAATGGGCAAGCGACATGATGAGGGCTGGAATTCACATGTACCAAGACAAAGCCGTGGATGTTGAAATCAACGGAGATCACGGCTACTGTACCACCATGGTTGAGAGCGTTAACAGATAGCTTCGCCGCTCAATTTCACATAGATGAATGCGCAAGCAAGCGTGCATAATTCAACTCAGCTTTAAACACTCATTGCAATCGTGCACCGGGACATGGCATGTCACTTATTCATAAGTGATGGAGGCAAGGACAATAGCTCCGTCATGGGTCCTTTTTTGGTGTTCTTAAAGATAATTACATGTATGTACAAAGTGCGACAATATATACGTGTCGAATATGTGAACCTGAACACAGTTCAGATTGGGTATGAGGTCCGCACAGCGTTGTTCAGCATGGCTGCAACACGCATTTACTGGACGGTGAGGGTGTAGGCGGAGGTCTTGAAGACGGCGTTGGTGCCGGAGAAGGGCTCGGTACCGGCCTGAAGGCTGGTGATGACGTTGGTCTTGGCAACGCCCTGCTTGGAGGTAAGGTAGGTGAAGAAGAGGTTCAGGTCGCCGTTGAAGCTCTTGATCTGGCTGGGGGCGACGAAGGAGTAGACAGTGGTGTCACCGTTGGGGCCTGAGAAGTCACGTTAGACGGTTGCCATCAGTTGTGTTGTGCAATGCATTACTAACCAGAGTACAGAGACCACTTGGTGCCGGCAATGGTGGGGGTGTCGATGGTCTTGCCAGTGCTGGAGATGGGGCCAGCACCGCCGAGGGCGCCGAGCCAGATCATAATCTCGTACTTGTTGTTGGCACCAACGGAGGGGGCGAGCCAGAGGTCGTAGGCGACATCAGCAACGATGCTGGAGCCGGTATAGCTGTTGAAAGAAGAGTTAGCAAATGTCTAGAATGGTTCATCTTTGAAGTGGTAGTAACTGACCTCCAGGTCCACTTGGAGGGGATGGACTTGACAGCAGAGAGCTGCTTGTTGACCTTCTCGAGGGCAACGTTGGAGTAGGACTTGACCTGTCCCTGACCACCAGCCCAGGTCCAGGAGGTCGACCAAGCGACGGAGCCGGACTTGAGGGACTCGAAGGTGGTGCACTGGCTGCCGGAGGTGGCCTTGGACGCACCCCAGTTGTTGTGGTAGATGGTGAAGCCACCAGTGGCGACGGAGCCGAAGGCGTCGCACATCTTGGTGGCACGCTTGTCGATGCTGACGGGCGTGGGGGAGGCCACGGCCGTGACGGCTAGCATGGCCGAGACGAGGTAGGAGGTGAACTGCATGGTGGGAATTCGGACTAGCTTCAGCTTTGAAAGAATGACTGGAATGAACGAATGGTTACTGCAAAGGTAATAGACAAGAAGAGAATGTGAGTTGTTGGGATGAACAGTAGGGCTGCCAAGAACAGGTTTCCAGGCGGGCGGGTGGCCCTTTGATATACCTACTACATGATACTACGTCAACCGACGGAGAGACTTTTTTCTTTCTTTCCAGAAAACAAACAAGTCCCTCCAATTACGGCGTAGAATGCCGAATGGAACATTAGTGTGCGGCCCAGAACACAGCACATCGAGTGAGGTTCATCGCCTGCGGCCGTGGCTACACGACCGGGATGCCGGAGCTAAGCATCGGACGGAAAGCTTGTTGCGGCCAAGTGGGTGTCCACCGGAGGGGGATGGTTACGGTGGACAATCAGGGGCGGTTTCAACTTGATCACTTTGTCTACCGAAGCAACCAAGCGCGTAAAAGCTGCGGCCACGAGGTGCTCCAAGAAGTGACTCCACCAATAGGCCATGTGGGCAGGTTTAATCTGCTCGTCACCTTTTGCCTTCAGGTAAATAGATTGTATGGTTCAGGGAGGTGTGGCCTGGAGAGGCTAAAAGGAGAACTTGTGAAGGCCCCTTATCCCTGGCTCAATATCCGCATCCCCAAAGCAGAAGGCCAGCGAGCGTTGGAAATGAAAATTTGACTCGTGTTCGCCGGTTTAGGTTCACCATCGATCATGGCCCCAATGAGCATATTGGAAAGCCGAAATCGATTGATTCCCACTGCCATGGGCATTTGGAAATATTGACAGCGCAGTGGCATCCGCGGTCCCCTCGGGCCATTCCGAGGCTCGGCCTGGTCGAAAGCTGATTGCTGCCGTCATTTACGGTTCTTTTCACCACATGGGCGCTGTTCCGCAATCGTATCCGTGCTTCCTAAGCATAAATCATAGCCGTTATAGCCGTCTTCCATGACCGACAACTCCACCATAGTATATATGTGAAGCCGCCCCCGTGTGCTGGATAGACATTGCCACCTGCAGTGTCACTTTATGTAAAATGCGGCGCATGCATTGCTTTTGTCTCACGGCACTTGAGACCCTATTTTAGTGATGAAAGAGAAGATTGCGTCAGAGTGACACATTTGACGGATTGTTTCTAATGGAATGCACAAACGCCTCGAAAGGCATTTTCCTGTTCTCTGCCTGAGTCTGGTGGACGCATGAACATCTAGCTCAGTAGAGAGGTATCGTACCACAATGGTTCTCTCACAATTCTTTATCAATCACAACTAACTGTTTATGTGTAAGCGAATATGCACGGTCATGTGTCATGAACATCTGGATTCCTCAAAAGGCGCCGCGCCAAGATGCAGTCGACCCAAGATCAGGCCGAGCCCGACTCAACGGTGCTCTCCCCAGATTCCCAGGATTCAGATCGCTCGCCTAGGGTGGCACGCAGCGGGCAGCAACCCCCCGGTTCAGGGCAGCCATAAACGGCAAAGAGGCCCAGCTGCCGACATGAGTGCATCCACAGAGCAAGACAAGGGCAACACTGGCCACCTTCGAGACACCCATCACCGCTATCGGGCCATGTTGGGCAGTCGTGTTTTCGTATCCGAGAATGCCGCTTGTCGATGTGACACACCAAATCCGCAGAGGTTTCCGCCTCGTACCAAGGCAGAGTTGACTGGTGGGATTTCCGGGAGCCGCCTCGGCACCAAAAGAATTAGAGTCTGTAACTGGAGAAATAAAGGGGTTTAGCGAAGGGCTGGCGAGTGGGTGGCGCTAAAGTGCCGTCCCGTCCGCTACGCCGAGATTCTCTTCAATGCTCCCCTGAGATGCGAATAATAGAAACGGCAAGTATTAAGAGGTTCAACTCAATGTCAACTCCCCTCTGGGCATAGAATGCACCCGCAGCTTTGCACATCTCTCAACTCGACCATGCGCGTGAAGATCAGGCGGCGGCCGCGGACAGTAACACGATTTTCGGAAAATTGAAGACTTCGTTCATTGTTCTAGCTTATGCCATTGGGACTAGCATGTAACATCCAAGTGCCGACAACCCCATACTCATTTCGCTTAACTCCTGCATGCTGCCAGCACCACGATGCAGTCCACTTGGCCAAACGCAAACGCGCTGAAATTCAACAACACCGGCTGTGTGTTCTAGTGGTCATGATTTCTCGTTCACAACAATGTGAGCCTGATCCGAGAAGGTCGCAGGTTCGAACCCTGCCGCGGTCATAGCAATCCTTTTTGAGAGTCCAGTACTTCTGGTTCTCCGTAGAGAGAGGAAGTTGAAGCTCTCTTGAGATGAATTCCGTAAGAAGATTTCACGTCTTTTGTTCAAGGGCCAAATTTATTGTTCAAGAAACTCATTCCCCACATGCAAGCAAGGCCGAAGCAGTCGGTATGGCCACGAAATGATTGAAGTTGTTAAAAATCAGCGAATGCTCGACTTTTCATTAATAAGACTCGTCCACCAAGAAGCGAGCATATACTATATCAAAATTGACTTTTGGGGACAACAGAACGCAGGGGATGACTCCACGTCCTTTCTTGCATCGTGCAAGACCTTTCGAGCAACGCCTGACCCTTAAAGTCGAAAGAGTCACTGCGCTGGCTCAAAGGCTTATGGTCCAGTTATTTCGCCCTAGGGTTCTGTTAAAATGATTTGCCCGAAGAACAAACAGAATCCTGACCGGTTCGCTTGGAGACATCTCGCCAGGATTGGCGGCACTAAAATACTCAGCAGGCTATGCCAACAGATCGTTCACGTCAACTTAAGCTGAAGCAAACTCGACGTACACAAGAGTCTTCGGCAGATTATTGTGAGGGCAATACTTGGAGATTATGTTGCTGTCCCCGTCCAACTCGTGAACAACTGAGATGTGTAGACGTGACGTTGATGGTCACTTTTGGTGTCGATCAGATCTCTGGCACCTTATTTGAGAGCATTATAGACGAAACATGACCGTAGCAAAGTGTTGAATAAATCGGCCCATCTAGGTTCTTACCGAATATCGCGTTGAAGGGGTGTTGCCGCTGGCCAGCTGGCGAAACAAAACAAAACAATCAAACATGTTCAGGACTCCCTGCGGCTCAAACCTTTACCCACGCTTCAACACCCCAGACAAATGATGCAGCCAGGCGGAATATCTTTGCGTTGTACTAATGACTGCCGGCTTCCATTTACAGATGGCACGGATGATTGCACCTGCTTCGGGGCGGCGCTTGCTGGCACACCCCATAAAATTGGTCTTCAGCCTAGAAGTACAGTTCACGCGAGTTTTGAACACTAGTGTATGATATAACCTTGTAGTGCGAGTACAATTGCTCGATACCGACGTAGTGGATGCCACAATGAAGAGGTGGGTTGGCATCGGCGGAGGGACATGAGTTGCACTGATGTTACGTGTCTGACGATCAAGAGGAAGTGGTGAGGGTGTGTAGCTCTTCACACCTGCCCGTTTCTCAATGCTATGTTTGCAAGAGATTCCAACAGTCATACTTATAGGCGAACTGCGTCAGTTGGTAAAGTAGTGGCCCGGTTGGACTAGGACGTTCGATATATGGCGAACGATGAGAAAAGCCTGCTCTGTCTTGAGCATCCAGTTACACCAACAGTCCCTCACGGCACATCGTGGTCTTTCGGAGAGTTTCAACGTCTAGGTAAAGAATTGTTGTGGCTCTCAGCTATATGTGCATTTTAGTCTGCACGCTTCGAATTTGTGTCTTCCTCCTTGTATACATCGTACTTGTAAGACGAGCCGGGGTGATCGGCCCTCAATCCCTTTTGCCCTTGACCATAAACCTTCTCCCTAGCCGTAAAAGCGACGTCGTCGGCAGGTGCCTCTGGGTAAATTCCACGTCGTCGCAGCTCTGGGATAAGAAGATCGACGACATCCTCAAACGTGCCTGGCGTCGTGACGTATCCCAAGTTGAAACCATCCAAGTCACCTTCACGGATCCAGTACTCTAAGTCATCCGCCACCTTTTGTGGGCTCCCAACCGACACTGGCCCGAGCCCGCCAATCGCTGCCCGCTCAGCAATGACACGAGGCGTCCACTTGGGGACATGCTCGCTGGTCGTCGTGAAGGCATCGAGAATACTGCGCACCTTGTGCGCCTCTAGAGAGTCTGCAGCAGTCACCTCCTGGTCTACAGGGATCTTGGACAGGTCGATACCCGTCCAACCGCTGACGAGGACCAGGCCACCAATGACGGAAGCATACTTCTTCAGTTCCTCGTGCTTGGCCTGGGCCTCTTCATCGGTCCGTCCCACAATCGGAGTGAAAGTTGCGAAGAACTTGACAGACTGTGGGTCTCTGCCGAGAGCCGCGGCCTTTTCCCTGATCTCTTTGACTTTTGGGCGCAGTAGCTTTGGCGAATGCGAGGAGACGAAGATACCCTCGGCGTGTGTTGCCGCGAATTCCGATCCAGCCGCCGATGTGCCTGCTTGGAAAAGGAAGGGGGTTCTTTGGGGGGAGGGGTCAACGATGTGACGTGTATCAAGATCGAAGAACTTTCCGTGGTGGTGAATCGTACGGATCTTGTCGGGGTCGGCGTAGCTGTCGTTCTCAGGATCAGGGGTAATCGCGTCATCTGCCCATGAGCCTTCCCAAAGCCTTTGAAACATCAGTAACTTCAATTATGCTGTTTGAGGATGATTGATCGAAGTACTCTTCGAGAAGAGCTTACTTGTAAAGGACTCGAAGGTATTCGTCTGCCTGAGCATAACGCTCGTCATGTGGAATAGGGCTGTCTAAGCCGATAGCCTTGAAAGCTGCTTTCTTCCAAGACGTGACAATGTTCCAGCCAATGCGACCCCTTGTAAAATGGTCGAGTGTTGAAAACCGCTTGGCGAGAAGGAAGGGTGGCTCAAAGGATGTGGATGCGGTAATGGCGAATGTGAGGTTCTTCGTGACTGCGGCCATGGCACTGATCGGCTGTGTTCCCTTTGTAAGCGGTCGCCTAGCTCTTGTAACCAGAACTTTCTCTTACAATAGTTGGATCTGTCATTGGCCATTGGGCTGCTCGGCGAATGCAGTTGTCAAGGCTTCCTTCGTAGGTATCGTAACCTCCATAGGTGTCAGCAAGGAAGAGGGCGTTGATGCCACCTCGTTCTAAGAGCTTCGCGAGGTCGATCCAGTAGTTTAGGTCGCGCTTTGTTGCTGACTTGTCGGCAGGATTCTGAAGCAGCGAGATCTAGTAAATAGGTGCTCATTCGAAAACGTCTCAAAGAGACTACCAACCTTCCATTGTCCAGGCGACAAGTGTCCGACAGTAGACATGTCAAATGCATTGAGCAAGATTTGTTTCTTCCCTTCTGGCTTGAAGCCATTCTCGCCATTGGTTGTGTGAATCGGTACCGAAGTCATTTCGAATGTCTGCTAAAGAGTATCTTCAAGCTGAGGCTTGCACTCGTAACTTCAACATAGCCCCGCGGGCTTGCCTCTTTTTATTAACCCTTCTTCATCACGAATCTCTTCAACTTGGCGCAGGATCGCGATGCAAGGAAGTTGCCCAATCCCCATGTCGTCATCGCCGTTGTCGCCCGCCTCGTGGGACTGGCGCGGGATGTTATCTGCACGTTGACCCCAATTCAATGCCGCCGGTACAGGGCAGAAACGCTGGCGTGATCGCGGGTGTGGATGGTGCCATCACCCGTCTTCCGAGCCCGACGACTTCATTACGTTTCGGAGCACAACGCCGGCCGTCTGGACCCTTTGGACTCAGGAGGCGTCGGGTCGGTAAAAAACGACTCATGATAACTGGTTGTTGAGCCGACGAATGCCTCACCCATAGTATGGCCGGTAGTTCAGGAGGCGCATCTCCGCAGCGGGTCGCAATTCGTGCTGATGCTACGATGTTGAAGAAGGCCGTGATAACCACGCCATATTTGCTAATGAAATTTTGCAGATTCAATTCCTGAACCTCAGAAAGTGAGTGTTCTGCCAAGGGCTTTCACGGTCAGATTCCGTGAAACACTATTGGAGCCATGTGGGGGGTTGAGGAAATATGCCCAGCACGTCAGATTCAACATGTCTCGATGTCAAGTTACATGTCGAGGCTGGTATACGCTTTGTTTCTAGTTTTTAATAGCCCTTCAAGCGGGGAAGGTCATCGTCTACTTGGGATCATTATGCACTGCTTCAATAGAGCAATGCACGAAGCGGGGTTCTCCTGAGAAGTCCATGATACATCAACACCAAATAAGAGGATCGATTGCACGGCCTTAAGGCAGTCTTGGATAATTATTGTGTACCTCATGAACTTGAAGTTTGAATAGTCTCCATGAGTCACTACTACATTAACGATGTGTCTAGTCGTTTAAGTAGAACGATCGACTTTTGGTTGGCACATGCACCTAACATCATCTGGTTGAATTCCAAAATCTTCCTTCAGTCGCTTCTGTCATCTCTTCCACTGACTGCAACTGGTGGCTGCTTGCCGTGTTCAATGGTTGAGATGTCTTCGTGATCACTTTCAGGAAATCCACTAGAATTTTCGAGTTGAGGACTGTTGGGTAGGCAGTCAGCGCAAACAGTCCCGACTGCGTATGAAGGATTGGATGAACTTACTCTCTGCGCTTGACGTACATGCGCAAGATATGTGTCGCGATAATGAGAAGAATGGCACAGGCCAGGGTGAACGCAAAGCCCTGGGGTACCGAGGTGCCTCGACTGTAGGGAAGACCAAGAGCGGGGTCCATGCAGTAGAAGACTGTGAGATGGCGTTGATGAGGACAAGTGTGAAGGATCTTTCGGCCGGTGACGACCGTAATTGTGTGTTCACCCAACCATGGAACACACTCGACAGTGCAACGGAAGAGTAGATGGTCGAAAATGCGAACCATTTAGCAGGTTCCGGGACGTTCCAGATGGTCAAGATGAGAAGCCCCAGGGCGTTCCAAGCACTTGACATCGTGATTGCCCAGGCCGGTCCCATGACGAGATCCGATGCGAAACAGACAAACAAGGTGTAGAAGATGCCGAGGGCAGGCGCAATCGTACCAAGTTCGTTCACCTTGGCTGCCGAATAACGACCGAGACTCTTGATCCAGAGCAAGAAGCTACCCGACGAGGTGTGAATGCCCGCGTTCCAGAAGAGAACGTCGACCACAATAATACCCCAGAATTGCCACGAGAAAAAGACTTTCTTCAAGTTGCCGAATTTGAATTTTCCGTGAGATGAGTGACCTGCGCGCTTCAGTCTCTCCACGCTAAGTTCGATATTCTCTCTCTTCAGAACGAGTCGGTTGGGCTGTTCAGGGGTGCCCGGGATGACGAAGTAGCCCAAGACGCCAATGGGAATGGTTATGAGCGAGCAGATGATGTACATCCATCTCCAACCAGCAAGGCCATGCACGCCGTCGAGCCTTGCAGAGGCGCCAGCTTGGATCAGACCCGCGGTGAGTGTGCCTAGCGAAAGACCAACATAAAAGATGCCACCGCGTCTCGCGATCTCATCCCCTCGGTACCATGAGCCTTCAAAATGCGAGTTAGTAAGCACTCAAACGTAAGAGAGTGAAGAGGCTCACCAAAAAGATAGTGCATAACTGGGAAGAAGGCAGCCTCAAACCAGCCGACCAGGAAGCGGTATGCAGCCAACTCAGCAAACCCAGTAACGCGGAACTGGAGGAGTGTGAAGACGCCCCAGGCAATGTCCAAAAAGGGAATAAGCCAATGTATCGGGATGTATGTCAGGACAAACATCATCGGCAGTTGTCCAGTGACAGCTCCGATGATGTAAAACGTCTGCAGCTGGACGAGCTCGTTGCCTTTGAATCCGAGGTCTTCTTTGAGGCCGGCGACGTAGGCATTGTTCAGGTTCGATTGATCAATGTACTTGACCCAGTAGCTCAGAACCGCGTACGGGACAATAAGAAGGTCAAGTCTATTGATCAATTTGCGTTCCTCTGGCGTATCGGTGTCGGCGTACCATTGGATGTGCCACCACTTGCGGCGAGCCTGGACTACCATGGTGAAAATCTTTTCGCTTTTTTGTGTGAATAGCGGGCGAACAGAGATCTGGAAATGTCGAGATACAGGAATACCATATGACAGCTGCAGGAAGTGAACATCAAGGGTTTCTTTTGCTTTTAGTACCTATCATATTACTATCCCAGCTATCTGCTGCCATCACAATTTTTCCAATCCCATGTCTAACCACCCACGCACCGCGCCGTTTTTTCCAGCCATAAAACAAGGGGTCAGTCATGTCTCTTGCGCAAGCACAAACCAAAGAAGCGAAACTTGGCGATGGCGTTTTACCAACGCGAGAATCCGGAGACTACTGCGTAATAGCACCGCATACCACCCGACCAGGGAGCGGCAAGTATGCGACAAGAGGTTGGCGGGTTGCAAAGATGCTCGGGACGAACATTGCACCATCTCAGGGCTCATTGATGTGACAGTGAGACGGGTGTGAAAGAGACGAAGATGAAAGGCGAGGAGTCCTGCCTGCTTTCGATAGACCACTCAAACCCCTGTCGACTATGCCCCCATCACCGGCCGGCATCAACCATGCTCCACCCCATCAACTTGTAGAATTGGAGACGAGTCTTTGCAACCTACAACACTAGGGCCAAGGGCGGATCCGACGAGTTGAACTCCATCACAGGATAAAGGTACCCATGGAGGGCATTTTGTTGGAGGCTCTGACCTGAGGAGGGAACGGGAAGGGGGGGCGTGTTCGTTGTGATTTCCCAAGAAAGTGGGGAGATGGCGTGCTCCCCATACTCCGCGCACCTCATCTCCAGCAACATCCGCCGTGCGGGTACTTGCCCGCAACATTGAATAGCGGGGTTAGCTGAAGCTCCAGATTCCATGGTGGGGTGGAGAGCTGTTCCTTTCTCTGGGAAGCTTTTGCTTTTGATGCTGCGAGATAACAATGGCTCTTCTCTGATAGGACGGTGAAGTGGTCCTTAGGTTGAACCATACTCGAGACCACGGAGTGTCTTCCCTCCAAGTGCGTGTAACGCGTTCGAGCACGAGTCTGACGTGATTCCGATGTCCGGATCGACGAGGGGCAGAGTCGCTGGCTAACAAAATGTGGCTTTCCCATCTTATCTGCTGTGAGATGTGAGCGGAGTCTATCATAGAGTCCTGTAGCTTTCACTCTCAACTCGAAGCATCACCGGAGAAATTTCAGCAATAATCATGGGTGACCAAATTGACACAACGCCCTCACAAGTCGCGGAACAGAAAGAGGCTCCGATTGAGGCACCTTTGAAGAATGGGCTCGACAAACAGACTCTCATTGATCGCACCGTCGACTCACTTCTCACACCACCAAAGTCGATTTATGATGATTACCCTATCAAGCTCATTGAAAGATACATAGATGAGCCACGGGAATTGAGAGTTGCGGTGATTGGAGCAGGTCTTTCAGGCGTTCTTGCTGGCATTCTCTTACCAGCAAAGGTCCCCGGCATCAAGCTCTCGATTTACGAGAAAAACGCCGACGTGGTACGTTTTTCACAGAGCTCCGGCTCGGAAATGCCACAAGAAATCCTCTCACTAATATCAACCTTTTCAGGGCGGCACATGGTTCGAAAACATCTACCCAGGAGTCCGCTGCGACGTACCAGCCCACGTATACCAGTCAACCTTCGACCCCAATACACAATGGACGGAGGAATTTGCCCAGGGGGCCGAGATTCGCGACTACTGGCAGGGTCTGGCGCGGAAGTACGACGTTTACAAGCACCTCCATCTCGCACAACGGATTGAGGGCTTGAACTGGGTAGAATCACGCTCAGTGTGGCAAATCACCATCCGCGACCTAGCGACAGACGCAATTCGCACAGAGGAGGCCGAATTCGTCCTCACAGCCATAGGCCGTTTCAATGCCTGGAAGCTACCAGACTACCCCGGTATCAAAGATTTCAAGGGAGTCCTCAGACATGCCTCAAACTGGGACCCCAGCTTCGACCCGAGAGAAAAGAAGGTCGCCGTGATCGGCAACGGCGCGAGCGGTATCCAACTCACATCAAATCTCCACAAGGTCGTCTCGCGCCTGGATCACTACGCACGGAACAAGACGTGGGTGACGGCCTCGTTCGCGGGCGACGCGACCTCCATCGAGCCCATCGTCATCCCGAAGGACCTCAGAGAGACCTTCCGCAAGGACCCAGAAGCGTACCTCCAGTACCGCAAGGAGCTGGAGAGCAAATACTTCCGTCACTTCACCGGGTGGCTCAAGGGTTCCAGCGAGAATGACGAGGCGCGAGAAAAGTTCCGCAAGTTCATGAACGATAGGCTCACCAAGAAACCCGAGCTCATCGACGCCCTCATCCCAGAGTTCTCGCCCCACTGCCGTCGTCTAACCCCTGGGCCGGGCTACTTCGAGGCCATCTCTTCCGAAAAGACGGAGTACATCCAAACACGCATCAAGCGGATCACGGGGACAGGTATCGAGACAGAAGACGGCAAGCACCGCGAAGTCGACGCAATCTTTTGCGCGACGGGCGCAAACGTCGATATGGCGCCTCCATTCCCCATCACGGCAAAGGGTCAGGACCTTCGTGAGCTCTGGCGCCCGGATGGACCGTACACCTACTTCGGCTCCGCGACGCCCGGGTTCCCGAACTTGCTCTTCATCCACGGTCCCAACGGGTCAGGACGCTCCGGCACAGTCCCACACAATGTCGAGAACCAGATTACGTACTTTGCACGTATCCTTCGAAAGGCGAGTCGCGAGGGCATCAAGACAATTCAGCCTACCAAGAGGGCGGCAGATAACTTTACGCAATACTCTGACGCCTTCTTCGCGACGACGGTATTGTCGGAGAACTGCAGTTCTTGGTACAACAGCGGCAAAGCCGGTTCTAGGATCCACGGGCTGTGGCCTGGGTCTGCTACGCTGGCCACGATCGTGCAGCGGGAGCCGCGGTGGGAGGATTTTGAGTATGAGTATGTTGGGGACTCGGAGAATCCGTTCTTGTGGTATTTTGGACTTGGATGCACGAAGAGGGAGCTGGATCCGGAAGCTGATGTGACGCCTTATTTGAAAGCTGGAGGCGTGGATGTTAAAGACGTCCACGAGAGTTGGCATAATGTTCCTTAAATTTTGCGTAGAAGCTCAAACATAGATGCACTACGATGAATGCAAAAAAATCATTATCATCATATTCATTCAATTGAAATATCTCACATGCATGATAAGCAGAATAGGGTATGACCTAGACAGACTTGCCGCTGCTTGCTTGGTAGAGCCTGCGTAATCTCTCACAGAAGCATTCATGGTACTCAGACATCGAACAGTACTTGGTTCCAAACCACCGAAAGAGTCTCAAACCATTGCATTGAAAGAGAACGCCAAGCCATCAATGTCGATGATGCCATGCCGAACAACGAACCCGAGAAACAGGATGAGCCAAACGGCCCTTTCTCAAGCCACCGTCTTCAACCCACGTGGATGCGCTATTTGACATGCCAACCATTCCCAAAGACTCGGAATCAAAATGTCGTGCTTTTACTCCCAGCGTAGGAACGCGAGACAGTACCGCGGTGGTGGTGTTGACGTCTGCCTCTATTGAGGTAATTGGCAAAGTGTCGAGGGTGGTACTCCGGAACCCGTGCGCCGGCAGCGGAATGGCGTGCTGTACCCAGTTGATTTCGCAACCCAAATTCGCCGGAGATTTCCACAAAGTCGTCTTAGCGAGTACTCACTTCAAACGCTAAGCTATTGGAGAATTGGAGTAAGCCTGGCAGATGTTACCGGGGGTCTCATAGAATTAGGCAAAGGATGGGAGAAGGGAAGAAAAAAAAGTTTGTCTGGACCCTGCAGTCTGGGCCTGGCATGTGTCAATGGCAACCATGTTACTTTGGGAAGATGGAGGAATTGGGCTCAGAGAACAGAGAGGAGCAATGAGGTTGGCCTGACTGTGACATCCATCTGTATAATCCCTGCATGCTTCTGTCTCTTCTGATCTGATCCATAAGACGAAGGATTCCCGTCTGCTGCGACTTCATCTACGATTAACGACTCGGCAGTTTAGGTCTTGACTTTTGAAGATATCCGGACGCAGTGCTTCTTCCTTCCTTTGCCCATCTAATTTTGTGTTACCTTCGATCGTAATCGGAAGAGCTTCACAATGGCAGAATACGCCGACCCTGGAAAGGGCGATGTCGTCCCTCCCAAGTCGGAGCGTCATCCAGGTTCGTCATCGGCGCAAAAGCACTACCTACAGTATCACCAAAAGACTAACACCAATATTCAACAGTGAAATGGTACCGCTCGACGTTCTACAACATGACCATCCTCGGTCTCTGCAACCTTGCGGCCCCAGGTATCTGGGGCGCCATGAACTCCCTCGGCGCAGGCGGCGCCGCCTCGCCAAAGGTCGTCAACGCCGCCAACGCCCTCACATTCTGCCTGATGGTGGTATCCTGCTACTTCTCCTCCGTCATCGTCCACTACATCGGCATCAAGGGTGCTCTCATCTTTGGAACGTAAGTTCAGCCCACCATTCCACGCCACGAATGTGGAAGAGCGCAACGAGAAACACAAGCTAACATCGCCGAAATTACCAACAGCATCGGCTACGCCCCATTCGCAGCAGGCCTCTACACAAACAACCGCTACGGCGTCGAATGGCTCATGCTCCTCGGCGCCGCCCTCTGCGGCATCTCCGCCGGCGTCTTCTGGATGGCCGAGGCCGCCATCGCCATCGCCTACCCGGAACCCTGGAACCGCGGCAAGGCGCTGGGCTACTGGCTCACCTACCGCCTCTGCGGCCAGATCCTCGGCGGCGCCATCAACCTCGGCCTCAACGCGGACAACGACCAGGCCGGCAAAGTCTCGTACACGGTTTTCATCATCTTTATTGCCATCCAGGCTGCGGGCCCGTTCGTCGGGTTCTTTTTGAATAAGCCCGAGCAGGTGGAGAGGCAGGATGGCAAGAAGGTCAGCTTGGCAATTTTGGAGAATCCGTGGTATGAGATCAAGGCTACGACGAGGAACTTGCTGAAGCCAAAGTTTCTTCTGATTGTGCTTTGGATTGGGCAGGCTGTCTTTGCGGAGGCTGTATTTTTCACGTATCTTGCCTGTAAGTCTCGTCTGAACGCTCTCCTATTGGAGACTTGGAACTAACATTACATTGTAGCATGGTTCTCTGTTCGCTCGCGAGCTCTCGGCTCCTTCCTTTCCGGCATTGTGGCCGTGATTTCTGGTAACCTTCTCGGAGTAAGTAGCTCTCGCAAGCTCGTAGCTAGGACCGAAGGGCATTTGCTGACATCGCTGGCAGCACTGGCTTGATCGCGCCAAGGTCTCCCTCAAGATCCGCACGAGATCGACTTTCTGGACTCTCGTCGTCACCCAGGGCGCCTGGTGGATTTGGGCAACCATCCTCGCGACACGATTCCGCCAGACCCGCCCCGTCCACGACTGGGCCAGCCCTGGCTTCGGAGCCGCTTTTGCGGTCTACATCTTCCTCACGATCGGATTCCAGATCAACTATCTCTTCCTGTACGTTTGCTTCCTGATGGCGGTCTACCACAATCCTTGCCGAAAGCTCGAACGCCAACTAACATGAGAAAACAGATACTTCATCGTCACGAACCTAGCCGAAGGCGAAGAAGAAGTTATCCGCTACGCTGCGCTGCTGCGTGGAGTCGAGTCGGCATGGCAAGCCGTCAGCTACGGCCTCACCTCCATCACCCTCTTTGGCGAGGTCGGTGCAATCTACCTCAACTTTGCGCTGTGGGCCGTGGCCATCGGACCCGCGTGGCTGGTCCTGAGACACTTTGGCTCCGGGCTGTCGGCGCACGTGGAGGAGGTGCGCGAGGTGAGCGGCGTGGTGTCTAGCGAGGATGGCGAATCGGACGTGAAGCACTAGACCATAGATGATGGGGTGGGAATGCGAGTCAGTGCTGGTGATACCCGAGTTGCTGGGACGCGGTGTGCCGGGTGGACAGCTCCCGTCAGCTTGATGCCGATCGTCGAGACTGGGGTTGCGATATTGCTATAGAGATTAATGATTCCCTGTTTCTCCGCGCTAGATAATCTCTGTATGAACCTTAATTAAATGGTCTTTCCGAACATCTGTGTCATGTGTGAGTGCTCCATCAATGAGATGATCGCCACGTCAGAATCATCGTGAGATGGACCGATACCCAGGTCAATTGGCGAATGAAACCTCTAGAGAGACAATCAGTTCCGCGCTTTGAATTGCCCCTCAAAGAAGTGTCTGCATCGCTGCCATATTGCGGATATTAACCATCCGCCAATCTGTCGCGCGGTAATCTGCAACTCTCTGGGTGGACCATGTCATCGGAGCTAACATGACGTGATAGCCTCACGTCGGAAACCTTGAACCCCACGACCTGCGGTCGCCGGCGGGAGCCGCTGTATCTCTTCTTCAGCCAAGAGCATCTTGGCCCGCGAATTACAGCTTAACCGCCTTTTGCAGCCTAAATAGCCGAATGCCTTACACGGAGCTTTTCAAGAGCTATCACTCGAGGGCCCAGGCGAGCTATCGAACAGGAGCTTCCCTGGAAACAATCAGACAGGCGGAGTGCAGGGGTCGTCGGCATTGGCGTGGGGTCCGCCATGGCCCGTTTGTGCGTCGTCGTGCGTCTTGCGCCACCGAGCCGTCCGGTGGCATCATCGCCCCGGCTCCACGGTGCCGGACCCACGCCGAGTATCGGGAGGGGCAAATTGGGGTAAACTTCGAAATGTTCTGTGTAAGACCATCGCCGGGGGGTGTGTCTCCAAAGGGACGTCACGTCGTTCGACTCGAACCCCTCCATGTTACCCCGCGGTGGCCGGGGTTTCGCTAAATGATGGTAATAATTTGAGAAAAGTTTTGTTGTCTTTTGTTATCGCAAAAAGCCAGCAGCTTCTTCTTTTTCGGAACCTTTCTCAGGAGAACGATTCTCGCGAACTTAGGAACTCCAAGTACTCCAAACGCAAAAACCACGAAGAAAACATGGCCGACACCACGGGAAGCGCAAAGCCGAAGAAGAGCCTCGTGCTCAATGCCTTCGTTGAGATGTGTATGGCATCCAGATCTCGCCGCAGAATCTTACATTGAAGTTGACAGTTTCCATGTAGGCAGTGGACATCAATCCCCCGGACTCTGGAGACATCCCGAAGACGAGTCGTGGCGCTTCAACGAGATCAGCCATTGGGTTGAGCTGGCCAAGCTGCTCGAGGAGGCCAAGTTCCACGGAATCTTCATCGCTGATGTTCTTGGTGAGTTTGTCGTTCAGGAGATCGAACCTGGAAGATCAGCTAACACGAAGGAGGCGGCTACGATGTCTACTCGCAGTCCCTCGATCCCGCAAAGGTTTCCGGTGCCCAATGGCCCGTCAACGAGCCATTGGCCCCCGTGGCTGCCATGGCTGCGGTAACGAAGAGCATTGGCTTTGGTGTGACGGTATCGACGACATATGAGCAGCCTTACCACCTTGCGAGGCGTTTGTCGACTCTTGACCACCTGACGGGCGGTCGGTAAGTGGCCTAACGTCTGGTCGCAGAGTTCTCTTGCTAACAGACTCATAGTCTCGGTTGGAATGTCAGTTTCCGGGCGAAATCTTTTGAGGAAGTGCATACTGACTCGCACAGATCGTGACGAGCTACCTGGATTCCGCAGCAAAGAACATGGGTCTCGCCCAGCAGCCCCAGGTAAGATGGCGCAAAAACAGCATCATCGCAGTTTCGGAAGGAAGCTAACAAGAGCAGCACGACGACCGATACGCACAAGCCGAGGAGTACATCAAGGTCATGTACAAGCTCTTCGAGTCCTCATGGCGAGACGACGCTGTCAAGCTCGACCGCAAGTCAGGCATCTACACCCAGCCCGACCTCGTCCGCAAAATCGACCACAACGGCCGCTTCTTCAGCGTCCCCGGCCCGCACATCGTCCAACCTAGCCCTCAACGCACCCCTCTCCTCCTGCAAGCCGGAACCTCCAAAGCAGGCAAACAATTCGCGGCGCAGCACGCCGAAGCGATCTTCGTCTCGGCGCACGCGCCCGCCGTATGCGCAAAGAACATTGCCGAGATCCGAGAGCTCGCGCGGACGCAGTACGGCCGTGATGGCAAGGACATCAAGGTGCTCGCGCTCGTGACGCCGATCCTGGGCGCCACGGAGGAGGAGGCGCAGGCGAAGCTGGCTGATTACCGCAAGTACGCCTCGCACGAGGGCGCGCTGGCGCTGTTTGGTGGCTGGACGGGTATTGATCTGAGCAAGTATGGTGATGAGGAGGAGCTGAGGCAAGTGGAGAGCAATGCTGTCAAGTCGACTGTTGAAGGGTACGCGCGGTTCTCGCCGGGTACGTCAAAGTGGACGAAACACACTATTGCCGAGCACGTCAGCATTGGTGGCAACGGGCCCATCTTCGTCGGTACGGCTTCGCAGGTTGCGGATGGGCTTGAGACGTGGATTGAGGAGGCCGATGTTGATGGATTCAACTTTGTAAGTGCTGATGCCATTGTGTTGAACTTTGTGTCTGGGGCACTTGGTGGTGAGAAATGTGATTGCTGACTTTGGATGTTAGGCGTATGCCCTCTTCCCTCAGTCCTTCAAGGACATCATCGACCTTCTCCTGCCTGAGCTGCGTCGTCGCGGTCTCTTCTGGGACGATTACGCTGTTCCCGGTGGAACGTACAGAGAGAACTTTTACCGCAAGCAGGGCCAGTCGGGGCCACTGGACGAGCACGTCGCGGCATCATACAGATGGAAGGCGGGAGTTTCGGCTGAGGAGGCGAAGATTCCGGAGTAAACGATCAGGATGCATCGTGATGTGAAGCATTGAAGCTCATTGAGGATAGATGAAAAAAGGAAAAATAAGAAAGAAAAAATAAGAAAGAAAAAATGAAGCTATTCCCAACATCCGAGACCAGGCAAATGACGGGTTTACTTCCTCTTTGAGTGTTGACGAAGCGAAAGCGTGAGGAGGGCAGTTTCTCGTTCCAGACCTAAGGTGCCTTTCGTAAGGTACGTATCGCGATGTGGAGCCAGATCGTCCGGGAAGCAGTGGATCCGCCTTGACGAATGGGACGAAGCAGCGCACTCTTAAGGCCGAGATTCGTCCGGCCGAGCTGTGCCGAAGGTTGAGCTCGCATCTACGGAAGTCTGAAAAACGACTCCAGTTTATTTTTGTCGCTGGCATCTCGGAAACCGCCTTGACGGTGGGGACTTTAAGCCATCTAGGTACTTGAAGCTCAGGGACATGATTTTGAGTTATCGTTGAGAGACTTATAGGAAATGCAGAGATTGCACGAATCAATAGACAATACAAAAAATAGTGGAAAATCTCCTGACTGAACCTCAGCCCAGAATTGCTTGGGAAACAGCGGAATTCACGAGGCTTGATTGGTCAATGGCTGTTGATTCTCGGCCCAGACCGAAAGGATGCGTGTCGAGGTGAGGTACTACCTGGAATTAAGCCCTACAGGCTGCCAACAGCAGACTACTCAGGTACATTACAAGCCTTACACTACCTACACAGTAAGGTACTTTAGCTAGCGAAAGAGACAAGAAGGTTTTCTCGCTCTAGCGGCGGGCATGCGGCTGCGCCCAGGAGGATGTTACCGACTGTTACCGAGCCGCGAACCATCATTGAACCAATCATACTGTCTGATTTGATGACATAATCACTCAGGGCGCGCTCTCTGCCTCTCAGAAAGCTTGGAGCTATCTTGGAGCTCCCTGGTCTCCAAGGGTTGGTGCTGCGTCATTCCCCACCGAGGGGCTCAAGGAGTGACCTGATCTTTTTTCCCATACCTCGAGTCCTTGACTCTTGGTCTTGTCTCCTGAATCCTGAGGTGAATGGAGACGCGCTCTTTCCATCGGAACCAAACAAAAGTGACAGTATAAAGTCTCGCCGGCGCCCACTTTCTGCCCCAGAGCCACCCCGTTTCTCCATATCTTCCTCTCCTTGTTCTTGTCGTCGGCCAGGCTTCGAATCTCTAACCTCTCCCCTCCTTTTCTTTCCACGGGCATTGACCCTCTGTGAACCTCTCCACTCCTCACTCTCATTTGCGTGATCACATCTCGCGAACATGGCGTCTCCCATCGCTTCCGCCGCCCTGCGGGCTCGCGTCAAGCGTCCCTCGATGCTCAAGAAGCTCACCAAGCCTCAGGATCTTCTGCAGCACTTCCCCAATGGCGCCTACATCGGCTGGTCCGGCTTCACCGGCGTCGGGTACCCCAAGAAGATGCCCACCTACTTGGCGGACCACGTCGAGCAGAACTCGTAAGAACCTCTTGGAAATGCTAATAGATTTGGGCCCTTTAAGCTAATCGAATTGTTTCCGCCCAAAACAGCCTCCAGGGCCAGCTCAAGTACAGTCTATTTGTCGGTGCCTCCTCCGGCGCCGAGACCGAGAACCGCTGGGCCAGCTTGGATATGATCAATCGCCGAAGCCCCCATCAGGTCGGCAAGGCCATCTCCAAGGGCATCAACGAAGGCAGAATCCACTTCTTCGACAAGCACCTGTCGCAGTTCCCCGTCGATCTCGTATACGGCTTCTACACCAAGGACCGCCCAAACAAGAACCTTGACGTCGTCGTAGTCGAGGCCACAGAGATCAAAGAGGACGGCAGCATTGTCCCTGGCGCCTCCATCGGTGCCACGCCGGAGCTGGTACAGATGGCGGACAAGATCATCATCGAAGTCAACACCTCGCTACCTAACTTTGACGGTCTCCACGACATCACCATGACCGACGTGCCCCCGCGCCGCAAGCCCTACCTCATCACCAGCGTTGAGGACCGCATCGGAACAAACTCCATCCCCATTGACCCCGAGAAGGTCGTCGGCATCATCGAGTCCGACTACCCCGACCAGACAGGCCCCAACACCCCCGAGGACGACGGTTCCAGGGCCATTGCCAGACACCTGATTGAGTACTTTGAGCACGAAGTCAAGCACGGCCGCCTCCCCAAGAACCTGCTTCCCCCTGCAGTCCGGTATCGGCAACATCGCCAACGCCGTCGTCGGCGGCCTCAAGGACAGCAACTTCTGGAACCTCAAGGTCTGGACCGAGGTCATCCAGGACACCTTCCTCGACCTCTTCGATACGGGCCACCTCGACTTCGCGACCGCCACCTCGGTCCGCTTCTCCCCCGAAGGCTTCAAGCGCTTCTACGACAACTGGGAAAACTACCACGACAAGCTCCTCCTCCGCAGCCAACAGGTCTCCAATTCGCCCGAGATCATCCGCCGCCTGGGCGTCATCGCTATGAACACACCCGTCGAGGTGGACATCTACGCGCACGCCAACAGCACGTGCGTCATGGGCTCCCGCATGCTCAACGGCCTCGGCGGCAGCGCCGACTTCCTCCGCAACGCAAAGTACAGCATCGTCCATACCCCCTCGACGCGCCCGTCCAAGACGGATCCCCACGGCGTCAGCTGTATCGTCCCCATGTGTACGCACATTGACCAGACAGAGCACGATCTGGATGTCATCGTCACCGAGCAAGGTCTCGCTGATGTTCGTGGCTTGAGTCCCCGCGAGCGCGCGCGCGTCATCATCAAGAAGTGCGCCCACCCGGTGTACCAGCCCATCCTCCTTGACTACTTTGAGAAGGCCGAGTTTGAGTGCCTGCGCAAGGGCATGGGCCACGAGCCTCACCTGCTCTTCAACTCCTTTGATCTCCACAGGGCCTTGGCGAGGAAGGCAGCATGCAGAAGGTGAAGAGCTTCAAATGAACAGGCCAGCATCGCCCGACGCCACAGTCAAGGATAAGAGCTTCAAAACAATCATGAGCTAAAACCGTTTAGAGCTACCGGAGAAAGGCATTGTTGGATTTGCTTGCATTGGTGTATTGGTGCATTTGCAGGGCGGGCCTGCGATCTCGGAGCATACTCTGGTAGAATACCTAGTCCTTTTATTTTGTTGATAGAGAAATGATACCTCGCTGGATAATGGAGCATTTACATTACATGCCAAGCATTGGCAGTGGATACCGCTTGCTGTCAAATATGAAGATCAATCTCTCAGCCTCCGATACCACTCAGCGCCGGCGCGCCGGAGATATATCATTCGGCGGCACAACCTCGGCCGCCCGACCACCGACCCGGAATCCCGATAGTCTCGGCCCGTACAAACTTTCAACTCGAGGCTCAAACGCTTCAGACCCCGGCCCTCCTTCATCTCCGACTACGCTCAACAACATCCTCCAACGCATCAACCGCCTCCCCAGGCCCATCACCATGCCCGCCAAAATCCACGCTCACCCTCTCGGCCGCACTCCGGAACTTTTCCTCACCGATGACTCGCTCCACCGCGCGCCTCAACATATTTTCACTTGGCGCGTCGGTCGCGAGATCGATCCCGGCGCCGCTCCACGCCACCCGCGAACTCACATCGGCCTTATCCTCGCTCCGACCCGCGCAAACCAAAGGTACGCCGAAGCGCAGCGCCGCGAGCACGCCGTTGTAGCCTGCGTTGGTGACCATTACGCCCACGTGCGGGAGGAAGCGGGCGTGTGGGATGAAGGTGGCTACGCGGGCGTTAGACGGGATAGAGGATGCTGGGAGATGAGTTTCTGCGTTTGGGGTGGTGGCGATGACGAGGAGGTCTGTTCGGTGGGCGAGGGCGGCGAGGGTCGGGGTGATGAGGTTTGCGGCGTTTGTTGCGTATGTGCCTTGTGTTACGTGGATTACCTTTTCTCGCGGGTATGCGAGCATCTCATCCCACCATTTCGGTAGAGGCGGGAGCTCATCTTCGTTGAAGAGCGGGAGCAGCGGTCCGACGAATTTCACGGCCGGATGCAGGTTCTTGCGTGGGAATTCAAAGGCTGGTGTCGTGGGCATGATGTGCAACACATCTGACCTCGTAGAATCATAGAACCCCGACGCCGGTAAGGGGGGAAGCCCCAGCTTGTCCCGATGGGCGTTGAGCGCGGTCGTAAGTTTCGGGTAGAGAAGCCAGCTCGCGGCCGCGTGGGCGAGGGAATTGAGCCACCGGCCGAAGAAGGTTGCCGGCGGGAGCCAGCCCGTACCCCACGGCGGGACCTCCGGGTCGAGGCTTACGAGCGGGTTAATCCCCAGTGTCGCGTACGGTAAGCCCGTGAGGTCCCGGAGGCAGTGGGCGCCGTAAGCGCAGAGGTCTACGAGCAGGATGTCCGCCTTGAACGCCGGCGTTCCGTCGGAGCCGTCGAGGATGGCGCGGTAGGCTGCGACTTGATCTGGTACCCTGTCGAGGAAGAGCTTACGGAGGGTGGAGACGACGGCGGCTAGGCCCGAGGTCTCCGGGTCCGGCGCGAGGGCTGTCTCGTCGTGCGCGGCGAGCGGGGGCGGGGAGGGGATGAAGAGTGCGCCGGTTTGTGGTATCATGTGGGCGTGGGAGGCGGACGTGAGCCAGGCTACGGTGTGGCCTCTACGGGTGAGAGCGAGTGCGATGGGTTGCATTGGGTGGATGTGGCCTGCAAAGGGCATCGTTGCGATGAGGACCTTCATCGTAGTTTGAATTGCCGGAGGTAACTCGAGGAGAGTGTTTGCTCGGTGTGCGTGATATTGCTAGGTTGCAGGCGTCCTGATTGAAAACAACGATGATTCTCTACATGGTAGTCTCGTATCCATGCCCACCGCTGTGAGTAAGACGTCAAGATGTGAGGGTGATTGCCCCTCCCCTGCCGCACCAATCTCACCGAGGCGCGGATGCCCCGGTCGGTTAGTGTAGGATGGCACGTCAATTAAGGTTAAATGAGACGTCGTGATGGATGGCGTTTATCCGCTCGGCATGCCGCTTCAGACGCAGCGTTCTTTTCAAAGAGCTCGCTTGTGAAAGTATGACGGTCTACCTAGGGTTACATCTTGCGGTCTAGGTGTTCACAAGATCTCGACATATATGCCTTCTATCACCGAGTTGACCGAAGGTCATTGCCTCAACCGTAGTTAGGCGGGGCTTTCGGTGAGATTCAATTACCCAGGATCTGAAGTGGAATGAAACGCCGCGTTGGCTCCCGCTTCTCAAGAGGATTCTTAAAACCAGAAATATTGACTCTTTGAAGCTGGATGAAAAGTGACGAGCTAAACTTGAATATAGTCCTAACCTGCCAGCAAATTGATCCCATCGGAAGCTATACTTCTACTCCACGCTTTCCCCAAGGACCATCAATGCCTTATGGTCACCCCCAAGTCCGCGGGTGCGAAGGACGATTTTTCGCACATATACCACGTCTTGAGTAATCAACCAACGGTAAGGTGTCTCACTCAACAAATCGTTTTATAACATTGAAGTCAATAGAATCAGAATCATAAAGCTGTTATGATTGTTGCAGTATATGGGCCCACTCTAGTCTCAACCAATTGGGTAGATCGAGAATGTCACCAGTCCTCTCACTAAAATGTGTCATATCTTCACCAAGCGGAACCTGGCCGTCGATAATTGAGCCAAAAAGCCGTGTCATAATTGTCAGCAGACATGATCATTCGTGATGGCATCTCTATCTCGTCCTAGGATCAAACAATGCTTGCAAAATCGTGGAGTTGACTTGCTGACCGGGCAAAGAGTTCGCTATGACCGATCGGCGTTAGCTGCCTAGAAGCATGTGGTCGCAGAAAAACCTGGAAGGATTCAACATTTCAGGACAGATCTAACCATCTATCGACAACACCATCAGTCCGAGCATAACGAAGTCGTGGCCTTTAAGAAAACAATAACATATAAAACAGCATTTCCTCATGCCGTAGCCTCATGATTCTTTTGCGACTGGTCTGAACAAATGGCTGAGACCGAATGCAAATTGGATCTATATCTTAGCTCCTTGCCAACTATTGACACCATGCGACCATTGCTTCGCGGCATATTCTTCTTCTCCCTCCTCGCACTCGCCGCCGCCAAATGCCCAACATACATCGACACCGTAGTCCCTTCGGGACAAACCCGTCGCCATGGCAATCGCGAGCCTGGCGACCCCATTCTGGCAACCATGCACGACGTCCACAAAACACTCTCCGACTGCGACTCCATCAAAAGCCTCAAACTCCGCGTCACGAGCCTAGGATGCTCTGAACATCCCGACCGTTGGAACTTCCCACTCGACCTGGCCTCGGGATCCATATACCCCTCGGAACTAGAGTCGCTGGACCTAGAGGGCTATCGTTTCGACGATCGAATTTGGGATGAGGTCTCGCAACCGCCGTTCCGGACGGGTTCCAAGTTTTGGGACAGGATGGAGTGGATCGGTTCCGGTAGAGCCTGGAAGTGGGTGAGGTATCTCCCGTTGTCCGCGGAGCAAAAGGCCAAGACGAATCTGGACTTGTGGTTGGATGCCATGGACTTCGGGAGCATCAAGAACCTTACCCTCAGGCCCTATATCGATGAACATCCCGAAGTTGCGAAGCTGATTCCACATTTGAAGTCGCTTGAGTCGTTGAAGGTCTATGGCGCCTGGGCAAAAGACCTCATCTTGGGTATGCCCGAGAACTCGCTTACGCATCTGTCGTGGATATTCAGCCACGAGACCGGCGCTTCCGTGTTACCCGTCATACGACACCATGCGCAGTCTCTCAAGAGCCTCGAATGGCGCGAGGCGGAAAGTGGAATTCGGCAGCGGAGAGTGATGACGGCGGAAGAAATCGCAGAACTCGGTCGCATGGTGCCGAACCTGCAGAGCATTACCCTCGACCTGAACCGCAACGGCACATGGCCGATGGAGCACTTTGACGCGCTGGTGACGAATTTCCCAAATTTGACCAACATTACAATCTTCTTGGAGTTTGCGAGCGAGTGCCGACGACAGCTGGGTGCCTCCGCAGAGGGGTTTTATGGCTACGAGCAGTGGAAGATGGGTGAGGCGTCGGATTGTAGCAGCGGAGTAGGGTCCATGGCCCAGCCGCCGCTCGAACTTAACCAGGCCATGCAGCTATGGGGACACTTGCGGGAGAAGAAGATTGGCGATTTGTTGAAAAAGGTCGTTTTCTATGCGGGCGACTGGGAGAGGCCGTGGGATGGGGCGTTGGCTGAGAGTGAATGGCTCGAGGGTAGGAGATCGTTCTTCTGGTGCGAGGCTTCAGACAACCCGCCAAAAAGAATTAATGGCGCGTGTACGGGGCTGACAGCAGACGTCCCTACGAGGGGTAGCTCCTCTGGGTATGATGAAGACGGATTCGATGCTCCTGGCTGGCAAAGCGATATGGCTCGGCGAGCCGTGCGGATGGAGCTTTGATGTGGAGGACTCTTGAAGATAAAGCGTAATAATCATGATGGCGTTTTGTGTAATCCGGATGTTGCCTCACCATCTGCGCGAGCGTCCCTCTCCATGAGCTCCCTGATCCAACTTCCGATGCCAACAGAGACGCAGACGGTACTCCACCTGGGTCCGTCACCGAAGCACACAAAGTTCTGAGACAGCCACCCCACAAGCGCCTGCATCATCTCCCCATCAGAGGGCGTCCCCTTCCCCTCCCCAACAGCTTGCATCCTCACAGCCTGATCGGTGGTAATCTGGTTGAGAATGTTTCCCGCAACCTCTTCCGGCGTCTTCCAGTACCTGCTCGGCCTCCCCTTCTTCTCGCACTCATCCCTAACGAGCTGATTAATCTCCCCGCAGGCCCACTCGGCGAACTGGTCCGAGAGCTTGCGGAACATGTATCCCTTGTTCTTGTAGTCCATCCTCGCCTGGGCGAGCGAGAGGAGGTACTTGCGGTCGGTGAGGTGCTTGGAGTGGCTGAACATGCGGTCCAGGGCTTTGATGGCGGGCGGGGGAGGGGCGGGCTTCCCAGAGGTCGACTGTGTAGTTCATTGTGGACCAGAAGATGCAGCCGGCGAGGGTGTGCATGCCCGGGCCGAGGTAGGGGACGATGTCGAGTGGTGGTTCGAGGATGCGGATGAGGCGGTCTGTGTCTACCCAGAGGCCGTAGTCTAGGCGGGGACTTGATCTACCGCTGGCACGAAGGCGCCTTTCTGATGTAGATGATGGGTTCTCTGGTACGGTTGGAGGTTGGGTTGTTGCTGGTGGTGGTGGTGGTCCCCGCGACAGCTTGTCGGGTGGTGGTTGTGATGATGCTACTCCTCTAACATCTTGATTGTCAACATCATCCATGGCATCATCTTCAGTGATGTCGGCGAGGTCTCGTGCACGACGGAGTACGACCCTTAGATCATCCGATAAGGGCTGTCCCTTGAGAGTCCTATTGATCTCGGCTATAGCATCCTTGAGATTCCTATTCTCCTGCTCTAGCTTCTGAACCTTGGAAGCATGTCGCTTGCGGTACTCGCGCTGAGCAATGACACCGCGCTCACGACGCCGGGCCTAGAACGAATTACCTTAGTCAATCTTGTTCAAGGTACAATCTGGAGGAGCATCTCATAGGTTGCGTTACCTCGGCGTCGGCTGGACTCATTCCGTTTTCTGGGTACGGCGGTCTCGTTATAGCAGTCTGGTGTTACGGCAAGTGAACGGGCTCAACATGGGCCGAATCAACGTTATTGAAGATGAAAACTGCCAAGGGTGGTTTTGTCTTTGTTAACATTGAGGAAGGATTAATCAGCGAGGACTGGGAGAGTGCGTATCATGTCAGCAATCAGTGCGGGGCCCACTCCGGACGCCGTCCCATAACGTTATCCGTCCGACTCGGCTCAGCGCCGGCCCAGCGCCATTGATGTGGGTCTGGACAACTTTTGTCCGAGTCCGACCCTCAAACGTTGACGGCGTTAAGCGTCGTGCAGAATTTGCAATCCTCCTTGTTTGAGCTCGATACTGAACATTTCAAACACTGGCTGACATAGCAAAGGGACGACAATGTGGGCACTGGGAAAGAGGCTAGGCAAGCGATGGGAATACTGCTGACTGAGTGAACAGAAGACACGATGTTCTCAAGATCGGCATCGTCAGCACCAGTGTTGAATATCCAGATACTTAAGTAAAGGAAGAGACGGGAGAGATGAATGTTCACAATTCTCCCTCACCTTTAGAAATCACTCCCACTTCCACTTTCACTTTGAAAGTGCAAGAACCAGTAGCTTAAGAGACCATTCCAAGACTTGAATTAGCCGAAACCATGTCTTTCCCTGCTCCCACCAAAACTTACCGGACACAGTCGTATGCCGCGATTTCTTCATCTCGCCCAGAACTTTCAACCAAAGGCAAGAGTGCCTTCATCTCGGGTGGCGGCGCAGGTATTGGTGCCTCCATCGCTAAATCGCTCGCAAAGTCCGGCATCGCAAGCCTCGGCCTCCTAGGACGCACGATTAAGTCCCTCGAGGAGACTAAAGCGGCCATTGAAGCATTGAACGCAGAGACAAAGGTGTTTCTCTACACTGTCGACGTCACAGACGCAAAGGCAACCACCGATGCAGTCGCCTCCTTCGCCAGCTCCGTCAATGGAGGCAAGATTGACATCCTCGTTGCCAACGCAGCTTACATGTCTGACCTCAAGACCATAAGCGACTCGGACCCGGAAGACTGGTGGCGTGCTTTCGAAATTTCTATCCGCGGCAACTTCAACCTCCTCCGCGCATTCCAGCCCGTCGCGAAACCCAGCGCCGCGGTAATTCACATCTCCACGGCTGCCATCCATCTTCCCTACATGTTTGGCTACTCTTCCTACCGCGCCTCCAAGAGCGGCGCAACAAAATTGTTCGAGTACTTCCGCGACGAGAACCCGGGCTTCTTTGTCTTGCAGGTACACCCTGGCCTCATTGGCGGCACGGTCATGTCGGAGAAATTTGCACCGAGCGTGGAGAAGTTTGGGCTCACGTACGATGATATCGCCCTACCCGGGGACTTCGTTGTGTGGGCAGTCAGCGAGGAAGCCAAATTTTTGAATGGGCGGTTCGTCCACGCGAACTGGGATGTTGAGGAGCTGGTTGCGCTGAAGGAGAGTCTTGAGAAGGATCAGAGTCGGTTTACTGTTGGGTTGCAAGGCTGGTACTAGACCATGCAGAAGCTGTCCATGTCTATTATCAGGTCCGCCCGTAAGCATCTGTGAAACTCCCTTACCGTAACTAGTAGTCTAAGAGTGGTAGAAAAAACTGAAGGTGTCTTCCGAAGCTCGCTGAAACGACCTTCTACAGCACTCAAGTATAGCAACAAGAAGAAAATAGCAAATACAACATTCTCCCCGCCGTCCAAGGGTTCTTCGTATCGTTGATAATTACACCGGATAACACCCCTGCTAAACGACTTTTCGTTGCTTCCATGGCTTATTTCTTTGAGAGGAATGTTGACGCGTCTCGCCGTGGATTGGGCGAGGTTGCCTGCAAGCGGATGACTCCGGCTCAGGGATCCAAAACATCTTCTCAAACTCCGGTGGGATAGGCGCTCGTTTAGAAAATGTGGTCCAAATCTCCAACACCGTATTGTCCCACTTGGAGTTATAGATCGCACGCGCTCGCCTGCCTTGTGCTCTGGCCCTCTTTGCGTTCTCACGCAACAGCCCGAGAAGGGAAGCCAGCTTTGTCAGGGCTACGTGGTTCTCCCATTCCCATTTTTCCATCAGCGGCTCGCAGTCTTCTATCCGAACGCCGGTAAACTCCCCTTCTTCGTGTTGGCCTATGACGAGGTGGGGCGTTCTTCCAAAGTACATCTGGTTCATTGTGTCCCATGCTTCCATTCTTGGCCGGGCCTTGAGCTCCATTATCACGGAGGGGGGAGTTTCTTGGCCCCTGTGAATAGCTCGTATTTCGCTGCTGATCCTGGCTTTCCCTTTCAGAGTGTTCTTCTGGGGGGTACTTTGTATGACGCTGGGTGGTGCTTCAACGTCGGCATCGTTTTCTGTTGCATTCTCCTCCGGCCCGTAGTAAGCACCATCGACCTCATGACGCACTAGGCACTTCATCTCGCCAATATTGTACTGGATAACTCTCTGATGTGAGACGGAACTCTCCAGACCCGCGTCGTACTTGGTGAATGCTTCTTCAAATGCATGTCCTCAACTCTCTTCTCCAGATTTTGGAGACATTCTGAAGCAATTATTCTCCTTGCGCCAGGCGATGAAGAGCGTGTTGTTGACCAAGTCCAACTCGACCCTAAAGGACTTTTGGCTTTTGCCTCTAGCAAAATCGAAAAGGTTTTGCAACCCACCCCGGCTGATGACGATGTCCACATCGCCAAAGTTGGCTGACGGATTCATGATGCTGGCAGCTCTCATCATTGGCTCGAATGGCATCACAGGGTTCCTGTAGACGTTGTGGTCGATGTACTGGATTCCGTGGTCGTGCTCCAGTTTGATAGGAAGCGAAGGCTTCTTGTATTTGGCAGCTGCGCCTAATTTGTTTGCATGATTAGTTTAGAAGTGTGGTCAGACTCAACAAGAGAGTTGCTTACCAGGTACAAAGATCGTCGGCTCAAAGGCGTCTGACCAAATGTATGAGCACACCACAGAGAGGTCACTCACAGTCGAGGCCATTGGCCCTTCAATAGCTCCAATGAGTTGATTGGAAACAGTGCCAAAATGCTTGAAAGCTGCAATGTATAGCCATTCAGCCTTTTTCTTCGTGCCGCTCTCGACGCGTTTCGCAATGCCGTCGACGTCTGGCTCCCAGAACAGGTTCTTGGGTCTCTGCATTTCCCGTTTAAAAGGTGGCTCTGCAGCGGAATTTCTGTGGATCTCCTGTCTCGGGTCGATCTTGATTGCTTTGGTGTGGCTTCTGGGAGATTGATGCTTCGTGGAGGGGATCACCTCCGGAGTTTGAGGCAAAAATGATGGCCGAAAGACGCCTGCCTCGGGATTCATGCCGGAGGCCTTCTCCCTCATTATAATTGACAGATTAACGTCTTATGGGATGAAAGCACGTCCGAGCAAGGCTAAATTTGAGCGCGATGTCAGAATACCAGACAACAACCGTAGACGTCAAATTCATGGTTTTGAGAGCTCCACGGCACATAATTACAATTGAAGCTTGTAAATATCAGTACACTGCACTTGGAACACAATTCTATACAGAGGAAATCGGACATCAGGATGGAATCATGATTGCGGGCGGATTGACACACGAAGGGGGCCAAAGACAAGAATTTTAGACGAGGTCGTTTTTCACTCACCTTGGTCAGCTGACACACACTCGAAGCACGTGACGGCGTAGCTAGTGTCGAAAAGATATCGAACACCTGATTCGAGTGGTTCTCTGAGACCTGGGGCGTGAAGTTGCAAGCGTCAATATGGAAACTTTGAACGAATACTGCGTCATACTCTTTCTCTGACTATCACCAGAAGTGGAATGCCGATAAAAGGAGGTTGAGGAAAGGGATCCACAGCACAGGAGATGAGATAGACTTTTCCTATCCAGTAAGTAGCCCACTTATCCTGTTAGTTCGGCCAATAGAAGCATTGCCTTATCAAGGTCGCCTCACCTCCGGCAACAGCATCAAGTTCTCTAGGTATTAACATGAATTTCCGCGACGCATTTGAAATTCCGCAATGGTTGGTAGAAATAAATAGACAATTGCGGCCGTTACTTTGGCTTGAGACTGGATTACTGCTATGGGTCAAAACGCCGAGACAAGTGGGTGGGGTACCGATCTAAGTCAAAGCCACCTCCCGAATAGTCGAGCTCCGGATGAAAAGACCGAGACGAAGCCACTACGACTATCGGAAGGACCTTGAAAGAAACCGGGACCGTCCGCAATCTGAGAATGATGCTTTAAGGTTGGGCAGTGCCTATATACACATCACGGGAATGGCCCGCACTTGGTCTTGTACCAATATCTGGCCCGACACGAAGCCCCCTATTCTCTTCCATCGAATCCTACACCTTTAGCCATTTCGTGTAATGATTCATTAAATAAATATCTTGTTTGAATTCGAAGAAAGTTTGGCAAGTTTAATCCTCGGATACAACCTCAGTGGGATGACATGGGATCCAGACCCATCTCCAAGGAGCTGGCTGCGAGTCCAGAGCCGTTGGGATGACGGTGGTGGAGCCAAGACATCGTTCAGCCTCCCGGATGCGGCCCGCCAACGGGGCTCAAAGGCAAAAGATTCCCCAACCGGCGACTCCCCGCAGTGATCAGCTGGTCCACTATCACAATATGCGGTATGAGGCGCCTGTGCATTTGGCTCTCCGGATACTGAAGAACCCTTGGCGGAGACGAACGCGTACCTCTCTATTGTCCGAGGTGACGAGAATTCGGACCTCCTGCTTCTGCACTCAACACTTCAGAGTACTCCGTAACTGTCATTGGGAAGATATTTGGCGTCGGTAAATCTATAAGAACCCTTTTCTTCTCCTAAGTTGGCAGAACAACTCCTAACATCTTCACAGCACGCTCAGTCGACTTAGCAGCTCCATTTCCATTCCTCAGTGCCTTTAATACTTCGATAGAAAAGAACATCCTTTTCCCCCAATATGAAGCCATCAACTGTTATCCTCGGGTTCTTCTCCTCCCTCGTCATTGCCGCTCCAACTACGCCCGCGGACTCCAATCTTGTTGAAAGACTCTCCATTCTTGCTCCGGTCTGTCAAGGAACTCCAGTATGCTGCTCGGCTGATGTCGTCAGCGGCGTAGTGTCTTCAAACTGCGTAGCACGTAAGATATCCAGATCGATCCTTGGTTTACAGGAGCCCAACGTGAATTTTTTCAAGCTGACCAATGAGCACAGCTGTCACGCCTCCAATCACCACCCTCGGATTTCAAGCTGCCTGCCTGCTCGATGGGAATCGCATTGCCCGATGCTGCTCTCTCAGCGTTGTAAGTGTCCTAACAGTGGCCCTGACTCTGTGCTGTGGCTGACCTCCAAACACTAGGCCGGTTTGGCAATCCTCTGTAAGGCGCCTGGCACCTAAGGAGCTCTCTGAATATCTTGCCACGTCTTTGACATTTCCGAGAACAGTGTGCTCCGACAAACGATTTCATTACTTAGTACTACTTAGGATTTTTAATAATTTAATACTTGTCATTTCCATCCACGGTTTCCAAGCTTTGTTGCATCGTATCCCATGCGCGCAACATCATATGTGGTATCATGATGCTTCACAATTATTGGCTGTCTGCAATGTTCAGAGATCCAGTTCTAATTAAGTCCTTTAATATTGGTTTGCATTGGAACCCGGGGCTCTGTGACATTGAAGATACCGCATCCAGAGGTGTCTCCAGTGTACATACTTTCCAGTATCATTCTATGGGTGGACCATGACCAGTTAGTACATATATGGACCTTTGATTGGCGAATGGAAGTCACCGTGTACTGGTTTCTATCGGTGCTTGTTCAATACATTTTTTTTTTATTGTACATGTAACATAATCTTTGCCGAGACGGGAGCAGGTTACAGCCAAATGCTCAGAGGTAGACATAGTTCATCTACAATGCTCGGGCTGGGTTGAAAGTTCCTGGAGGCGCACCGCCTCATGCTAGCTCGACTAATGATCAGAAATGGGACCTGTAGTTACTGGATTGCTCTTCACTACTGAGCACGAAATGTTTGATCCGAATGAGCGAGGCGCCGATTTAGAGGGAGACTGGATGATACTCGGACACGGAGCCGGAAGATCCAGAGCGGGGCCGGGCAGTTATAGTCGGACATCCCGGCGTTTAATCACATTCTGGTCAATTTACTACTCGCTGAAGGGATGCAGCCCAAAGCTGGACGTTGGAATAGGCTGTTTTCTCATATAATGCCGATCTGAAAGGGCTTCTTTGTTTCTCAATCTCAACGTCTAGTTCATCGCTGCTGAGTCGTCTTCCGCCCTTATCCCGGCGGATGGCGAGCTGTGGGGTTCCGGAACCCGCTTGAAGATGTCGCCATCGCACCCATGTAAGCACGACGCGATGTCGGACACAATACCGACCCCATCCATGGTCAAAGGCTCCAATCCACGTTTTTGCTTCGCATGTGCGCCGACGAACCGCGCCCGCGCCGGCGGCCTGCATCAGGGATAGGTCGTCCTACTATGAGCGCCGCCCAGGATTGTCTCATTACGATTTACAATAACGCCACGCGAACCAAGCTTATTCCAGCCCATCGGCGAGCGGTCTCAACCAATCTAAATCAGACCTGGTATCTGACGAGCTGCAGTGTCCAGAAACTGGGGTGGGGGTTTCAAGGAGTAGACACAAAGAAAAAATCAGACTGGTGCTACATCACGGAGGTTGGCCGCTTGGGGAGTTCTCTAGAGGGAGGAATGAATATCCCGCAGAACAGCATGGGTAGAGCGATGCAGAGACCGAAGGAATCGGCAATTTCTTAAAAGCTCGACATCGAACGGACCCCATTTCCTCCCGCACTTGCATGACCTTTATCCGTTGCGTCGGGATCGAAAAAGCAACCCCAGCTGCAATGTCGTCAATCGATCAAGCAAAGCATCCACAAGAGGTTGATGAGGAGGTCCAGGATGTTCAATCTACGAAGCCTGTGTCACGTTTCACTCGCTGGTACCGCTCGCCTCTATTCAACGTCATCCTCGTGGGCCTAATCTCGTTCACTCAGCCTGGTATCTGGAATGCCCTCAACAGTATGCGAAGTCCCAAGACTTGAGAGAAATCACGGACTAATCAATACCTCAAGGTACCGGCGCTGGCGGCCAGCAAGAGCCTTACCTCGTTAATGGCTCCAACTCCCTGACCTTCGGCATCATGGTCTTTGGCTGCAGTTTTTTCGCCATCATGGCCAACAAGATCGGTCTGAAGACAGTTCTGATCATCGGTACCCTTGGTTACGCCCCGTACTCGGCGTCAATGTACGTCAACAACCGTTACGGTGTTGAATGGTTCGTGTTGTTCGGCGGCGCGACCTGCGGCATTGCTGCTTCTGCATTGTGGGCAGCTGAAGGTGCCATCGCCTTGGGATATGCCGACATCAAGGACAGAGGAAAGTTCACTGGTATCTGGCTCGGCCTGCGTGAGCTCGGTCAGCTTCTTGGCGCCGCCATTCAGCTCTCGCTGAACGTCAAGGAGAACCAGCGCGGAAAGGTCGGATACTCGACCTACCTGGTATTGATTGCCCTGCAATGCCTTGGTCTTCCCCTGGCGCTGCTCGTGTCTCCTCCACAGAAGGTCATCCACAGCGATGGCAGGAAGGTTGCCGACCCTACCAAGAACAAGGCTGTCCTAGGAGAATTCCGGAAGTGGCTGAAGCTGCTCAAGAAGAAGCAATTCTACCTTTTGATTCCCATTCTCGTCGGTTTCAACTGGAACAGCACATACCAAGGCATTTACTTGACCAAGTACTTCTCAGTAAGAGCGAGAACCCTCGGGGCCTTGACATCTGGTATCGCTGCATCTGCTGCCAACATATTCTGGGGTTGGTTCTATGACCTGAAGTGCTTCAGCCGACCTCAATTGGCCAAGATTACATGGTGCTGTTTCTCAGTCGTTATGCTGGGCTTGTTTGCATGGCAGGTGGCTAACGAGAAGCTCTACGAGGATACTGTTCCCAAAGTCACCCTCGATTGGAGCACCCCTGGATTTGGACGCGGATTTGCAGTCAATGTGCTCTTCCGGTAAGTGCACCAACGTTCCGTATTCACCTTATTTAAGCAGTACTAACGGTCCACAGCTTCATGAACGAGTCGCACTACATGTTTGTGTACTGGATCATGGGTACCTTCTTTGACGATATCGAAACTCTGACACTCGGCGTTGGTCTTGTCCGATCCTTCGAATCCATCGGATCATGCTTAGCCTTCGGGATTGGTGCCGTCAAGGTTTCGCCAATGGTTAATCTCATCGTTGCCTTTGTCATGTTCGTCGTTTGCGTCCCTGCGACATCGTGGGCCGTTCTGCTTGTGCCAGAGCGACCTGTAGACAACACGAAACTAGAGGCGGAAGACTCTGCTGTCGAAGACAGCAAAGTAGTCGCAAGCCCAGTTGATGTGACCACGACGGCGGCCGCTGTTGACGGTCCTAGGAGTGTTTAAGATACTACGATGGTATTTGTTCATATTTTTCAGCTTTAGGCACAGCCGATTAGTTACTTGAAGCAGGTAAAGTCAAGCATTGCTGGACTGTAGGCATTCAGAATATGAGGGAGATCGCTTTTATTGCTTAACACTATGCGCTGTTGTATATGGTGCTGCTACCCTTGTCTCGTTGCTTGCCATTGCTGATCGAACTATTTACATCTTGAGACTGAATATGGACCTAAGAATCGGGATAAAAGCGTGCATGCAGATATTTAGCCTCCATTTAAGCTGCAAACTTGACTGAAGTCAACCTCATCCCCTAGATAGAAGCCTTGTCGAGGTTCTCGGTAAAGTTCTCATCCTTGAAAGGCACATTGGCACTGCCAAAGTCGGTGTTGTTGAGAGCAGTTTGCATGTTCATCGACATAGCGTCCCAGTCAAGAACAGGGTACGTCTTGCCGGTGGTATCAGTAAACTGAAGCTCATGGTTCAGTAAGAGCTGTGTAAAGTATTCCACCTTCACACCATCACCCTCTCTTTGCGGGCTAGTCGACTTTTTGTAGTCGCCGTGACCCGAAGCTGCACCACCTAGGATCGTTGGGTCCGCAACGGAGGGGTTGTTGAGCCAGACCACCACGCTTTCCCAGTCGTGTCTATGCGAGCCGGTGGAGACGCCGTCGTTCGGCATGTCTTTGGGGAAGTACCAAGCGTACATGATGGCGTACTTGTCGTTGTGCCATGTGCCTCTGGCGTAGGTCTGACCCTTGCTGGTGTCCTTGCAGCCTCCGCTGGAGCTGCCGCTTGGCTTCAGGCCGCCACTTACTTGATCATCAGCATTGTGTCATTGCAGAGCTCTTGTTGTACACGTACCTTGTGTCTCCGGCATCGTCAACAGCCGTGTACGGTTGGCAACCATGAGCGATGTGAAGAAGCGGGTTGAACCGTGCGATGGCTTTGCCAATATCGTTATCCTGAACCTTCTGGGCGAGAGGGCTAAGAGCGTCGTGGCCAACTTCTCCGCGAGGGTCTAGATTGGTGGCAACGGGAGCAGCAAAGGCACTGCTCACGAGACCGAGAAAAGGAAGGAAGGCGGTAGAACGCATGTTGGAATGAATGACTACGGCTTGTTGTTAGTTGACATCTCCCCAAGCCTGAATGAAAGGTCATTATACCAGTAACGAATGAACAAGTTGAAGTGAATGCTGACAATGAAGGCCTGCTTCCCTGTTTGCCGTCTAGGATCTATGGCGAAATGAAGTTGATGGAACTTGGCGCAAACATCAACAATAAGAACAGGGGGAATGGCGGCTTTTGAAACCAAGTCGATCCTAGGAAGTGTCAAACTCCGGCTGGGCCAGATCCAATTTCCAGTGGATTGAAGAATCGCATGAGTTAATCCTGACCGCTGGTCCGCAGTACGCGCGCGGCCTTCGGAAACCTGATCGGGTCCGGAGACTACAGAAAGCAGGGGTCATGACAAATGAGACGAACCATTAGTGCTATCAGAAGATCAGTAAATGCTACCATTTTACATCAGGCAAATGGGGTTGAGGTGATCTGGCCTTCAAAGCCGCCAAACCGGAACCGAGGCTGGTTACCTGTGTCTTCCGCAGGGCATATTGCTTGCCACACCAAGCCCTATAACTAAACTCTGATATGCTGATTGAAGGAGGCCAATGTCCAGAATTAGCGATGCCCAGGCTGACGGGCTGAGAACCTTCATTTAGCTGCGGCTTTCCGTGTGGGCCCCTTGGTGTTGACCGAGTCAGTCTCAGGTTGCACTCTTCCCCGTGTCCATGATTGATAACCCAGCCTCCACTACCTTTTGGTGCGATTCAGTCCACAAATTTCAATCTGTGACTGGGTAGCTGCCAGGTATCCCGTGGTCTCCTTGATTTGGGAGCACAACGAGATCCGAGTTGTCCGTGCCAAGAAGGCTCCATCCGCCTGACCATCGTGGTTCTCGCGTGGTTCTCCAGAAGGTTAAAGCTGTCTATCTTTGTCGCTAGTCATGACATCAAAGCATTGACGCGCCGCCTTGTTTTCAGAGCCGCAAAAGCCACGGGGACCACTTCTTCACTACTCGAGATGGCGAACTCCAGCATTCCCAATTTCCCCGAGACTTGTACAAGTCACTCAAACAATTTGGATTGATCTCCTGCAACAAACCACGACTAGCAAGAAGTACGTATTGAGCAGAAGTGTATTCCTCTACGCGACATCAATCCAATCCAAGGCTCGTTTCAAAAACTTTTGCTTCCTTGCCAATCGGTTGGATCAAGGTGTAGCTTCCCGATTTGTTGAACTCCTGCACTCCGTTGAGCAGGTAAAGCGGAGTCATCTGCCCGTCATTACTAAAAAACAACTTTGGTCTCTCCCTGCGATAGTAGTCCAATTTGACACCATCGGTAAACTCAACAGTTGTGTTGTACGTCAAGGTATTGTTGTTGTAAGTCCAAGGGCCCTCCCAGTTACGAGCATAAGCATGCGCTCCAACACGTGGCCCTTTTCTCCCTTCAGCAATATCGATCATGTGGTGGACTAGGATGTGCCAGTGGCCTCTTTTGTCTCTCCAAAGGAATGGATCTTCACTTCGCTCCGTGTTTCGCGGTTCGACAACAAGTTCGTGGGGTGCAGAGAAGTTGTCCGCGTGATAAATGTTGTTCTTCTCTACGGCGAGTAGGATTTCGTGCGTGGGATTCTCATCGGTCCACAGCGGCCACGGTGCAGGGTTCGTGACGTTAATAACCTGCGGGATGGGCGTCGTCCATTCTCTGAGATCCGGCGACGAGGAAACCGAGATCGTGTTGTTCCATTTCTGGGATTTACAAACGTCACCAACTTCGACGTCCTTGCCGATGAAGTAAATCAAGAATCTTTCATCCGCGGGGCTCCAAATAGTCGTGGGGTTGTGATGAAAAGTGCTGAACAACGTTTGGGCGTAGTTATAAGGGCCTCTCGGCCCCGTGCGAGACTCGGCTCTGATAATGGTGCTGAAAGGCCGCCAACCAGAGAGACCACAGCCGTGTGACATTTGCGACGTAATGAGATGGAAGAGGCCCTTGTCTGCCCGATCTTGAATGATGTGGCCTCCCCAGGAAGAGTTGCCGGCGCCCTCCTTGTAGAAATCCGGTCCTGTCGCGTTCGTGCGGTTGTACCCGGTCCAACGCTCAACTGGCTGCAAATCCAGCTCGCTGCAGTCGGCAGAACGCCATCCCTTGTCACAGACACAGGAGGAGTTTTGATCGCAAATGCCATTGAGACTGCAGTCGTCGTCCGTTTGACATCCAACAACTCCTACCAAGAGAGTGGAGAAACAGCCAAGCAAAAGAGTGCCTAAAAGAGCTCTCATACTTCAGTAATGTGTCACTCTTCGATGATTCTACTGATAGTCTTATGTTTTCTCGAAACCATATTTGGGAAAAGTGCGAAACAAGTCGCTCTTGTATGCGTGACTTTCCTAGGTACAGCCGCTTAGCAAGTCTTCAAGATCGACAGGCTCAGCTCTCGGCTCGTCGTAGATCTATCCGAATTGCGCAGGTCTCCATCTAGAAGGCCGGCGGAAGAATTCAGATCCTCGAATCTGCGTCGGCTTCTCCGCATTTCCCCGCGAACAACACCATCCCCAACATCCATTATACAAAAGCAACTCATTTGTAAATGTACTGATTAAGGCAATCCAGCATACCCTGGCTAAAAAATGAACCAGATATTTGCGACTCGTGCATAAGAGGGAGGAATATAGATTTAAAAGGATTCCACAAAATGAGGGCCGCGATCCTGCTGGAATGCCACCACTGGTGGCAGCACCTCGAGTACCAATTGACAAGATAATGTTCCAGGTCTTCGTCCGAATTCCGATCACTTGGAATTTGAACGAGAACCTACTGTAATTACCTGCATGGACTGACTCGTATCGGCACTTAGGGTAGCGTATGGAAAATTGGAATATGCAGTCAACAGCCCTAGGCTTGCTGCATTCAGACGGGAAATACAGTAACACGGTTTTTTATATGATCGCTGATTAAGCGATGATCAATACTGGTTACCTGTAGGTGTTCTACCTAACGGGCAGGATGAAGACCGACGATGTCGAACAGCTGACTCTATGTCACAGGAACACAAAGTAAAGAAAAGGTTGGGGAAGAGACGTTTGCCATACTGCACCTAAGGCAAGTTGAAAGCTTGAAGTGGGCAGCGGAGCCTTTCGGACAATTGCCCTAGTTTGCTGGGTCACTTGCCACTCGTACCAACACATCGCTCAAATTGACCTTTCGCATGATTTGAGGGAAGGGGGTTCTGTATCGAGGACTGACGATGAGTAGTGATGGCAGTAAGGCAGATGGGACATCAGCTTTCTTGGACACCTCTCCATCGCCTGACAAATATACAGGCTCGCTTGGCCCCTGCAATTTGCAGTCGTGGTGCCTCGGAACTCTCCTGGCCCTTTTCAGCACCCTTATACTCCTGGCAGACCTGGGTAACACCGGCACCGCAGGATTTAGATACTATAGCAATGTCTTCAAAATTGGAGCTATTGCCAACAAGTGATTTGATATTGCTGGCCTTCAAGTTGGCCACAGGCCCAGACTTACTACAGTATTCACAGACAAGTGGTAAATATTAGAGAACCCAGGCTTGACAAGCTTGTGCAGAACGTATGAAATCTAGCAGCCTGCCATCTTGGACTCCGTGGAACCTGCGGGCATGTGTATGAGGCTGCGAGGAAGCAGCAATTGTTTCGTGACTCAACGACAGCATTCACTTGCTGCTGAAATTTCTCCAGCGATTTAGTCTCAGATCTGTGGTTCTCACCTATCCTTGGTGGATTCTGACGATGTCCTTCCCCTCTTGAGGTGGTATGTACCGGGCGCTTGTCTTATTAGAGCAGTGCCAAGCCATGCTCGTGTCTTGAGATTTTAGCCGTTGATTAGTATACGGTCCACCTTGCGAAGCCAAATTGTCCATCCGAGCTGAACATAGTGCCACTTGGGTTATCGAAGCACATTGAGGAGAGAGCATCGTCATGTTCATACTTGTAGTTTGTCATTATCGATCCAGACTCATTCATCGTTCACCTTCCACTCATCAATCAACTTCCGCCTCTGATGATTCGTAGCCCACCCCAGCTCCGTCTCGATACCAGAAAGTAGCCCCAGAACCAATTCCTGTTCTGGTCGCGTA